>NC_081318.1:112386967-113589125 GCF_026419965.1 Kogia breviceps | reverse complement strand
AAAGAAGATGTGGTACATATGTACAATGGAATATTACTCAGCCATAAAAGGAATGAAATTGTGTCATTTGCAGAAATGTGGATGGACCTAGAGACTGTCATACAGAGTGAAGTAAGTCAGAAAGAGAAAAAAAATATTGTATATTAATGCATATATATGGAATCTAGAAAAATGGTATAGGTGAAGATATATGGGAGTGGGATGGACTGGGAGATTGGGATTCATGTATATACACTGCTATGTATGAAATAGATAACTAATGAGAACCAACTCTATAGCACAGGGAACTCTACTCAATGCTCTGTGGTGACCTAAATGGGAAGGAAATCCAAGGAAGAGGGGATAAATGCATATGTGTGGCTGATTCACTATGCTGTACAGCAGAAACGAACACAACACTGTAAAGCAGCTATACTCCAATTTTTAAAAATGAGGAAATTTAAGAATAAATTTGCCCTTGAAGGAGCCCCAAACCCTGAATCCCCTGGGTCCTGACACCTTGATGTGACTGTGGGGACACATTTGTATCTGATTGGAGAGTGTGATGGTTAAATTTCATGGGCTGTGTGGTACCCAGATATTTGATCAAATGTGATTCTAGATGTTGCTGTCAAAGTATTTTTAAATCAGCAGACATTGAGTAAAGCAGACGATCCTCTTAAACGGTGGGCCTCATCCCATCAGTTGAAGGACTTAAGAGAAAAAGACTGATATCCCTTGAGCAAAGGGAATTCTGCCTCTAGCCGTCCTTCAACTTGAACTACACCAACGACCCTTCCCTGCATCTCTAGCCTGATGGTGTGCCCTGCAGATTTTGGACTTGCCATCCTCCTCCACACTCCACAACTGTGTGAACCAAGCCCCCCAAATCCCTCTCTCTCCATGTATCTATATCTCTCTATATATATCTATATCTTATTGGTTCTGTTTCTCTGGAGAAGCCCTGACAGTTCAGCTGATAGTTTGCTGAGCTGACACAGAACCATTTTTGTTTGTTTACTATATCATTATTAGGAACCCCCATGTGTCAAGGATTCTTTCTTTGACTTGCTCAGCAGAGAGGGGAAGGTTCTCCATTCTGCAGTGTGTCCATTTCCACCAGGGGTGTCCACTCAACCCCTCTAAAATGATGAATCTGCCCTTAATCTGCAAAACACACTGTACCCAGGAATAGAGCCAGGAGCCCACTGCTGTCCCATTCTCATCAAAAGTTCTGCTATAAACACTAAAGATGGGGGTTCGTGGAGGATGGCATGAAAGTCTGTTTCTTCTGAACCATCTCCATTTCAAGTGTTGATTAATCCAGAGCAGGGAAGCCTGTATTTCATATGCATTGATTTGGCCCCTTATAGAACAGTTACCTTTACTGAATTACATGTGGGCCTTATGCCAATAGGCAGCATTGAGAGATGGCATAATCAGAAGTCAAATAAAAAGAAAGTGTTAAATGCCCTTATAAGAAGAGGCACAGAGAGGTGATCTTTCTCTCCACCATGTGAAGACACAGTGAGAAGGTGGCCATCTGCAAACCAGGAAGAGGGTGGTCTCACCAGGACCAACCCTGCTGGTACCATGGTCTTGGACTCCCAGCCTCCAGAGTTGTGGGAGGTAAATGTCTGTTGTTTAAAAAAAAGTCTCAAGGCATAGACAGTGTCACCCATTGGTTAAGAGGCTGGGCTTTGGTGCCGCACAAACCTGGTGTCCTCTGGCACATTACTTAATGTGTCTCTGCCTCAGTTTCTCACCTGTAAACAGGCAGTCCCACCACTTCATAGGCTGGTTGCGATGATAAAATGAGATGAAGAAAGTAAAATGTCACGCCCTGTAGAGTTAGTGCCCCCTCAGTGCAGGTTAGTGGGGAGGTCAGGGACCCAGCTGTGGGGACCTGAAGAAGGTGGGGACGGGAGGGATCAAGAGGAGGCTGGTGCTATCCAACCAGACTGGCTGCTACCAGAGCTGCTACTCGTTCTGTTTTTTGGTTTATTTTATTTTATTTATTTTATTTTATTTTAATTTAATTTTTATTTTTATTTTTATTTTTATTTTGCTAGAGAACACTGCTCCTCACTCGTAAAGCCAACCCAACAGCTTCCAAGCAGGGGTTTGTTCTTCCGTGCACAATTTAACATCCAGTCAGGCGCGTCTGCAGCCCTGAGCCAAATGAAGGCATTCTGGCCGGATGGTGAAGGGCTAAGCCAATTACCCTGCACAGTGCTGTTCTGGTTTGGAAAGATGTAATGACCCCCATTAGCATGTGTTAGCTGGTAGAAAACAGGATTTGAATTAGGAATTCTTGATCGAAAGCCTGACCACTTTTGAACTCTCCACAACCTGGTAAATTCTTAAATGTCCTATTAGGAGGAAATTAAAGCTCTGCTGGACTAGTTATAGATTAACAATAGGAAATCTTATTATAAAAGTGGAAGGAGAGTTCACATTTCCTCAATATTCAGAATAAGCAAGCAATATCAACTTATTTGACATTAAACACAGAAACCAGCTTTCTATTGCTTTTGTAATGAACTTGTTTTTCTGTTCTTATTGCAGTGAATGTCACTCATTTCTGGAGAGGTTGACTATAACTCGCTGTAACGTCCTAAAATGGGACAGACGCGCAGGGATAAAGATGGTCAGAATCAATGGTTCTCCAGTGCTAAATCCTCTCTGTGTCTCTTTACCCTCTGTTTTTCTTTATGTCTGCTTGCCTCTCCTTCTACACATGCCCTTAGTGGTAAAATTTACTGTGGAAAACACATTTTTAAAAAGTTATTTGCAATGAAGAATTATTGTAAGGCCCCATGAGATATACTGGAAATCCACTCTTGGAGACAGTGGGAGAGGAAGAGATCTGAGAAGGAGGAACCTGGGAAGAAGTCCGATCATAACTATGTCTGAACCTGCATCCTGCACAGGGCACACTGCAGAATTTCTCTGTGGATGTAGCCCAGGTGTCAGAAGCGGGATATGCAGTGAAGGGGGGTGAGACCTCTCCCATCTTCTCCCTTCTAGCCTTACAGTTATTTTTCAGACTCTATCCATGCTTCAGTTAGGGGGAATTCTCTTTTATTCTGATAGATTATTGGTTGGAAATTTTAGTTTCCTGAGCTATAATGCTTTGTCAGGATTTTTTTTTTTTTGGATGGGAATAATAAAGGGGAAGATGATTTGGTATTGCCATCTAGAGTCTATCTGAATCTGAAAGTTCTCATTTCCCTATCTGAATGACAGATTGAAACAGGACATGTTGTACATAATGTAACTGAGACTATAAATCAGCTGACAGCCTCTTCTATGATGTCATTTTGGAGAAAATCGAGAGATGTACACCAGAAGGTGAGCATATCCTACCTCACCTAAGTGTCTGCTAACCACTTCTGAGTAACAGACTAAAGACAACTGGGAGAATGTATCTTGATCTTGGGACTCTCTCTTTTGCCTCATTAATTTTTGGTTGTTGTTTTAACAATTTCTATATTATACATTTTATTATGTAGAACACCACTCTTCAAGAGAAATATAATGTGGGCCACATATGTACATTTTTGAGAACCAGATCAGCCACTGTTGTAGTTTATCCTTTAAATCTCATACATAATTTAGAAAACTCAAGAGAAAAAGAAAAGTTTTTTGTATTTACCTGTATTTTTACTCTTTCCATTATCCTTTCTTTTTTCATGAAATTCCAATATTCTTCCTCTTATTTTTTCCTTTTCTGTTTAGAGAACTTCTGTTAGCCATACTTGTAAGGTATGTCTGTTGGTGACAAAGTCTCTTAGCTTTCCATCATTTGAAAATACCTTTATTTCATCTTTATTCCTGAAGGACATTTTCCCTGGATGTAGAATTCTGGGCTGACATTTCAACACTTGAAAAATATTGTGCCACTTTCTTCCGGTCTCCATAGTTTGTGATAAGAAATCTGCTGTCATTTGAGTTGTTTTCCCCTATCTTTTTCATTTGTTTCAAGTGTGTTCATAATTGCTCATTGAAGCATTTCTGTGACGGCTGCTTTAAAATGTTTCGGTTTTTTTGTTTTGTTTTGTTTTGCTAATCTGTCTTGCCTATTCCAGGTCCTTTGGCTATTAAGAGTAAGCTCTTGTTTTTGTTTTCGTGTGCACCTATCTCCTCCAACTCCCAGTATAGAATATATGAAACGAGAAGAAAACTCAGGGAACTCACCACCAGGTCATTCCTCAGGTCCTGAGGTCTCTAGTTGGTCTACTTTCAGTGTCTTCTTATATTGTGTTATATATAATTCCCAGGGGTTTTAGTTGTGTTTAGCAGAAAAAATAGAAAAATGTGTGTCTACTCTATCTTTCCAGAAACTGAATTCTCCTGGTGTGTGCATGTGTGAGTGTACGTGTGTGTGCATGTGTGTGTGTGCTGGTATTTTAGTCACTGGATGGAGCTATGAGGGAAGCATGCAGTGGACACATGGCACAAATATGAACATGACAGAAGACTCAGACCAAACATTTCTCAAGAAGCTGTGCACTTGCTTCAAATCAATGAACTGAAATTTAATCAGATCATTAAAAAATTGAACTGTAGTCATAAAGAAAGGAGGAAAAGTTATAAGAGGTATTAGCATGAAAAAAAGAAAGTGTTTGTTAAACACTTTCTGAGATAAATGTGACCTGGAAGTATTGCTTATAGCTATGGTGACCAGAGAAGCAATGCTTTGACTGTCAGGCTAAGACAATGGTCACTCTCTTCCAGACTTTTGGATGCCCATCTAAGCCAAGCCAAGAACACATGGAACAGTTTATAACACAGGATCCAGAAATTCTTGACTAAATCAGGAAGTAGGGAGGGCTTATGTGCTGAGAGAATCAAACAGCATATGCAAGTATAAAAGTAGTGAAAAGATAAAAACTAAAATCCTATAGGACTTTCTCTTAAAACGTCAAACAGTCATGCTAAAAATAGTGTTGAATAGTTTGAAAGTAATAATTGATATTAATGTAGTAGTTTGTAGATAATGGCTTCAAAGCACTCTATGTATATTCTCTCACTAATTCCAATTCTTTCTCTGAGTCTCTCACTCTCTCCATTGCTTTTTTAAAAACTTAATTAATTAATTAATTTTATTTTTGGTTGTGTTGGGTCTTCGTTGCTGTGTGAGAGCTTTCTCTAGTTGAAACAAGTGGGAGCTACTCTTTGTTGCGGTGCGTGGGCTTCTCATTGCAGTGGCTTCTTTTGTTGCAGAGCACAGGCTCTAGGTGCACAGGCTTCAGTAGTTGCGGTGCACGGGCTTCAGTAGTTGTGGCGTGCGGGCTTAGTTGCTCCACGGCATGTGGGATCTTCCTGGACCAGGGCTCAAACCCGTGTCCCCTGCACTGGCAGGCGGATTCTTGACCACTGCACCACCAGGGAAGTCCCTCTCCATTGCTTTCTAAACCTCTTCTCCCTTTCTCCGCCCCCCACACACGAACACACATGTATGCACTTATACACACAAACGCATACACAAACCTACAATTACCACAAGTGAACATATTAAAAGTAAAAGCGAAGGAGAGTCGATAACCAGTAAACAGAATTATGAGGCTATAAAACGAAATCAAATACCTTAGATACATTAAGAATTTTTGGCTCAACATCTTCTCTCCAAATGTTAAAGTCAACAAAGAGATCTGATTCCTTTCCTGAGGAAGAAGGGTTTTTAAAAGACTTTTTACAAAGGAGTTTTTTATGATTAAAAGATCCAGATGTGCTCATGACTTTAAAAAAATGTTAAGATTAAAAATCACCACTTAGGGGCTTCCCTGGTGGCGCAGTGGTTGAGAATCTGCCTGCCGATGCAGGGGACACAGGTTCGAGCCCTGGTCTGGGAGGATCCCACATCCCACGGAGTGGCTGGGCCCGTGAGCCACAACTACTGAGCCTGCGCATCTGGAGCCTGTGCTCTGCAACAGGAGAGGCTGCGATAGTGAGAGGCCCGTGCACCGCGATGAAGAGTGGCCCTCGCTTGCCACAATTAGAGAAAGCCCTCGCACAGAAACGAAGACCCAACACAGCAAAAAAAAAAATTTTTTTTAAGTGACCACTTAAATGAAGGACTCATAGTTGTGGTTGTAGCTATGATACTAGAAATGTTTTCGTTCTCAAAGTTGGGGTAAACACAAAGTTTTACAGAAGAAATTTTTGAATTTTGTGAGACTGGGCAACATAGGGCTTTATGCTATTTTCAAAACACTGTAACTCCAAACTGACAAAATGTTTATCGTAGTTCCAAGCATTTCATTATCAAGCTTCTTGTCTTTAGAGTTTAAATTCTAGCTTAAAAATTGAATTTTAACAAACAGAAAAACACACCAGTCATGAGTGTACCATTTGCAGCATTGCCACAGACTGTACATGAACGTGCCTATAACCATCATCACTCAGCACCCCAGAGCCCTCTCATGCCTCCACCCACTTGTCACCCTTTCTCCTACTCCCCAGAGGTAGCCACTACCCTGAATCCAATGACATCAATGAGTTCTGCTTGTCTTTGTGGTCTGTATGATGGGATTCATGCACTAGGTGTGCCTCTGGCCAGGCTTCTTTGGGTTGAACTCGTGTCTGTGAGACGCATCTACAACACGGCATGTAGCATCAATTCATTCATTTCATCACATGATGTTCCATTTATAAAGATACCACAGTCTGCCTGTTCTGCTGTTAATGGATATAGGTTTTCTTTTTCCTCATTTTTGGTTGTAACAAACGAAGCCAGTGTAAGCATTTGTATGTATGCTTTCTGATGTACATGTGCTTGCATTCCTGTTGGTCTTTCACCTGGGGATAAAATTTCTGGGTTCGGGCATGTATAATGTTCAGATTTAGTAGATATTACACAAGAGTTTTCCAAAGTGGTTGTGGCAGCTTTCACCAGCCATGTACGGGAGCTTCGCCTATCTCACATTTGGCATTGCTGTGGTTTCCACCTCCCCTGGAGCCATGTCCACTTCATTTCACAAAAAACCTCCAGGGTGAAGGTGTTTACCTTTCTACGGATTAGAATATGATTATCCCACTTCAGTAAATAGAGGGTTTCTGCACCCTCGTTCTCCCTGCCATTTAGTTAGTTAGTTAGTTGTGATACACAATACTTTCATCACTCTGAAATGAAAACTTGGGCACATGAACAGTGATTCATTTCATTTTTTCCCCATACCCTGGCAGCCATTAATCTACTTTCTGTCTCTGTGGATTTGCCTATTCTGAATTATTCATATAAATGGAATCATACAACATACGGTCCTTTGTCTCTGGCTTCACTCACTTAGCATAGTGTTTTCAAGGCTCATCAATGGTGTGACAGGTGGTAGCACTTCATTCCTTTTCATGGCTGCGTAATATTTGATTGTATGGATGGACCACACTTTGTTTTCCATTCATCAGCTGACAGGCATTTGGGTTGATTCCATTTTTGGCTATTATGAGTAATACTGCTAAGAACATTTGTGTAACTCACCCACAGGCCTTCACATAGAAAGAGATACTGTCCCTATTTCTCCCTTGAAATAGGGTTTAGCTATCATCCCTGAGATTTCAAGAGTGAGGAGAGAAATCAGTGTTCTATCAATGAGTCATCATTTAAAGCCAGTTTGGAGCTGCCTCATGAAGCAGTGAACTCCCGGACAACAGAAGAATAAACGTTTAGTAGAAATGAGCTGGCAGTAGTGAGGAAGGAGTAGGATTTCTATACATCAAGTAGAGGGCAGAACCAAGTCACCTCTAAGACATCGTCCTACTCTGGAAGTCTGTGATTCAGCTGTGAGTTGCAACTGAGCGTACAGACAGACCATGCCACTGGGACAAGCACTGGAAGGCTCTTCCTTCACTTCCACAACTGCAAACAGGGACACACAGCGACCCTGGCATTGTCTAAGATGGGAGCCGTGGCTGAAAGACACTGTATGGAAACCATCAACTATTAGGGTCCTCATCTTACTTCCCAGAATACAGTGCTATGCTTTACACGTATTTGAAGAATGCATGCATTTTTTTTTTTTAATGCATGCATTTTTGAGATGGTGTCACCTCAAATCAGTTTTAGAACTCAAGGCTTAAATAATAATAAGTACCTTAAATGAGATGGTACAGGGAAAGTTGTCTTGAAAAACTGTAAGGCTCTGTACAAACATATGTATCATCATTGTTGTATTTCAATATTTTTTAAAATGTTTTACTATTTAAAATACAGATTTTAAACAATTTTACACCCACAAAAGCCTCTGATATTGCAATAAACAAACTAATGAATTAAAAAAAAAAAAAAGAACATTTGTGTACCTGTTTTTGTGGGGGCATATATTTTCAGTTCTCTTGGGTGTATACCTAGGAGTGGAATTGCTAGGTCATATGGTAATTCTATGTTTAACATTTTGAAGAACCACCACACTGTTTTCCACACTTGCTGTTTCACTTTACAATCCCACCAGCAACATACAAATCTTCCACTTCTCTACATTCTTGCCAACACTTGGTTTTGTTCTTTTGTTATTATAATTATTGTAGCCATCCCAGTGGGTGCACACTTATTTTTGCAATCTAATTTTTCCTGGTACATTTTCATAAATTCAGAGTCAAGGCCAGTTTCTTTCTTTTATCTTCCTGAAGGGAGAGAGCTTTAACCAATCCCATTTTAAAACAGAAATACTCCCAACTAAAAGCCTTGATTCGTTACTAGCATGGCTGTCAGAATTACACGAACTTTGAAGCTGATTCTTGTAATAGTTATAGGATGATGAGAAGGGCTTTTCTGTTGCCCTGAAACTGACAACTAGTCCCCAATCTTGGAACTAAGAGGCACAAAGCACCTTACTTTCTAAGGAGAAGCACAGCCAAATGGAGAGCAAACATCTGCAGAAAGCTTTATTAAAAGTTGGAGTCTAACACATGCAGTCATCACCTCTGCCGGTACACCCCAAACCTGTGTAGAAATGCCCACCCATGTTCGTCCTCTGCAATCAGCAAGGTGCCCCGGACCCACTTTATCTGCTACCTCCTCATGAACAATGAAATCTGAACATTCCCCAATTTTTTACTCATGTTCTTATGTTAATACCTTGGTTATCTATTCCATGCCCCTTGTTTTGCAGTCTCTCACTATTCATAATTCGGAGAGATTCCTTCCAGCTCCCTGCGAGGTTTCCCAGCGTGCTAGAGAGTATTTCATTGGCCTCTCGTCGGCAACAGGCCGGTCCTAGTCTGTTTTGCCAACGGCCCTGGCGCCCCCGGAGCAACACTGGGGCCCAGGCCCTGGGCCTTCTCAGTGATCAGCAGCCACGCCAAGAGGGGCTCGAAGTCATTTCCACAAACCAAATGGGGCTCCTGCTAAAGGCGTCTCCTGAGGAGAAGCTTCCACACGAGGAAACGTTGGCTTCCAAGCTGCTCTGGCTCTGGGGAAAAACACCCTAAGTGGGAACTGACCCTCTGTGATGTCAGCTTTCCTCCAGGCCTCATGCCCTGGAGGCTCCCCACAGAGGTGGGAAGAAATTACACCCCAAAGGCTTCTGTGCCGGTTGTAACATGCCCACCTTGCAGAGGGATGCTGCTTTGAGTTGAATCATGTCCCTCAAAAGCTACAGTGATATTTACAAATAAATTTATGGGAAATAAGTCAGAACCCTATGTACCTGTGATGCAGTTACCGCAGTTTAATTTATAGCAAAAGTACATGCTTGAACCATTCTTAATGTTTTTGCTGTTTTACAACTGCCCTAAACAATGTCAGGAATGCAGCTTTATGAATGGGTGCTAACTGATAAGGGAAATCCTTTAGTAAGGGACTGCTCTATTAACTACACATGAGGGAATGGCCTGCGATGGCTCCAGTGCCATGGCAGCCCATGCCAGCAACCCAAAATCCAAGCTGTAAATGCCTCAAGGTGGGACTTCCCTGGTGGCGCAGTGGTTAAGAATCCGCCTGCCGATGCAGGGGACACGGGTTCGAGCCCTGGTCCGGGAAGATCCCACGTGCCGCGGAGCAACGAAGCCCGCACGCCACAACTACTGAGCCTGCGCTCTAGAGCCCGCGAGTCACAACTAGTGAGCCCACATGCCACAACTGTTGAAGCCCGTGAGCCTAGAGCGCATGCTCTGCAGCAAGAGAAGCCACCGCAGTGAGAAGCCCGTGCACCGCAACAAAGAGCAGCCCCCGCTCGCTGCAACTAGAGAAAGCCCGTGTACAGCAATGAAGATGCAATGCAGCCAAAAAATAAAAAAATAATTTATAAATAAATTTAAAAATGCCTCAAGGTTATGAATCAAAACACTAAGGGCAAACAATCACACACAGCCACCTGGGCCTCGAGCTGCAGCCATCAGTCAGCTCCTTGCTTTGCTTCCGTCCTCTTTCTGTACATCTCCCCGCAACCTCTGCTCAGCGCTTCCAACCATTTCCCAAATCAAATTGATTTTTGGTCAGATAAACCCTTAAAAATTTTAACATGCCTCAGTTTATCTTTTAACAAGACTATACACAAAGTTAATAATAAAGCCATATGTTTATGTCTGGATTTAAACATTTGAAGCATTTGAAGTCACTTAGTGAGTCATGTTCTTTTACATAAAATATAGAACATAAACTTGTTTCAGCAGGATCTTATTCACGGTACACGATGTGTCTTTGTCATTCCATTGAACTGACTTCACAATATATACAAATACCAAATCATTATGTTGTACACGTGAAACTAATATAATGTTAATGTCAATTATATCTCAATAAAAAAAAATGCTTCAGAGGGTTCAGTGCCTTCCCCTGGGTCTCACAGCTCAGCACCAAGGGAGTAGGATTTGCACATAGGACCACGGATGCCACAGGAACCATGTAGAAAACCTCTCCCTGGTATGCTGCGCCCTCTCCCACCTCTCACCTACTCTCTCCCCACAACACGTCTGGGGTGGCCCACACAGGAGGGCCCGAGGCCTCACAGCTCCATTCTTGGATCTATCCCTTACTCCTGGCCTGGAGCCTGGCCTCCCAAAAGGCCTCCTTGTAGGCTTTGTCCTGTCCACACATGTAGAACTTCCTGGAGATCGCTTTCACCAGCACCCCAAGATCTACTTTCCATGTGGACTGAGAAGTTTGCTGCAGTGTATATAGCAGCAGAGTGGGTAAGGCACGCCTAAGATCTCATCCCACCCTTAAATCCAGTCTCTATGAATTAGAAACTGTGAGAAATTAGATTTGTGGGAAAACCATGAAAACCAGAAAGAAGCTCAGAGATTCAGAGTAGGTAGAGGTGCGGCAGCTTTTTACACCTCCTCTGGTATTTGTGCCTTTAAAGGAATCAGCAAGCTCAGAAAGGCATTCTCTCCCCTCCAGCCAGGAAGGCAGGTAAGAGCTACCCCTGACCCAGAGAGCAGGTACAGGTGCCAGCTACCAATCACAGGCACCCAGGCCGTGTTGAGAAGTTGTGACGCCCTCTTCCCCTGCATGGCTCTCGTTCCCAAAGTGTACGGCAACTCCATCCAACCTAACCTACCCCTTCGCCCTTCCTCTGCCTTGACTCTGTCGATCCTTCTCTTCTCTTCTCTCACCTCCAAGTTTCATCCTTAAAGAACTAACTGTATAACATCAACTCTGCCAGAGATGTGAACATGTGACCGGGTCCAGGGGAAGGAGCTCTGGGTCCCCTGTCTGCCCAAGCCATGGCAGCCACACTCTTTCTCATGCCAGGGAGGGATGTCTGGGCTGGAGACAGAGAGCTTTGTCACCTGTCGCCTCAGTTCTGGGCATCTGAATGGTGACGGGGGTCTGTGTACACAGCACATTGAGAGGCAAAAGAAACATCCGGCCTCATGCCTTCCACTGGACTTGGCTCCCTGCCACGTCTCCCTGCGGGCCCAGGACACAGGCTGACCGATGGGCAGGACGCAGAGAAAATCGCCAGCCACAGACCCTGCCAGCCAGCCTTGCTGGGCGGGAAGCTCTCCCACGCCTGCATGGTCAGAATGCAGAGCTGGGTGGTGGCACTTGTGGAGACAAGGCCAGCCCATCCAGCAAATCATTTGTGTCTTGTGAGCTTCTAGGTTATTTCTAGTACATCCTGTCGTTGTTTTGTTTTGTTGTTCTCAGGGAAGGGCACCTTTCTCTTTTTCAATATAGCATAGTGTTAATTCATCACCCCATTTCTGATATAAGTAACTGATTATATTCGATGCATCTTAAACACAGTCCTAAGTGCTTAACAGCAGCCCTCGCACTCAACCCCACTAACAGCACAATCTGCAGATGAGGAAAGCAAGGCCCACAGAGGTTGCCACGGCCCCAGACTTCACTAGAGGATCGCACAGACCACACTCAGTACAGCTTGAATGTTTTCCTACGAAGACATTTCTGCATGACGCTGTTTCCAGTACGAGCTACATCAATTAGAATGACAATTTGCTGCTATTAACAGAGGTCAGAAAAAATTTAGACAAGAGTTTATTTTCTTCTTTTTCATAGAACCAGTCTGCGGGCTGGGTGTTCAGAGAAGCTATGTGATTCAGGGCCTGGGGTCCTTGGCTCTTTCTCTGCTTTCTGTCCTGTGGCTGACTCCCCGCTTACCAGAATCTCATGGATCAAGATGGCTGCTGGAGGCCCAGCTCTCAAATCCATATTCCAGCCCAAAAGCAGGAGGAATGGAAAACAGGCCAAAAGGACCCAGGCCACGCTCTGTCCACCCCTTACGGAGCTATTCCAGAAGCCTCTCCCAGCACATTCCCCTGGTACCTCGTGGTCAGAGCTGTGTGTGGCATGGCCTACCTGGCTGTCAGGACAGCTGCTCTCCTTGCTCCCCTCCTCCACTCAACATGGCAGTTCTGCACCTATGAGAAAAGGGAGAGGAGGTATGAGGAAGGCAGCCAGTGTCGCGGTTACCCGTACCATTTATATTTGGTGGCTTCCGTCTGCTGTGTTTTCATTTGCTTGTTTCTGATAAAGCACAGGGTGCCTTTGTAGGTAAGATCACATATTCCCATGTGGCAACATGGACGTGGACATCTTTGGGGACCGTTATTCTGCTGACTGCAGAAATGTTGAGGACGTTTCCCCCAATTTCTCCTGAGCCCCCAGTCACTGCACCAGGACAGCCATTTAAAATAACGTCCCCAGCTGGACCTGTCAGACTCAGGGCTGACTTCCGGGGGTGGGAGTGCTGGGTGGGAGTGCTCCGGGACAGGACATGGGCAGCAGTGGGTGCCGAGGAGGCGTGTCCATCCCCAGACAGAGGGGGGAGGCAGGCCGGACTTCCCCACAGGGGGATCTCACTCTCCACCCCCAACCTCTCCGCTGTGCCGGCAGTGAGGGTTCTCCCCTGGCTCAGCTGTCATCCGACAGCAGGGCAGACGGGGCTCAGGCCGCTGTGGGCAGAGAGTGGTCCTGGGGACTGGGCAGCCCGTCAGCCCTCCCTTCTCCAGGGAAGTACAAAACTGCCAGGGCCTTTTCAGTTTTCCCTCATTCCACTGGTCACAGCTCCCTCCTCCTTCTGGTCTCCAGGCCCCAGGAAGATGCTGAGGCTACAGATGTGAACACCGTCCATCGCCGGCCTCATCGGGGCCCACGTGAGGGGTCTTTTTGTGCAAATCCAGTCCCCTGGACTTGGGAGGCATTCCTGTGATGGTCTTCACAGCTTTCAAATCACTTCACAGTACGTCTGGCCCCGTCACGTCCTCTGTATCTACGGGGATGGTCTGTCTCCCACCCAGGCCTCACCCCCTCTGTCCTCCTGGTCCCAAAGACCCCCAGCCTCCATTGCTCCCCCGAGATCCACAGGGTCTGAATAAACCCCCCCAGGTGACATGTACACAAATTCAAGTTTGAGAATCATTTGTATGACTTTAGAAAAACCAGTTCATCTCCCTGAGTCTTACTGTCCTCATCTGCTAAGTGAGAAGTGGGCGGTTTCCTGTCCAAAAGGAAACCCCGAAGTTTCCTTCCAACCGCGATGTCGTATGGCTCTTCCAAGTGGCTCTACGTTTTACAAGTTTTGAACAAAAGACCTCACCACACACGCAGTACACCCGAGACTGGGTGGCATTCACACCGAGGGCTGAACTTGAGTATCTATCAACCAGATTTCTGTCTTACGCGACGTAGCGTCCTGACTGAGCCGGTACCACCGGGGGACGGTACCACCTCCCACGCTGGACCCTGCCACCCCACCCTCACATCCTGACCTCCTCCTCCGGGCTCTCCTGCCACCGCCTCGCTCTGTGCCCCACAAGCAGCTCCACGGCTCCTTTTATTGATTGACTGAAGTATAGTTGATCTACCGTATTGCATTAGTTTCGGGTATACAGAGCATAGTGATTCAGGGGTTTCTCTGCAGATTATATTCCATTACAGGTTATTGGAAGATACTGGGTATGATTTCCTGTGCTATACAGTAGATCCTTGTTGGTTACCTATTTTGTATATAGTGGTGCGTGTATTTAATCCCATACCCCTGACTTGTCCCTCCCCCGTCCCTCTCCCCTTGGTAACCACAAGTTCGTCAGAGCCCCGTTTAAATCCAACATCAGACGGAGCGGTGGTCCCGGCTCATGAGCAAAGATGAAACCCCCAAGCTGAGCCTCCCATCCAAGCCCCCCTTCACCTACCTCGGCCTGCCCCACTCCGGCCCCCCTGCTGGTCTTCCATCTCCCCAGGCCCTCGGGCCTCTGCCCGCACTGCCCTATCGCTGAGACCCCGGCCACAGGACCGGCCTCGCCCTGCGCCTGCCTCCTTCAAGCCTCTGAAATGCCGCCACCTTAGAGGCCTCTGTCACCGTCTTAGGGAACCTGTCACTTCACTTCCCTCCACACCCACAGCTGGGAGGCTTTCTTCTCAGTTTTCATTTCTCTGTGGTAATCTCCACTTCCTGAAGGCCATCCACGCCCGTCTCCCTGTGATCATTATGACGGGCTCCCTCCCGCCCCCAGACAGGGCGCCCCTCGAGGACAGAGATTCCTGTCTGTCTGGGCTCAGGAAAGTTTCCAGACTCCCAGGTGCCTGGCACACGTATGCTGAGGGGAACGAGGGACTTGGTCACGAAAGTCCCACAGGACACAGGCCCTGACAGATGCCTATTTCACAAGGATGCTCGGGGCCAAAGAGTGACTTTCCCCCTAACGTCCTGACACAGGTGACACAAAGGAAGGGGGGAGTCATCCAGTTTGTAGCTGCTTTCTCCATGACGAGAGCCCCAAGACTCAGAAAACCTTTCAACTTCAGAGGGGCCCCTGCATGGCTGGCTCTGGGGCCTCCCAACCCTACACCGTGTGCAGGAGAAGCAGCAGTTTCTCAAGGACCCTCAGCCACTCCTGAGGAGAGCAGTGGTCCTCACCAGGGCCCCCAGGACTGCCCTGGGGCAGCTGATGTTTGGGACCCACGGTCAGGTGCTGGGGTTTGAAGATCCTCCCTGCCGCACGTGGGGTTCCCCTTTCGCAGGCTCCACATCTATTGCTTTTCCTTTTCCCTGTCTCCTTGTGGCCATACTCATGGCTCCAGATGCAACAGCCGGCCTGGTCAATGCCAGCAGCCTTCCATCACTTGGAAGACTTTTGGGGGTGATGTACAGCGGGGGCTGAGGTCGGAAGGGTGCCGCCTGGTTGGCACAGTGGCCAGAGTGGCAGTGCTAGTCCCCTCCCCAAAAGACGGCTCTGCAGACATACCCCTGGGGTAAGAACAGTGGCCCATGGCCATGGCCTCTGCCACAAAAACCAGACCCAAAGCTGGCGAGGCTGTCCCACACTGAAGGCTCCTCCACCTTGAAAACGTAGGGCCACTTAGACGAGCCACAGCGAGCGAGGGCTCACAAGTTCTGTGGCTCTCAGGACAGTGTTTCAATCAGGTGAATTTAGCCTGGACATAATGGCCGGGCCCCCTGGCTGGATGTAATTAAACAGCACAGGGACGGGGAGGGTTGGTGTGAGGGCTGGTGTCACCACGAGAGGGAAGCTGTGGGTTTCTGCTCAGCCTGTGTTTTCCATGCACCTACTTGGACGGTGGCTGCATGGGTGTCCCTGGCTGGAGATGTCCCCAGATATAAGATAGACGCCCACAGAGCAGAGGGGCAAGGTGGCGTCACGAGACTTGAGCCCTGAGGGGCAAGCTTTCCATTTGCGCCTGGTGCTCTGGGGTAGCAGGAGGGGAGCTCTGAAGCTCGGCAGCTCCTCCTAGCCCCATGCTCCTTGGAGATGACTTGTTTTGACCTTGTAACCAAAAGCAATGCTCAGTGGGTCCCCTCCTGGGGTTTGGTGCTGACTCACTGGGCCCCAGGCTGGTTCTCTCCAGTTGTTTCAGTTCTTATTGACACTCGTTCCTGTCTGAGATTCCAGCTCCAGTGCCTGCTTGCTGTGTAACCGTGTGCAAGTTACTCAACTTCTCTGGGCTTCTCTTTTCCTATCTGTGCAATGCAGACAGGAACCCACCTTGGTTTCTCTGCGGACTGAGTAAAGCACAGATACTTTATTGGTTGTTGCCGTGCCCTCCCTCCCCTTGGTCCTTTGTTCCTGCAGCAGGCTGGCTCCTTATTTTCTCCTAAAGACCATCTGACTTTCTTCTTTGTCAGGAAAGAACTGGGCGTCTTAGTGCAATAAGACATTCACTCCAGGAAATTGGGTATCCGATGGCTCTTGGTAACATCAACCAGGAAGGTTTTGTTTTCAGTGTTATTGAATCTGATTTATTTAGTATACTTCTAAATCTCATCTGTGGCTTGACAGGGAACAAAGTAGCTGGGACACCAAAGGCCAGGGGCCACTCGCAGTTGATCCATCCATCAACCACATGTCCCTGGACTCAGTGCCTTGCGTCAAGTCTGGGCCCCATGATCACAAGATTTGTTTATCTGGAGGCAGTATGAACGTGACTGAGCAGATGCTTTATTTAAAATATTTTTGCTCATGGTTTAGTCAAGGATTTCTCTTCGTTTTTAGTAGTAATTTTGCATCCTGAAGAGCTGAAAACCACGAAGAAGAGAGAATAACATGCAGCCGCTGTCAGAGAAATTCATGAAAACAAAGGAGGCTTGTTTAGGGAAATTTTGGTGGCAAAGAACAGGTACACACTTAAGGTAGCTTCAGTAACAAGGGGACAATAAAAGGAACAATCTAGAACCTGGTTGTGAGAATTACAGGTCTCAGGTGACCAAGCTGGGAGCTGCAAGGCCAGGCACAGGCTGGATGCTCTGAAGCCCCCCCCCCCACCCCGAGACCCTCGCAGACACCTCCTTTCCTGCGGCCTCCAGGGCAGATCCGAAGCAGAGAGCATGGAGAGGAATCCGGATGATGGGGCAGAGAAGGACCAGACACGTCCCGGGGCCAGGGCTGGCCATAAACGCATCCTGAGTCTGGAGAGGCATGGCGGGGTTTGACAACAGAACTGGGGGAACCAAAGGCCCTGAGTGAATATGAGGGTAACTAGGAGGCAGTCCACCAACTTCCTCGCTGGAGAGAATAGCCCGGCTGTGTCTGGGGTTCTGTGAATTTACACCCTCACCCCAAGGGGCACACCCTTGCTCTGCCTCGACCCCAAACCACAAACCACCTCCAGGTTCAGGTGAATCTTTCCTCCTCCTCCCTGGATCCTCCAGAATCAAGCAGACAGGCGTTCCTGGGAATTCCCTGGTGGTCCAGTGGTTAGGACTCTGCACTCTCACTGCCGAGGGCCCAGGTTCGATCCCTGCTCGGGGAACTAAAATCCCACAAGCCGTGTGGCACAGTCAAAAAAAACAAAAAAAAAAAAAGCAGAAAGGCGTTCCTGGACCTGGACTAGGCGCGCCCCCCACCTGCACTGGGCCTAGGCCTGGCCACTCCTCACGGGTGCTACCCTGATATGCGTCCCCTTTCTTGGTTCTTTGCTCTGTTCCTTTCCAAATGCTGGGCCAGGCACCGAGAGACCAGATGAATATTCCTCGATGAGGGATCCGCTGGCTGGAGGGTGTAAACATATCCAACTTCCTGGATGTTGCCAGATGCCTGCAGTTGGCACCCTAAGAGACATTCTACCAGCCGTTCTTGGGACCTACAGAAGTTTCTGGGCAGCTGTGAGCATGGATCCTGCCCAAATCAGCTAATACAACAGCACTCACGTGATCCAAGGGCTTCCGTACAGTCTTAAAAGGTAGATTCAGGCGGAAAAGGAAGTCGTCCTCTGCACAGCAGTGACAATGTAAGGAACTCATTAGCCGGAGGTCATAGGGGTTGACCATATAAATAGGCCCGAGAAAGATTAAGATACAGTCACAAATGATAGATGAGCTACGGGTCATTAGGAAGATCTGAGCTCATCTTTAATCCTTCCTTGTTTCCCCCCCAACACATTTTCATTAAAAAAAAAAAAAAAAGATATGCCAGCAGGTTAGAACCAAAAAATTAAATATGTCTCATTTTCAAAATATGACCATTATTGCTGTTTCGTTCAATTTTCTTCCAGTCTCTATCTCTGTAAAGGCTCGTTTGCGTAACTGAAGCTGTACTGAATAAACAACTTTAAAACTTGCCTTCTAATCCAACATTATATCATAAATACCTCTACAAGGTGTTTAAAACTCTTTGCAACCATTTTTTAGATGTATGCAAAATAGTCCAGGGATATTTAGGTTATTTCCAAACATACTGTGATGAATAACTTTGTAGACAGAGTTTTTTATTTGGTGTATTTAGAGTTGTTTCTTTTCGTCACATTGTTTATACATTAAGTGTTTTTCTTTTGGTCAGATTTACTCACATGGATTACTGGTTAAATGATCTAAACATCAGAAAAGGTACGGATATCTTCTATGGTTCTTAATACATATTACCAAATTGCTTTTAAAAATAGTTGTACCAAATTATACGTCTACCAGCATCATATGAATTTCCCTGACTTTACCAGCATTACTTATTTTATTCTATTTTGATGTTTTTGTTAACTTGATAGGCAGTGAAAGGTATCTCGTTGTTTTAATTTTCATTTCTTTAATCACCAGTAAGGTTGAACATTCTCCCACGTGTATGTTCCCTAACTCCTTTTTCTCTGCTGCGAATTATCTATCTCTCACTTGCCCGTCGGGAGTTGCTTTTCATAATTTGTGTGAGTTCTTCGTGTAACAAAAACATCAAAGCCTTGGTAGCATTTCCGTAGCCTAAATGTTGATGTTATTGCTCCGCGATAGCCCATGTGCCCCTAAAAGTGTGGTGAATGCCACTGCTGTACCACTGGCAACCAAGGAGAAAGCATCTCAGATTCACCCTTTATGAGTGGGGTCATGTTTATTTTACTTTTCACTACGATTTATTATAATAAGTGAGTCTGTGTTTTTACTAACAGCCCATTTCCTCCTTCTTCCCCAAAGGAAAACACAGATAATTGGCATATCTGGTGCTGGAAAGAAGTGTGCATCAGAGCAAATGTGCCCCAAAGACCCTCCGCAGCCTCATTAATCAAACCCAAATGAAGTGTGCCAGCCCCCAGACTTGGCCTTTCCTGACAGAATCAGGTTACAGGGACTGCAAGGGCAGCCTCCCAACAGGTCAGTCCGAGAGAGGGGAGGCCTGTCCACGTCTTGCCAGAGGGGCTGGTAAGGGTGACGAGAGTTGTGCGTGGATACAGGATGCTCAATGGCCTCCACTTTGCCACCGACACGTCACACTTGCGAAAGCACTCTCACACACAACTACCTTGTAAGTTCGGAATCCTCTGATCCATCCTGCGGGCAGGGAAGCTGCGTGTCAGAAGCTGGAGTGCTTTGCCCACCAGCTCAGAACCAGAGATATGCCTGCAGGGGACCTGACCAGCTCTGATGTGTGTGTGTGTGTGTGTGTGTGTGTGTGTGTTTGTGTGTGAGATATGCCTGCAGGGGACCTGACCAGCTCTGGTGTGTGTGTGTGTGTGTGTGTGTGTGTGTGTGTGTGTGTGTGAGAGAGAGAGAGATGCCTGCAGGGGACCTGACCAGCTCTGGTGTGTGTGTGTGTGTGTGTGTGTGTGTGTGTGTGTGTGTGTGTGTGAGAGAGAGAGAGAGAGAGAGAGAGAGATATGCCTGCAGGGGACCTGACCAGCTCTGGGGTGTGTGTGTGCGTGTGCGTGTGCGTGTGTGTGTGTGTGTGTGTGTGTGTGTGAGATATGCCTGCAGGGGACCTGACCAGCTCTGGGGTGTGTGTGTGTGTGTGTGTGTGTGTGTGTGTGTGTGTGTGTTTGTGTGTGAGATATGCCTGCAGGGGACCTGACCAGCTCTGGGGTGTGTGTGTGTGTGTGTGTGTGTGTGTGTGTGTGTGTGTGTGTTTGTGTGTGAGATATGCCTGCAGGGGACCTGACCAACTCTGGTGTGTGTGTGTGTGTGTGTGTGTGTGTGTGTGTGTGTGTGTGTGTGAGATATGCCTGCAGGGGACCTGACCAGCTCTGGGGTGTGTGTGTGTGTGTGTGTGTGTGTGTGTGTGTGTGTGTGTGTGTGTGTGTGTGTTTAGCATCTTTATTGGAGTATAATTGCTAGCTCTGATGTTTCCAGTTACTGTGATGTTCTAGTCGCTCAGGTCTTCCTGCAGGAGAGAGAACTCTGTATCCAGCGCCTGAGAAGACCCCACAGTTCTGAACCCATCAACACATAAACTTGTATCTTGTGGTTTAACATCAAAGGAAGACGCCAGTGCAGCAGTAGTCAAGCCCTCTAGTGTCCTGGGTGAAATTTCTCCTTTCTAGTCCAACAGAGTCAGTCACCCATTTTGGCTAGAATGAGGCAAAGTAACTAAGAAATCCTGGAAGTCGGTCTGATTGCAAATAAACTTCATCCATTCATCCGTGCAGCAAATGATGATTTTTTTTTTTTTTTTGTGGTACGCGGGCCTCTCACCGTTGCGGCCTCTCCCGTTGCGGAGCACAGGCTCCGGACGCGCAGGCTCAGCGGCCATGGCTCACGAACCCAGCCGCTCCGCGGCACGTGGGATCTTCCCGGACCGGGGCACGAACCCGTGTCCCCTGAATCGGCAGGCGGACTCCCAACCACTGCGCCACCAGGGAAGCCCGCAAATGATGATTTTTAAATGATGCATCTTAGGACTTCCCTGGCGGTCCCGTGGTTAATACTCCACGCTTCCAATGCAGGGGGCACAGGTTCAAACCCTGGTCCGGGAAGCTCTGCAGGCCGTGCGGTGCGACCAAAAAAAATTTTTTTCATCTTAAACGATGCATCTTAAATTAACCTACAGTAATATTGACTTTTTGGGTGTATAGTTCTATGAATTTTTTTTTTTTTTTTTGCGGTACGCGGGCCCCTCACTGTTGTGGGCCTTCCCGTTGTGGAGCACAGGCTCCGGACAAGCAGGCTCAGCGGCCACGACTCACGGGCCCAGCCACTCCGCGTCACATGGGATCTTCCCGGACCGGGGCACGAACCCACTTCCCTTGCATCGGCAGGCGGACTCTCAACCACTGCACCACCAGGGAAGCCCAGTTCTATGAATTTTTACGCATGTATAGATTTGGGTGAGCACCACGGCCACCAGGATATAAAACCATTCCATCAGCCCCCCAAGCTCTATCATACTGTTCCTTTATAGTCACTCCCCACCCCCAGCCCCTGGCAACCACGGATCGGTCTGTCATTTTAATTTTGTCTTTTCCAGAATGTCATATAAATGGGCATTGTCAATACCATTGTCATACCATTGTCAATGTCATACCATTCAGATTGGCTTCCTCCACTTTGCAAAATGTCTTTGAGATTCATCTGTCCGCTCATATCAATAGTCCATTTCTTATTACTGCTGATAGCACTCCGTTGTACAGATGCTCCATCCATTCAACCATTCAAGGACTTGCTTCCAGTTTTTGGTGATTATGAATAAAGCTGTTATAAACATTTGTACAGGCTTTTGTATAAACATAAGTTTTCATTTCTTTAGGGTAAATACCCAACAGCAGGATTGCTAGCTCATATGATGTGTGCTTAACTTTATAAGAAAAAGCGCCAAACTGTTTTCCAGAGTGGTTTCTCCACCATTCTGCATTGCCACTAGCAATAGAGAACCAGCTATAGTTCTGCAGCCTCATCAGCACTTGGTATTGTCGATATTGATCTTAGCCATTCCAACAGGGAGGTAGTGGTACCCGTCGCGGTTTTAACTTGCATTTCCCTGGTGGCTGACGATAGTGAGCAACTTTCCTATGTTCATTCGCCACCTGTATGCTCTCTTTGGTGAAGAGTCCAGGTCTATCAACTGCTTTTTAATTGGGTTCTTTGTTTCCTTACCACTGAGCTTGGATAGTTCTTGACATATGGTGTAGTCTTTTGTTTGATTTGCATGATGGAGGTGATTGATCATTGACAGGTGTCAGACAAGTGCTGCATGCAGCAGCCGCAGCCCAGGTCCTCCAGGCAGGGGTAGGTGGGCAGGCAAGCAAGGCTTTACCACTGAGTGGGGCAAGGGCTTTTCTAGCAGGTGGGATGGCACCTCTTCCGGCCTCGTGTGGTCAGCTGTGGCTTTCCAGGCAAAGTGTTTCCGAGCTGATTTTCGAGAGGCGGTAGGCGTGAACCAGGGTTTGCCCAAACTTCTTACACAGCTGTCTGTACCTGCCGTTCCACGCCTTCAGCTTCCATTTTCTACTCTCTCTCTCTCTCTCTCTCTCCCCTAGGTCATCTGAGCAAGAACCGTGTCTTCAAATGTCAGAAATCTATTTGGTTTGGGCCTCCCTCCCTAGTTCCCCACAGTCACCCAACTACCTCTCTGAATCTCTGCTTGAATCTGAAATTGAAATTTCAAATAGGATGACAACCAGGCCAAAGAGAACTCTCAGCTGTTCCTGCGCAGCCTTCCCAATGTGCCGTAACCTGAGGATGACGTCGGCTTCTGTCTGCCTTTCCCACCCACATCCAATTCGTCCTGTTTAATTTCACAACGTATCTTAAGCCACTGTAAGCTGCCAGCATCTCTCGTCTGCATGATGGCAAGTTACCTGGGCTTTCTAACTGCCTGAGCTCCAAGCAGAGGGAGGCACCAGCGCAAATCTCATCTTGCTGTACCACGGTACTCCGTGGCTCCCCACCTTGCCAGGGCTCTACCCCTCACCACAAGCACCAAGTACCTGCCTGTTCTGGCCCCAGCAGCTCTCCCCTCTACCATCCCTGCTTCTCCCGTCCCCAGATCCTTACCTGCTGCCTCCTCCTCACTAAGGTCTCCCCCCACGTCTGCTCATCCTCCTATTAGGGCTGCCCTTCAGGACGTCTCCACCCCACCATTCGTCTTATCTTCATAAAAATCCGTACGTTCCTGAAATACCCGGTTTGTTTGCTATGTGTCTGCTGTTTGGTCTCTCCCTACTAGAGTGTCTGTCCTAAGGGGCAGGGCTCTACCTTGCTCCTGCTGCACCCCCGCTGCCAGTACAGGCATGTAGGTGCGCAGTGCACCTTGCAGAGAGAGAGAGGGTGGGGCTGGTGAGTCAGCAAGAGATGAGTATGCCTGGATCTGGGGCAATAAAATAGAAAAACCAGGTGCTGGGGAGGAGGGCTTTAAGAAAGAATGTAAAAAGTGAGATTTGCATTCCTGAAAATTTACTCTGGAAAGAGGAAACACCTGAGCAAGGGAGGTAAGTTAGGAGGACGTTGTAAAAGCCCAGAAGACAGATTGTGGTGCCTTAACTGTGGTACTGGAAACAAAGACCCTGATGGGGGGAGCCAGAGTTAAGAAATAACAGGGGAAAGAAATCTATAGACTATTTTAGGTGGAGATGAGAAGTCAAAGGTAACGCCCAGGTCTCCACCTTGACAAGTCAGGGTCTCGGTGGTGTCAGTCCCTGAGAGGGGCTGTGAGGAACAGGAAGATGTTGGTGACGTCTGGGTCACACGGAACACAGCCCGGGAGGCATGCTGGCCACGAGGCTCCTCTGAGCCAGCAGGGGCGTCTCTCCCAGAAGCCCAGGCTCCTCTGGGCGATACTTCATATATTTGATCTAGCTTGTGGGAGAGTAAATCTTGTATTTACAGGAGAATTTTAAGGAACTTATTCTGTTAGGGAGATGATAAATTCTTTAGAAACAACCTTCTCTCGTGATCTTTTCTTTTTAAATTCATAGACTGATTTTTCTTCTTTAGTCTATTGATGTGATGGATTCCATTAAATGATTTTTGAATGTTTAACCAGCCTTGTATACCTGGAATAAATTCCACCTGGTCATGGCATATAATTCTTTTTATACATTGTTGGATTTGATTTGCAAATATGTTTTTGAGAATTTTTCACATCTATCTTTATGAGAGATATTGGTCTGTAGTTTTCCTTTCTTTTTTTTTTTTTTTTTTTTTTTTTTTTTTTGCGGTATGCGGGCCTCTCACTGTTGTGGCCTCTCCCATTGCGGAGCACAGGCTCCGGACGTGCAGGCCTAGCGGCCATGGCTCACGGGCTTAGTTGCTCCGCGGCATGTGGGATCTTCCCGGACCAGGGCACGAACCCGTGTCTCCTGCATCGGCAGGCGGATTCTCAACCACTGCGCCACCAGGGAAGCCCCTTTCCTTTCTTATGATGTCTCTCTCTGGTTTGGGGCATTTGCATAATGCTGGCCTCATAGAATGTTCTATGAAAGTTCTATCTCTGCTTCTATTTTCTGGGACTGTGTGTAGAGAATTGGAATAATTTCTCTACAGTCTGGTAGAATCCACCAGTGAAGCTGTGTCCACTGCTTTCTGTTTTGGAAGGTTATTAATTACTGATCTAATTCTTTAATAGATATTGGACTATCTATTTCTTTTTTAAGTGAGTTCTGTGGATTTCCTCCGTCAAGAAATCAGTCCATGTAAGTTTCAAGTTCGTGGGCACAGAATTGTGACCATTACCCTTTTAATGGTCATTGGCTATAACATTTTTAGGGTTATGCCACTAGTTTTGTTCTTTCTTTGCAGGCTCTACAATTCATTTGCTCACTTGTTTGCTTATTTAATAACTATTTTTGCGTGCCCGCTGAGGTCCAGGTGCTGTGTTGGGGCCCTGGGAACGAGGGGTAACAGCAGTAAAAGTCCCTGGCTGGTTGACCTAGCATTAGACTGTGGAGACCACCAGTCACATGTGTGAGTCAGAGCGGGTGGTCTGGGAGCCATCCTGCAGATACCTTGGGCAAGGCCAATCTGGATGAGCCTTTTTCCTCTTTGGTGTGGGATCTGAATAACCACCGGGAGAGAGAGGGGGCTGGAGGGGCCATGCTGGCCATGACGACTGTAACTTCGAGACAGCGACAGAATGGTGGATTTATATCAACACCTGCAGGGATACTCCGGTTTAATTGCTTAGAAGAACTCAGAGGAGCCTATAATGAAAATGCTGGGTAATGGGGCCGTTGAAAAGGGATAAGAAGGTTTCCTCTGTAATCTCCTTTAATCTGCAACTGAACAACGGTTTCTTTGTTGTATCTGTTGTGCTTCTGTGTGAACAGTAGCCAACCCTGGCCACCCTCAGGGAAATGGGCTTATTTATCAATGAAATTTGGCTGGAGGCTGTGACGCTGGGCTGGATGGGCAGGCGAAAGGGCACCACACACTTTCTCTGAGTAAAAGTCAATTGTTTTCAGCCTCTTCGTACTGCTGTTCAAGATGTAGACTGTGGGGACGCGATATCCACTTGGGGCTGTGCTCACGTCTCACCTGGTGCACCATTTCTACCCAGTGACAAAGAAGTCACACCTTATCTACGATTATTTCTTTAGGATATGTTCCAACAAGTATAATTACTGAATCAGAAGAAAAGTCCATTTTAAATGTTCCTGAACCTTTGTTGGGGGGGGGGGTGGATGTAATTTTAGAATTTCCTGGGGTTCATCTCTCTCTGTCTCTTTACTATATAGAACTGTTTATCACAGTGGCAGACAGAGCCTTCCCTAGTAAATGCTTCACCGAAGATATTCTCCTGTATAATGACAAAGCCATTATCATGCCTATGAAATTTAATGTTATTCAACTGTTTTACTTTGTCCAAAAAATGTCTTTTAAAGAGTTTTTTCAACCAAGATCCAGTTCAGGATCTCACACTGCCTTTGACTGTCTCATCTCTTTTATCTCCTTTAACAGTCTCCGGTACACTTTTTTTTTTTTTTGTGGTATGCGGGCCTCTCACTGCTGTGGCCTCTCCCGTTGCAGAGCACAGGCTCCGGACGCGCAGGCCTAGCGGCCATGGCTCACGGGCTTAGTTGCTCCGTGGCATGTGGGATCTTCCCGGACCAGGGCACGAACCCGTGACCCCTGCATCGGCAGGCGGATTCTCAACCACTGCGCCACCAGGGAAGCCCTCCGGTACACTTTTGTTTTTCATGATTTTATTTCCAATAGTTAAATCTTAAACCAGTAACAAGGTCAACTCATTTATGGAAAATCAACTATGTGCCAGGAGTTTTGCAAGTCTCAGCATCATTTTAAGAGTATATTTAAAAATTTACTTTCCAGTTGCCTCTCTCCCTAGACAAGATCTGCTAGGGCAGGAGTCACGACCAAGAGCAGACCCTGAAGACATGCTTGTTCGGATGATCTCACTTGACTCGGGTGAATGGTATATTAGTACCTGATGTTCAGGATGATTATAAGATTTGTCCAAATCGCTAAGATCTGGCAAAATGGGCATTCAAATGAGGACCTCTGATTTCAAGTCTAAGTCTGTTTAACTTGAAAGCAGCCTGTCCCTCAGAACTTTAGTTTCCCCCAGGGAGATTTATTTTTTAATTAATTTATTTATTTATTCCATGGCTGTGTTGGCTCTTCGTTGCTGCGAACGGGCATTCTCTAGCTGCGGCGAGCAGGGGGCTACTACTCTTCAGTGTGGTGCATGGGTTTCTCATTGTGGTGGCTTCTCTTGTTGCGGAGCACGGGCTCTAGGCGCTTGGACTTCAGTAGCTGTGGCACGTGGGCTCAGTGGTTGTGGCTCACAGGCTCTAGAGAGCAGGCTCAGTAGTTGTGGCGCACGGGGTCAGTTGCTCCGTGGCACGTGGGATCTTCCCGGACCGGGGCTCGAACCCGTGTTCCCTGCATTGGCAGGCGGATTCTCAACCACTGCGCCACCAGGGAAGTCCGCCCCCCACCCCACCCCCAGGGAGATTAAGGAATTAAACTGTCTCATCTCAAAAATACATCCCAGTTCTAGATGTGCTGAAAGTCAGAATGTTCAGGAGCTTCAAAGACTTAAGTCCTCCAAGCAACACAGCTTAGTGGAAGGAGCATGTTAAGACCCTGGCTTATGGGTAAGACATCGAAATTCTCACAGGTTCCCAGTGGCCTCACACAGGAAGCAAGGTAACAATATCTGCCTAAGGGGGCAGAGGAGGAGAAGATGAGGTAGGGATGTGAACCACAGGAGTGATGCCTGGTGTGCGGTGAAATGCTCGCTAGAATGAGATGGAGATGGGGAAGCCATAAAATACGAGACGGAGGGCAGAGCAAGCAAGAGTCGAACAGAAGTCACCTCTGAATAATCATGCAACATTTTCTGCTGAAACAAACCTCTCTATTTCTTCCATTCTTCCAAAAAATGAAGCTTGGTGTTCTGCCTCCTGTTCTGTACTAAGAACCTCAAGCAGGTAGGAGGTGTTAAGAGTTTGTTCCTTCCTAGGTGATTGATAACTTCTGGGTGCAGAGTGTCTGAAGAACACAGACGGCACCATTCAGAGCTCATGGAGTGAGAGCCAGATGTGACCTGGGAGGCTGACGCCATAATTCATCCACACAGCGCCCTGCCCGGCTTCAGTCTCTGCCACAGGTTGTGGCTCAGAAAATGCATTACAAAAAGATATTTGGTATAGTTTGGGGATGACGAGGTGGGAAGTTAAAACAGAATTAAAATTTACTTTAATTCTTGTAAATGAATCAATATATGTGTGTCTTCCAAGTTTCAGGCAAAACAAAATAGACTTTTTTTAAGAAAAAAAAAAAGCAAAAATGTTCTTAGTTGCTAAGGATTTGTGTCTGAATCAAAACCAACCTGGCTTCATAAACTTTAACTTATTTTAGATTTCAGGAAAACATGTTTCAGTTTGATGATGAGCAAATGGAGATTTCAGACATGTGCCTAAGGCTATACTAACTATTCTAGAAAGAAAACCACCATGCTTCCTCTTAAGAATGGAGGTTGGGACTTCCCTGGTGGCGCAGTGGTTAAGAATATGCCTGCCAATGCAGGCGACACGGGTTTGAGCCCTGGTCCGGGAAGATCCCACATGCCACGGAGCAACTAAGCCCGGGCGCCACAACTACTGAGCCTGTGCTCTAGAGCCCACGAGCCACAACTACTGAGCCCGACTGCCACAACTACTGAAGCCCGCGCACTTA
This sequence comes from Kogia breviceps, assembly GCF_026419965.1. NCBI lineage: Eukaryota > Metazoa > Chordata > Mammalia > Artiodactyla > Physeteridae > Kogia > Kogia breviceps. The sequence continues at coordinate 113,560,890 of NC_081318.1, read as the reverse complement.
GAGCCCGTGCTCCGCAACAAGAGAAGCCACCGCAATGAGAAGCCCGCGCACCGCAACGAAGAGTAGCCCCCGCTCGCTGCTCGCCGTGTGCAGCAACGAGGACCCAACGCAGCCAAAAATAAATAAAGTTATTTAAAAAAAAAAAAAAAAAAGAATGGAGGTGAATCGGATCTCCTTGAAAGTGCAACTTACAGCAAGTATTGCAAGTAGTCAAACAGGGACGCTCAACAGTCTTTGCACAGCCTGATTCTCTGGGGAGCTAACTGGGCAGGAAGACCACTGGATGCTATCATAAAAATCCATGCAGAAAACAAGGTGGCTGAAGCGAGATGGTGGCCAACAGCAAGAAATCAGTGGGACAGTTCTAGGAGGTCGCCTCAAGGGGGCTGGTTCATTGACTGAGTGTCTGGATGGAGAAGGTGGGCTGAGGAAAGCGGGGTGTCCAGGATGAATCCGGGTTTCTGGCTTGAGTTGTTGGACGGATGGCTGTGCCATTAATTAGGAATACTCTAGGGAAAATTACCTAGCCTCTCAAAACCTTAGTTTTTTCTTCCATAAAATGGAGAAAACATCATGTACTCTACAGTTGTTCTAGAACTTGCCTGGAACACAGAGCATGCTTACTAAATGTTTTCCCTGCGACGTGTCCTGCCTCCTCTTCCAGCCTCCCTCCTCCAGCTCCAGGCCTGGTGGTACTCCTGCTTGCAGGAATGAACCCTTTTCTCTCCCAGTCGGGCTTTCTCCCCTGCATCTTATCAAAGCACCTCACCTGCCTAGGATGGCATAGCCTTTAGCTTGCTGTGTCATCAGTTATTGAGATAAATCACCATCATTCTCATCTCAATGTAAGTCGCCCTTGGAATGCAGGCTTTTCATAGCATGGAGGGATAACATTTTTCTTATTTTTCAGAAATGGATCAAGTTCTTTTTGCTCCTTGCCATTTCCTTCCCTCACTTACCCCTTTCCCTCTCCTGCATTCAAGCAAATAGTTGGATCCCTACTGCATCGGAGAAAGGATGCGATAGCTGGAAAGCAAAGACAACAAACAAACAACAATAATGGCAAAACTCCTGGGTCTCATCGGTGTTGATTTCTCAAAGCAAATCACTCAGGCAATTAAGAAGATGTGAGAAAAATGGTCACACACATACACACACACACACACCCCCCTCACGTCAGTCTCTTCTCTCCAAAACCTGTGGGCACAGAGGGCTATGTGCCTCTTTTCCTTCCTAATCCTCCCCAAGGCATGCATGCATGTGTGCATGTACGTGTGTGTCTGTGAGACAGACAGACAGAGAGAGAGAGAGGTACCTCCTGAGGGACTGATCAGCACGGGAGGAACTCCTTTCTTGGATCAGACACTTGGCAACAGCCAGAGTCAACATCCTCTGCTGGGCCAGGCCCGGGGGTGCAGATGGCTGAGGCGTTAGGAAGCTGAGCAGGCAGGAGGGCACACACCTCACACGGCCGCTGCCGTCCGGGGCTCCACCAGGTTGCAGGATGGCCTGGGCTTAGCGAGTCTGTTGGCGTGGGCACCCGCAGAGGAGTGAAGGTTGGTGGCAAACCCAGACTTCACCGTGGGGAAGGAATAAGACCCCATTTCAAAACTCTGTAAATGGGCTGATTCGAAATGATCTGTTTTGTGAGGGTAAGTTGGCTGCAGAATATATGGTTCTAGAGATTTTTCCCTCACTTTCTAGAGTGTATACACATAGAAGGCCGTGACTGAAGTCAGGCTGTGTATTGTTTTTGAGAGAAAAACGGCACAATTGTTTGTATTCTTCCACGTGCTCGTCCTCCTGGTCCACCAGTGTCCACGGCTGACCACAGTGCATCTGGGCTGTGGGCACAGCTCGGCCCTTTCACTGAGGACAAACGTTAAGGCAGCCCTGGCACCACCATCTGCTTAGTTAGGGACGTCCCTCCAAACCCACCTCGCTGCTGTGCCCCGTCCATCACTAGCTGGTCACTCTCATTACAACAAAGCAGTGATTTGATGTTTCCGAGGAGCTTCATTAGAATGAGGACAAATTAAATTTACCGAGGAAAGGAGGAGATGGTTGAATAACAGTATGACAAGTAATTGAATTTTAAGTCCGTGGACGCCCCGGTGTGATTCAGTTCCGACACACGAGGCTAGTAATGAGAGGAAGGGTCCTCTTCCATGCAGAAACCTGCTAATCCACATGAATAGCCTGGTGTTCCTGGTCATCTGGTCCCCTTAGTGACGCGTGACTGGTTTCGTCCACAGGCAGAATCTGGTCCTTGCAGAGTGACTCTGGCAGCCTGAGCAGCAGTTACAGACATTACTAAGAACCTACAACACACCCAGTGTGATGCTGCAGTGATACCCCACTTAATCCTCGATAAGCCAGAGAGGAGGGTAATATTATTTTCATTTTGCCTATTACATAACAGAGACCTCAGGAGGTTGGAAAAATACCAGACATAGAAAGTGCCAGAGCTGGGATTTGAATCCTGTACTTCTGATTCTAACTTTTGTATGTTATTTCTACTACACTCATGGTTACTTGTAGGAGAATGCTTACATCGAGGTGGACGAGGATGCAGGAATCCTGCTGCGACCAGCTCATCTGTTTACTGAGCTTCTTATCTTCTTGGCGCCTTTTTCAATTCTAGTCAGTATGAGAGGAGACATACTCTTACATTTTTTTGAAAGGACTCAGTTAGTGCATAGAGGGCCAATTTACTTAGGAATGATTTAGCTATTTAAAACAACCATCAATAAACAAAAGAAAACTTTTTTTAAGATAGCACTAAATGCCAGAGAGATTGCAATGAAATAATACCCTAATACATCGTTGATGGGAGAGTTCATTGCCTTAATCTTTTAAAAAGTTGATTCGACGATTGTTATGAGTTGAACTGTGTCCCCTTAAAATTCATACGTTGGGGCTTCCCTGGTGGCGCAGTGGTTGAGAGTCTGCCTGCCGATGCGGGGGGCGCGGGTTCGTGCCCCGGTCCAGGAAGATCCCACGTGCCACGGAGCGGCTGGGCCCGTGAGCCGTGGCCGCTGGGCCTGCGCGTCCGGAGCCTGTGCTCCGCAACGGGAGGGGCCACAGCAGTGAGAGGCCCGCGTGCCGCAAAATAAATAAATAAATAAATAAATAAAATTCATACGTTGAGGTCCTAGACCCAGTCCCTCAGAATGTGACTTTATTTGGAAATAAGGTTTTTGAAGATGTAATCAAGTTGAGATGAGGTCATACTGGAACAGAATGTGCCCCTAATCCAATACAAGTGGTCTTTACACAAAGGGGAAATCTGGACACAGATACACAAGAGGAGGAGGAGGATGTGAAGAGACACAGGGAGAAGACAGCTGGCTACAAGCCAAAGAGAAGCCTGGAACAGCTCCTTCACAGCCTCAGAAGGAACCACTCTGATGACACTTGATCTTGGGCTGACAGTCTCCAGAGTGTCACACAAATGGTTCTGTGTGGTCATGTGTTATGGCAGCCCTAGAAAACCAATACAGCAATACATCCTGAGAATACTAAAACTGCCGAAACCATTCGGCACAGGAATTTCTTGCCTTTGGTTGCCTCTTAAGGAATAATGAAGACTGACATAGGTTTATGCACAAATGTATATTTCTCAGGTCTTTCCTTCCCCATGCTATTGCAGGAGGCCATTCAAAAGTCCTCCAGAACCTGCTTTACTTCTGAAATTTCTCTGGGAGCTTGAGCATCAGTTACCAAGAAAACGCTTGCCAGGTTTTCCTCTCCTTGTCTGGCCTCCTTCAGCGAATCAGCTCTCACACTTCATTCTGTGGACATCCCTGTCCCTGGCTGCTGCCCTGTCGCAGCTCCAGGGCTCTGGGCTCTGATGACAGGTGCAGGTGAGGCCCAGTCTCTCTCCTGGGGTCCAAGATGCGAGTCTGCAGGCGGGCTGGGCCCACAGGTGTCACAAGGACCCCACAACCACTGAGGACGCTTCCTCTTGCGGCCCAGCCTTCAGGACTGGACCTGCCAGGGTGCGGCTTTTTCAGCATCTTGCAGAAGGGAGCCCCGGGCCATCGGGCCACCTGATTTTGAGCAGTCTGGCCACCAGACACACCCGATCTCCGTGGTGAGCGCGCTCTGGCCGCCCATCCTGCTTCCTGCCCCCCGTGTGATATTCACGCCGGTTCTCATCTCTGAGCTGACGCTCTGTCAAGCCGCCCACTCACACCTGGCAGCAGAGCCCTGGGCCCCGGCCACAATGGCATTAGAAAGTCGGCCACGTGAGGTGGGCAGACGCGGGGACATGTCCTTTCTGTTTCAGATCTGAGCTTGCCGGATGTCCTCTGTAGCGAGAGGCGGCACCGACAGCCCCTCCAATACACACAGGTTGACCCCTGTGCTTTGGAAACTTACGCAGAGTGCGAGGAATTCTGATTTTAAACGCCGGTCTCCTTGTGTGGCCTGTTTGCAGGACTGCACAGGCCGCTGGAGCGGCCCTGTTGACCTCTGACCCTTGGCCCACTAACCGAAACAAGGTGAATATTTCTTGGGCCGGTGTGGCGGAGGGAGGACCAGAGAATAAATCTGACCCTACTCCCCCTGAAGGTGATGAATGGCCCCCCTTTCAAGCCGGGGCCCCCTGGCCCTTTTATTCACTGCTCTGGGTTTAAAAGGCGGAGGATGGATTGAGTGCGTTTCAACTGTTTACCCGCAGAAGGGCAAAGATCAGGTTACCAGCCCAGAATGATTCATCTTTTCCCCCAAATCAAAGCCTGTGTCCACAGCGCCTGTGTCCACATGAGTTCATCTTCCATATTCAGGTGGTCAGAGCAGGAAGCCAGAGACAAAGTCCTGGGAGAAAGAGAGATGGAGTAATTAGGTGCAGACAGGGAGCATTGAGGGCTCTTTTTCTGCCTTCACATTGGGACTTTAATAGTTTTTTGGTTTTCTGTGTATTATTTTTTTAAGTGGAAGTGTCTCTGGTTTCCTCCAAGTCAGGACAATTAGTGATGTTTTTCCAAGGATCCTCAGTTGGGACATGTTTTAATTTGAGAGAAGTTTCTATTACAAAAATATGTATTTAGGGCTTCCCTGGTGGCGCAGTGGTTGAGAGTCCGCCTGCCCATGCAGGGGACACGGGTTCGTGCCCCAGTCCGGGAGGATCCCACGTGCCGCGGAGCGGCTGGGCCCGTGAGCCATGGCCGCTGAGCCTGCGCGTCCGGAGCCTGTGCTCCGCAACGGGAGAGGCCACAGCAGTGAGAGGTCCGCGTACCGCAAAACAAAACAAAACAAAACAAAAAGTATTTACATTTAGAAACATGACTGTTGGAACTGTGAGAACCAGAATTCATATTTGAAGGAAAAAGTGCTGTGGGTTTGAGACACACTGATGCCACGACCACTGGCATTATAAATATATGGGACATTCCAAACATAGAGAATATAGTCCAGTATAGAGAATAGCCACTTACAAAATTCTAACATTTTGCCATATTTGTGTCAGTTTTCACTATGAAATAAAATACACAGAGACCATGGAAGCCCCTCTGTACTTCCCTGTCCTTAAATCAATGTTTTCATCCCCAGAATGTTACTATACTATTACTATGGATGAATGTATCCATAAAAAATATATAACAAAGTATTGTTGAATACATCATTCAATAATGAGCTTTTTGCACTCAATCTTATGTTTTTGTCATAATGTCTCACTCAATGTTTATGTTTTATCAGTAATAATACTGACAGATATAACAATTCATTTCACTGAACTAGTGTAGAACATTTCATTTCATGCATATTGTACACTTCAATCACGATGATGGGTACTTAGGTGACTTCTGTCAAGAGCTGTGAAGGGTCTGATGTTCCACCCCACTTATCAGCTAACAAGCCTGCTGCAATCTCTTGAATGGTGATAGAAGAAATGAGATTCCTGGGTCAGAGATGAGAGATTTCATTATTCACAGCCAAAGCAGCAGCCAGAGTGCTGGCATATTTGTGCTGGTTTCCCAAGCCCCCAAACCTACAGGGTGACGTGGAGAGCCAGATGGCAGCTGCACAGGTTGGGTTAGGTTGCAGGAGAGGACTTCTGAGCTTGGGGATCCTGCAGATTTTGAGCAGGCAGTAGAGAAGCTGCCTCTTGGTCCTGGAGTGAAAAATTCCCTCATCCTTTGAGGTTCCTCCCTGAAAATACAGCCCTGAAGATGGCTGGGTAAAGAGCAGTCAAGGCTTTGCAGTTTGGGCACAGCCAGCAAGGCATGTAGGGGAACCAGAAACCCAAGGAGGACTGCATCTCCCAAAGCTTCCAAGTGCCAGCTCTTACAGAGGTACAAACAGGCATGCCATTTGTCTCCTTACCCAGCATATGTGAAAAGTAGGTTTGCTTCTCTCCAAATTGTTTTTCACAGTGATTGTGGGAATTTACGATCTCCAATAGCACATAGGGATTTTCTTGCTTCTTTATCTCCTGTTGAACCCTTGTGTTGTCAGACACTTTAATTTATGCTAAGCTGATGGTTATAGAAGGATAATGCAGGTTGTTTTAATGTTTCCTTGATTTTGAGCATGTTTTCACTTACAGTATTGACCTTGCAGTTTCCTCTCTGTCCTTTGCCTTTTCATGACTTTTTGCCTGTTTTTGTGCATTTTCCTTTTTCAGATTGATTTGTAGGTGTTCTTTGTACATCCTGAATATAATTCTTTGCCAGTTATATGTATTGATAATGTCTCTTCTCACTCTATATTTTGTCTTCTCACTTGGTGTATAGATTTTTGTTCCAGAGAATAGTTTTAAAGTTTTAAATATGGAAAAGAAATTAAGAAAAAAATCCATTTATAATAGCATCGGAAAGATTAAAATACTCAGTAATAAGTTTAACCAAGGAGGTGAAAGAGCTGTAAACTGAAAACAATTAAAATGTTGATAAAAGAAATTGAAAATGATACAAAAAAATGGAAAGATATCCCATGTTCTTGTATTGGAAGAATTAATATTGTTAAAATGTCCATACTACCCAAAGTGATCTACAGATTCAATACAATCCCTATCAAAATTCTAATGGCAGTTTTCATAGAAATAAAAAAAAATATTTTAACATTCCATTGTATGGAACCTCAAAAGACTCCAAACAGCCAAATTAATCTTAAGAAAAAAACAACAAAACTGCAGGAATCATACTTCCTGATTTCAGACTATATTACAAAGCTGTAGTAATCAAAACTGTATGGCACTGGTATAAATACAGTTAACAGTGGAACAGAATAGAAAGCCTAGAAATAAACCCATGCATATATGATCAACTAATCTTTGACAAGGGCACCAAGAATATACAACGGGGAAAGAATATTCTCTTCAGTAAGTGATGTTGGGAAAACTGGATATCCACATGCAGAAGAAAGACATTGGACCCCTATTTTGCACCACTCACAAAAATTAACTCGAAATTGGTTAAAGACTTAAAAGTAATACCTGAAACTTTAAAACTCCTAGAAGAAAGCATAGGGATAAAGCTCCCTGATATTGGTCTTGGCAATGATTTTTTTGGATTTTTTTGGATTTGATACAAAACCCACAAACAACGAAAGCAAAAACAAACAAGTGGAACTATATCAACCCAAAATCTTCTGCACAGCAAAGGAAACTAACAATGAAATGAAAAGGCAACCTATGGAATGGGAGAAAATATTTGTAAATCACATATCTGATGAGGGGTTAATATTAAAATACATAAGAAACTCCTACAGCTCAAGAGCAAAACACCCAATTAAAAACCACACAATTAAAAATGGGCAAGGGAACTGAATAGATATTTTTCTAAAGAAAATATACAAATGGTCAACAGGAATATAAAAAGATACTCAACATCACTCATCATCAGGGAAATATGAATCAAAACTACAGTGAGCTATCACCTCCCTGCTTTGTAATGAATATATTTAAAATATAAATTTCTTCTAAATTCTGATCGAGATGCATCATACAAGTTAATCTGCATTGTGATTTTCTCTTTAAGTCATGAGTTATTTCAGTTATTTTAAGTTTCATTATTATGGCTGTTTTCAAGTAATCCATCACTATTTTTTGCTCTAACTAAATGGTTCCATTGTAGTCAGAGAAAGAGTTCCAGATAATATAAATTTTTTAAAAATATGTTGAGGGCTTCCCTGGTGGCGCAGTGGTTGAGAATCCGCCTGCCGATGCAGGAGACACGGGTTCGTGCCCTGGTCCGGGAAGATCCCACATGCCGCGGAGCAACTAAGCCCGTGAGCCATGGCCGCTAGGCCTGTGCGTCCGGAGCCTGTGCTCCGCAACGGGAGAGGCCACAACAGTGAGAGGCCCGCATACCAAAAAAAAAAAAAAAAAAAAAAAAAAAAATGTTGAGATTTCTTTTGTGGCATACTGCACAATGAATTTTTGTAAAGAATTTATGTGACCTCAAATATAATGTATAGTTCCTTTTTGTTGAGTATAGGGTTTCATAAAGAACTATCAAATCAAGATTAATGTTTATCAAAATCTTTTCTACTTTTACTGCTAGTTTGTATACTTGATCCTTCTTTTTCAGATGGAGGTAAAGCTGTCATTACATCCCTGTAATTCTGTACATTTTTCCTTCATATAATTCAAGACAATGTTGTTGGGTACAAGTAAGTTCATGATTATTATATCTTAATTATTGATCATTCCTTTAAATTTATCCCTTTTAATACTTTTAGCCTCAAATTCTATTTTTCATATTAATATTGCTTTCTTTTGGTTAATATTTGTGTATTTTAACTGTTATTTTCAACATTTCTATGTTGTTTAGATAGGCTTTTTTTTTAAGAATTATTATTTTTATTTTTAATTACTTTATTTATTTTGCTGCATTGGGTCTTTGTTGCTTCACATGGGCTTTCTCTAGTTGTGGTGAGCGGGGGCTACTCTCTGTTGCGGTGTGCAGGCTTCTCATTGTGGTGGCTTCTCTTGTTGCAGAGCACAGGCTCTAGGAACGCGGGCTTCAGTAGTTGCGGTGCGTGGGCTCAGTACTTGTGGTGTACGGGCTTAGTTGCTCCATGGCATGTGGGATCTTCCCGGACCAGGGCTCGAACCTGTGTCCCCTGCATTGGCAGGCGGATTCTTAACCACTGCACTACCGGGGAAACCCTAGATACGTCTTTCATATACAACACTTAGATGATTTTTGTTATTTAAAAATTCAGTATGATAGTTTCTGCCTATTAGTAGGTTTATTCATCATATTTCTTATTATAGGTGACATATTTGACCTATTTACCAATATTATCTTTTGCTTTTACTTTATCATTTTTTCTCTGCTTTTCTTTTAAAAACTTCCTTTGTGCCTCTTCTACTGTAAATATTTTGTATATTCTTTCCCCTATTTTAATGGTTTCTAAGCACACACACAGTCTGTTGATAGTTACCCTTACTTAATATATATTTGCAACATATATCTCTTTATATGATATATCGTTAATTCATAATACAGTATATATATATATTTTTACATATAGTTTAACATACATATACTTTAACTGTCATTCAACATTACATTTCCTCCCTCTGCACCTAAAAGAACACAGCATCTTATAAATACCTGTTGAATATCACCCACCCCATGTAATTTTTGTTTACATGTTTAATTTATATTTTCAACAAAAATTGTTAATGTATATATACATTATATATGTATAATCAATAATTAACATGTACCTGTATATGTATAATCAATAAGCAGTCTCATTTTTAACATAATATATTGAGTTCCAACCTCACCCTTGGTCTTGTATACCATGACTTCTGTCTGGGTTCACTTTTGTTCTCACTGATCTACAACTTTTCATGATTCTCTTAGTGAGTGTCTATGGGTAGGAAACTGGAATAGCTTTCATATGTCTGAAATGTCTTCCACTTGACTGCATCCTAGATGCTAGTTTACATGGCATAGGATTCTAGGTAATCAATATTTTCCCTTTGAAAATATCACTCCAGTGCCTCTGGCCTCTGTTTTTCCTGATGAGAAGTCTTCTGTCGTCTGGCTGATATCTGTTGTATGTTGTCTTTTCTCAATTTTCTGTTAGCTTTTAGCATTTCCCTTTACCCATGACACATGAAGCTTCTATACCACGTGTCATGGTGTGGACTCCCTGTCATTCAGGCTGCTTGATGCTTTGAGCACTTCTGATCTGAGGACTTATGTATTTCTTCAGTGCCTAAAATTTCTCAGTTAATTTATCTTCAAGGCAGATTTGCTTCCATTCTCTCCCTTCCCTTTTTTTGGAAACCTACAATCTGGGGACCTTTTATTATTATGTTTTCATCTCTTTGCTCTCTGCTAGATCCTGGAGAAATGATAGCATTTGATTCACCATTTTGCCTTCAACTGTATCTAGTCTAGAGTTTATCTTTTTTCTTTCTTTTTGTCTTGTAATGTCAGCGCTACACTTTTGATTTCTTAAATTTCTAATTTTTTAATCATTTGTATTTGGTTTATGTATGACAGTTCTATTTCATAATTCCTTATTTTTTAAAAAAATGTTTTATATTTACATATAGGAGTTTTTGTATTGAGTGTTGATTTTATTGACTTTCTTTAGCTTCAGATAGCTTCAGGTGCTTTGAATTTTTAATATCATCTCATTTTGAGTGGGAAGTTTTTGTTTTGATATTTTGTTTCATTTTATTCTTTCTTTCTCTTACCTATCTCTCTTTTTCTGGTGGTTTGGGGGATCCCCACATGCTCTCCCAGGCAAGGCAGAACCAGTTCTTCTCTTGCTGCTTTGGGGGGTGCTACCCTCAGGGTCACTGTAGGGATCCCAGACTCAGCCTCTTTGCTAGCCATGGATCTCGATGGTGCAGCCCCTGTTCTCCCTAGGCCCACAGGAATGTACTGCTACATTCCGCCTCCTTGCACACAGGGGCTGGAGCTATGGGGCTCCAGGCTCCGTCTCTCGGTTTGCATGTGTCCAGCATCCTGCAGGAGCTGGCCTGCTGCAGGACTAGATGCACAGCAAGCCTGTTCTTCTTCTGCCCTTCAGAACCCTGGCTGGTCCTGCCTATTTGGTTTACTTGGGCTTGTGTTTGTCTGTCAGTGCCTTGTGTCTGGCACAGAGGCGGATGCACCCAAGGACCACATGCCTCGTGCCATTTTGAATAGAAGAGCAAGAGCGCTTACCCTAAACGTTTGCCAACATTAGGCCCTGTCCTTCATCGAGGGGCATCCCAGGAAGCTATGCAGGCATTGAAGCCAGTAAAGCACATGGCTGCCCGTTGTCAACTGCAGTTGACAAGGCAAGTCAAGAGTGATGTCCCACGTGTTCTCACAGCCACTTCCACAAGGTTCCACCCAGGGAGCTTGTTTCAAATCAGTGCTGTAAGAGTGTTTCCCGCTGTAGGACTTTCCAGCAGGGGTACCTTTTGATCATGGCCACCAGCAGTTGAATTTCAGCGATTTATTTCCCTCCTGGCTGTCGTTTGCTTTCTCCTCTATGACTTTTGTTTTCTCATCTTGTTCCTTAATTACTTTGTAGTGCTGAGAGTTTTCTTTATACATCATCTCAACACTTCTTTTTATGGAGAGAGGCAAGTATAAAGAGAAACAGAAAAACAGAACTCACTCCCCTTGGCACTATTAAGGGTTAAAATTTTTTTTCTATGACTGAAGTTAATTCTTTGAGATATAATCAACATATAACATTATATTAGTTTCAGGGGTACGCCTAATGATCCGATATTTGTGTACATTGCAAAACGATCACCTCAATAAGTCTATTCAGCATCATCACATCACATAGACACAATTTTTTTTCTTATGATGAGAATTTTTAAGATCTATGCCCTTAGCAACTTTCAAATATACAATACAGCACTATTAGTGACAGTCACTATGCCGTACATTATATTCCCATGACTGACATATTTAATAACTGGAAGTTTGTAGCTTCTGACCATCTTCACCCATTTTGACTTACCCCCCCCCCACCCGACTCCGTCTCTGGCAACCACCAATCTGTTCTCTGTAATTTTTTTTTTTAAGATTCCACGCATAAGTGTAATCACACAGTATTTGTCCTTTTCTGTCTGACTTACTTCACTTAAAAGTGTTTTAATAAAAACAAAAATTAAACCTGTAAGCTATTTTTCCAGTTTTCTCACATGTGACTATACCGTCAGATTCACAGAAAATGCCGCGTTTCCTTATTCCCTTCCAGCCAAGTGCTGATGCTGCTGTGAGGTTCCCAGGCTGTGACACGGGAGCGGGACCCCAGGTTAAGGGACAATGGCTCTCAGAGTGCATGTTAAGACTGGAGGTGAGAGAACCCTATTAGCCTTGCCGAGCAGCACCCCAGCGGGGGCCCCCCACCCCAGCTGGGAGTTCAGCAAGAAAATAATTAGTTATTCAGGATGGGATGAAATGAAAGGCCCTTTTGAAGAAACAACACTGTTTCTCAGGGAATTAGGGAAATGCCTGTGGGAATAGCACTTTCAGAAGGGCCAGGGGACAGAGTGAATTTCAGAGGGTTTATGCATCTGGCTCTGAGGCCACTCCCCTCCCCTCTGAGCTGGCTCTCACAGCAAGGAACCTTGGGACCTTGACAGCTTTCTGGAAAAACAAAACAGTTGCGTATGCAGAATTTCACTGGCATCAGATCACTTTTGTACCAAGGAGGTCATGTAGTCCTCCAACACCCTGGGGGAATATTTTCATTGTGTTTGTCCTGCAGAAAAGTTGCAGATTAACTCACACTTTTCTAGGGCCAACAGTGAGCCAGAAACTCAATAAAAACGATGAATTCTTCTTCCTCTGCCAGCAGGGGAGGTAAGAGAGGTGTCCACATTTTATAAACGAGGAAACCTCATCTCCTGGAAATTGGGAGTTGCTCAAAATTGACACAATGCAGAGGAAGGGCCCTGACCTTGGCCTCTGACCCCACAGGCTCTGCACCTTCCACCCCTATGCAACGCTACCTGCCAAAAATGTGCACTATTCCAAAGTTCTAAAACTGCCAGCTCAACCAATTATTCACAACCATCACTAAACACCACCATGACCAGTTGGGGTATAGATGTGGCACGTTGGTGCAATAATACCTCTGTTTCTCACGGTTGTGTTGGGAAGTTCCTTTTACACCTTCCCCAGTTATAGGTTCCCAATTAATTTTCCCAAACAGATCCTTCTCCCATGTCCACTTGCCCAGTGGCTCTGCCGATGACACTTTGATTTTTGCGCATTGAGACTCCTTTCAGACTTCTGGCCTCCAGAACTGTGAGATAATAAATTTGTCATTTTAAGCCACTTAGTTTGCTGTAACTTGTTATAGCAGCAGTAAGAGACTAAGGTACTCACAGAAAGTGCCTAGCAGGGACCTTGTCAAGAAAAAGCTTCCATGCATGGCACTGGCATCTTTTCCATTATCACACCATTGCGGGCTTAGGTACCCAGAAGTCAAAGTGGAGCATTCTCTAACATACTTTAATTTTAAGACCACCCCGATCCCAAAGCATATATCAACCCCCTCTTCCACGCCATGCAGATCGACAAGGAAGAGCCAGCAGTGTGCCTCCAGTGCACACTTACCGGGACTAACCCGCGCCATACACATCATGGCCAAGGTGACAGCCTGTCCATCTTGCCTGTTCTGGGACTGGGCCTGCCCTGCCTCATCCTGAAGTTGTCTGTTGGCTTCTTGCTTCCCCTGCTGGAATAGGTGTCCTTGAAAAGTGGTCATATGTGTCTTATCATCCTTGTGTCTTTCACAGATATTTGCAAACAGTGGGTGCTCAACAAATAGTTTTGGAATGAATGAATCAGTGAAAAAAGTCTGTCACCCCATAGCCCATGGAATGAAACAAAACATCATTCGACGGAGATATACTTCACGGAGTCTTGAGACTTCACTGGGGGAAGGAGGAGTGTTCGGTGACTGTGACACCTCTTTTCACCTGCCACACGCCAGGCATCATGGCTATGCAGGGGTCTGCCACATCTAGACACCCTCTCATTATTCATACACGTAAAAGCGGGGCAACATCCCCAATAAATTAGCTTATCGGTCATGAATTCTCAAACACGTAAATGCACACAGAGAATAACATACGAGTTTCAACCACAGCAGAGTTGCCGTTTGCCGCCAGGCACTGTGCTGTGTACTTTACATGCATTATCATGGATTCTCATAAACTCTTTGAGGCAGGTTTCACTTTACTCCCAGTTTGCCCATAAGGTAATTGCGCTGTCGGGCGATCGCGCGCCTTGCCCAGGGTTCTGCGTAATAAGGGACCACACTGAAGGCCTCCCGGCTCTGCCTGACTCCAGCCTCTCCCAGTCTGCAGCCCGGTCTCTCCAGACCCACAGCATGGAATGTGTTTCCCTGGGTGCCAGAGGCATGTCCCTACCATCCATCGGCTGCTACCTTTTTTTAATGCACTCTAAACCCAGCATTTTGAAACTATTTTGAATCCAAAAACATGAGCATGCACTCTAAATTCAGTAATCTCCTTAGCAAATTCTGATCTGAGCATATAGGTTTTTAAATGGATTCAAAACAGCAGCCCAGCTGACTTCAAAAATTTAGTTTGAATAACCATTTTATACGGAATTATTAAGTCAAGAAAATGAGAGTTATTAATTTTTGCAAGATTCAATTTTTAACTTTACAGAATGAAGACTTTATTTTAAAAACCTGCTTTAAATATCAGAATTCTATCCTGGTCCATTCAATTGCATGTATTATATTTATGTGATAACTTGTAGGAACAGACTGGATAGACTAGAAATTCCACAACATAAAATTTAGTCTTTTGATACTCAAGCCGATTCAGTAAAACTAATAAACAAATATAACAATACAGAGCTTTAGGGCAACTGGCAAATGAAGCGTTTGGGAAACCTGCGGAGTTGGAATCCTACCCCCATCTCAGCTGTCAGAATGGTGATTTTGAGTAACCGTCTGATGACAGATAAACCTTGATTTTTAACCCGTTTCCCATTTACTTGTTATGTGAACTGGAACAATTAACAGCTTCCTGGAACCTTGTCTTTTCTCATGTGTAAAACCAGGAGGTCTGCTAAAATCGGTTGTTGTGTAGCTTAAGTAAATTAGTGTTTGTAAGCACCCTAGCACAGCACCAGGCCATCATAAGTCCTCAATACCTGATGACTAAAATGAAAAAAAAAAAAAAAAAAATTCTTGGTCCGAAACAAATTCCAAATCAATCTGATATAAAATAGCAGAGGAAAAATAAATCATTGTCATGCTCTCGGGATGAAAAGCCCCTGTAAAGCACAACCCCCAAAGTCAAGCAAAAACAGCATGTGTATAAGCACATTTAAGTTTGAGACTTCTGTGCATCTAAGGTTCTCCCCTGGGAGGTAGGATTGTATAGTGGTTAAACATCGCCCAGGTTAACATATTAGCTTCACCACCTCATATTGTGATCCAGGACAAGTTAATAATAAAACCTACTTCACAGGGCTGTGTGATGATTAACTAGTTAATATTTATAAAGAACTTAGTGCCTGGCATGTGGCAAACAATAAAAAATATAGTTTCTTAGTATTAGCTATCAACAGAAATAAATTTAGAAGGCAAAAATGGACTAGATAGAATACTTAAAATTCTGACAGACACGGCCTCATGATTCGTATGTTGGGGATTAGGGTAGAATGAGGTCATATGGGTGGGGCCCTAACCCCGTCTGACTGGTTTCCTTACATGAAGAGGAGATTAGGACTCAGACACACATAGAGAATAGATGATGTGAGGACATGGGGAGAAGACAGCCGTCTACACGCCAAGGAGGCCTCAGGAGAAACTAACCCCACTGACACCTTGATCTCAGACTTCCAGCCTCCAGCACTGTGAGAAAATAAACTTCTGTCATTTAAGGCACCCTATCTGTGGTACTTCGTGATAGCAGCCCTAGCAGGCTAATACACTTACTAAATAAAGATCTCTTAAAATCAGACCAAAAGGTAAATATTGCAAATACATGAACAAGCAATATACTAAAAAAAAAAAAAAAAAAAAAAAAGTGGTCAGCAAAAATAAAAAATATGTTAAACTTCACTAACTATCAAAGGAATGTGAATTCCAGCAATGAGCTACCAGTTATTAAGACTGAACAAGATGAAGAAGAAAGATAATCCCCAATATGGATCACCATTGAAAAGAGGGGGAAACTCTCTCATTGCTGGTGGGAAAATAAATTGGAAAATCTTTCTGGAGGGCCATTCAGCAACAGTTATCAAAGTTTTATCTACAAAATGCATTCTATCCGATCTTGCAAGTTTTTTATTTAGGTTTTTTCCCTAAGAATATAGTTGGACAGGTAAGCAATAATTTGCTCTGCTAATGTCCAACCCGGCGCAGAGACCTCTGCTGCTGCCCTCTGCCATTGCCACGGTCCGAGAGCGTGACAAGGACGACAGGGCAGCTGCGTACCCACGATCTTTCTCACTGTTCTTCTAGTTTTGACTTATGGACTTTTTTCTTCCTTAGACACAGACATGTGTCTCTGGGCTGGAAGCAGTAATGACACCACCAGGCTTGCTCAGGATCACTATTTCTTAAACAGCTTTATCGAAGTCTATTCAACAAACAAACTGCAGCCGTTTACAGTATACTATTTGGTACATACGCACCTGTAAAACCACCACCACAAGCAAGATAGTAACATAGCCATCACCCCCAAATGTTCCTTTGTGTCTCCTTGTGACCCGTCCTTCCAGCAGCCCCACCTCCAGCCCAGGCAGCCATGGATCTGGTTTCTGTCACTACCCATTAGTTTGCATTTCCTAGAATTTTGTATGAATGGAATCATTCAGTAAACACTCCATTTTTGTCTGGCTGCTCTCACTCAGCATAAGTATGGTGGGATGCTCCCATGCTGTAGCATGCATCAATAGTTCATTCCTTTTCGTTGCTGAGGATGTGTATGTATGCATGTGCCACAATTTGTTTATCCATTCACCTGTTCATGGAATTTGTGTTGTTTGCAACTGGGAGCTATTACAGGTAAAGCTATAATGACTATTGGTGTGCAAATCTTTATAAGGGCATATGATTTCATTTATCCTGGGTAATCACCTGGGAGTGGAATGGTTGGCTCATAACTTTTTAATAAACTGCTTCCAGATAAGACAGAGTAATCAAGATTGGATTTACCCTCCTACCTGAAACGGCTAAAAAAAAAAAAAAAAAAAAAAACTACAGAAAAATCTACATGAAACAATGGTTATCAGGACACTGGACATCAGTGACAAAGGCCAGTAATTGCTGAGAGACAATAAATAAGCAAGATGAGCCCCGTGATGGCTCCAGTCACACTGTGTGAGGGTTTCCAGGCTACAGCACAGCAAAGGGGGACCCAGGCAGGCTCAGAAGATTCCTTGAGCTAGAAGATGGAGATGAGGGTCTAGGGGTTCAGGCAGCTGGAGTTAGCAGGAGAGAGGGCCAGAGAGAAAGCTCCAGATATGCAAGGGTCCCCTTTGAGTAGATATCAGAATATAAATTGGAGAGTGCATGACAGGAAACTCTGGAGGTCTGGGGAAATAGATGCAGAACAGACACAAATGTTAGAATTAGCAGGTATAGACACTAAAAGAGTTATTTAAGTAGAGATATGGAAGACACGTTTTTTTAAAAACCAATGAATTGAACTTCTAGATATGAAAACTATAGTGTGTGAGATTGATACACACACACACACACACACACACACACACACACACACACACGCTGGCTGGGATTCAGGGAAGATTAGACACTGCAAAAGAAAGAATTAGTCAGCTTAAGTACATAGACATTCAAAATATTCAAAATGAAACACAAAGAGAAAAAAAAAAAAAAGATTGTTTTAAATGACAAGAACACCAGTGAGGTGTGGGACAATTTCAAGTGTCTGACAGGTAGTGACACCAATGAGAGTGAAGGGGGTAGGTCAGGAAAAATACTTGAAGAAACAATGCCTCCAAACTTCCCAATCTTCATGAACACTTTAACCCCCAGATCCAAGCAAAAGCTGAGCATCACAGACATGAAGAAAACCACACACCCAAAAATCAAATTGCCCAAAACCAGCAATAGAGAGAAAAATCTTAAAAGCATCTAGAGAGAAAAGACACTTTACAGGGAACAAAGAGAAGGATACGGTGACACAAAAACAGATGAAACTGTGAGGAGAAGCAGGCGGCACCGCAGCCTCAGAGGGCGACTCCCAGCCCTGCCGGTGAGGGAGAGGACAGGCGGGCCGGTGGGCAGGGGCGGGGGGCCGGGCGGCAACAGGCTCTGCGCCCTTCACCTACTCAGCCCACACTGTGGGAAGAACCCCAAGCCTCAGCAACTGTCAAGGATTCAGGCCATACAGCGTGTTCTCTGACCACAACGGAATAAAATTCGGAAGCAGTAGTTACAGGAGGACATACGGAAAATTCCCAAATACATGAAAACTAAAAGACGCGTTTCTAAATAACCCATGGATCAAAGAAGAATTCAAAAGGGAAAAGAGAAGGTATCTTGAACTGAATTAAAAATGAAAATCTACTGTATCAAAATAGGTGGGGTGCCACTAAAGCAGTATTCTAAGAGAAAATTATAGCACTAAAGGCCCACATTAGAAATGAAGTAAGGTCTCAAATCAACAACCTCAGCTTCTACCTAAGAACTATAAAAAGAACAAATTAAGCCTAATATAATCAGAAGAAAGGAAATAATAAAGATCAAGGCAGAAATCAGTGCCTTGAAGAAAGAAAGTCAATGACATCAAAGCTGGCTCTTTGAGAACCATAAAATCTATGATCAACTCTAACCAGACTGCGGAGAAGAAGAGAAAAGAGGCCACAAATGACAAATAACCACCACAGAACATAATTTTTCCTAACCATCCCATTTCTGGACTCTTGTTTATCATTCTGGGGAGACACAAAAAGTCCAAACAGGAGAACCAAAAATGGTCACAGCAAGCAGATGAAGCAACTCAAAGAAATGTCAAGTGGGGATATTGCGAAGGGGCACTGTCATGTGGGATGGCGGGGCAATGTCACGTGGGGACTGTGGAGAATGATGGAGTTCAGGAGCGGTGGAGGCAGAGGCATTAATACACCGGCTGTCATACGTGGCTGTCTTCCTTGACATGGCATGATAGGGAGGCTGGGACCTGGACCTCCCTCCTCCTAACCTCAGTGGCAACTCTGACCTTGAACTAGATCTACTTGGAATGCAAGGCTAGACTATTTATTTTGGAAGGAATTTTGTCCCCCAGAATAAACACTGATGATATCTTTTTCAGAAATGAGACTGAGCTAACAAGTTGTTACATTTGTAATTAAGTTAAGACTTTTTGTTCTGTAGAGAGAATCTCAATAGTCTTTGGAAACGTATTCTTTCATAGCCTTGCCTCAATTCAATAACTTATCTGGTCTCAAGAATGCTGGAACTGGCCCTGCCCAGCACACAAAAATTTCCATTTATTTTTTAGGCTAGGGCAGCAAACCTGGATCCAGAGAAGAAGAAAAGGAGACACTGCTGACAGCAGATGTCCTGCCAGTAAGTCAGGTGGCTATGCATTCCACCAGGCAACCCTGTCAAGAGGTCAGATTATAAGTGGTGCGTGTTGACAGCATGATTCCTTGGTCCCTGGCAGACTCAGTTTCATTGGTCAACTTCGGTTTGGGATATGATGTTACTCAAACGCTGGCGAGCCTTTCGTGGCTAAAATATGCCTATAACTGTGTTGACTCTTCAAGGGGCCAGTTGCCCGACAGCCGAGCTATAAGGTCGAGAGGGTGTCCTTGCTTCCGGCAGAGCTTCTGAAGCTCTCCAGCTTGGCCTGATTTTCTGATCTTTCTTCCACCCACATTTCCTGCTGGTGTTCTCTCTGGAGATATTTGGTTACTGACACAAACATATTACCCTGATCCCAGATAATACAGAATTTTTAAGCTTCTAAGAGTGACTCTACAGAACCTACCATGGCACAGGATCTCCCCCATCTGTCTTGGTACAAAAGAAAGTAGAAACAGATGGCGTAGGGCCCAAGCCAGGGCTGGATCTAATTAGAAAGAAATCAGAACAACTCAGGATGTCCACTCCCTGAGGATCTTCGATGCCTTCATGCTCTGGAACTTTTACCCTTAAAAGATAATTGGAGAGAAGGATAAACCATGGGCCCAGCTAGAGAAAGGAGGTGATAGGAAGTAGTTCACATTGTTAATTTTGCATATTACAACAACCTTAAACTATTTTTAAATTAAAATTTTTACTTTGATAAACCTATAACTAAAACCTATAACTATAGGTTCACATGCAGTTTTTAAAAAGTATACAGAGAGATCCCACGTATACTTTACCCAGATTTCCTCAATGGTAACATTTTTTTTGTGTGTGTGTGGTACGCGGGCCTCTCACTGTTGTGGCCTCTCCCATTGCGGAGCACGGGCTCCGGACGCGCAGGCTCAGCGGCCATGGCTCACGGGCCCAGCCGCTCCACGGCATGTGGGATCTTCCCGGACCGGGGCACGAACCCGCGTCCCCTGCATCGGCAGGCGGATTCTCAACCACTGCGCCACCAGGGAAGCCCAATGGTAACATTTTGAATAACAACTACAGGACAATATCTCAACCATTGATACGGTCAAGATCCAGAATGCACCATCACGAAGATACCCCCTGCTGCCCTTTTATAGCTACTCCCTAATCTTTTAATTAGCTCCTCCGCTAATCTTCTCTCCATCTCTATAATTTTGTCATTTCAAGAATGTTGTACAAACACAAGCATACAGTATGTAATAACCTTTTGAACTTGGCTTTTGCCCTCAGCATAACTAAAGACTCGCCCAGGTTGTTGCCTTTACCAATAGTCCTGTGTACTGTTCCGTGGTGTGAAGATTCTGCAATTTGTTTAACTGTTCAATCAGTGAAAAATATTGGGGAGGTTTCCGGTTTAGGAGTATTACAGATAAAGCTGCTAGGAACATTCATGCACAGGATTTTGTATGAATATGTTTCCATTTCTCTGGGATAAGTGATCAAAGGTATCATTTCTGGGTCATACATTTTCATGTTTCACTTTATAAGAAATCGCCAAACCACTTCCCAGAGAGTGGCTGTACCATTTTACATTCTCACCAGCAGTGGATGAGTGATCTAGTCTGCATCCTTGCTGGCATTTGGTGACACTATTTTGTAGTTTTGCTATTCCCATAGGTATGTAGTGATATATCATTGCGGTCTTACCTTGCATTTCCCTAGATTGCTAGTGATGTTCACATCCTTTCATGTGTTTATCTGTTATCTGCACATTCCCTTCAGTGAAATGTCTATTCATTTTGAGGTCCATTTTCTAACTGGATTAATTGTATCTTTATTGTTGAATTCCAAGAGTTCTTTATATATGTGAAACACTAGTCCTCTGTTGAATATGTGGTTTGCAAGTAATTCCTTCTAGTCTATAGATTGTACTTTCATCCTTTTAACAGGGTTATTTGCAGCACAAAAGTTTTAAATTTTGATGAGATTCAGTTTATCAATTTTTTTCTTTTATGGATCATGCTAATTTTCTCCTTTGCTTTTTCTTTTTTTCAAAAATGTTATCATTTTATACTTTTCCATGATCCATTTTCAGTTAATTTTTGTAGAAGGTGTGAAGTGTAGGTTGAAGTTTTTTTTTTTAATTTATTATTTATTTATTTTTGGCTGCGTTGCTGCGCACAGGCTTTCTCTAGTTGCGGTGAGCGGGGACTACTCTTCATTGCAGTGTGCGGGCTTCTCATTGCAGCGGCTTCTCTTGTTGCGGAGCACAGGCTCTAGGCACACAGGCTTCAGTAGTTGTGGCTCATGGGCTCAGCAGTTATGGCTCACGGGCTCTAGAGCGCAGGCTCAGTAGTTGTGGCACACGGGCTTAACTGCTCCACGGCATGTGGGATCTTCCCAGATGAGGGCTTGAACTTGTGTCCCCTGCACTGGCAGGTAGATTCTTAACCACTGTGCCACCAGGGAAGTCCTAAAGTTCTTTTTTTTCTTTTGCTTCTGGATGTCCAATTGTGCCGGCATCATTGTAGAAAAGGCTATTCTTCCTCCATTGAATTACTTTTGCACCTTTGTTAAAAATTAGTTTGCCCTATTTGCGATGGGCCTATTTCTGGATTCTCTGTGTCTGTCCCTCTGCCACTACCACACTGTCCTGATCACTGTCACCATATAGCATAGCTGCCTTCTCCACAGGCATCAAGTACCTTCCCTCTGCACAAGAAACCAGCTATCTATGAGAATTATAAATTTTGTTATTCACAGCATTTGAAGAAAAATGCTCACCCTCTGCAGGGCACTGGCTGTTACTAAGGTATTTCAAAGGTCAGCTCACATTCCTGAACTCTGACTCTCAAGTTTCCTTGCTGCTTTCCTGACAACATGGCCAGGGAGATGGTAAAAAAATGCAGTAACTTACAAAAGCATAGACTCCAAGAAGGAGGTCGTGGCAGGCACAAATCTCTGGAAAATGATTCAACTCAGGCCAAATGCCAACCTTTCTAAGGTCTTTAGTTTTTCGAGGCCAAGAGTTAGTATTTTAGTGCTATTTAACCAACTCCACTATGTAGAAACTTAATAGAGAGAGACATCCAAGAGAAGAGGGTAGGGCCTGGAATAGGGTTCCCCCAGACCCAAAGATTTTCATAACTTATTCTACATTGACTTGAATTCTGAGGATCTGATCAAATAAATCTCCACACAGTGCAGCGAGGGGTGACCTTCCTGGGTGTAGCAAACCCATAGGTGCTAGTTGTGATTTGGACTCTTTCTCTGCCACGCAAGAAAGATCTAGCGGGATGCCAGTAAGGGAGTGTGGGTTCTGACAGGGAACCTCTTGCATCTGCTCTTCACCCCCCCTTGGTCCCACTTAAAACTATTGAATTGTCAAGCCCCTCACGATTCCTGATGAGTTTCTCAGGACACACCTACAACTGGCAGCACCCATGTGTGAACTGCTGCTTTAGAATTTACACAAGACCGGCACTTACTTCAAGCTGCTATGGAAGTGTGGTACTGGTGACATGGATTCGGGGTGTCCCTATGGGATTCTAACAGATCTTATCCCTCGGGAGCAAGTTGCTCACCTGAGGGGGAGGTAATGAGGCACTCCGACCTCAGAGGCTCCTGCATCATTATGTTCTATCTCTTAGGGGTACACAGACCCCCACATGGTTTTAGGGGCGCTCCAATTATGCTCCTATTTAAAATAGAAAGTTGAGTCATTTGTTGAGATGTGGATGGATCTAAAGACTGTCATACAGAGTGAAGTAAGTCAGAAAGAGAAAAACAAATATCGTATGTTAATGCGTATATGTGGAACCTAGAAAAACGGTACAGATGAACCGGTTTGCAGGGCAGAAGTTGAGACACAGATGTAGAGAACAAACGTATGGACACCAAGGGGGGAAAGCCCGGTGGGGTGGGGGTGGGGGTGTGATGAATTGGGTGACTGGGATTGACATGTATACACTGATGTGTATAAAATGGATGACTAATAAGAACCTGCTGTGTAAACAAACAAACAAAAACAACATAAATAAATAAATAAATGGCAAAAGATAATTCATTTTTGGTTTTTAACTGATCTTTTTCAGAGTTAAATAACTCAGATGATCTACTTGTTTTATAATTCTTATGATAATCAACAGGTACCTATGATGCCAACAAAGCCTCCCTAAATGAAGCTCTACATAGAGTAAAATATGAAGTTTGTGAAATTTGTGTATTTCACTTTTTATCAGATTTGTGGAATTAAATTTCTCAGAAAGTTGGAGTTAACTAAAAACTATATAGCCCTTATCTTCAATTATCTACAGTAGCTTAAATGTATTTGTAGTGGGTCAAATTGTATCTCTCCCCAAAGACGTTGAAGTGCTAATCCCAGTACCTGTACACGATCAAATTAAGATGAGGTCATGAGGGGCTTCCCTGGTGGCGCAGTGGTTAAGAATCCGCCTGCCAATGCAGGGGACATGGGTTCAATCCCTGATCCAGGAAGATCCCATATGCTGCGGAGCTACTAAGCCTGTGTGCCACAACTACTGAAGCCAGCGAGCCACAACTACTGAAGCCAGTGAGCCACAACTACTGAAGCCCGCGTGCCTAGAGCCCGTGCTCCACAACAAGACTGCAATGAGAAGCCTGCACGCAACAAAGACCCAATGCAGTCAAAAATAAATCAATCAATAAATTTATATTAAAAAAAGATGAGGTCATGAGGGTGAGCCCTAACCCAATGCAACTGTGTCCTTACAAAAAAAGGGAAATTTGGACACAAAGCCATGCACACAAGAACGTCATGTAAAAATTGGAGTTACGCTGCCACAAGCCAAGGAGCTGTGAGAAGTAGTAAGGAGAGAGGCCTGGAAGTGACCTTTCCCAAGCACCTCAGAGGAGCCCAGCCCTGCACACCTCCACCTCGTACTCGGGAACTCCAGAATGGGGAGACAGCACATTTCTGTTTGTTGCAATAGCCCTAGCAAACTAATACAGTATTTTATCTGGGGAAATAATTGTAGTTTGTAGGACTCCAGGCTAAACAGAAACCTCTTCAAAAAGAAGCCAGCTGAGAGTGCAGTTTAGTCTTTGAGAATTCAACTTTTTTGGCCCCCATTACAAAATACTTTGGTTCAAATAAACAAATTATGTCTTCGTAGTAACACAGAAGTGCTGGTTTATATCCACAGTGCCTCAAATGCTATTCTAGCACACATCTAAATAAAAAGAGATTAACAGTAATATTTCAACTTTGTTGGAGCTCTGTCTGCCAGGAAGAAATGAATCAGCAGCTACAAAAATGTTCCTTCTTGTGAAGTTATCACAGGCAGACATAATATAATCCATGAAAGCAGAGAAAATTTATCTCAGAGGCTGTCTGTTTCAACATTTCTGTCTGGTTATTGCCAATTCTAATTTATTAAATATTTATAAATCATATACAAATAATTCTATTAAATTTAATTAGCATTTCTTGTGACATCCATCATGGGAAAAATTCCAAGATATACTTAGCTGTATAGAATAGCTCAGAAAAACAACAAGAACCATTAAAACTAATCATATCCCACAAATGTAATTCTACCACTTTGTCATCTACTTGAATAATATAATAGGTCCTTTTTATTTATTTTTTAACATCTTCATTGGAGTATAATTGCTTTACAATGGTGTGTTAGTTTCTGCTTTATAACAAAGTGAATCAGCTATACATATACACATATCCCCAGATCTCCTCCCTCTTGCATCTCCCTCCCACCCTCTCTATCCCACCCCTCTAGGTGGTCACAAACCACCGAGCTGATCTCCCTGTGCTATACAGCTGCTTCCCACTAGCTATCTATGTAGTAGTATATATAAGTCCATGCCACTCTCTCACTTCTTCCCACATTCGTCCTCTCCGTGTCCTCAAGTCCATTCTCCATGCCTGCATTTTTACTCCTGTCCTGCCCCTAGGTTCTTCAGAACCATTGTTTTTTTTTAGATTCCATGTATATATGTTAGCATACGGTATTTGTTTTTCTCTTTCTGACTTACTTCACTCTGTATGACAGACTCTAGGTCCATCCACCTCACTACAAATAACTCAATTTTGTTTCTTTTTATGGCTGAGTAATATTCCATTGTATATATGTGCCACATCTTCTTTATCCATTCATCTGTTGATGGACACTTAGGTTGCTTCCATGTCCTGGCTATTGTAAACAGAGCTGCAGTGAACATTTTGGTACATGACTCTTTTTGAATTATGGTTTTCTCAGGGTATATGCCCAGTAGCAGGATTGCTGGGTTGTATGGTAGTTCTATGGAAACACAAAAGACCACGAATAGCCAAAGCAATCTTGAGAAAGAAAAACGGAGCTGGAGGAATCAGACCCCCGGACTTCAGACTATACTACAAAGCTATAGTAATAGGTCCTTTTTAAAAAGCTTTTCATTGGAAATAATTTCAAATGATTTCAATGAGCACTCATGTACCTTTCACTCAGAATCACCTGTTAACATTCTGCTCTTTTTACTTTATTATTTGCCTTCTTCCTATGCATATGCAAGTTCCAGTGGTTTCTTCTTGCTCGGTACTCAATTTACTGTGTATTTACTACATATTTACTGAATACCAAGCCCTGTAGAAAGCACTGTGGTGGAGAGAAAGTGAAAGAGACAGAACTCAGTTAGCAAGGGCAGACCAGGATCAGGCCTACGTGATCATTTTTAGTCGAATGCAGGAATAATCTGGTCCTTACATATTGAACAAATCTTAGGAATTATGGGGTACCTTCTTCCTAGGCAACCTCAGTGTTTTCACCATTAATGGTCCCACTCAGTTTCCCATGAAGAAACTCATCATCCTGCAGATCCAACTGGGCACAAAAGTTGCCCACAACTATGCCCATTATCCTGAGATCAATATTTTCCAATTTCCAGGAATATTGTATCTTCTTGGTGGACATACTTTCAAGTCACTGGGCCCCCAGACCCTGGGATTGTGCCTGGCACAAAATACTTGGAGAGTGAATAAATCTTGAAACTCAGTTTGAATAATCATATATTAAGCCCATAGAGAGCACTTACTGTATGCAGGTGCTGACATTTACTTCTCTCAGGGGCCCTTGGGAGAGTCTGTACTAGTATCCTCCTTTCACAGAGGTGGGTATTGAGATGTGAAGAGGTCAATCACTTGCCAAGGTCCACCCAGCCAGTGGTTAAAACCGAATCTCACTCTGCAGGTGCTTGACCATCAGACCTGCCTGCCTCTTCAGGGAACCCATCCTTTCCGCATGTTCAGGTTAAGCTGATATCTCTTTGAACAAACCTTTATGAGCCTGTTTTCTCCTCCAAGATCCAAGTTTAGGGTAGTCAGATATCTTGCATCATCAGTTAGAAAACACCGTGAGTCACTGCATATTCAGTTAGTTGGGTAGATAGAACCGAGTTATAATTACAAAAACTCCTGGATATGAGGGGAAGCACAGCAAATTTCCTTGACAGTCAGGTTTCTGTGACCTAGGCTGTCTGATTGCATTTAAAAAGTCAAGCCTTCTAAAATCTTCTTCAAGATATACCCCAAATTGGAGAAGTTAAGGGAAGAGACAGAAAGGAAATCCACCCTCTTGATGGCTTCCTTTATTGTGAATATCACAGGCTCTCAGGGCTCACAACACAGACCTTTCTGAAGCCAGAAGCTGTGGACATTGGATGAGCCAGCCCTCTCTGTAAACCCACATCAGCTGTCACAAGGACCCCGTGTGTGGAAAGTGAACGCAGATCTTCCACAGCTGGACAAAACTTCCCAACTTCTCCCCGGCAGGTGGGTGCTAAGAAATTACTCAATAAAGATCTATTTTTAAAAAAAACAAAAAAAACACAACGAGATTTCAATTCACGCCTGTTAGGATGGCTATTATCAAAAAGACAAGGAATTAAACAGGTGTTGGTGAGTATGTGGAGAAAAGGGAACCCTGGAACCCTGTTGGTGGGAATATAAATCTGTACAGTCATTATGGAAAACAGTATGTGAGTTCCTCAAAAAATGCAAAATAGAACTATTATATGATCCAGCAATCCTATTTCCGTATATATACCTAAAAAGTAAACAAAATCAGTATCTCAAAGTGAAAAAAATAAAAAAGGACCAAAAACCACTCAGGCAGACTGTGTAACTTGAGGTCAGAATGTTCTTGATCTTCTGGATGTTCCTGCCTTACTCAATCATACAATTGAGTCACAAGAGGAAAATATGTGGGGAAAAACCCTTCTGGCATCTCTAACTTACACCGGCATTCTCAGTGGCCTGGCCAGTTCCTACAAAGCAGTGAGTCCCAGAGAGATTGCAGAGCAGTTTTGAGACCTGGGCATCAAGAATTTGGGAAGGAGTTGCCCAGGGGACAAAGCCCTTTTCTGCTCAGAAAGAAGTGCAGACTGGCGTGGAGCTTCTTTTCCAGGCCAGACTGTCACAGCTGAAGAGAGAGCCGGGGGCCCACTCAGGGAGCCAGGCCAGTGAGGAGGAGACCAGTGGATTCTGGTGGAGGCTGGCAGCCCCACGGCATTTCACTGCAGTGAGTCACTTAGACAATACAAAGAACAATGTGATTTGTAGGTGGTTATTGATAGCTCCAGGCATCAAACCCTTCTAGTTCATAAAGATACAAATCTTAATGATTAATGGTTAAGATGAAAAAATAACTGCCCTCAAGTTAGGAAATTCGAACAGATTGTTTCCTCAGATCACACCACACAAAAGGGGGTCTGTTCTGCGAAGTCCAGCCTGTTCGGCCTGTTCCAATGCCAAGTACATTCCCGGTTCTACCCCACTCAAGGCCAGCTAAACTCTCACTGCAGAAACTTGAGTTCGCCAAGCATAGACACACCGGGGAACCAGGTGAGAAAGGCCCGGCCCTGACAGCACTGGCTTTTGTGAATATACTTCAATAAGTGTCTCATGCGATGGTAGATCCAGAAAGAATTGTGTTTTTTCATGGTACAAAATGAAGATTAGTTATTACACTGCTGCTGAAAACCTCCCTCATCCTAATCAAGAACAGTATGTCAAAAAGGCAAAGACACAGCCATTGCAAACAAACCTCCATCATCATTTGAGTGAAGCTATTTTCTAAGCTTCAGAAAATTAGTCTAGGGCTTCCCTGGTGGCGCAGTGGTTGAGAATCCGCCTGCCAATGCAGGGGACACGGGTTTGTGCCCCGGTCCGGGAAGATCCCACATGCCGTGCAGCGGCTAGGCCCGTGAGCCATGGCCACTGAGCCTGCGCTCCGCAATGGGAGAGGCCACAACAGTGAGAGGCCCGCATACCGCAAAAAAAAAAAAAGAAAATTAGTCTAAATGACTATAGGTTATGATTATAGTAGGATTCACAACAGTCTGTGCTGTGTACATAAAAGACTACCAACCAGTTTATACATTTTAATTGAAGTTCCCTCTGGCTGTAAGAGTTATTGAGTCTATAAACAAGGTAAGTGTGCTTACGGGAATCAGATCATGAATCTCTTTTAAGGAATGAGTCCCTTAAAAGTATCAACACTATTATGGGACTTTTGAACTGACAATCTCTCCTTGTCCTTAACTCAGCGGGAATGTTTTGGATGTTGTACCTTAAGACATAGCACTGGCTTTTAACTTGAGATATTTTCTTATTTTTAAAAATTATATCAATTCCTTTTTTATTAAGAGTATGTTTTAAAAGTTAGGAATGGATATTAAATTTTATCAAATACAGTCATGGAGAAAATCAAATGACAGTTTCCTCCATTTTTTGGTGAAGGTTATTAATATATTTTCTGATATTAAAAACATTTCCGTTCCTGGCTTAAAATTTATACGATCACGACATATTACTCTTTTCTGACACTAGATTCTATTTGCCAATGTCTCATTTAGATTTTTTGTTATCAAAATCAGTAAGACTCTCTTGTGATTGTTTTGTTTTGTCTTTTTAAATTTCAGATTCTTTTGTCCATTTTTGATAATATATTGCTTTATCTCATAAAAACACATGTGGAAGCTTTTTCTGTCTCTCTGTTCTGGAACAGTTTACAGAGCATTTTGAACTTCTATGTTTCTTAATAATTTGGTATATTTCACCTGTGAAACCATCCGGGTGGAGGTGCCTCTGGAGGGATAGAACTTTGAATACTATTTAAGATTTCTATCTCTAAAATCAGTTTGGTGCATAAGGAGTCTAGATGGCTGTTCTCTCTTTCCAAATGTTTTATAATTCATTTAATTTCCCTAAAGGTTTTTCCCTTTCTCATTTTTATTTTGTATATTACTATACTCACTTTTCCATCATATTTATATATATATATTAGCTAATAATTTATCTACTTGTTAAAAGAATCATCTCTTAGGTTAATTCACTTTTGCTGTTGATATAATTAAATTATGCTTTCAGTTTAAAAAAATTTTTATCTTATACTGGAGTAGAGTTGATTTACAATGTTGTGTTAGATTCAGGTGAACAGCAAAGTGACTCAGTTATACATATACATGTATCTATTCTTTTTCAAATTATTTTCCCATTTAGGTTATTACAGAATATTGAGCAGAGTTCCCTGTGATATACAGTAAGTCCTTGTTGTTTATCTATTTTAAATATAGCAGTGTGTACATGTCAGTTCCAAACTGCCAATTGATCCCTTTCCCCCACCCTTCTCCCCAGTAACCATGAGTTCATCCTCTAAGCCTGTGAGTCTGTTTCTGTTTTGTAAATAAGTTCATTTGTATCATTTTTTTTGATTCACCATATAAGCAATATCATATGATATCTTTCTCTGATGTACTTCATTTAGTATGATCATCTCCATGTCCATCCATGTTGCTGTAAATGGCATTATTTCATTCTTTTTAATGGCTGAGTAATATTCCACTGTATATATATACACCACATTGTCCTTATCCATTCATCTGTTGATGCACATTTAGGTTGCTTCCATGTCCTGGGTATTGTAAATAGTGCTGTGATGAACATTGAGGTGCATGTATACTTTCAAACCAAGTTTTTCTCCAGATATATGCCCAGGAATGGGAATGCTAGCTCTATATGTTAGCTTTATTTTTAGTTTTTTAAGGAACCTCCATACTGTTCTCCATAGTGCTGCACCAATTTACATTCCCACCAACAGTGTAGGGGGGTTCCCTTTTCTCCACACCCTCTCCAGCATTTATTGTTTGTAGATTTTTTGATAATGGCCCTTCTGACAGTTATGAGGTAATATTTCATTGTAGTTTTGGTTTGCATTTCTCTAATAATTAGGGATGTTGAGCATCTTTTCATGTGCCTCTTGGCCATCTGTGTGTCTCCTTTGGAGGAATGTCTATTTAGGTCTTCTGCCCATCTTTTCATTGGGCTATTGGGGTTTTTAAGATATTGAGCTGTATGAGCTGTTTGTAACTTTGGAAATTAATCCCTTGTCTCTTGCATTGTTTGCAAATATTTTCTCCCCTTTCATAGGTTGTCTGTTCATTTTGTTTATGGTTTCCTTTGCTGTGCAAAAGCTGTTGAGTTTAATTAGGTTCCATTTGTTTATTTTTGCTTTTATTTCCATTACTCTGGGAGATGGCAACTGTATGCCAATAAAGTGGACAATGTGGAAGAAATGGACAAATCCTTACAAAGGCATAATCTCCCAAGACTGAAGCAGGAAGAAATAGAAAATATGAACAGACCAGTCACAAGTACTGGAATTGAAAGTGATTAAAAATCTCCCAACAAACAAAAGTCCAGGACCAGATGGCTTCACAGGTGAATTGTATCAAACATTTAGAGAAGAGTTAACACCTATTTTTCTGAAACTATTCCAAAAATTTGCAGGGGAAGGAATACTCCCAATCTCATTCTGTGAGGCTGCCATCACCCTGATACCAAAATCAGACAAAGATACCACCAAAAAAAGAAAATTACAGGCCTATATGATGAACACAGATGCAAAAATCCTCAATAAAATACTAGCAATTTGAATCCAACAACACATCAAAAGGGTCATACACCGTGATCAAGTGGGATTTATCCCAAGATGCAAGGAGTTTTCAATATCTGCAAATCAATTGGTGTGATACATCACATCAACAAATTAAAGAATGAAAACCATATGATCATCTCAATAGATGCAGGAAAAGCTTTTGACAAAATTCAACACACATTTATGATAAAAACTCTCCAGAAACTGGGCACAGAGGGAATCTACCTCAACATAATAAAGGCCATATTTGACAAACCTCCAGCTAACATCACACCCAATGGTGAAAAGCTGAAAGCATTTCCTCTAAGATTAGGAAAAAGACAAGGATGTCCACTCTCACCACTTTTATTCAACATAGTTTTGGAAGTCCTAGCCATGGAAATCAGAGAAGAAAAAAGAAATAAAAGGAATCCAAATGGAAAAGAAGAAGTAAAACTGTCACTGTTTGCAGATGACATGATACCATACATAGAAAATCCTAAAAATGCTAGCAGAAAACTACTAGAGCTTATCAATGAATTTGGTAACACGGCAGGATACAAAATTAATATACAAAAATCTGTTGCATTCCTATATACTGACAATGAAATATCAGAAAGAGAAATTAAGGAAACAATCCCATTTACCATCACATCACAAAGAATAAGATACCTAGGAATAATCCTATCTAAGGAGGCAAAAGACCTGTACTCTGAAAACTATAAGACGCTGATGAAAGAAATCAAAGACGACACAAACAGATGAAAGGATATACCATGTTCTTGGATAGGCAGAATCAATGTTGTCAAAATGAGTATACTACCCAAGGAAATCTACAGATTCAATGCAATTCCTATCAAATCACCAATGGCATTTTTCACAGATCTAGAACAAAAAAAGCTTAAAATCTGTGTGAGACACAAAAGACTCTGAATTGCCAAAGCAATCTTGAGAAAGAAAAATAGAGCTGGAGGAATCAGGCTCCTTGACTTCAGACTATACTACAAAGCTACAGTCATCAAAACAGTGTGGTACTGGCACAAAAACCAGAAATATAGATCAATGGAACAGGATAGAAAGGCCAGAGAGGAACCCATGCACCTGTAGTCAATTAATCTATGACAAAGGAGGCAAGACTATACAATGGAGGAAAGACAGTCTCTTCAATAAATGGTGCTGGGAAAACTGGACAGCTACATGTAAAGAAATGAAATTAGAATGCTCTTTAACACCACACACAAAAATATGCTTTCAGTTTTACACAGACTTCCCTCTGCTTTGCTCAGGTTGAGTGTGTGTGCGTGTGCATCTGTATATTTTTCCTGCCTATTTTAGTTGAGTACATACTTAGTTTACTTTCATTAGTTGTTACTCCATAACATAGCCATAATTTTCCTCTAAACACCATTTATCAGCATATACATTGTCTTTTGTTTTAATTCTATAAACCAGAAATAATATTAACCTTATAGTATGAAGATAAATGCATAATAGTCACCCTTCTTCTAAATTGAAAAAATTTTTTTTCGTTATCTTACAAAATACTAAGTGGTACCCTATCTTTTTTCTTTATGTATATCGTTTTCTTCTAATTTCTTTTACACATTTGGTCATTAGATTTCCCATTCTACAAAAATTATGTTTCTGTGATTTGCCCAATTTTCTACTGATTGCACATTTAAACAGTTTTTAATGATTTAAATAATAATTAATAAAAACACTTCAAAATAATTTAAATAAATTTTAATCACTTGGAAGTAACTTGAGTTTTGGGGGAAAGGAAGGTATCTGGATGTCAGTAGATACCAGTAACTTTATTTTTAAGTCCAGTAACTTTATTAGAATTTTTGTTTGTTTATTTGTTTTTTGTTTGCCTTTTTTTCTGGGAGAAGGAAGGATTTATTATTACTTGCAGCAAGTAAGGAGAACACCAGGGATCTTTCCCAAAGCAGTGTCTCCCTAACAGCAAAAGTGGTGAAGTTTTAAGCTAAGGTACATGCATATTCATGAAGGGGCTTGAGCAGAGGAGAATCAGCATAGAATTGGGGCAAATGTCAACAGAGTCCAAGCTTTAGTTGATCAAAGTCAGGAGTGTCAACATCATTCCATCCTCCACCTGGGTGGGTCCTTAGTTCCTGCAGAACTTAATCATTTGACCAACAGGACAAATTGAGGATTCAGTCCAGAGAACAGTTACACTGCCTGGGTGAAGCACTGCTGCTGTCCAGCACGTGGCCCGCTGCCATGGGCTTGGCAGCAGCTGACTTGGCCATGTCGCTGCCGTGTCTGCAGGCAGCCCGCCAACTACCTGGAGACACTACAGTGAGGTGGTGGCTGACAATGAGGATGACCCCAACTTCTTCAAGATGGTGGAGGGCTTCTTCCACCACAGGGCCAGCATCATGGAGGACAAGCTGGTGGAGGACCTCAAGATCCAGGAGAGTGAGGGTGCATGGCATCCTGAGAATCACAAGCTCTGCAACCATGTGCTGAGCCTGTCCTTCCCCATCCGGTGCGACCACAGCTCCTGGGAAGTCATCAAAGGCTACTGGGCCCAGTACAACATGGATTTGTTCTGTTTTTAGTACATTTGAATCCATTTCTTCCCTGGATACAATGCCTTTTAAAATATATAGATTTATATCTCTATTTCAGGAAAGTTTTCTTAAATTATACCTTTAAATATTTTTTTCTGTTTAAATTTTCTGGGCTTTTTTGGGGGGGTAGAGGGAGACGCTAATAATACATATCCTTTCTTTTTCTTTGTCTTATGCATATTCTTCTTTGTCTGACTTCCATGTGTAATATTTTCCCTAAAATTAATTCTAACACTTTCAAAAAATCTAATTTTGCTGATTAGTCTCAAGCCTGTCATGCATATTCTTCACTCTTTTCTGTGAATCTCTCTCTCTCTCTTGCTTCATCCGTATGTCTGGTATCTTTTTATCCCTTTTTTTTCTTTTCCTTTTCTTCTCCATTTCTTTCCTCACCTCTGTTAATTTATTCTTTCTCTTTTTATTTCATTTTTTAGCTCTTTCATCCAGGCTTTGCAGTCTTACTTCAAAGAGCTCATTTTTTCATGAATTCATTTGTGTGTGGAGAACATCTTAGTTACAGTTTGACCTGCCTGTGGCAACTGTTTTCAAAGGTCTGATCTTCGTCTCCTTCTCTTTGGGTCATTTTTAATTACTGCTTTTCCCTGTGGTATGTTTGCACAGATCCAACAGTGATTGGTGTTGACTGTGACTGTTCACTTCTACATAACGGAATTCATCGCTGAATTCCATCTTTGGATTCATGAGAGGAGCCCTTCCCCAGTGATTGTTCATTAGGGCTGCGCAGGGGCTGGGGATGAGCCTGAGTAGGCGACTCCTGCGGTTCTCATCTTTGCCAAGGAACACCGTCACTGCCACTCAGCCGTGTGACGACGACGGCTCTGAGATGCAGACGATCTCTCTGGATCTCTGCGAATCCACCACTAGAATGCACTTTTCACTGGAGTGCCTAATTCATCTTCCTTTTTCACTGTGCATCTACCCCCAGTGTGGATCTGTGTGGCTCCAGGTCTGTGAGCCACCAACAGATCCTACTATATTCAGGCAATGGTGAAACAAACATAATAGGATATGATTCACAGTCCAAAGAGGAAGACATGCATATAAATAAAGAATTATAGCAATTTTTATGTTTTTGGCACATTCCCTTTATTGGATATGTGCTTTGCAAATATTTTTCCCATTCTGTGGCTGTCCTTTCATTCTCTTAATTCACTGAGGGGGGGCGTGGAAAATACTCAGTGCCTGTTGATTCCCTCCCGTCCCTCTGTATGCACAGAATCGGTTACAGGTTAACAACTCTTTCCATGCACGTTTTTTTAACTTAATCCTCATAAAAACCAGAAGCACTCCTAATTCAATTATACCCATGGAGTCTGTGGCTC
Organism: Kogia breviceps; assembly: GCF_026419965.1. NCBI lineage: Eukaryota > Metazoa > Chordata > Mammalia > Artiodactyla > Physeteridae > Kogia > Kogia breviceps. The sequence continues at coordinate 113,525,502 of NC_081318.1, read as the reverse complement.
AGATAAATGAGATGATCCAACAGAACCTGCCTTGTTGGAGAAAAAGCAGGTGGGGTCCCCACCTAGCCTCCCACCTCCACATCCACTCCCAGCACCCGCGTCCATCCCACCAGGGGCTTCTACGAAGGCCTCTCACCTTTCTACATGTGAGTTCGTTGGGAAAGCACTTTTGGGTGTACAATCTCATCTATTCTCACCAAGGTGTCCATCGGCAGATGAATAGATAAAGAAGATGTGGCATATATATACAATGGAATATTACTCAGCCATAAAAAGAAACGAAATTGAGTTATTTGTAGTGAGGTGGATGGACCTAGAGTCTGTCATACAGAGTGAAGTAAGCCAGAGAGAAAAACAAATACCATATGTTAACACATATATATGGAATCTAAAAAAAAAAAAGGTTCTGAAGAACCTAGGGGCAGGACAGGAATAAAGATGCACACGTAGAGAATGGACTTGAGGACATGGGGAGGGGGAAGGGTAAGCTGGGACGAAGTGAGAGAGTAACATTGACATATATACACTACCAAATGCAAAATAGATAGCTAGTGGGAAGCAGCTGCATAGCACAGGGAGATCAGCTCTGTGCTTTGTGACCACCTAGAGGGGTGGGATAGAGAGGGTGGGAGGGAGATGCAAGAGCGAGGAGATATGGGGATATATGTATACGTATAGCTGATTCACTTTGTTATACAGCAGAAAGTAACACACCACTGTAAAGCAATTATACTCCAATAAAGATGTTAAAAAAATTTTTTTAAATGAAAGCTGGATGTTTTAAAATTTACATGGGCAAAGGATCAAGGTTTTCTCTGTGTTTTGTTTCCTCATTAATTAGTACAAGGTCAACAATGGCCTCTGACAGCTGAACCCAGACAAGCTGTCTCTGCTGGCACACCCTGGCTCCCCGCAGTGAACGGCATGGCTCAGCCTGGGGAAAACGGTGGGACAGGCTCTAGCCAGACTAACCAAGAGAAATACCATTCATGCTACAGGTGGAAGAGAACGTTTTCCAGTTGCCACATTTTAAAAAGTAAAGATAAACAGGTGAAATTTATTTTATAATATATTTTCTTTATTATATCTAGAACATTGTCACTTCAACATATGTTCAAGTGTAAAAGTTATGAATGAGATATTTTACACTCTTAACTTTCATACTAAGTGTCCGACATCCAGTGAGTATCTTACACTTTTGACACATCTGCATTTGGACCAGCCACACTTCCAGTATCAAGAGCCTCCTGTGGCTAGTGGCTACCTCACTGGACAGCTAGTCAGCAGAGTTCCCTGTGTGCACAGTGAAGAGGGCCGCTTACCTGCCTCTACCTGACCTGAGGGATGCCATAAAGACTTCTTAATTACTGTCATTATTATAATTATCATTTATGGAACACACACCATGTGCCAAGAATGTGTGTGTATGTCTGTGTATATATAAATACACACACGCTCAGACCCTAACAGGACCTGATGCATCACGGTCCCACCTTATGAAGGCTTGGAGAAGGTTAAGTAACTTTCCCAAAGGCACGTGGACTGTGAGGGCTGGGTCAGCTGACTCCAGAGCCTATGCATTTCCCCATCCACACACTCACATGTATTGCTCTCTGTCTGTGTGTCCTACTCCAGCAGTAGAAAACCACTCATTTTTGCTGTGAGGACACCTCCTTCTTCCAGCACCTGGGAGGCAGCTCTAGCTTACGTCCCAGCTGAAGTCCCCGGCGCTGTTTCTATGGGGGGGGGTCAGTTTAACAACCCTCAGGGCAGGCACCCACAGAAGTGCAGTCAGGAGGGAAGGCTGTAGTGCAGGCGGAGCCAAGGTCTCCCCTTGGACAGCATCACAGTGCGTGGCCTCTGTTTGGTTGCCTTGAACACCTGCCACATCTGATTCCATGACACCCTGTGACTGAGGTCCGTAAACCCTTGACATAGCCCTTTGTGGAATCAGTCAGTCACCTCCTCAGCAAGAGCAAGGAGGCGGCCGGAGGCCACCTAGCAGGTGAGGCCCAGCCCAACTAGAGCGAGCTACGAGGGTGAAGAGAGAGGGCTACCAGATGGGCTCCCGAGGAAGGAAGGGCCCGCTGTGATACCTGCATGACTTGGAAAGCAAAGTCCCGATCACGCCATAGAACTGGAAACAGAGGTGAGTCAGGTTGATCACCAGGAAGACCCGCCGGGGGAAGCGACACAAACAAACCAAATGGACAAAAACACTGGTGAATTGTTTCTTAAGGTCTAAACTCCACAGGCCCTTGGAGCGGTTTGAATGCATCCAGCACGGAAACCCCACCCGGTGCCACAAATGAGTTCGACGTGGGCCCTGCACTCATCGAAACCCCAGAGTGTGAATACCCCTCTCCTGCCTATCAGGTCTCCTAACCTCCTTGCCAGACCCTCCCAGTGCTTCCTCAAGATGCTCAAAAGAATGTTTTTATGTATTTGTGAAATATATGAAATATGAAATACCTATTATCAGTTTCCTTGGACAAGTAAAAAACCTTTAACAGCTCCTGTATAAGGAATTTCCTTCAAGTTCTGTTTACGGTTACCTCGCCATTGATGAGCTACCCATTCGTTCATGCCGTCATTCGTCCAGAAGAATAAGAGGAAGGAGAGGGTGCTCAGTAACACTGGGAAATAACCTCTTTGAGCCGAGTCAGCCTTGCAGAGCTCCTGTGGACCCTCTGAGTTGACACTTTTAAGCTAAAAAGGTCCTCTTTGGGGGGATTCCCCCTTCCGTCCCTCTGGGGAGTAGTGCTGGCACATACGAACATTCGTTTCAAAGCCAAGAAAGAGTGAGCATGCAGTGAGTGCCAGCTGCGTATCAGGCACTAGGTCCCCGTGACCGGAAGAAGAACGGTAATCACTGCTTCACAGAAGACTGACATGAGGCAGCGTGTGTGGAAGGCTCTCTGTGAACCACAACCACACGGTGAGCTCTCATCTCACACCCCACCTTCCGACCTCCACGCCCCCAGCCCTTCACAAAGTGCTTTGTGGCTCTCGGATCGTCATGCGCCCAAACTCAGGTTAGGTCATGAACTTTTGGGGGACCTTTTTTTTTTTTAAATTATAGATGTGTGGGGTTTTAAAATTTATTTATTTTTGGCTTAGCTGGGTCTTCGTTGCTGCGCACGAGCTTTCTCTAGCTGTGGTGAGCGGGGGCTACTCTTCGTTGCGGTGCACGGGCTCCTCATTGCGGTGGCTTATCTTGTTGCAGAGCACGGGCTCTGGGCGCATGGGCTTCAGTAGTTGTGGCACGTGGGCTCGGTAGTTGTGGCACACGGGTTTAGTTGCTCGGCAGCATGTGGGATCTTCCCGGACCAGGGCTCGAACCCGTGTCCCCTGCATCGGCAGGCAGATTCTTAACCACCATGCCACCAGGGAAGCCCACCAGGGAAGCCCACCAGGGAAGCCCACCAGGAGGGGCCCTACACATTCTTTTCCGTCTTCTTTTGGAGTCATATGCACTGTGCCCCGTGGGCCCACTATCAGAAGCTGCAAATGTCATCAGAGAAAAGTTTATTTTGGGTGGTTAATGTGAGGTATTGGATAGCACCACTGTGAGCCAAGCCACACTGGAGTCTGGGACAGAAGGAAAAACCAGTAGCACTGACCCTGTCTTTATTTAAAATTTTGATGTTTTGTCCATCATGAATTTTTTGGCATGAATTTTGATTTTTTATTTTGCACTAGAATGTTACTTATCTTGAGGACAGTTTTGTACCCGAGGTGAGTGCAGCACCTGGGAGCAGCCCCTTCTCCCATCCTTCCCTTCCCTTATGCTCACACACAGGCACAGCTCTGCGGCTCCATTCACAACCCCAACATGGCCTGTGTCATTCAACTGCCTCTAGAGTCTAAAACCTCACAGCATTTCCTCTCTTCACTCCTGAGGCAAAGCATGCTTGACCTGGAGTGTCAGATGGTCTGAGATCTTCATAGCAGAAAAGTGAAATATAGGCAAAAGGCAGCAAAGTTCCTGAGGAAAAGTTCAGAATGATTTCTGGTACTTTGCTCAAGGAAACTATAGGAATACATTCCATCTTACCAAGACCCATTGCGTTAAAGGCGTGTGCTCCTTCACCCCCCCCCCACCCCCAGATCATACGTTGAAGCCCCAACCCTCACTGTGGCTGTTTCTGGAGATGGGCCCTCTCAGGAAGTAACTAAGGTTAAATGAGCTCATAAGGGTGAGGTCCCAACGATGGAATTAGGGTTCTTATAAGAAGAGGAAGAGATACCAGACACCAGAGATCCCTCTCTACACCACGTGAGGACACAGTAAGGCGGCTGTCTGAAAGCCAGGAAGGGAGCTCTCACCAGCAGCCGACCATGACATCACCTGCATCTCAGACTTCCAGCCTCCAGAACTGTGGAAAATCAGTGTTTGCCATGTACGTCCTCCAGAGTACGGCATTTCATTATGGCAGCCTGAGCTAAGATCCAGCTGCGGATAAGGCACGAGGCCTGGATGGAGGAGGGTGCCCAGCCCTGGGTGAAGCTCCTGTGTTCCATGAGTGGGCCAAGTGCCCAATGAACTCAACTCTGGAAGCAGGAGGTGGTACAGTGGGGCTGAGTCACTGCAGAAGATGGTGACTGACTCCAGCAGGGAGGAGAGGGTGAGACCCCCAGTGGGGAGCATCTCAGCGCTCAGGAACACGATTGAGAAGAGCTGGCTTGGAGGGCTGTAGAGGGGAAAGTGCATGGACACAGCCCCGGTGCTGTGGTCAATCCAACCACTGGCCCTGGGGCCCGTCAGGGCTGCACATGCAGCAGACCTGCAAAGTGGTGCAAGTCATAGGGACCCTAGCAGCACCCCGTCCCAGGCTCCACACACGGACGCCGGATGCAACTCCTGGGCTCACAGAGCTGGACAGATGGCCCTTCTGCGTCTTCCAACCCCTTCAGCAGTTCACTGTCCCCCTCTCCTTGCCCGGGACCCCCAGGCAGAGGGAATCTTGCGGAGAGGAGGGTTTCCATTTCCCATAGGTACAACTCGGGGAGAAATACCCCATCTGTCACCACAAGGATTCTAGAATATTCATTTTTCTTTTTTGGCAATGGACTCTATCATTGGAAAGAAACTACCTTTTACCAATCCGTACTTACTAACAATTAAATCATTTCTTTGTTGTTGTTGTTGCTGTATTACTCAGAGGCAGGCAGTACTGTAACTGCCACAGAGCTCCCCGTCAGTCTCAGACAACCTGTCACCACCGGTGTTAGCGTAATACCAGGGAGGTGGTGGCAGGGACGGTGCAACTGGTGGGACAGGCCAGGCTGGCCGACTGCAGCCTATGACTGCAACGTGGGTGGCTTGAGCCTCTGTTCCTCATCTGCACGATGCAGTAGGTTAGCCCTACTTCACAGAGGTGCTTAAGGACCAAATGAGGCAATATAAACACCCTGCTTAATGGAGAACAAGTGTCCTTTAGGTTCTATAACCTCCAGACCTTCTAGCAATCTGGAAGGAAGTTTGGGCTTGTGCTTTCTCATGCACTTAGAGACTGCAGGGCTGAGTTTGCCTTCTACTTCTGTCTAACCACACGGCCCTGGGGAAGTGACTCTGTCATTGCACAGTAATAATCATCTTGTTCTGGCCCTGGCAAGCTGCTCTCAGTGCAGACCTGCTGCATCCAGGCAGCCGTACTAGAGTGGACAAGTGTGAACGAAGCTGACCCTCTGAATCACACTGACCTTGCACTGCCCAGGCCGAGCTCTCCTCCTGGGAGCCCCTGGGGCCACCTGGGGCCACTCTTTGGATCTCTGGGTCTATCACAGAGGGGGTTTCAGGGCCTCTATCTTTGGGGCCACATGTAGGGAAAGAGTCTTCCACCAGCTCTGAAAATGGGCTGGGAAGATGAGGAAGAAACCACCAATCAAAAGAAGAATCAGATGCACATTTCAAAGTTGGCCTTGCATCTAGGGGTTTCCAAGCCTGGCTGCACGTGGGCATATACGCGGTCCTGACACAGGGCCCTCTGCTACCTCAACGCCCCCTCGTGGTCCCGGGGCTCTAGCTTGAGCAAATAGAAGGGTGCACCTAAGTCGCCCACCAGTCCGGCCTCGGCCATCAGACTGATTTCCATTACAGGATGAGGCAGGTTAAGCGCCCATCTCCACTCACACCCTCCCACTAGGAAAAGATATGTGATGTTCTAGTTTTAGATATTTTCGACAGAAATATTCTGGTTTGCACAGAATGCCAGGTTTCTAAAAGGCCAAAGCGTGGACTGAGCGAACCTGCAGCAGAATGCCAGGACAGGAAGAGGGTCCAGGAGGGAGCTGGCAGAAAAGGAGATGAAGGTAGAGGCCCACACTCTCCAAACCCTGGGGGCTGACATTTTCAAACCACATCCAGACTCTCAGAGATGATTCAAATGGTCTTTTGGTTTCCTGCCTGAATGTCTCCTAGATGTTTGTAACTTAATGTATTTTTAGAAATAAAAAGAAAAGGGGAGTTTCTTACTTCACATAAACTATCAGGAGGAACTTTTAGCTGTTTAGTGACCAAATTGCCTATGAGGTAGCACTTTCCTCCAAGAGCTCTGGGCTGGAAGAAGAACGATGAAGATGCCTGGACACATAAGATACCTGCAGCACCACAATCCAGCCGTGGGTGAGCGCTGGATCCCCTCAGGTACCAAATCAGAGGTCAGAACTTTACTTTCTTCTTCAAAACATTCTAAAGCTTTAGCCAGCATCCTAAGAAAGATAGCAGCTAACCTCCCCAGGCCTTGTAGCAAATCAGAATGATCCATTATAATCTTTTTCTAAAGTTTCTCCAGTGTCATCCCTGTAACTGCACAGACTACAACAAACATAGCATTAGCAACACGGTGTTTGAGGAATTCAGGAGGAAGAATTTAATTTTTTTTTAAGGGTGGAAAATAAGAAGTAAGCAAAGAATACGGTTATGACTCAAGTTGCACATTCACTGGTAACCTAAAGTGAACTTGTGAAAAGTGAGGGATACCCACAACTTTATGTTAGAAAAATAATTCTTTGTTTCTGTCCTCGCTCTAAGCAGTGCCAGGCACTCCTTCGGTGGCCCTAGAAGCTTGGCTGGCTGGCGGGACTGGAGCCTGACCACGAGGCTGGAAGGCCTGTACTGGGGGGGCCTCTCCACGGCCAGCATGCCGGGTGCTCAGGTGGGCGCCCATCTGCCCTTCACGGTGGTGGGGTCACAGCGGGGTGACAGAGCCACAGACACCCGACCTGTAACGCTGCGCGGGGTCTTGAACGATCTGTAGGTCCTAAGGTCCGCGGCTGTCCCCAGAGTGTCCTAGTCTTTTCTCTGCCCCTCCTCTCACACCCCCTTCAGCCACACCAGCTTCTCCAGACCCCTTGTTTGCCAGGCCAGAGCTGGACGCAGGGGCACGGATGGTCCGTAGGAGCTCGCAGGCCCATGGGGATGGAAGGCTGGTTCAGTAAGCAAAGCGCTGTGACACGGAGGCACAGGGACACCTCTGGAGCGAGAAGAAGCAAAAGCTAAGATTGGACCATCTGGAAGCCACCAGGCAAGACTTGCCCTCCACCTCACTTTTAAGAAAGACGTACCTTTGTACCTGTGTTTGCTAACCGAAAGACATTCAAAGAGGAGTTTACTTTGACAAGAAAAGGCGAAACACAAGAACAGCATTCGGGCTTGGTACGTAGCAGCCGCTATGGAGGCAGTGCGCGCTCCAGGCAGGGAAAGGGGCACCTCTGAGCTGCTTCCTGGGAAACGTGCTCAGCATCTCAGCATCAAGCTGCCATGGCTTTGAACCATCTATGGTTTATCTCTATTTATTTTGTGCATCTGTTAGCAAGGCTTGCTAAGGTAATTGCTTCTTCACTTCACACCATTTCAGCTTAACAAAGGTTTTCATGGGAATGTTCTACTCTCAGGACAGCAGGGGACACCTGTACTCATTAATGAAACCAAAGCCATCCGCAGTGGGGAGTGCCCCCTAGCGGCAGGTGAGGAGACAGAATAGTGGAGAAAGCACATTCACGTGCTCACTCATTCACTCCACAAACGTTACAGTGCCACAACTATGTGCAGGCCACTCTTCTGGGCACGGGAAACAACAACAAATAAAATAAATCAGCAAAACAGATATTGTGTTAGTGATGAAGGTTAAGGGGAGAAAACTAAGCAAGCTGGACAGGCAGGAAGTGGGGCCGACAGGTGGAGATTTTTCTCTAAGTGGCCACAGAACACTTCAATACAAGGTGACGTTTCAGCAAAGCCCTGAGGGCAATGAAGGGTCAGCCACGTGGACGGCTGCACAAGGGGGTTCCAGGCGGAGGAGAAGGGGAGGCAAAGGCCTGGCTGGGTGCGTGCCTGGGAGGTTAAGGGACGGTGTGAAAGCCAGTGTGGCTGGTGCAGAGCGTGCATCGGGAGAGGGACAGAAGAGACAGGGAGGCTAGGACCACGGGGAGAGATGCCCTCCTTCCTCTGTGTTACTGCCGCCTGGGCCTGGCACTCAGCCTTTCCCCAGACAAAAAATCAGAACAGCAAACCCTTGCTTCCCGGGATGGCTGTGAGCGTCAGATGAAAAGGCACAGACCAAGTGCTGTACTGGCACACAGTAGGGAGCCAACAAATGTTAGTGTGTTTTCTTTCCATCAACTTGTTAGGTTATCTGTTTCACTCGCCAACAAGGAACTGATTTAAGGGAGCAATGAAATCGTTTCAAACTGTCAAAACTGATCATTGTTAGCTCGCTCAGGCAACGCAATAAAGCTGCATGCATGGGCCAGAGCCGCTCACAGCAGCATCAGGGGCAGACATTTGACCCTGAGTTGCAGCCAAAGGGAAAGGAAAACGTTAAATTTCCTCAGAGAGAAAAAAAGTACTTCTCGCCTGGCTCTTAAAATCTTTCCTACGTGCGGCTTCTCACTAAGGGGCACTGAGTAAAGTCAGAGGTGACGGACTCAGAACATCCCCACAGCAAACAGAGATGGGTCTGATGTGGCTGCTTCACCCAGGTCTCTCTCCGTGAACTGGGGGACCAAAATACGCTTCCTTTTCCTTACAGAGGGGCTACCTCCCATCTCTCCCTGGCCTTGATCTTTCATTGGTTTACACATTTTCAGAGTCTCATCTCTGCAGGCCCTTCATTGGGTGCTGGGTATCACTTCTCTATACTGATTGCAACCTTGGTCAAACCATGTCAAATGCAGGGTGAGCTGGGGACCTGCGGGAGCATTAGAGGCAGGGTCAAGAAAGTGAGGCACTCAGGAAGGAGACAGCGGGGGGAGGGTGTGGAGGGGCTGAAGAAGAGTGAAGGAAGCAGACACAGTCCTGTGAACATGCACAAATGCAGTCAGGGAAAGGCTAAGAAGGGAAGAAACAGAGAGGCAAAGAGAGTGGGAGTGAAGGAGGAGAGAGGGGAGAGGGGAGATGCTGGCCAGTTCTCTACACAGTCCTAATGAGCTGCTCTGGAGTATTTGACAGACCAACTGTACATTTATAGATTGTATCCTCCATATTCTGCATTAAAAAGTAGAGAGATATAGACCTTTAAAGTCTTTAAAGCCACATTGGGTTTGCACAGCTTTGGGGAAATATTATCACTTTCTGACACTCGTTCCCTACTGGGGTGACATTAAAGAAAGACGTGACCATGACCCAGGCATAAACGTCCCACACCCAGACTGTACACGTCTCATGACTCCTTCTTGATGTGCTTGGAGAGCAGGAAGTGAACCAAACAACCCAAAAATGTTCCCACTCTGCATTAATTGGAGCAATTATATAGGACAGGCCTCCAAAGCTAGACAGACAGCGCAAAAGATAAAATCAGCCATTATTTTCCACTTATGGCATGTGGGTAGAGTGACTATTTTGTGTGTCAGTGCTTTATTTGGTGATTTTTGTTTTACTTGGAATTCCATGGAAAACTTATTGAGTCATAAAGACTTTAAATAAAACTCAAATATGGTGGAATCCAGTAACATGATAATTTTTTGTTAAGACACGACAAATCAAGCAGGCCAACTGCCTCACCTTACAGATGAAGATACTAAGGTCCAGAGTCAAAGGACTTGCCCAAGGTCACCTGGTGACCGAACGAGAGCTAGAAACCCAGTTCCTGAATGCAACTTAATCCATTTCCCTACTGTGCTTTTAGCTCTTTGCCCTGGGATGCTAACAAATGCTAAGCTTTGGTAAGGAGTAGTAGGTGTGTCAGGATCTGACAGTGGAACATTCTGTTACAGTATATTCTGTGATACCCTGTCATAGATATCCCTGCCTGGGGGACAGAGTGTCCAGAGATAGTGAGTTTTTGCATCCTTGTAGGAACCACTGATCCATGCAAACCAACCAGGCCAGCGTGTGAGCCAGTAACCCAAGCACATCAACTGCTCTGTACATGAGACATCACACAAATATTATCTCAGCTGTGATGTTTCTGATTTATCAAGAGGCAAGAATTCATATAAGAAATACGTCAAGTAATGCTGACATGAAAGGTGAGGTAAAAAATAAACTAGCAAAGCCAGAAATTTCTCAGGGGTGGAGTTCCATTTCCAGAGAGAACCACCCCAATGGTTACTTTGTTTTGTACACAGCGCCACCTGCCGGCACAAACTGTGAGCCTGCACAGGTAGGAGAGCTGAAAAGTGGGTCGTGAATGGAAGTAACTGCTGGTTTTGCAAATAGGGAGACAGAGAACACCGCTTCGTTCCACTTCTAGAATGTTTGCCAGTAAAAAGCTGGATTAATGAGTAATGGAGAGTCCAGATTCATGAACTGAGACACCCAGGTCCTACTTGCTGGTGGGTCCTAAATCTACCTTCACTCTCCATTATCTGGGTAGGCATCAATTACCCTCTCTCCTGTGGAAGATAAAAATAAATACGTCTTTAAATAATCGATGATATTAAATAGGTTTACCAGCCACTGACCCCTCCCAAAAATAATTCAACAAAAATAATTTACATCATAATAAATTATTTAGCCAAAGGCAACGTATTCACAGAAAAGCTGCACGAATGTGGTTTTAAATATTCTCCAGAGAAAGTAAAACTTGGAAGACATCATTTGATTTTCTGCCACTGAAAACGTAGTAAAGAATCAATATGAATCTGTATCACGCACTTCAGAATTCAAAGCCAAATTGCTTAAAAGAACTTTCAAATGAATATTTTAGGCAGGTGAACATAAAGTCTGAGCACTGATTTAATAACAACTCTCAGTAAAAAGGAATACCAAATTAAATGTACACATTGGTTATAATTTGCATCCCAATTTCAGAAACTTTGAAACGTGGAGAAGGAATAAGAAGAACAAAATGTTGTCAGTGGTTGCCTTGGGTGGTAATGTTATGGAAATTTTTCTGCTTCCTATTTTTCAGTTCTTCCATGCTTACCTAGGAAGAACGTCAGCACTTCTAAAAGCAAAAAGAAACAAATGAACATTAGAGAAAATACACTAGGGGGTATTACATTGGAAATTGGGCATCATTGATTGTGGACTGCAATAATGTCCTTTCACTGAATAGCTCAGGTGTCTCCAGAAAAAAAGAAACTGCCATACCCTGGTTTTGGTGCAGCATCTCAGCTGCCAGACTTTAAAGTGCCTTGAAATATCACTGTCTTCCTATTTATTAAAACAAGGTGCTATGGACACACCCAAGGACTGCAAATGCAGGCCTCCCATGAACAGTGGGGAAAATCATGCCCCCAAGTCAATTTCAAACCTTCTCCATATTACATACATAGGAAGAGTTTTCTCCAGGCCTCGATCTTGCAAAAATGCCCCACCCTCACCTGGCCTTTAAAAATGCTTCAATAAAACAGCTCAGGGTGTTCAGGGTTTGCGGGGGGGGGGGGGGGCGGGGGGCATGAGCCACCTGTTCTCCTGGCTCAGCCTTGCAATAAACCTTTCCCTGCTGTAAACTCCCACGTTTTCATTTGCTTGGCCTCACTATCTATCGGGCACATGAAACCTGCATTTGGTAAAATCATCTGCCAACAGATTACCTTTTCCTTTCAAATACGTAAGCTTTTAATTTCTTTTTCTTGCCTATTTCACTGGCAGGAGCTTCATTATGATGTTTAGTAGGACTGGTGATAGAGGATCTCCTTGCTTTGCTTCTGATTTTAAAAAGCACTCTGGACCAGTCCCTCCCATCAGGAAACTTGCACAAGCCTCTTAGACAGCCTCTTCCACCAGAGGGCAGACAGCAGAAGCAAGAAGAACTACAATCCTGCAGCCTGTGGAACAAAAACCACATTCACAGAAAGAGACAAGATGAAAAGGCAGAGGGCTATGTACCAGATGAAGGAACAAGATAAAACCCCAGAAAAACAACTAAATGAAGTGGAGATAGGCAACCTTCCAAAAAAGAATTCAGAATAATAATAGTAAAGAAGATCCAGGACATCAGAAAAAGAATGGAGACAAAGATCGAGAAGATTCAAGAAATGTTTAACAAAGACCTAGAAGAATTAAAGAACAAACAAACAGAGATGAACAATACAATAACTGAAATGAAAAATACACTAGAAGGAATCAACAGAATAACTGAGGCAGAAGAACGGATAAGTGACCTGGAAGACAGAATGGTGGAATTCACTGCTGTGGAACAGAATAAAGAAAAAAGAATGAAAAGAAATGAAGACAGCCTAAGAGACCTCTGGGACAACATAAAACGCAATAACATTCACATTATAGGGGTTCCAGAAGGAGAAGAGAGAGAGAAAGGACCCGAGAAAATATCTGAAGAGATTATAGTTGAAAACTTCCCTAACTTGGGAAAGGAAATAGCCACCCAAGTCCAGGAAGCACAGAGAGTCCCATCCAGGATAAACCCAAGGAGAAACACGTCGAGACACATAGTAATCAAATTGGCAAAAATTAAAGAAATAGAAAAATTATTGAAAGCAGCAAGGGAAAAATGACAAATAACATACCAGGAAATCCCCATAAGGTTAACAGCTGATCTTTCAGCAGAAACTCTGCAAGCCAGAAGGGAGTGGAAGGATATATTTAAAGTGATGAAACGGAAGAACCTACAACCAAGATTACTCTACCCGGCAAGAATCGCATTCAAATTCGATGGAGAAATCAGAAGCTTTACAGACAAGCAAAAGCTAAGAGAATTCAGCACCACCAAACCAGCTCTACAACAAATGCTAAAGGAACTTCTCTAAGTGGGAAACACAAGAGAAGAAAAGGACCTACAAAAACAAACCCACAACAATTAAGAAAATGGTAATAAGAACATACTTATCGATAATTACCTTAAACGTGAATGGATTAAATGCTCCAACCAAAAGACACAGGCTCGCTGAATGGATACAAAAACAAGACCCATATATATGCTGTCTACAAGAGACCCACTTCAGACCTAGGGACACATTCAGACTGAAAGTGTGGGGACAGAAAAAGATATTCCATGCAAATGGAAATCAAAAGAAAGCTGGAGTAGCAATACTCATATCAGCTAAAATAGACTTTAAAATAAAGAATGTTACAAGAGACAAGGAAGGACACTACATAATGATCAAGGGATCAATCCAAGAAGAAGATATAACAATTATAAATATATATGCACCCAACATAGGAGCACCTCAATACGTAAGGCAACTGCTAACATCTCTAAAAGAGGAAATCGACAGTAACACAATAACAGTGAGTGACTTTAACACCTCACTTACACCAATGGACAGAACATCCAAACAGAAAATTAATAAGGAAATACAAGCTTTAAACAACACAATAGACCAGATAAATTTAATTGATATTTATAGGACATTCCATCCAAAAACCGCAGATTATACACTTTCTTCTCAAGTGCACACAGAACATTCTCCAGGATAGATCACATCTTGGGTCACAAATCAAGCCTCAGTAAATTTAAGAAAACTGAAATCATATCAAGCATCTTTTCTGACTACAACACTATGAGATTAGAAATCAATTACAGGGGAAAAAAAGGTAAAAAGCACAAACACATGGAGGCTAAACAATACGTTACTAAATAACCAAGAGATCACCGAAGAAATGAAAGGGGAAATCAAAAAATACCTAGAGACAAATGACAATGAAAACACGACGATCCAAAACCTATAGGATGCAGCAAAAGCAGTTCTAAGAGGGTAGTTTATAGCTAAACAAGCCTGCCTCAAGAAACAAATTCAGTGCAATCCCTATCAAATTACCAATGGCATTTTTTTACAGAACTAGAACAAAAAATCTTAAGATTTGTATGGAGACACAAAAGACCCTGAATAGCCAAAGCGGTCTTGAGGGAAAAAACGGAGCTGGAGGAATCAGACTCCCTGACTTCAGACTATACTACAAAGCTACAGTAATCAAGACAGTATGGCACTGGCACAAAACAGAAATATATATCAATGGAACAGGATAGAAAGCCCAGAGATAAGCCCACACACCTATGGTCAACTAATCTATACAAAGGAGGCAAGGATATACAATGGAGAAAAGACAGTCTCTTCAATAAGTGGTGCTGGGAAAACTGGACAGCTACATGTAAAAGAATGAAATTAGAACACTCCCTAACACCATACACAAAAATAAACTCAAAATGGATTAGAGACCTAAATGTAAGACTGGACACTATAAAACTCTTGGAGGAAAACATAGGAAGAACACTCTTTGACATAAATCACAGCAAGATCTTTTCTGACCCACCTCCTAGAGAAATGGAAATAAAAACAAAAATAAACAAATGGGACCTAATGAAACTTAAAACCTTTTGCAAAGCAAAGGAAACTACAAATAAGACGAAAAGACAACCCTCAGAATGGGAAAAAATATTTGTAAACAAATCAACAGACAAAGGATTAATCTCCAAGATATATAAACACCTCATGCAGCTCAATATTAAAAAAAATAAACAACCCAATGCAAAAATGGGCAGAAGATCTAAATAGACATTTCTCCAAAGACATACAGATGGGCAAGAAGCACATGAAAAGCTGCTCAACGTCACTAATTATTAGAGGAATGCATATCAAAACTACAATGAGTTATCACCTCACACCAGTTAGAATGGGCATCATCAGAAAATCTATAAACAACAAATGCTGGAGAGGGTGTGGAGAAAAGGGAACCCTCTTGCAGTGTTGGGGGGAATGTAAATTGATACAGCCACTATGGGGAACAGTATGGAGGTTCCTTAAAAAACTAAAAATAGAATTACCATATGACCCAGCAATCCCACTACTGGGCATATACCCAGAGAAACCCACAATTCAAAAAGACACACGCACCCCAATGTTCATTGCAGCACTATTTATAATAGCCAGGTCACAGAAGCAACTTAATGCCCATGGACAGATGAATGGATAAAGAAGATGTGGTACATATATACAATGGAATATTACTCAGCCACAGAAAGGAACGAAATTGGGTCATTTGTTGAGACGTGGATGGACCTAGCGACTGTCATACAGAGTGAAGTAAGTCAGAAAGAGAAAAACAAATATTATATATTAACTCATATATGGGGAACCTAGAAAAATGGTACAGATGAACCGGTTTATAGGGCAGGCCTAGGAAACACGGTTTCCTGACAAGTTGGGCAGGAAGTGCGAGAGAAAAAGAGAAGTCAACAGTGCCTGAGCGACGGGAAGGATCCTTCCATTAGCGGAGACGGGAAGGCTCAGTGGGACACGGCGTGTCTTGCGGCTGACGTGTCTCTGGGCACACGAGAGGGGACGCTAAGGAGATGACGGGACGCCAGCCTGGAGTCCAGGAGGCAATCTGAACTGAGGATTTGTGTTGCAGGTTATTGGCCTGAGGATGGTGCTCAGAGAGGTTGGTGTATGGATGGTGCCTGTGGAGGATGTGTGTCCAGGTTACTGGCTCACGGACAGTGTCCACATCAGGGCACTGGGTGAGGCCACCCAGGGAGGGGGTGTGGATGGAGAAGAGGACCAAGGCCTGAAACCAGAGGCTTCCAGCATCAAGGGACCAACTAAGAGAATGGCAACAGTTAGAAATCAAGCCTCCCATATACCGAACGCACCTTCCAAACCAAGAATTTGAACAACAAAGTAACATATTTGCTACAGACTGAATGTTTGCGTTCCCAAAATTCCTATGTTGATGCCCAATGTGACGGAGCCTCGGTAAGATGATCAGGTCACAAGGGGGAGCCCTCAGGATGGGATTAGTGCCTTTAGAAAAGAGGCCTCAGAGAGCCCCCTCGCCCTTTCAGCCATGTGAGGACAGAGGACACAGAAAGAAGACGGCATCTATGAGCCAGGAGGAGAGCTCTCACCTGACACTGAAGTTGCCAGTGCCTTGATCTCAGACTTCAGCCTACAGAACCATGAGCAATAAATGGCCACTGTTCA
The DNA here is from genome assembly GCF_026419965.1 of Kogia breviceps. Taxonomy (NCBI): domain Eukaryota; kingdom Metazoa; phylum Chordata; class Mammalia; order Artiodactyla; family Physeteridae; genus Kogia; species Kogia breviceps. Next base: position 113,509,170 of record NC_081318.1, on the reverse strand, counting down.
TGAACTTCCCAGTCTGTGGTAGTTTGCTGCAGCAGCCCAAAGGGACTAAGACACTATTTAAACGTCATATTCCAAAACATATCATACTTCAAATACCAACTTACTAAGCTACTCATTTCCACCCCTTTCCTAAATTCCCTCCTCCTTTAAATCTAGGCTTGCCTTCAATTCAGAGAGTGCTGAATGGCATTAACAGCAAATGTGACACTCTGAAAATTACCTTAGTAGCCGTGCAATAATCTTCAGACTGAGTTAACGTTGTATCACAAGCAGCTGCCCATCCTGACAACCACTTTCACAGACCACTGAGGGAGGCCCAGGCCTTCCCTGATGTTTCTGCAAGTTGTCCCCAGGGGTGGATCTTCCCCAAAATACCACACGAACTCCGGGGAGCTGTTTCCTCGGTAAGAGCCATAGGTGTCTGTGACAGGCATGGCTCCAACACAGCTCTGTCTGCGTAGACAGAGACGGCTGTGACAAAGGACAGGGAGACGTGCAAGCCTCAACACGAATGGCTGGGGTCCGCCCAGAGGAGCGAGCATCCTCACCTTGCCTTGCAGTCATGGCTGTGAGTGAGGGGAATGAGCCTGCGAATATGAACACAGGACTGTGCAACAGGATGAAGCAGGAGGCAGCTGGGAGGCGATCCTGGCCAAGTTCAAAGGCCATCAGCGTAATAGCTCATAAAGTGATCTGGCCAAGTCCTTTAGAATTTTACTTGAATGGGGGTAAAATGGTACATGGGGAAGCTGGCAGATGATTCTGCATGTTAAGCCACCTTTAGATCGAAGCCTAATGTCCGCGGTTTCTGGAAAAGTCCTAGAACGAACTACATGTGGACACAGAGCTTGTTCAAGGTCAAATGGAGGTCTCAGCAGAGTTAATCACAGAACCTGGTGCTGTCTATGGCCTTCGCAATCTCAACTGACCGTGTGAGGAACGTCCTGTTACAGCTAGAATTACGAAGAAAAAAACATATGTTGCATCTGATACCGAACAGTCACGCTGACCCAAGGCTGGCCATCACCCACTTGGGTCTAAGTAAAGGATGTTACATGAGGAAATGGGCGGCAAACATGCATATCAACAGTGCCTGAAATGAAAACACAAAGAAGGGAAGGGAAAAACAGTCTTAAAATAAAAGTCACTCATCTCACAAACACGTAAGAAGTATTTTCCATTTTTTCACTTTCCCTCTTTGAAGTCCAATAGCTTTCAAAATTAGAAGCATGTATTTTGAAACTAGACAGACCTGAAAAACATGAACTTTATCACAAAATTTCTCTCATTAAAATCGTCTTTGAATGTTTCCTTTATCTCTCCCAAGAATTCCCTATGTAATAGTAAATATATTAATTCCTTTGAAATATGTTAATTACTTTGCTAGATGGCCTTGTTTTTAAAGTATTTATTCAATGTGTACACTAAGCAGTCTTTTCACTTCACAGCGATTCTAAATGAGTTCCATGGCTAAGCCTCAGGCTTTTAGGCCCTCTGAAACATAAAGCAAATTGCTGCAAATACGTATGTGTATACACACACACACACACACACACACACACACACACACGTATGTGCTTTTGTACCAGGAGGACAGACAACCAAACATCTTGTAAATTTCCAGAAGAGGACTGGGATGAGATGTCTAAGAAAATTTACAACAACTCATTTATTATAAAGGGATATTGAGGAAAAAACGTGTTTTAAGTATTATTGTTGTTCTACATAGTTCTTCCCTTTACAAACAGTAAATGCTCATTTATAACAAAGATAAAGTAAAATGGATATTTCATTCTTCATCAGTGCATTAGAATTTCTGAAAAATAAATATCCCATGAATAAGAGTGACATCATCTTATTAAAAATGCCTAAAACTTAATTCTGACCATAATCTGGTAGTCAACCAGTATGGGGAAAGCATAATTTTCGGATTTGCACAAATTGCCCAGTTATTAATCTCCCGATTCTAGCGCACGGTACAGAACCAATGTAAGGATTGGACTTTCACATTGGCTAGACAGGCCACTTATCTGAGATAAGACCTATTTATTTGACAAAAGACTAGCCAATCTGAATGACCAACTAGCTAACTGATGTGCTGATAGGTTAAAAACTTTCCCATTCCTGTTTTGTAATTTCTTGGATAGTTTTTCACAAGGCTAATTTTATGGCAAATGTACAGTCTATGTGTAGAATGAATTATAAAGCCTTGCATGTGCATGAGTTTGTCTGGTCACATCCCCCATTGGCTCCTCTTTTTGCCTATCTCTGGGAATTTCATCCACTTAAGTTGAACACTGTGGGATGGTCTCTGACCAGTGCCCACACTCGCTCTGTTGTAACACGGTGGGGTCTTCCTTCTCTCTGAACTCGGTCTGGTTCTGAGAGACAGGGGAGGGAGAGGTAATGGGAGAATCGTACAGAAAAACCGTATTTGTGAGAAGCGCTCTGCTGCTGCGGCAGAAGAGGAGAGGAGAGTCTGCACTGCAGAAAAACCGCCAACTGCCTAATAACTCCGTTAGCTAGAGGAAAGGAAGGTTCTATAAATTCACAAAACGCTGTTTCATATAAAGTCTCAGTCTGTAATACAGCCTTGAAGGCACACACACATACACACACATCTATAAAAAGCTAGTTCAGGAGAAAAGTGAATCTTTTAATTATGAGTAATACTACAAAGGAAGGAAGGGAAGGAGGGAGAGAGGGAGGAAGGAAGAAAGGAAGGAGAAAAAAAGGAAGAAAGGGAGGAAGGAAGGAAGGAGAGAGACCATTTAGGATACACAAGACACCATAGGGTTAAGATTTATTTATCTACCCATGGAAAGATAAAAGGATAAAAGGATTTAACAACTTAAGGAATCAGTAATTTCTATGATATAAGACCATAGAGCAGAAATGCAATAAATGAAGGCAACATTTCAGAGAAAGATGGAAAACAGAAACTACAGAACACAAAAAAAGAGATAGAGAGGAAAAATAAGAAATGCAAGCAAGATGAAATTTAAAAAAAGGAAGAACAAAAAGGATTACGAAAGACAAAGGAGATCTAACATGTATGACCAGAATCTTCCAAAGATAAAGCTGAAATATTGGAACAGAAAAATATTTAAAGTTATAGTTAAAGAAATATCCCCCGAAGCAAAGACAAACAACGCACATCTACATACTGTAAATGTACATGTTGTACCAGAGAAAGCTGACCCAGAATGGTCAACACTGAGACATGTTCTGGTAAACCTACTGGACATCAAAGATAAATATACAATAATTTTGACAGCCAGACAAAACACCGAGTCGCCTATAAGGGAGAAAAGAAAGCTGACCTTAGAATCATAGCATGAGAACACACCCGGAGAACTACATGATGGGTTTCTTAAAACACAGATCACTAGGGGCCACACCCCGGCTCTCTAATTCAGTTACATGTAGGGTAGTACCTGAGGATTGGTTATTCAAACAAGTCCCAGGTGACACTGGCGATGTTTGTCCAAGGATTACCACTTGGAGAACCATTTTATAAGCCAGAATAAAGAAACGAATGAATCCCTCAAGAAAAGAACATGTAACCAAGGATTTAGGAACCAGAAAGTTGTCATTCAAATATAATATTTTGATACTGGTAAAGGATTGTTATCCAAAATGTACAAGAAACTCTTAAAACCTGACAACAAGAAAACAAACAACCCAATAACAAATGGGCCCAAGACCTTAATAGACACCTCACCAAAGAAGATATACAAGTGGCAAATAAGCGTATGAAAAGATGTTCCACATCAGATGTCCCTGTGAACAAGTGGGGAAATGCAAATTAAAACAACAGTGAGATACCAGTACACACCTACTAGAACGGCCAGAATCTGAACACTGACAACACCAATTGCTGGTGAGGATGTGGCGTGACGAGGACTCACATTCGTTACTGGCAGCGATGTAAAATGGTGCAGCCACTTTTGGAAGACGGTTTGGAGGTTTCTTACAAAACTACATATACTCCATGATCCAGCAATCGCTCTCCACGCTCTTTACCCAGATAAGTTGAAAACTTAAGTCCACACAAAACCCTGCACATGAATGTTTGTAGCAGTTTTATTCATAATTACCGAAACTTAGAAGCAACCAAGATGTCCGTCAGTAGGTGAATGGATAAATAAACCTTGGTAAAACCAGACAGTGCAATATTACTCAGCACAAAAAAGAAATGAGCCATCAAGCCATGAAAAGACATGAAGGAACCTTAAGTTCATACTAGAAGTGAAAGAAGCCAATCTGAAAAGGCTACATACTGTGTGACTCCAACTATAAAACAGTCTGGAAAAAGCAAAGCTACAGATACAGTGAAAAGGTCAGGGGTTAGGGGAAGGGAGTGATGGACAGGTGGTGCACAGAGGGTCTTTAGGGCAGTGAAAACACTCTGTATCATATGATAATGATGGGTAGGTGTCAATAAATATTTGTCCAAACCCATAAAATGTACACCAAGAGTGAACAATAGCATACACGATGGACTCTGGGTGACAATGATGTGTCAATGTAGGTTCATCAACTGTAAAAAATGTCCCACTCTGATGGGGGATGTTGATAATGAGGGAGGCTGTGCTGTATTCGGGGCAGCGGGTACACAGGAAATCTCTGCACCTTCCTCTCAATTTTGCTGTGAGCCTAAAATTGTTTTAAAAATTAAAGTCTTTATATAAAAAGAAATCTCCTAGAGGACAAACTTCAGTGAACCAAATGGTAAAACTATGCCAAAGGGACGAAGGGTGACACTTGAATAAATTTAACTAGAGAAATAGAACTAAAGCAGTGGGAAAGCAGGTGACCAAAAGACGCAAGTATCATGTGACCTGACAATGTAGAAATTACACAACAAACCAAAATTTGGAGGAAAAGTGAGAAAGAGGAGGGAGGTTGTGGAATAATCCAGATTGCCTCATATGTAACTGTTGGAAATTAAACGGTATCATGTAGACTTCACAGACAATTAACAGAGGTATAAGCATATTTAACAGTGCAAAGGAAAATGCCAGTAAAGATAATTTAACTGATTAAAATTGGATGATGAAGAAGAGGGAGGGAAAGGAGAGAATATACTGATTTCCTCATTGTTCAGAGTATGTAAAAATGGATACTGCCTAAAGAAACAGAGGGATGAGTACTGTCAGGTAATAGAATATACATATGTATGTATGTATGTATGTATGTATGTATGGTTCTCTACCCTCAGTTTCTGGCACAGAGCTCCTGAAATTCCTGTGAATTCCTAAGTGAGGAGAGCACCAAGAGAGTCTTTTGTTCTAATGAGGTGGCCCTGGGTGGACTCCCGGTGGCTCCTGGATGGTGCTGGTCACCAGAAAGACCAAGCCATGATTAGAAGCTTGGACTTTTCAGCTTCACCCCAGAGAGGGAGAGGGGGCTAGAAACGGGAGTTAATAGTTGGTCACAGCCATGTGACGAAGCCCCCATAAAATCCCAATAACACGGATTTCAGGGAGCTTCCAGGTTGGCAAACACATCCACGTACTGGGAGGGTGCGCACACCAACTGCATGGGGATAGAAGCTTCTGTGTTCGGGACCCTCCCAGACCTCAGCCTACGTATTTCTTCATCTGTTCATCTGTATCTTTTTATCATATACTTTAGTAAACTGGTAAATGAAAGTAAGAGTTTCCCTGAGTTCTGTGAGCCTCTCTAGCAAATTAATCGCCCCGGGGAGAGAGTCATAGGAACCTCTGATGTGTAGCCAAGTCGGACAGAAGTTGTGGAAACCTGGATACTTGCTACTTGCAAATGGCATGTGAAGCAGGGAGGGAGCAGTTTGTGGAACTGAGGCCTTAACCTGTGGGAGCTGATGCTCTCTCCAGGTAGACAGTGTCAAAACTGAATTAGTTCACAGGGCGCCCAGCTGGTGTTGCAGAGAACTGATGGGTGTGGGGAAAACCCCCAAGCGTTTGGTGATCAGAAGTGTGAGAGATGAAGCAATCTGGGTAAAGTAAAGGAGGAGAGACTAGGTTTTTCCAATACAAGCACACTGATGGAGTTAAAACTGAATAAGTTTTCAATAATAAGTTAAATAAGTTAAAACTGAGATTAACTAAAACAGGGCTACACACCTTCCAAATAGCAGAAGACTATCTCAAACAAACATACAGAAGAAAAAAAAAAGGTTACTTAATGAAATGCATCTTAAAATTTACGATGTAAAATACAACGGATCTGGGCTTCCCTGGTGGCGCAGTGGTTAAGAATCCACCTGCCAATGCAGGGGACACGGGTTCGAGCCCTGGTCCAGGAAGATCCCACATGCCGCAGAGCAACTAAGCCCATGTGCCACAACTACCGAGCCTGCGCTCTAGAGCCCACGAGCCACAACTACTGCATCTGCGTGCTACAACTACCAAAGCCCAAGTGCCAAGAGCCCATGCTCCGCGACAAGAGAAGCCACCGCAATGAGAAGCCTGCGCACCGCAATGAAGAGTAGCCCCCACTTGCTGCAACTAGAGAAAAGCCCACGCACAGCAACAAAGACCCAACGCAGCCAAAAAATAATTAATTAATTTTAAAAAATACAATGGATCTAAGATCAGATAACTGTCATTTCACTAGATTTATATCTATTTATATCTACATTCATCTATTAAATAAGGATTATCAGAATGGGTCACACAGCAAAGCCAACTCCATTGCAGAAGAGAGCAACACTTAAAACATAGTGTTTCCAAAAGGTGGGGAATGAAAGAATGACCAAAAGTGTATGCAACAGGTTGCTGTGAGGAATGGGTGATGACCCCAAGGCTGTGGTAGCCTCAATGAGGACAGAACAGACATGGTTATTAAAGGAATTTAGGGCACAGTCAAAATGAAGGGCCAAGGGGGGTTGGGTTATCTGCTTAGGTCGGGGGCTGCCTTGGGGGAAGATCACGCTGAACCTACCTGAGATAACATCTTCTCTCTCCCTCCCTCCCTCTCTCTCTCTCTCTCTCTCTCTCTCTCTCTCTCTGTCTCTCTCTCTCTCTCACACACACACACACACACACACACACACACACACACAAACACACTCACACAGTCACACACCCTTACATATATGTATTTCTCGGAAGCAGTGTCGCTTCTGGGGAGGGACCTGGGTGGTGGGTGGAAAGAGGACTTATTACTTACATATCTTTCTATAACCTGAGGGTCTGAACCTTGAGAATGTACCATATTCAAAACATAATTTAAAAATTATAAAGCAAGTAAATCCTGCCAGTAAGCAGGGAGCATCAGAATTCTCTGTGCGCTCCGCCCCATCAGCTCTAGGAACTGAGCAGCTGAGTGGGCAAAGTGTTCCAAAGCTGAAATGTCTGTGCAAAGATGGTTTTTCTCACTTTGGTCTAAATGCAAAGTGTCTGAAATTTTAGTGCAAGAGATTTAGTGCGAAATGGTGTGTGTGTGTGTGTGTGTGTGTGTGTGTGTGTGTGTGTGTACTTGAAGGACAATATAACAGATTCACAACGGTAGCTTAGAAATTTCCCTTTTTTGGAGGAAGTAACTGTTCATTAGCTGTGCGACCTCTGGACAGATCCCTTGCCTCTTCTACCTTACGTTCCTTCTCTAAGTGGAGATAACATCCACCCCAGGGCTGATGGAAGGACTGAATGAGAGTGGGCACCGGGTGAGTTCCTGAGCCTTTGTCATCAGAGCAGGGAAGGTACAGATGGGTCTGGAGGGACGGGGTTCCCTTTGGCCCCAGTGGTCCCTGCCCTACTTCTTAGCCTAACTCTATTCAGCATTTTCTTCCTGTCTTCCCGATCCTGAAGCCACATGCCATACCTTTCCTGTACCGGTGGTGGGCTGTAACCTCCATGTCCTCAGACACACTGCAGATCCTCATTCGAAGCCCAGACCTGTCCCTGAAATCCATCAGCAGCCACGGAGCTCCTCTAGAAGCCATTTGTACCCAGAATCCCAGACTCCGCAGAGCCTCAGTGTCCATCTCTGGTGAGCCACGGACAGCAGGATCCACCGAGCCGGAGGGACTGGGGACTCAGAAGGCTCCGGGATGATGCTTAGCGAGGGGGCAGAGCTATGTGTGACCATGTAGGGACACTGGGGGTTTGGGGGGCCGGCCAGCTCCGGCAGGAAGGCCGTTGGAACTGTGGGGAGACAGGTGGGAATGCTTCAGATTTCAAAACAGTCTGACACAGGGGTCACCGGGAGGGCTGAGGGCAGGAGGGATGCAGCTGTTCCAGAGGCCAGTCAGTCCAAAGCAAGGGTTGTGAGACTGGGTCACAGGGCTGATTTTCACTGGTTCTCAGAGTGCATCCCAAGGCCTGTACCACCTGGCACTAGTGAGAACTGCAAGTTCTCAGCTCCACCACAGGCCCACTGAGTCGGAGCCCTGGGGTCGGGCCAGAGAGCCTCCAGGAGACTCTATGAGAAGCACTACTCTAGCCACATTAATCGTGGCAATAAGGTAAATATTTTCCCTCAACACTGAAGCAATGGTCGTGAAACGTGTGTGTGCCCCCCCAAAGTCACTACCCCAGAGGTTTCTGTGAAAATGCTCTACGTGGGGTGGGGACCATCATCTCCACATGCAGCTCTTTTGCTGTAAGTTGGAGATTCATAGTCTAGATGACTCAACCTGCAGCTTCCAGTAATGCAGGACTTTTGTGATCATCATTTACCCGTTAAAAGCTCTTCCTGGGTAATGCCAATGGTGTTGGCACAGTTAGGTAGCCAGCAGCATTAACTAGAGAGTGGAAAAACCTCAAAACAGAGAGGGGAAAACCTTTCATGGAAGTAGAAATGGTTTAAGTATCTAATGACCAGTCTCCATGCTCCCTGGGATGTCCTCCTGTCCATGTATGCTGTGCACGACCCATTAGAAATACACACAATCAGACAAAGCTGCAGTCTAGATACACGGCTGATTTGAAAAACAAAGGAAAGCAAGTAACACAGGACTCTATCAGGAAATAGTGGCTGATGGCATGGTCTAGGGCACTGTGACTTGAAAGCACTGGCAACGGTGTCAATTACCACTCACGTGAACAAGGAAGACAGTAAAATCACCAGCTCGTGGGGATGGCTCCTCAACTGGGTCTAGAGGGGCCACCGGCTTGCACACCATCCTCACCTTACCTTGCGGGCAAGGTGAGGGAATGTGAAATCGGGGCGCTGGTCTGAGTGGATGCAGCCATCCTGATGGGGGTTCCTGTCGGGACAGTGGCTAGTGTGACAGCAGTCCTGGGAAGCAGCTCTGGGGTCACATCCTCTACAGAGCACAGAGGTCCCATGGCACAGGAGGGAATCTTCACTTTCAAGCTGCAAGGGCCTGCTGCAGGACAGGTGCACTAGAATTAAAAATTCAGTAACAGCTGAGGGATTATGACATGGCCTAGTCAGGAATCAGCATTGGTGTTTCTCCACAGTCAGAAAGCTAATAAAGAGCCTTGGTGTGGCTGGGGGCTTTCTTATTTAGGTGAGTTACTACAAACTGTCCCCATGTATACTTACTTCCCAGCAGGCTGGCCCAGAGGGTGCCCAGCTGCTACCAGCTGGAACCACAGGCATGTTTTATTGGTAGTTTGAGGAGCGATTGTTATCAGAAGTTCATGCTGCTCCCCGAGCTAAGCTATTGTATACGGTCACCTATAAATCGAAGCTGAAGCAGAGAGATGATGACTTTGCAGACACCAAAAATTTGAGGAATATTTTCCCTTATCACAGAGACAGATTTTAGTTATGCTCTCAAACTGCCCGAGTAGTATCCAAAAAACTAGAAACGCAAAAACTGGTTCACCAACAAACCCCGAGGGCCACCTGTACCCACCAACAGCTTTCTGATGAAATTCAACCGCGTGTGTCAGACGCCAACCTGGAGCAGGTGACGGAAGGCACCACTGGCTTCCCCACCTGCCCACATCCATCGGCAATGAGGGCTGGGGCCAAAGCCTTCTCCAGAAGCTCGAGATTATAACAGGCTCCTGCAGGCTGTTATGATGAAGGGAAAAGACAAAAGGAGAAGGGAAACTGGCACTGCTTCCCTCACTCACCTGGCCCATCTGATTACCACCTACCCTCCCTGCTTTACTGGAAAGGCCCCCTCACTGTTCATGGTTGGGCCCAAGTGACACCCAGAGTTGCAATGCCTTTAGAAACCCAACCAGCAAGGATTGCGCAAGTGTTTCTGGTGAGAAGTTTCACTGAGGAGTACAGCATATTTAAAGCTATTTAATAAAATCTGTGTCCAACTGGGACCCCACTACCAATGGTTCACCCAAAGGGCGGGTTGCTAGCCCAGTGTGTTGCACTGTCACAGGGTGGCCTGGGCTTCCTGCGGGCTCAGCCAAGCAGCCACGGACATTCACCTGTGACCAGGGGGCCACAGAAGGAGGCCTGGCAGCTGCTCCCATACCATGAAAATAAAGCATAAAGTGCTTTATTATACACTTTATAATAAAGTGTATAACCGACAGACATAAAGGGTGAAATGGACAATAATACATGAATAGTAGGGGACTTTAACACCCCCTTACATCAATGGGTAGATCATTCACATAAAATAATCAATAAGGCGGGGCTTCCATTGTGGCGCAGTGGCTGAGAGTCCGTCTGCCGATGCAGGAGACACGGGTTCGTGCCCCCGTCTGGGAGGATCCCACACGCCACGGAGCGGCTGGGCCCGTGAGCCGTGGCCGCTGAGCCTGCACGTCCGGAGCCTGTGCTCCACAACGGGAGAGGCCACAACAGTGAGAGGTCCGTGTACCGCAAAAAAAAAAAGGGATCAGGGTCAAGGTCTGGATGAGTCAATATCAAGGCAAGGGTGAGCCTAAGGGTCACAGTCAGGTACAGGGTTGGGCCAGTGTCAGGTTGAGGATTTGAATAAGATTCAGTACGTGGGTGGATCTGGGTCATGAGGGTCAGAGGGTCAGGGACATAATCGAGTCGAGCTGAGGTTCAGTCAAGGTCACAGTCGGTGTGAGGGTGAGGGTCAGAACACCTTCTGGTCAGAGTCAGTATTATGATGAAAACGTGGAACAGGGTGAGGCTCAAATTCAGATGAAAAGCCAGGTCCCGGATCAGACTGAGTGTGAGGGCCAGTGTGAGAGTGAAGGTCAGAAGGGTCAGGGTGAGGATCGAAGTCAGGTTCAGGTTGAGGTTTGTCGTCAGGGTATCAGGGTGAGTCTCAGGGCCTAAATGGCAACTTCAGGATCGCTGAGTCTAAGAATAGGGTCATGGTCAGGGTCAAGAGTAGGGTCAGATCTGTGTGAGGGACAGGGTCTGGGTGATGGCTGTTGTTTCAAGGTCAAGGTCATAGTCTGGTTTAGTGATGAGTGAGGGTCAGGATTAAGGTCAGATTTAAATGACTTTCAGGTTCACAGTCAAGGTCCTAAGAGTTTGGATGAGGAGCATGTGTCAAAGCAAGCATCAGTGTTACCAGTTAGGATGAGTTAGGGTCACCGTAAGGGTCGAGACAGTGTTAGGATGAAGTCTTCAGGCAAGTTCCTGACTGAGAGTCAGGGTTACATAAATGTGAGGACACAGGGTCAGGGTCACGGTGAGTCAGTCAGTTAGCACTGGAGACAGGATCAGGGCGGGGTGGGGCCTGGTTGGCACCCTCAGGCAAGAGTGAGACTGAGGGTAAAGGTCAAGTTGTGGGTAGGATCAGGGACGATCAAGGGTTAGGATTAGAGTGGGTGTGTTAAAGTTCAGGGTCAAGTTAAGGGTACCAGGATCATGGTCAAGGTGAAGGTCATCAGTGTCAGGGCGAAGTTGAAGGTGAGCAATCCCTGTCCCATTTCCCAGCACCATGTGTGGCTTTTGCAGATGCCACTTTCTGAAACAGTCTTCCTCCATTTACCTGCATATATATTCCTCACCTGCTTGGAGTCTTCAATGTGGCCTAACCCTCCCTGTCCCCCTCCACTGGGATACAAGTATTATGAAGGCAAGGATCTTGGAATGGAATGTTTTGGTCATTGATGGGTTCCAAGCTACTCAGAAGAGTGTCTGGCACAGACTAGGTGCAGTTAAGCTTGTTGAATAGATGACTATGTGCTACATTATTTCTGGGGGAATAAAAGTACATCTGGAATTACAACAAACTGTTCACAGTAGCTTTCTCTGGGGTAGAATTACAAGTAAGCTTCACGGCTGATTTAATACATGTCCACATTGTTTTAATTTTGAAAAAATTAACATTGTTTTATAATCTCCAAAAATGGCTCTTTCCATTTTAAGAGAAAACAAAGAACTTCAGGTAAAGTTCCTGACACAGTGATGGGCACAAGCTACTCACTGAACCATAGCTACTACCTAAACCTCAGGAACCGGCAGCCTTCCTGGGAACCCCGGAGCACCCTCAAAGAAACCCTATTCTAGTTCTCTAGACAGACCAAGAGGCCAGACAACATGGAGAGTCTATTTATTCAACAGCCAACTTTGAAGGCAAAGCCTCAATAGTCTGAGGGGATGTATTTCCCCTGATTCTACTTCAGTCCTTTTCCACAAGTTTCTGTCCTTTGCAGGCTACAGTTTGATGCAAACAGGTTGGTTGTCCTAGATATACTTATACACAACCTTGGAGGGCACAGTTTGGAGGTGCAGATGCACAGGACACTTGTAAAAGTGGGACAGCAGAGTCTCACTGTAGCCCACAAGGAAGTAGAACTTATGTGCAGGTAGCTGCCTCAGGACCAGGGCACAGATCTCCACCTGGTTAGCCCGGCGCTTTAGAACCAGCTGGTCGGCCAGGCAGCCTGGGAAGGTGCCCAGCATAAATTTACGAAGGAAAACATCTTCCACTACTCTCTCTGCAGCATGGTCCTCCCCATCCAGGTTACCTGAAGAGAGAAGGGCACCATGGTGAGTTGGCCAAAACTCCAGAGGTTAACATCCAAGAGCACTGGGCACTCAGTTCCACACCCCACTCCAGCCACTTCTCCTTTCTTCCATGAGTGGAATAACACTCTAAAGTTCAAAGAACATTATTCCAATAATCCCCAAACAAATCCTGTGAAGTATGTATTATCATTATCCTTGTTTCACAAGAGAAGAATGAGGCCTTAGCCAGGGCACAAAACTCAGATGATTCTTCTATGTAGACAAAGAGTGCCGCTCTTCCTCTTTCTTGACTGCCTTATAGAAGCACTGGTCATCCCACGGACCAGAGAGATGAGGCCACCAGCTACTTCTTTTTTTTTTTTTTTTAATTTATTTATTTATTTTTGGCTGAGTTGGGTCTCCATTGTTGCTCGCAGGCTTTCTCCAGTTTGTTGTGCTGCCCGGGCTTCCCACTGCAGCGGTTCCTCTTGTGGTGGAGCACAGGTTCCAGGCATGCAGGCCTCAGTAGTTGTGGCTTGCGGGCTCCAGAGCACAGGCTCAGTAGCTGTGGCACATGGGCCCAGACGCTCCATGGCACATGGGATCCTCCCGGACCAGGGCTCAAACCCGTGTCCCCTGCACTGGCCGGCGGATTCTCAACCACTGCGCCGCGCCACCAGGGAAGCCCTACCAGCTACTTCTGACACGAGGGATGTGAGCTCTCTCACTGACTAGAACCATGGCCTCAACCAGTGGATTCTCCCTGTGGACCACGGAACCTTTGCACCTCTTACAGTATCTGTTAAGAGTCTCCACACACACACCCAGACCTTAGAACTAGAACTTGAAAAGGGTGGGGGACAGAAATCCGTATTTTAAGGTAGACAGGTGTATCTCAAACATTCCAGTTGAGAACCCTCATAGTGAACAAAATACTGCTGACCCTCATCAGCTCACAGCAGTTACGTCCTATAAGGTCACTCGTTATGTTCTATAAAATCACCATGAACAACGAATTGGCAAATGCTAAACCACTGCTCCTGGTGGAAATACAGTTAGGTTTCTGCAAACTTTTGATTACAATATTTTTATCAACAAATTGATGTGTAGCCTTATTTCGTTTTTCTGTTTAAAGACACCTACAAATGGCTGATTAACACCGCACTCTCTCCCAACAGCTCTGTAACGCATGCCTGAAGGAAGCTTTTCTAACAATCATGCCAGGTAAGGTACATCACAGTCTTCTTGAAATTAGGAACACGAGACAGCACTTCAGCATCACAGGCTATTTTAAGGCTGTGGAATCACAAACAAAAAGTACAAAACTTGAAAACACAGCACTCACAGATCTCGAAAAGGGTACTTATTTACAGCATGCGAGCTGAAACTAGAAGGCAGGGCCTTGTTTAACCGCAATTGGAAGGTGCATGTGGGGTGCCTGCTCTGCCCACGTCTGAGAATGAATGTGAAAGCACCCAGAGTAGGCAAATTCACAAACATGGAATCTGCAAATAACCCGGGCAAACTGCACATACCAGTAGTGAAAGATTTGTACTTCAATATTTACAACAGTCTTGCGGGTCATCGAATTCCAAGGGGTTTCACTCTTTTCACTGCTTCTGGGCTATTTTATGTCCATAAATTACATATAACGGGTAGCGATGCAAAACAACTGTCTTTAGGCACGCAAACAATTTCTGTGGAAGTTCAACCGAACGCTTGAACCCTTGCCCCCCATGGAAAAAGCGTTTTGCATCCCTTTCAAATACATTTCAACGATCCTGACCACTTAACGTCTGTCTATTTTACTCCTCTTTTGAAAGCGTCTAACTGATTTCTGATCCTCGCGTTGAGTACCGACTTAAACAAAATCTCTCACACGTGTTCACGTCGTGTTTATGTGACAAGACAGTCACGACTAAGAACGCCTTCCCTGGGGCCAGGGGTCGGGCCCACAGCGCGTCTCGTCCTCTCCCGCCACCGTGACAGGCAACGTCCCCTTACCTGTGTGCAGCGACAGCCAGCCCTTGCGATGGGCGATGTGGTGCGGCGCGTGCGCCTCCTCGTAGGTCACTGGCTTGTCCCCCTTGCCCACTCGGACTCGGGCCGCCCGGTTCTGGAAAAAAAGAGAGCTCGTGACTCTCCGCGACCACCGACCCAGAGCGCGCCCTGGACCACACCCTCGCCCGCAGGTCCCACCCTCCGAGGCCGCGGGCGCCCAGAGCCCAGGCCTCCACGCCGCGCTCACCTTGGCGCAGGCCGCGGAGGTGTGCAGGGCGCGCCAGACGCACGGCAGCTCCCGCTTCCAGGCCAGCACCTGTAGGAAGAGTGGGACATGAGACCGAAACTAGGGCTCCCCGCGCCCCCCGACCTCCAACTGCCAGCCCCGCCCGTGCCGTCCACTCACCAGCGGCCGGAGCCACAGACCGCAGACGGGCGCCGCCATCTTGGGCCGAGCGGAAGGCGGGGCGGGGCGGCGTCGGGGTAAAGGTCAGGCGCGGGAGGCAGACGCGCGGGCGAGACCACACGCGAGCCGGCGCGGGGGTGCGAGCCTCTCGGCCGGGCGGGTCACAATCAGTCCGTGCCGACCTGCTGTGGGCGGCGGCGGGGGCCCAGGCTCCGGGCTTGAGAGGCGGGCCGTGTGGGGCCGGGAGGTGGGGAGACCTGGATTCTCCGCCTCCTCCCGCAGCCCTGAACACACGTCTTGCACCCCTCCGTCCTGCCCCAGTCGTGGTTTGCGCCGTGCTTCAGATCCGGAAACTGGATGACGCGGAGCGTGAGGTTTCGCGGTCCGAGAGCTCGCAGCGGCCTGGCGGAGAGTGTCCAGGCCCGGGGCGGGCAGGGGGGAAGGGGGCGCCCACCGCCCCGCCCCCCTCGGCCGGCGGGGACTGTCGGGGGAGCGGAGCGTTTCACCACGTCCTAGAAATTAGGCTGCAGAATTCTGTCTCCAAATAATATCCTTTAAAAAAACAGAAGAGGGCTTCCCTGGTGGCGCAGTGGTTGAGAGTCCGCCTGCCGAGGCAGGGGACACGGGTTCGTGCCCTGGTCCGGGAAGATCCCACATGCCGCAGAGCGGCTGGGCCTGTGAGCCATGGCCGTTGAGCCTGCGCGTCCGGAGCCTGTGCTCCGCCACGGGGGAGGCCACAACAGTGAGAGGCCTGCGTACCGGGAAAAAAAAAAAAACAAACAGAAGGAAAGAAAGAAACACCCTGACTTTTATCCACAAATAGAGAGGAAATATGTTTTGGTTAAAACTTTACCTAGTTCTTGGGAGGGGCAAGATAGGGGTAGGGGATTAAGGAACACAGCCTGCTATGTAAACAGAAAGAGGCTACAAGAAAATACTGTGCAACGCAGGGAATATAGAAAATTTTTTTATTTTATAGTAAGTGAAGTATAATCTATAAAAATATTGAATTACTGTATCGTACACAACATAATATTATAAACGAATATAATATTGTAAACTCGCTGTACTTTAAAAGTCAGCCAGTTCTTCAAGGATGGGTTATGCAGAGGGTAGGGTTTCACATCTGACCATACCCTAGTGTCTGGTCCTTGGGGAAGGAAAATTTTAAGGGAGAAAGGGCTGATGGTCGCTTAATTCCTGATGTTACAGAGCCTGCTGTACTCAAACCAAAGCATTGCCACTGTAATTTGTATCCAATAATTATTGTCAGAGGGAAAAATAGCAACACTGGATATCCTAGTTCAGAACTCACACATAGTAATGGAAAAAACGTGGACTCTGGGGTCAGGCTCAGGTGTAACAATCTTTGTGCAGTTGAGCCTCAGTTCCATAATCTGTATAATGGGTTTTGTTAATAATACCACTCATAGAACTGTTATTAGTTCTGTTAGGTTGAAGCATGTGAAATTGCCAACGGTTGGTTATTTTGACTTAATCCTTAACCCTAATGCTGCTTACGTACTGCTGTGGTTTCCCATGGGAGGGAGGACTAGATTATCATCTATGTGGAAGGGAAATGGAGGCAAAGGCAGACAGTGAGCTGCCTCAGATCACGCTGGGGAAGGTCCAAGAGGGACTCTTGGCTTCAGTGCAGTACATTTTCCATGGTCAAGATTCCTCTGACCATTTGGAGCTGGTTTCTCCAAAAAGGGACAGCGTCTTTCATGTCTACTCTACTAGGAATGTTTTATTTCTAAAATTAAAACTGTGGCCTCCAGCGGTTCGGCATATTGGATAAGGGGACAAAACAGGAATTAAGATGTTCTCCAATCACAATACTTTCCAAGTGTAAGAACTTTCAACTTTAACTGAAGGACCCTTTTCTTTTTTAAAAAATGTATTTTATTTATTTATTTTTGGCAGCATTGGGTCTTCGTTGCTATGCACGGGCTTTTCTCTAGTTGCGGAGAGCAGGGGCTACTCTTCATTGCGGTGTGTGGGCTCCTCATTGCGGTGGCTTCTCGTGTTGCAGAGCAGGGGCTCTAGAGCGCAGGCTCAGTAGTTGTGGCGCACGGGCTGAGTTGCTCCGCGGCATGTGGGATCTTCCCAGACCATGGCTTGAACCCGTGTCCCCTGCACTGGCAGGCGGATTCTTCACCACTGCGCCTCCAGGGAAGCCCTTGAAGGACCCTTTTAAGCTGGTAGTCTTTTTTTCTTTTTCAAGTTTCCATAAAGTTTGATAATTTTATAATTTGATAAAATTTTGTGGATGTGCTCCAAAGTGGTGAGGAACATGGGATCTGGTATCTGAAATACAGCTTCCTGGCTTTGCAGTTTCAGCAAGTGACTTGCCCTTCCTGAACCTCAGCTTCTCTCATCTATAAAATGGGGAGCATGATGATTGTTGTGAAAAACCACACTGTAAAATGCCTGATGGAGTGAGCAGCTAATGAATGTTTTTTTGTAAAAAAGGATAGAGTCCCTGCTATGCGCCTCCTCTTAGGGACATGAGCCAGCCATTGAGGGTTCATGAGAACTCGGTGGAACACCACCAGAGGAAAGGAGAAGAGGTGGCTTTCCGTGCAGGTGACAATGGCATGGACTTCTGTCGGAGGAGCAGGAGGCGGTGCTGCCCAGCTGAGCAGGGGCTGCTGTGCTTGGGATTCAAGTTTTGCCACCCTTCCTCAGGCCTGAAGAGTCTCCCAGGAGTTCCAAACTGACCTAGATCTTTCGCTGGCCTTTGGTGTATTAGCTTTGTTTTATACTACGCCTTGTTGCAAAAAGGGTTTCACCTGGTTCCTTGAAGGGGGGGTGGTGCGGAATGGGGGAAGGGGGTCACGTGAATGTGTTGGCATGATTTAAATAACTTAAAAGTGCATTTTAACGCATTAGTATGAACTGTTACATTGTTTTAAAGCACCAATAGAAAAGTTTTAGCAGGGTATTTATTTCTCTGTAATTTCCATTTAACAAAACACTTAACAGTGTTTTTCTGCACTTTTTGCTTCTCCCATCAGTGCGATAAAGGAGGCAGTGTTGTCCAGGTTTGGCAGATGAGGAGGTGGAGGCTCCGGGACTCCCCCGGGGTTACAGAACTAGCCCAGGGAGGCAGCCTTCTTGTTTCAGAGCACGTGCACGTTCCACATCTGAAGTTCCACGGCGCCACTGGGTGGAAGTGAGTGTTCAGAACCGTGCAGGATGGAGGAATGGGCTGTGTGTCTGTGGTTGGACACAGACCACTCAGGACTGGCCCTGGGGGGACTTGCTGGGCTTGGAGAAGCCACATCTGGGAGCGCGGGACTCACATGAAGAGGCTGCCTCCTCCCCCGCTGGGGGCTCCAGACCAGAGCCTTGAGGAGACGGGGGTGCCCAGCTGTTTACTCTCACACACAAACCCCTGTGCTCTGCTCATGGTAACCAGGAGGATGCACACTCCCCCTTATGCTCTCCGAGCAGCGATTCTCCACGCCGGCCGCACATTAGTCCACTGGGTCCCACACCACAAGGACAGTACTGGACAGGGGCATGGCACCCGTCCTTTTTCAGTGCGCCTTCGATGATCCCAATACACAGCCAAGGTTGAGAACCAGCGTCCTAAACTCCAGGTTTATGTCAGAGACCCCCCAGAACCTGATCCGTAGAGACCCCTTTGCAGGAGAGGGATACTGGAGGGTCCTTACAGCCCTTTCCTACCACCAGTCCCGCGAGACCATCACAGCTCTTACTCTGAGGGGACTGGGCCACAAGACAAATAGGGGGCTGCTGTGTGGTCTGGATTTTTTTGAAGACGGTCTGTCCCGAGGGCGCCCCTGTATCAAAGGATAGAGCACTGGCCAGCCTGTGGGGTGACACTGTGCGAGAGGGAGACTCTGGGCCTACCTGGACTTGCAGGGCACAGTCCGGCCTAGAACATAGCGTTTGTCTCCTGGAACTCACCAGAATCCAGCCTCAGGGAGGGCTGCCCCAGGCACAGGCGTCTGCCTTCCTGCTGGCTGTGGGATTAGCGGGGACAGCCCCACTCACGTTGGTGCTTGCAAGACGGACTTATTCTGATTCAGAACTGCTGACACTTCACATTTTGTAATCCTATGGTTTTTATATTACTCTTGCTAATTCGTTTTCTCCTAATAACCAACCCATTCACCAAGAAGAATCCCAGAGGTTCTTGCAACCTCGATTCTGGGAACTAAGCCAAACAACCACTGAAACCAAAGCAGAGTCTTGAACTGCCTTCTCTCTTGCATAGGCAGCCAAAGGGGCTCTTACCCCATGCTTCCCTTGAGCTCCTGCTCCATTCTCCTACCCCCCATGTCTGCTTCCGTTGAGGCACAGGAAGAAGCGTTAAGTCCCAAGCTATAGTTACTGACTTCAGCTTTGGCGCGCTGAGGAAGTCCAGTCTCCCGATAGTGGAACCAATTAGAAACACCCTTTGCCACACTGGTACCCTGAGCTGAACGTCAGAACTCCAGGGCTTGGAGTAGATGGATAGGAGGAGTGGGCCTCACGTGTGACAGCCATGGAGACCTCACTCCCTGATTCTCAGACGCTGTGCTAGAACTGGACACAAAAAACTGGGCTTGATACCCTTCCTTCCGATGGGGAGCACGGAGAAGCAGGCAAGCAAAAGGAGCTTAGATAAGGACCATGACAGGAACACATAAAGGCCCCTGACCCCCTTGGGTGGTAGAATGGAGGTGGGGCTGCCATCAGAGTCCGTCCTGAAGAAGTGCCAGACTAACCAAGAACAGGTGGAAGGAGGCCCCAGGCAGACAGAGCATGAATGAAGCCGCAGAGTCCAGAGTGTGTGGGTCCTGTGGGTGAGGGGTGGAAGGTCACAAAAGCCAGGACCAAGGGCACCTTGGCTCTCCTGTGGTTCTGACTTACTGGTACTTGTAAGGCTGCACTCTGATGTAATTTTGTTGAAGTTTTAGGAACTCGGGATAGGTGTGTAGCGAAAATCATTTTTTTATTACTGGCTCAGAAAGAGAGGATTTTTCTTTACTGTGCTAATTCACATCTGAGGAGCTGGGGAGAGCTACCAGGTCAAATTTACATTGGTACACATTTCTCAACACCAGCCCTGCTAGATAATGTGTTTCAGTAAATCTAAGATAACATTGATTAGAAGACATTACTTGATATAGCATTAAGAAAGAGAAACGGACGCAAATTAATTTTAAGATACCACTGATCGATCACAAGATGAATCCTGTTTGGCCTGTTAAAATGTCTGAGGTCAGGCTTCCCTGGTGGCGCAGTGGTTGAGAATCCGCCTGCGGATGCAGGGGATACAGGTTCGTGCCCTGGTCCGGGAAGATCCCACGTGCTGCGGAGCGGCTGGGCCGGTGAGCCATGGCCGCTGGGCCTGTGCGTCCGGAGCCTGTGGTCCGCAACGGGAGAGGCCACAGCGGCGAGAGGCCCGCGTACCGCAAAAAAAAAAAAAAAAATGTGTGAGGTCAATGTAGAAGGCACACAGCTTCCTTTGCACGAGCCTCCTGGGTGCACAGACTGGTGTAGGCACAGCTTCGGGTGCCTTACTTAGGTGCACAGGCCGGCTCCTCCAAAACCAGCTTTTGTGCACTCACCACAGAGCAGGTACTAGTAGTGGGGAGTCGGGCTTAGAGAAGTTGAATGACTCGCTCAAGGGCCGTGTAATTAGCAGGGAGCAAGACCGAGTTCAGAACCCGGCCTCGAGTTCCGTATGCTGAGGGAGCTACTTCCCACCTCCAGGGAGAGGGACAGGGGTCCTTGTGCCCAGTCTGAGACTCCCAGGCCCATTTACTCCAAGATCACTGACATGGTTCCTGCTTTCACCATAGTTCCTGACCCCCTTGGGAGCAGCCCAGCTACCCTTCTCTCTCTGAGAGGCTGTCACATCACTAAGCTGGGCTCCAAGGACACTGCTGTCCAGTAGCCCCATCGCAAGTTCTGTGACCTCTCAGACCCTAAGATGTCTTCAGGTCTGATGTAGGGGGGCCCTCTGGCTGTGGTGAACCCAGGAATGGCGAGGGTAGACTGATGCTTACTGTTCTGGGCTCCAGGGCACCAGCCAAGACCCGGGTATCGTGGAAATTTAATTACAAGGGTGGCACTGACTTCAGGGTCTGAAGGTGAACCCCTCTCGCAGGTCATGGAATTCCACATCAACCCCTAAAAACTGGTGATGGGAACACCATAACTGACTCTGGAAAAATCACCTGCTCCACGGCAACCCTCTCCTGTTCCTGCACCTGAGCGAGGCAATGGTCTGTGGACACTGCCCAGGCAGTTCCAGAATTCCTCGGTTGCTTGACCGTGAGTCCCCCAAGGCAGTCCTGCCTGGGGCTGCCCGAGGGCAACCTCTTGCTCAAGGTCTGTTACATTCAGTCTTCAGACTGGTCTGTTTTCAGCAGTTTAAATACACTGGGCAAATGTTTGATGTGATTTCGTAGTTTCTTAGGTCCTAGGGAATATATGGAATAACTTTCCTGATTACTAAGCAGTTACTAATCTATCTTGGATCCTGCATCCTTTTGCAAATCTGTTGAAAGCTATGAACTCTTCCTCCCCTCTCCCTTCCAAAAAAAAGCACACACCTAATTTTCAGGAACTGAGTGACTGAAGCTTATCTTTGGACAATGGACAGGCCCAAAGTAAAGAATCCTTAGGAGCCACTGAGGTAGGGAGCCACTAAAGCTGGCTTCCCTGATTCAGATTTCAGGAATAGCTTGAATCGATTTTTAAAGGAACTGGCTGATAGTCAACAATTGTGAGAGAGATTTCCAGTGCCTGAACTTGGGGCCCAGGAATATCCTGGGTGAAATTCCTACATTGCTAGAGAGGCAACTGGGTAGTTTTCATGGCTCTAGGGGGGAAAAGTAAGGAGAGGTATTGGTATTTCCAGGTGAACCAACATCTTAATATTTGTGTTATTTAATGATCCACGAAGAAATGAATTTGTAGTGCCTGGGGATTAGACACTCTTTTTGAGTTTCAGAAGTGAAAAGGTTTAAAGTGAATTTACCAGCAAAAGATGAGGTTTCCCGAGTTCCGGCACTTCTTCCAGCCTCCGTTTCACACATCAGAGCCAGGTTCCTGGAACACAGGGGCAACTTTCTGAACATTGGGGGAGCAGCAGCTAGAGCATCCTGGGGCCAGAGAAGGGGCTGAGAGCCTTGGAGCCCAAAAAACGGTTCCAGTCCAGAGGGCTCCCTTTCCAAGTCTGGGAGGAGGAGTTCAAGGAATAGAGAGAAGCTCCTGGTTACCACCCGGGGGCCTAATTTTCCTGGAATCACAAAACACAGAGGGGAGGAGGCCCTAGGGCCCAAGCAGAGATTCCCAGAACTAGTGACACAGCTGGGATTGGGGTCTGAGGCACAGAGAGGTGACCCTGGCCCTTGGTAAGGGCCAGCACAGACAAAGATTCCAGCTGGAGACTCACCAGAGGAGGAGCTCCACGTTCTGGCTCATGGTGTCAAGTGGGCCACGGATGATGCCAGGGAGGAGGCCTGGCCCTGGAGGCACGGAAGTGAGATGAAGGGCTGACACCCAGGGGCAAGGCTGGGGGTGCGCCTGGAAGCTGTGGAAGCGTGGGGAAGATGAATGGCTGGGAAGCAGAGGCGCAGAGCTGAGGGCACCGGCGTCCCCATCAGCTCCCCTCTGCCGATGCAGTCTGTGGGCCTGGCAAGCTGCTTAACTGCTCTAGGCCTCCTTGCCACGTCTCTAAAACGGGGTAAGGATGGAGCTATTTTGGAGCCCCTCTGAAGATACTTAGCTCGGTTTTCCAGTAACAGCCTGAAGAATGGATCTCTGCTTAAAGAGAGGGGACGTGGTGGCATTTTTAAAGACACCTCTCTCAGGTGTCCACTATTTCAGATGTTCTAGTGAGCAGCCCCCTCAGACAGACGCTGTGATCCCCTTGGAGGAAACAGGAAAATTAAGGCACTGAGCGGAAACTGCCCGTTACTATCATTTGTGCACTCACTAGTTTCATTCATTCAACACACGTTTATTAAGTGCCTGCAGTGCGCCAGGCCCTGGGGGTACAAAGTTGGGTCGTGTACAGCCCCTGCTCTCAAGGAGCTCACAAGTCTAGGGGAGAGGCAGACACGTGCACAGGTAAGTCACGCTGCGCGCGTTGAGTGTGGCAGCAGAGGCGTGAACGAAGCGCTGTGGGCGCGCCAGAGCCGACAGGAACTCCTCCTGAGGCAGGGCCGGCCAACACGCAGAGCCTCACGGAAGCCCTTGCCCGCGGCGGGCCCTTTCCTCAGTGGGCAGGACCAGGTCGCCGAGGCCGACGCTGAGGTTCTCCGGAGGGGAGGCCTACCTCGGCTTCCTCGGGGCAACGCCCCAACCCTGTCCTCGGTACCAGCTGCCCGGGCTGCAGTGCCCAGGAGCCACTCTCCGGTCCAGAGGCAGACCGCGGGGAGCAGCTGCGTGGGGGGCCCAAGCCACCGGGGGCCTCGAAGTCCAGAGACAGAGGACAAGTTACCGCTTGTGTCTACACCTCCCGCCCCGGGGTTCTTAGCTCCCGAGAGCATCTCTGAGCTGATCTGTGAGGTTCTGTCCTTTTCCGACACCGTTGTCTGGAGGCAACTCCAGACCTGAGCCCCGTCCGTCACCCTCCTCCCCTCTCAGGAGCCGGGCCCAGCTCCACGCGGACACCCTCGTCGGGACGGGCTGCTCGCGGCGGGCCTCTGGCAGCTGGACTCCGTTTCTTTCGAGGCTTCACAGCCGTCGTACCAGCTCAATGAGCTGCTGAATGTTTTTGTTTTGGTTGGACAGGCCGTTCCGGATGTTCTCCAGCAGGCATCTCTTCAGTTCGAAAATGGCCTCACTGTACCCCAAGCTCACAGCGGCCATGGGGGGCACTCCATGCCACAGGCCTGGGATGTGCCACACGTGCTGCTTCTCAGGGTCACAAAAGGCCAGGCCGGCCAGCGTCCGGGTCCCGCCACCCTGGTCCTCCATCTGCACCGTGGCTCTGCTCGCGTCCCGGGGCTCGGCCGGGAGCTGCTTCCTCTCTCTCAGCTTGGAGCCAGGGGCAGGCGCGTCCTGAAGGCTCTGGTACACAAACTGGTAGTTGGGCATGTGCCCTGTTTTTTCCAACCTCAGAAACGCATGCAGGATAGCCGGCGGAATGTCCCTCGTTTCGGCCAAACTGACCACGGTGACATTGCTCAGCCCCATAATCAAAGTGGCCAGGGAAGCCTCCTGTTCAAACCTCTCCCCTGCCTCGGTCAGGACGCCGCCGATCAAGCCCCCGGAGTCTATCACCAGGATGTGGTCGCAGCCCAGGTCCTGGCTGAAGCTCTCGGCCACCGTCAGGAGCTGCATGCAGGCGCCTCGGGGACCACGGCCCCTTCCCGTGGCAAAGCGCAGCCCAAACATGGTGTTGAGGAGGGTGGACTTGCCTGTGCCCGGCACGCCGAGCGCCGACAGGACGACCAAGCGCGACCTCCTCTCCAGGCGGACGTGCAGCTCCTTCAGGAGCCCCGTGACCCAGCGCAGCGGGGTGCTCAGGGTGTTCCCGTCGATCAGCTCCAGGGGGAGCCCCTTCAGCAGCAGCTCCAAGGCCAAGCCTGGGAAGTGGGCGAACCGCCGCTGGCCTGCCGGCAGCTTCCCGGCCTCCACGAGGCAGCTTTCCGCCTCGTAGAACTGCCCCATCTCCCGCAGGAAGTGCTCCACCCCCAGGGGCTCCGGCCAGAGGGGCTCGCCGCAGTCCACGGCCCCACAGTGCTTTGGTCTCAGGGTTAGCATCGTCTCCGGAGACGGTCTCGGCCTTGGCTGGGCCGCCCGGGCCAGTCCCCACTCCATCCACCTCAGGAAGTACTGCTTCTCGCCCAGAGAGGGGCTGCTGATGCCCGAGATGAACTCCTGGAGCCCCCAGGCAGGGTCGTGGCCGTTCTGCTGCATGCGAAGTTCCAGTAAGCGATGCCTCAGCTCAGCCCTGTACTTCTCAGGAGGGTCCCCAGCCCACTGGACCTGGCAGAGCTCCTTCTCCACCTGGGCCGCCTTTCTCCAAGGGTCCCCCTGCAGCCGCAGCTCGTCGCGGCGGTAGGCGTCCGAGTCCTCGATCTGCCTGGTGATCTGCTCCATCCGGTCCTTCGCCCGCTGACACTCCATGCAGTCCTCGTCCACCTTCAGCCCCAGCTTGCGGGCCGCGTGCGCCATGTCCTCCACGGACACCCTCCTGCAGGGGGAGCGGGCCACGTGCGCCACGATGGCGCGGACCCGGCGCACGAAGCCCGCGCTGTCTGTGCTGCTCACCTTCACCAGGACATGCGAGTGGTCCATCTTCAGCACGGGGATTAACCTGTTCAGAAACCTCAGGTTTGTGTTCCGTTTCCCGCGGTAGGGGCTCAGGATGAAGTAGTACTTCGTGGCCGACCCCTTCATGGAGTACAGCAGTTTGTATTCCTTCTTACTGATGTTGTCAGTCAAGATGAACACGGCCGAGGAGATTTCCGTCAAGAGCTTGAACTGCAGCCAGTGAGAGCCGATGTCACCTCGCAGGTTCAGAAAGGCCACGGGCTCTGGGAAGATGTCCAAGTCCTCCCTGCCACTGGGGAGAAACCAGGAGATCTCCACCAGCCCGTCTGCGATCTCCCGAGGGTTGGTGCCCAAGTTCAGATCCCGATGCCAGAAGCAGTCCCGCTGCCTGTGGCCAGGGCTGAGCACGGCGTTCAGGAGCTGGGACTTGGAGTTGCTGCTCACCTCCATGCGCACGAAGGCGAAGGCGGGCGCCCGGGACAGGACCACGCTGTCCTCTCTGAGGCTGCCCCCCGCCCTCGCGGGCTGCGACGCCCATGGCCGCACAGTCCCCCGCATGGCCCACAGCAGGAACGTGTGGGAGTGGTTTTCCGGGTCGGGCAAAACGAGTGGGAGTGCAAACTGGCAGAGAGACATTTTCAGCACGATTTCTTGCTGCAGGAAACTGTCTGAGGAAAGCAGAAGGGCACAGAGAAGGTCCAAGGGGTTCACAGGCGTATCGGGCGTCGGCAGCTCGGAGAAGGAATAGATGTCCGCAGAGATGTCGTCGGCCGTGTCCCAGTAGATGATCTCCTCTTCCACCTGGCTCTCCTTCTCCGCAGGCCTGGTGTCCGGGGGTACGTCCAGCACCATGGTGGTGTTCCTGGCCTCGGCGTTGAGGGCCTGCAGCTTCCTGAGGAAATTCCAGGGCAAGTCTTTGGGAGCCTGTGGAGCCCAGTTCTTCATGCTATCACTACTGATCTGCAAGGAGTCCTGGAGGCTGAGCTTCTGTGCCTGGTATGTCT
The DNA here is from genome assembly GCF_026419965.1 of Kogia breviceps. NCBI lineage: Eukaryota > Metazoa > Chordata > Mammalia > Artiodactyla > Physeteridae > Kogia > Kogia breviceps. The sequence goes on along the minus strand of NC_081318.1, from coordinate 113,482,695 downwards.
CTAGCCCCAAGAGGGACAGCATTTCTTGTAGTCTGCTCCTCTCCACTGTGGAGAGAAATGAAGATATCAGCGCTTACCCTGCGTGTCAGGGACCCAGGTTAGAGGTGGGGAGGGAAGAGCCCAGCCTGGCGTGTAGGGGATGGCCTCCTTCAGGGTAAAATGCAGGCACCCCTAGGCCACCTGAGACCAAGACAGAAGTAACATCACCCACCCCAGATCCAAGTGTGGTCGGAAACATGTGACATGAGCGAGGGAAGAGAAAAGGACGTCTGGGGGCAACTGTTAAGCATTGGGAGGATCGATGTAAGAAAATGTCCGGTTTCTCTTGAAACCTCTGAGATTTAGCAACACCAAGCCCAAATTTAATTGGCTAGAGTGAGCAGCTATGCACCCTAGATGTGGAACACAGGCCCCATTCTCTGGCCACGCCTCCACTCCCTCCAAGATACTCCTGTGCTTCTGGCCCAGCAGTGGATGCCCTAACCCTGTCACCAGGAATTCCCCCACAGGGGACACAAGCACTGATTCACTTTGGTTTTCTGGTTAATGTTCTTTGCTCTTTACAGACAAGTTGGAAAATGTGTAAAGGAAACAGGGAGTTACTACTGGGTACAGAGTAACAGAAATCACAGATAAATAACATTTTGCAAAACTGAAGCCAATAATATGGTTTTAAATTTTCACTGATAAAAATATTTGGTAGAGATCATCATCAGTCTGTACTTATTTGTTCAGATTTTCAACCATAACATCCAATACAGTATGAATTCTTACAAGCACTAGATGCTGAGAACAGTAAGGCCACCTGCAAACGTTTCATCCACTGACCCCGTTCTTGGCCACGGCATCTTAACAATTTTCATTGCATATAATTTCCTGCATATAATTAGTAAACTTTAAATGGTAAGTATATTAACAAAATAAATCAATACAAATCCTGCTGAGCTCCAGGATTCTCTCCATTCTTTTCTCAAAAGAGGAAGCTACTATGCCTGTGATGCTACCTTAAAAGTGGATATAAACCACAGGAGGAAGCGCAGGTAATCAGCCCTCTTCTTGTTTCCCAGGAAGTCATATGATGGGCTCAGGACCATGCCTGGTGGACAGCAGGACTCAAAGCCCTGGAAAAGAGGTGTCTCATTCCCCTGTCGGGGTCCACTTGCTGCCTAATGTCTCTCTTCAGAAACTCCACCCTCCACAGGGGCTGAGAAGAGAGTTCTACGGGCTGCGCCACCACCCCAGAGAGTACAGGAGCTGACAAACTTGTTGCAGAAACAAAAGAACTCTATGGGGAGAGAGACTGTAGTAGAAATCCATCATATAAGTAAGTCAGGTTTCTGAGTGTTGCCTGAATGAAACCAGTGACACTGTTTTTCTTATGCAGACAGAGAACAACTGTTCTTAAGTAGCACGGTAGCTGAGTGCGACAGGGAAAAGCCAGAGCAAACAAACCTATTAATATATGCACTCATGCCCAGTCCGGGACCCTTGGCAGATCTATTATTGAAACCACTGGATCAGACGAATGATTCCCAAACTTGGATGTGCTTTAGAATCACTTTGGGAACTTGTTAAAAATAAGATTGGGCTTTACTTCCAAAGATGCAAGCTCTCTGTGTTAACCCTGTATGGTAACAGGTCCCCGGGGAGTTGTCTCTCTGGCAATATTATTTATGGCACATAAAGGGTTAATGGACTAGCAGTGATTTTGATGCAGTCAGGGGTTGGAACTACCAGCCCAGATGATGTCTTCCTTCAATAGAACAGGCAACGAGAGCAGAGAGAAGAAACATACCTGTTGGAAAGTCACTGTCCTGAGCCTCGTTCGGACCATCTAAAAAAAGCAAAGGAAAATGAAGTGTCAATCAAATCAGGTGGCTTGAATTGACACAAATTAATTTAACCTAAACCCAGAACCCTCTCTCTTCCTTACTAAGATAGCAACTTCTCCCAATTGTTCAAAATCTAAACTCCCAGTTATTGTTCACTTTGCCCTCTTTCCCCAATCCAATCTGTTGCCAGGTCCTGTAGTTTCTCCCTCCATAATGAAACTCACCATCATCTCCTTCCATTTCTCTCCATTCCAAATCTGGAAGAAAAAAACATACACACACACAGTTAGTTTCATCAGCAAGTTAGGACCCTTCTACCAAAAAGTTCAAGTGAAGATATTGTAGCTAATGTTTATTTTGAGTACTATTATTAGCTTTGGTTTTTCCTACGTAAATTTCATTTGTTTACAACCCCCAATATGACACAAAGTTGTAATAGCTACACACAAAATAATGATTTGCTCTACGATATACTCCTTGTAAAATTTACTAAATTTTGTGAAAATAAAATATAAATAACTTCATGAAACATACATAGATTAATCTTTGATTTTAGAAACTATTTTTTTTAAAGTTGATATAAATCCTTTGGTTTAATTTCAAGATTACCTCCTACAAACTTTATTTTTATTCTAGCATAAGGAGTTCCTGTTATCACTTAAAATGAGGCACATGTATGGGGGGAGGGCATAGAGTGGGGAATAGCTATAACTTACAAGTAGACGTACTTGTTCAGAGTCTCTAACAGCATATAATGTATTCATCAACACTAAGTACTTTTAATTTCTGAATTATTTAATTTAGTGCTATTCAGATCTTTACATCGACAAAAAAGATCATAAAACTCTAGATGTGCTAGCAAAAGGGGAATGATGGGAGCAAGACTTCTCTGTATGTATTTTTATTGTTTCAACTTTTGATCCAAGTAAAAGTATCACCCATTTCAAAATTAAAATTGTATTTTTAAAAGCTTATGAATCAGGAAAAAAATTCTGACAGTTTCAGATTTATTCTCATGATTTCCATATAATCAGATAGATAAACAATTCAGTCTTCTTTGATGATATCTCTGGGAGATACACATGAAGATCTGGAAAGAGAAAAACAAGAGGAAAGGAAGGGGGCTTTGGAGAACGTGAGCATATGAACATACTAGAGAAGACACAGATGATTCATGCAGATTGAACTGCAGTGCTGAGCAGCCAAAAGATTATTTTATTCACAGTGGACAAGAGACATCAGAAGAAGGCTTCCCTAGTGGCGCAGTGGTTGAGAGTCCGCCTAAGGATGCAGGGGACGTGGGTTCGTGCCCCGGTCCGGGAAGATCCCACATGCCGCGGAGCGGCTGGGCCTGTGAGCCATGGCCACTGGGCCTGTGTGTCCGGAGCCTGTGCTCCGCAGCGGGAGAGGCCACAGCGGTGAGAGGCCCATGTACCACACACACACAAAAAAAAGACATCAGAAGAATTTTTCCAAGGAGCCTAAAATGCCATCTGAGGAGGTACAATGGTTAAAGACGAGAACGGGACACCTAGAGAAGCCCGAGATGGGGTCAAGGTGGCTCTGAGAGAGTAGTTTTGAGCTGGAAGCAAGGAATAAACTTCAGACCCAGAGAAGACAGGGCCTTGCTTTGCTAGTTAACAGGAGATAGTTCTGATTTGGAACAGAGAGGTAGTAGGTGGATAAGGTCAAGGATGCACAAAGTGGCTGAAGGTCTCACTGTCAGACTAAGGAAATCGCTGACGAGGGGTGGGAGAGCTTCTGAGTAGAGAACACTGGAAGCCAAGATAACCACTGGTCACCAGCAGACTACAGAAGAGGCAGAAGAGGAGGCACAGGGCTTCAGCCAAGGACACAAGTCAGCAGCCAACACAGGAGGCCAGCAAGGGCTTGGTACTGTGGGCCAAGGTCTCCGCTATATTTTCTGTTGGACAAGAACTGGTCAGGGTGGGACAGGTTTGGGTTCCAACCCAGTGGGGGTGTTGGGCTCAAATGGAACACAAGGGGCAGAATGTGGACAGGACCTACCACTGAAATGAACTCTAAGTGGGGCAATTAAAACCATCTCAGCCATCAAATTGAATGACTGTTTTTTTCAATTATTAAAGTAGCCAGTACTCACACTGTTAGTTTTTCACCACATTTTGGAATGTTTGTTATTGGGCAAGTAAGCAGACATTTAAGACACTATTTGACACCTTGGGGCTGTTAGTGTTAAAAATGAGCTATGGACACCGACATGCAAAAGAATGAAGTTGAACTCCTACCTCACACCATAGATAAAAATTTACTCAAAATGTATCAGTGACCTAAATATGAGCTAAAACCATAAAACTCGTAGAGGAAGACATGAGGGTAAATCTTCATAACCTTGAATTTGGCAATGGATTCTTAGGTATGACACCAAAAGCACAGGCCACAAACTGGACTTCATCAAAATAAAAATCTGTATGCATCAAAGAACATTATCAAGAAAGTGAAAGACAGCCTACAGAATGGAGAAAATAGGTGCAAATCATATGTGATTGGGTCTAGTATCTAGAAAACATAAACAACTTCAACTTCATAACAAAAAAGACCAAAAAAACTCAATTAAAAAAATGGGCAAAGAACTTGAATAGACATTTCTCCCAAAAGATATACAAACGGCCAATAAGCACATAAAATGATGCTCAACATCACTAGTCACTAGGGAAATCAAATCAAATCCACAGTGAGATACCACTGCACACCTGCTAGGATGGTGATTTTTAAAAAAGGATGGAAAATAACAAGTATTGACAGGATGGGGAAAAACTGGAACCCTTGTACCTTTCTGGTGGGACTGTAAGTGGTGCAGCTGCTGGGGAAACAGTTTGGCTGTTCCTCAAAAAGTTAAACACAGACTTACCATTTGACTGAGTAATTCCACTCGGAGGTGTATACCCAGAAGAACTGAAAACAGAGACTCAAACAAGTACAGGTACATGCATGTCCACAGCATCACTGTTCACAGTAGCCAAAATGTGGAAACAACCCAGATGTCTGTCAACAGATGAATGGATAAACAAAGTGTGGTCTATCCATGCAATAGAATATTCTTCAACCTTAAAAAGGAACAACAAGGATGAACCCCAAAACACTATGCTGGGTGAAAGAAACTACACAAAAAAAGGGCACTTATTGTACGACTCCATTTATAGGAATATACAGAATAGATAAACAAAGGCTTAACATAGATTGGTGGTTCCTATAGGGACTGGGAGGAAGGAGGGATGGGAGAAACTGCTTGATGGATACACAGTTTTACGTTCAAGTGATGGAAATGTTTTGGAAATGAATAGATAAGTGGTGATTTCACAACTTTGTGAATGTACTAAATGTCATAGAATTATTCTCTGTAAATGCTTTTTTTCCCAATATATTTCCTTTTTAAAAATTGTGTTAAAATACACATAATATAAAATTTACTATCTTAAACATTTTAAGTGTACAGGTCAGTGGCATTAAATATATTCACATTGTTGCACAGCCATCACCACCATCCAGCTCCATAACTCTATTCATCTTGTACATATGAAATTCTATACCTATTAAACAATAACTCGTCAATCGCCCCTCTCCTCAGCCCCTGGCAACCACCATTATATTATACTTTCTGACTTTATGATTTTGACTACTTAATTCACATAAGTGGACGCATACATTATTTATCTTTTTGTGACTGGCTTATTTCACTTAGCATAATGTTCTCAAGGTTCATCCATGCTGTAGCATACTGTAGAATTTCCTTCCTTTTTTTTTTTTTTTTTTTTGTGGTACGCGGGCCTCTCACTGTTGTGGCCTCTCACGTTGCGGAGCACAGGCTCTGGACGCGCAGGCTGAGTGGCCATGGCTCACGGGCCCAGCCGTTCCGCGGCATGTGGGATCTTCCCGGACCGGGGCACGAACCCGTGTCCCCTGCATCAGCAGGCAGATTCTCAACCACTGCGCCACCAGGGAAGCCCTTCCTTCCTTTTAAAGTCTGAATAATATTCCGTTGTATGTATATACCACATTGTGGTAATCTATTCATTCACTGATGGACACTTAAGTTGCTTCCATGTTTGAGTTATTGTGATTAATGATGCTGTGAACCTGGGTATACAAATATCTCTTTGAGACATTGCTTTTGATTTGGGGGGATATATACTCAGATGTGGAATTGCTGGATCATATGGTAGCTCTATTTTTAATTTTTTGAGGAGCCTCCATACTGTTTTCCACAGTGGTTTCACCATTTTACATTTCCACCAACAGTGCACAAGGGTTCCAATTTCTCCACATCTTTGCCAACCCATGTTCTTTTCTGTTATTTTTATAGTAGCCATCCTAATGGGTGTGAGGTGGTATCTCATTGTAGTTTTGATTTGCATTTCCCTAATAATTAGTGATGTAGAACATCTTTTAGAGTGCTTATTGTCCATTTGTATATCTTCTTTGGAGAAATGTCTATTCAAGGACTTTGCCCATGTTTGAATCAGGTTTTTTTTATTGTTAAGTTTTAGGAGTTCTCCATATATTCTGATATTAATCCCGTATCAGATATATGATTGCAAATATTTTCTCCCACTCTGTGGGCTGCTTATACTCTGTGGATAGTGTCTTTTTGATGCACAATTTAAAAAAATTTCCATGAAGTCCAATTTGTATATTTTTTCTCTTGTTGCAGGAGCCTTTGTGTTACATCCAAGAAATTGTAGCCATATCCAAATTCATGAAGCTTCTGTCCAACGTTTTCTTCTAAGACCGAGTTTTCAGTCTTACATTTAGGACTACATTCATCCATTATGAGTTAATTTTTGTATACAGTTTTAGGTAAGAGTCCAACTTCATCTTTTGCAAGAGAATACCCAAGTTTTCCAGGACTATTTGTTGAAAAGACTGTCCTTTATCCATTGAATGGCCTTGGCACCCTTGTCAAACATCATTTGACTGTTATATGCAAAGGTTTATTTGTGAGCTTCCTATTCTGTTCCATTGGTCTGTATATCTGTCTTTATGCCAATATCACATTGTTTTGATTACTGTAGCTCTGTAGTAGGTTTTGAAATCAGAAATTGTGAGCCTCTAGTTTGTTGTTCTTCAAGATTGTTTTGGCTATTCACTGTCCCTTGAGATTCCATATGAATATTAGAATGAATTTTATATTTTTGCAAAAACTGTCATTGGGTATTTGATAGGAATTGCACTGAATCTGTAGATTGCTTTGGGTAATATTGACATTTTAACAATGTTAAGTCTTCTGGGGGGAAAGGCAAGATAGGGGTAGGGGATTAAGAGGTACAAACTACTACATATAAAATAAATAAGCTACAAGGATATATTGTACAGCACAGGGAACATAGCCAATATTTTAAAATACCTATAAATGGAGTATATAACTTTTAAAAATTGTGAATCACTGTTGTACACCTGAAGTTTATATAATATTGTAAATCAACTATACCTCAAGAAAACAAACAAACAATATTTAGTCTTCCAGTCCATGAACTTGGTAACTCTTTTCACATATTTATATATTTTCACATATTTATATCTTCTTTAATTCCTTTGAAAAATGTTTTTTAATTTTATTGTACAAGTCTTTCACCTCCTTGTTTAAGCTAATTCCTAAGTATTTTATTCTTTTTGACACTATTGTAAATGGAATTGTTTTTGTAATTTCCTTTTCAGGTTCTTCATTTTAGTATTAAAATGCAATTGATTTTTTGGTGTTGGATTTGTATCCTGCTGCTTTGCTAAATTCATTTATTAGTTCTAATAACTTTTTTGTGTGGATCTTCAGGATTTTCTATGTCTAAGGTCATATCATCTGCAAAGATAATTTTACTTCTTCCTTTCCAATTTGGATGCCTTTTATTTCTTCTTCTTGCCTAACTGCTCTGGCTAGAACTTCCAGTACTAGATAGAATAGAAGTGGTAAAAGCGGGCATCGTTCCCTTGTTCCTGATCTTAAAGGAAAAGCTTTCTGTTTTCACCATTAATGTTTATTGTGGGTTGTTCATATGTGTCTTTTATTATGTGAAAGTAGTTTCCGTCTCTTCCTACTTTGTTGAGTGTTTTTTTTTGTTTTGTTTTGTTTTGTTTTGTTTTTTTGTGGTACGCGGGCCTCTCACTGCTGTGGCCTCTCCTGTTGCAGAGCACAGGCTCCGGACGCACAGGCTCAGCGGCCACGACTCACGGGCCCAGCTGCTCCGTGGCACGTGGGATCTTCCCGGACCGGGGCACGAACCCGCGTCCCCCGCATCGGCAGGCGGACTCTCAACCACTGTGCCACCAGGGAAGCCCCTCCCTCATTTTTGAAGGACAGTTTTGCTGGATACATGAATCTTGGTTGACAGGTTTTTTTTTTTTAAAGCACTTTGAATATATCTGCCTACTATCTTCTGGCCTCCAAAATTTCTAATGAGAAGTGCATATAATCTCTTTGAGGATCACTTGTGTGTAATGATTTGCTTCTCACTTGCTGCTTTCAAGATATCTTCTTTTTCTTTTTCTTTTAAAAATTTAATGATAATGTGTCTTGGTGTAGATCTCTTTGAATTCATCTTACTTGGAGTTCATTGAGCTTCTTGAATGATTACATGTATGTCTTTCTTTAGATTCAGGAAGTTTTCAGCCATTATTTCTTCAAATATTCTCTCTGCCTCTTTCTTTGCTCCTTCTGGGACTCCCACATGAGTATCTTGGTCCTTTTGATGATGTCCAGTAGGCTCTATGTGCTTTTCTTCAATCTTTTCTCTTTCTGTTCCTCAGCCTTGATCATTTACATTGTCCTATCTTCAAGTTCACTGATTCATTCTTCTGCCTGCCAAGTCTGCCTTTGAATCCTGCTAGTGAATTTTTCATTTCAGTTATTGTACTCTTCAGCTCCGGAATTTTGTTTTGGTTTACTTTTAAGTTTTCTATCTCTTTATTGATATTCCCATTTTGTTCACTGACCGTTCTCCTGACTTTCTCCATATCTTCCTTTAGTTCTTTCAGCATCTTTAGGATTGTTGTTTTAAAGCCTTTTTCTAATATATCTGCCATAGTCTTTTCAGGGACAGATTTTGTTGATAGATTTTTTTCCTTTGAATAGGCCACACTTTCCTGTTTGTTTGTATGCTATATGATGTTTTTGTTGAACACCTCTGAATGTAATAATGTGGTAACTCTGGAAATCAGATTCTTCCGCCTTACCCAGGGTTTGCTATTGTTATTTTTTGTTTGTTTTTTGGTTTTGATTGTTGTTGGCTGTCTCTGTGCTAAGGATCAGCCTAAGGTGTAAACTTAAGGTCTTCTCTGGTCTTTTCTGAGCATTTTCCTGGGAATGCACAATCACTTTCTAATTTTCCCCATATATGCAGTTGTTTCTTGGGGGTGTTTTTTTTTTTTAGTTATTTATTTTTATTTTTGGCTGTGTTGTGTCTTCGTTGCTGTGTGTGGGCTTTCTCTAGTTGTGGCGAGCAGGGGCTACTCTTCATTGCGGTGAGCGGGCTTCTCATTGCAGTGGCTTCTCTTGTTGTGGAGTGAAGGCTCTAGGAGTGTGGGCTTCAGTAGCTGTGGCACGCAGGCTCAGTAGTTGTGGCTCGCGGGCTCTAGAGCGCAGGCTCAATAGTTGTGGCGCACGGGCTTAGTTGCTCCACGGCATGTGGGATCTTCCCAGACCAGGGATCGAACCCATGTCCCCTGCATTGGCAGGCGGATTCTTAACCACTGCACCACTAGGGAAGCCCCTATGCAGTTGTTTTTGAATGTTCTAGTCTTTAATGTGTGGCTTACAAAAGAGGAATAAGCAAAAAATGATGCAGAGAAGGTGTTGGCCTTTTAATTCCCCTGTAAGTCACTTCAGCTGGAGGGGGAGGGGCTTGCAACAACGTTTGGAGGTGTGACAATTGCTTCCCCCCTCTTTGTCTTCACTTCTGTGATCAGAAGCAGCAATCAGCAATTAGAGCATAGATACTTGATATTTGGAGGGCAGGGGATTTTTGCCCACCCTCATTCCCACAAGCTGTGTCAGGTTGCTCTAAGGTCATGTGCATAGCTGCCTGGCACTTGGCTGGGAGTGGGAGATGGGTAGCTGCTACTGTGTTAGGAGCTGAAACTGACCAAAATTAACTGCAATTTACCCTCTAATTCTTCCCCTGGAAGTTGCAAGCCTTCAACAGACTCTATAGAGTTCCAGAATAATTACATCAGACAGATTCTGCCAGCACAACTGTTGTCCAGGTGGGGAGAGGGATTCCTGGTGCTTCTTGCTGTGCCATCTTCCAGAATTCTCTTTAATGATTTAAAATAAATTTTTTTAAAGAATGAGTTGTGGGGCTTCCCTGGTGGTGCAGTGGTTGAGAATCTGCCTGCCAGTGCAGGGGACACAGGTTCGATCCCTGGTCTGGGAAGATCCCACATGCCACAGAGCAACTAAGGCCATGCGCCACAGCTACTGAGCCTGCACTCTAGAGCCCGCGAGCCACAGCTACTACTGAAGCCCGCGTGCGCCTAGAGCCCGTGCTCCCCAACAAGGGAAACCACTGCAATGAGAAGCCCGTGAACTACAACGAAGAGTAGCCCCCACTCACCACAACCAGAGAAAAGCCCACGCGCAGCAATGAAGACCCAACGCAGCCAGAAACAATAAATAAATAAAATAAAATAATAAAATAAATGAATTTATTTTAAAAAAGAATGGGTTGTGAAGTAATCAGAGTCCTCAGACTTGACATAAGGCACATACATTCTATAGGATGATTATATAAAGCACAAGCCAGGCAAAACTAACCCTACATCTATGCTTTCGGAAGTCTGGAGAGTGGTGACCCCTGGCAGGGGCAGGGTGGGAAGTGATCAGAAGTGGACTCTGCTTAGGTGATGTTTTCGTTTGGCTGCTTCTCCTGGACGCTGGCTTACATAGGCCAGTTCATGTTTGTGACACTGTATCAAGCGATGCGCTTACAATATGGGCACTTCTCCATATGTATATTGTACTTCAGTACAACTTTTTTTTAATCTTATAGGTTGAAGAGCTTACTTTAAGTCTTAAAAATAAAATATGTACTGAAGAGGAATTCACATACCTCAGGAAGAATTTTAAAAATAATTACACAAGGCTTATTCACTGGAGAGACACACAAAGATAGAATTTGGGGGAAGGACCAGAAGGTCTCTGAGCCTCAGTTTCCTCAAATGAAACAAAGGACCGATCATAACTATCTTATGAGGCTGCTGTATTAGGGCAACCTCGCTCACAGTAGGCCAGTAAGGTCGTTTCTTTCCCTCAGCCCACTCTCAAATTTTCTTTCCTGGTTTTCTTTCTTTCTTTTTTTTTTTTTTTGTGGTACGCGGGCCTCTCACTGTTGTGGCCTCTCCCGCTGCGGAGCACAGGCTCCGCACGTGCAGGCTCAGTGGCCACGGCTCACGGGCCCAGCCGCTCCATGGCACGTGGGATCTTCCCAAACCGGGGCACAAACCCGCATCCCCTGCATCGGCAGGCGGATTCTCAACCACTGCGCCACCAGGGAAGCCCTCTTTCCTGGTTTTCTATAGCAATGCCCTCTAATAGAACATCTTGTGATGGAGCAAATGTTCTACTTCTGCAGTCTTAAACATGCAGCCACTTGCTGTATGTCTATTGAGTACTTGAAATATGGCTAGTGTGGATGAGGAAGTGAATTTTTAATTTTGTTTGATTTTAAAGTGTGTGCCTAGTGGCTAGTGTATTGAGTAGCACAGCTCAAGATCTTGAGACGCTGAAGGGCTTTGGGCAATTACTGCTTGATCCCAACTTTGCTATGAGCCTTGACCGACTGGCCATGAACTCCCACAGTGCCACAACCTGCTAGAATTTAAGTTCCATGAAGACCAGGACTTTTGGCCACTGCATTCACTATTGTTTCCTATATTCACAATCCCTACAACAAGGCCAGCACATGGTAAATAGTCAATAAACATTTGTCTGAATGAATAAAATAAAATTGGATTAACCCAAACGTATTTGCATATTTTTGTGGGATTATTTTTGCATAACGCTATTAAATATCCAATAGAACACATTCATTTTGAGAAGCGCCAAACTAATGAAAGATAGATCCAAAATGAGTTAGTAAGAGAAATTAAGATGTCTAGAGTGTGGCCACCACACCTTAAAGCTGAAGTCATGAGGGGCAGCTACAGCCCCCCCCCCAATCCCCAAAGAAAGAAAAACCAGCTTATATGGACCATGATCAGGAAGCCTACAAGTGCCAGTCCCAATTCATACCTCTTGTCCCAACGAAACACACTGTTCACTCTCAGGTGTGCCCAGTTTAGAAACTAGACAGTTGCCCTCAACACAGCTCAGAATGGCAGGAACAGCAACGTGCTGAAATTGGAGTGATGTGTTCCTGGTAAAGCTGTGCGGTAAATACCTTTTTAAAAGTGAATCCTATTTTGAATATATGAGGGAAGCTTAAAAGACCCTTAGATGGGTCTTCTTGTAAAAGGGAAAATAAAAACCTTATGCTTGTTTATTTTTGAGGTCCGTGATCCACAGCCCAGGGTGGTGGTGGAATCCAGAATCCCAATGGGCCAGAAGAAACAGATCTGCTTCCGAGTGGACACAAGCCCGACTTTACCTGCAATGGCCACAGCTGTTCGTCTCTCAGATGCTTTTACTTCTGGGGCCACTTCTCCCAAATCTGAGTGTCTGAAACAATGTCAGAAGAAAATTATAATTAAATGAATGAAATACCACTTTCACCTATCAAACTGGCTGCACATCAGAATCTCTTGAGGAGACTTTAGAAACTAAAAATCCTGGTTACACTCCAGATCCTCAAAACTAGAATCTCAAAGCCAGGCCTGGGCATCTCTGCTTTTAAAAGCGCCCACACTGGTCTAGAAAAACCAGTACTCTCAAAAACTGTGAGACAGAGCAAACAGCCATTCAGAAAAACATAAAACTATACATATCCTTTGACCAGTAATTCCACTTCTACCCTAAGGAAAAAATTAAAATTTAGTTACAAATATGTTGATGCCATCTTTATAAATAATAGTGAAAAACTGGACGCTTTTTTTTTTTTTTTTTTGGCCCTGTTGGGTCTTCATTGCTGCGCGCGGGCTTTCTCTAGTTGCAGCGAGCGGGGACTACTCTTCGTCGTGGTGCACAGGCTTCTCATTGCGGTGGCTTCTCTTGTTGTGGAGCATGGGCTCTAGGTGCGTGGGCTTCAGTAGTTGTGGCACGTGGGCTCAGCAGTTGTGGCTCGCGGGCTCTAGAGCTCAGGCTCAGGAGTTGTGGTGCACGGGCTTAGCTGCTCCATGGCATGTGAGATCTTCCCGGACCAGGGCTCGAACCCGTGTCCCCTGCATTGGCAGGCAGGTTCTTAACCACTGCGCCACCAGGGAAGTCCCCTGGATGCCTTTTAAATCAAAGTACAATAATAGGAATTATGGTACAGTCTTAGTCTGCAATCATTAAAAAATATTCTATGGATCTCATGTTGTGGACAAAAAGATGTTGTATGATGTGTTATGGAATGATGTTAATGATATGTTCATTAGTCGGGGGAAGGTCAGGTTATAGAAGAGTATGTACAGTGTGATTACTATTTAATAAAACTATGTCTATTTATCTATAGGTGTACACAGGGAGATCTAGAAGGATGTTCATCAAAAGTTAATACTGTGGGCAGGGAGGGATGATTCTGAATTAATTTAAGTAGGCTTGATAAGTATAGTCTATTTAAGAACAAACTATTTTAGGTATATCATAGGAATGAGTAAATGTGTTGATTTCATCAGAAGTCAGGGTTCCACTGTTGAATAAAGGGTGTACAAATAAGCAATGGAGGAAGTTAGAAAAAGAATTCACAGAGGTACACTGGAACTGGAGGTACTGGTGTGTACTCGTGATTTCTACATGCATGCTCATTGTATACATGTGTATCCATCTGTGTAACCATGCATACATTTCCTAGCTCTGTCCACTGAAAGGGCCACGAAGCAAAGACACTATAGTACCAGTGAGCATACCAAGCACCCTTTAATATCATTCCACACTAACAGATACCAGGTCTCCTTGGAGAAATTACAGATTACAGGGCTGGAGCAGCAAAAGAAGAAGATGACCTGAGCATCTTATTTTAGAAAATTAGGAAGTGCTCAAGAAAAGAAAATGCTGGGGCATGTCACAGGACACAGAAGCCAGCTTGAAGGGGCTCCTACTACCAAGAGTGAGTCAATTTGGGCATGAATATAATTAAATACAGTAATTAATTTAACACCATTGAAAAACAGGTATTAATGAGCCCGTATAGATAACAAATAGATAAACAAATGGGGGGGGGAGGAAATGAGGGCTCTTGTTTATAACAGAATGCTAACGTGAAGGGTGCTGCGGCTGGTACAGCATCACTTTCAGGATCATCGTAATCAAGAATGGTTCAATCTAGCAACACCAATGAGTGCCGATTCTTGCAGGAAAATGTTGACAAGGAGCAAGATACTTGCCCAGGCTCAAAATGTTTCCTCACAGATTGCTTATTAGGTGCCAGGAGAAAAATAAAACCTAGCAATTATACTTGGCTGGGTAATCAAAGCCGGTGACCATGGGGACAGATGGATATGTGTGCCCCCAGCTGTGGTACCCTGAGGAAGGACACGTCATCACCTATACAGCATTCTGGCTGAGAATGTAGAACCCTGGCCTCATCATAAGGAGAAACCCAAAATGAAATGTTATGCTAGAGGGGGGAGAACAATATTATCTCAAAGTATGAATGTCACAAAAGAAAAAAAAAAAAAAGACTGAGGAAATGTTCCAGATTGAGGGTACTAAAGGGACAAGAAAAAATGCAATACCTAACCCTAGACTAGATCCTGAACTAGAAGGAGACATTTTGGGGTCCACTGACTAAATTGAAATATAGGTGCTGTCAATGTCACGTTTACTGATGTTGATAACTGTACTGTGGTTATGTGAGAGAATATCTCTTTTCTTAGGAAATAAGACACTGAAGGATTTAGGGATAAAGGGTAATGATGTATGCAAGTTACTCTCTAATGGTTAAGAAAAAAATTATATATGTGTGTATTTATGTGTGTGTGTGTATACACATGCATACTCATAGAAAGAGACAGCAAGAGAGAAAGAATGGTGAATGAGCTAAAATGTTACGAATAGGAGATTCTGTATAAGGGGCCTTTTAAATTTTGTAATTTATCTCTAAGTAGAAATTATTTCCAAATAAAATGTTTTAAAATTAATAGTGGTTAGTTATTTCTGGGCAGTATGATATCTGTTTATTTTGTCTTACTTGAATTTTTAAAATAGAAGAGGCATGTATTGATTTAATAAAACTAAATGAGCTATTAAAGTAATGCTGTTAGTCAGGGTCAGGGCCAGGGCCAGGGCCAGAATCAGATATGTGTGTGCCCCAAAGAAAACTTGGTAATCTGGAACCCCTTCAAACCAATGATCTTCCAAGAGCGTACAGGTTTAAACTTTAGTTTGTGGCAGGCCCCCCTCAGAGACAAGCAATCCGGTTCCATTTAATTCGTCAGCAAAAGAACTGTTTTGTGTTCATCAAATCCACCCTCCTAGAGGAAAGAAGGATTTCAGGACACTTGGTTGTTATTCCAGCATGTTCCCTGAAGGTCTCATCCTCAGCCCTCTCTGAAGGGAGTTCCAGTAACCTCAGTGGTCACTGTGTTCACAGCTGTTTTAGCCACTTTTTTTTTTTTTTTTTTTTGCGGCACGCGGGCCTCTCACTGCTGTGGCCTCTCCCGTTGCAGAGCACAGGCTCCGGATGCGCAGGCTCAGCGGCCACGGCTCACGGGCCCAGCCGCTCCGCGGCACGTGGGATCTTCCCGGACCGGGGCACGAACCCGCGTCCCCTGCATCGGCAGGCGGACTCTCAACCACTGCGCCACCAGGGAAGCCCTGTTTTAGCCACTTTATCAGTGCAGAGTACTAGGCAACTCTCTGACTTAATCTGACCCTGATGCTGATAAAAATGGGACTTTTCATTGTCTTCTCTTCATTTTTCTGCAAAGAACATACATGGCTTTTGTAATAAGAAAAAAAGGTAACCTTGAAAAAAGAAAACATGACTGGTTAAAAATAGTTTCCCAGAGGGGAAGAAGCAGGCCTGGCCTGCTGGTGGTGGCACGGAGCCCTGTGCTGAGACCCAGGTAGGACGACGGCAGAGGACAGGTAGCGACACCCAGGGCGTTGCACGGCCTCTTCCCACTGCACACAGGCCCTCAGGACACACTCGCCAGAATTTCCCAGGAGAGGAGCTTAATTCCAGCCCCATATTTTCCATGCAAGAAAGTGGAAAACAAGAGTGAAATTATCACAGGGACAACCTGAGTTTGTGCTAATTTCTGAAAATATACATATAAATCTGCTCCTGATTCCTGCCAACAAAGTTCACACCTAATTGAGTCTCTGTGTTGTAAACTGGAAGCAGAGCCAAGTCTTGCAAGAGAGAACAGCGATAGACTCTCACCTTTGTGCAATGCTTTTTAATTTACAACTCTGCTTTCAATACCTGTATAGCCTGAATTGTGTCCCCTCAAATTCCTAGGTTGAAACCCTTTTGGATATACGGCCTTTAGGGAAGTAATTAAGGTTGAATGAGATCACAAAGGTAAGGCCCTGATCTGATGCGATTGGTTCCTATGAGAGGAGGAGACTCCCAGGAGCTTGCTCTCTCTCTGCAGGTGCACAGAAAAAGGCCAGGTGAGGACACAGTGAGCCAGTGGCCATCTACAAGCCGGGGAGAGACACCTCAGGAGAAACTGAATCTGCCTGCACTGTGATCTGGGACTCCCAACCTCCAGAACTGCAAGAAACAAATGTTACGTTACCCAGCGTGTGGTCCTTTGTTATGGCAGCCTAAGCGGCCCAACCTCTCCAGGCTAGGAAGCACAGGGCCAGAACCCGAACGTGAATCTTCTGGTTCCCTTTTGGCTCATTATTTGTAAGGCTCAGATAGGTTTTAGGTAACTTATAATTATAGCTGGTAATTACAAAACCCATAAAAAACAGCCCATCTGCCAACTCCAAGTCTTGCCAAGCCCGCTCTTGCCTCCACAGGCAGACAAGACCAGGGGAGTGAAAACAAGCAGTGCTTCCAATGGCCCCAGACGTGAGCAAAGCGGCCTTCTACAAAGCAGTTTTTGAAAATTGCTAATGTCTTTTTCTGATTCCAAAAATAAGACAAATATACAAAAAAGTACCAAGAAAATGCCTTTGCTCTTTTGAACAATTACTCCGTATGTTAACCAATCCTCCCCCACCCCCGCCTCCTACTTCTGACCTATTCATGTTGCTGCTGTAGCTCGTTGCATTAATGGGTATATAGGACTACACTCTCTGCATCCCATTTTACTTCCTCGCTAAGGGCCATTTAGATTTTGGTCTTCTCCTGAGGCCCGTGGTGGTCCTTTCAAGACCCCAGAGCATATAGAGCCAAAAGTGGAACCCAGAGCAGGCCCTGCCTGGGGGCCACCAGCACAGAGGTCCGGCCCGGGCATGGGCTCCTGGTCTCCATGCTGCCCAGGCCTGTAGCCTTGGTGCCGTGGCATCACGGCTCAACTTCCCTCCTGGGGACACCTCCCCACACAGACTTCTCTCCAGGGCAAGAGGCGATCTGAATGCCACCCTGAGGGCCAAGTGTGTCTAACAGTTCTTTCTCACGAAGTTGGGAAGCAGACATCCCGCTTTGTGCACTGGGCTCCCTTCAAGTCTGGCAGGCAGAGTCAAGACCCTGACACCCCCAGGCCATCCGCCTCACTGGCTGTCAGTCCTAGGAGACAGGGCAAGGCACACTTTCTGTGTCCTTCATTCTCTTTCTCCATTGCACAACAGGATTACCTGAGGAGCTTTCCTGTTTATACCTGGAGATTCTGATTCAGGAGACCCATCTCTGAAAGGGAGATGCCTGCTACCACCTCAGAGTTGGGCACTCCTTGGACAGTGCCCCTCAAGGCCAAGAATAAACTGTCCAAACCTCGCAAGCAGGGCTAATTCCTAGCAACAAACCTGGCTCCTTCATTGGGTGGTGCCAATAAGACAAGACGGCACAGAAAATCTAACGAAAGGAGACTAAGTATGGGGCAGTTGCTTACCGTAATGTAGTTGACAGTATATTATTAATAACTTTGGATAATAGTTTGACCCAATTTTTGATGTTTGATGCTAATAGCTTTCAAGATCTTCCACTTCCTGACCTGCCCCACATCTGGGCCAGCAGACAAGAGAGCCTGAGGGCTCCTTTCTTTGGTGTTAGCTAGGGACCCTCACCCCATTACAACACCCCAAACAAAACAAAAAACGAAACAAAACCTGAGGCCAGTTGCTCTACCCAGAAAGCCTCACTAAATTAGTAATAAGCTTTTTCAAACCCTCTTGGTGGGTTGAACTGTGTTTCCCTATAACATATGTTCAGGTCCTAACTCCCTACTGTGAATGCGACCTTATTTGGAAATAAGGTCTTTGCAGATCTAATTAGTTAAATTAAGATCATGTCATACAGGGGTCGGGTGAGCCCCTAATGCAATGAATGGTATTCTTATAAGAGGAAGATTTGGATACACAGGGAGAAAAACATGTGACGATGGAAGTGGAGATTGGAAAGATGCATCTACAACCCAAGGATCACTGAGGGTTGCTGGCAGCCACCAAAGGGTAGGAGAGAGGCTTGGGATAGACTCTCCCTCAGAGCCCCCAAAAGGAACCAACTCTGCTGACACCTTAGTTTCAGACACCTGGCATCCAGAACTGTGAAAAAAAGATTTCTGTTTTCTTTAAGCCTCCTAGTTTGTGGTACTTTGTAATAGCATCCCTACCAAATGGAGACAACATATGTGTGGCTCTTGACAGCTGTATTAGTTTCTGCCTCCCTTGACATGGGTTCTCCCCTGTATGTGTCCACATGTCACTCTTTTAAAAAATATTTTTATTTATTTATTTTTTTGGCTGCATTGGGTCTTCGTTGCAGCATGCAGGATCTTCGTTGCGGCATGTGGGATCTTTGTTGCGGCATGTGGGATCTTTGTTGCGGCATGTGGGATCTTTGTTGCAGCATGCGGGATCTTTTTGTTGTGGAGTGCAGGCTCTTTGTTGTGGTGCGTGAGCGTCTCTCTAGTTGTGGCGCGTGGGCTTCAGAGCGTGTGGGCTCTGTAGTTTGCGGCACACGGGCTCTCTAGTTGAGGCATATGGGCTCAGTAGTTGTGGCACGCGGGCTTAGTTGTCCCGCGGGATGTGGGATCTTAGTTCCCTGACCAGGGATCGAGCCCCTGTCCCCTGCATTGTAAGGCAGATTCTTTACCACTGGACCACCGGGGAAGTCCCGTGTCTGTGTCTCTTCTCCGCCTCTTTGAAGGGCACCAGTCACTAGACTCGGGCCCACCCTAACCCAGTGCAACCTCAAATTAAGTAATCACATCTGCAAAGAACCTATTTCCAAAAAAGATCACATTCACAAGTACTAGGGGTTAGGACTTCAACATACGTTTCGGAGGGCACACAATTCATCCACAATATCGAAGCCAAAATTAGAGGCCATCCCACCTCTGCAAGGGGACCACACACTTTGAAGAGTTTAAAACTCATTGTGCAGCAGTGGGGGACTGGCTGAGGAAACATACCTGAAAAGTTTCCATCCAACAGCACATGAGGACAAGTAGATGTCAGCTGTTATAACATAGGTCATAGACCAGCACCGTGAAGCCCGGCAGGCTAGTCCCTGAAACGTGCTGGCACGTGCAGGGACCGTGGCCAAGGGACCCACTGCAGTCCTGCTTTTATGCACCTAGAATTTCCGGAAGGCAGGAGAGGCAGCACGCTGGGAAAGGACACACCCCTCATGTGTCAGGCAAAGGCGTCCTGCCTGCTGCTGACGCCCCTCCAGCAGGACCCTGGGGCAATAATCATTGCTACACCCCAACCTAAGAGTGTCGCAAGCGTAATGAGCAACAGGTCTTGGTCCCAGGTTCGTGCCATGTAGATTCACCATGCAAGAGGAAACAGCTCGAAAATGCTGCCCCAATCCTCCACGAGTTTATACTAGGGTTGGGTTGGAGAGATACAATGAACACTCATTACATGAACTCTACAAAATACAGGTGTGTTCATCTGTCAAACAAAGCTGGCCATCCCCGTCCTGCACACCTCATCAGGTTGCTATAGGGACCCAGAGAGATTTACCCGTGTAAAGCAAGTTTATATAAGGCAGTGTTCTCTTGGATTTATCCACACATTTATTTCCTGCTAGGAACTTTTCTAGGAGTTTGGGATATATCGGCGAAGGACATAAATGTCTCTGCTCTTAGCTTACGTTCAGTGAGGTGGGGGAAACGGACATGAAACAATTTTTGAGAGTTTTAAATAGAAGATGCACTGGGAGGTGTTAAGTGCTCTGGAAGAAAGAAAGAAAGAAAGAAAGAAAGTGTAGACCAGGATCAGGGTACCAGGCATGTGGTGAATGGGGACACAGACTGCTGTAATTAGGTCAGGGTGGGCCTCCTGGAGAAGGGGACGTGCAAGGGCAGGCCTGGTAGGAGATGAGGGCAGAAGCCACGCGGCTCCCTGGGGAGAGAGTTCCAGGTGCCGTGAAGGCCCGAGGGGCTCAGGGATCGGTGGGAGGCCGGTGCAGCTGTTACGGAGTCAGCAGGAGGAAGGCAGTAGAAGAGGCCAGGTAAGACCGAACTTTCTGGGCCATAGCAAAGACTCTGGCTTTTATTCTGGAGGATGGGCTGAGTGCAAGTCGACATGCCTGTTTGATGTTGAGAACAGATTAGAGATGACGAAGACCAGACTTGCGTGGCAGCACCAGAGAGGACAACCCAGGGCTGGGCTCTGAAAGTCTCCGTGAAGGACCGGACAGAGTGTGTGAGAAAGACGGAGTCCAGGAAGCCTCCAAATGTTCAGGTTCAATGGAGCTGCTGCTGCCTCGAATGGGAAGGCTGTGCTCACGTTCTGGCCCAAGACCCGTGGACGACCTCCGTGGGGATGCTGAGCGGCACAGGCGCCGCAAAGGGCTGGGGCCGCTTAGGGAAGGCAGCACGCCACAATGTATCCAAAAGACCGCTCGCTGCTGGCTCCCGTCCTACAGACACACAGTCTGCCCACAGCAAAGGCCGAAGCACCTTGCTATTTATCCATGATAACAGAAAGAAGTGATGATGTGGAAAAACTAAGAGATCAACTGGATGTGAGCGATGAGAGAATTCAGTATGGGGACATAAAAAACATTTTTTTTAAAAAACCCAATTGCCGGGCTTCCCTGGTGGCGCAGTGGTTGAGAATCCGCCTGCCGATGCAGGGGACACGGGTTCGTGCCCCGGTCCGGGAAGATCCCACGTGCCGCGGAGCGGCTGGGCCCGTGAGCCGTGGCCGCTGAGCCTGCGCGTCCGGAGCCTGTGCTCTGCAACCGGAGAGGCCGCAGCAGTGAGAGGCCCGCGTACCGCCAAAAAAAACAAAACAAAACAAAACCCAATTGCCTCCTTATATACAAACAAGTTTAGCGATGTGAAAGGAGGACTCCCATTTAGAGTAACAACAAGAAAAAATTTAAGAATACACATATAAATGTGCAACATCTATATGAAAAGAATTTCTAAATGCTAAAGAATATAAAAGACTTGGACAAATGAAAAGCCATATCCTTTGGGGAAAGAAAGGCTCACTATAATTTTAAAGTCAATTCTCCCTAAATTAACCAATACGTGAATTTAGGTTTGAAAACAGAGGAGGTGATTCTATTCAGAAATATTTGTGCAATAATAATCAGGAAAATTCTGAAAAAGAACAGTAATGAAGGCGGACAAAACCTGCGAGACAGTAGAACATAGTACAAGCCACAGTAAGTTAAGGCTGTAGCACTGGTTCATGAACAGACAGAGTTCAGTAAAAGAAGAGCCCAGAAACAGGCCCAAATACAGGTGGGAATTTTGTCCCGGATCCAGGCAGCTCTAAGTATCTGGTGATTATTCAATTACAACAACATAGAAAAAATAAAGGTAAATCACTACTACTCCTTTCATCAAAATGAAAACTACCTGGATCTAAGAGATAAATTAGAAAATGAAACCAAAAATGCACTGAAAGAATTATTAAAGATTTTTTAAAAAGATCTCAGAGCAGGGAAGGCTTCATACAGTCAAAAGGTAAATAACAAAGGAAAAGCATTTGTAACACAAACAATGAAAGTTAGTTTTCTCAATGTACAAAGATCTACAAATCCATGAGAAGGAGAAACAAAGAAAAGACATCATCATGAAGAGCCTAGGGGTAGGACGGGAATAAAACACAGACCTACTAGAGCATGGACTTGAGGATATGGGGAGGGGGAAGGGTAAGCTGGGACGAAGTGAGAGAGTGGCATGGACATATATACACCACCAAACGTAGGGTGGATAGCTTAGTGGGGAAGCAGCCGCATAGCACAGGGAGATCAGCTCCGTGCTCTGTGACCACCTAGAGCGGTGGGACAGGGAGGGTGGGAGGGAGATGCAAGGGGGAGGAGATATGGGGCCCCATGTATATGTATAACTGACTCACTTCGTCGTAAAGCAGAAACTAACATACCACTGTAAAGCAATTATACGCCAATAAAGATGTTTAAATCGATCAATAAAATAAATAAATAAATAAAAAGACATCTCCAAAAGGCATTCTGGGTTTAAAACAGAACAAGGAGGAGGGCACGAATCCACACCGTGCCTCCCGAGAGGATGCTTCTCTAAGGAGGATGCCAGTTTCTCAGACAAGGTGCCTGAGATTTCATTTATGTTCCTTTTATACCTTTTGAAATTTTTACCATATGCATATATTACTTGTTTTTAAAAGTAAGGCAACTAACAATTTTATAAAAAGTTACAACGTGGAGAATCTAGGACTGGATCACCACTTCTGAACTACTTGCAGGTGGTCTCGCTCAAAATATACAGCCTCCCAGAGGGAATTCTCCTTTAAAAGAAAGAGCCGCATCTAAGTTATTCCATATTCAGCCATATTTCATAAAAGCATAATTGAAAGTACAACCACTCTGCTAATACAGACAAACCAAGTGAATACATTCTTACTTCAGTTCCATCCCAAGCGTGCCGGAGAGACAGTGCGTATGCTTTGTGATCAGAACAAAGTACTGAGTCCAACATTTTTGTTGTGCTTCGGTAACCAAATTTAAACCGACTATCCATAATGGGGTCATTCTGCATCAAGTTTTAACTTAAACTGCTTAGGTGGGCCTCAATTTCCTCATCCATACAATATGGATAATAACAGTACTTAATGTAGCGTTGTCGTGAAGGTTAAATAACGTATTATAAGCAAAAGCACTTAGAACAGGGCCTAACGATACACTCTTTGGAAGTAGGCAGGATCTAAATTTAAAAGAACATTCCCTTGGACTGGAAAGCCCCTGCCAGGGGCTCATGGTTGTGGATAAGAAGAGGCTCTCCTTGAACTGGGGGAGAGGTTCGCCACACGGCACTCCGTCTGATGAAGCACTGGCACATCTGCCACCTACAAGGAGGTTAAGTGGGCTTTGGTGAGCTGCTCTGCAGAGCCAGGAGTGATTCAGCTACAACACCCCTCCCAGTTCTCTCGTTTTCTCCAGTGGAGACACACTGGGGTGGTTGCTGGCTCACTGGGAAATCCCAGTTCTACTGGGGAAGAGCAAAGTCTGCATCCTGCTGGCAAAGCCATGTGTGCTCTCTGGAAGCCACAGCAGCTCCTGAGCAGAGGCTAAGGGCTCCAGCTGGACCTCACCCAGGAGCAGTTACATACCTTGCCTGACTTGCTCAGTGTCTCCTCCCCACAGTGTGATCTGTGGGCCCTTTCCTCCCCACCCCTGGCCTGGCTAGAGGACCCATCCTTCACCCACTGTGAAGAGCTTGGAGCTCTTGTGGCCCATTTGGACCAGGCTAGGCTTCAGTGGGAAAGCTGAGCCCTTCCCAGAAGGGGGAGCCCAGGATCCTTTCCTTCCCCACAAAATGTTGGTGTTGGGAGAGAATCTTCCCGGACAGGGAAGACAAAAGGTTGAAGTAAAGTCCGGGGTACTTTTAAATGTCCAGTGGATGTTAATGGGGGTGCTTTCAGTTCCAAGGGAGATGAATCCTGAGGGAGTGGCCAGGAGGGCAGGTGAGGTGATTGGTGGGGCTCCTTGCCTCCCACACTTTGACTCCAGGACAGGTCTCATTACATCACTCCTGGCCCAGTGCAGAGACTACTTAAGTGCTACGATGACCACATTTTCTGAAACAAAAACCTGAAGGTAAGAGGTTACTTACAGGATATGGATGGTTAGAATTCGATGTTAGCAACAGGATCAAAGAAATTAGGACTGACTATTTCTGAAGGAATATAGGAGTCAGGGAGAAAGTTTCTATCTTTGAACATGGGGTGAATAAAGATGCCATTAGCTTCCTATTTCTTGACTCAATAACTCCACCAGACAGGCAAAACTTTTAAAGTCTAATGTCACCACATGTTGGAGAGAGCCCTTAAAATGTGGTGGTGGAAGGGGAAGGTGGTACAATCATTTATAAGCACACTTCGGTAGCATCAGCTAAAAAAATGGGCTGGCCCTCTGACCACAATTCTTTGTATCTACTTCAGAAAACCACTGGTGCGTGTCCAGAGGGAGACACCAATTGTGCAGCATTATCTTACAAAGAAAACTGAAAACATTCTTAACTAAATAACATAACCATGACCCAGAACATTATATAAATGCCAAGTTTTAGGTAGATCTGTTCTTTGTTCTCATATGAAAAGCATTTCAAAGCATATTGCTGGGTAAATAAAGCAAGCTGCAGAACAGTATGAGTCCATTTATGTAAAAAAGGAGCAAATAAGCGTTTAAGGTGGCAAATATTATGTTACATGTAAAATAATAAATTTTAAAATTGGGGGGAAAAACAGAGCAAAGAACAAATATAACATGTAAATGCAACAGAAAATGTCTGTCGGGATACCTGCCTAACTAAGATAGGCAGGGTGGACTCCAGTTGCATCTGTAAGGATGTCTCTCTGATAAAAAGAATGGCCTCATTTAAAAGACACCAAAATGTTTAAAGTGGTAGTCTACAGAAAGTCAGACTACACTTGATTTTTATTCTCTGTTTTATACTTTTTTTGTTTTTCAAATTATCTACCATTAACAATCTGAAAAAATATATATATATTGCACAATTAACTAGGTTTGCTATCCCTCTAGGTGGGTATGGATGGATGACTGTAAAATTGCTATGGCTAGGAGCCCCTTCGAGACAGGCTGCAGA
The DNA here is from genome assembly GCF_026419965.1 of Kogia breviceps. Classification (NCBI taxonomy): domain Eukaryota; kingdom Metazoa; phylum Chordata; class Mammalia; order Artiodactyla; family Physeteridae; genus Kogia; species Kogia breviceps. Next base: position 113,457,586 of record NC_081318.1, on the reverse strand, counting down.
CGATGAAGATTATAGACCTTGGTCCCCGGAAAATGCGCACGCACCCCAATGCTGCATACGGTTTCAGGGAACGCAGGACCCTGGAAGCCCACCCAGTCGTGTACCCCAGGTTAAGAACCTCTGATTTTGACATTTAAAGCTGCAGAAATGGATGCAAGCATGCAGAGAACGTGTGCTAGGTGGGAATTAGCAGAGATAGACTACAGAACCCAAGGAAACCCCAACAATGAAGAAGCAGGCAGAGTACGGAAGATATGGGGACTATAAGGGGTGGAGGCCCGCAGAAGAGGGTAGATGGTAACAGGCTGATGAGCTCCATCTCTCCTGTCCCCTCTGCCTCTTCCATACTGCTGTCACATGGATTCCCCAAGAGCCTGATGACAAATATCCTTCAGTGAACAGTGGGCAGTTAGCCCACAAAAGGAGGCCAGGTCCTGTAGTCTGGCCCTGCCTCCGTCTCTGGCCTTGTCTCTACTTAATTCCAAACACACTGGGCTGTGAGTCAACTCAAATATATTTTTTCCTTTGACGCCTTCATTCTTGTCCTTTTCTTTTGCATAAGGCCTAGCACATTGGTAAGCTCCTCAAAAACTGTCAGAATTTCTTCTTTCCTTCCCAACTCTCTTATGGAAATTGTCACTTAGAAAAGAACACCAGATTTGGAGGCTCCTCCGTGAACAGCCCAGCAGAAATCACGGCTACCCTCCCATCCCTGCCCTGATTCTCTGGACTTGCTCCTGCAGCACCTAGTCTTATAGGCTGAATGTCTGCTGACTTGTAGAGGCCAAAGAAGCTTAGGAAACCAGGTCTCCCTGGCGAGACTCTGGTCTACCAGCAAAGCCTGCAGACATATGGAGATGTAGACTGTCCCCAAATTTGTATACATTATAATAAGTACATAGTTCTTTCCATGAAATGACATGAAGTATACTAAAAACGCTGTGACCTCAGCTTTGCAAAGGGTACCCCTCAGAAATAAGTACCAACTGCAGACTCATGAGATCCCTCAAAAATAGTCGGGACTGCAAATATCAAATCTGCACTTACATGACCTTGCACAGAGACACAGTTTAGGGACTACTGGCCCACAGAAGGCACACCAGCCCAGCATTAAGTCCGCCTCTGACTTAATGTAGTGGGCTGGGATGCCCAATGCACCATCACTTTATAAAGGCTTCACGGCAGCCCCACACAGGCTCAGCCACCCACTACTCCCTCCGGTGCGCCCTGCCTCACCCTTTCCTGACACGAGGGCCAGGAACCCAGTGGGACCTTGAACCTCTGGGTGACAGCCTGGCCTTCTGAGGGGTGAGCTGTTTCTTCTAATTACAAGCTCGAAGTACTGGGTACTTCTGACTGCTCCTCCACAAACCTAGAAAGACAGCAGGTAGATGGGAAATGCCCATGACTTGGCTGGAGTCAAAACCCAGCTAGCTCCATCAAGTCCCACTGCACTGAGCCAGTTCACTCCAGTGAACTTCCCTCACCTGTAAGGGGTCTGATATCCATCTTCTCTGCCTCTCAGCCCACCATTCCCCCCACCCCACCCCATGCGCCAGTAAAAGCCCTCTGTGATGTGCAAGGATGCACAGCGAATTGCTACCATAACCACTAGGTCTGAGACACACTGACTGAATGGTGGACAGCAGTCAAATGAAGCCGGTTACCAACTAAAGCAATGACCTTGAGACTAATTTTCCTCCTCTGTGAAGCGTAGCTGTTGGATTAACTCTTGTCATTCCCAGCTTTCACGACTAAATTACCAAAACAAAAAGTAATCATAATGAATTGCTGAGGTTTTATTTTGCAATAAATTTTTTTTTTTAATTACAAACTCTGTGGGTCACTATCATTTCCTAAAAGAAAGAACATTTTCACACCAAGACAGTGGAATGGAGGTGATGTCAGAATAGGGGCAGCCACTGTACCCGGGCCCGCGGCCCAGCCCAAGCTGGAGGCCCGGACCAGGCCGAGGCGGGGTCTGCCCCGGCCCCTGCTCCGGACGTTCGGGGACATCCAGGCTGCATCCCGACGGCGGTGAGAACCCAGCATCAACTCCAACGCGAGCAAGCGGAGAAAACAGATGCGGAAGGCAGGGCGGCAGACGCCGGGCGAGCACCAGACGCCGCGGCTCCAGGCCGGGGGCGCCGCTGGGAGGTGGGGGGCTGCCGCTCCCGCACGCCCTCCCGCTCCGCCCGCCCCCCACCGCCGGCCTCCGCGCCCCGGGCCCCGGAGCCCGCCCCCGGAGCCGAGATCCTCAGCCCGCGCCCCCAGCCCGCCCCCGCCCGGGCCGCCTCCGCCCGAGGTCTGCGGGAGAGGGCCGCGGGGCCTGGCGGGCGGGCGGGGGTCCGGGGCCGCAGGCCGGGGAAGGCCGCCAGCGGCGGCCCGCAGCCCCCACCCCGCAGCCCCCCCGCCCCAGGCGCGGCCGCGAGCGCCGCACTCACCCGGGCGACGCCATGAGCGCGGCGAGGTCTCGGCGCTGCCGCCGCCTCCGCTTCCTCCGAGCTGAGCGACTCCGCCGGGGAGGGGCCTCGCACCGGCCGCCGGCCGCCCGCCCGGGCAGCTCCAGGCGGCGGGGGCGCGGGGAGGGCCGCGGGTCAGCCGGAGACGGGTGTGAGTGGGCCCGGAGCCTGAGGAGGGTGAGGCCGGGTATCGGCTCCGAGCGTGCGGGGCGGTGGAGACTCGGGGAGGGGGCCCGGGGTCGGCCTGGAGCGGCCTGGGGGCGGCGGGGGCGCGGGCGGCACGGGGCTGGCACCGGGGACGGGGGCGGTCCGCGACCCGCAGCCCGGACCCGCCCACCTGCCCAGGTGCCCAGGTGCCCGCGGGCCGGGACTCGCCGGGAGGCGCCTTCGGTGCCGCACCAGCCGAGAAACTGCCCCGGGGCCACGAAGCAGCTGCAGGACCCAGGTGAAGTCACCACCTCTCTGCGATATGAGTTTGATTTCCTTAAAAAAAGCCTTTTCTTTAGCTCTGGAGGACGAGGCGTTACTATTCTTAAGCAAAACGATAACTTTGCTATATCTTACTTGGTGCGCTGCCTTGCCCGAGTTGCTGGCCTCTCAGAGCCGGTTACCCATTGTAAAAGGTGTGTCAGATCACACTGTGAAGCCCTAAGGACTGTGGAGGCACTTTTTTATTATCCTTTACATTATATTATTTACCAATAATAATGAGTCTGTAATTCCTGCGGTGGGTTTCACAGCATCAGCGATGGGTACTTGAGCCTCAGTTCCTGTCTCGGCAAAATGAGTTTTCAAAGATAAGTGAGCTCTTGTAAGTAAAAACACTTAAAAAGCTCTGGATAATGAAAACCACTGTTGATCACATTTCTGTGTTACGTTAAATATTATTAATAATTATTACTCTATTATTTTTACTACTAATAAGAACAAGAGACAGTAAAGCTGTGACTGAAAGCCTTGGCTCTGGAGCCAGACTGCCTGGGTTGAAATCTGAACTCTTACCAGTTACCAGCTCTGGAAGCTCGGGCAAGATAGAAGCTTCCCAGGGCTGTAGTTTCCTCAGTTGAAACATGAGGATAATAGGTCCCTTCCTCTCTCTGAGGGTTGAATGAGTTAATATTTGTAGAGTGATTAATACATTGCCTGGTAAATGGCCTCTTAACCTCCCTCGAATCCATCACATCCTTCTTTCCTTCAGTAAAATGGAATCTCAGAATTGCTGCCTTGAGTTCAGAAGACAATGCTCTGTAAATGTGAGCTGATAAGTAAAGCCACGGGGGTTTGTGAGACCCAAAGTAGGTATAAATCTAGAGGACCAGGGTTAAGGAAGAGTTTGGGGAGTGGGCAACTGCTAAATGGCCTGATTCAAGGCAGTAATGACTGCCATTGGAGTGGGGGAGGTCAGATACTTTTTAAAAATAAGCTGTTGGTTTTAAAACATGTTTTGAAATAATGAATAGTGTTAGTTCAATGAAATTATTCTTCCTCAATATGAGTTTTACTAGGTATGTAGCATTTCACTGCATGGTGGACCATCATATGTTTTAACCAACCCCTATTATTAGACAAAATTTTGCTGCCAGTGTTTCATTATTATAAAGAATGTGGACAGTAAACATTCTTATAGCCAAAACTCCCCATATACATCCATGAGTATTTCCTTAAGCTAAGTTCCCAAGAGTCAGATGACACTAGTATTTTAAGTCTTTTCAGATACATATATAATCTCTGTATGTGTTTGTGTACTTATACACACAAACACAAACACATATATACTAATATATATATACATATACTTACATATATACATACATGTGTACATATACACACGTATATACACATACACATAGAGACTGCTGTCCCAGCACGGTCACCAACACTGATGATAGTGCCATTTTGCCAAAAGTCTCAATAAATTTCACAGTTTCTTTTTTTTTTTTTTTTTTTTTTGCGGTATGCGGGCCTCTCACCGTTGTGGCCTCTCCCGTTGCGGAGCACAGGCTCCGGACGCACAGGCTCAGCGGCCATGGCTCACGGGCCCAGCTGCTCCGCGGCATGTGGGATCTTCCCGGACCAGGGCACGAACCCGTGTCTCCTGCATCGGCAGGCGGATTCTCAACCACTGCGCCACCAGGGAAGCCCCACAGTTTCTTTATCACTGCTAACTTGATAGGTTAAAAAACAGTATTTTGGCAAAATGGCAGACTAGGAAGTTCCAAGCTCACCTTTTCCCATGGAAACATGAAGAAAGCAACCAGAAGCTGTCCGAACTAATTTTGTAGGGGCTCTAAAAAAGTTAAAGGTTTACAGCAGCCAAGCAAACATTCAAGCAAGAAAAAGCCACCCTAAAAATGACAGCAACGTTTTGTGGCATTTTCACTTGCCATCGCCCCACTCCTTCCCCAGTGTGGCAGTGGTCTTGTTCTTGAGAAGGTAGCATCCTGTTTCCCAGTCCCCACATTCCTGTCACCTTGAACTGGAGGGAGCAGAGCAGACCTTATTTGTATACTACCTGACCTGCAAGAAATGGTAAAGGTAGTCCTTCAGTTTGAAAGGAAAGGATGCTAGACAGTAACTCACAGCAGTATGAAGATGGAAAAACCTGACAAAGAAATACATGGGCAATATAAAAGGCAGCATTACTTTAATTTTGGTAGCAACTCCACTTTTTTATTTCCAACAGGACCTAAAGGACAAATGCATTAAAATACTTATAAATTATAAATCTATATTATTGGACATGCAACGTATAAAGGTATAATTTGTGACATTAATAACATGAAGGGGAAACAGAAATGTATAGGAGTAGTAGAGTAAAACATGGCACTACAAAAAAAATCAGCTGAGCACAAAAGAAGGCAGTAATAGAGACAAATACTGTAAGACTTTTTTATTAAGTAGCAAAGTGACAGTAGTAAGTTCCTCCTTAAGGGTAGTTACTTTAAACATAAATAGATTAAACTGTCTGATCAAAAGGCAGAGATAGGCAGAATGGATTAGAAAAATGATCCAAATATATACAGTCTATAAGAGACTCACTTTAGCTCTAAAGACAGAAGATTGAAAGTGAAAGGATGGAAACATATTCCCTGTAAATATTAACCAAAAGAAAGCTGGGTAGGCTATACTACTTCAGACAAAATAGACTTCAGTTTAAAAACGTACAAGAGAAAAAGAAAGACATTATATATTAAACAAAAGTTAATTCAACAAGACAATTATAAACATGTATGTACCAAAAAGAGCCCCCAAATATAATGAAGCAAACATTCACAGAATTGAAGGGAAAAATCATTCCACAAAAATAGTTGAATACTTCAATAATCATTTTCAATAGTAGATAGGAGAACCAGACAAAAGATCAATAAGAAAATAGAGAACCTAAACAATACTACAAGTCAATTGTACTTAACAGATGTCAACTGAAAAAAATGAACAACCTAAAAGCTGACATTTATGTTTTATTAGGACTTTCTGAGGACTTAAGCCCAGAAGACAGCCTCTCAGATAGCTCTGAGGGGCTGCTCTGAAAGGGTAAGGGGGGAGCCAGGGTACACAGAAGTTTTGCAACAAAAACCAGGTAGTTGGAACATCAAAAGATTACTGGTGTTTTTTTTTAAGATTACTGTTAATTAAAGAAAATCCAGACATCTCAAGTTAATGAATTTAGCAATTTTCTGTGTATGGCAAGATGCAAAACTATGGACTCATTGAAATCATTCCTTTGACATGCACCTTAACTATCTAAGGCCAGTATCCTGTTTTTAACGATCCTGAATTTCCTTGGGGTACATAGTCTGGGACGGCTGCAGGGGCTGATGGCTTGATGGCTGCAACATACTTTGTTTACTGATATGGCAGTCCACACAGACATATACAGAACACTCCACTCAATAACAGTAGAGTACACATTCTTCTCAAGTGCACATGGTACATTGTTTGGAATAGACCATACGTTAGGCCACAAAACAAGTCTTAATAAATTTTAAGAGACTTAAATCATCTTTAAAGGTCTTTACAGATACTACAAAGTTACTTTTCTGATCACAGTGGAATGAAACTAGATACTAAAAAAGAAGGAAAACTGGAAAATTCACAAATATATGGAAATTAACACACTCTTAAAAATCCAATGGATTAAAGAATAAATCATAAGGGAAATTATGAAATACCTTGCTAAAAATAAAAACAATATATCAAAGCTTATGTGATGCAGCAAAATCAAGGCTAAGAGAGAATTTTCTACCTGTAAACATCTACATTAAAGATGAAGAAAGATCTCAAATTAATAACCTAACTCTACGTCTTAAGGAACAACAGCAACAACAACAAAATGAAGGCAAACCAAACTCAAAGCTAGCAAAATGAAGGAAACATTAAAATTTAGAGTAGAGAAAAAATAGACTAGAGGATAAATAATAGAGAAAAATCAATGAAGCAAAAAGTTGATTCTTTGAAAAGATCAGCAAAATTAACAAATCTTTCACTCAACTCACTAAGAAAAAAGGAGGGAAGACTCAAATTACTAAAATCAGAAATAAATGAGAGGACATTACTACTGATTTTACAGAAACAAAAATAATTTTAAGAGAACATTATAACAGGTGTACACCAACCAACTGGATAACCTAAATAAAAAAAACAATTTCCTGGAAACACACTATCAACTATAACTCAATAATGAAGAAAGAAAAAAAATCTGAATGAATCTATAACAAGTAATGACATTGAGTTAGTAGTCAAAAACACCTCCCAACAGGGCTTCCCTGGTGGCGCAGTGGTTGAAAATCTGCCTGCCAATGCAGGGGACATGGGTTCGTGCCCCGGTCCGGGAAGATCCCACATGCCGCGGAGCGGCTGGGCCCGTGAGCCATGGCCGCTGAGCCTGCGCGTCCGGAGCCTGTGCTCCGCAACGGGAGAGGCCACAAGAGTGAGAGGCCCGCATACCGAAAAAAAAAAAAAAACTCCCAACAAAGAAAACTGTGGACCAGGTGGCTTCACTGGTGCATTTCACCAAATATTTAAAGAAGAACTAACTCAAATACTTCTCTAACTCTTCCAAAATGTTAAAGAGCACCTCTGATTTTATGAGGTCAATATTACCCTGATACCAAAGCCTGACAAAGAAACAATAAGGAAACTACAGATCAATATCCCTTATGAATACTGATACAAAAATCCTCAACAAAATACTAGCAAACAGAACACAGAAACATAGAAAAGGATTATACATCATAACCAAGTGGATTTATTCCTGGAATGCAAGGATGCTTCAACACATGAAAGTCTATCAATGTAATATATCATATTAATATGATGAGGGAAAAAAACCACATGATCATCTCAATTCATGCAGAAAAAAAACATTTGACAAAATTCGACAATCTTTCACAACATAATACACTAAAACTAGGAATAGAAGGAAACTTCTTCAGTATGATAAAGGTCATTTCCAAAAAACCCAGAACAATGATGAAAGCCTAAATGTTTTTCCCTAAAAACAGAAACAAACAAACAACAACAACCCCAAAAAAAGAATGCTCTCTTTTGCCACTTCCGTTCAACATAGTGCTATAAGTCCTAGAAAGAACAATTAAGCAATAAGAAGGGGGAAAAAGGCATCCAAATCAGAAAGGAAGAAGTAAAATTATCTGTTTGCAGATGACATGATCTTCTATGTAGAACATCCTAAAGACTCCACCAAAAACTGTTAGAACCAATATATGAATTCAGTAAATTTGAAGGATACAAAAATCAACATAAAAATCAGTTGCATTTCTATACACAAATAAAAACCTATCCAAAAAAGAAAGTAAAAAAAAATCACATTTATGATAGCATCAAAAAGAATAAAATACTTAGGAATAAGCTTAATCAAGGAGGTGAAAGCCTTGCACACCAAAAACTATAAAACATTGATGAAAGAAATTAAAGACACAAATAAATGGAAGGACATCCCATGTTCATGGATTGAAAGAATATTGTTAAAATATCCATACTACCCAAAGTGATCTATAGTGTCAATGCAATCCCTATCAAAATCCCAATGGCATTCTTTACAGAAATAGAAAAAATAATCCTAGAATTCACTTGGAACCATAAAAGACCCTGCATGTCCAAATCAGTTTTACACAACAAGAACAAAGTGGGAGGCATTACACTTCCTGATTTGAAAATATATTACAAAGCTATGATACTAGCAATAAAACAGTGGAACATAGTAGAGAGCTCAGAAATAAGTCCACACATCTACAGTCAACTGATCTTCGAGAAGTGTATCAAGAATACTGGGAATTCCCTGGCAGTCCAGTGGTTAGGACTCTGTGCTCTCACTGCCGAGGGTCAAGTTTCAACCCCTAGTTGGGGAACTAAGATCCCACAAGCCAGGTGGTGCAACCAATAAATAAATAAATAAATAATACAAAATTGGGAAAGGATAGTTTCTTCAATAAACAGTGATGGGAAAACTGGATATACACATGCAAAAGAATGAAGTTAAATCATTGTCTCACACCATATAGAAAAATCAACTCAAAATGCATTGAAGACATAAACATGAAACCTTTATACATAAAACTCTTAGAAGAAAACATGAAAAATGCAAAATATTGGACTTTGTGATGATTTATTGGATATGACACCAAGAGCTCAGGCAACAAAAGCAAAAATAGACAAGCAGAATTATATCAAACTAAAAAGCTGCTGCACAGCAAATAATAAAATGTAAAGGGAACTATGGAATGGAAGAAATATTTGCAAAAGACATATCTGATAAGAGGTTAATACCCAAAATATAGAAGGAACCATTAAAAATTTGGCAAAGAACCTGAATAGACGTTTCCCAGAAGAAGACAAACAAATGTCTTCCATTATACAAACAGGCATGTGAGAAGGTGTTCATCAGGGAAATGGAAATAAATTTTAAAATGAGCTATCACTTCACACCTGTTAGAATGGCTATTACCAAAAAAAATTAAAAATAAAAATAAAAGATAACAAGGATGGTGAGGATGTTGGTGAGGATGTTGAGAAATGGGATGCCTTGTACACTTGTGGCTGGGTATGTAAATTGTTGCAGCCAATATGGAAAACCTATGGAGGTTCTTCAAAAAGCTAAACATAGAAATACCTTATGATCCAGTAATCCCACTTCTGGGTATATATCCAAAAGTATTGAAGTCAGAGTCTCAAAGAGATATCTGAACTCCCATATTCATTGCAACATTATTCACAATAATCAGGATATGGACACAGCCTAAATGACTGTCAATAGATGAATGGGCAAAGAAAATGTGGTATATAAATACAGAATATTAGCCTTTAAAAAGCAGCAAATCCTGCCATTTGGAACAACCTGGATGTAACTGGAGGACATTATGCTAAGTGAAATAACCAGACACAGAAAGACAAATCCTGGGACTTCCCTGGTGGTCCAGTGGTTAAGAATCCACCTTCCAACACAGGGGATGCGGGTTTGATCCCTGGTCAGGGAACTAAGATCCCACATTCTGTGGGGGCAACTAAGCCCATGCACTGCAACTACTGAGCCCGTGTACTCTGGACCCTGTGTGCCACAGCTACTGAGCCCACGCTCTCTAAAGCCTGCACACCACAACTAGAGAGAAGCCCGTGCACCAAAACGAAAGATCCAGCATGCCACAACAAAGATCCCACGTGCCGCAACTAAGACCCAACACAGCCAAAAAAATAAAAATACAAATACAAATATTACATTATCCTACTTTTGTGAGGAATTTAAAATAATCAAATTCAGTACCAGAGCGTAGAATGTTGGTTACCAGGGGCAGATAAGAGGGAAAAATAAAGAGGTGTTGGTTGGTGAAAAGGCACAAAGTTTCAGTTACGCAAAATGAGTAGGTTCTGGAGATCTTCTACACAACTTAACGCCTAAGTTAACAATAATATATAGTATACTTAATCTGCAAAGAAAGTAGATCTTATGTTAAGTGCTCTTACCACAAAAGAAAAAAAGTATGATAAATATATAAGTAAACAAATAAATAAATAATAAAATTAATAATTGAGTGAGAGGAAACTTTAGGAGGTGATGCATAAGTTTATGGCCTTGATTGTGGTGATGATTTCACAGGTGTATACTTATCTCCAAGCTGATCAAGTTGTATACATCAGACATATACGGCATTTTTAAGTCAATCATACTTAATCAAGAGGTTAAGAAAAGGTCAGCTGCATTTCCATACATTAACAATAAGTAATACTAAAAAGAAATTGAGAAACCAATTCTGTTTATATTATCATCAAAAAGAAAAAATATTTGGAAACAAATTTATCCAAAAAGGCAAAACATGTGAACCCTGAAAACAACAAAACAATATTGAAAAACATTAAAGAAAATATAAATGGAAAGACATCCCATTTTCACATTGGAAATCTTAATATTAAGATGTCAGTACTAACAAAGCAATCTACAGATTCAATGAAATCCCTATGAAAATTCCAAGCATTTTCTACAGTAATAGAATAATCCATCCTAAACTTCATAAGGAATCTCAAGGAACAATGAATAATCAAAACCATTTTAAAATAAAGTACAAAGTTGGAACTCACACATCCTGATATGAAAACTAACTACAAATCTACAATGATCAAAACAGTGTAGTACTGGCATATAGGACAATGGAATAGAATAAAGAGTCCAGAAAATCTCAAATATATTGTCATATATATAATTGAAGTATATTTGATTTACAGTATTGTGTTAGTTTCAGGTGTACAGCAAAGTGATTCATTTATATATATATAATATTCATTTATATATATATTATATATAATATATTTTTTCTGATTATTTTCCATTATAGGTTACTACAAGATATTGAATATAATACCCTGTGGTATACAGTAAATCTTTGTTGCATATCTATTCTATGTAGAGTAGTTTGTATCTGTTAATCCCATAATCCTAATTTATCCCCCTTCCCCTTTGGTAAATATCAGTTTGTTTTCCTATGTCTGTGAGTCTCTTTCTGTTTTGTATGTAGGTTCATTTGTATTATTTTTATACTCCACATGTAAGTGATAGCATACAATATTTGTCTTTTTCTGTCTGACTTACTTCACTAAGTATAATATCCTCTAGGGCCACCCATTTTGCTACAAATGGCAATATTTCATTATTCTTTATAGCTGAGTAATATTCCATTATATATATATATATATATATATATATATGTAAAATATTTTCTTAAGCCAATTGTCTGTTGATGGGCACTTGGGTTGTTTCCATGTCTTGGCATGGGGTGCATGTATCTTTTTGAATTAGAGTTTTTGTCTTTTCTGAGTATCTACCCAGGAGTGGGGCTGCTATATGATAGTTCTATATTTACTTTTTTAAGGAACCTCCACTGTTCTTCATAGTGGCTGTACCAATTTACATTCCCACAAACAGTGTAGGAGGGTTCCCTTTTCTCCAAATGCTCTCCAACAGTTGATATTTGTAGACTTTTTGATGATTGCCATTTTGACCTGAGTGAGGTGACAACCCATGGTGGTTTCGATTTACATTTCTCTAATAATTAGCGATTGTGAGCATCTTTTCATGTACCTGTTGCCCATCTGTATGTCTTCTTTGGAAAAATGTCTATTTAGGTCTTCTGCCATTTTTTCATTGGGCTGTTTGGGTTTTTTTTTTTAATATTTAGTTGTATGAACTGTCTGTATATTTTGCATATTAATTCCTTGTTGGTTGCAACATTTGAAAATATTTCTCCCATTCTGTATGTTGTCTTTTCATTTAGTTGATGTGTGAAAGCTTTTAAGTTTGATGTAGTCCAGTTCGTTTACTTTTGCTTTTATTTTTTTGCCTTGGGAGACTGATCTAAGAAAATATTGCTACAATTTATTTATGTTCGAGAATTTTATGCCTGTATTCTCTTCTAGAAATTTTATGGTATCATGTCTTGTACTTAGGTCTTTAAGCCATTTTGAGTTTATTTTTGTATATGCTGTGAGGCAGTGTTCTAATTTCATTGATTTACATGTAGCTGTCCAGCTTTCCCAACACCACTTGTTGAAGAGACTGTCTTTTCTCTGTTGTATATTCTTGCCTCTTGTCACAGATTAATTGACCATAGGTATGTGGTTTTATCTCTGGGCTCTCTATTCTGCTCCATTGATCCATATATCCCTTTTGTTCCAATATCACACTGCTTTGATTACTAGAGCTGTGTAGGATAGTCTGAAGTCCAGAGGATTATGCCTCCGGCTTTATTCTTTTTCCTCAGGATTGCTTTGGCAACTCTGCATCTTTTGTTGTTCTGAATAAATTTTAGGATTATTTGTTCTATTTCTGTGAAAAACATCATGGGTATTTTGATAGGGCTCACATTAAATCTGTAGATTGCTTTGGATAGTATGGCCATTTTAACAATATTAGTTCTTCCCATCCAAGAGCATGGGATATCTTTCCATTTCTTTGAATGGTCTTCATTTCCTTTATCAATGTTTTAGACTCTTCAGTGTACAGTTAATTCTTGGTTAAGGCAGTGAAGTAACTTAACTCAGAGAGGCCTTGCCACCCCCTGCCCACTGTGGACCTGCCAGTACATGTGAGTTGATGCTCTGTCCTTTCCCACAGCGCTCACCACCTTGGCCATGACTGGATCTCCACTTCCGCCTCCCCCACCAGGTGGTGAGCCCCCCGAGGGCTGGGCTGGCTGTCTCTTTGACAATTGTGTCCCCAAAGGCAGTGAAGTAATGAGTAATAAGTATTTTATTTTTTTGGACGTGATTTTAAATGGGATTTTTTTTTCTTGCTGTCTCTTTCTGACATTTCATTGTTAGTGTAAAGAAATGCAACAGATTTCTGAATATTAATCTTGCATCCTTCTACCTTGCTGAATTCACTTATTCTAATAATAGTTGTGTGGACACTTTAGGGTTCTCTATATGGAGTATCATGTCCTCTGCAAATAGTGACAGTTTTACCTCTTCCCTTCCAAATTGTACTCATTTTATTTCTTATTCTTGTCTGATTTCTGTGGCCAGAACTTCCAGTAGAAGTTGAATAGAAGTGTTGAATAGAAGTGGTGAGAGTGGGCATCCCTGTCTTGTTCCTGAATTTAGCAGAAAGGCTTTCAGTTTTTCACCCTTGAGTATTATATTGGCTGTGGGTTTGTCATACATGGATTTTATTATGTTGAATTATGTTCCCTCTATACCCACTTTGGTGAGTTTTTAATCATGAACAGATGTTGAATTTTGTCAGATGTTTTTCTGCATCTATTGAGATGATCATATTTTTTTTTGTTTTTCCTTTTGTTAATGTGCTGTATCACATTGATTGATTTGTGTATGTTGAATCATCCTTGTGAACCTGGGATGAATCCCACTTGGTTGTAGTGTATGATCTTTTTTGTTTTGTTGGCTTCAGTTTGCTAATATTTTTGTTGAGAATTTCTGCCTCTATAATCATCAAGATATTGACCTATAATTTTCTTTTTCTTTTCTTTTCCTTTTTTTTTGTTTTTGTTTTTGTTTTTTTAGTGTCTTTGTCTGGTTTTGGTAACAGGGTGATGGTGGCTTCATAGAATAAATTTGGGAGTGTTCCCTCCTCTTCAATTTTCTGGAATAGTTGGAGCATGATAGGTGTAAATTCTTTGTATGTTTGATAGAATTCCCCAGAGAAGTTGTCCAGTACTGGATTTTTGTTTGTAGGGAGTTATTATTATTATTATTATTATTATTATTATTATTATTATTATTACAGAATCTATTTCACTTCTACTGATTGGCCTGTTCAAATTACCTGATTTTTCTTGATTCAGTTTTGGCAGGCTATATATTTCTAGAACCTTGTCCATTTCTTTTAGGTTGTCCAATTTGTTGGCATATAACTATTAATAGTATTCTCTTATGATTTTTTTGTATCTCTGAGGTATATGTTTTATTTCTCCTCTTTCATTTCTTATTTTGTTTATTTGGGTCCTCTCTCTTTTCTTCTTGGTGAACCTAGCAAGAGGTTTGTTGACTTGACCTTTTGAAAAAAGAACAGCTCCTGGTTTCATTGATCATTTTTATTGTTTTTAATATATATATTATTTATTTCCACACTTATTATTTCCTTCCTTCTGCTGACCTTGGGTGTTGTTTATTCTTCTTTTTCTAATTCTTTTAGGTGGTAGGTTAGGTTTTGTGTTTGAGATTTTTCTTGTTTCTTGAGGAAGGCCTATATCACTATGAACTTCCCTCTCAGAACTGCTTTTCTGCATCCCATAGATTGTGTAATGTTGTATTTTCATTGTCATTTGTCTTGAAGTATTTTCTGATTTCTCTTTGATTTCATTGTTGACCTGTTGGATTTTTTAGTAGTATGTTGTTTAGTTTCCTTATGTTTGTTATTTCTACATATTACGTTTTGCAGTTGATTTCTAGTTTCATCTCATTATGGTCAGAAAACATGCTTGTTGTAATTTCTATCCTCCTGAATTTGTGAGGCTTGTTTTGTGACCTTGTATGTGGTCCATCCTAGAGAATTTTTCATGTGTGCTTGAAAAGGATATGTATTTGGATGTAGTGTCCTGTAGATATCAGTTAAGGCCAACAGGTCTATTGTGTCATTTAGGACCTCCATTGCATTACTGATTTAATTTCTGGAAGATCTGTCCATTGGTGTCAGTAGATTGTTAAAGTCTCCTACTATCATTGTATTATTGTCCATTTGTCCCTTTATGTCTGTTATTATTGTTTTAATATTTAGGTGCTCCTCTATTAGGTGCATATGTTAATGAGTGTAACATACTATTCTTCCCTTTATCATTATATAATGTCCTTCTTGGTTTTTCTTTATGGACTTTGTTTTAAAGTCTATTTTGTCTGATATGAGTATTTCTATCCCAGTTACCTGTCATTTCCATTTGCATGAAATACATTTTCTCATCCCCTCACTTTCAGTCTGTGTGTGTCTTTAACTGTGAAGTGAGTCTCTTGTAGGCAGCATATTGTAGGGTCTTTTTTTTTTTTTTTTCAGTCTGCCACTCTATGTCTTTTGATCAGAGCATTTAGTCCATCAACATTTAAAGTAATTATTTATTGGTATATACTTATTGCCATTTTAAACCTTGTTTTCCAGTCATCTTTGTAGTTCTTTTTGTTCATTCTTCTTTTTGTTTTTCCTTTTGTGGTTTGTTGATTTTCTTTTGTAGTATACTTGAGTTCCTTTCTTTTTGTTTTTTGTGAATATATTGTCTGTTTTTGATTTGTGGTTACCATGGAGTTCAAGTCTGTTGACCCATACTATATATATTTGCTTTAAACTGATAGTTGTTCAACTTCAAACACATTCTAAAGGATGTACCTTTTTATACACCCCTCTGCCACATTTTGATTTTTATGTCCTATTTTACTTCATGTTTATTCTTTTGCTGTTAATTGTAGTTATCATCACTTTTACAGATTTTTTAATTGTTTTTTATGTTTTTTAAGGAATACTCAATCCTTTCATATGTTTGCCTTACCTATTGTGATTTCCCCTTTCCTCTATTCTTGTTTCTTTTCTTTAATTAATTAATTAATTTGTTTGTTTATTTATTTATTTTTGGCTGTTTTGGATCTTCGTTGCTGCGCGCGGGCTTTCTATTGTTGCGGTGCATGGGTTTCTCATTGTGGTGGCCTCTCATTGCAGAGCATGGGCTCTAAGCATGCAGGCTTCATTAGTTGTGGCACACAGCCTCAGTAGTTGTGGCTCACAGGCTCTAGAGTTCAGGCTCAGTAGTTGTAGCACATGGGCTTAGTTGTTCCGTGGCATGTGGGATCTTCTGGTACAGGGCTCAAACCCATGTCGCCTGCCTTGGCAGGAGGATTCTTAGCCATTGTGTCACAGGGAAGCCCCTTGTTTCTTTTCTATTTGGAGAAAACCCTTAAATATTTCTTTAGACTAGGTTTAATATTGCTGAATTCTTTTAGTTTTTGCTTGTCTGAGGAATTCTTTATCTATTCTTCTATTCTAAATGATAACATTGTTGGGTAGAGTATCCAAAGTTGCAGGGTTTTCCCTTTCAGGAATTTGAATTTATCGTTCGACTCCCTTCTGGCCTGAAAATTTTCTGCAGCGAAATCAGCTGATAGTCTTATAGACGTTCCCTTGTGACCTACTCTTTGTTTTTCTCTTGCTGCCTTTAGAATCCTCTTTCTACCTTTAAATTTTGCCATTTTAATTCTAATATGTCTTGGTGTGGGTCTGTTTGGGTTCATCTTGTTATGGATCTTCTGTGCTTCCTGTCCCTGGATATCTGTGTTCTTTTTTAGGCTTGGGAAGTTTTCAGCCATAATTTCATCAAATACATTTTTGATTCCCTTCTTTCTCTTCTCCTTCTGGAACCCGTATTATGAGTCAGTTGTTTTTTTTTCATTTGTCTTTCTGTCTGCTGTTCTAGCTGGGTGATTTCCATTATTCTATCATCCAGATCACGTATTCGTTCTTCTGTGTCATTTAGTATGATATTCATTGCTTCTAGATTGGTATTTATCTCAGCAACTGAATTATCTAGTTTTGGTTGATTCATCTTTATAGTTTCTTCTTACAATGATCTGCGTTTCTAAAGATAATCTTTCTTAATTCCTTTAGTATTTTTAATACCTCCTTTTTAATTGGATTCTAGTAAACTGAGGTCTATTTCATTATTTGTTCTTTTAGGGGATTTCTCTTGTTCTTTTAATTGGGAATAATTCCTCTGCCTTTTTATTTTACTTAACTTTATCTCTATGAATTTAGGAGAAACAGTTGTCTACTGTGATCTTGAAGGGGAATTTTTATGTGGGAGCATCCCTGTGTAGACTGTGTGTGTCCAATATTTTTGGTACAAGGGATGGTTTTGGTATGGATACCAGCCACATCTTTCCTCCAAGTGTGCTGGCTGTTATCCCCTTGATAGGGGGTGTGGTTGGTGTTTCAGTGTCTAGAGCCTGTGCTGGATATGAGGTGGTTCTTTCTCTTTGTTCATAGCTGTCACTTCCCTGCTGGGGGCAGGGTCCATTTCCCAGTTGGAATAGCAGCCTTGAGGGTTGGGTTTCATCAGGCTCTGTTACTCTCGAGTGTGTTGCCTGTCCCAATGTTTGTAATTGCTCAAGTAAGTGAGGCCTGTGTGGTCACAGCTAACCTATGGGCCACCCATGCAGGTGTCCATCATTCCACTCAGAAGCATCCCAAGGTTCCGTCTCTTTCTCTGTTATGTTCATCCCATATTTAGTGCAGGGCTGTGGTGTGGAGTAGGCTGGGACTGGGGGTTGGGGCATTGTGGCTGCAGGAATTGAGGTGGCTGTGCTTCACCTGAGATCTGGGCTGCCCCTGTGGCAGACTTCTCCAAGGACCTGTCTGCCCCAGATCTAGTGCTAATCTGTGGTGTGTCTAGTGCTAATCTGTGGTGTGGAGTGGGTGGAGTTGGAGCACTCATGCTAGGACATAAACCACTGTGTACTCCTGCCCAGGGCCAGTCTGCCTGAGAATCAGTGCTTAGCCTTTGTGCATTCTTATGGCATCACCCAGTGTATGTGCTGACAATGTCTGTCCGGCTAGGCTTGGTGCCCCAGTGCATGTGCTGACAATGGTCTCTGTGGTTCCACCCAGATCACATCCCAGGTGCCCCGGTCTGTCTCTGCATAGCTAAACTGATCTTTGCCCTGATCTTGTGCCAGGCTGTGGTGTGGAGTGAGCAGGGGTGGGGTATTCATCCTTTTGGACTGGGAGGTGTGGCAAGGTAGCAGCAGCCAGTACAAGGCTCTCTCCACCCTGATTCTTATCAAGGCAACATGGAGGCACTGCTCACAAGTAGAGTCTAGGCTTCCTCAGCCCTTCTATGGCTCAGCGGAACAGCTTTGGCTGTATAGGAGTTCTTTTGCCAGTTTCCAGTTAGTTTTCCATGATTATTGTTCCACATGTAGATGTACTTTTGATGTGTTTGTCGGGGGAGGTGAGCTCCATGTCCTCCTACTCTGCTATCTTGGTCTCCCTCAGCCCTATATATATATATATATATATATATATATATATTTCTTTTTTTTTTTTTTTTTGCTGTATGTGGGCCTCTCACTGTTGTGGCCTCTCCCGTTGCGGAGCACAGGCTCCGGACGCGCAGGCTCAGCGGCCATGGCTCACGGGCCCAGCCGCTCCGCGGCATGTGGGATCTTCCCAGACCGGGGCATGAACCCGCGTCCCCTGCATCGGCAGGCGGACTCTCAACCACTGCGCCACCAGGGAAGCCCTATATTTTTGACTTAAGTACTAAGGCCATTTAATGTGGAAAGGATGGTCTTTTCAAAAATGGTGCTGAGAAAACTGAATATCCACATACTGAAGAATAAAGTTGGACCCATACCCCACATCATATACAGAATTACTCAAATGAATCTAAGACCTAAACATACAAGTTAAAACAATAAAACTCTTGGAAGAAACATAGGGGAAAAGCTTCAGGGCATTGGATTTAACTATATTTTGGATATGGCACTGCAAGCACAGGCAACAAAAGAAAAATTAGAAAAAATGAGCTTCATCAAAATTTAAAATTTTTGTGCATCAAAGGACAGTATTGTTTTCTTAATTTCCTTTTGGTTCACTGTTAGTGTATAGAAATGCAACTGACTTTTTGTGTTGATTTTGTATCCTGTGACTCTAGTGAAATTGTTTATAAGTTCTAACAATTTGTGTATGTGTGTGGAATCTTTAGAGTTTTCTACCTATAAGATCATATCACTTGTGTACAGAGATCATTTTACTTCTTCCTTTCCAATTTGGATGCCTTTCATTTCCTTTTCTTGCCTCACTGCTCTGGTTAGAATTCCCAATAGATATGGTGAAAGTGGACCTTTTTGTCTTGTTCCTGATCTTAGAGGAAAAGCTTTCGGACTTTCACCTTTGAGTGAAAGATGTTCACTGTGGGGTTTTCATATACAGCTTTTATTATGTTGAGGTATTCCTTCTATTCATAGTTTGTTGTGTGTTTTTTATCATAAAAAGCTGTTAAATTGTGTAAAATGCTTTTATGCAACAAACTGAGATAATCATGTGGATTTTTTCCCTTTCTACTATAAATGTAATGTATTACAATGATTGGTTTTCCTATGTTGAACCATCCTTAAATTCTGGGGATAAATCCAACTTGGTCATGGTATGTAATCCTTTTGAGAAAACTTGGCACAAAGCAAATATTATTTTACCTTTTCAAGTTACAAAAATATGAGCATGTAAAGAATACAATCTAGTCCATATAAGAGTGGTTCTAGTCTTTTAAAATTTATAAATAATTTGGTATATACAATTCATATACAAGCCTTAAAACATACAACAGCTAATGAATAGTATATACTATTCAGTTCAGTTGTTGCTAGTTAAATGAAGTTTTGAGACTGTTCTTAAACATAGGAAAGGGCAGTGTTTGGGCAGTCTGATGATTACTAAGTGTAGTTTTAAAAAGTCAATCCAAAATAAGAATAAGCACATTTTGAGTAGGATACAGTGAGGGTTTGATCAGTGATATAGGAAGGTGTGGTCTAAATTTCAGTTCCACCACCTTCGCTTATTTAATTTTCTTTCATTATTATATCAGAAATATAGTGTGTAGATTGGGGCAAAAGTAAATGAATTACTAGCTTTTAAATTAAGTGATAAGAAACATCAGTTTGGAGTTGCAATGTAGAAACAAAACAGGCACATCTAGCTTTAAAACATTAAAAACGTGAAGAATAGAAAAGATGTTTAAAATTTAATCAAAAACTAAAGTTAGGTTTATTTATCTTTAGATGTTGAGACATAAAATTAATCAACTTGTCCTTTTGAAGTTTATAGGTTTATAATGATCTGCTATTCTCTATTTTCTCTCAAAAAAGACAGTCAGTCACCTAACAAACATGTTTTAAAACAGCTCTATTTGCTCAATGTCATATGGAAGAACCTCAAAATTAAATAATTTTAACATTAAATGACTAAAATAGAGGGAAATCACTTATTTGAAGGATGCATAATACACAAGAGACTTCTGACCTAAAATTCACATGGAAGGCTTAGAAGTTGTGGTGTCACAAAGACATAGTAATTGCTTTGTTTCCAAATTTTGTAGGATTAGGCTTATTGCTAACATTTTTACCTCCATAATTTCTTGAATAAATTTAGACATATATTGGTGATAAGTATGAGGTGAAGTGGAAAAACCTTTAAAAATCATTCTTAGAACAAAGTGGCACTCATGATTATTTGGCAAGTAAATGTATTACCTTAGTGATTTAAAATAGGTTACATTTTTAAAAA
Organism: Kogia breviceps; assembly: GCF_026419965.1. NCBI lineage: Eukaryota > Metazoa > Chordata > Mammalia > Artiodactyla > Physeteridae > Kogia > Kogia breviceps. Next base: position 113,436,844 of record NC_081318.1, on the reverse strand, counting down.
TCTTTTTTAAAACATCTTTATTGGAATATAATTGCTTTCCAACGGTATGTTAGTTTCTGCTGTATAGCAAAGTGAATCAGCTATACATATACATATATACAGTATAAAATAGGCTACATTTTTATAAGGTAGAAAAACAAGTACTAAAAACTTACCATTTGGCCACCTTTCCTTACTTTTGGCTCCAACCCCAGATCTCTACATTCTTTCATTCCTCATTCTCCCATTAATTTATTAGTCTTATCACCATTCATTAGCTAAAGTTATAGACCTGGAGTTGTTAAGAAAAATATTTTTAAGAAGCTTTGCTTTTAAGTCACCAAATGTATCAAATATTCAGATATCAACCGAGAATATTTTGCACCTCTTTAGTTGATCTATTCACTCCATAAGAAAACTGGCTAACATAAAAGACATTGCTTAACATGAAAAAGACCACTGAACATCTCTACATGTGATTCCAATGTCAAAGTAGTTACGCAAACCTAAATCAGTAAGTATTGTTTTCATTGAACTGATTTGGAAAAGCCATATATTAAAACAGCATTACTGTTGTTTACTGAAAATAGGCAAGTGTTTTACTACAAAATTAACCTACTAACAACAACAATGTTTTAAAAACTCACTTCCTCTCAGAGACTTAAGTTGTGCTAATATCTCATAGATAGTATTATAGAAGGGTTTCATTTCTGTGATAGGCTGGGTTCACACTGAGTGTCACTACAGAGATCATATGTTTAAGAATGTCATTAGTATAATATATATAAGGCATGCAAAAACTAGCATTAAAGCTTTTAGTGACACAATCCAAAATGGCAGCTCCTAAAAAAGAGGCTGCTAGGAATTTTTTAAATTAAAGAAATTTAGTTTCAGCACATAGTAGTTCATGATGCTTCTACAATTAAAAGAATTAATTCACATAAACTCTTGTAGCTGGAATAGACCAAAAGGGCAATGGACTTTTGCCCCCTTTAACAACTAGCCCAATCTTGAAAATGGAAGCAATTACTCGTAATCTTTGACACAAGAGTTTTCTGGAGTGGACTGAGCGGCTGACAGCAAGATCTGGTTGAAGTAGTGTTGTTTGTTGTCATCAAACGTCACAGTTCCGCTGGTCACAAGAACTGTAGTTTGGGTCTAGGTAACTTGCTCATGAACTGATTGGCAATATAACATACTGACTTGGAAATCACTAGAAGGCAACATCCCCCCAAAATTAATATTGCCACTCCATATTAAAGTGAAGTTGTCCATTTACAGTCTGATTAGCGCCCATCTTTAGTCCATTATCCAAAAATAATCATTGGCAAATTCCTCAGCAGCTCTATATGTCTGATCTACATACGTTTTAAAAGCAACAGATGTGGCCATCAGGGAGCCCAAACAGCCTGTTCCAGCAAAGGCAACATCACTACATCCTCATCCAAACTCATTGGCATGCATGCCAAGATAGTGGCTCTTCCTGAAAATGGTCATTCATTCCTTGGTGTATTCCCACTATTTACCTAATCCCAGTCTTTTTTGAATTTCCTCATAGTTTTGATATACTCTTTCTCTGGCTCTCCTCCCAATAGCTCTAACTGCAGCTACTTCTCAGTATACCCTCTTCCCTTCTCTGTTCACCTCTTACTTGGAGTATAAGCCTTTTAATATGCTTCTGAATACATATTTGTTAACATTTTGTTAAGGATTTTTGCATCAGTGAGCACAAGAGATAGTGTTCTGTAGTTTCCTTCTACTGGTTTTGTCAAGCTTTGTTATCAGGGCAATACTGGTCTTATACAATGAGTTAGGAAGTGTTCCCTCCTCTTCAATTTTTTGTATAAGTTTGAAAAAGGTTAGTATTAGTTCTTCTTTAAATGTTTGGTAGAATTCACCAGTGAATCCATCAGGACCAGGGCTCTTCTTTGTTGGAAGGGTTTTTTTAATATTATTTCTGATTCAATCTCCGTATTATTCAGATTTTATATTTCTTTGTGATTTAGTCTTGGAGGTAAGACCTATTCAAACTTTCTATTTTTTTGAGATTTAGTCTTGGTAGGTTAGGTCTATTCAGATTTTCTACTTCTTTGTAGGTTTTAAGTTTCTAGGAACTTGTCTATTTTACCTACAGTTATCCAATTTGGGGGCATATGATTGTTCACAGTACTCTATTTTTTTATTTCTGTTGAAGCAGTAGTAATGTCCCCATTTTCATTTCTTTTTTAAAAAATATTTATTTATTTATTTATTTGGCTGCATCAGATCTTAGTTGTGGCAGGCGGGATCTTTGTTGCAGCATGTGGGATATTTCACTGCAGTGCACGGGCTTCTCTCTACTTGTGGTGCACAGGCTCCAGAGTGTGAGGGCTCAGTAGTTGTGGTGTGCAGTCTCCAGAGCACACAGGCTCAGTAGTTGCGGTATGTGGGCTCTCTGGTTGTGGCATGCGGGCTCTAGAGCGCTTGGGATTAGTTGCCCCATGGCATGTGGGATCTTAGTTCCACGACCAGGTATGAAACCCATGTCCCTGGCACTGGAAGGTGGATTCTTAACCACTGGACCACCAGGGAAGTCCCCCCACTTTCATTTCTGATTTTAGTAATTTGAGTCTTCCCTAATTTTTTCTTAGTCCACCTAACAAAGGTTTGTCAATTTTGTTGATCTTTTCAAAGAACCAAATTTTGGGTCACTGATTTTCTCTATTATTTTTCTATTCTCTATTTCATTGATCTCTGCTCTAATCTTTATTACTTCCTTCCTTGCAGTAGCTTTGCATTTAGTTTGTTCTTTTTGTCCTAATACAACTTAAGGTTATAAAGTTAGGTTGTTTATATGAGATGTTTCTTGTTTTTAATGTAAGCATTTATAATTATAAATTTCCCCCTTAGTACCACTTTTGATGCAGCCCATAAGTGTTAATATGGTGTGTTTACATTTTCATTCATCTCTTCTTAACTATTTTCCATTTCCTTGTGATTTCATCTTTGATCCATTGGTTGTTTAAAAGGATGTTGTTTAGTATCCACAATTTTGTGAATTTTCTAATTTATGTTATTGATTTTTAATTTCATCCCACTATGGTCAGAGAATATACATTGTGTGATATCTCTTTTAAAAACCACTGTGGTCCTACTTATGGTCTATCCAGGAAAAGGTCCCATATGAACTTAAGCAGAATAGGTATGCTGTTGTTGTTGCGAGGAGTGTTCTGTATATGTCTATTAGATACAGTTGATTTATTGTGTTGTTGAAGTCCTCTATTTCCTCATTTATCTTCTGTATGGTTGTTCTACCCATTATTCTGAGTGGGGTATTGGAATCTACAACGATTATTGTAGAACTATTTTCCCCTTCAATTCTGTCAGTTTTTGTCTCATATATTTTGATGGTCTGACATTAGGTGCATAAATGCTTATAATTATTATATCTTCTTGCTGTATTGAAATGTTTGTTAACATGTGATGTCCTTCTCTGTCTCTCGTAACGGTTTTTTATTTAAAGCCTATTTTGTCTGAAATTAGTATAGCCACTGCCATTCTCTTTTGGTAGTTATTTGCATGTAATGTCTTTCTCCAATCTTTTACTTTCACAAGTTTGTGTCATTGGATCTCAAAAGTGAGTCTCTTAGAGACAGCATATAGTTGGACCATGTGTTTTTACCAATTCTGCCAATCTCTCTCTTTTAATGGGAGAGTCTAATCCACTTCCATTTAAAGTAATTACTGATAATGAGGCACTTATTTCTATCACTGTACTATAGAAACAAATTTTCTATAGGCCTATAGCTTTTTGTCCCTCATTCCTCTCTTCTTTTGTGCTTAGTTGATTTTTTGGTAGTAAAATGTTTGAATTCCTTCTTTTTTAATATAAATTTATTTTATTTTATTTATTTATTTTTGGCTGTGTTGGGTCTTTGTTGCTGTGCGCAGGCTTTCTCTAGTTGCAGCGAGTGGGGGCTACTCTTTGTTGCAGCGCACAGGCTTCTCATTGTGGTGGCTTCTCTTGTTGCGGAGCATGGGCTCTAGACACGCGGGCTTCAGTAGTTGTGGCACATGGGCTCAGTAGTTGTTGCTCGTGGGCTCCAGAGCACAGGCTCAGTAGCTGTGGCGCATGGGCTTAGTTGCTCTGCAGCATGTGGGATCTTCCTGGCCCAGGACTCAAACCCATGTCCCCTGCATTGGCAGGCGGATTCTTAACCACTGCACCACCAGGGAAGTCCCTGAATTCCTTCTTGATTTCCTTTTGTGTATATTCTATAGAAATTTTCTTTGTGGTTGCCATGGGGATTACATTTAATGTCCCAAGGTTGTAACATTCTAATTTGAATTTATAGCAGGTTAACCTGAATAACATACAAACACTATGGTCCTTTACACTCTGTCCCCACTGCTTTTGGTTTTTTTTTTTTTTTTTTTTTTTTTTTTGCGGTATGCGGGCCTCTCACTGTTGTGGCCTCTCCCGTTGCCGGAGCACAGGCTCCGGACGCACAGGCCTAGCGGCCATGGCTCACGGGCTTAGTTGCTCCGCGGCATGTGGGATCTTCCCGGACCAGGGCACGAACCCGTGTCTCCTGCATCGGCAGGCGGATTCTCAATCACTGCGCCACCAGGGAAGCCCCTGCTTTTGGTTTTTGATGTTACAAAATTACATCTTTATACAATGTGTGCCCACAAACATAAATTAGTAATTCTTTAAATGCATTAGTCTCCTAAATTACATACAGAACAAGATTTGGAATTATAAACCAACAGTAATGCTAGCTATTACATTGATTTTTTTAATTTAAATATATTGGTCTCTTAAATCATTTAGAAAACAAAGAGTGCAGTTACAAACCATTGTTACAATAATACTAGCTATTATAATTGCCCATATATTATCTTTACTGAGATCTTTATTTCTCCATAGAGCTTAGGATTATGGTCTAATGTTCTTTGCCTTTGCAGCACACCTTTGAGCACTTCTTCCAGGGCCACTCTAGTGGTCACAAAGTCCCTCAGCTTTTGTTCATCTGGGAATGTCTTGATTTCTCCCTCATTTTTGAAGGACAGTTTTGCTGGACACATGAATCTTGGTTGACAGTTTTTTGTTTTTTGTTTTTTAAGCACTTTGAATATATCTGTCCACTATCTTCTGGGCTCCAAAGTTTCTAATGAGAATCTGCAGATAATCTCATTGAGGATCATTTGTATGTAATGATTTGTTTCACACTAGCTGTTGTCAAGGTTTCTTCTTTTTCTTTGTCTTTTGAAAGTTTAATTATAATGTGTCTTGGTGTAGGTCTCTTTGATTTAATCTTACTTGGAGTTCACTGAGCTTCTTGGATGTTTACATGCATGCCTTTCTTTAAATTATAGAAGTTTTCAGCCATTATCTCCTCAAATATTCTCTCTGCATCTTTCTCTCTGCTCCTTCAAGGACTCCCACAATGCGTATCTTGGATTTTTTTTTGATGATGCCCAGTCAGTCTCTTAGGCTCTGTGCTTTTGCTCAATCTTTTCTCTTTCTGTTCCTCAGACTAGATAATTTCTGTTATCTTTATCTTTTCTTTTTCTGTTCCTCAACCTTGATAATTTCCATTGTCCTGATTTATTCTTCTGCCTGCCAAATCTGCTTTGAATGCTGCTAGTGAATTTTTCATTTCCATTATTATCCTCTTCAGCTCCAGAATTTTGTTTTGTTTTCTTTTTAGGTTTTCTATATCTTTATTGATATTTCCATTTTGTTCACTCACGGTTTTCTTGACTTTCTCCACATATTCCTTTAATTCTTTCAGCATCTTTAGGAGCTTTGTTTTAAAGTCTTTGTCTAATATATCTGCCATAAACTATTTTATTTTATTTTATTTTATTTTATATTGGAGTAGAGTTGATTTACAATGTTGTGTTAGTTTTAAGTTTACAGCAAAGTGATTCAGTTATACATATACATGTATCTATTCTTTTTCAAATTCTTATCTCATTTAGGTTTTTCCAGACTACTGAGCAGAGTTCCCTGTGCTGTACAGTAGGTCCCTGTTGGTTATCTATTTTAAATATAGCAATGTGTAATGTCAGTCCCAAACTCCCAATCTGTCCCTCCCCCCATTGTTTCCCCCTGGTAACCATAAATTTGTTCTCTAAATCTGTGAGTCTGTTTCTGTTTTGTAAATAAGTTCGTTTTGTGTCATGTTTTTGTGTCATGATATCCGCATGTAAGCGATATCATATGATATTTATTTGTCTTTCTCTGCCTGACTTACTTCACTTAGTAATATCATCTCCATGTCCATCTGTGTTGCTGCAAATGGCATTATTTCATTTTTTTTAATAGCTGAGTAATATTCCATTGTATATATGTACCACATCTTCTGCATCCATTCATCTGCCAATGGACATTTAGTTTGCTTCCACATCTTTGCTATTGCCAACAGCGTTGCAATGAACATTGGGATGCATAAATCTTTTTGAACCATGTTTTTCTCTGGATATTCTGCCCAGGAATGGGACTGCTGGATCATATGTTAGCTCTATTTTTAGTTTCTTAAGGAGCTTCCATAATGTTCTCCATAGCGGCTACACCAATTTACATTCCCAGCAACAGTGTAGGAGCGTTCTCTTTTCTCCACACCCTCTCCAGCATTGTTTGTAGACAATGGCCATTCTGACTGCTGTGAGGTGGTATCTCACTGTAATTTTGATTTGCATATCTCTAATAATTAGTGATGTTGAGCATCTTTTCATGTGTCTCTTGTTCATCTGTATATCTTCTTTGGAGAAATGTCTATTTAAGTCTTCTGCCCATTTTTTCTTTTTTGATTGGGTTGTTTGTGTTTTTGATATTGAGCCACATGAACTGATTGTATATAATGGCAATTAATCCCTTGTCGGTCACATCATTTGCAAATATATTCTTCCATTCTGTGAGTTCTCTTTTTGTTTTATGGTATCCTTTGCTATGCAAAAGCTTTCAAGTTTGGTTTGGTCCCATTTGTTTATTTTTGTTTTTATTTCCATTTCTCTGGGAGGTGGGTCAAAAAGGATCTTTCTGCATGGAGATCAGCTAGGTGGTTTGTGACCACCTAGATGGGTGGGATAAAGCAATTATACTCCAATAAAGATGTTTAAAAAAAAGGATTTTGCTGTGATTTATGTCATGTTCTGCCTATGTTTTCCTCTAAGAGTTTTATAGTGTCTGGCCTTACATTTAGGTCTTCAATCCATTTTGAGTTTGTGTATGGTGTTAGGAAGTGTTCTAATGTCATTCTTTTATATATAGCTGTCCAGTTTTCCCAGCACCACTTATTGAAGAGGCTGTCTTTTTTCCACTGTATATTCTTGCCTCCTTTATCAAAGATAAGGTGACCGTATGTGTGTGGGTTTATCTCTGGGTTTTCTATCCTGTTCCACTGATCTATATTTCTATTTTTGTGCCAGTGCCATACTGGCTTGATTACTATAGCTTTGTAGTATGGTCTGAAGTCAAGGAGCCTGATTCCTCCAGTTCCGTTTTTTTCTCAAGATTGCTTTGGCTATGTAGCTGTTCAGTTTTCCCAGCACCACTTATTGAAGAGGCCGTCTTTGCTCCATTGTATATTCTGGCATTCTTTGTCATAGATTATGTGACCATAGGTGTGTGGGTTTATCTCTGGGCTTTCTATCCTGTTCCATTGATCTATATGTCTGTTTTTGTGCCAGTACCATACTGGCTTGATTACTGTAGCCCTGCAGTATAGTCTGAAGTCAGGGAGCCTGATTCCTCCAGCTGTTTTTTGTTTGTTTTTTCTCAAGACTGTTTTTGCTGTTAAAGGTCTTTTGTGTTTCCACACAAATTGTAAAATTTTTTGTTCTAGTTCTGTGAAAAATGCCATTGGTAATTTGATAGGGATTTCATTGCCTCTGTAGATTGCTTTAAGTACTATAGTCATTTTGACAATATTGATTCTTCCAATCCAAGAACATGGTATATCTCTCCATCTGTTTGTGTTGACTTTGATTTCTTTCATCAGTATTTACAGTTTTCTGCATACAGGTCTTTTGCCTCCTTAGGTAGGTTTATCCCTAGGTATTTTATTCTCTTTGTAGCAATGGTAAATGGGATTGTTTCCTTAATTTCTCTTTCTAATCTTCCACTGTTATTGTATAGGAATGCAAGAGATATCTGTGTATTAATTTTGTATCCTGAAACTTTGCTAAATTCATTGATTAGCTCTAGTAGTTTTCTAATGGCATCTTTAGGATTTTCTATGTATAGTATCATGTCATCTGCAAACAGTGAGTTTTCCTTCTTCTTTCCCCAATTGGATTCCTTTTATTTCTTTTTCTTCTCTGATTGTCATGGCTAGGACTTCCAAAACTATGTTGAATAATAGTGGTGAGAGTGGGCACCCTTGTCTTGTTCCTGATATTAGAGGAAATGCTTTCAGGTTTTCACCACTAAGAATAATGTTTGCTGTGGGTTTGTCATATCTTGCCTTCATAATGTAGAGGTAAGTTCCCTCTATGCCCACTTTCTGGAGAGTTTTTATCATAAATTGATGTTTAATTTTCTCAAAAGCTTTTTCTGCATCTATTGAGATGATTATATGGTTTTTATTCTTCAGTTTATTAAGATGGTGTATCACATTGATTGATTTGCATATATTGAAGAATCCTTGCATCCCTGGGATATATCCCAATTATCATGGTGCATGATCCTTTTAATGTGTTGTTGGATTCCATTTGCTAGTATTTTGCTGAGGATTTTTGTATCTATGTTCATCAGTAATATTGGCCTATAATATTTTGTGTGATATCTTTGTCTGGTTTTGGTATCAGGGTGATGGTGGCCTCATAGAATGAGTTGGGGAGTGTTTCTCCCTCTACAATTTTTAGGAAGAGTTTGAGAAGGATAGGTGTTAGCTCTTCTCTAAATGTTTGATAGAATTTGCCTGTAAAGCCATCTGATCCTGGACTTTTGTTTGTTGGGAGTTTTAAAATCACAGTTTCAATTACAATACTTGTGATTGGTCTGTTCATATTTTGTTTCTTCCTGGATCTGTTTGGGGAGGTTGTACCTTTCTAAGAATCTGTTCATTTCTTCTAGGTTGTCAATTTTATTGGCATATAGTTGCTTGTACTAGTCTCTTCTGATCCTTTGTATTTCTCTGGTGTCCATTGTAACATCCCCTTTTTCATTTCTAATTTTATTGATTTGAGCCCCCTCCCTCTTCTTCTTGATGAATCTGGCTAAAGGTTTATCAATTTTATTTATCTTTTCAAAGAACCAGTTTTTAGTTTGAATCATCTTTTCTATTATTTTCTTCATCTCTATTTCATCTATTTCTGCTTTGATCTTTATGATTTTTTTCTGTCTACTAACTTTGGGTTTTGTTCTTCTTTCTCTAGTTGCTATAGGTGTAAGGTTAGGTTATTTGAGATATTCCTTGTTTCCTGAGGTAAGTCTGTATTGCTATAAACTTCCCTCTTAGAACTGCTTTTGCTGTGTCCCATAAGTTTTGGATTGTCATGATTTCATTTTCATTTGTCTCTAGGTATTATATGATGTCCTCTTTGATTTCTTCAGTGATCCATTGGTTGCTTAGAAGCTTATTGTTTAATGTCCACATGTTTGTGTTCTGTACAGTTTTTTTCTTCCCTGTAGTTGATTTCTATTCTCACAGCATTGTGGTCAGAAAAGATGATTGTTATGATTTCAATTTTATTAACACAATATTGACCGGAGATGTATTAATACATCTTTTGTTACCTGAACATTATTGTCCAGAGATGTATCGATACGTTCTTAGAGAGTGCTACAATTAACATCACTGTGCAATTTGTTAGAGCATAAATTGATCAAGGTTCTTTATACAACTTACAATTGTCATTATCATTCACATTTTGCTCCATTAAGTTTTTGTTCCAAACTTGTATATATTATATATGTAAAATCTTCCAAAATGACGCATCACAAAATTTTGAGTGAAGAAGAATTTTTCAGTCAACTTTATGCAGATACTTTCTCTGATTGTCTGAGCAACATATGTACTAGTGTCTAAGAAGGTGATAGTTTTTCAGAATACAGTTCTGATTCAGATGATGTGAATATTAGACCAATAAAAAGATTTTAAAAATTAGTGACTGATTCTGATACAAAAAGTGAAAATGAAAGTCAGGGTGCTGGAGAATGCACCTTTGCTTCTACAGAAGAGTGAATTGAAAACAACATTTCATGAAAATTAGAAGATTTTACAGGTATGTCAAGTGTCTCTATTGAAGGCAATAACCCACAAAGTGTTAGTGAAATAACAGAATTTTTGGCCAGCCAAAATAAAAATCACCAGTTAAAGGCATTACTTTCTGCAAAAATCCCTGGGTCAATAATCAGTAAAATTTACCAAGGCTCACTTTGTGGCCCAGCATGTGATCAATCCTGGAGAATATTCCATGTGCACTTGAGAAGAATGTGTATTCTGCTCTTTTGAATAGAATGCTCTATAAATATCAATTTAGTCCATCTGGTCTAATGTGTCATTTAAGGCCTGTGTTTCCTTATTGATTTTCTGTCCGGATCATCTGTCCATTGATGAAAATAGGGTGTTAGAGTCCTCCACTGTTTTTGTGTTACTGCTGATTTCTCCTTTTATGGTTGTTAGTATTTGCCTTATAAATTGAGGTGCTCCTATGTTGGATGCATATATATCTAGAATTGTTATATCTTCTTCTTGGATTGATCTCTTGATCATTATGTAATGTCCTTTTTGTCTCTTGAAACAGTCTTTATTTGAAAGCCTATTTTGTCTAATATGAGTATTGCTACTCCAGCTTTCTTTTGACTTCTATTGGCATGGAATACATTTTTCCATTCCCTTACTTTCAGTCTGTATGTGTCCTGAAGTGGGTCTCTTGTAAACAGCATATATACAGGTCTTGTTTTGTATCCATTCAGCCAGTCTATGTCTTTTGGTTGGAGCATTTAATCCATTTACATTTAAGGTAATTATTGATATGTATGTTCTTATTGCCATTTTGTTAATTGTTTTGGATTTGTTTTTGTGTTTTTTCTTCCCTTCCTCTTGCATTCTCTTCTCTTGTGATTCGATGACTAACTTTAGTGTTGTGTTTGGATTGCTTTTTCTTTTTTGTGTGTATCTATTGTAGATTTTCAGCTTGCTGTTCCCATGAGGCTTTGATATAGACGTCTGTATATAAACAACAATATAGGTTGTTTTAATTCAATAAAGACAACATAGATTGTCTATAATTTCAAATGCATTTCCGATATCCTGCATTTGTACTCTTCTCACAATTGCTGATTTTGATATCATATTTGTGTGCAGATGATTTCCTACCTTTACTGTATGTTTGCCTTTACCAGTGAGCTTTTCATTCATAATTTTCTTGTTTCTAGTTGTGGCCTTTTCTTTTCCACCTAGAGAAGTTCCTTTAGCACTTGTTGCAAAGCTGGATGGTGGTGCTGAATTCTCTTAGCTTTTGCTTGTCTGTATAGCTTTTGATTTCTATGTTGAATCTGAATGACAGCCTGCTGGGCAGAGTCATCTTGGTTGTAGGTTCTTCCCTTTTGTCACTTTAAGTATATTGTGCCACTCCCTTCTGGCCTGCAGAGTTTCTGCTGAATAATCACCTGACAACCTTATGGGAGTTCCCTTGTATATTGTTTGTTGCTTTTCCCCTGTTGCTTTTGATATTTTTTCTTTGTCTTTAATTTTTGTCAGTTTGATTACTATCTGTCTCCATGTGTTCCTCCTTGGGTTTATCCTGCCTGGGACTTTCTGCACTTCCTGGACTTGGGTGACTGTTTCCTTTCCCATGTTAGGGAAGTTTTCAGCTATTATCTGTTCAAATATTTTCTCATGCCCGTTCTCTCTCTCTTCTCCTTCTGGGACCTCTATAATGCAAATGTTGGTGCATTTCATGTTTTCCCAGAAGTCTCTTAGACCGTTCTCATTTCTTTTCATTCTTTTCTCTTTATTCTGTTCTGCGGCAGTGATTTACACCATGCTGCCTTCCATGTCACTTATCCATTCTTCTGCCTCAGTTATTCTGGTACTGATTCCTTCTAATATATTTTTCATGTCAGTTATTGTATCATTCTCTGTTTGTTCTTTAGTTCTTCTAGGTCTTTGTTAAACATTTCTTATGTCTTCTTGATCTGTGCCTTCATTCTTTTTCTGAGATCTTGGATCATCTTTACTATCATTATTCTGAATTTTTTTCAGGTAAGTTGCCTATCTCCACTTCATTTAGTTGTTCTTCTGGGGTTTTATCTTGTTCCTTTATCTGGGACATATTCCTCTGCCATCTCATTTTTTCTAACTATCTGTGATTGCAGTTTCCGTTCCACAGGCTGTAGGGTTGTAGTTCTCTTGCCTCTGCTGTCTGCCACCTGAGGCTGTCTGGTGGGAGGGACTGGTACCTGCCCACTGGTGGGTGGAGCTAGGTCTGGTCCCTCTGGTGGGCCAGGTCATGTCTGAGTGTGTGTGCATTTTCGGGTGGCTATTTATTAAGGAAGACTTTAAGCAGCCTGTCTGCTGATGCATGGGGCTATGTTTCAGTCCTGTTGGTTGTTTGGCCTGAGGTGTCCCAGCACTGGAGCCTTCAGGCTGTTGGGTGGTGCCAGGTCTTGGTGAGAAAATGGCCCTCCTAGAGGGCCCATGCCAATGAGCACTAGCCAGAGCCACCACCACCAGTGTCCCTTTCCCCACAGTGAGTCACAGTTGACTCCTACCTCCGCAGGGTACCCTCCAACAATAGCAGCTAAGTCTGACCCAGTCTCTTATGAGGTCACTGCTTTTTTCCCTGGGTCCTGGTGCACATGAGACCCTGTGTGCACCCTCAAAGAGTGGAGTTTCTCTTTCTCCCAGTCCTGTGAGAGTCCTGTGGTCAAACCCTAGTGGCTTTCAAAGCCAGACTCTCTGGGGGCTCTTCCTCCCATTCCCAGGCCCCCAACCTGAGGAGCTCGACATGACGCTCTGAACTTTTACTCCTGTAGGAGAACTGCTGTGGTATAACTATTTTCCATTTTGTGGGTTGCCCACCCAGTGTGTATGGGATTTGATTTTATGGAGATTGCACCTGTCTTACCATCTCTTTGTGGCTTCTTCTTTGCCTTTGGATTTAGGTTATCTGTTTGGTAGGTTCCAGCATTTTTTTTTTTTTTTTTTTTTTTTTTTTTTTTTTTTTTTTTGGTCAGTGGTTTTTCAGCAGTTAGTTGTGATTCTGGTGTTTCCATAAGAAGGGGTGAACTCACATCCTTCTACTCTACCATCTTGCCTCCTCTCCTTCCATAAACTCTTTTCAGGGACAGATTTTGTTGATATATTTTTTTCCTTTGAATGGGCCACACTTTCCTGTTTTTTTGTATGCCTTGTAATGTTTTTGTTGAATACTGGACATTTGAATCTAATAATGTGGTAGCTCTGGAAATCAGATTCTTCCCCCTTCCCCAGAGTTTGCTGTTGTTGCTGTTTTTGATTGCCATAGGCTGTCTCTGTCCTGAGAATCAGCCTAAGGTGTAAAGTTAAGGGCTTATGTCTTTTCTGAGACTCTTCTTAGGCATGCGTAATCACTTTCTAATTTTACCCATATATGCAGTTGTTTTTTAATAGCCTAGCCTTTAATGTCTGTCTCCCAAAAGAGGAAAAGCAAAAAATGAAGTGGGGGTGAAGAGTGCTGGCCTTTAAATATCTTGAAAGACACTTGAGCCAGATGGGGTAGGGGCTTGCAATAATGGGAGGAGGTGCAACAACAATGGCTCCCCTCTAGCTCTATTTGTCTACACCTCTGTGATCAGAAGCAGCAATCAACAATCATATAACAGATCCCTGATATTTGAAAGGAAGGGTACTTGTTGCCCACCCTGACTCTCACAAGCTGGGTGCAAGTTGCTCTGCAGATTGTGTGCTGGGAATTGGTAGCTGCTACTGTGCCAAGTGCTGATTATTGACAGAAATTTACCATCCAAGGGTTCCCCTAAAAGTTACCTGTGTTCAACAGACTCTGGAGCTCCAGAACAGTTACATCAGATGATTCTGCTGGTGCAATTTTTGCCTAGTTGGGTAGACAGATTCCTGGTGTTTCTGGCTCCACCATCTTCCCAGAAGCCTCCTTTCTAAAAAAAAAAAAAAAAAAAAAAAAAAAAAACAGTTTTGTTTTCATTCATTTTCTCTATCATTTTTCTAATTTATATTTCATTCATCATCTCTGTTCTAATATTTATTATTTATTCCTTGTGCTAGCTTTTGGTTTAATTTCTCCCTCCCTTCTAAGGACAGTTTAGGGCAGATTTAGTATTCTTGATTGACACTTTTTGGTGTTTTTCTTTTGGCACTTTGAATATACCAGCCCACTGACCTCTGGCCTCCAAAGTTTCAAGTGAGAAATATGCTGATAATCTTATTGAAGATCACTTTTATGTGATGAATCACTTCTCTCTTGCTGCTTTCAAGATTTTCTTTTGCTTTCAACAGTTTCTGTGTCTCAGTGTGACCTTCTTTGAATTCATCTTATTAGGAGTTCATTAAGGTTCTTGAGAGTTTATGTTCATGTCTTTCTTCAAATTTGGGAAGTTTTTAGGCATTATTTCTTCAAATAATCCCTCTGCCCCTGTCTGTCTCTCTCTTCTTCTGGGACTCCCACAATGCATGTTGATACTCTTGAAGATGTTCCACAGGTTCCTTGGGCTTTGTTCACTTTCCTTCAATCTTTATTCTTTCTGTTCTGCAGACCTGACAATTTCAATTGTTTTATCTTCTTGTTCACTGATTCTTTCTTCTCCTACTCAAATCTGCTTTTGACTGGGATCTTGTGAGTTTTTCATTCAAGTTATTGTACTTTTCAGCTCCAGAATCTCTTTTTGGTGTGTTCTTATATTTTCTCTTTATTCATAGTTCCATTTTGTTCATACATCATTATCTTGACTTTCTCTGTGTCTTCCTTTAGTTTTTTTTTTTTTTTTTTTTTTTTTTTTTTTTTTTTTTTGCGGTATGCGGGCCTCTCACTGTTGTGGCCCCTCCCGTTGCGGAGCACAGGCTCCGGACGCGCAGGCCCAGCGGCCATGGCTCACGGGCCCAGCCGCTCCGCGGCATGTGGGATCCTCCCGGACCAGGGCACGAACCCGTGTCTCCTGCATCGGCAGGCGGATTCTCAACCACTGCGCCACCAGGGAAGCCCTTCCTTTAGTTTTTTGAGCATCTTTTTTTTTGTCGTATGTGGGCCTCTCACTGCTGTGGCCTCTCCCGTTGCAGAGCACAGGCTCTGGACATGCAGGCTCAGTGGCCATGGTTCATAGGCCCAGCCGCTCCGTGGCACATGGGACCTTCTCAGACTGGGGCACGAACCCGTGTCCCCTGCATCGGCAGGCAGATTCTCAACCACTGCGCCACCAGGGAAGCCCTTGAGCATCTTTAAGACAGATTTTTAAAAATATCTTTGTTTATTGGGTCTGCCATATGGCCTTTCTCACCAGTTTCTGTTGATTTTTTTTTCTTTGCATGGAAAAAAAATTTTTTCCTGTTTCTTTGCACATTAATTTTTTCCCTGAAAATTTAATATTTGAATCTAACAATGTAGTAAGTCTGGAAATCAGATTGTTCCATTTCTCAAGGGTTTCCTTTCATTTTTGTTTACTTTATTGGTATTTTTATTGTTTTATGCTCTCTTTCCCAGGGATCAGCCTGAGGTATAAACTTAAGGTCTTATCAGGTCTGAGTCTGTGTTTTTCCTTAGACGTGTATGGTGATCTGTACATGGGTTGCTTTTGAATGTCCTAGTCCTTAAATGTCTGGCTCCCAAAATGAGGAAAAAAGATAAATAATGGAGAGAAAAGTGCCAGCTCTTTAAATCTCCTAGAAGTTGTTTCAGCTGTCTGGGCTTGGGGCTTGCAACAATGGGAGGGGTGGTGCAGCAATGACTGCCCACTTCTATGTCTATACTTCCATTATCAGAAGCAGCAATCAACAGTCAGAAAACAGGTCCCTGATATTTGGAGGACAGGGTCCTTATTGCCCACCTTGGGTCAGCAAGCTGCATGTAAGCTGCTCCTGGTACAAATGCACAACTGACTGTCTCAGAACTGAGGGTGGGGGATGGGTAGCAATTGCTGAAATCGACCAAAATTAACTGCAATTTCCCGTTTAAGCCTTCTCCTTGAAGTTGCAAGTCTGAATAGATTCCAGAGTTCCAACATAGCTATATCAAGCAGATTCTGCCAGTATAACTGTCCAGGAAAGAAGACAAGCTTCCTGGCACTTCCTACTCTATCTTCCCAGAATCCCAAAGCTCTTTTTATATATTGCTGAATTCCACTTAATGTTTCACTGAGGATTTTTTGCATCTGTATTCATGAGAGATATTAATCTGCAGTTTTCCTTTCTTGAATGGCCTTTGTATGGTTTTGGTATCAGGATAACACTGGCCTCACAAAATGAGTTGCGGAATTTCTCCTTTTCTGCTTTCTGGTAGATAATGTGTAGAATTGCTTCTTCTTTTAATGTTTGGTAGAATTCTCTGCTGAAAACATCTGATTCTTTCTTTGGAGTTTTTATGTCTTATTTCTATTTAGTTAATTTATTTATTTGGCCACACTGCATGGCATGTGGGGTCTTAGTTCCCTGACCAGGGATTGAATACATGCCCCTTGCATTGGAAGCATGGAGTCTTAACCACTGGACCACAAGGGAAGTCCCTTCTTGGGAGGTTTTAGATTAAAAATTCAATTTATTTAATATTTATAGAACTATAAAAAATTTGCATTCCATATTGGATGATTTTTGAGGAATTAGTCCATTGCACTTTAGTTGTCAAATTTATGTATATAAAGGGCTTCCCTGGTGGCGCAGTGGTTGAGAGTCCGCCTGCTGATGCAGGGGACACGGGTTTGTGCCCCGGTCTGGGAGGATCCCACGTGCCGCGGAGCGGCTGGGCCTGTGAGCCATGGCTGCTGAGCCTGCGCATCCGGAGCCTGTGCTCCACGACAGGAGAGGCCGCAGCAGTGAGAGGCCCACGTACCGCAAAATAAAATAAAATAAAATTTAAAAATTTATGTATATAAAATTATTTATATTTCCTTATTACTCCTTTGAGATCTACAAGATTTGTAGTGGTATCCCACTTCATTTCTGATATTGC
The DNA here is from genome assembly GCF_026419965.1 of Kogia breviceps. Classification (NCBI taxonomy): domain Eukaryota; kingdom Metazoa; phylum Chordata; class Mammalia; order Artiodactyla; family Physeteridae; genus Kogia; species Kogia breviceps. Next base: position 113,419,756 of record NC_081318.1, on the reverse strand, counting down.
TAATTTGCGTCATTTGACAATATTATTGATCTTTTCAAAGAACCATCTTTTGTTTACTTTCTCTATTGTTTTTCTATTTTCAATTTCATTATTTCCCTACTTCTGCACCTCTGGGTTTACCCTGCTCATCTTTTTACAGGATCCTAAAGTGAGAGCTTACATGATTTTTTGAGACTTTCCCTTTTTTCTAATGTAAGAATTTGGTGCTATAAATTTTTCTCTATCACTACTTTAGTTATAGCCCACTCATCTTGGTATGTTTTAATTTCATTTTCATCTAGTTCAATGTGTTGTTTTTATTTCCCTTGAGACTTCCTCTTTGACTCAAAGATTATTTAGCAACTTGCTTCCAACTGTTTGGAGATTTTCCTGTTATCTTTCTGTTACTGATTTTTAGCTTGGTTCCTTTGTGGTGAGAACACACAAGTATGATTTCAATTATTTTAAATATGTTGAAGTTTGTTTTATGGCCCTATCATGGTAAGTGGTCTATCTTGGTAAACTATCCACAGGAACTTGAAAAGAAGTGTGTGTTCTGCTGTTGTTGGGTGAAGTGGTGTGTGTGTGTGCATGCTGCATCCTGTTAATTTATGGTATTGTTGAGTTATTATATAACCTTGCTGATTTTCCATGTAGTTCAGTCAATTATTTAAAGAGGGGCATTGAAGTCTCCAACTATAATCATGGGTTTGTCAATTTCTCCTCTCAGTTCTGTCCATTTTTGCTTTAAGTATTTTGCAGCTCTGTTGTTTGATACAGACAAATTTAGGATTGCCATGTCTTCTTGATAGCCTGACCCTTTTATTATTATGAAATGCCCCTCTCTGACCCTAGTAATTTTCTTTGCTCTAGAGCCTACTTTATCCGACATTAATGTAGCCACTACAGCTTTTTTTCTGATTAATGTTTGCATTGCATATCTTTTGCCATCTTTTTACTTTCAACCTACCTATACCATTAATTTTGAACTGAGTTTCTTGTGGGGAACATATGGTAGGGTCTTGTTTTTTATCTACTCTGTCCTCTTTTAGTTGGTATATTCATACATTTACATGTAATGTAATTATTGATATGCTAGGACTTCAGTGGGGTTTTTTGTTTCATTTTGTTTTGTTTCTTTCCTGTTTTCTTCTTCTGCCTTCCTTTAGGTTACTTGTACCTTTTTTTTTTTTCCTTTTAGAATTCCATTTTGCGTTATCAATAGTGCTTTTGAATGTATCTCTTTGTATAGACATTTAGTTGTTGTATTATATTATGCACACATAACTTTTCATAGTCCTCTGGTGTCAAGATTTCACCAGTTTGAGTGAAGTGTAAAAACCTTTCAATCCTTTCAGTTCCTTTACCCTCTGTCATTTATAATACAGTTGTCCTAAATATTTCCCCTACATGCTTTGAGATCAATAGACAATGTTACAATTTTTGCTTCAGTCACCAAATATAATTTTGAAAACTTAAGAAGAGAAAAAATTCCATTGTATAAACTAATATTTTTACTCTTTCTATTGTTCTATCTCCTTTCCTGATGTTTCAAGAATTCTTCTTTTGTCATTTCCTTTCCAGTTCAAGAACCTCCTTCAGCACTTTTTAAAAAAAATAGGGTGGATCTACTGGTGACAAACCCTTCTAGTTTTCCTTCATCTGAGAATGTCTTGATAGCTATACACTTTATTCCTGAAGAATATTTTCACTGCATATAGAATTCTTAGTTATAGTTGTTTTCAGCAGTTGGAAATGTGATGCCCCTTCCTTCTGGCCTCTTTGGTTTCTGATAAGAAACTTGCTGTAATTCAAATTGTTTTTTACTTATAGGTAAAGTATTATTTTTTTCTTTCTGCTTTCAAGATTTTTCATTTTTAGTTTTCAGAATTTTGACTATGATGTATCTTGGCATGATATTTTGGGGGGTGCATCCTGTTTTGGATTAGCTCAGCTTCTTGAATCTGTAGCTTTATGTCTTTTTCCAAAATTTTTTTCATCCATTATTTATTCAAATATGTTTTCAACTCCCACCCTCTTTCTCCTCTCCCTCTGGGATGCAGATGAGATAAATATTAGATCATTTGTTATACTACCACAGGTCCCTGAGGCTCTATTCACTTTTTTTTTCCAGTCTATTTTCTCTGCTGGTTAATTTCTATTGTTTTATCTTTACTTTCACCAATCCTTTCCCTATCATTTCCACTCTGCTGCTGAGTCCATCTAGTGAGTTTACTATTTCCTTTATTGTAATATTCAGTTTTAAAATTGTCATTTGGTTGGTTACTCTTTATATTTTGTATTTCTTTGCTGAGACTTTCTAGTTTTTTGTTTCAAGCATTTTCAGAATTTTTAATTAAAATATTTTTATCATGCCTGCTTTAAAACCTTTGTCAGAAAATTCTCATCTCTGCATCATTTCTGGTTTGGTGCCTGATGATTATCTTGCCTTTCTCAAGTTAAGATAGTCTTGGTTCTTGGTATAATGAGTGATTTTCAATTGTACCCTGGACATTTTGATTACTGCATTATGAGACTCAGATCCTATTTAAATCTTCTGTTTTACAAGCTCCTCTGACATCACATCAGCACAGAAAGGAAGACCCCACCTCAATTCTGCCAAGTGGGGGTGAAATTCCATCACCCTGGCTGGGAGGGTATGATGATTAATTTTATATGTCAATTTGACTGGGGCTATAGAAATGCCTCGATAGTAAAGATTATTTCTGGATGTGCTGTGAGAGTGCTTCCAGAAGAGGTTAGCATTTGAATTGGTGGACTGAGTAAAGCTGATGGTCTTCCCCAAAGTGGGTGAGTATCATCCAATCTATTGAGAGCCTGAACAGAACAAAAGCTCAAGCCCAAATGCTTGAGCTGATATCAATCTTCTCTTGCCCTTAGTGTTCCTGGTTCATCTCTTCTTCTCACCTCCCTCTAGTTTCTCAGGAGAACCCTAATACGAGGCATGGGGGGTTGGGGGGAAGAGGGGAGAATGCCTTGTAACTGCTCCCTACATGTTCGTGACTTTCATGAACACTATGAAGGAGGAAAGGTCTTATTATCATTGGGTGGCCATGACAATCCCAGCTTCTCTTGGTCTTTTCTGAAATCATCCCAGCAAGACAATCATGGAAGTCTAGGTTCCCCACTTAACCTTTGCTGAGGGGGATGAGGGCCCATTTTGTTCCATGGTGTTTGGCTGCAGTAAAGCAGTTATTGTCTGTAAGTTTTCTGTCTTGCTAAGTTGCCTCTTTCCTGGTCCTTGTTTATTTCCCCCCAAAATTCATATTTTGAAGCCCTACCCCTGAGTGTGGCTGTATTTGGAGATGGGGCCTCTAAGGAAGTAATTAAGGTTAAATGAGGTCATAACGTTGGGCTTTGATCCAATAGGGCTAGTGTCCTCATAAGGCATACCAGAGAACTAGTGTTCTCCCCACGCAGCCCCACTCCCTATGTACATGCACCAAGGAAAGACCATGTAAATACATAGTGAGAAGGAGGCCATCTACACACCAGAAAGAGAGCCCTCACTGGAAACCAAGTCAGCCAGAACCTTCATCTTGGACTTCTGACCTCCAGATCTGTGACAAAATAAATTTCTGCTGTTTAAGGCACCCAGCCTGGGGTACATATGGCAGTCCTAGCAAACTAATACAGATTCCCTTGGCTCAAGGTTTTCCATGGTGTTGCAGTCAAGCTGTCAGCCAGGATCATCCCAAGGCTTAAATAAGGAAGGATGAATTTCCAAGCTCATTACTATGGTGTTGGCAGGATTCAGTTTCTTGTGGGGTGTTGGGCTGAGGGCCTGTTTTTTCACTAGCTATTGCTAAGAGGCCTTTCTCAGTTCCTTGGCACAGGGGCCTCTCCACAGGGCAGCTCACAATACGGCAGCTGGTTTCCATCACAGTGAGGAAGTGAAGGAGCAAGGGAACAAGAGAATGAGAAAGCATGAGTGTCTGCTCAAGAGAGAAGCCAGGGCTTCCCTGGTGGCGCAGTGGTTGAGAGTCCGCCTGCAGATGCAGGGGATGCGGGTTCGTGCCCCGGTCCGCGTTAGGCCTTCCCTGGTGGCACAGTGGTTGAGAGTCCGCCTGCTGATGCGGGGGACACGGGTTCATGTCCCGGTCCGGGAAGATCCACATGCTGTGGAGTGACTAGGCCCATGAGCCGTGGCCACTGAGCCTGCGCTCTGCAACGGGAGAGGCCAAAACAGTGAGAGGCCCGTGTACCGCAAAAAAAAAAAAAAAAAAAGAGAGAGAGAGAAGCCAGTCTTTTACTTAACCCTAATCTCAGCAGTGACATCCCTTCACCTTTTTGATTCATTAGAAATGTCACTATATCCAGCCCACACTCAAGGAGAGGAGATTAAAAAACGGCCTGAATACTAGGAGGTATGTATTGTTGGAGGCCATCTTAGAGGCTCCCTACAAGCTTTCAATGGCCAAATTCAGGACAATTTGAGCAGCATAATAAATGATACTAATGGATTAAAACTGATAGAATAAACATCCATGAGTCCATACTGTTATAAACAAAATAATTGAATAAATACAGATCTTCAAAATATGATGGGATTACGTCCTGATAAACCCATCATAAGTTGAAAATGCATTTCATACACCTAACTTATGGAACATCATAGCTTAGCCAAGCCTATCTTAAATGTGCTCAGAACACTTACGTTAGCCTAAAGTTGGACAAAGTCATCTAACACAAAATTATATTATAATAAACTACTGAATATCTCATGTATTTTATTGACTACTATGCTGAAAGTAAAAATCTAGAATGGTTGTAAGGGTACGGAATGATTCTAAGTGTATTGGTTGTTTACCTCCCTGATCGTGTGACTGACTGGTTCACTGCCACTGCCCAGCATCACAAGAGAGTATCATACTGCATATCACTAGCTCAGGAAAAGATCAAAATTCCAAATTCGATACACAGTTTCTACTCAACTTCTAGTGCTTTCACACTGTCATAAAATCAAAAAATTGTAAGTCAAACAACTAAGTCAGGGACTGTCTGTAAATAAATGGAGGGGAAGGGACAGCTCTTCCTTAGAGTAGAATTCCATTTAACAAAGGTAGAAAGAAAACAGGAAACAGAAAATCACCATTTGGTAAATACCACGGTAATAACTGCTGTGAGCAAGAATGAAATCTAAAATTACTGGATGAAACTCTGATTCAAAATATAAGGTAGGGCTTCCCTTCTGGCGCAGTGGTTGAGAGTCCACCTGCCGATGCAGGGGACGTGGGTTCGTGCCCCGGTCCGGGAAGGTCCCACATGCCACGGAGCGGCTGGGCCCGTGAGCCGTGGCCGCTGAGCCTGCGCGTCCGGAGCCTGTGCTCCGCAACGGGAGAGGCCACAGCAGTGAGAGGCCCTCATACCACAAAAAAATAAATAAATAAATAAGGTAAATGCAAAGTCTTAAAGTTTCTCCCCACAAGCTACTTGTTAATTTAAAAAGAAAAAAATTTTAACTTTACAGTGGAGAAATCTGATAACAACTTAACAGAATGATCAGACTTAACCAGTAATGACTTACCAATTTCATGTACCTCTAATATGCACCAAGAAGGGCATAACATCACTTCTGTAATCGTCTTGCCAAAAATTCGTCAATCAGAAAACCCAAATTGATTGATTTCTCATCAATCAGAAAACCCAAATTGAGGGACATCTTACAAAATAATTTTCCCACACTCTTCAAGTGTCAAGATCATCAAAGATCATCAAAGACAGACTAAAAATTGTCTGTGATTCCAGGAGGCTAAGGCGACAGGATAAACCAATGCAACATGGGATCCTACATTGGATCCTGAACCAGAAAAAAAGACATTCCTTGGATTTTTTTTTTTTTTTTTTTTTTTTGCGTTACACGGGCCTCTCACTGCTGTGGCCTCTCCCGTTGTGGAGCACAGGCTCCGGACGCACAGGCTCAGCAGCCATGGCTCATGAGCCCAGCTGCTCCGCGGCATGTGGGATCTTCCCAGACCGGGGCACGAACCCGTGTCCCCTGCATCGGCAGGCGGACTCCCAACCACTGCGCCACCAGGGAAGCCCATCCTTGGATTTTTTTAAGAACCATCTTTTATTGAACTATTTTAAATTTTTATTGGCATATAGTTACTTTACAATGTTGTTACTTTCTACTGTATAGCAAAGTGAATCAGCTATTATGTATACATGTATTCCCTCTTTTTTGGATTTCCTTCCCATTTAGGTCACCACAGAGCACTGAGTAGAGTTCCGTGTTCTATACAATAGGTTCTCACTATATCTATTTTATACATAGTATCAATAGTATATGTTGACCCCAATCTCCCAATTCATCCCACCCCCCCTTTCCCCCTTGGTATCCATGTTTGGATAACTAAGGAAATTTAAATGGAGTCTGTAAATTAGTAAAGAGTATTGTATAGATGTTAATTTTCTCAATTAAATAATTATATTACAGTTATGTAATATACTAACATTAAAAGCTAGATGAAGGGTATATAAGAACTCTGAGTATTGTTATATTTCAAACAACTTTACAGACGTATAATTTACCCACTAGCAATCCTGCCCTCCCTCAGCCTTAGGCAACTACTAATACACTTTGTCTCTAGAGTTGCCTATTCTGGACCTTTCATATAAATGGAATCATATGGAAATGGAAGCTTTTTGTAACTGGCTTCTTTCTTTCAGCATAATGTTTTCGAGGTTCATCCATTGTTATGTGTTGAACTGTGTACCCCCAAAAGATGTTGAAGTTCTAATCCCAGTACCTGTGAATGTGCCTTTATTTGAAATTTGGATCTCTGCACATGTCAAGTAAAGATGAGGTCATTAGCTGTGGTGGGCCCTAATCCAATGACTGAGTCCTCATAAAGAGGGGAAATTTGGACGCAGAGATACACTTAGAGGGAAGATGAGGTCAAGACACAGGAAGAACACCATCTGCAAGCCACAGAATGCCTGAGGCTACCAGAAGCTAGAGGGTAGGCATGGAAAAGATTTTCCTTCACACCCATCAGAAGAAACCAACCCTGCCAATACCTTGATTTCAGACTTCCAGCCTCCAAAACTATGAGACAATCAATTTCTGTTAAGCTTCCCAGTTTCTGGTACTTTGATATGGCAACCCCAGAAATCGAATATATTCCTAATACAGCATATTATCAGTACTTCATTCCTTTTTATTGCCAAAATTATTCCACTGTGTGACTGTATGACATCTGGCTTATCCATTCAACATTTGGGTTATTCTGACCTTTTGGCTAGTATTAAAATGCTGCTATTGGGCTTCCCTGGTGGCGCGGTGGTTGAGAATCTGCCTGCTAATGCAGGGGACACGGGTTCGAGCCCTGGTCTGGGAGGATCCCACATGCCATGGAGCAACTAGGCCCGTGAGCCACAAGTACTGAGCCTGTGCGTCTGGAGCCTGTGCTCTGCAACAAGAGAGCCCGCGATAGAGAGAGGCCCGCGCACCATGCTGAAGAGTGGCCCCCGCTTGCCACAACTAGAGAAAGCCCTCGCACAGAAACGAAGACCCAACACAGCCAAAATACATAAATAAATTAATAAACTCCTACCCCCAAAATCTTCAAAAAATAAAAATAAAAAAATTTAAAACATAATGCTGCTATAAATATCGGCGTACAAGTTTCTGTGTGGACATGTTTTAATTTCTCTTGGGTGTATACCTAAGAATGGAATTGCCAGGTCATATAATTCTATGTTTACCTTTTTAAAGAACTGCCAAACTATTTTCCAAAGTAGCTGCACCATTTTATATACCCACCAGTGAAATGTGAGGGTTTCAACTTCTCCACATCCTCACTAACATTTGTTACTATCTGTCCTTTTGATCAGAGCCAAGAGAGTATGAAGTAGTATCTAACTGTGGCCTTGATTTGCATTTTGTAATAACTAAGGATGTTCAGCTTTTTTTGTTTTATGTGCTTATTGGCCATTTCTATATCTTCTTTGAAGAAATTTCTACTCAAATCCTTTGCCTAGTTTTTAATGAGTTTATCTTTTTTATTGACTTGTAAGAGTTTATATATTCTGGATACTGAATTCTTATCAAATATATGATTTGCAAGTATTTTCTCTCATTCTTTTTGTTTTCTTGATGGTGCTGTTTGAAGCACAAAAGTTTTACATTTTTATGAAGTCCAATTTGTCAACTTTCATATTTTTTATTATATTTGCAAGACTTCAGTACATCTAAAATTACTTCAACATAAAAAAACTATAAAAAATCTATGTAAAAAGTTTAGAAGACTATGTTCTAGACTACCAAAAGGAAGTAGAAATGGAATTTTTCATTTGCTATTCAACACAATTCTTTTTCTTTTTTTTTTCTAGATTAAACAAGTGATGCAAATTCTCCCGTGAAAAGGAGATTTCAAAAAGACAGAAACACCCTCTTCTCTTGTAGAAGAGAGGACTTTTTAGCACACACCTCTCCGACTCACATGGCTTACTTCAGTCTTTTAATAATAGGCGCTGTTTTCTCTTTGTCCTTGGGCAGTCAGGAATCCTGAAAATGCCTAAGAGACATACAGGACTACATCCTGTTTATTTTAAGAAAGATCAGCAGCAGCTTATACTCTAATGAAGGAGGTGAGATGGAAGATTAGTACTTTACAAGACACTGCAGCATCTCTCAACAGGGAAAGGGGCGAGGGGGTAGATTCAAGACCATGAAACACGCTTTGCAACCAAACCCCTTGGAATAACAGTCATACTCAAGAGAGTTATTTTAGCATCTGCCCGCCTCTGCCCAGCACACCCCAGTCTCCCCTGCTAAAAGCTGGCAAGGTCTCCGGGATCCTAACCACATTTAACCATGGTTAAAAATACGGAGGCACCAGATGGCCTCTGGTGGCAATGCCCAGGAAGAGCTGTGGCTGAGAAGCTCGATGGGGCCTCTTCCCACGGCTTCGATACAACGTGCACACACGGGGTAAGGGGTCTGATTAGAACTGAGCCATCAAGATCAACCTCAGGGCAGTAAGACATATCACAAGGGCCAGTCTCCTGGCCTCAGCGTGCCTTTGGGTAAGGGGTCCGGGCACCCCCTATGCGTAAAGGAGGGAGAGGAAATCAGAGTGGTCAGCAGTGGGCACTTGAATGTGGAAGGAAAGGAGGGCAGCAGCCCTCTCATGACATGGCCTCTGAGCTCAGAACAGCAGCGGGGTCGAATAGCTTTAAAAAGGCAAACCATCCCTCCCATCCGTAGCTTACCTGTGTGGGACCGTAGTCAGGACTTGGATGGATTCACTGAAGCAAGGATGATGCTTGTTTAGGGTCATACAGAGGGTTCCAGAGCAAATCCAGGAATGACAGTGCATTTAGCCTGGGCCCCTAACAACCCCAGCAGCACGGCTCCCTCAGCCCCTTGCCGCAGCCCTGGCGGGTGGGTCCTCACGGGTCCAGAGCAGGACTGAGAGCACAGGGCAGGGCAGTGTGCGTTTGCCTGGTAGTCACACAAATCTGGTTCAGAATCTCCTTTTCCTCCATTTGCTGGGTGTTCCAAGTCTGCGACCTTGGACAAGTCACCAGAATCTTCTGAGCTCTGGTTTCTTTCATAGTGAACAGGAGGGCCCCTGGGACCAAACAACAAGGGTGCATGACATGGAGCCAGAGGCAGAGCTTTCGAGAGCAGGGGATGAGGGCCAGAAGCACCCCCGAGTAGATGGGCCTGGGACGCACCAGGATAAAAGTGCTGTCCAGCTGATAGATGGACAAAGCGAGTACGTTCATGACTATTGGGGCATCAGAATAATTTAGATGGGATGTCTAAGGGAAGATAATTGCTCTGTCAACAAAGAGCTCGAGTTGGGGGGCTCACCAGACCCGGGGTGACCTGAGAGCCTTGTGGCTGCAGCTGACCCCCTGTTTCTTTTCTCCCCAGTTCTCTTATCCATCTGTTCTCTGCTCTGCTCTGTGACCCCAGCCCTGACGACCCTCTGGTGTCAGAGACAGCCCACGCCTACAAGGCCAACAGAGAGAACTATGTGTCCTCTTTGGATTGCCTTGGGGCCTCAGCTGCTCCAGGCAGCTCCCAGCAATACCCTACCCTGAGCTGGTGCTTCCAGGCCAACAAGGTTCCCACAGACATGTTCCACCCATGCTGAGTCCTCAGCTTGGACGCCTGGCTCGCTCACTAACGTATCCCTAGAGTCTGAGGAGGGAGGAGGAGATAAAAGCAGTTCACCTTCCTGGGTAGCTCATCAGCTGCCACGACTGAACCCTAAGATATTATCACCAAGCCTGCCCTTGAGGCCAACAAAGTCAGTGGTCAGCCAAGAACGGACTCAGAAGAATCTGACAGCAAGAAAGATGTGGATAAATTATAAGGTTTCTAACACGAGGTAAGGGCTGTCTGCTCGGATATGCCCAGGGTGAGGCCAAGGCCAGTTGAGGCGGGAAATGCTGCTGTGCCCGGTTTGCCGATTGAGGCTGAGAAGTGAGCGGTGTGTTGCTGTTTTCCTGAAGGGCCCTCACTGCCAGCTCTCTGTTTAAACACTGATTAGCAGGCTCAGAACAGTAGAATTCTGACGCATATGGCCAGACACGGCCGTGTGCGCACTGCAGCCTGGGCGGATGTCTGCGGCTGGTGAGGCAGGCCCAGGGGCTCGCCCTCACTGCGTGATAACCTGTGCACGTTGACGGCACTGTGAGAAAGAGCCGGGCATGGCAGGGGCCCAGGCCTCCGTAGCGGCCCCGTGAGCAGCTCTGGGGCAGGGGCAGGGTGGGGAGGGTGGAATGGCTGGCTTTTAAAGAACTCTCCGGTGGGTCCTTTCGTTTATTACTTCTCTTCTGTCTGAAGAGATTAGAGTGGAATGTGGTTTTTCCAACATATATTTCTTGAAACCTTTATAGAGCTCATTATTTCCCTCATTTGAGTTTTCCTGTGTGACAAAGTGATTTTTAATTGACTAGATTTAACTGTGTTTGTATGTATGTATGTATTTATATTTATTTCAACACTTACTAGGATATATTTTAGATATACCAAAAGTGGTTTTTCATTGCCTCCTCTGATTACAAATCTCTCTTACAGTGTCACGGCACCAGATTTCATTGCAGTAGTGAGGATAAACGCACGTGCTCTCAGTGGGCACCAGACCTGCTCCGTGCTGCCGAGAGGGGCACTGACGCACACTCTGGTGACCAGATTCCTGGAGCCCACGTGCTGGCCAGCCAGGGCTGCTGCACGCTGACCTCTGTGTACCTCTTCCTGATCCACATGCATCCACGTTGCAGGACGGGAGAGACGGAGGGAGGAGGTTCTTTGCACTATTAAATCTTCCACAGCAGGTAGTTGTGGAAAACCCTCCGAACTCACCAGGCTAGGGGTTTACGGCCGTGAATGACGTGTTGTTGCTACGGGCGGTCTATTTCACCCGTTCATCAGTCCTCGGTATTTGACTGGAAGCAGCAGCATTGCCCCTGTATCAGGTCTGCTCTCTGCTCCGCCTTGAGAGGAAGTGGCCATTATGCATGAGGGTGTCACCCCGTCTGCTTTTCTCTTCCAGGTACAACAGACTAGCGAGAGAGTGGACCCAGAAATACGCTATGGAAGTGCCTCGGGGGAGTTTTACGGGAGACCTTGTCCAAGAGGAGCTGAGCCGAGGCGTTGCTGGCTGGGCCACTCACAGAGCAGCATGTCTTCTGCAAACAGATGCTTCTTGCCCACTTTCCCCAACCACAGAGTGCTGGTACCACTCTCAGCCATCGTGGTTTTGACAGCGTCATGTCTTCGATGCCAGATCAGTGGTCACTGTTACGATCCGCAGCCTTCCTGGCTACACTGGAATCTGTCCCTCCACCCCGACTCACTGCTCACCTCTTGGGGGGCACCTGTGCGCCTCCCCTCCCCGGCCTCACTCAGGTGGCATCGCTCACGGAGGCGCTACACAGGGGGCCTCAGTGTGGCCCCTTACCACGTGCTCTTGGCCTTTCAGAACTCAGTGCCAGCCCAGGTGCCCAGGGCGGAGCGGGAAGGCTTCCCTCACACCCCGTCTGCTGCAAAGCACATCCGAGGAGAGTCTCCACTCATCCCAGGAGTTCCTGGCAATTGGGAAGAGTATCACTGGGAAGTGGAGGCCTTACCCCACAGCCCCTACCAGGCTTCCTCGGCAGTGCCACACACTGGCCCTCTCCCCTCGCACCGAGCAGCAGTAAATAGAAGATATAAAGGGGTATGAAGCACATTAACAGGTCATGAGAGATGACTGTCCTTGTAGAAGCAAGAGCAAAATTATGAAACCTGGAAAGATTTGGGTTATGCTTTTCTATCCGCTGAGGATTTTCATCACCCCTACCTCCTCCCGTTCAGAGCCTCCATGCAGCCTTGTGGTGTGAGCCAGTCACTGACCAGACACAGGGAGAGAGGGGAACTGTTAAATGTAAATAAAAATGTAATTCACTCATAACCCTAAATGACAACTGACATTGAAGTCTCTCTCTCTCTCTCTCTTTTTTTTTTCCAGGCAGAAGAGAAGATACGGAAACTTTTAACAGGTAGCCTGTCGGGTAACTGGCCTCCCCTCTTAAGTTTCTGATGCAACACATTGTAAGACTTGCCTTCAGAGTTCAAAGGTTTGAGATTAGGTAAGTGAGGAGAAGGGTAGGGAAGGGGTTAGTCTCATTAAACCTCCAAAGAGAGGGAGGAAAACCGAGGGACTTCAAACCTCTAATGTCAAATGTGGCCTGGTCTTTCCCAAGGGGATTTCAAAGCTGGTCCACTCCCAGAACAGCCATATGAAAATAACGTCCGGGTGAGTAGGACCAGGGGGGTGGAGAAACACTAAAATGCTGCAGCCAAATGGCCAGGCCTGTGGAGTTGGGAAGGAAGCCTACAGACCTTGCAGCTGGGGGTCAGCAGTTGGTGAGCACGGGAGGCTCATCTGCTCCAGAAAGTGCCAAGTGGTAGCACGGCTTCCGTCGCCCTCGCTTTCCAGTGAGAGTGCTGAGATTGGGCGCCACCGCTTCCTTAGCAAAGCAAGCAGCAGTCTGAGCCTGGTCTGCGTTTACTTCATGGGGAACCCCACTTAGGATCCTCTGTTACCACAACGAGGCTGCTTCCTGTGTCCCACGGGCCCCGTTCCCCACCTGTCACCATGGTGAGGGTTGCCCTTTTAAATGTTGGTCTCTTTGCTACCCCTTCGGTCTTCACCTAAACGAGATGATAAACGTTAGGTGTCCCACCGGGAACGCTGTCACCACACGGCTCTGCCACTGCAGGCAGGGGTCACGGTGCTCCTTGAAGCAAACGTAACAAAGCACGGGAAGGTGGATGCACGTTTCAGAGACAAGTCAGAGGCTCAGAGGAGAAACCTCCAGGCCCAAGTTGGTGTTGAGAGGCTGGGGGCCATATTTCAGCCTTTCCAGTGTAATGGCTTATGACTCCCAACAAGCTGGTGAATCTTCTCAGTCCAGTCAACATTTCCCCAAGCCTGCTCTCCCTGTTGGAGATGTGCAGTAGAAAAAGTAAAAATATCCCTGTGGGGTCCCCAGTATAAATTACCCTCCACTCTTCGCTAACTTGAGTCGCACTCTGTACCTGCCAGAGCCCTGGGACAGGCCACCACGGTGACGCCCCACAGGCCTGTCCCTGGCAAATTCCCTGGACTCTGTCCCCATGGGAAACTTGCTTTTCATGCCTTCCAGGGTTCAGGTCAGCCTGAAGGACAGGCATCTTAGGTTGAAAACCTTATTTTAAAATGCACTGCTGTGCAGGCAGCTCCCGCGTAAGCCACAGGTACACATGTCATGTTTCCCAGGCGAGTCCCAGGTCAGTAACTGGACAGCAGCTCTGAAAAGCTAACGGCGGGAGCGATACATTTTCTTCTCTGTGGACCAGAGATATCATGCAGATGCGTGATCTTAAGCAATTGATCCAACATGAACAAATGACTTAGCTCTGGCCAAAAGTGTCTCAGTTTGCAGGACGGTGCCGAGATCTTGATCCTTTGTCAGGCTACGGGAAGGCCCAAGAGTTCCAAGGACACGGCAAAGGGTCAAAGTCTCCCGACAAGGGATGAAAACACCAGAACACCAATGTCCAGCGGCCTGGCAGCTCACAGCTGAGCTACGTGTCAGCACCGTGGGGTCCCACACCACCCGACCACAGATGCTCAAGGACGGGCGGGTTTCTGTCTCTGAAATTCAGGAGAGAGTCTCCGGAAGTTCCAGAGGGGTGCTTATGGGACTGGTCTGCAGAACTCCTGCTCCGAGGCCTGTCCTGGCCTGGTGAGGATTGGATGAGGATTAGATCTAGCCGTGAAAGCTGGTCCTCTGAGAAATGGAGGATGGCTTCCCAGTGTTACCAACCTGGGTCCTTGGACTATTTAAGCAAAGAAATTGATAAGAGACCAGACAAGAAATTCCGGCAAGGCTTTAGTGGGGCTTCAGAGGCAGCGGGGGGTGGGGGCGGTGAGAGCAAGTAACCGGTGCCCTCGCTCGCTCGCTCCCTGAGCCGGAGTGTGGGCTGGAGGGGCGGCTTCGGTGACCTGCGCACCCCCTTGCCGGCGCTGTGTGCGGGGATCACGTGCAGCCCCCCACTTTTGCTCCGCGCGCCTCAGAAGTGGCAGTCGGGTTTTGGCCTTTTTGTATCTCACTGCTCATAACTGACCCCACCTGTGCACTCGTGCAGTTATTTTTTAGTCCCTTACGGTATCTTTGTATCCTGTTGCTTGAGGAGAGGAGACGTTTTTTCAGGTGCAAGCACTCCAGGAAAGGGTCCCGAGTCCCAGGTCCCAGCCTATCTCGCCAGCACCCCCAAGACAGCAGCCTGGTGCCATGCAGGCAGGCAACGCTCTCCCCTCAGGTCTGGTGTTCTCCCCCAGCCCGTCTGCTGGCCTCATCATGACCACCACCGGGGTCTCTCTTCTGTTGCCAGAGAGATTTTATTAAAAACAAACCCCCAAAGCTATAGAAAATCTGCAAAACCCCCTATCAGACCAAATAGTCTCTTGATTTTCCTTAAAAAAAAAAAGTCTCCTTCTTATCCCATCTCCACCCCACTTCTCCCAGACTCCCAATCCTCACCCTTCAGAGAGGCCCACCTGATCTATCCCTGCCACAGAGCTTCCCTCGGGATGCAGGGGCTTGGCTGGGCTCCCCTTTGAGAGGTAATGACAGAACTGCCCCGTTGGAGCCTGCCTCTCAGCCCTGCTGGCCACGTCCATCACCGCAACAGCTCAAGGGCCTAGTCACGGGGGGAAGGCCATCACTGCTGGCTGGTCACTGTGATTACTTTCTAATGACTTTAGGTGGCTCTATGCAAGCATCGACTGAGCACTTGCCAAGGGCAAGGTGTGAAGGGGAGGGGAGAGGAAGAGAATTATAAAAAGAAAACATGATGTGGCTGCCTGCTGGGAACTCACCGGGAGACCACAGGCCTCAGGAAGGAGGTGGGACTAGGGTCGGGTCTGACGGATGGACGGGGGAGAGGGTCCTGCAGGCGAGGGGAGCCCTTCAACAGAGGCTGGGTTCCAGAATATTCTAGGAGCTGACTCAGCACCTGGGGATACTCCCGCACATGGCCCTTCCCGAACTGGGGCCCCGTTACCTTCTGGGAGCCACAGGGTTCACCAGGACACTAGGGTAAATGGAATCACAGGGCTGACCTTTCCGGAGAATCATTGAAGGCAGAGGAGTGCCAGGATGAATACAGATGTTCATACTGAGTGGATGGCACATTTCTTATAAGCTGGTGTGTAAGACCATTTCACACCCTAGACCCCCAGGGAAACAAGCACCGTCACTGGACCAGGGACCTCTTAGGGGCAAGGACACAGGCACAGCTGCATCTAGCCCTCTATCCACGTGAAGAAAGGAAAGAAGTGCCTTTAGGCCTGGGCCCAGCCTGGCCTCAGAGTTTGTTCTCGGGAGCAGTAATGGCCTGGCTAGGGCACAAGAAGGCCAGCAGTGCTCAACGGGCAAAACGATCCAACAGCTCCAGCAACAAGGATGCGGATGGAGGCATGGGCCATAAAGTTGAGGGCGGCAGAAGCGAGAGATTTCAGGCTGGCTACCCTTCTGAGGAAGGTTGAAAGTTCCGTGTCAAATGTCCAGCAGTGGGAATTCCCTGGCGGTCCAGGGGTTAGGACTCCGCACTTCCACTGCTGGGGGCACGGGTTCAGTCCCTGGTGTGGGAACTAAGATCCCGTATGCCGCGTGGAGTAGCCAAATACATACATACATACATATATATATATATATATATATATATATATATATATATGTACGTATGTCCAGCTTGCAGGCTCAGGACGCCTTCGTCCTGAAACAGGAGGGAGTGACAAAACCTGTTGACACCCTTGGGTTTAAAATGTCGGCAAAGTTGTAGTTAAACCGCAAAATCCCCGTTACCTGTGTCTTCTGTTCCCTTTGAGCCTTAGGGAATTTCTGCTGACTCCTTGCTGCGGGCCCACCCATTTACAGCAGGGAGCTTGGCTGATGCACGCATGTCTCCAGGTCTTTGAGGCTGAGGCCTCAGGCAAGACTTGAGAAGCTGGAGGCCCTCACGGCAAGAGCGATGTGAGCAGCGAGCGTGCTTCTCTGTGGCCTTTGTAAACGGTTAGGGTGGCAGGAAAGAGCACTGCTCCTCCTGTGAGCCACCTCGTGCCCACTTGTGGCTGCCCCTCATGGCCAAGCCTTACGCGACAAGCAGACCGCACCGACCACTCCCTAGCTGAGGGCCTGGGTCCCTGACCAAGGTCAGGACTGCAGCCCTCCCACCTTCCTGCCACTGACTGCTTACTCCCTGTTTAAATCATAACAGGGACTCAACTAGGAAGGTTTGGGTTGGTTGGTTGGTTGGTTTTTTAACCTCTCAAGATGTGAAGTATTTGTTTACTGGATTCCACTTACCATGCAGCGTAAATAAGTTTTCTTTTTAGGGCAGGAAAAGCCACGATTTCATTTCTCTAACTCTGTAGTGATGTGGCCGTGTGTGGCTGGAGCAGAGAGATGTAATCCTGGTGGTTTTTAAGAAAATGCTTTTCTTGCTAATTGACACTTCTGTGGAGGAAGACTTTGAATAAACACCTATTCTTTCCTACTGATGGCTGCGGTCTGAATGATGGTGACCCCTCAAAACTCCTATGTTGAAATCTTAACCCGCAAGGTAATGACCTTAGGAGGTGGGGCCTTTGGGAGGTGATTAGGTCGTAACGGTGGAGCCCTCGTGAATGGCATTAGTGTGCTTATACAGGAGGCCCCCAGAGAGCTCCTTTGCCCCTTCCACCATGTGAGGACACGTGGCGGCCATCTATGAACCAGGAAGGGGGCTCTCACCAGATACCAGATCTACCAGTGCCCTGATCTTGGACTTCCAGCCTCTAGAACTGTGAGAAATGAATTTCAGTTGATTGTAAGCTGCCCAGTCTGTGGTGTTTTGTTACAGCAGCTTGAATGGGTGGAAACCCTGGGGAACGCTGCTGTGGCAATTCTTTCTCTTAACGTTGTTGACTCCTTCTAGGCAGTGGGCTCCAGAAGGCATTTACCAGCACGGTCCCTCCACACTTGGGCCCAGATGCCTTCAGGACACAGCTGCCCTCAGAGTGTGAAGGACACTGACCATTCGGAGCCCTGCTTTCATGCCCTGGATCTGTTATCCAAATGCACCAGGAGGGCATCGAGAAGTAAAGAAGATCTGAGTCTATCCACGTGCAAGAAGAGTATACGGGCTTGTGTGAATGACAGAGCAATTTGCTAAGGAGGAGAGAGAAGAGTCCTAGGAATGATCTGTGGAGACATCTCACATTCTCAAACCAAGGAAAAACCAACAAGAGGGAGATGGCCAAAAGGAAATAGGAACTCAGGAAAAGCAGGAGTGGGAGGGAGAGGGGCGTGGACAGGATCTACACACAGAAGCCAGAGGGACATTTTTTTGGTAATAAATTTATTTATTTATTTACTTATTTATTTCTGGCTGTGTTGGGTCTCAGTTGCTGTGCACGGGCTTTCTCTAGCTGCAGTGAGCGGGGGCTGCTCTTCGTTGTGGTGTGCGGGCTTCTCATTGCGGTGGCTTCTCTTGCTGCGGAGCACAGGCTCTAGGCACGCAGGCTTCAGTAGTTGTGGCTAGTGGGCTCAGTAGTTGTGGCGCACGGGCTCTAGAACGCAGGCTCAGTAGTTGTGGTGCACAGGCTTAGTTGCGTGTGGGATCTTCCCGGACCAGGGCTCAAACCCGCGTCCCCTGCATTGGCTGGCGGATTCTTAACCACTGCACCACCAGGGAAGTCGCCAGAGGGACATTTTTAAAACATCCCTAGATCAGGGACTTCCCTAGTGGTCCAGTGGTGAAGATTCCATGCTCCCAATGCAGGGGGGGGGGGGCGGGTTCGATCTCTCGTCAGGGAACTAGATCCTGCATGCCGCAACTAAGAGCCCACATGCCACAACTAAGAAAGATCCCACGTGCCGCAACAAAGATCCCACATGTGGCAGTGAAGATCCCACGTGCCAAAACTAAGACCCGGCGCAGCCAATAAATAAATAAATACACATAAAAACATTCCTAGGTTATATCCTCTCTGTTTAAAGCCCATCCAGGTATTCAATCACACCTAAGAATAAAGTCCTCCCCCGGACCCACAGGATCCTACAGGATCCAACCCGCACCCATGCCTCCCTCCCTCTCTTTTTCTCTGGTTCCCACCTCAGAGCTCCAGCACCTCTTGTTCCCTCTGCCTGGAACACTTCTCTCCAGATCTTCCACAGCTGCGTCCCCCACCCCCCACCCCCATATCCAGTCTCTGCTCCTGTGTTACCCCTGGAAGGCCTTCCCTGATCTGTCAAGCTGAAATAGGCTACCACACACTAGAGCAGGAAGTGGAATGCTAATGTCCCCACCTTCCCACACCAGGGACCCCTCAGCCTTCTTTCAGTGGAGCCTGGGTCTCCCTGCTCTTCCCTTATCAGTATGGATGGACCTGGTCACCACACTGAGCTGATCTCGTGCCAGAACAGAGACCTGCCTCTTTGGTCTGCACAGCCTGCTTCAGGCAAGGTAGGGCCTCCCGCAGTTGACTAAAGTGTTGAAAAGTGCTCCCTAGGGATCCAGGGCCCCCAGGCTGGGGACTGGCAACCAAGTGTATGAAGGAAGCTGGTAACTAGGACGTGTTTAAATAGAAACATTCCCAGAGAAAGAAGAGAAAACAAAGACACGTGGAGCCAAATAAAATAAGGAACAAGAACAATACGACTGTCTGTGGGTTGAACTCCCCTGGAATATGGAGGCTAAAGGGACTGGGGTGGATCAGAAAAGACACCTGAAGGTCAAGTCTGAGGGATAAAATGACAGCAGAGATGTTACTGAAGACAAAAAAAAAGACTAGAAATCGGGAGAGCTGGGAGGCCTCCATTCACTAGAGTTCATTTTTCCGATGCAAACACATTAGCGAAGTCAAAGTGGAGAAACGAGGAGACCTGTACACTGCATAAGATCCAGGGCGGTTGGGGAGTGAGGAGGGCCGCAGACAGAGCTGCTGAAGGCAAGGAGTATTTGGCCAGGACCAAAGGTTTCCCCAGGGTGGGACCAGGTAACTGCTCTGCCCATCAGAGAGATGTCAGAGTTTCTGCCTGTAAGACAAGCAACAGTGATGTGAACAGAAATGAAAATGGACATAACAAATGAAAACTATCTGTGCCCAAATAAGGTTTACAGGCCCTTAAATGCACAGTCCAGACCCCAACACCTTAAGATTTTGGTAACTGATTGGCAGCAAAATCTGACCTGAACGGCCATGAGGCTATTTAGAGTCTTTCTATAACCCACTTAACTGATTCTTCAGACGTCACTGCAGAAAAATGAACACGTGTGATTACCAGACTCTGCTCGGGATCCTGTGGTAGAGTTTATAGAGTATAAAGGGTATATGCGATATTTTCTGAAAGCTGAACGACTCTGAATTCCAAAGCATGGAATTCTAAGGGGCTATGGGACTGTGGATCTGAATTTTAGGGAAGTGGGCGAGTTCTCTAGGGCAGAGAAGGAAGCTGTGAGCTGCTGTGGGCCGGGCATGTGTCTCTGTTTCCCTTCAGGTAGGTCAGTCATAGTCAGGTGCAGGTTGAGGCATGGTGGGCCCCTTTCATCAGTCAGCCAGGGCCTGGAAAGACCCAGGACCATGACGGAGCAGGACCCTATGGGGCCTTCCCGGGGCACACACCCCACCCCTGCCATCGTGTCCTCTGCCTGCCTCTTGTCTTTAGAAAAACTTTAGCCTCCTAGGTCTTCCCTAAATTCCAACGAATAAATTTAATCAGAGAAGTGAGAAAATGCAGAAACAAAGGAAAACAGTCAAGCAAGACAAAATAATAATAGTTTAGCCATTAAACAAAATCAAGGCTCTTTACTGCCTCCTCAAAGGCTATAGATATTATTTGGAGCCATATCCTTGCGCTATTTTTTGCAGTTACTGAAGCCCCCACTAGGTGGAAGAAGTTGACCGCGTGCCGCCCACAACCCAGACTGGTTGGAACCAGGAGGTTGACGATGTTGATTACCGGTTACCTCACCACTAACCAATCAGAAGAATGTCCACGAGCTGATCACACACCCCTCAGCCTCCTGGCCTCACCCTATCTTTAAAAACCTTTACCTGAAAGCCAGCCGGGGGAACTCAGATCTTTTGAGCGATAGCTGCCTGGACTCCTTGCTTTGGCGCCCTGCAATCAATGCTGCACTTTTCCTTCACCACAACTTCATGTCAGTAGATTGGCTTTACTGCACTGGGGCCAGTGGACCCAAATTTGGTTGGGTAACAGGACCAGCACGGGGCAGGTTCTCATCTCTCCTCCGCTACCGCATCGTCTACCTCACTAGAAAATGCAGGTGAGGTCAAAGAAACACGACAGCACTTTGAGTTAGGTTTGTGGCAGTGTGACTATCACTTGGAGTTCATTTTTATTCTCATTAATTCATGCCTGCTTCATTCATAGATAAAATTTCTTCTGAGGGTCCACACAGAAGATAGGGGGATCCCGTGCCTGTCATGAATCCAGGTTTCTCAAGCAAGTGCTTTAACTGCAACAAGAGTTGAAGAATAAAATGCACGGTTCTCCGTGAGCGCAGCGAACAGGGGGCTGGGTGGGGTCCCTCCGCCGGACCCACAAGGCGCGCCCGGGCTCGGCGGGACAGAGCACGGGGACGCGCAGAAGGTCGCGCCCTCCCTCCACCCCCTCGTCCAGCTGTCTGCAGACCGCGACCCGCACGCCGGCCCCAACTCCCCGGCAGCCCTCTACACGCGTACCCAGCACTCACCCACTCACCCTGGCCCCGCCTGCACCGCTTCCGCTTCCGGCCGTCGGGGCGGGGCTTCCGGCCGACGGGCGGGGCGTTGAGCCGCCTTGGGCTGCCCGGGCCCGGAAGCGGCGGCGGCGGCGGCGCAGGCACCGCAGAGTCGGCCATGGCTGTGAACCTGAGCCGGAACGGGCCGGCGCTGCAGGAGGCCTACGAGCGAGTGGTCAAGGAGAAGTCCCCGACCGACTGGTAGGCGCTGAGGCGGCCAGGGACGGGCCGGGGGCGGGCCGCGGGCGGGCCGCGGGCGGGCCGCGGGCGGGCTGGGGCCGGGGAGCCAGGGGGCGCGGAGCCCTGTCTGCCCCGCACCTGCGCCACACCCCGGGGGGTGGCGGTCCCCACCCTGTCACCCCTTGCTCCACCGTGCGTTGGCAGGTTACACCCGGCGTGGGGGTCCGGTGAGTCCCCAGCCCTTCCCCTCCGCTGGCCACCGGTCTCGGCCCTACGGGCCTCGTTGATGCATCCTGTGCCAGGCTGTGCTTGAGCGATTCGCCAGGTTCTCCTTTCTTGCCCGGGGACTTCCGTGGACAAAGGGGACCTCCACAGCCCTCCTTGAGAAAACGGAAGCAACGCCCGGCTTCTTCCAAACGCTGTGTTCAGGGGTGGGACTCTGAGGGTGGTCTGGCAGCCTTGCTTTGGAGATGTCAGGCAGGAAGGTGGAGGGGTTTAAGTCCCTGGTTCCCTGTGAATATGTATTTCAGAACCTCCCTTTCTCCAAGATGAATATACTTCATATTCCTGAGCTATGGGGAGATGAAGGAAAGGACGATGCTGGTTATGTGTTTGGAAAAAGGTCCCATCTTCCGTCCACCTCCCAGTGACATCCTTTCCTAGGCTGTAGGTGTTAGGGGCTTTATAGTACTGGAAGCCTGGATCTGAAGTCTCTGGGAGAGCCCTGGGCAGTCCACACATAGGGTCTGCTGTCTGTCTTGCAACTGGGGTTGTTTTTTGCATGGTAATTCTCTGTTACCTTCCTTTTTGCTTAAATTGTGTTCACTGACCCGTTTTGAGAACGTGTACTTCCAAGAAATCTGGTGAGTACGATCGAGTGAGGTGACCAGCTTTTGGGGTGGGAGCCTTTTGCCATTGCCTAGGGAGGGGCCCGCTGGGCGTGGCTGAGCCGCTGTGGCTCTCTCCACTTGTCAGGTGCTACTGCTTTCACATGTGTACTTTCCCTGGTGCCCGGCACAGAGTGGCTTTTGTACAGTGTACTGCTGTGACACTGAGGACATTGTTGCCTTGCCTTTCTTTCACCCCCAGGCCTTTTAGGGAAGAGCTTCGGGACACCAGCTGCCTGAGTCTGCAGAATCTCTGGGGCCACGTCGATGTGGGCAGGTCCCCATTCACTAGCTGAAAAAATATCTAGACCCACGTCACTTCCCTGCTTAAGCTCCGCAGTGGCTTTCTGTTGCATCATAAACACAGCCTGGACTCTTTGCCATGGCTGACAGGCTCCTGACCGCCCCTCCTGTTTACCGTGCTGTGGTCACACCTGTTAACCACCACTCTAACTTTCTTTCTTTCTTTTCCTTAAACTTGCAAAGGTGTTTTCTCCTCACAGGCCTTGTTCTTTCTGCTTCCTCTGCCTGGAGCGCCTTTCCACATCATCCTAGGGGGCTCCCCCAAACTTCATTTCTCAGCTCTAATGTTGCCTTTTTGGAGAGGCCTTTCTGGATTCCTGTCTCCCTGGCTGCAGTCCCATTTTCCCGTCTCCCTGGTTGACTGCCTTCAGGCATGCACCAGACCCCCTCACTGATTTTCTTGTCACCTTTGCTCTTCACAAAAAGAGAAAGGGTGGGGTAGTCACCATCTCTGTCCCTGATGTAGGGGTACTGAGAGCGGTGCAGGAAAAGTGGCAGAGGATATCAGAGCAAGAACAGGTGGTCTCCGGTGTGGCGGGTCATAACAAGTTTCTCATGCAGAGTGGGTGCCCTGGGCCAGGCCCTGGGGCTGGGTGGGATGGAGAGCAGCCACAGCATCAACTCTCCATACCAGCTTCTGGTTCCCCCAGGTGGTTCTTCCCCTAGATTGTGGCATGTTTGCTCACTTCCTGCACCAACTGCACTGTCTGACAGTACGCTAGTGTTGGGGTGTGTGTGTGTGTGTGTGTGTGTGTGTGTGTGTGTGTTGTGTGTTTGTCTCCCATTAGAAAGTAAGTTCCACAGGCAGGGCCTCTTAGGGATTATTTGTAGCTGCATTCCCATCGCTAGCAAGCAGCAGGTTCTCAGATGAGGCTGTTGGAAAGTGACTGAATTATAAGGTGCTCAGTGCCCCATGCTCCTTGTGCTATATGCCTGCACAAGCCAACACACCGTTTTTTTTTCATGTCGGTTTGAAAGAAGGGTTGTTCGATTGAATGTGGGATGAACCTCTGAACCAGGAACATTCAGGAAGGTGGCTTAAGCTGGAGCACAGGGTGGAGGGGAATGAAGTCAGAGGGGTAGGTGGCTGGCACACAGCGTGGCCTTTGCCACCTGCTGGATCCCTTCTTGGAAAAGCTAAGCTGAGCAGCCATCTCTGTTTCTTGCTGCTTGTCTGGTGCTCCTGTCTCCTTCAGCCAGGGGCTTCTCTCCTCCAGGAGGAAGGCTGGCCACCAGAGTCTGGATGTCTGCCACCACCCAAGTCTTCTTTTTCCCTGTTTTTCTGAGTGTTTCTCTCCTGCACTCTCTCTCCTCTGCTGGGAAGCAGTGGTTCTTTCCTGGCAGTCTGTCCTCCCTCCCAGCCAGATCTCTGGACCTGGGTCTAATTTCTTCTGACTTTCTCAGACTTAGTTAGGCAGCTCTGCCCAGTGGCATTAGCGAGGCCCTGGGGAAGCTGAGTGGAAGTTGACATGGTTCCTGTCAGACTGTTGACCCTGGAGCTTCTGTCTGGCACGCCTCAGCAGGCGTGTGCCGTGGAGCGTGGGGTGACGATACCCCAGACCGGGTTTTGCCTTTGACTTGCTGTCCGATGGATTAGCACCCTCACCTTGTGGTCTGCCAGCACTCCCTGGAGCTGAGCTGCTGCAGAGTTCATGCAGATGTCTGGGCTTCATGTGGACTGTACAGAAGCCACCTATTCTAGAATGTTCTCTTTGAGTGACCTTTGTTCTGGTTAAGGGACCTTCCGTGGCCCAGATTTAATACAATTTACCATAATTTATAAGCCCAAATCTTTACCAGAGTTCTTATGAATAATTAGGCTTATAGGAGAAGGGCGGTGTGACCCAGGGTCACCTGTGGAGACCTAAGGCTCTGCTAGATATAGCACGTGCCCAGCCAGGGAGCCTGTCTTGTGAGGAGCCTGACTTCATGTTGAGTCATGGCCCCCGTGGTTTCCAATGCCATATGCAACCGATAAAAGCCTGTGTGTGCTGGAAGAGCCTCAGGCCAGACAGACCTGCTCCACCAACCCTTCAGGCTTCCCGGAAGACCACAGATATACACAGGGTCATTGAAAATGATCGTATTTCTCCTTCCTGCTTCTCCTTGGGGTGCTTGGGTTTCAGGAATATGCAGGAATCTTTTGTTTGTTCAGATTCACATACATGGTAGCTAGGTGAGTATTTCACACATAAATGTGTAGAAGGTTGCCATAAAACTTCACAGCTTAGTTCTCTTCTGAGCAGATGTCTGCCCCCCGTTTCCATGGTCTTGTCCTCACGACAGGCCGCTCTGGTGAGTCGGGCCGGCTGCAGCTGAGAAGGCTCAGCTCTGGGAGGCCCGGTGGCCTACTGGGATCCTGCCTTGTAGTTCAGAGTGGGGTCCGTGGCAGCCTACGGGTTGCTGTCAGGCTGCGCTCTTTGGGGTGCAGCGTGAAGCCTCGGTGGGCACGGTGAGGGCAGATGGTGGCCAGGGCCCTGGCTGTAGAGCCTGTCTGTGTTTCGTTTCAGGGCCCTCTTTACCTATGAAGGCAACAGCAATGACATCCGTGTGGCTGGCACTGGGGGTGAGTATGACCAAGCGAGGAGGCTCTTAGGGACCATCAGGAGGCAGAGCCCGGGAGGGAGGGTGAGGTGCGTGGACGGGAGAGAGTCGGGCCGTCAGTGCTCCATCTCTGCTGGCGTTTCAGCCGTCACGGCAGGAGGAAGGGCACTCAGGGTGCCTAGGTGTCCCCTGCATGTGGCGTGACTGCAGTGACACCTCCCCTGACTAAGGGTGCGCCTACCCCGCATCGGTTTCATGCAATGTTGAGGAATTCCCTGGTCCCCTGATCGGGCTGACTGCAGCCAGCCGGGCCGGACAGAGGCTTCCGCTGAGCAGTGCGGGCCCCCCCGGCACTCACAGCTCCTTCTGGCCAGCTTCGGGTTTCAGATGTTTCTGAGTGAAAATACCTTCTCCTTGGCTTTCCCTGCCTGGTGGTGCAAGGCAGCACTGCTCTCTGTCTGTGTTGTCGTTGGGAAGAGCTGAGATGGGAAGTAGGCCAGCCCTCTCCAGCTTGCAGGCAGCCCAAGGCCTGGGAAGAGCTGAGATGGGAAATAGGCCAGCCCTCTCCAGCTTGCAGGCAGCCCAAGGCCTGGCCTGCACTGCATCCTTAGCCCTGGGCTGCAGCTGGGAGGGTAACGGTCCCACAGAGCTGGGTGCTGGTGGTGGAGGAGAAGGTGCAGACACATCCTCCCCTCTGTCCTCTTCCTGGTGGGCTGAGTATCTGCAGGGCACACCCTCACCCAGAAGAGGTCACATCAGTGCCCGTGGTCCACTGGGACAGGGTGACCTGGAAAAGTGCTACTCAAATACGGAGTGATAGGAAGTGCCTCGGGAAGAACAGGCTCTTGGCCAGCGCTAGGTAGAGGGGTAGAAACTGCAGGCCCCCCACCTGATACCCCTGACTCCTCCTTCTCAAGGCCAGCTCACCTGACCTGGGAGACACAGCTTCACTGTTCAGTGCATGTTCACTAGCATGTTCTCTGCTTGCCCCATGAATGGTTCTGGTGACTTGTTGGTAGAAAACGTCTCCCTCTTTTGAGTGCCTCTCCTTGGTGGTCCTCTTTCTAGAAGGACTGCCACTGACGGTGGTCTCAGGTGCAGTGTGATGCCAGAGGGGACTGAGGGTTGCAGAGTTCAGCCTCATTTCCTACCACCATCCTCAGTGGTATTCGCAGGCTCTGCTGTAAGAGCCCAGAGCAGGGCCTCAGGACTTCCCCAGGTTCTGTGGAGCCCTGTAGCTAAAATACCTGATCCAGGTCCTTCTCACAATCTGAGGAGGTTTGGGATACCTGATGAGAACCCCAAACTCTAGTACATGCTGGGGCTCACAGCCTGAGTGTCAGGGGAGAACGGCATAGGGTGGTTCATTCCTATGCCCCATCACTCCCTTATCCCTACTCAGAGAGTCTAAGAGCTGAGGCCCTATATGGCGGAAGGTTAACATCTGCTTGGGACCCTCTGGGTGGCCCTGGAGTCTGAGCAGACGCGGGCAAGGGCAGGGTGACTCACATCAGGCCCTGTTATCCCAGGGCGGTGTGTGGAGTCCAGGCAATGGTAAGATTGTTGCAGAGCCTCTCCATTTGGAGGTCTGGTGCCTGCCTGGTTTGTAGCACAAATGACATTTTTACTTCCAGAGTTACCTGTGGGTTTACAGGAGTGGTTTTTAGACTAGTGTGGCTTAAAAAATCACCTGAGGTGCCTTTCCTCCCTCCCTCCCTCCCTCCCTCCCTTCTCCCTCCCTTCCTTCGTCTCCATTGTTTCTTAGGGGCTTTCTCTCGTTGTGGTGAGCGGGGCTGAGGTGCTTTTCACAAATGCAGATCCTGGGTCCCATCCAGTTCTCATCAGTCAGCTTAGTGCGGGTAGGTCTAGGAATCTGTGCAGATGGGGCTGAGAACCCTGGTTTAGAGGCAGCTGGGGTTTCCTTTCCTGGTGGACTAGGTGCCAGGGTGGGCGTGGGCTGCCTGGGCTGCCCCTGACTCTCCTTGTGACTGCTGCAGAGGGGGGCCTGGAGGAGATGGTGGAGGAGCTCAGCAGTGGAAAGGTGATGTACGCCTTCTGCCGAGTGAAGGACCCCAACTCCGGCCTGCCCAAGTTTGTCCTCATCAACTGGGTATGTGGAACCCGAGGGCTTCTGAGTTCTCATCCAGGTGTGGCCTTTTCCTCCTTCGCGCTTTGCCTTTTGTGACTGGAGCAGAAGAGGACTTGACTTTAGAACAGCTTGAATCTGGTGAATGAACAGAATAGTGGATTAATTCAGTCTGGCCCAGAGCATGCCTAGGGCCTTGCTAGTGCAGAACCCACTGTCCAGCCTGGAACGACCCCTGGGAAATGGACTGCACACAGTCACAGGTCACTCATGTTCTTGTCCCCTTCGGGGCGGTCATCCTGAGGGAGCAGAGGGCCTGGATCAGGGCTGGGAGAGCATGGGGAGTACAGGACAGGGGCTCTAATGAAGTGGAGCCCCCTGGTGGGGACTCGGGGATTCTAAGGCAACGCCCCACAGCGGGCGCTGGCCACCGTCCTGCTCCAGGAGCCTCCCTGACGCGGAGGTATAGGTATGGGGGCTCACCGTGTCCTCTGCTTTGGGGTTGTGGTTTGCTCTTTCCCGGGACACAGGGAAACTGCCGAGTCCCTGGCGTGGGCAGTGGCTTTGCGGGGAGACCTGGCTCACGCCGAGGGATCGGCGGCTCATGCTGGGTGTGCTCTGTTGCAGACCGGCGAGGGTGTGAATGACGTGCGGAAGGGAGCGTGCGCCAACCACGTCAGCACCATGGCCAGCTTCCTGAAGGTGAGGGCTGCTCCGTACAGGGCCTCACAGAGTCCACCAGGTCCCTAGGTTCCAGGAGGGTGTGAGTGAGCGGGAATCACAGCCAGAGTTGGAAGGGTGCCTCACGTCCCGATGCTCTGTCTGGACTTCGGGGCGTAGCCAGAGGCTGCTCTCCTCTTGCCCAGGAGGTAGCCAGAGGCACCTGCAAGCTGGCTTCAGCAGAAAGGAAGGACGAAGGACCTTGAGGAGGCCCTGCTGGAGCTGGTCTTGGGGCGGGGCTAGGCCTTGGGTTGCATTTGCTTTATGAGTACAAACTTAGCAGTACTAGCAGGGTTTGGAGGAGAAGGGAAGTTGCTTAAGCTCACAACCTCAGCGTGCGTGTTCCCTTTAATGCATTCTTTTCTAGTCCATTTCTGCACGTATTGATTTCAGTCATCATATAATGGAACCTTGCTTAATTTCAAAAGCATTTTGCATCAAAGAGCATTTGTTGTTCACTTGTCAGCTTACTCTTTGCATTTCTTTGGTCACTGGCAAGGAGGCTCAGGACTTTGTTTTCTGGTTCTGCCAACACCTCTTCAGATGCACCTCAGTTTCTCCATCTAGGAGCTGAAAGAGAAGGTCCCAAGCTTATTGGTATTTAGTAACAACAAGGTCATAGTTCTGACTTCTCAAGAAGAAATCAGTAACTTGCTTTTTGTAGAAAATGTGCTTGTTTCCAGGTGACTTTAAAGGTTGGCTTTCATTCACTAGAAAGAAGCCCGTTAATGCCGGGGCTGTCTTGTAGCACCACAGAACAGGCCACACCGTGGAGGGCAAGGGCCTCGCACGCAGGCTGGGACAGGAACGATGGGTTTCCCTCAGCTGGTTTTTCTGAGGCCTTGGGGAGAGCGTGCCTTGCTTCCCGGCAGGCTCTCCTGACCCTGAGCGTGGTGCAGCCGTTGTGCTGTGCAGACCGAGGTGTGCGGCCTGTCCTCTCCTGGGGTTGCAGTGCTGCTTCTTCATTAAGTGCTGCTCCTGCTGCAGGGGGCCCACGTGACTGTCAACGCCAGGGCTGAGGAGGACGTGGAGCCCGAGTGTATCATGCAGAAGGTGGCCAGGGCCTCGGGGGCCAACTACACCTTCCACAGAGAGAGCAGCCGCTTCCAGGACATGGGCCCCCAGGCCCCAGTGGTGAGTGCTCTGTGGGCCTGAGGTGGCCGGGCAGGAGCGTGCAGGTCTCGCTGCCGGACCGATTAGACCCGCCCTCAGCGCTTTCTCCCTCTGGCTGGGCTCCCCCTGCCTGGCTTGCAGTCCTGGAGCCGGACTGAGGTGCGGGTGGTGACCCCGAGCCTGACAGGGGCAAGAGCTGCCTCCCGGTGAGGCGGGTGCTAGTGGGCGTGAGGCATGGCCTTTGACCCTGCCTGGTAGGTGCAGAGCCCCTTATGTGCGGTCGGAGGTTCTCTGCAGGGAAGTTCCATCCACCCTCCAGGCCGTGGCACCAGAGTGTCCTGTGCCGCCCTGGACGGTGGTTGCTTTGGAGAAACCTCTGGTGGTGGACAGGGCAGGCCCCTCTGAGTTGTGGCAGACGGACGCCTGTGGGCCTGTGGTCTGGTGCGGGATGGGAGCTGGGGTTCTTGGAGACCCTGTGGGTGCTGCCATGGCAGTCAGCTGTCTGAGAGGCCCCTGTGCAGAGGCCTGCCTCAGAACTGCCCCGCCTCCAGGAATCTCAGGCAGGCCGAGGGGCCTTTCGTGCCTTGGCTTCCCTCCACAGGGGCCTGGTGCAGCCAGAGACTCCTCCAGTGTTGTCTGGGGTTGAGTCTTCCCCCTTGTGGTTTCCAGGGCCTTTCAGGCCCTCTTGGTAGCAGTCTCCTTACGGGTCACTGGGCCAGGCGCCACTCCCTCTGTCAGGAGCCATCCTAACAGTTCTTACCTGCGTTCTGTGCGCCTGTCAATGACCCCGTAGTGAATTCTCTGTCCCCCTCAGGGCTCTGTGTACCAGAAGACCAACGCTGTGTCTGAGATCAAAAGGGTTGGCAAAGACAGCTTCTGGGCCAAAGCAGAGGTAAGTGCCGCCCAGGGCATGAGGAGGAGAGCTGGCGTGTGCACCAGATAGGAAACGGTTTACTTGCTGTGTCGCGGTTTTTCTTACAACAAGCTCGTAGCACAGATGTCCCCGGTGGCGCCCCGTTGCAGATGGTTGAGCTCAGGGTTAGAGGTTAGAGGTGTTATAGGGAACAAGGCCAGTGGGTGTCGCTGTAGAGCGCACTGCCTGGGCGGGCCAGGCTGCCGCCGGCCGGGTGCGCGGTGCGGTGCGGTGCGGTGCGGTGCGCAGAGGCCGAGTGGGGCCACCGCCTGCGGCTCTCCCTGCAGAAGGAGGAGGAGACCCGCAAGCTGGAGGAGAAGCGGCGGGCCGAGGAGGAGCGGCGGCGGCTGGAGCAGGAGCGCCGAGAGCGGGAGCTGCGCGAGGCCGCACTCAGGGAGCAGCGCTGTGGGGAGCAGGGCGCCGAGGCCGGACCCCAGAGGTGAGGCGGGGCTGCCCCCCGCCCCCCGGCCCCCCGCCCCGGGCCTTCCCCCCTCCCTAGGAGTGGCCCCCGGGGCAGCTGAGGGCCCGCTGGGCTGTAGCTCCTCCCTCTGCCCTTGCCAACAGGAAGGGTGAGCCGCACGAAGCGCTTTCCAGGAGCCGAGCGGAGCCGGTGAGTCTTGGACGCCCCCACCTTGAGGGGCCGAGGTGACGCGCACGGTCCCGATCTGCTGAGGCTCGTCCGTCCGGGACAGGTGCGCAGGCTGCCTGCTGTGAGCCAGGGTGGCCGTGTGGGTCCCTCCACATGCACACCTCCCGCCCAGCAGGCCTGAGGGAGGGGCTTACTGGGAGGGGCCTACAGCCTGCTGGGGCAGATTGGAACCTGGATCACAGGGTGTGTCAGGGCCGGCAGTGGAGAGGAGAGCCAAGGGCAGAAGCTCAGCCCGGCATGGACCTCCGCCTGGTCCTGGAAGAGGCCTGTTAGCCCCTCAGCTTTGGTGTTTTGCTTCCTGACCCCCTGCACAGCTGCAGGGAGCCAGGCAGGCCGATGGCTCCCGGATCCTCATTCACTGCCGGCTCCGTGCGCGCTCCTTCAGGAGCCTGTCTGTCCACAGCCAGCACACCCACGGGAGATTTTCAAGCAGAAGGAGAGGGCCGTGTCCACCACGTCCATCTCCAGCCCCCAGCCAGGTGAGACTTCCCTCTGCGCCCAGCTGTGAGGCAGGGGAAGGCGAAGGGGAGCCTGGGGTCCCAGGGCAGGGCCCCCTGACTTAGTGACAGATGTATCAGAAGGCGAAAGGGATGAGTAAGGAGCCCGTGCTCGTGAGGGTCGCTTCTGGCACGGGAGCCGGGGACCTGGGTGTCCCCTTCCTGCTCTTGACCTGGTGGGACAGGAGGGGCCATGTGTGGCTCTAGAGTGGACACCCTCCAGCGCCGGCCCTGTAAACCCCCCAACGCGGGGCTGTTAGCTGGGTCTCAGGGGCCTGCATCAGTCACCGCTCTGGCCCCCAAAGGCTATATCGGACTGCAGTGCTGGTCAGTTCTCCAGCACTGCACGTGGCCCCCAAAGGGCTGCTTGGAGTGTACGACGTGTGGGTGTGATGTGTGCACGGCAGGTGGTGTTCCTGCAGCTGCGGCATGTCCCTGTTTGCTCCCTGCGTGACAGCCACTGTCCCAGAGCAGGTCCACCCTCCGGGCAGTACGGGACACAAAAGGGCAGAGAGGGCTCGGTTCTTCCCCCTTTCCAGCAGTGTGATGTCTTCGATGTTTACCTTTGGTTTGCAGGCAAGCTGAGGAGCCCCTTCCTGCAGAAGCAGCTCACCCAGCCGGAGACCCCCCTCAGCAGAGAGTCAGCTCACGCCACCTCAAGGCCCAGGGCAGGCAAGACTCTGGGCTGCCCTGTGGGGGTTTGGGGGTGGGAGGGAGACGTGGCCTGTCCTCTCCCCTCCCCTGGGTCAGAGTGGGCCGTGTCCTCCCGTGCAGATCTCCGCGAGGAGCCGGTGCCCAGCGCCCCTCCGTGCTCGGTGCCGGTGGAAGAGGAGGCCGTGTACGAGGAGCCCCCAGAGCAGGAGACCCTCTACGAGGAGCCTCCAATGGTGAGTGCTCTGCAGCAGGGCAGATGTGTGAGGGGCCCACGTGCCCAGGAACGGGCTCCTTGGCCGTACCCATCTCGGGATGCCTGACTTTTCCGTGGCTCACTAGCTGTGAATTACCTTGTTTAATTCTGGAGCATCCCGTGCCCCGTGTGCCCTCCCCCCAAGTCTGCCGTGAGCCCTGGTCACAGGCAGGGTTGAATCTGGGTGACCACGATCCCGGACTTCTCCTCTTCTTTCCCATCCGTGGGCAGGTGCAGCAGCAAGATACCAGCTCTGAGCCCACTGACCACTACCCGGGGCTGAGTGGGAAAGGCCTCTGTGCCCGGGCCCTGTATGACTACCAGGCAGGTAATGTGCTGCAGCCCTGCCACCTCAGACCACAGGGCCCAAGATCAGGAGGCAGGATTTGCGGGCTCCCTCAAGGGGATAGCCCCGGGGCGTGTCGGAAGTGAGGACAGGAGGGTGAGAAGGGAGAGTGGGTGGGTGCCCCGCACAGCTCAGGCCTCCCCACATGCTCCCGGCAGCTACTTGCCGTCCACTGGTGTGAATGCCAGTTGCCCGCCTTGTTCTAGTGTGGGAAAGTGTGGCCAGAAAAGAGGGGCCAGGCCTGGATGCCGGTGGCCCTGCTGACCCTGGGTAGAGGCCTTGGGGGGGAGCAGGCTGATGTGTGGAAGTGCTGTACTCCAGCCTTTCGCTGGGACAGTGAGGCCAGGGCCAGACCCTGTAGGAAGGTGTGTACTGGGGGAATGGCCACAGGAGCAGCATCAGGACAGGCTGAGGGCTCGCTGTCCCAGAGCCCTCAGCACCGCATCTGGGCTCACCTTCTTTGCAGCCGACGATACCGAGATCTCCTTTGACCCTGAGAACCTCATCACGGGCATTGAGGTGATTGACGAAGGCTGGTGGCGTGGCTATGGGCCAGACGGCCGCTTTGGCATGTTTCCCGCCAACTATGTGGAGCTCATTGAGTGAGGGCCCCGACTGCTGGCCGAAGCCGAGGGCTGTCCTCCCTCCCCCGCCCAGACGCGATGCCCTCGTTGCCGGGAGAGGCGGCGTGAGGGTCGCGTATGGCGCTTTTCTAGGAATGGGATCACCTGATGAGGGCAGGCCCTCGGGCTCCCTCCGGCTTGGGTGGCTCGGCCTCTGTTGCCCCAAATGCAGCAATAACCTGGTCATCTCCACGCGCGCTTCCAGCAGCTTCCCTAGTCCTCCCAACCAGCCTGGTCCTTGACCCACAGCAGAAGACATCGAGCCAAGCCCTGCCCAGGGCCAGCCTCTCGGTGACCTCTGCCCAAGGAGCGGGGCACTGCCAGTCTGCGGGGGTGGGTCTGAGCAGGGGCATCTAGAGGTCTCCTTCTGCACTTGCCTTTTTTTCCTTTTCCTCTTGGCTTTAAGGGGGACGGTGTCTGTAGCTATCAGTGACCCTTGGGAACAGTGAACTTAGAGTTTATGACCAAAGTCAGAGTGGGTCCTGACAATTTTGGTAGCAGTCTTTCTGGAACCTGCTCTGTGCCCCCCATTTCTCTGTCCCTCTGCCTGGGTTCTGGGCAGTGGAACCAAGCCCCCATCTAAGTATGTGAAGGAAGAGGTAGAAACAGCAGCAGACACTGTGTGTCCTTCCACGTCTCTCGCTCTTGTCTGCTGGCCCCAGTGTGCACCTCAGTTGATAACGGTTTAGGGAAAGGAACCATGGTGGCCTGTTCCTCCTGTCTTTCCTTCTTTCTGCCCCAGCCCAGCCATGTCTGCTTCTGGAGTAAGAAGTGCCCCACACCGGCCCTGGCTCCTTTCCCTCCTGTTGTAGCCCTCGTGTGTGCACCCTCAGACTTCTGAGCAACCCTTAGCCACCTGGGAGAGGCATAAAGGTCAACGTGTGACTGCAAGTCAGCCTCCTGCATTTCAGTTCTCTGGGAGGGGCCGAGGGCCACCCAGATCCCTGCCATGGGGAGCCTCCACCCGCGCAGGACAGCCGGTGTGCACATGTGCCTGGAGTGAGGCACCGCACCCACTGAGCGTCTGGGGCATTAAGCTCGCATGCTCTGGGAGGTGCCAGGTGGCAGCAGCTTGGGGCGAAGGCTGCGCCGAGGCGGCTTTCGGCCCTGGTGGTGGCCGGTCCCAGTGCTCCTTCCCCACCTGGCTGCAGATGCCGTTTCCTGTCTTAGGCTGAGCTGCAGGCAGGCCTCACCATGTCCTGATCTCTTAGGACAGCCTCCAGGGCCCACCCCGGCTATGAAAGCCCCAGGAATCAGGTATTGCCAGCTTTGAGGCCACCGGAGGGCTTGTCTGCCCCTGGACAAGGGGACACCTGTGGGGTAGGGCTCGGGGTACCAGCTTGCCCTTCCCACCCTGGGGCGGCCAGGACAGGAGAGGACAACCAGTGTGAAGGAAGTGGTGTGTTGGCCACAGCCCTCGCTCGCCATGGGGAGGGCTGGGTCACTTGGACTCTCCCTGAGTGACCCTGGGCACTCGGATTTAGAGCAGGGTTACCAAGTGGCTCGTCTGCTTTGCGGGTCATCGTAGGGGCTTGTCAGGAGCCACTCGACAGCCGGGGATAGGGAGGCTCGTGGCCTCCCTGTTGCCGGGGTCCCCGCACCCGGTGGGGGAGGCTTGGGCAGGCAGCAGCGGCCCGGGGCTGTGTGTGTGGAATCCCGGGCTCCAGGCCCGCGGAACCAGCCCTGAGTGAACGCTGTGGGGGCGGGCGTCTTGGGGCCACACTGGCCGGAGACAGTGAGAGGACGTGCCTTTATTGCCAGAGCCCGCCCCTCACTTGGCCTTGCCCTGGGCAGCCACAGCTTCCATGGCCTTGCGCACAGTCTCCTCGTCACCCAGGAAGCGCATGGGCTTGGTGGGCTTCAGCGCCTGGTCCAGCTCGTACACGATGGGGATCCCCGTGGGCAGGTTCAGCTCCATGATGGCCTGGTCCGACATCCCTGGGGCGGAGGAACAAGGGTCCTCAGCCCCTCCCAGCCTGTCTGCCCGGCAGCCACCTGCTCTTGCATTTAGCAGCCTTCGTGACCTTTATGGGCCACAGAGCTGTCAGCCAGGCAGCCCTCCCACCCCGACAGCAAGGCCGCAGAAATGCGTCTTGAGAAGGTCAAGGCAGCACTGAGACAGCAGCCTCTACAGAAATAGCCGTGGTGAACCGAGGACCTCGCTCCGGCCCGAGCTGTCCTCATCTGGGGTGACGCCATCGGCCCCCTTGGCCCAGCGTGAATTCTGGTCAGACTGGTGGGTGTTTGGGATCAGGGAAGACCTTAACCACTCGGCTTCTAGAGAGTTCTAGTTTCTGGACATCCTAAGCAGAGGAGCAGGGGTGCTCCTGAGAAAGGGGGTGGGGTGGGGACGGTGAGGAGGGCTGCCTGTGGCCGAGGTGGACTGGAGGCCCTGCCAGGTGAAGAGAGTTCTCTCTGGAAATCCGACCCAACCCTGCTGGCTCCCGCAGACCTGGCCTGGAATAGCAGCTCGACCTTTGGTGTCCCTGTCACCCCGCCCGCCCCGCTGGGGCAGGGAGGCCTTAAGGGAACATACTCTGTTCCCTTAAGACCTCAGTCATGTTTGCCTCGGTGCATTCGTTCCTCCTAGACCAGGCTGCAGGGAGCCCCCAGAAGGGAGGGCAGGTGGTCTTTCCATCTGCGAGGCTCAGCGCCAGCCGTGAGGCACGTGTGGACTCAGCCTCAGAAAGGCAGACGGGGGCTTCCATGGAGGAAGCCTGTCATGCTGGGAAGGGCTGCTCCCCTTTTAGTGGAGGCCAAGCTAC
Organism: Kogia breviceps; assembly: GCF_026419965.1. Lineage (NCBI taxonomy): Eukaryota > Metazoa > Chordata > Mammalia > Artiodactyla > Physeteridae > Kogia > Kogia breviceps. The sequence continues at coordinate 113,383,943 of NC_081318.1, read as the reverse complement.
GAACCTAAGGTCTCTGGCGTTCTCCGCAGCCTGCACCCTTCTTTTGACTAGTCTTTTGCCCCGAGTGGGTGAGCTGGGGTGCGGGCAGGGCCCCACCCTCTGTCCCACATCCAGCAGCTGCCAGTGAAGTGACTTGACCAGGGTCACTCAGCAAGCTGGTATTTTGAGCCAGACGGCCCTGCCTCTTCAGGGGTGGGTGTCCTTGGGCAAGATGCTACCCCCGGGCCTTCCCTCCTCTCACCTGAGGCTTGTGTTTGGGAAGCCGGGCCAGCTGTGGACCCCTGTGCAGGGCCTGGGCCCTGGGTCAGTGGCGGCACACATTTTCACCCAGAATCTTCAGAAGGAGACTCACGTTACACAGTGTCCCAGTACACACGGCAGTGGACATTTCTTTTTTACAGAGCTGTTTTTTTTTTAAGTGGTTTCTCACCCTTCCCAGTCCAGTTCACAGTTTGGAAACCCTGCCCTGGGTGCGGGTGTCTGCGAAGCTGCCTCGGCGAGGCAAGCCGGCACTTTTACGAAAGGAGCAGTTGGGGGCTCACTGGTTCAATGGGACATGTCACCCCACCCGCCTCTGCCCACACCCTGTGTGAGGATGGGCCTCACCTTCCAGGTGCTTGACGATGCCCCGCAGGCTGTTCCCGTGGGCTGCAATGAGCACTCTCTTGCCAGCCTTGATCTGGGGGACGATCTCATCATTCCAGAAGGGCAGGGCCCGGGCGATGGTGTCCTTGAGGCTCTCACGCGTGGGCAGCTCCCCCGGCTTCAGGCCTGCATAGCGACGCTCCTGGGGGCATCCATGCTGCTGTTCTCGCCCCAGACGGAGCCCCGCCCCCCAGCCTGGGCCCCCGTCCCCAGACCTCCCCTCCACCCCCGCCCCCCAGCCGCTCACCTTGCTGATGCAGTTGTAGTAGGGGTGCTTCTCATCCATGGGGGGCGGAGGGATGTCGAAGGAGCGCCTCCAGATCTTGACCTGCTCCTCGCCGTGCTTGGCGGCCGTCTCCGCCTTGTTGAGGCCGGTGAGGCCGCCGTAGTGCCGCTCGTTGAGGCGCCAGGTGCGCACCACAGGCAGCCACATCTGGTCCGTCGTGTCCAGGATGGTCCAGAGCGTGTGTATGGCCCTCTTCAGCACCGACGTGTAGCAGATGTCGAACTCCATCTTCACGTCCTTGATGGCCTGGGCCCCCTTCCGGGCCTCCTCAGCCCCCTTCTCGCTCAGCTCGGCGTCGAACCAGCCGCAGAAGCGGTTCTCCTGGTTCCAGGTGCTCTCGCCGTGCCGGACCATCACGAGGCGGTGCGTGGGCATGGTGGCGGCGGAGGGCACTCGCGGGCTCCACACACGGACAGCGGAACCCCGGGGGCCCCCAGCTTTATAACAGGCCCCAGCCCCCGCCCCAGCCAACTACCAGTCAGCATTCCAGGCCTGACGGGCGGCAGCAGGTGGCCGGCAGCGGAGCTGGGTGGAAGGCAGGCCGAGAGCCGCACTGCAAAAATGGCCTCATCCGCCACCAGTCCCCACGTGCCCAGAGCTCAGGCTGGGCGGGGCTGCCGAGCAGGGCGGGGCATGAAGGCCAGAAGTCCGGGCCTCCAGCAAGCCTGAGAAGGGGGCCGGCGGGAACAGGAGGACTGGCCGGGGAAAGACTGCCCCCGAGGTTGGGGCCCCGAGCCCCGTCAGCCTGCTGCCTGCTCTCGGGGGCTGCCGCTGGCAGGCAGGGGCGCGGGAGAATCCTGACGGCTTCCTCCGAGTCACTCTGCGCAACCGGGGACAAGCGTGCCTCTCGGGAAGTACACTAGCCTGGTGTCAGAGGGAGCCAAGGGCTGTGAGTACGCACGCGTGTCCGCCCACCCACACGTGCGTGCCTAGGTGCGCGTGCACGTGTTGCGCACGTCCTGCTGCAGGTACACGCCCGTGTGCCTCGCGCTCACGTCCGTGTTGCATGTACGCACACCTGCGTTGCGTCCGTGTGAGCTGCCAGGAGGGTCCCCCTGGGGCGCTGTTCTGCTCCCCCGCGAGTGGGGTCTGTGTATTGGCAGGGGACCTTCCCCGGGACTCCTGACACCCCCACTCAGGTCCCTCTGTCCTGGCAGGCTCTGTGCCCCAGCCCCGCCCACAGGATGAGCCCTGTGGGAGCCTCTGGCTGACAGCCAGGCTGAGAGGGGCCGTGCCGCCATCTCCACACAGGGCAGGAGGAAAGGTTGCTGTGGGCAGAGCGGGGGAGCTGGTGAGGACCGTAGCCTGGGGAGAGGTCTGGCCTTGTGGGAGGTGGCAGCAGTGTAGGGCAAAGGCTGAGCTGGTTCGAGCTGGGTTTCCAGGACAGCCAGGGCTAGCTGGGGGCCTGGCTGCTTGGGCCAGAGAGGAACAGGAGGTTTTCTGCTTTCGCATCCCTTTGTCAAGTTCTTATCCACATGTGCCACACTCTCCCACCCATTACCTTCATCCAAGCCAGGCTCATTCCTCCCAGCTGAAACCACCTTTGAAAAGAAAAAGAAAAATCCAGGATTCATGTCCCCAAGGAGCCCCAGAATCAGAGGTACTGGTTATTAGGTCTGTGCCCAGCTTATCAGGAGTGCCCAGAGGTAGGCTGAGGTTGGGACTAGGGGGCAGTGTAGAGTTGGGTGCAGGCCCAGGATTTCTGCATTCAGGTTTTGGGGGACAAGGGCTACTGCGATCTGGGCTGTGAAGAAACGAAGCAGAGCGGCGGGGTCAAGATGCCAAGTTGCAGCTGCACCAGCAAAGAACCAATCCTCATAGAACAGCAAACAAGTGTGTGGTAGGCATAGAGGGGCTGGGCCTAGTGTCCTGACGAATGGGAATCACTGGAGAGTCTGAAGCATGGTTATATTTTAAAGTCACTTGCCGCTGTGGAGGCAGGATTGGAGGCCAAAGGCCCTGGTAGAGGTGGTGGTTTGGGGTTAGGTGAGAACAAGGCTGCTTGGCCTGGGCTGGGTGCAGGTGGCGTGGTGAGGAGCTGCTAGACTGGGGGGCCACTGGGGCCTTACTGCCAGCCAAAGGGAGGGACGGGACATGCCTTCCTGCCTGTCTGATGGCTGTTGAGAAAGCCGGGGACCTCAGAGGAGAGCTGAAGCCTGAGAAGACTAGACACAGCTTCTAAGCCTTGGCTCGCTCCAGCCTGACTCTTACTCATTCAAAAAGTATTTGTTGGGCATGTCTGGTGTGCCAGCACTGTTCAAGCACTGGGGCAAGCAAGGCCCTGCTCGTGGGGGTCTCCATCCCAGCGATGGGAGATGGACCACATGTGATGTGTGGCATGGTAGGCAGTGATGAGGTCCCTGGAGAAGCAAGCAAGGGGGCAGGAGGGCTGCTGTTTCAACAGGACTGTCCTGGGAGGGTGGGGCGAGCACCCTCCACTGGTCTCTCCCCATGACCACAGCCATAAATCCTGGACGAAGGCAGAAAGCAGATCTCAGAGAACTGAAAAGTAAGTAGCAGGCAGATGCAGCAGATCAGATTCCAAGTTCCATGGTGAGTTTACCATTTTTTTCTCCCAGGATTGCCCAGCTTGAAACCTGGAAGTGCCCCCAATGTGGACAGAAAGGGTTCCAGAGAATCCCTCTGGTCCAAGGAACAGAAATAAAGTTCCTACAGGCTCCTTCCCTTTTGCCCCTTCTCACCCACCACAGCTCCTGGGCAGTAATGTGGAGGTGGCAGTGTCAGCCAGGCAGGCACCTGAAACCCCGAGAGAAGAGCTACCCTCTAACCAGAGGAGGTGAGGCCACAAGAGTGTATGGCAACCACCCGCTGCTTTCTCTCTCCTCCCTCCTGTAGCTGAGGACTGGATGCAGCTGCAGGAGCTGTGCAGCAAGAGGGGGGGGAACTAAGGCCCCAAATTTCTGGCTGGAAGTCTTGGAAAGCAGGCCCCAGGGAGCTGTCAAGTATCAGGTCAGGCATGAAGAGGAGGGAGATTAGGTGAGTGGTGCAGTACAGTTACAGGTGAATTTCTGGGCTCCCTGTACTTGTGGGCTCTGACCTAGGCTGACCCACTGGTGACCTGATTACCTGCCAAAACAATACGATCAACATTCTCCTTAGAATCTAAACAGACTCTCAAAATAATATTCAAAATACCTAGGACAAATTTGCATGTGCCTGTCCAGTTCTCCCAAAACCATTTATTGAATGTCCTTACCCTATTGTATATTCTTGGCTCTTTTGTTGTAAATTAATTGACCACATGTGGGTGGGCTTATTTCTGGGTTCTCTATTCTGTCCTTTGGTCTATGTGTGGGTTTTATGCCAATATCATACTGTTTGATCACTATAGCTTTGTAATATAGTTACAAAGAACTGTGATGTCTCCAGCTTTGTTCCTCTTTTTCAAAATTGCCTTAGCTATGCATGGTCTTTTGTGGTTCCATACAAATTTTAGTGTTTTGCTTTGTTTTTTTCTTTTTTGAGAAAAATGCCATTGGAATTTTGATAGGGACTACATTGAATCTATAGATTGCTTTTGATAGTATGGACATTTTAACCATGTCAATTCTTCCAGTCCATGAGGACGGAATAGTTTTACATTTATTGGTGTCATCTTCATATTTTTCATCAATGCTGTGGTTTTCAGTGTACAGATCTTTAAACACCTTAGTTAAATTTATTTCTAGTTGTTTTATTCTTTTGATGCAATTGTAAATAGGATTGTTTTTAAAATCTCTCTTTCTTCTAGTTGTTAGTGTATAGAAACAGACTGATATTTGTGTATTAATTTTGTATTCCAAAACTTCATTGAATTTGTTTACTAGTTCTGACAGTTCTAGATTTCGTCTAGATTATTGAATTTGTTGGCATAGTAGTTTCTTATGATCCTTTGTGTTTTATCAGTTGTAATGTATCCTCTTTCATTTATAATTTTGTTTGAGTCCTCTCTCTTTAATTGATAAGAGTAGCTAAAGGTTTGTCTATTTTGTTTTTTTTTTTCAAAGAACCAGCTCTTAGTTTCATTGATATTTTCTGTTGTCTTTTTTTCATTTATTGTTGTCTCTGTTTCATTTATTTCTGCTCTGATCTTTGTTACTTCTGTCCTTCTGCTAACTTTGGGCTTTTCTAGTTCCTTCAGGTGTAAGGTTAGATTGTTTATTTGAGCCCTTTCTTTTTCTTAATGTAGGTGTATATTGCTATGAGTTTCCTTCTTAGAACTGCTTTTGCTGCATCCCATATGTTTTGGTATGTTGTACTTCCATTTTCATTTGTCTTTAGATGTATTTGGGTTTCTCTTTTGACTTCTTTTTTGACTCATTGATTGTTCAGGAGTATGTTGTTTAATCTCCACAGGTTTGTGAATTTTCCAGGTTTCTTCTTGTAATTGATTTCTAGTTTTATACCACTGTGTCAGAAAAGATGCTTGATATAATTTGTCTTCTTAAATTTATTAAGACTTGCTTTGTTGATATTATCTATCCTGTAGAATATTCCATGTGTGCCTGAGAAGAATGTGTATTCTGTTGATGGATGAAATGTTCTGTATATGTCTGTTAAGTCAATCTGATGTAATGTGTAGTTTTAAGTCCACTGTTTCCTTATTTTCTGTCTGTATGATCTATCCATAGTTGAAAGTGGGATATTAAAGTCCCCTACTATTACTGTATTTCTGTCTACTTTTCCCTTTATGTCTGTTAATGTTTGCTTTATATATTTAGGTGCCCCTATGGCAGGTGCAAAAATATTTTAAAATATTTGAAATTACTCTTGTTGGATTGACCCTTTTACCTTTATATAATGACATTCTGCATCTCATACATATATAATTTTAAGTGATTTTTATTTTTAAAAATTTTTATTGGAGTATAATTGATTTACAATGTTGTGTTAGTTTCAGGTGTACAGCACAGTGAGTGAGTTTTATACATATACATATAGCCACTCTTTCTTACATTCTTTACCCATATAGGCCATTACAGAGTATTTTGTGCAGAGTTCCCTGTACTATACAGTAGGTCCTCCTTAGTTATCTATTTTATTTATTTTATTGAAGTATAGTTGATTTATAATGCTGTGCCAATCTCTATTGTGCAGCAAAGTGACTCAGTTATACACATGTATACATTCTTTTTTTTAATAGTCTTTTCCATATGGTTTATCACAGAATATTAAATATAGTTCCCTGTGCTATACATTAGGACCTTGTTGTTTATCCATTCTAAATGTAATAGTTTGCATCTACCAACCCCAAACTCCCAGTCTAACCCTCTCCCTCCCCCTCTCCCCGTTGGCAACCACAAGTCTCTTCTCTATGTATATGAGTCTGTGTTTTGTAGATAGGTTCATTTGTGCCATATCTTATATTCAACATATAAGTGATATCATATGGTATTTGTCTTTCTCTTTCTGACTTACTTCACTTAGTATGATAATCTCTAGTTGCATCCATGTTGCTGCAAATGACATTTCGTTCTTTTTTATGGCCGAGTAGTATTCCATTATATATATATACCACATCTTCTTTATCCATTCATCTATTGATGGACATTTAAGTTGTTTGCATGTTTTGGTTATGTGAACAGTGCTGCTATGAATATAGGGGTGCATGTATCTTCTTGAATTGTAGGTTTATCTGGGTATATTCCCAGGAGTGGGATTGCTGGATCATATGGTAATTCTTTTTTTAGTTTTCTGAGGAACTTCCATACTGTTTTCCATAGTGCCTGCATCAATTTACATTCCCACCAACAGTGTAGGAGGGTTCCCTTTTCTCCACACCCTTTCCAGCATTTGTTATTTGTAGACTTTTTAATGATGGCCATTCTGACCAGTCTGAGGTGATACATCATTGTAGTTTTGATTTGCATTTCTCTAATAATTAGTGATGTTGAGCATCTTTTCATGTGCCTACTGGGGCTTCTTTGGAGAAATGTCTGTTAAGGTCTTCTGCCCATTTTTTGATTGGGTTGTTTGGGGTTTTTTTGTGTTGAATTGCATGAGCTGTTTGTATATTTTGGAGATTAAGCCCTTGTCTGTCTCATCATTTGCAAATATTTTCTCCCATTCCTTGGGTTGCCTTTCATTTTTTTATGGTTTCCTTTGCTGTGCAAAAACTTGTAAGCTTGATTAGGTCCCATTTGTTTATTTTTGTTTTTATTTCCATTGCCTTGGGAGTCTGACCTAAGAAAACATGATTTATGTCAGAGAATGTTTTGCCTATGCTCTCTTCTCAGAGTTTTATGGTGTCTTATGTTGAAGTCTTTAAGCCATTTTGAGTTTATTTTTGTGCATGGTGTGAGGGTGTGTTCTAACTTCATTGATTTACATGCAGGTGTCCAACTTTCCCAGCACCACTTGCTGAAGAGACTGTCTTTTTCCCATTTTATATTCTTGCCTCCTTTGTCGAAGATTAATTGGTGTGTGGGTTTACTTGTGGGCTCTCTATTCTGTTCCATTGATCCATATGCCTGTTTTTGTACCAATATCACACTGTTTTGATTACTGGAGCTTTGTAGTATTGTCTGAAGTCTGGGAGAGTTATGCCTCCTGCTTTGGTTTTTTCCTCAGGATTGCTCTAGCAGTTCTGGGTCTTATATGGTGCCATGTACATTTTTGGATTATTTGTTCTAGTTCTGTGAAAAATACCATGGGTAATTGTTTTTTATCATGAATGGATGTTGAATTTTGTCAAATGCTTTTTCTGCATCTATTGAGATGATCATGTGGTTTTTGACTTTTCTTTTGCTAATGTGGTGTATTACATTGGTTGATTTGTGTATGTTGAACCATCCTGTAAACCTGGCATGAATCCCACTTGGTCGTAGTGTCTGACCTTTTTTATGTGTTGTTGGCTTCAGTTTGCTAACATTTTGTTGAGAATTTTTGCCTCTATCTATATTCATCAAAGATAATGACCTGTAATTTTCTTTTTTGGTGGTATCTTTGTCTGGTTTGGGTATCAGGGTGATGGTGGCTTCATGGAATGTCTTTGAGAGTGTTTCTTCCTCTTCAGTCCTTTGGAAGAACTTGAGAAGAATTGGTATAAGTTCTTCTTTGTATGTTTGGTAGAATTCTCTTGTGAAGCCATCTGGTCCTGGACTTTTGTTTGTAGGAAGTTTTTTTAAATTACAGATTCTATTTCATTTCTAGTGATGGATCTGTTCAAATTATCTATTACTTCTTGATTCAGTTTTAGTGTATGTTTCTAGAAAGTTATCTATCCACTTCTTCTAGGCTGTCAAATTTGTTGGTATATAATTGTTCATAGTATTCTCTTATGTTTTTTTGTATTTCTACAATATCCATTGAGATTTCTCCTTTTTCATTTCTTATTTTGTTTATTTGGGTTCTCTCTCTTTTCTTCTTGGTGAGCCTGGCCAGAGGTTTGTCAATCTGTTTACCCTTTCAAAGAACCAGCTCTTGGTTTTGTTGATTTTTTTTTTAAAGCAAGCATCTGCCTTTTTGAAAAATTAATTAATTTATTTATTTATTTATTTTTGGCTGTGTTGGGTCTTCGTTTCTGTGCAAGGGCTTTCTCTAGTTGTGGTGAGCGGGGGCCACTCTTCATCGTGGTGTGCAGACCTCTCACTGTCGTGGCCTCTCTTGTTGCGGAGCACAGGCTCCAGACGCACAGGCTCAGTAGTTGTAGCTCACGGGCCTAGCTGCTCTGTGGCATGTGGGATCTTCCCAGACCAGGGCTCGAACCTGTATCCCCTGCATTGGCAGGCAGATTCTCAACCACTGTGCCACCAGGGAAGCCCTCTATTGTTTTTTAATCTCTATTTTATTTATTTCCTCCTTGATCTTTATTATTTCCTTCCTTCTGCTGATTTTAGGTTTTGTTTGTCCTTATTCTTCTAATTCTTTCAGGTGGTAAGTTAGGTTGTTTACTTGAGATTTTTCTTGGGTTTTTTTTGTTTGTTTGTTTTATGAAGGCCTGTATCTCTATGAGCCTCCCTCTAAGAACTGCTTTTTTGCCACATTCCATAGATTTTGTGTGGTTGTGTTTTCATTGTCATTTGTCTCAGGGTATTTTTTAATTTCCTTTTTTATTTCCTCATTGACCCATTGGTTTTTTAGTAGCATGTTATTTAGTCTCCGTGTAATCTTTTTTTTTTTTCATTTCTTTTCCTGTGGTTGATTTCTGGTTTCATGCCATTGTGGTCAGAGAAGATGCTTGAAATATTTCTATACTCTTAAATTTGTTGAGGTTAGTTTTGTGCCCTAGGATGTGGTCAGTCCTAGAGAATGTTCCGTGTTCACTTGAAAAGAATATATATTCTGTTTTTTTTTTGATGTAGTGTCCAAAAGTCACTACAAAAATAGTGATTGAAAATATCACTATTTAAAATGATCAATTAAGTCTAACTGTTCTGTTGTATCATTTAGGACCTCTGTTGCCTTATTGATTCTTTGTCTGGAAGATCTGTCCATTGATGTAAGTGAGGTGTTAAAGTCTCCTATTGTTATTGTATTACCATCAATTTCTCCTTTTATGTCTGTTAGTATTTGTTTTATGTATTTGGGTGCCTCTATATTAGGTGCATATATGATGATGAGTGTAAAATCCTCTTCTTGTTTTGATCCTTGTATCATTATATAGTGTCCTTCTTTATCTTTCTTGATAGCCTTTGCTTTAAGTCTATTTTGTCTGATATGAGTATTGCAACTCCCACTTTCTTGTCATTTCCATTTGCATGAAATATCTTTCCCAATCCCCTCACTTTCAATCTATGTGTATCCTTTGCCCTAAGGTGGGTCTCTTGTAGACAGCGTATTGTAGGCTTTTGTTTTTTTATCCAGTCTGCCACTCTGTGTCTTTCAATTGGAGCATCCAGTCCTTTGATATTTAAGGTATTTATTGATACATATGTATTTAGTGACATTTCAAACCTTGTTTTCCAGTTGATTCTTTGTTTCTTCTTTCTTCCTTTCTTTTTCTTTTTGTTTTTCTTTTTTGTGGTTTGATGGTTTCTTTTATTTTATGCTTGTGTTCTCTTCTTTTAGGTTTTTGTGAATCTACTGTTTTTGATTTGTGGTTGCCCTGTTTTTCAGTACGTTAACCCCTTCCTATATCTGCTTGCTTTAGACTGATAGCCATATAGGCTCAAACACATTCTTTTAAAAAGGAAGAAAAAAGAAAAAGAATTTGCATTTTCTTACCCTCCTTCCCCACATTTTATGATTTTGATGTCCCTTTTTACATCTTCATGTTTATCCTGTTGCTGTTCCTTGTGTTTATCATTGCTTTCACAAATAGGTCTTTTTCTTTTTGATCTGTATACTGGCTAATTTAAGTGATGTACTTTCCAATTGTGATTTCCTCCTTCCTGTTTCTTCTGCTTCTTTTCTATCTAGAGATGATCTTTCAATATTTCTTTTAGGATAGGTTTAGTATTGCTGTGTTCTTTAAGTTTTTGCTTGTCTGAGAAATTCTTTATTTCTCCTCCTATTCTAAATGATAATCTTGGTGGTAGAGTATTCTAGGTTGAAGATTTTTCTCTTTCAAGATTTTTAATATATTTTGCCACTACCTTCTGGCCTGCAGTGTTTCTGTAGAGAAATCAGCTGATAGCCTTATGAGGGTTCCCTTGTAAAGAACTCTTTGTTTTTCTCTTGTTACCTTTAGAATCCTCTCTCTATCTTTAACTTTGGCCATTTTTATTATAATATGTCTTGATGTAGGTCTGTTTGGGTTCATCTTCTTTGGAACCCTCTGTGCTTCCTATATCTGGATATCTGTTTCCTTCTTTAAGTTTGGGGACATATTTTTAGCCATAATTTTTCAAATACATTTACATCCCCTTTTCTCTTTCTTCTCCTTTTGGAATCCCTATTATGCATAGATTGGCCCACTTTATATTATCCCACAGTTATCTTATATTGCTCTCATTTTTTTTTTTAATTTGGCTTTCTGTCTGCTGTTTTGATTGGGTAATTTCCATTAGTCTATCTCCCAGGTCACTTATTCTTTCTTCTGTATTATTCATTCTGCTGTTCATTGCCTTGAGCTCAGCTTTCCTCTCAGCAAATGAATTTTCTAAGGTTTCTTGGCTCCTCCATATAGTTTCTATCTCCTTTTACAATAATCTGTATTTCTGTTGCTAGCCTTTCTTAATTCCTTCAGTATTTTTATTTGAACTCCTTTTGGAACTTGGTGTCTATTATACTGAAGAGGTCTGTTTCATTGTTTGTTACTTCAGAGGAGTTTTCTTGGTCTTTTAACTGAGGGTGGTTCCTCTGCTCCTTCATTTTGCTTATATTTCTCTTAGTCTGTGAGTTTAGGAGAAACAATAATCTACTGTAGTCTTGGAGGGCTATTTATAAGTGGAGGTCTCCCTGTGTAGCTTGTATGGGTTTAATATTTTTGGGCGTGAGGGCTGTTTTTGGTTTGAATGCTTGCCATCTCTTTTGTCAGCGTGTGCTGGCTGTTATCCCCTTGATAGGGGGTGTGCAGGTGCACAGCTGCACAGCTCCTGCAGGCTCCCAGGAAGGCAGGGGCAGCAGTTGGCTCCCGTCGCGGGTCCCTCCACAGCAGCAGTGGCAGTGGGTCATGTGCCCCGAGGGAAGTTGGCCCTGGCCCCCACGGAGGTGGGGCAGTGACCTGCACCTGCTCACGGGACCCTCGGCGGTGGCAGTGGCAGCAGTCTGTGCCTGCCCCTGGAGCTCGTGTAGGTGATGCCCTGCTGCCTGTGAGCTTGGAGAAAGAAGCTCCAATGGCAGGCCCGCCCCTCTCCTTGTGCGCCCCCCAAACAATGGTGCCTTGACTCTCTGGTGGGCCCAGGCTTTTTCTGGACTCCCTCAGTTGTGGCACACTACAACCTAGCCCCCTCAGGCTGTCTTCACGCAGCCAATCCCAATCCTTTCTCCGGGGTCTGACCTCCAAAGCCTGAACCTCAGTACCCAGCCTCCACCTGCCCCAGTAGGTGAGCAGATGAGTGTCTCAGGCAAGGGAGTGCCAGTCAGCACCAACCCTCTGTGAAGGTCTCTCTCTACTTTGCCCTCAGCACACCTGTTGCTGCACTCTCCTCTGAGGCTCTGAAGCTCCCCCTCTGTCCCTGCCAGTGAGGGGACTTGCCAGTGTGCAGAGACCTTTCCTCTTTCACAGCTCCCTCCCAGAGACGCAAATCCCGTCTGGATTCCTTTCTCTTTTTTTTTTCTTTTGCCCTACCCAGGTACGTGGAGATTTTCTTGCCCTGTTGGAAGTCTGAGGCCTTCTGCCATTGTTCAGTAGATGTTCTGTGAGAGTTGTTCAACATGTAGATGTATTTCTGATGTATCTGTGGGGAGAAGGTGAGCTCCACTTCCTACTCCTCCACTATCTTGATCCAATCTCCCTAGTTATCTGTTTTATATACAGTAGTGTGTACACGTCAATCCCAATCTCCTAATTTATCCCCCTTCCCCCTTCCCCCCTGACCAGTAATCATAAGTTTGTTTTCTATATCTGTAACTCTGTTTCTATTTTGTAGATAAGTTCATTTGTACGCTTTCTTTAGATTCTACATATAAGAGATAATATATAATATTTGTCTTTTTCTGACTTACTTCACTCAGTATGACAATCTTGGGGCCCATCCATGTTGCTGCAAATGGCATTATTTTGTTCTTTTTTATGGATAAGTAATATTCCATTGTATATACATAGCACTTCTTCATCCATTCATCTGTTGTTGACATTTAGGTTGCTTCCATGTCCTGGCTATTGTAAATAGTGCTGCAATGAACATTGGGGTGCATGTATCTTTTTTTTTTTTTTGTGGTACGTGGGCCTCTCACTGTTGTGGCCTCTCCCATTGCGGAGCACAGGCTCCGGACACACAGGCTCAGCGGCCATGGCTCACGGGCCCAGCCACTCCACGGCATGTGGGATCTTCCCAGACCAGGGCACAAACCCGTGTCCCCTGCGTCGGCAGGCGGACTCCCAACCACTGTGCCACCAGGGAAGCCCTCACTGTATATTCTTGCCTCCTTTGTTATAGATTAATTGACCAAAGGTGTGTGGTTTTGTATTAGCTGTTTGTGTATTTTGGATATAATCTCCCTTGTCAGTCACATCATTTGCAAATATTTTCTCCCATTCCGTAGGTTGTCTTTTCATTTTGTTGATGGTTTCCATTGCTGTGCAAAAGCTTTTAAGTTTGATGTAGTCCCATTTGTTTATTTTTCCTTTTATTTCTTTTGAGTTGGGAGACTGATCCAAGCAAATATTGCTACAATTTATGTCAGAGAAAGTTTTACACATGTTCTTGACTAGGAATTTGATGGTGTCATGTCTTATATTTAGGTTTTTAAACCATTTTGAGTTTATTCTTGTGTATGGTATACGGGAGTGTTTGAATTTAATTGATTTACATGTAGCTATCCAGCTTTCCTAGCACCACTTGTTGATGCCTCTTTTTCATTGTATATTCTTTTTTTTTTTTTTTGCTGTAGGCGGGCCTCTCACTGTTGTGGCCTCTCCCGTTGTGGAGCACAGGCTCCGGACGCGCAGGCTCAGCAGCCATGGCTCACGGGCCCAGCCGCTCTGCGGCATGTGGGATCTTCCCGGACCGGGGCACGAACCCGTGTCCCCTGCATTGGCAGGTGGACTCTCAACCACTGCGCCACCAGGGAAGCCCTCATTGTATATTCTTGCCTCCTTTGTTATAGATTAATTGACCAAAGGTGTGTGGGTTTCTTTCTGGGCTCTCTGTTCTGTTCCATTGATCTATGTCTCTGTGTTTGTGCTAGTAACACAATGTTTTGATTACTAGAGCTTTAAAGTATAGTCTGAAGTCTGGAAGGGTTATGCCTCCAGCTTTATTCTTTTTCCTCAGGATTGCTTTGACAATTCTGAGTCTTTTGTTGTTCCAGATAAATTTTAGGATGATTTGTTCTATTTCTGTGAAAAATGTCATGGGTATTTTGCATAGTGTTGCCATTTTACCAATATTCTTCCCATCCAAGAACATGGGATATCTTTCCATTTCTTTTAACGGTCTCCTTATCAATGTTTTAAAGTCTTAGGTTTATAGTTCTTTCACCTCCTTGGTTAAGTTTATTCCTAGGTATTTTTCTTTTTGGACACTATTTTTTGTTGTTGTTCCTTTTTTTTAAAAATTTATTTTTGGTTGCATTGGGTCTTCATTGCTGCTAGCGGGCTTTCTTTAGTTGCGGTGAGTGGGGGCTACTCTTAGTGGCAGTGCACGGGCTGCTCATTGCAGTGGCTTCTCTTGTTGTAGAGCACGGGCTCTAGGTGCATGGGCTTCAGTAGTTGTGGCTCACAGGCTCTATAGAGTGCAGGCTCAGTAGTTGTGGCACATGGGCTTAGTTGCTCCATGGCATGTGGGACCTTCCTGTACCAGGGCTCGAACCTGTATCCCCTGCATTGGCAGGCAGATTCTCAACCACTGCACCAGCAGGGAAGCCCTTGGACATGATTTTTAATGGGATTTTTTTTTTTGCTTTCTCTTTTTGATATTTCATTGTTAGTATAAAGAAATGCAACAGATTTCTGCATATTAATCTTATACCCTGCTACCCTGATGAATTCATTTTTCTAATGGTTTTGTGTGGAGACTTTAGGGGTCTCTATATGGAGTATCATGTCATCTGCAAATAGTTGCAGTTTTACCTCTTCCCTTCCAATTTGTATACATTTTATTCCTTTTTCTTGTCTGATTGCTGTGGCCAGGACTTCCAATACTGTGTTTAATAGAAGTGGTGACAGTGAGCATCCTTGTCTTCTTTCAGATTTTAATGGTAAGGCTTTCAGCTTTTCATCCTTGAGTATTATGTTGGCTATGGGTTTTCATAAATGGCTTTTATTATGTTGAGATGCGTTCCCTCTATACCCACTTTGGTGAGAGTTTTTATCATGAATGGATGTTTAATTTTGTCAAGTGCTTTCTCTGCATCTGTTGAGATAATCATGTAGGTTTTGTCTTTTCTTTTGTTACTGTATCATACTGATTGATTTCTGTATGTTGAACCATCTTTGCAAACCTTGAATGAATCCAACTTGAACATGGTGTATGATCCTTTTTATGTATTGTAGGATTTCGTTTGCTAATATTTTGGTGAGGATTTTTGCATCTATAGTCATCAAAGATATTTGTCTGTACATTTTTTTTTTGGTAATGTCTTTATCTGATTTTGGTATCAGGGTGATGGTGGCTTCATAGAATGAATTTGGGAGTGTTCCCTCCTCTTCAATCTTTTGCAATAGTTTGAGAAAGATAGGTATAAGCTTTTCTTTATATGTTTTGCAGAATTCCCCAGTAAAACCATTTCATCCTAGACTTTTGTTTGCAGGGAGTTTTTGTTTGTTTATTTGTTTGTTTTAATTACAGATTCCATTTCACTTCTAGTGATTGGGACATTCAAATTATGTTTCTTCTTGACTCAGTTTTGGCAGGCTGTATGTTTCTAGAAATTTGTCCATTTTTTCTAGGTTGTCCAATTTGCTGTCATATAACTGTTCATAGTATTCTCTTATGATTTTTTGTGTATTGCATGGTATCAGTTGCTATTTATCCTTGTTCATTTCTTATTTTGTTTAGTTGGTCCTCCCTCTTTTCTCCTCAGTGAGCCTGGCCAGAGGTTTGTCAATTTTGTTTATCTTTAAAAAAAACAAGGTCTTAGTTTTATTAATCTTTTCTATTGTCTTTTGGTCCCTATTTATTTCCTGATCTGTGTTATTTCTTCCCTTTTGGCTTTGGCTTTTGTTTTTTCTTATTTTTCTAGGTGGTAGGTGGTAGGTATTTTCTTTTAGGTGGTAGGTTAGGTTGTTTATTTGAGAATTTTCTTGTTTCTTGGGGAAGGCCTGTATGAACTACCCTCTTAGAACTGCTTTTGCTGCATCCCACAGATTTTGTAAGGTTATGTTTTCATTGTCATTTGTCTTGAGGTATTTTCTGATTTCCTTTTTGATTTCATCATTGACCCATTGTTTTTTTCTAGTAGCACATTATTTAGGCTCCATGTGTTTTTTCTTTCCCCATTTTTCTTTCAGTGGTGGTTGATTTCTAGTTTCATACCATTGTGGTCAGAAGAGATGCTTGATATGATTTCCATCCACTTAAATTTGTTGAGGCTTGATTTGTGACCTCATATGTGGTTTATCCTAGAGAATTTTTTATGTGTGCTTGAAAAAAATGTGTATTTGTTTGCGGTGTCCTGAAGATATCAATTAGGTCCAACTGGTCTATTGTGTCATTTAGGACCTTTGTTGCCTTATTGATTTTCTGTCTGGAAGATTTATCCATTGATGCTAGTGGAGTGTTAAAGTCTCCTACTATTATTGTACAGTTGTCCATTTCTCCCTTTCTGTCTGTTAGTATTTGTCTTATACATTTAAGTGTTTCTATATTGGGTGCCCATACATTAACAAATGCAATATCCTTTTTTTTGTCTTTATCATTATATAATGTCCTCATTTGTCTTTCTTTATGGATTCTGTTTCAAAGTCTATTTTGTCTGACATGAGTATTTCTACCCCCACTTTCTTGTCGTTTCCATTTGCATGAAATATCTTTTTCCATCCCCTCATTTTCAATTTATGTGTGTGTCTTTTGCCCTGAAGTGAGTCTCTTGTAGGCAGCATATTGTAGGTTCTTGTTTGTTTAATCTAGTCTGCCACTCTATGTCTTTTGATTAGAGCATTTAGTCCATTGACATTTAAAGTAATTATTGATAGGTATGTACTTATTTCCATTTAAAATCTCATTTTCCAGTGATTTTGTAGTTTTTCTTTGTTCATTACTTCTTTTTGTTTTTCCTTTCTGGTTTGATGATTTTTTTTGTATTATACTTGAATTCCTTTCCTTTTGGTTTTTGTGAATCTATTGTATGTTTTTGATTTGTGATTACCTTGGTTTTCAAGTATGTTGACCAATAACTATATCTACTTGCTTTAAACTGATAGCCTTAAAAGTTCAAACACATTCTAAAAGATCTAATTTTTTTTTTACTTCCCTCTCTGACATTTTGATGTCCTATTTTACATCTTCATGCATATACTTTTCTGTTAATAGTTGTTATAATCGCTTTTACAAAAATTTTTGGTTGTTTTTTAATCTATGTACTAGCTTATTTAAATGATTTTCAATCCCTTTATATATTTGCCTTTTCTATTGTGATTTTCCTCTTCCTACAGATTGCTGCTTCTTTTCTATTTAGAGAAGACCCTTCAATATTTCTTTTAAGGTAGGTTTTCTGTTGCTAAATTCTCTTTTCATTTTTGCTTGTCTGAGGAATTTATCTCTAAATTATCTTTCCTATTCTTAATTATAATCTGCTTGGTACAATATCCTAGGTTGCAGGTTTTTCCCTTTCAGGACTTTCAATATATGCCCTGCAAAGTTTCTGCTGAGAAATCAGCTGATAGCCTTAGGGGGGTTCCCTGTAACTGACTCTCTGTTTTTCTCTTGCTGCCTTTAGAATCCTCTCTTTATCTGTAAATGTTGCCGTTTTAATTCTGATATGTCTTGGTGTGGGTCTGTTTGGGTTCATCTCGTTTGAGACCTTTTGTGCTTCCCATACCTGGGTATCTGTGTTCTTTTTTAGGTTTGGGAAGTTTTCAGCCATAATTTCTTTAAATACATTTTTGATCCCCTTCTCTCTCTCTTATCCTCCTGGAACCTCGATTATGCATAGGTTGACATGCTTTAAATTATCCCACGGATCTCATATGTTGCTTTCACTTTTTAAATTTGTCTTTCTCTCTGCTGTTCTGGTTGGGTGATTTCCATTATTCTATTTTCCAGATCACTTATTTCTTATTTAGTCTGCTGTTCATTGCTTCTATCTTGGTTTTTATCTTGGCAGTTGAATTGTCTAATTTTGATTGGTTCATCTTTATAATTTCTAGTTCCTTGTTACAGTGATCTGCATTTCTATTGATAATCTTTGTTAATTCCATTAGCATTTTTAATACCTCCTTTTTGAACTTGGGTTTTCATAGACTAGTGAGGTCTGTTTTATTATTTGTTCTTTCAGAGGATTTCTCTTGTTCTTTTAGGTGCGAGTAGTTCTTTTGCTTTTTCATTTTACTTAACTTTCTCTCTATGAATTTAGGAGAAACAGTTATCTCCTGTGTTCTTGAAGGGGTTTTCTTATGTGGGAGCATCCCTGTGTAGACTGTGTGAGTCCAGTATTTTTGGTGTAAAGGCTGTCTTTGGCATGGTTGCCAGTTGTGTCTTTCCTCAGACTGTGTTGGCTGTTATCCCCTTGATAGAGGGGTGATTGCTGTTGTGAAGTCTAGAAACTGTTGGATGTTGGGCAGGGCCTCCTCTTTGCTCTGTGGCTGCTACAGCCCTGTTGGGGGCGGGGTCTGCTCTGCAGTTGCTGCAGTAAAAACCCTGAGGGTTGGGTTCGATGAGGCTCCGTTGCCCTTGACTGCATGCCCTGTCCCAAAGGAGGTGACTGCTGAAGCAAGAGAAACCCATATGGCCACAGGAAACCCTATGCACAATCTGTGCGGGCATCTGTGGTCCTGCCCGGAAGCAGCCCGAGGGTGAGTCCCTTTCTCTGTTGTGTTTGTCCTAAGCCTAGTATTAGGCTATGGTGTGGAGTGGGCTGGTGCTGAGGGCCGTGGCTCTAAGAGACGAGGAGATTTTGCTTCCACCCGGGACCTGGGCTAACTCTGTGGCAGACCTCTCCCAGGACCCGTCTGCCCCAGAGCTAGCTCCAAGTTGCAGTGCATAGTGGGTGGAGCTGGAGTGCTCCCACAGGGAAGCAAACTGCTCTGTATTCCTCTCCAGGGCCTGTCCACGGAGATATGCGTTTCTGTAGGAGCACCAGGTATGTGCTCCTGCAAAGCCCACCACAGCTGGACCCGCCCCCCACAATGCAAGTGCTGATAATGGGCTTGAGGCCAGATGCATCCCTGCCATGCCCATGCGAATGGGCTCCTCAGTTCAGCCTGGAACACACCCCAGACCCTCTGGGCTGTCTCTGCACAACTAGACTAAGTCCTCTCCCAGGGACCAACCACCCAAGATTTAGTGTCTAGCCACTGCGAGTACTAGCAGCCCCTGCCTTGCATGTTTCAGACCGGAAATTGCAGTGAGGTGGCAGCTGCCAGCACCCGTCTCTCTCTGCCCTGCTTGCAAGCAAGCCAGCATGAGTGCACTCCTTGCAAGCAAAATCCAGGCTCCTCCAGCCCCTCTGTCTATCCCAACGGACCTCCCAGCAGGCAAGGGGGCTCTCCAAGTGAGGGTCTGCTAGTGTGGACCTTCCTTTCTTCACAGATCCCTCCCAGGGACACTGGTCCCATTCTGATGCCTTTTATTTTCCCATCCTAGCCACTAACATGGACATCTTTCTTGCAGCTTTGGTCGTATAAGAGATCTTCTACCAGCTTCCAGTTAATTTCTGTGAGAATTGTCCACCCTGTAGATGTAATTTTGATGTGTTTGTGAGAGGGAGGTGAGCTCCACGTCCTCCCTCTGCCATCTTTTTTTTAAAAAAATTATTAATTTATTTATTTTTGGCTGCATTGGGTCTTCGTTGCTTTGTGCACGCTTTCTCTAGTTGCAGCGAGCAGAGGCTACTCTTTGTTGCGGTGCACGGGCTTCTCATTGTGGTGGCTTCTCTTGTTGCGGAGCATGGGCTCTAGACACATGGGCTTCAGTAGTTGTGGCACGCGGGCTCAGTAGTTGTGGCTCAGGGACTTAGTTGCTCTGTGGCATGTGGGATCTTCCTAGACCAGGGATCAGACCCATGTCCCCTGCATTGGCAGGCAGATTCTTAACCACTGTGCCACCAGGGAAGTCCCTACTCTGCCATCTTGATCCTCCAGACCAAGCTCTACATTTTCATACCCCCCCACCACCATGTTTTATGTTTTTAATGTTACAATTAATTTTTTTTGTATTTTGTATCCACTAACAAATTATTTTATTTAGTTATTTTAAATACTTTTGTCTTTTAACCTTCATTAGGTTTAAAAGTGATTTATAGATTTCTAACTGATTTATCCATAACCATTACAACATTAGAGTATTCTGAATTTAATTTTGTATTTAACTTTACCAGTGAGATTTATATTTTCAGATTTTTTTGTTACTAATTAACTTCCTTTCATTTCAGTTTGAAGTCTTTTTTTTTTTTTCAGTACGCAGGCCTCTCACTGTTGTGGCCTCTCCCGTTGCGGAGCACAGGCTCGGTACTCACAGGCTTAGCGGCCGTGGCTCACGGGCCCAGCCGCTCCGCGGTATGTGGGATCTTCCCGGACCGGGGCACGAACCCGCATCCCCTGCATCGGCAGGCAGACTCTTAACCACTGTGCCACCAGGGAAGCCCTGAAGTCCCTTTAATAGTTTTTGTAAGGCTAGTCTAATGGTAGTGAACTCTTTCTGCTTTTGCTTATCTAGAAAATTATTTATCTCTTATTCAATCCTGAAGGACAACTTTGACACGTAGAATATTCTTGGCTGTCAGGGCTTTTTTTGTTTTGTTTTGTTTCCAGCAGTAGTTTCTGATGAAAATCTGCTGGTAATATTATGGGGGTTCCCTTGTAGTAACAGGTTTTTTTGTTTTTGTTTTTGTTTTTTTTCCTCTTGCTGCCTTTAAGATTCTCCCCTTGTTTTTAATTTTTGACAATTTAATTATAATATGCCTTGGTACAAGTCATTTTGGATTCATCTTACTTACAACTTTATGGGCTTCCCGGATCTGGATGTCTGTCTGTTTCCCCAGCTTAGGGAAATTCTCAGCCATTATTTCTTTGAATAAGCTTTCTGTCCCTTTCTCTCTTCTCTTTCTAGGACTCTTATAATGCATATATTGGCCCACTTGATACTGTCCCATAAGTCACTTAAACTATCTTCACTTGTTTTCTTTTTTTTTCTTCTTTCTTTTCTGATTGGATGAATTCCACTTCCCTGTATTTGAGTTAGCTAATTTTTTTTTCTGTTTGATTTAGTCTGATGTTGAATCTTTCTACTGAATCTTTCAGTTCGGTTATTGTATTCTTCAGCTTTGTGATTTTTGTTCCTGACTTATGTTTTCTGTCTCTGTTGAAATTCTTGCTTTGTTCATACATTCTTCTGAGTTTGCTGAGCATCTTTATGACCATTATTTTGAACTCTTTATCAGGTAAATCACTTATATCCATTTCATTTAGATCGGTTTCTGGAGTTACATCTTACTTTTTTTTGGAACATATTCCTCCGTTTCTTCATTTTCCTTCATCTTTATGTTGGTGTCTGTGCATTAGATGAAATAGTTACCTCTCCCAGTCTTGACAGAATGGTCTCATGAAGGGGATGAACCTTATCATTTATCCTGTCCTGAGCTCTTGGCTTTCTCTCAAACCTTTGTGATTGTCCAAGCTATCTTCTTATGTTCTTAGTGGCTCCTAGTAGTTGAGAGTGTACCAAGGTCAGCCCTAGATGTGTGCTGACTTAGAAGCCTGACCCTCAGGCAGCAGATTTTAAACTAGCAAATAAACCTCTTTCAAGGAAAGACCGCGGAATGGAATTTCTATCTGCGTTCCCTGCTGAACCTTGGGAAGATAGCTGGTTAAAACCTGTTTCTTTGAACAGACCTGTGAGACCCCACAAATGCAAGCCTCACTGGCCACCAGAGACAGATGATCAAAGGGTGTGTCCTTTGGTTGGCAGCTGCCAAAATAGGGAGCCAGACGTGTGCACAAACTCCTTCCAGGGAGACTGGTGAGCAGTTTCGATGTGGGTATTTTCTTGTTCACTTGAGATGTGGGAATTGCTTGGCTACTTTCTGGATTTCTTTTAGAGGGAGTTGCTTCTTGTGTAGTTGTAGATTCAGTGTACCCAGAGGAGGAACTGAGTTCAGGAACCTCCTATGTTACTATCTTGGACCGGAAGTCAGAAATAATCAGCTTTGGCCAAGGAGATGCCAAGGATACCATAGTTAAGGGCCTAGAAGTTGTAAGATGTTGTAGTCAAGTTTAGCTGAAAGCCTCAGTCCTGACTGTTGAGAAGGAAGTCCTGGTAGGTGCTTAAGTTTCCCCAGCCTTCTGAGAAAGCTTTTACAAAAATAAATTCAAAATAGATTAAAGATTTGAACATAAGAACCGAAACCATAAAACTCCTAGAAGAAAACACAGGGGGAAATCTCCTTCATATTGGTCTTAGCAATGATATTTTGGATTCTACATCAAAAGCAAAGGAAACAAAAGCAAAAATAGACAAGTGAGACTACCTCAAACTAAAAAGCTTCTACACAGCCAAGGAAACAATCAACAAAAGGAAAAGTTAGCTTATGAAATGGGAGAAAATATTTGCAAATCATGTATCTGATAAGGGATTAATATCCAAAATATGTAATGAACTCCGTAGCAAAAACCAAACAATCTGATTAAAAATAGACAGAGGAAGTGAATAGACATTTTTCTAGAGAAGACATACACATGCCCAATAGGTACATGAAAAGATTCTCAACAACACTAATCATCAGGGAAATGCAAGTCAAAATCACCATATTACCTCACACATGTTAGAATGGCTGTCATCAAAAAGACATGGGATAACAAGTGTCAGTGAGGATGTGAAGATTTTTCACACCCTTGTGCACTGTGGTGGGATTGCAGATTGGTACAGCCAGAGTGGAAAACAGTATGGAGGTTCCTTGAAAAATTAAAAATAGAACCATATGATCCAGCAGTCCTCCTTCTGGGTATATAGCCAAAGGAAGTGTGTTCATCAGTGGATGAATGGATAAAGAAGGTGTGTTTTGTGTGTGTGTGTGTGTGTGTGTGTGTGTGTGTGTGTGTATAAAATTCAGCCGTGAGAAAAAAAATCCTGCCACTTGCAACAATGTGGATGGAACTTGAGGGCATTATGCTAAACAAAAAAAGTAAGAAAGAGAAAGACAAATACTGCATAGTATCATTTATTTGGGGAACTTAAGTTTAACAACAACCAAACTCATAGAAACAGAGAGTAGAAAATTGGTTGCCAGAGGCTGGAGAATTAGGGAGAGGTTGGTAAAATGGTACAAACTGTCAGCTATAAGATGAATACGATCTGAGGATCTTACATAGAAGTTGGTGGTTACAGTTGATAGCACTGTATTGTACAATTGAAGTTTGCTTAGAAAGTATAACTTAAATGTTTTCACAAAACAAATAAACAAATAAACTTTGTATCAGGTCCCAGGAAGCACTCCACTTTCTAACTTCCATGCTACCCTTTCTTTTCCTTATTGTCCCTTCCTGGCTATTCCCTGCTCAGCTCTCATATTTCAACCCTGATATTACTTCTTCCAAACCTCTGCTTCTCTAACTCATCTGTTCATCTGGCATTGCTGTCCATTCTATGTCCACTCTGTGTCTTGAGAGCAGTGATTAATTCTACTGTAGCAGTTTGAGTGTTTCCCAAACTGTAGCTGTAATCTCTCTGACAGCAGGAATTATGTTTTATCTTTGTATCCTGACAGCTGGAAGGTACCTATGGATATACTTCACAAAAGTTTGTAATGAATATATATAGATACATATCTATCTTTCTATCTCTAGGATACAATCCAAAATTATCCAATATATGAAAATCAAGGACACTTCAACATGTAAGAAAATAGACAATCAACAGATGTCTACCCTGAGATGACATAGATATTGGTATTATCAGATAAAGACTTTACAGCATCACATAACCATGCTGTGACAAGTACTGGAGAATAGTCTTAAATTGAATGGAAATACAGAAAGTATCAGCCAAGAAACAAGATAAAAAGGTGAACAATTGGAAATTTTAGAACTGAAAAATAAAAGTAACCAAAATTTAAAACCCACTTGATAGGCTCAATAACAGAATGGAAATGACAGAAAATAGAGTCAGTAAACTTAACAATAGTTTGGGAAAAGAAAGATAGAAACTTATAAATTCATGAAGTTCAGTGAATCACAATCAGGAGTTCAGTGAATCACCATCAGGATAAACAACCAAAAAAAAAAAAAAAGGCCAGAAACATAATTAAACTTCTGAAAACTAAACACCAAGAAAAATTCTAAAATCAGCTAGAGGAAAATGATGCATTTCATGTAGGAGAGCAATTCTTCAAAAGGCTATGGATTTCTCACCAGAAGCTGTGGAGGCCAGAAGGAAGTGGAACATTTTTTAATTGTTGAAATGAAAGAATTGTGGTCCATGAATTTTATATCCAGCCAAAATACCCTTCAGGAGTGAAGGTGAGATAAAGACATTCTCAGATTAAGACAAATTAAGAGAATTCATGACCAGAGCACCTGCTCTAAAAGAAATGTTAAAGGAAGCTCTTCAGGCCTAAAAGAAATGATACTAGAAGGAAACTCAGAACACCAGGAATGCAGGAAGAACACCATAAATGGTAAAAAAAAAAAAAAAATCTGGGTAAATATGAAACTATTATTTGCCTCTTCATATATATATGTGTGTGTGTGTGTGTGTGTGTGTGCGTGTGTGTATATACACACACGCACACACACACACACACATATATAATTATAACATTGTCTGATGGGGATTTCAATGTATGTAGATGTAATACAACTACAACATGAAGGGAAAAAGTTAAATGTACGTATATGGTGATGAGGTTTTTACATTCTACTTGAAGTAGTAAAATATTAATTCTAAGTAGACTTTGAAAAGTCACTATGTATATTATAATTGCTAGAACAACCACTAAATAGTATATATACAAAGAAATATAATCAGGAGAAAAGAAGGGCAGGAAAGAAGAAACAGAGAACAAAACCCAGAAAACAAATAACAGTGGACCTAAACTAAAACATTTCAATAGTTTCTTTAAACAGAAATGGGCTTGCCTAGGAAAAATGAATGATTTTCTGTATACAACCATAGGAACTATGTTTCCTCTCTGCTAATCTACTACTCACACCACTTCTAACACGAAAGACGTGGGGTTTTCTCCATCAAGGTATTCTCCAATTATCGGTAGACACTGATAGGGTGTCCTACAATTTAACTGAATTCTGACACCATCTACCTGGACATAGCATCAGAACCAGTTAAGAGCTCAGAACCACAAGACTGCTCCCACTTCAGACACTAATCACAAGTCCCAGGTACCTGTACCTCTGATGGACCAGCTGTAAATCAGGGCTCCCATGGCCCCCTCCTTGGGTTTGATAATTTGCAAGAGAAACTCATGGAAACACTTTCATTTACTGGTTTATTATATAGTAAAGGATATGATAAAGATACAAATAAACAGCCAAAATGAAGAGGTACATCAGGTGAGATCTAGAAGTGTCCCAGGTGCAGGAGCTTCATTTGGGATGATCCACCCTCCTGGCATGTGTCTTCACCAACCCAGAAGTTCTCTTAATGCAGTACTTTAGAGATTTTTATGGAGGCTTCATCACATTTGCATGATTGATTATTAACTCAATCTCCAGCTCCTCTCCCCTCCCTGGGGAATGAAGGGTGGGGCCATAAGTTCCAAGCTTCTAATCATGGTTTGGTCTTTCTGGTGACCAGACCCCATCCTGAAGCTATCCAGGAGCCCACCAAAGTGCTTTACTGGAACAAGAGACACTCCTTTCACCCAGGAAATTCCACGGGATTTAGGAGCTCTGTATTAGGAAACAGGGTCAAAAACCAAATATTAGAACAAAAGGCACTCCTAGCACCTTTATTGCTTAGTAAATTACAAAGGCTTTAGGAGTTCTTGCCAGGAGATGGGGATGAAAACCAAAATATATATTTATTATTATATCACGATATCACAGGTCTAAACACACCAATTAAAAGATATATGATCCACCTGGACTTTTAAAATATAAATTTATTTATTTCATTTATTTATATTTGGCTGCATTGGGTCCTCGTGGCTGCACGTGGGCTTTCTCTAGTTGTGGTGAGCGGGGGCTACTCTTCGTTGTGGTGCGCGGGCTTCTCATTGCGGGGGCTTCTCATTGCGGTGGCTTCTCGTTGCGGAGCATGGGCTCCAGGCGCGCAGGCTTCAGTAGTTGTGGCTCACGGGCTCTAGAGCGCAGGCTCAGGAGTTGTGGCGCACGGGCTAAGTTGCTCCGCGGCATGTGGGATCTTCCCTGAGCAGGGCTACAACCCACGTCCCCTGTGTTGGCAGGCGGATTCTTAACCACTGTGCCACCACCAGGGAAGCCCCCCGTTTGGACTTTAAAATGGCCCAATTCCATGCTTTCTTCAAGAAACTCACTTTAAATTTAATTATATATTTAGGTTAAAGTAAAAGTTAATAACTCATTCTACGAGGTCAGTGTTATCCTAATACCACACCCTGTGAAAGACATCACAAGAAAACTACAGACGAATATCTCTTATAAATACACAAATATCTTCAACAAATAGAATACTAGAAAACAGCATCTAGCAACAAATAAAAAGGATTATACACCATGACCAAGTGGAATTTATGCCAGGAATGCAATGTTGGTTTAACATCTGAAGGTCAATTAATATAATACACTATGTTAATAGAATAGTTTGTCCTTTGACAAAAACAAAACACAATTAATAGATGCAGGAAAGACATTAGTCAAAATCATACACACTTTCATGATAAAAAATATACTCAACATTAGGAATAGAAGGAAACCTCCTCAATCTGATAAAGGGCATCTACAAAACAGTCCCGTAGCTAACATTACATTTAATAGTGAAAGGCTGAGATCAGGAACAAGACAAACATTCGCTCTTGCCAAGTCTATACAACATAGGACTGGAGGTTCTAACCAGGACGGCTGGGCAAGAAAAAGACATGAAAGGCATCCAGTTTGGAAAGGAAGAAGTAAAACACTATCTTCACAGATGGGAATCCACCAAAAGAATAAACAAGTTCAGCAAGGTTGCAGTATACCAAAATCGATTGAATCTCTCTATACACTAGCAATGCACAATCAGAAAATGAAATCAACCAAAGAATTCCATTTACAATAACATCAGAAGAATAAAATATTTATAAATAAATTTAATAAACATGCAAAACTTACACACGTTTTCCCTACGGTCCAAAAGTAGAAAGCTTTCATAAGCTGAAATTGCATAAAGCAAAGAAGCAATCCATTAGGACACACTTTGCTAGTGGATGCACAAAATAAATTGAGATAAAGCTCAGATGCTCACAGACGTAATGAAAGCTATGGTGGTAGCTGGATGCTGAGATGCTGGGTGTAGTTCCTGGGAGAGGAGCTTGGAGGTGCTACGCCACCTGCTCAGGTTGCTTCTATAACAGCTCACTGCAAAATAAATGTTGAACACTATTTTTTGATTTTTGCCTTTTTTTAATAAAAGCAAAAATTCTCTTTAATTTCTTTTAGTCAGCAAAAGCAGCTACTAATGTATGTCTTTTGTAAAAGTGAAGTGTAAAGCAAACTTTTGAAAAGCAGGGGATACCTATATTCTGAAAATTATAAAACATCACTGAAAGGAACTAAAGGAGATACAGGTAAATGAAAAGTTTATGAATTGGAAGGCAATATTGTTAAGTTGGCAGTACTCCTCAAATTGACCTACAGATTCAATGAAATCTTTCAAAATCCTTAAAAAAAATACACAGTGTGAGAGTTGCAAGTTAAGTGTTATTCGGGGCAAAATGAGGACTGTAGCCCAGGAGATGGCATTTCAGATAGCTCTGAGAAACTGCTCCAAAGAGGTAGAGGGGAAGGTCAGTACATATGTGATTTTGGTGAAGGGGGAGTACATGCGATCAAGCACATCGTTTTTGTAGAAGGTCTCATGAGGGTTACTGCTGGTCACAAGAAGCAGATGTCACCATGAAGGAATTTAGTGCTTTTCTAGATATGAGGAGATTCAAGAATTGGGCTCATAAAATCAGCTCCTGAAAATATCTAACTATCTGAAGACATGTTCTGCCAGTTTTTCTCAGAGCACAGAGTGCCTCACTCCTGATCTCCACCCTGAATAACTTTCACAGGGTTTTGAAAGTAATCAGGTGCAGCGGCAACCAATTTAATCTTTGTAGAGGTCGATGGCAAGTGCCCGTGGCAAGTGCCAATTTGTAGTTGGCAATCCCAAGTGGCTTCTTTGTAGATATTGCCAAGCTGATCTGAAAATTCATAGAAAAATCAAGGGACCCAGAATAGTTTTAAATATTTTTGAAAAAGTATAAAGTTGGAGGACTCACACTTCCCAATTTCAAAGCTTTGTACAAAGTTACAGTAACCAAGTTGGCCATGGTCCTAGGATAAGGATAGATATAGATATATAGATCAATGGAACAGAATTGAGAGTACAGGAATAAACCCTCACATTTATGGTCAACTGATTTTTGACAAGAGTCCCAGAAGAATTCAGTGGGGAAAATATAATCTCTTTAACAAATGGTGCTGGGACAACTGGATATCTACATGGAAAATAATGAAGTGGGACCCTCTACTTCACATCATATTAAAAACTAACTCGGGCTTCCCTGGTGGCGCAGTGGTTGAGAGTCCGCCTGCCAATGCAGGGGATACGGGTTCGTGCCCCAGTCCGGGAAGATCCCACATGCCGCGGGGCAGCTGGGCCCGTGAGCCATGGCTGCTGAGCCTGCGCGTCCGGAGCCTGTGCTCCGCAACGGGAGAGGCCACAACAGTGAGAGGCCCGCGTACTGGGGAAAAAAAAAAAAAAAAAAAGTCATGTTATAGAGAACCTTAAAGGCAGCAAGAAAAAAATGACTAATCACAAAGGAACTCCCATAAAACTATCTGCTGATTTTTCAGCAGAAATTTTATAGGCCAGTGGGAGTGGCAGGATATATTTAAAAGGCTGAAAGGAAAAAATAATACAACCCAGAATACTCTATCTAGCAAGCTTATCATTCAGAATTGAAGGAGACAGAATTTCCCAGAGAAGCAAAAACTAAAGGAGTTCAACATAAATAAAGTGGTCTTACAAGAAGTATTAAACGGTCTTCTTTATGCAGATGAGAAAAGACTACAACTAGAAATTTTAAAACATGTGGGGAAAAAAAAGATCTCACTGGTAAAGGCAAATACATGGTAAAGGCAGCAGACCAGCCACTTTAAAAGCTAGTATGGAGGTTAAAAGACAAAAGTAGTAAAATCAACTATAACTACAATAATTAGTTAAGGGATACACAAAATAAAAAGATGTAAAATGTGACATCAAAGACATAAAACATGGTGGGGGTTAGTGAAAAAAATGTAGCGATTTTAGAATGCCTTCAAACTTAAATGACTATCAGCTTAAACAGCTATATATACAGGGCTATGTATATAAACCTCATGGTAACCACAAACCAAAAACCTACAATGGATACACAGAAAATAAACTGAAAGGAATCCAAACGTAACCAGCGGGGCTGGCGGGGGCTCGGGTGGGATGCTATTGAAGCGGTCCTCCAGGCGGACGCGCACGGCCGACTTGGCCCGCGTCTCGGGCGCGCCCTCCACGTTCTCCTTGCCGGCGCCGTCGGGCGCCTTGGGCCGGGTTGTGCCGGCGCCCGGGCCGTCGGCGCCCGGCGTCTTCTCGGCGGCGGGGGGCGCGCCCGCCTCGCTCAGCAGCATCATGCGCAGCTCCTGGAAGTCGATGTGGCCCAGGCACTGGTTGGCGCCGGCGAAGCTGCCATCGGCCAGCGCAGGCGGGCACAGCACCGGGTACACGGGCGGCGCGCCCCTCGCCGCCGCGAAGCCCCCGGCCGCCGCGCCCGGCGCCGCCGCCGCCAGGAAGGCCGAGTTGAGACGCGTCTCCAGCTCGCCGTCGGCCGCCGCCTCCTCCACGTGCGAGTAGAGGATGTGCTGCAGCTGCCTGTACTCGATCTCGGTCATCTCCACAAGGCTCAGGTCGGTGGTCGTGAAACTCTGCCCCGCCTCGCCCAGCGCCGCGTCCGCGCCCTCGGGGCCCGCCGGCCCGCCCGCCTGCGGCGGCTCCCGCTGCCCGGGGCCTGACATGCCGGCGCCAACGGCGTGGGGCGCGCGGCCGGGCCGGCTGGGCCAGGCCCGCCAGGCAGGGGGTTAGAAGCCGCCGGCCGCAGCGCGCCTGCGCCGCCCGCCCCCAAGGGCAGCCCCTCTCCGCCGCGGCCCCGCCGCACCAACCGCCCGCCCCGCCCCCGCCCCCGCCGCGGCGCCCCCTTCCGAGCTGCGCGCGCAGGTCGGGGGCGCGGGGGTTGGGCGGCGAGGCGGCGGCGCGCGGGGCCAGGCCGTCCAAGTGCAGTGCCTGAGGGGCCAGACCACCCGGGTTGAGTGTCCGCAGGGCCGGGCCGCCGGGATCCCAAGGTCCCCGGGGCCAAACGCCCGAGTCCAGTGTCCGAGGGTCAGACACCTGGGTCGAGTGTCCGCGGGGCCGCCCGGGGCCTGGCCGGGTATCAGGGCGCATGCAAGAGGCGCCTCTCCAGGTAACGCCTCACCACGAGTCCATGTATCCACGGGGTGTCATGCGGTCCCCCCCTCTCGGGACACGAGGCCTACAGTGCGCCCGAACAGCAGACAGGTGAGACAGCGGCCCCAAATACAGGCGTGACAAGGCAGTCTGTACGTAGGTGAAAATTCAGTCAGGTAAATAAATACACGTGGTGCACGGTTCCTCCTAGAACCGGCAGGGCTCGTGTAAAATCAATGCACTCGCAAACACTGGCCAATGATGAGCCAGAATGCACATGCCATGTGGGTTCATCCTTTTAAAGTGTGCTCTTCAGTGGTAGTGTATTCACATCCCATCACCACAGTTTTCGAACATTGTCATAACCCCAAAGACTCCCATACCCATTAGCACTCCCTACCCACTAACCTTCTTTCTGTCCCTATGGGTTTGCCAACCCTGGGTACGTCCTATAAATGGTGTCCTAGAATAGGGGCTAGACCCCTCGCCTGGGCTCACACATCAGGGTGTGGCAGATGGGGCTTCAAAGTGTGGTCCTCAGTGATTTGGGCTCAGGACCCCTCTGAGACTGAGACAAAGGCTTCTCTTCCCTGCACACGCTCATCTGCATCAGCCTCTAAGAAACATCTCCGATGTCCCCAAGGCCACTTCTTCGTGGGGACCGTTCTCCTGACAAAAAGTAAGAGCTTGGCCAAATGCTTCAGGACGGGTATCATCCTTTAGCATAAGGAACATCCTAGGCTGCTGGTCCCACATGCCAGGGCTGCCCTGTAACACACGGCACTGTAGACTTGATGCTCTGTTATCAATGATGAAGTCACTCAAGAACTTCATCAGCCACTGCTGACAGGGGTCTGACCCTCAGTCCTCGCTGGCACGTCGTCCACCTGTGACACCGACGTTCCCGCCTGCTGTCTTGCCCCCAGCAGCGGCCCTGCCTTACTTCTGCACGTTGTTCCCTGACCTCAGGACCCACTCAAGGCCCTTCGGTCTGTGGTCTCTTTTCACTTTCATTTCCCCCTTTGCCTCCCCGCTTCCTGCCCAGCCCTTCCTTGACGCAAGCCAGCACCCAGTGCGTTTGCTACAGGTCCTCAAATATGCATGCACGCAACCTTGTGAAAGGAGCTTTGTCCCCTTGCATTTTTAAAGTAGATAAATGACACGCTATTTTTTTAAAAAGACTTTTCCAAAATACCCCTGTCCACTTTCAGAATGCGTATTTAGATCAAGACTGACAGTTGAGGACTTCCCCGGCGGTCCAGTGGTTAAGACTCCATGCTTCCATTGCAGGGAGTGTGGGTTAGATCCCTGGTCGGGGAGCTAGGACCCCACAAGCTGCCCGGTGAGACCAAAAAAAAAAAAAAAAAAGACTGACAGTTGATATAACTGAGAAGAAATTATTTACTCAGGCCTTGCAGTTTCTCACTGCAAATTCCACATCACTCTTCATGTCACTGCAGCCTGCCTTCCGTGTCCCCGCCCACCGAGCCGCCCTGGGCGATGGCACCAACGCCCCCAACAGGACATGTCAGCCCTCCCCCCGCCCACGTGGCAACAACACCTGTGACTGCTCACCGTGGCCACGCTGAGTGCTCCCCACACGGCTCCACGGCCTCTTCCCGTCCCTCTGGCCTGCCCCCTGTGTGGTCCTCACGAGGAGCTTCTCCCCTTCAGGGCTCCTCCCGGCCACGCGGAGTACAGCCCCCGAGCCCCTCCTGTGCCTCCTCAATTCCAAAGGGTGCCCCTCCGCCCAGGGGTCCCAGCGGGAGGCCCCCTCTCCTCACGGCACCCATCCCACTGTGGTCCCCCCTTCACCTCTAAGGACCTGCCCTCTTCCTCCCACTGAGGCCGGGCCTGGTGCCGCAGTGCCCCAGGACTCACCCCGTGCTCCCCGGCGTCCAGCCCCCCATCTCCGATGCACCTCTGCCTGCACCTAGAGCACTGCCCCACGGACTCCTCCCGGGAGGACCGTCCTGAAACCGTTTGGTGGCTGCTCGGTGCCCTTTGGGAAGTCACCACCCTCAACATCCTTCAAAGCCTTTACTGATCTGAACCTGCTCGTTCCTCCAGCCACATCTCTGCTTCTTAGTCATAATGAACTCCTTTTAGTTTCAATCTTCCCCACGCTGTCTGCCCTGCCCGGATCTTTCCTCCCTTGAACTCTTTTATCTGAAAAAGTTTCACGTTTGCCAACTCCTCAGAAGCCTTTCCCTAGAATGGAGCGGCCACCTCTCCTCTCCTCTGTGCTCACTCTCCAGAGTCCCATCGTGCCAATGTCCCACTGATCACAATAGTCTGGCCCTACAGTAAGTCCTGGAAGGGCAGGGAAAATACCTTGTCCACAACTTCATCCTCAGCAAGGCCTGGGACACGAAGGCACTCAAAACATTATTTGCCAAATGAATAAATACATTAATTCACTCTTGTGAATGGTGACATACTATTTTAGATAAAAGCCATCCCTTAGTAATTTTTATTCATGTAACATTTTTAGAATTAACCACATTATCCATATTTCAAGTGGGCATAAGTCTGATAGAAACAAAATAGGCAATCATTTCTCAAGGAGTGATGCTGTTGAGGTTTCCAACCAGATAAACAAATTGGTCTTGCTGATAAAGCTCCTGGAGCAGAGGAAGTTATTAATAATGGTTTCTCAATGCATAACTACCGTCATTGTTATCAACGTTATCACCATCATCACCACCATCAGCATCATCATCATCACCATCATCACCATCATCACCACCATCACCATCATCACCATCATCACCATCACCATCATTACTATCATTGTCATCATTATCATCCCATCAACACCATCACCATCATCACCATCATTGTCATCATTATCATCATCATCTCATCATCACCATCACCATCATCACCACCATCACCATCATCATCACCACCATCACCATCATCATCACCACTATCATCACCACCATCATCATCACCAACACAATCCTCACCATCATCACCATCCCATCACCACCATCATCATCACTATCATTGTCATCACCATTGTCATTATCATCACAATCCTCACCATTCTCACCATCATCACCATCCCATCACCACCATCATCATCACTATCATTGTCATCACCATTGTCATTATCATCACAATCCTCACCATCCTCACCATCATCACCACCATCACCACCATCCTCACCATCTTTGCCATCCTCAATATCCCATCACCATCACCACTATCATGTTGAAAAACTGAAACGCATCTGCCCCCTTTTACCTCTTCCTCTATTTCTATATTTATAATGACTTATATACCTATTCCCAAATTAAGGCAGTTTAGTTCAAGGAATAAATCTATCTGCTAGATAGAGCACACATGTGAATATCATTCTTAAGAGAAAAAGATCTAAATTGATGCTTACTGGCACATACCCCAGAAACAGAGATTATGATATTACAACAGAACTCTATCCATTCCTTTCACTCAGGATTCAGAATTTATAAAGGACAACAACAAAAAAAGAATGCTGCATTTTCTTCTTCAGATGTTTGTAATTCAAAAAGTGTAATAAAAGTTAAACTCATAATTGTCTCTATGTCTGGGAGTTCTGGAAAACGAAGTACTATCAGAATCATGAACAGAATACACAGCCAGAAGAATTCAGCCAGGGAGAGGACCTGGAAAGTTGTCCAAAAAAATTAGTGTTTGAATGAATCGAAAAGCATTACAATATCTCCATCTCCTGAGGGAGGGTTTACAGGCCAGACCAGGCTTCCTTTAAAGGAGGTCATTGTCATTCCTACTGTGTGTCCCTGAGAACAATCATTTGAGACGAGGCCCCACAGAGACGGCCCCAGTTCCCTTGTCACCGTATCCAGATCCACGACTGTCAGCTCCCGGTCCTTCTCCCACCAGACCTGGCTTCAGCTCCTTCCCTGTTTCTCCACATATTTATTTATTGCAGACTTTATGACATTAAAGACATGAAAAAAAAAAAAAACTTCATCCATATTTCTCACACTCCAACAAATTCACTAGTTTATTTTTCTAATTTTTTTTTAACATTCCTGACTTTTCCATCCAAGTAGATATTTTCCCAAAGTTGGTGGTGGCAGCCACTTACCTTCATTTTATGAATATTTTCTAATGAAGCCACACAAGGTTCATAACCATCATCTTACTGGTCATCTAACATTCTTACAAATGAATATATCATAATTCACATTTTTCTATCAATTAACTTTTTGTGTATAAATAATTTTTCTTTTAAATTATTTTCTTCAGACTGGAACAAACTGAAAAGTCAGGTTATTGGAGTCAAATATCTTGACACAGACTGCAAAAGAGCTACCCATAGGGGTTGAAATAATTTGTATAACCCTGAATTTTCAAAGTCAAAAGAAGAGAACTGCCATCTATACACAGAATTTAATTATTTGAGAAAGAAATACCTAAGGTATAGCCCAGTGAAAAATTAATTAATAGAAAATCCTCAATTATCACAAGATTATTTTTATTGTCATCATTCTTCACTTGTTTTTGGGTGGACAATGTTCTTCTATTGGCTTCCACTCACTTTACAAATACAAAAGTTTACAGCCAGACACAGAACAAGCAAGACATTCAATACCGCACAAACAAAAACCTAAAAATCTGCAGGTTAGGTTAAGGACGCTGTCAACACTAAAAAGCATGTCTTGTTCTTTCAGACTCTTGAGTCATGACGCTTTGAACTCAAGTGAACTTCCTGTCACTTTACTGCCTTGGTCTTTGAGCTGCCAGGCCTGTCCTCCTGTCCCAGCCCTTCCAGGTAAGGTCTAGCAAATGTGTGCCCAGGTGAGTGTTATGTCGCCTGAAACCATAAAGACAAAACCCAGATGGGAAAGAATGTTTCCATCCCTGGTGTAATTAAAGAAGAAAAGAAATCACCCTCTTGGAGATGGGTCATGAGGAAGTATTTCTTGTGCCAGAAAGTGCATCATTATGGAAAGTTCTCTGATAAAGTGCTGATATCCAATACCGTCCACCCTGATAACAGAGAAAACGCCCACAGGAGGGCACCCACTGCCTCAAAGGGTAGTAATTAAACAAGAAATAAGGGTCACAAACACACAGAAGACCATAAAACTTAAGTCACCTGTTCATTCTCTGTAACAAATGAAGCATTTCTTGGAGTACGGGGATGGGGGGGGAGTCCATAATTAATTCTGGCTGAATAGAAATGTGCAAAATAGAAAATATACCTCAGATTAAACAATAACTTGATACCATTAAGGAAAGTAAATATATAGTTAATTGGGATTTTTTTAATAATCTAAGATAGCCATTTTTAAGACAAACAAGTATAAAGAAAACAGAGCCAAGACTCACGTAGTTACTTTGGATACTATAAATAAGTAACTATATGTATGGTTAGGAAATTCAAAAAGTACAGGAAGAATACAACCACTCTCCCAAAAGATAAATTATTCGAACGGTTTTCTTAATTCATTTTTTAAAGACATAAATAAATATAACAAATTTTTTTGGAAATGATTTTTCATATCAGCATTTATAGATCAGCTTCATTGTTTTAAAAGGCTATATAATCATCTACTGTAGAATTTAAGTTACTTAACCCATCATCCAGTTATGGAATTTGCAAAGTTTTCTGTCTGAGGCCAGTGCTATCAGGAGTTTTCTGTACAACTGGCTGACTTTTGTTAAGTATATCTATGAGGTGGCATTGCTAAACAAGATTATTGACTCAAAGTACATATGATTTTTAATTTAGATTTTTATTGGGTAGATATAACCAAAATGCCCTCAGTAAAAGCCAAACCAGTCATTATTCACTCTAATAACACTTTCAGTAGCACCTGAGACTAACAAACTTAAATTTTTATCAGTCTTGTCAAACTCATATGCAAAAAATAATATTTCTTAATTATTAAGATCAAGCATTTTTCATAAGTTAAGCATATAGTGAGTCCTTCTCTATTAACTTCTGTTCTTCCCTGTACCCATTTTTCTATTAAATTGTTTTGCTTCGTTTTTACTGGCTTGTAAATCATTGTTTCCTGTTTTGTTTTGTTTTAATTAAAGAAGTCAGCCCTTTGTTTTTTTTTTTTTTTTTTTTAGGTACTGCTAATACTTTTTCAATTTGCTTATTTGCCTTTTTATCATCTAAATCTTTTTTTTTTTTTTTTTTTTTTTTGTGATATGCGGGCCTCTCACTGTTGTGGCCCCTCCCGTTGCGAAGCACAGGCTCCAGACGCGCAGGCCTAGCGGCCATGGCTCACGGGCCCAGCCGCTCCGCGGCACGTGGGATCTTCCCGGACCGGGGCACGAACCCGCGTCCCCTGCATCGGCAGGCGGACTCCCAACCACTGCGCCACCGGGGAAGCCCTCATCTAAATCTTTTATGCAATCACTGTATCAATCTTTTCATTTATAGCATCTGAATTTTTTTTCCCTACAAAGACCAGCATAATTTAAAGGACCTTGTCAAGGCCAAACTAAAACAGGCAACGGCAACTTACAAAAAAATTACAAATATTTGTCAAACCAGTCATAAAATCAATGGCAAATCTCTAGTTTCAAACGAGAATAACATTATTTTAAAAAATAAGTGCGAAGTCCCCTCTTTCCTGCCAAGAGTCCCAGGAGGTAAGCTCCCCTGGAAGATGGCAGAAGTGCCAGTCCTGCACCCCCAAATTCCACATCCCACAGCGATGGTTACGGACGCCCTTTCCTCGGTTCCCTCAGGACAGCTGAGACACCACAGCATTTTGGGGGGCTCTTAACAATACATACATACAAATACATAAATAAAGGAGCCCTGGGTAAAATGGTGTATTGAAATCTCCTCACAGACTTTTTCTTTTCCCAGACAAAATAAGAGGGAGGAAAAGGAAAAGAAATGAAGTCAGAGGAGACAGCGGGCAGGGGCGGGGGGCGGATCTCACAAGCCCACCATGGTCAGTCCCCAAAATCTTCAGAGCAAGGGACTCTCCCCCATACACGCATCTGTGGAGTCAGGGGCCCTGAAGGACCCCTTTTCTCCTTCTTCTGACAGTGGAGGTGGGAAAATGGCTGCTGGAACATTCAAACTACGACGCACAGAAAGTGAACAAGGAGGCTGACTCTGCTGGAGATGCTCCCAGGGCTACACATAAAAACAGAAAAAGAATCCAAAGTTGGAGATTCACTTCCCTAACTGGATGGGTGAATGTGGTATAAAACCTTTAACAAGATGTCAAAGGAGAGCATGCAGCCTGGCTCGGCTAATATGCCTGCATCTCATCCCCGCCAGCATCCCAACCTCATGCTGGAGAAAAGTGGCACATATAGGATATGCTCAGACACTGCATCAGAGTTTGAAGGAGAAATCAAACTTGTCTCAGGTTTATTGAAAAGAGAGTCAAGGACAAATACAACACCTGGGCTAAGCGGCCCAAGCATCAGTCACATGAAAACAAAGAGTAAGACAGCTATCTAAACATTCTGGAGGGAAGCAAACAAACAAAGCCAGCAAAAGAAAGCCATGGACCATGGCTGGAAAAGAAACAACTCAGAGGGCTTCCCTGGTGGCGCAGTGGTTGAGAGTCCGCCTGCCGATGCAGGGGACACGGGTTCGTGCTCCGGTCCGGGAAGATCCCACATGCCGCTGAGCGGCTGGGCCCGTGAGCCATGGCCACTGAGCCTGTGCGTCTGGAGCCTGTGCTCCACAACGGGAGAGGCCACAACAGTGAAAGGCCTGCGTACCGCAAAAAATATATATAAATAAAAATTAAAAAAATAAAAAAGAAACAACTCAGATAAAATGAAGAATTTCTTTACAACTGTTTCATAAAGAAGAACAAATTAATTAAGAACAAACATTCAGAAAACAAGAGCTGATAAAAAAGATGATAAATAAATAAATAAAAAGAGAAGTTGCAGATCTAAGGGATAAAAATAACAAAAAAAAATCATTACTGTGGAACTCTAAATGATTTAGAAACCACAAAACAAAGATAACAACACTGATTTAAAAAAAAAACAATTTTAAAGGCAAAAATATTAACACAAAAAGCTAACAGAATCAGCTTTGAAAAACAAGACTCCACAGCATAAGGATAATTGCCATTCCTGAAGCAGAGAATCCAACAAATGGAACAAAAAATATGCTCAAAGATATAACACAGGAGAATTTCCCTAAAACAGAGAAAACTTTATTTCAAGACTGGAAGAGTATGCCATATTTCTGAAAAATAAGCTGCAGCTGAAGTAGAGCTATTGAACTTCCAAGATAAAGGACATATACTACAAATATCCACACAAGAGGAAAAATATCTATCTGGCCTCAAACATATCCTCAAACTATTCAGTGCTAGATAACAATGCATCAATAGTTACAAAGTTCTAAGAGAAAGAAAGTGTGATAAAAATACAAGACCCAACCAGAATGACCCTTAAATAAAACCAACATACATACATTCTCAACCATAAAAGAACACAGATGATCACTAACCGTGAACCCTAAGGGGAAAAAGGCTTAGCAATGAAATCCAGCCGACATGAAAATGGGACAAAACTAAAAATCCAATTAATATCACTCTGCTTCCAATACACTGACCAGCAACAATAGGGCAATGCCTGCTGGAAGAATATAGTTTTGTTGCATTGCTGATCTCACAGAAATGAGAGAGTAAAAGAAATCTCCAAAGAGCTCGGAGGAGAGAATTGACAAAAGAAATTAATTAAAAAGAAAAAAGAAGTCATGAGTTGAATCTTTAACTGCAAGGTTGAATTACAAAAGAGAGTGTACCCCTCGAGGGGAATGGAGAGAAAGCAGGTGAGGCATTTAAATAGCTAATGGCTGAGAATTTTCCAGAACATATAAAGTGCACAAATTTCACTGATAAAAGAAATATAACATGTACCAGGAAACATAAATCCACATTAACAGCTTCAGCACAAGAGTCAAAGAGGAGATCCCAATAAGCAATTCAAGAAATAAAGACACTACCTCAAAGGAATAATTAGACTTATCAAAGACTCATTAATAGCAGGAAACCAGAAGACAATTAAATATCTTTAGATTACTTGGAGAAATTTGGTTGATCTAGAATTGTGTACCCAGAAAACTCATCTCTCAAAAATGAGGGTAAAAGAATATTTTCAGATAATCAGAAACCAAGTTATCCAACATAAGGACACAGACTGGATAAAAGTAAAGAGACAAAAAATATATACTAGGTAAATAGTAAACAAATTAACTACAGTAATTTCAGACAAGGGACTTGAAGACACAGAGCATTAGATACAGAGAGGATCACTACATAATAAAATAAGTGATGCAATAGGAAAATATAATAATTTTATGCATTTATATGCTTAATAAATGTAATCAAAATATATAAAGCAACAACTGATAGAACCACAGAAAGAAAATGCCAAAGTTACTTTCGTAAGAGAATTCAATCCTATCTCACCACCATTCTCATAATTTTCAGTAAGAAAGTGTTCGTTTGTCTGTTTGTTTGGCCACAAAGCATGCGGGATCCTAGTTCCCCAGCCAGAGATCAAACCTGTGCCCCCTGCGGTAGAAGCAGGGAGTCTTAACCACTGGACCACCAGGGAAGTCCCGAAAGTGTATTTTTAAAATAAAACACCACTACAGTTCTTTTTTTTGATCAACTATTCATTGTCATCCAAGAGTTAAGACATTAAAGGTGCAGCAAGCTTATAAAGTACTATTTTCTAAAAGAAATAGAAGGAATTTTCATCTTTATTATTTTACTTTTGGTCATGCAAACACTTTGATGATATAAATCTTTATGTCCCCCACAAATCTGGTCAGAAATCACTTTTGATTCTGTTGACGGAGTTAAACAGTCTATAGTAGGATAAAGTACTGGGTACAAGTGGTCCGAAGCAAGATAAAAGTCTACAATAAAAATGCTACATCTTAAAAAAGAAACTGATTTGTGCACTAAATGTTTTGTGCCTTGATTTAGTATTAACATGATGTCTGTGTAAAATGACAGAAAGAACCAGTGTCGAATCACATTATGTTTCCTGTCATTCTGCATTATGCCAGATTGCTAAATGTGTTCTTTCTGAGAAGCCTGATTGAATAACTATATACATTTACTGTCCTATGTGACAGTTTTTTCATTGTTAGAGATTTCAGTAATTAAAATGGGAAACAGAAGCTTGGGTTACTTTCCTTATCAAAACTATGTTCCTTGGAGCCACATTATTATGATGGTTTTGTGCTCTTACACATCAGATGTCTTAAGCTGAGTGCAGTTTAGGGGATCCTCTGTAATTAAAGGAAGGTCCTTCTTTCCTTTAACACTGTGATCCAACCTGTGACAAATCTGTACTATACACCATGTAAATGGCTAATAAGTCAATTACAAACCAACCGAATGTACCAACCTTAGTGCTGGTGCTGAAATCTCTTCAGAATAGTCATCACGATCTCAAAGGTTGCTTCAAAAGTGTCAATCAAAACTGAAGAGGAAACACTAATGCATGTTGAATTCTCATGCTTTAGGTGTATTTCCTTTTTTAGAGTTGTTCATTCTTTGCTATTTTTACCATACTGTTTCATTTAAATTTCCTACACGCTAACTCTGTGCAATTGAAATAAAATTGCAGTATATACAAAAATAAAATAGGGTACCATTTATACTATCAATGAAAAGTTAAAGTAACTGGGGGTGGGGGGAATCTAACTAAAATATGTGCAATTATTTCATGAAGAAAATTATGAAACTTTATTAAAAGACACCAGAGAGAACCTAAATAAATGAATAAACATTGTTAATGAATAAGAAATAGCAATATCATAAAGATGTTAATTCTACCCAAATTGATCCATAGGTTCAATACAATTCCAATGGAATTCCAACAAGGTTTTGTTTTGAGTTTGCTGTTGTTGTCAACTTTAATGAGCTGACATTTTTTTAATGTATAAAATTATTTGGGAAAACAAAGGGACTTCCCTGGTGACCCAGTGGTTAAGACTCTGTGCTTCCAAGGCAGGGGGTGTAGGTTCGATCGCTGGCTGGGGAACTAAGATCCCACATGCCACATGGCATGGCCAAAAATGATAATAATAATAATATAATTAAAGTTTTTTTAAAAAAAACAGAGGGAGAAGAGAATGTGAGGAAAAAAAACAGCAAAGAAAACAAAGTCCAAAAAATATCCAAGACAACTTTCAACAACAGATTAAAAGAATCTGTCCTCCCACACATCAAGACTTTATATAAAATGACAGTAAGTAAGACCACTTGCTATTACTTCCACAACATGGAAACTGACCTAGGGAACAGCTAGCTCATAGAGCTTAGGAACAGAGTTTTGTATACTTGGAAACTTGATACAGGAAAAAAGGTGGTCAACGGACCAATAGGAGAAAAACTTGCTATTCAACAAATTGTGCCACATAATTGGTTATCCTCAGCGTGAGGGTACAAAACTCTTAATGTGGAAAAAAGAAATTTTTTAAATGTTTGCAAGAAAACATAGATCGTCTCCTTCAGTTTTGTTTGTCTTAAATAATACACACAAACACACACACACACACACACACACACACACACACACACACACACAACCCATAGACCACAAAGGAAAATTAAGCCATGTTAAATTAAAACCTCTGATCCTCAGAGAAGCTATTTGAAAAGTGAGATTCACCACAGACTTGAAGAATCTATTTCAACATACACAACAACAAGATAGTATCCGGAATATATACACATGCCTACAAATCAGTGAGGAGATAATCCAATAGAAAACAGTCAAAAAACAGGAGCAAAGAAGAGCAAATTATGGACCCTCAGAAATATACGGGCAGACGTTCGATCTCAGTAGGGCTCCGGCTGACACAAATTATCCCCAGGAGATACCATGCTACGTCCACCAGTCTGGGAAAAGTAACAAGGATTGCTGAGGATACAGATGAACAGGATCTCAGAAGGCAGCCTGAGAACCGTATTCAGCGGCGGACGTGCAGATTCTACGGCTCAGCAATTCAGCAACTATGTCAGAGGTTGAGCCGTATCAGTTTACCTATATTGGACTAGCTTCAACCTATACAAAAGGTTCCACCGGATAGTGACTTTTTGAGAAGGCACAGTAAGGGTGAACCAAAGGTGTGCTCAATCCTGCTGACAACAGCATTATTTGTGAATGAAAAAAATTTGTTCTTTAATTCTTCTAGGTCTTTGTTAAACATTTCTTGCATCTTCTTGACCTTTGCCTCCATTCTTTTTCCGAGGTCCTAGATCACCTTCACTATCATTATTCTGAATTCTTTTTCTGGAAGGCTGCCTATCTCCACTTCATTAAGTTGTTTTTCTGGGGTTTTATCTTGTTCCTTCATCTGGTACATAGCCCTCTGCCTTTTCATCTTGTCTGTTTTTCTGTGAATGTGGTTTTTGTTCCACAGGCTGCAGGATTGTAGTTCTTCTTGCTTCTCTCTACCCTTTAGAATTGAAGATTTTTGAGAGGAGAGCACACTGCTGGAAATTAATTTACCTTGTAAATCTAATGTTTATTGTTAGGTTCCTTGAATCATAGTAACACAACAAAATAAAGATTTCATGAGTTCAGTCATTTTATTCAATATAATGAAAATCATAATATCAACATTTAAACTATTTGTAAATTAATTTATTAAAAGAATTGGATACATCATGACTAAATAATGCACTCACAATTTTATATAATATATATTATATATTCAATTATTTATAATATATATCATATTATTTCAATTATATATAATATAGTCAAGTATATATAATATATATACATTCATGTATATATTGACATATCAATATACATATTTCACATTTGAGATATATATATATATATAAAGTCTCATATAGTTCCTTTAGCCTGTTGAGAGGCATGCTAGTTTTATTTCCACCTTCTTTATCATTCTATTTTAATTTCACTTGGTTCATAAATTCACTAATATTAGAGAAAAACAATGAGAAGTAATTTTTCTTACTAAAGGATTCTTGCCTGAAGGATTCATCCATAAAATCCCTCTGTAATGAGCAAGTGTGCACACTCTTGTGTGATAGGGTTTGATCTGCTCAAATCCAACATAGCTCAACTATAGGTGTCTGCAGACACTGACTGTGGATGGCATCAGGCTTGCATCAAAGAACAGTAGTCTCTGTGTTTTATAACTCCAGGGCCATGGCATTTAAGGGCGTTTGAATGACACACGAGGCAGGCTGAGCCCCCTTGTTTAACTCTGAGCCCTCCTCTGGATAGGAACACGAAGGGATTGAAGTAAGGCATAAACCTCTGAGGAAAACATGGGAGCAGACAGTGAGAGAAAAACATCTGGAGGTGGCCAAATGGTGACTGGAATAGTGGCCTGGAGAAAACTCACGCTACCCTGGCTGTAGGGGGAATCAGCAGCATGCTGGTGCTGATGTTTACCGCAAGGGCCCAGAATGGGCCAGAGCTGGGGCCGTGCCGTGGGGCCCAGCATGAGTCTGAGGGGTCCCCACAGCTGAGAGTGGGCTAACTGTCTTTTTAAGAAGCAGTTAGACCCTGGTCATCACCCTGCCCCTGTCAAGAAAAGGAGTCTCATTTTCCCCCCAGCTCTAGGACAGGTGACCTCAGGAGCACCCGGCAGAAAGAAGAGGTGAAGGTATAACCTCTGCACACATGGTGGGCTGTGCACCTCCACACCCAGCACATTGGCCAAGCTGAAACCCCCTGGGCACAAGGTTGCAGGATTCCTGGGGTCAAACTTCTGGATACCACACTCTGCAGTCTCCAGCCAGACCATCTAGCCGTGAAGCTCACGGTTGACTTGCCTCTCATGTGTGCAGAAAAAGCCAGCCTCTGACTGTTCAGCTCTTCAATGTGACAAGCGTCACCAGACACATGTGGAAAGCAACTAACAAGAAACATGGAGCCCCGTTTAACACATAGGAAAGGGGGTACTTGGGAGTAAAGATGTGAGGGAGCTAAAAACATGGAACAAAACTGTCACTGCATCCAGTAATATAGGAAAACATATAGACTCTAGGAAAAGGAGTATTTATGGAAAAAAAGTCTTAGAATAATCATTACAGTGGAAATGAAAAATTTAGCCTAGGGTTTAAAATATAAATTGATAAAATATTCCAGACGGTGGAACAGAAAACAAAGAAGAAAAATAAGATAGAAACGATTTTTAAAATAATAGATTAGACAAAACTACAATCACCTCACACCAGTCAGAATGTCGATCATCAAAAAATCTACAAACAATAAATGCTGGAGAGGGTGTGGAGAAAAGGGAACCCTCTTGCACTGCTGGTGGGAATGTAAATGGATACAGCCACTATGGAGAACAGTATGGAGGTTCCTTCAAAAACTACAAATAGAACTACCATACGACCCAGCAATCCCACTCCTGGGCATATACCCTGAGAAAACCAGAATTCAAAAAGAGTCATGTACCCCAGTGTTCACTGCAGCTCTATTTACAATAGCCAGGACATGGAAGCAACCTAAGTGTCCATCAACAGATGAATGGAGAAAGAAGATGTGGCACATATATACAATGGAATATTACTCAGCCGTAAAAGGAAACGAAATTGAGTTATTTGTAGTGACGTGGATGGACCTAGAGTCTGTCATACAGAGTGAAGTAAGTCAGAAAGAGAAAGACAAATACCATATGCTAACACATATATATGGAATCT
Organism: Kogia breviceps; assembly: GCF_026419965.1. NCBI lineage: Eukaryota > Metazoa > Chordata > Mammalia > Artiodactyla > Physeteridae > Kogia > Kogia breviceps. The sequence goes on along the minus strand of NC_081318.1, from coordinate 113,339,040 downwards.
AAAAAAAAAAAAAAAGGTCATGAAGAACCTAGGGGCAAGATGGGAATAAAGACACAGACCTACTAGAGAATGGACTTGAGGATATGGGGAGGGGGAAGGGTAAGCTGGGACAAAGTGAGAGAGTGGCATGGACATATATATACTACCAGATGTGAAATAGATAGCTAGTGGGAAGCAGCCGCATAGCACAGGGAGATCAGCTCGGTGCTTTGTGACCACCTAGAGGGGTGGGATAGGGAGGGTGGGAGAGAGGGAGACGCAAGAGGGAAGAGATATGGGAACATATGTATATGTATAACTGATTCACTTTGTTATAAAGCAGAAACTAACACACCATTGGAAAGCAATTATACTCCAATAAAGATGTTTTTAAAAAAAGTACTGAAGCAAACACAGTGAAACATAGATTTGTTGTAGCAGAATAGTGGGTACGGGGCCTTCCCTGGCAGTCCAGTGGTTAAGAATCTGCACTTGCACTGCAGGGGACATGGATGCAATCCCTGGTTGGGGAACGAAGATCCTACATGCCGTGCGGCATGGCCAAAAGAAAAAAAAAATTTTTTAATTAAAAAAAATTGAGAACAGTGGGTACGGGTACCCTGGCATTTCCTGGTATGTTTGGGAGCTGCTGCCATAAAGCACTGTGATGTACACTCAGGACGTGTGCTGGCTGGTGGAGGGGGCCGCGTGCACCCCCTGCGCGGGGCTGGGCCATTGTGATGTGTCACAGAAGGTGATGCAACAGAAGAGCCCAAGGCATCTCAAGGTTTGTTCACTCGGTTTCCTCCTCGAAGGACAACCACCTGAGAAGTAAGAAGACAAAACCCGAACCAACCCAAAGCACATTATGGATCACATCACGTTTTCCATAAAGTAGCAAAGAGACGGCGGACGGTATTCCATCTACCAGCAATCTGTTCCTCGTGGGGAAAATGAGTGGAAGGCCTAGGTCGAGGTGGGGCGCCAGGCTCTTCAAGGCTCCTTCTGAGGAGGCCAGCAGCGGCTCGAGCAGGCGTGCCGTGGTCTCCGCGCAGGAAAGCCCTGACGCCAGCGCGTACGTACCTGCAGGGGGATTCCGTAAGATCCGGTGGTATACGTGTCATGGGGCCTATGTGCTCTGGTCACCTGGAAAATAACCCTCTCTTATAGAGAAAGCCTCTGAAGATTTCTCTGAATCCCAGTACTTTCTGTGGCCTGCTGTCTTCTTTCTGTGGCAGGGGTTTTGGGTTAATTACAGCAAGTGGGGGACAAGGGTTATAAAAGAGAAGACATTCTTTTTTAATGTCACTTTGGCAGCAGCGTGAATTATGCGATTGTAACGTGCAGCGTCTCGGGTCACTCGTCAGTGGCCTCTTGCCCGGTCTCTGTCGTGTGCAGGGTCCAGCGCTGAGCTTTTAGGACTCTGGACACAGAGGGCGTTGGTTACATCCTTGGGTGAGAACTGACTACACAGGCTGTGGGTGGGTACACACTTTGAGCTAATAACTGTCTCCTCTAGTTAGAGCAAGTGAGGAGACAGCAGGAAAGCCCCGGCCACTTGGGTGGCCCAAAGACCCAAGACCCTTCACCTGCCCCCTTGGCGCTGCCTGCTGGGAGAACAAAACAAAGAGTAAGGAAGTAACGGTCCCCATGGTAACAGCTAAGGTTTAATCAAAAAGCTAAGTTAACCTTTGGTTAATGAGGTATGTGGTAATTTTCATTAAGCCAGTCCCTCGGGAGGGGTCCATGACCTTTGAGTAACTCTCTTTAGACAGTGGATCCCCCAGGTGACCAGTGAGATTTCAAGGGGTATGGTGGTTTTAAGAAGGCACGTCCCTTCGGAGAAGAGGGCTGGTAAGACCTTCCTCTCTGTTGCTTTTGGCACATTTTCACCACCTCGGGTGGACAATAGACATGATTGCTTTTTGCAGGTGGATAAGCCACTTAAAGGTTCTATATGGGAGGAATTAGGTGGCTCATTCTGTAGAGGAACAAAATTTGCCCTCCCCCCCACCATAAAATATGTCTCTTTGCCATGAGAGTTAATGTAGGCCGATTATTTTGAAGAAATGGGAGACTCAGGAGGTTCTTTTTACCTCCCCCTTAGCTGCATAAAGAACTGAGATAAAGGGACGGTGCCCTGGAACAGAGCCGTTAGCAGGGAGGATGTCTGCAAAGAATCGGGGCAAGGGGTGGGGATGGGCAGGGCCCAGACATCAGAGTCCACTCTGTGTCCCACTGCCTCTGCTTTTATGTACCAGACCCTTGCCTTTCCATCCCCATGTGAACCGCCTTCCTCCCCTCTGAAGTCCCAGCCCTGACCTCCTCTGCTGCCTTTAGCTGAAGATGGTATTTGAGGTGAGGGTCTCAGCTATCTGGGCGAGCGACTCCGTTTTCCTGGCCTCCCTCACAAGGACCTGTTATAAAACTTGTGTTTGCTTAGTCTGTCTCAGGTCCATTTAATTCTTAGACCAGCCAGAGGAGCCTAGGAGGGGAGAGGAAAATGTTTTCCTCCCTGGCAGTCCTGAGTCTATATTCCCCGCGGGGTTCGAGCTGCTTCCGGAGCTGTCAGGTTACAAGCCCTATGGACAGCACAGCTCAGGGGCAGGTCCCCGAGGGAGTAAATCTGTCCATTCGGTCAACTAGCTCAAACGAATTCAGGAAATCTCTTTCCTGTCTCCTTCGCGAAATGTTAAACAGCAGTGTTACTTTCTGTGGCCTGGGGCTTTAGGTTAATTACAGCAAGTGCGGGACAAGGGTTATGAAAGAGAAAGACATTCTTTTTTAAAGAATGCACGTGGGCAGCAGTGTGAAATTATGACTGTAACCTGCAGCCTCTCGGGTCATTCACTCGTCAGTGGCCTCTTGCCGGGTCCCTGTCGTGTGCAGGGTCCAGCACTACGAATGAAGCAGCTTCCAGACTTGAGGTCCCTTGCTCAGCCATTCTTCATTCGCCTGGAACAAGGAATTCTGCCTTTCTGTTGATGGAAACTAGCTCATAACAGGTCAAAACCCCAGACCCAAACTGCTCAAGTGACTTGCAGAAACTCAGGCCCAGCAGTGTCATAGGGGCGGGGCGGGCACCAGGCCGTTATCGCGAGACTGAGCACACGTCCGTCTCCGTGGGTCCGAGGGACCTGGTACCCATTTGCGTGGCCTGAGGAGGCTGAGGGCCAGCTGGGTCCTGGGCACCTGGCTCCCTCAGTGATGATGGCTGGGCAGCTCTGGGGGCCGGGCCCTGAGGGCGCTGCCAGCCGAGGCCCCTCAGCGGGGCCTGGGCACCTGCGGGAGGACCCAGACTGTGTGCTGGATGAGCGCTCCCCGGCAGGGTGACTGGCCCGCCCAGGGACCCCCGTCCCCTCAGCCATGGCCTGGACCTCGGAGGGCGGAAGTCGAGACTTGGGACCTGAACAAGTAAGATGTGGGGTGATGATGTTGCTTTGCTTCGGGATTTGTGATGTGTTAAAAGCCGCAAGGACGCATGGAGAAGGAACTTCATTCCCGTCTTTCTCTTTCTTTGTTTATGACCTTTAAGAGCCTTACACCTTTAGATAAAAACTTGCAGGACAGAGGATAACATTTGTTTTGATGGAGGTTTACAGGAACGTTGTGACCTGACCTTCGCGGACAGCTGCGAGAACAAAGGCTCTGCCACGAAGAAGCCTTCAGCAAACCAACCGCCCGTCCCTCACCTTTCCTATGAAAGGGCTTTGCTCAAAGGCTTCAGGGAGTTCGGGGGTTTTAAGGCGTGAGCCCCCCGTCTCCTTGATCAGCCCTGAAATAACACTTTCTCTGCTCCACACTCCAACGTTTCTGTTTTGTCTGCCCTCACTGTGCATCGGGCACACAGTCTTGTGTTCAGTAACAACGCCCCCTTTCCTAAGCTGTGACCCAGTGCTTCTCCTGCTACGTCAACGTGCCATCTGTAATTAATGAGTGATCATCTTTATGTAGTTTTTCGTACGTTTTAAATAGAAATTTCAGTCTGCCACCTGAGCTTTGTCCCAAAGCTTTGTCCCAAAGCTCCTAGCCTTCTTTCTTAATGTGATTAGCCTATTTTAGCCATTTTCCTTTGTTTTCTTTTTAAACAATCTTTAAAGTTGGATGTGCAAAGGTTATAACTGGGATCACATTGTAAAACTCTTTGGAAAAATCTACTGAGGCTGAATATGCACAGACCCTACCACCCAGCAGTTCCTCTCTTGGGAGTTCGCCTAAATGAAATACACACGGTGTGTTCATCAAGAGCCACGGACAAGAGCGCTCACGGCAGCGTCGTTTGTGAGACCGCAACGGCGTTGTGCGTCACGACCCCTAATGCCCACGGCATCAGGATGGTACCCGTGCGTGTGCTCACACAGTGGGGTGACACTTATCACACTGCAGTGATAAGAATGAAGGGGCTCCAGCCACGCAGCGTGAGGCTACGGGTGGCTCGCAGACTTTCAGAGGAGCAGCCGCACATATGTTCCCTTTACGATGCTTGCCAACCAGGAAGCCTGCTCAGTGGGCACAGAGCCTGGGAGAGAGGTGCCCTTCAGGGGCGGGAAATGCAGGGCCTGATGGGGGCCCAGAGGGGCTGCTGACCAGCCGCCGTGCTCTTTCCTGGTTCTGGGTGAAGTGACACGGATACGTTCATTTTGTGAAGGTCCACTTGAGCTGTGTGATGGTTTGCGCTCTTTTCCATATGTATGTTGTACTTCAATAAAAAGTGGGAAAAAAGGTTAGGATTGCTTTCAAGAATTTTATCAGACAGTTGCTCATTGCAACTTGTTCTTTAGCTTAATACCGAATTTCCACAAAATCAGACTCCGACTTTTCTTTTTTCTCTTTGGCTCACGCTACATTGCAGACCTCTAGGATAACCTCCTTTGTTTTCTTCTTTATAAGCATTTATAGGCATAAAAACAGGCAACCGCATGACAGTAATGTGTGTTAAAGAGAGGGGTATATACGTATGTGTGAATATGTATATACACCAGCCTGAATACTGTTTTCCCTCAATTTCACAGATAGTGGATTAGGAATTAAATTAACTCACGTACTCAGCCTAGTCATGTTTGTTGACTTGGTTGTAGAGGTTAAAGTTCAAATTAAAGGTTAAGGGTGATGTGTCGTTAAATTCTTTTTGCTGTTATGTTTCTTCTTTTTAGGTTAACTGGATCGTGGAAGACTGTCACGAGTATGGTGTTTATACTGACTTTTCTTCTTCTAGGTGAGTCTTCCTAAATAATGATCCTTGAAGCCATTTCACAGGATGTGTGTGGTGAGAGACATCACAGTGGAATGACTCATATTTGTAATAAATGCCACAGGAGCCTGGAAGTGATGGCACGCTCTTGAACCATTCCTTTTTTTTTTTTTGTCTTTTATTTCTGATTGTAAAAGTAATATGGGCATCTTTGTAAAGACTTAGCAAGTACTTTATTTCTCTTAGAATCACAGTTTAAAATGAAAGAAGTTGCTTTGAAGTTACGACTCCTTTATATTTTTATTGCAAACACATGCCATTGACCTTTTCTAAATCTGGGTGACTCCTCTTATGGGATTTTGACAACCAAAAACTCTGGCTTATCATGGGATTCTTGAAGAAATGATGGAACAGGCCGTTTGCAGTTTTCTGACTGTAAATGTCACCCATCACAAACCCTAGCACACCGAAAAACTGCTCTGTGGTATGCGGACAACCTGAAGTGTAGACTCTGCCCATGAGCGAGTCCCCCCAGTGTCACCACGAAATGCTCTCTTACATGGCAGTGGGGGCTATTTAGTTGGGACTGCATGCAGATACCTGGACCGAGGGCTCTCTAAGCCTGCGCCAGCCTGCCTTTAGCCGCATCTTAGTGCCCTGTGCACCCACCCCATCTCAGCAGACCCCTAGACTAGACCTTGAATATTCCAGTTCCCACTGAGAACTGCACACGCTGCCTGGCTCTGCTGCTTCCCACTGTCTGGTCTTCATGTCTGCTGATCTCAGACTGTGAACCTCAGGAGGCTGCACCTGCGCCCCCGACCCCTCGCTGCTGCCCGCCCCTGACTCGTGAACCCTCTGTGATGAGATTTCCCACAGCTCTACCCTAGACCCGTGCACGGTGAGCCACGCCTGCTCTGCTTGGGCCCCACCTCCCTGCCTGTGTCAGGAACACGCCCTGTGAACGGTAGAACTATTTGTGCTCAGGATTTTCCTTGTTTTGGAAATGAATACCCTATATTCCTTTGACGTCTTTTAAGATACAACTTCACAGTGCATGCAAACTTCTTCTTTGTCTCTCCCCACTGTAAGCTTGCCCGCTTGCCCACAAAGGGGCCAGATCCATTTTAGACACCACTGATGTGTTCATGATTTCAATGGAATTAAACTGGACTCAGATCCATTTTTTTAAAATCTATTTTCGGCTGCATTGGGTCTTCGTTGCTGTGTGTGGGCTTTCTCTAGTTGCGGCGAGCAGGGGCTACTCTCTGTTGCGGCGCGCAGGCTTCTCATTGCGGTGGCTTCTCTTGTTGTGGATCACGGGCTCTAGAGCGCAGGCTCGGTAGTTGTGGCACATGGGCTCAGTAGTTGTGGCTCATGGTCTCTGGAATGTAGGCTCGGCAGCTGTGGCACACAGGCTTAGTTGCTCCACGGCATGGGGGATCTTCCCGGACCAGGGCTGGAACCCGTGTCCCCTGCATTGGCAGGCAGATTCTTAACCACCGTGCCACCAGGGAAGCCCCTCGGATCCTTTTTTTATCTACTGGGGTGAAATCCACATAATATAAAATTAAGCATTTAGAAGTGAACAATTTAGTGGCATTGAGTGCATTCACAATGTTGTACAACTACCACTTCTAATTCCAAAACATTTTCATCAATCCCTAAAGAAACCCCACACCCATTAACCAGTCACTCCCCTTTCCCCCTCCCCTTTCCCCTGGCAACCACTAATCTGCTTTCTGTTTCTAAGGATCGACATGTTCTGAATGTGTCATATAAACGGAATCATACAATGTATGACCATTTGTGTCTGGCTTCTTTCACTAAAGCGTCATGTTTTTGAGGCTCATCCTTGTTGTAGCTGAATAAGTGCCTCATTCCTTTTTGTGGATGAATAATATTCCATTGTATCAATAGACCACAACTTGTTTATCCATTCATCTATGGATGGGCATCCACTGCTTCCACCTTTCGGCTGTTGTGAATAGTGCTGCTGTGAACATGTGTGTACACGTACTTGTTTGAATACGGGAAGTCCCCTACATACGAACCTTCACATCGTGAACTTTCAAAGATTCAAACGTGCGTTCGCATGTCCAATCACATAACTTAGTTCACGTGTCTGGCGTACATTGTCACGTGTGTGCATCCTCTACAAGTGGCTGTGCTTTTCTGTACCTTACCGTACAGGACTGTGTAGAGTACAGTAGTACAGTATCTTTATTTCTTGCCTGTTCACTTGATGCCAGCCCCTGTAGGCCAGCTGTTGTACTGTACTACTGTACTTTTCAAGGTACTGTACTGTAGAATTTAAAATGTTTTCTTTATTTTTTGTGGTTTTTTTAAATGTATTATTTTGAAAAGTGTTATAAGTATTTGGACTCACAAACAAATTGGACTTATGAACTAGCTCTCAGAACGGAACTCGTTCACATGTAGTGGACTTACTGTACCTGTTTTCAATTCTTTGTGTTATATTCCTACTAGTAAATTGCTAGCGAGGAATTGCCAAACTCTTTTCCAGAGAAGCTGCACCATTTCACTTTCCCACCAGCAATGTATGATGGTCCCAGCTTCCACACATCCTCACCAACACTTGTTACTCTCCATTTTTTAGAATTGTAGCCATCCTGGTGGATGTGAAGTGCTGTCTCATTGTGGTTTTTATTTGCATTTCCCTAATGATTGATATTGACTAATATTGAGCCACTTTTTATGTGCTTGTTTGACATTTATATATCTTCTTTGGAGAAAGTCTCTTCTAGTCCTTTGCCCATTTGATTGGGTTTTTGTCTTTTTGTGGTTGACTTGTAAGAGTCCTTTATATTAATATATTCTGGATATTAGACGCTTCTCAGATCTATAATATGCAGATATTTTCTTTCATTCAGTAGGTTGCCCTTTCACTTTTTGAGTAATGTCCTGTGATGCAAAAAATGTTTTCATTTTAATGGTGTCATATCTAAGAATCCATTACTAAATTTTAGGTCATGACAATTTACTTCTATGTCTTTTCTGAGAGTTGTATGATTTTCACTCTTATATTTAGCTCACTGATCCATTTTGAGTCAATTTTTGTATATAGCATGACGTAGGGATCCAACTTCATTTTTTAGCAAATGGACATCCAGTTGTCTCAGCATCATTTGTTGAAAAGACTATTTTCCCCATTGAATGGTCTTGTCACCCTTGTCAAAAAATTCAATCAGCCATAGATGTATGGGCTTATTTCCGGATTTGCAATTCTATCCCATTGGTCTATATGTCTATCTTTATGCCTGGACCACTTTGTTGGAATTTGACAGGGATTGCTTGGAATCTATAGACAGTTTCAGGTAGTATTGTCATCATAACAATAGTAAGCATCCTGATCTATTTAGATCTTTAAAAAATACCTTTCAGGGCTTCCCTGGTAGCGCAGTGGTTGCGAGTCCGCCTGCCGATGCAGGGGACACAGGTTCGTGCCCCGGTCCGGGAAGATCCCACATGCCGCGGAGCCTGTGCGTCCGGAGCCTGTGCTCCGCAATGGGAGAGGCCACAACAGTGTGAGAGGCCTGCATACAGCAAAAAAAAAAGAAAAAAAAAAAAACCTTTCAGCATTGGTTTATACTTTTCAGTTTGGGTTGTAAAATGTGTCTCCTGTAGGCAACATATAGTTGGATCATGTTTTTTTAATCCATTCTGGCAATCTTTATTTTGATTGGAGAGTTTAATCCATTTACATGTAAAGTAATTACTGATAAGAAAAGAATTCTGCCATTTTCATATTGTTTTCTCTGTCTTATACCTTGTTTGGTCCTCATTTTATCAATTATTGCCTTTTGTGTTTAATTGTTTGTTTGTTTTTTTTCTTGGCTGTGCCACACAGCATGTGGGATCTTAGTTCCCTGATCAGGGATCGAACCTGCGCCCCATGCAATGGAAGCACAGAGTCTTAACCACTGGACCACCAGGGAGGTCCCTGTAGTGTACTGTTTTGATTCTCTTCTCATTTTGTGTATATTTTTTAGAAGTTTTCTTGGTGACTACCACAGAGATAACAACTAACACTGAATTCATAAAATATAGCTTGAATTGGTACCAACATAACTTCAACAGCATATAAGTACTCTGCTCCAATACAGCTCCATCCCTTCCTCCTTTATGCTGTTGTTGTCAAAAATTACACTTTTATATATTGTGTATCCATTAACATAGATCTATAATTATTTTTATACAATTGTCTTTTTAATCATGCAGGAAATAAAAAGAAGAGTTAAGAAGCAAAAATACAATAATACTGGCTTTTATATTTACTTATTAAAACTTATAGTTACCTTTACTGGAGATATTGATTTTCTCCAGATGACATTGACTCTCTAGTGCCCTTTCACTTCAGCCTGAAGGAGTCCCTTTAGCATTTACTGTAGGGCAGGTATTCTGGCAATAACTTCTTCAGTTTTTGTTTTCTGGGAATATCTTAATTTCCTCTTCATTGTGAAAGATAGTTTGGGTGGATATAGAATTCTTGGTTGGCATGTTTGTTTTTTCTTTCCTTTCAGCATGTTAAATATGTCATCCCACCACCTTCTGGCTTCCATAGTTTCTGATAATATTCAGAGATCTGATAATATTCTTATTAAGGATTCCTTGTACATTACAAGTAGTATTTCTCTTGCTGTTTTCAAGATTCTGTGTCTTTGGACTTGAGGACACAGTGGGGAAGGAGAAGCTGGGAAGAAGTGAGAGAGTAGCAATGACATATATACACTACCAAGGGTGGGAGGGAGGCTCAAGAGGGAGGGGATATGGGGATATATGTATACATATAGCTGATTTAGTTTGTTGTACAGTAGAAACTAACACAACATTATAAAGCAATTATACTCCAATGAAGATGTTAAAAAAAAAAAGATTCTCTGTCTTTGGCTTTTGACTGACTGATTATAGTGTTTCTTAGTATAAGTCTCCTTAAGTTTATCCTAGTTAGAGTTTGTTGAGCTTCTTGGATCTGTAGATTTATGCTTTTCATCAAATTGGGAAGTTTTCAGCTATTATTTCTTCAAATATTCTTTCTGTCCTTTGCTCTGTCTTCTTCTGGGACTCCCATAAGTGTACATTGATCAGTTTGATGCTGTTCTGTAGGTCTCTCAAGCCCTGTGTACTTTCTTTATTCTTTCTCCTCCTCATCATCATATTTGCTAATTTCAATTATTCTGTCTCTGAGTTCATTGATTCTCTCTTTTGCCTACTCACATCTGCTGTTGATCCCTTTCAGTGAACTTTTAAATTTCAGTTATTGTACTTTGCAGCTCCAGAATTTGTATTTGGTTCCTTTTATAATTTTTCTATTGATATTCTCATTTTATTCATACTTCATTTCTTTGGTTTTCTTTAGTTCTTTGTCTATGGTTTCCTTTAGTTTTTGAGCATATTTAAGACAGATGGTTTATAAAGTTTTTGTCTAGTTAGTCCAATGTTTGGGCTTCCTCAGAGATGTCATGGCCAGTTTATGTCTTGAAATCTTTCAACAGACATTGCAGCCTCCCAGAAAACTGTTCTAGCCCAAGGGAGTGGGTAGAAACAAAGGTCAGCCTCTGCACCAGCTAATCAGGGGAACACTAGGTGGGTCAAAACTCAGAGTTACCGTAGTTGAAGAACAATGTCTGTATTAGACCCCTGGCACAACATCTGCACCAGAAACGTTGGCTGCCATTTGCACAGCCACTGCCACCATTCTGGGGAGTGGGAGATGGTAGGGCAGATGAGCAATAATGCCACACTGCTCTCTTTCCAAAACTAATCTGCCCTTTTCTTCAGTCCTCTAGTTGCTGTAAGTTTGAGATTAGATTTCAGAATTCCAATAAAGTTGGTCCTGTTAGTCTTTGCAAGTTTATGATTGTTTCAATGGAGGAACAATTTTTTGAGCCCCTTATGCTGTCATGGAAAATTATTGTCACCCAAGAATCTGATATAGCTTCGCTGCTTAGAGGAATTTCTATTAATAGATGTTGTCCACAAAAATGCAATTAACAATCAGGTTAAGAAGAAAAAAGAGGAATTTTATTCAAGCCAAACTGAGGATTATATCTCAGGAGACAGACTCTCAGTAGTTCTGAGAACTGTTCCACCTGTTAGAAGTCAAAGGCACATATACATTTTTGAGACAAAAGCTCATACGTCAAAATGACTTGCTGATATTTATATAAAGTTCCCTCCCATCTTTGAGGAGCTCTGGTTAATCTGTAATGCAGATATACACTGCATATTAGGGAGGGAGGGAGGAAGACCAAATGGACACAGAGAAATAACTTTAATTTTTTTTTGTCCTGCCTGAAAATATAAATTTTGTTTCATCAATGTAAAATATCTTATAACTGTTTCCAGATAAACTATGTAATCAAAGTCATTCTTTTCCTTAACAGGATTTAGAAATCACATGAGGCTTAAAGAAAAAGAGTTTCATCACAAATCCAGACAATTTTATGCTGTAATTGCAGAATATGGTTCACAGCTTTACAATTACCAGGTGATGTTTTGTTAAATCATTTTGTATGTCACTCATTTAAAATCTAATACACTAGATTTGTGATTCATTACCCTTTCCTTCTTCCTTGTTTCTCCCTTTTGCAATGGGAATGTCCATCCTATGCTGCTATGTCTGAAAGCAGATAATGTGTTTGATTTCACAGCTTCATAGCTAGAAGGGAGTTTGCTTCAGGATGAATTGTACCTGGGGTCTCATCCATATCTGATTTGGATGATATTTAGTTGAGGCTTTGGACTTTAGACTTTTAAGTTGATGCTGGAATGAACAAAGACTTTTGAGCTGTTGGGATAAAATGGATGCATTTTGCATGGAAGAAGGACATTAATTTGAGGGGCCAGGGTTAGAATGTCATAGGCTGAATATTTATGTCCCCCCCAAATTTATATGTTGAAACCTAACCCCAGGTATTAGGAGGTGGGACCTTTGAGAAGTGATTAAGTCATGAGGGTGGAGCCCCCATGATTGGGATTAGTGCCCGTTATAAAAAAGATAGCCCAGGGACTTCCCTGGCAGTCCAGTGGTTAAGACTCCACAGTTCCACCGCAGGGTGTGTGGGTTCGATCCCTGGTCGGGAAACTAAGATCCTGCATGCCACATGGTGTGGCCAAAAAATAAAAATAAAAAATAAAAAAAGATACCCCAGAGGGCTCCCTGCCCTCTCTCTGCCATGTGAGGACACAGTGAGGAGACACTGTCTATGAACCAGGAAGTGGTTCTCACCAGATACCAAATCTGCTGGTGCCTTGATCTTGAACTTCTGTCTCCACAACTGTGAGAAATAAACTGTTATTTATAAGCCAGCCAGTCTCTGGTATACTGGAGCAGCCTGACCAAACTAAGCCAGCACCCCAAGGGAAGCTTCAGCACATGGAAAATGGCAACTAACACTTCAGTTAACCACTGCCTGGAGTTGTGGACAGAATGGCCTCCCATCTGTCCTGAAGCTAGTCAAAGCAAAAGGGACTTAGCCTGAGACCAGACACTGGTGTCCCCTCTATGGTGTACCCCAGCACTCTGATGTTACCTTGTCTATCCTGTGCTTTGGCCTCTGAAGATGAGAGAAGGGAGGAAGGACAGGAGCTTCGGTCAAGTCAACCACTGCTCCACAGAAAGAAGGGGCAGACCAATGAACTCCATCCAGTCAATGACCTTGGACCTGAGTTGGTGCCCTCTTCCCCGGAAGTTATAAGGTTTAAAATTGGATAACTTGTGGCAGTTTTGTTATATATATATATAAAAAAAGTACTGGCCACGTGAGGCATTTGTGAACACTTGCATCCAATTTCTCCCAGCTCGAAGTATTGGAGCCACATTCTAAGGCATAAAGCTTTGGGTCTCAGTCGACATTACCTGTAAATACAAAACAGTGCTCACCTAGGCAGCGCACATACAAAAACTGGAACAGTATAGAGAAGATCAGCACAGCCCCTGAAGAAGAATGACTAGCGGATTCATGAAGGCTTCCATTTTTTTTTTTTTTTTTTTTTTTTTTTTTTTTTTTTTTTGGTACGGCCTCTCCCGTTGCGGAGCACAGGCTCCGGACGCACAGGCTCAGCGGCCATGGCTCACGGGCCCAGCCGCTCCGCGGCATGTGGGATCTTCCCGGACCGGGGCACGAACCCGTGTCCCCTGCATCGGCAGGCGGACTCTCAACCACTGCGCCACCAGGGAAGCCCTTCCATATTTTTAAGAGTAAAATAGTTAACAATGACAAACAAGGCTGTGGCCCTGCCCACAGCTGTTTCTCTGCCTTTTCTACTCAGCCCTGTCATTTCTCAGGAGGCTGTTGATTCCACACCTGTCCAGTTGACTGCAGATGCCAACTGGTCCTCCTTCCATGGGCATGTTTTGGTCAGGTAGCAGGTGTTTCATCAGGAGCTTTGTTGGAGATGCTGTGCAGTCCTACTGAGGGCTCTGGACATCTGTCCTAACCTTCCATGGGGCTCTGTACACCTGCCTGGAAGGAAGCTCCAGAAAGTTTCTTAGGAGCCCCAGCACCATTCTGATCACAGGACCCTCGTGGAAGGCATGGATCACCAGCCGTACCCAAAGCAGCCTCTGCTGCATCTTTGAGGTTTTACTTTTTCCCTGTGGATGCCAACCCATCTTTCACGTGTTATCTTCCTTTCCCAGTCCTTTTCTCTTCACTTTCACTTCCTCACTTTTTGTTTGGTCTGATGGCTTTTTTTTTTTTTTTTTTTTTTTTTTTTTTTTTTTTTTTTTTGCGGTACGCGGGCCTCTCACTGTTGTGGCCTCTCCCGTTGCGGAGCACAGGCTCCGGATGCACAGGCTCAGCGGCCATGGCTCACGGGCCCAGCCGCTCCGCGGCATGTGGGATCTTCCCGGACCAGCGCACGAACCCGTGTCCCCTGCATCGGCAGGCAGACTCTCAACCACTGCACCACCAGGGAAGCCCAGATTTTTTTTTTTAAATTTATTACTTTATTTATTTTTGGCTGTGTTGGGTCTTTGTTGCTGTGCACGCGCTTTCTCTAGTTGCAGGAAGTAGGGGCTACTCTTCGTTCCAGTGTGCAGGCTTCTCATTGTGTTGACTTCTTTTGTTGTGGAGCATGGGCTCTAGAGTGCAGGCTCAGTAGTTGTGGCACACGGGCTCAATAGTTGTGGCACCCGGGCTCTAGAGTGTAGGCTCAGTAGCTGTGGCACACAGGCTTAGTTGCTTAGTTTTTTATACTATATTTGTTCCTATAGTGGAAGCCACCTAAAATCCTTTTGGAAATGAGGCAAATAAAAATGCTTTTGAAAATCCGGAAAATGTTAGCTTTCAAAGAACCCTCAAATTCATTTATCAGCAAATTAATGAAGGCATATTTTCTGTATGTTCTTTTAAGGTTAGAACAGAAAAAAAGTAACAGAAGTGCAAAACACTGCCCCTACCGACAGGAAATCTATTCAAACAGAAACTGAAAAACTAGAAATAAGAATTTCTCCCTACCAAAAATAAGCTCCCACATCCACATCCCCATCAAAGGAAAAATGTTGAGGAGAGCCTGTAAGAAATTAAATTGCCCACTAATGAGAACCTACCGTTTAGCACAGGGAACTCTACTCAGTGCTCTGTGGTGACCTAAATGGGAGAGACATCCAAAAAAGAGGGGATATATGTATAATTTGATTCACTTTGCTGCACAGCAGAAACTAACACAACATTGTAAAACAACAATACTCAAATAAAAATGTTTTAAAAATTAATTGCTCATGGGCTTCCCTGGTGGCGCAGTGATTGAGAGTCCGCCTGCCGATACAGGGGACGCGGGTTCGTGCCCCGGTCCGGGAGGATCCCACGTGCCGCGGAGCGGCTGGGCCCATGGGCCATGGCCGCTGAGCCTGCGCGTCCGGAGCCTGCGCTCCGCAACGGGAGAGGCCACGACAGTGAGAGGCCCGCGTACCGCAAAAAATAATAATAATAATAAAATTAATTACTCAGCAGCAAAACAAAAGCGAGGTAATTGTTTTCTGTGTGGCGTGCTGTGTTCCATTCCACTCCATTGTCACACAACAGTGTAGATGAGATGTCCCTCCTGCCTTGCACCATTTTGGCAGAGCAAACTGATGGGAATTCAGAGTCTTTGAAACAAAAAGCAGACTTGTCCGCTGAGAAGGATGGGACATTATTTCTCAGATAGCTCATGGATGGTCACTGCAGTGGCCATTTCATGGCCTGACCCCCAGAACCTGTGCATGGAACCTTTATTTGGAAAAAGAGTCTCTGCAGATGTAATTAGGGTTCCTGAGATGAAGTCATCCTGGATTTCCCAGATGGGCCCTAAACCCGTTGACACGTGTCACACAGATAAGATAAGACACACAGAGGAGAAGCACCTAGGGGAGAAGGGCGTGTGGGGACAGTGCAGCCACAGCAAGCCCGGGAGCCTCCAGAAGGTGGAAGAAATGGAATCTCTCTTGAGCCTCAGGGGAAAGTGCGGCCCTGCTGACACCCTGATCTCGGACTTCTGGCCTCCAGGCTTGCAAGAGAATCCACTTCTGTCATTTTAAGCTGCTGGGTTTGCAGCCACTGGTGGGGGAGCCTAGAACCCATGAGGTACGTGGAGCTTCGCACACAGAGGAGCCGGCGGAGGGAAGCTGGGTGGGCCGGGGCTTCAGCCTGGGAGCAGACCCTCTGTCCGCTGTCCTGTGTGGACGTCCTCCGCCACACCCTATGTGCATCCGAAACAGCGGCAACGTCGTCAGCCTGGCTGGGCACCCCCTCTTCAAACCTGAGATGGTCCTGTTGAGACACCCTGCCGGCATTAGGTAAAGCCTGCAATTTGTTTGATGGCATGCTAATGGAATCCAGCCATTGGCTTCCTTACAGAGAAAGGGGTTGCCCCTCACTGTGACAGGAACAGACCTCAGGTCTGGATGCTTCCGCATCTCCTCTAAATATAGCTATTTGCAGGAAGATGCAGGTGTCTTAGAGGCTGTGGGTCCCACTTGCCACACGTCTCTATCGAGGGTGGCAGTGTGATTTCCTTCCCCTTTACAAATAGGAAAAATAACTCCACCTGAGTAGGCAGGATTTGGAATGATTTTGTTTTGTTTTGTTTTGTTTTTTTTCAGGCCAGGCTTCGAATGCCAAAAGAGCAACTGGAACTTTTAAAGTGAGTGAGATGTTCTCGTGTGTGTGACTTTCTGGTGTGGGTCGAAACACTGAAACGCTTTTGTAAAATTATAAAACTAATTTCTACTTCTGCAGATCATTCTTTAAGGGAATATACACTGGGAGGTGCTTTCATATTATTTATTATTTTTTAAGAAAGGAAACAACCAAGATGAGAAAAACAGGTCAAAGGTTAAACATGTGGAATGGAGAATTATGAAGCCATTAAAATAATTCTAAAATATATTTACTGATCTGGGAAGTGCAGTGGGACCCCGAATTACTTTGTAACAATGTTTTTGCATGGAATAAAAACTGTTACAAACGCACCAAAATTTAACAGTTTTTATTTCTTCCAAATGTTATATTGTTTCACAAATTGGGAGAAAATACTAGATAAGTAGTGCTTCCATTTTTTTTCAGCATAAAGAAATACCCATTGGCTTGACATTCTCTTACTCTTTCTAATAACTTTCAAACTGTTCAAGTAGCAGCGCCCATACTTGGAAAGTAAAATCTTGCACCCCGGAGCTGGTGAAAGGCAGCTGCCCCCCACCTCCCCCCACCCGGCTGGATCCTCCAGCTCCACCATCGCCCGCCTGAGGCTGGTCCAAAGAGCCTCAGGGCTTGGTTGGGACTCTCCTGCTCTGTACCCCACTCAAAGTACAAGGTGTTCCCCACTAAGGAGGTGAGAGGGGGATTTAAGATCCACACTGTGAGGTCACCCAGCTCAGGTCAGGGTGGCTGCACTCCCCAAGGGAGGGATGGGGCGCGCCTGCACAGAGCACACCCCAAGCCCTGGCGCGCCCTCAGGACAGCTTCCCTGAAAGTCTCTGCTTTTCACATGTCGTGAAAGGCAGTGCTTTAGACGAAGGGGCATCTCCTGAACGCCCCTCACTTGGGGTTTCTCTCTTCTGCAACGTATAGCACCTCTTCGTTTTGCTGGCCCCGAAGCCCAGCCCTGGGGGGCGGCAGGGAGCCCACCGCTTCCTCCTTTCACAGTGAGGGTCTCCATTCACAGGAAGGAAAGCCAGACTTTGGAAAACAACTTCCGGGAAATTCTATTTTTAACTGAAGAAATAGATGTTCTGAAGGCCTTACTTAGAGATGTATGGGATGGTCTGCACCATTACAGCTGGACTGCCGACGGAGACCCCGCTGGAGGCTGGGACCGCACTGAAGTTGTGGACGAGGTGATGTGGGCATTCGCAGGGAGGCGGGGCTCGTCTGACCTTCAGTTGTCTCATCCACAGCTTATGGGAGTGGGGAACGGGGTGACAGCTGGGGTGTGGTCTGTGTCCTCTTGAAAATTCTTCCCCGGCAGTAGCTTACATTCACTGAAGCTTGCCCCTGGAAACACACTTTTTGAAAGACACAGAAAGCTGACACTGACCACCACTGCCTCCAGGCCCCCACTGCCACGGCCCTGGGACAAAGTGCTTCCTCAGTTAGAGCTCAGACTTTTATGTTCTCTCGGGACACTTGCTTTTTTAGACTCAGAACATCCTCAGGAACCCAATATTAATTCAAATGATGAATAATTTCTAACACAAACAATCATGTACTCTATGTAAACTGCCTCGATCCCCAAATACCTACAGGGAGTTCCCTGGCGGTCCAGTGGTTAGGAATCTGCGGAGGGGTTGTCAGGCCTTCAGAAGGGGCTTGAGTCCAGCCTTGCTCTGTGGCCTTGGCAAACGGCCGAACACATCGCAGCTTGGGTAACTCAGCTGCCTGGGAAACACCAAGCCCGCCGGCCTGGGAAGGTGATATTAAGAATCTGTGTGCGGTGCCGGGCTCCATCGGCAGCTCGGTCGACGTTCAGCGTTACTATCGTTTTGCAGATTAGGAAACTTGGGTCCAGATCAGCAAAGTAAATTGTCAAAACTCAAGCAGTTGACAGAGATTGTTAACAGGAAACTCTTTTTAAAATTTGTACAGGAAATGTCAAACTTGGTAAATTATGTACTTAAAAAGTTGAGAGAAGATCAAGTCCAGATGGCCGATTACGCCCTTCAGTCAGCAGGTGAGTAAAAGAAGTGACAAGGCCAGTATAAAAAGTCGATGCTTCAAAAGCATCTGTGTCCTCTGTGTTTCTTTATCTGGTGTTTGTCTGTCTGGTAACTGGAGAGGGAGGAAAAACTAACAAACCTAGACAAAAAAGAGGAGGCGAGAAACGGTTGCAGGTGAGTGCAAATCTCGGAAGGAGCACAAGCCGCGCATCTTCCTTAGCGAGCGCGATGCACGCTAAGAGCACCGCAGAGAAAGTGCGCCTGCCTCAGGGAGGCTGGGGCTGCATCGCAAACATTATAACATTTAATCCTCTGTATACGAAAACGGCTGCTCGTGACTAGTCTAAAGGCATTATTAGTGATGAAGTGATAGCGTCTCAAGACTGTATATAATGTGTTTAGTATCCTCCAAAAATATATTCTTAAGTGCTTAAGAGTGTGAATTGTTAACCTTAATATTGCCTAGAAGCCCCTGCCTGTGGCAGTGTGTGACCATGTGCTCAGTGAAGCGTGGGGGGGGAGGGGGAGGAAAGGATGCAAGAGAAAGAGGGGGGAAATACAAAGCACACAGAGGAATGCTAATTTTTATCAAGTGACAAAAGCCAAACTAATATTGTGGAAATACATTTGTGTCCTGCATGGAGTAGAGAGCATCTGGACCAGCATGATTACTAGTCGTGTGTGTGTGTGTGTGTGCGCGCGTGCACGCGTGCATGTGTGTGTGTGTGCGCGTGCACACGTGCGCGCGTGTGTGTGTGTTGAAAGACAGAGCAAGAGGACAGACGTCTGACTTTGAATGCCCTGAAGCCTGAGAGGCATGAGCTTAAATAAGGTAGGAAGGTAACTCACAGAATGCTTGTTTTGTTGGTTTGGGCATACATTTATTTATTTATTTTTGGCTGCATTGGGTCTTCGTTGCTGCGCACAGGTTTTCTCTAGTTGCGGCGAGCGGGGGCTACTCTTCGTTGCGGTGTGCGGGCTTCTCATTGCGGTGGCTTCTCTTGTTGCAGAGCACGGGCTCTAGGTGCACGGGCTTCAGTAGTTGTGGCACGTGGGCTCAGTAGTTGTGGTGCATGAGCTTAGTTGCTCCGCGGCATGTGGGATCCTCCTGGACCAGGGCTCGAACCCATGTCCCCTGCGTTGGCAGGCGGATTCTTAACCACTGTGCCACCAGGGAAGTCCGAGTCTTGGCATTCTGATACAGCCCTTTGATGCCTTCTTCCTGTTCTGTTCAATATATTTACAACTTCCATTTGGAAAAACCATAATGACAAAGGTCTGTAGATACCCTATGTAGAACAAGGAAAAGCAGAAAACGTTATGGTTTCTGAATAAATGTTAGCATGATGCACAGTCAGCTTCTAGTTAGGATGAGATGGAGAAAAGCCCAGGGCAGCCTTTCTTCCCTGCTGATGACATACAACTAAAAGAGTTGGACAAAACATAAAAAGCAGCTACCTGAGTATGATGAAAAGTAAACAAAAGGAGGCAGATTGTGGAGGGAAGTAAAAGACTGGAAATGTGGCCCGTGCAGGGGTGAGTTTACTGTCTTTCTTTTCTCTCAAAGCTTGAGCTGAGGCTTGAGCTGCAGTGACAGAGCTGCAAGGTGGTGACAGTGTGGTGGGTGACTAAAATTGTGAGAGAAACTCCACCGTTCTAGAACGAACCAGAACGAAATGGTCCTGTCGGCCAGAGAGTGTAGGAGGAAGGCTTGAGAAGGCCGGACAGGGGAGCAGACGCCCTGACCTCGTGTGTGTGGCCTGCTGCCGGCTTGCTTCGTAGTTCTCTTTCACGGAGACGGACCCACGGCAGCACAGCAGCGGCTCTGAGATTTTGACAAAGATTTAGCCACAGCTCGGGTCTTAGACTGTCCACTGAGGGGCACATGGGCAGAACATGCCTATTGTAAAGGCTCTGAAAATGGAACTGAGATTGTTACCGCCTCCCATGAAAAAGGAGGGGCATTTATGGTCTGAACATTTCTGGTTGATTGTCTGATGAAACAAACAAAAGCACCCAGAGTCTCACAATATAATATTCAGTCTGTCTAGGATACAGCTCAAAATTAGTTGGCGTACCAAGACCTAGGCAAATGTGACCGATTTGCAAGGGGAAAGAAAACCAGCAGATGCCAACCCACTCCATCAGGACACAGATGTTGGATTATCTCACAGAGACTCTGAAGCAGGTAGTGTACTAGGCTTCAAGTGGTAAAGGTAAGTACAGCTGAAATGAATGAAAAGATATGATCTCTCAGCCAGGACAGAGAAACTATAGAAAAGAACCAGATGAAAATTTGAGAAATGAAAAATATAACATCTGAAAAAATTCATTATATGGGCTTAATAATAGGACAATGACAAGAGAAAAGAATTAGTGAAACTGAAGATCCGTAGAAATTATCCAATCTGAAGAAGTGGGAAAAAATGGAAACAATTTTGAAAAAAAGGAAAAAGCTTCAGAAACCTATGGGACATACATGAAAAGGTCTAACATTCTCATCCTTGTAGTCTCAGAAGCAGATAAGAGATAAATGCAGAACAATAATTTATTTGAAGAAATAATAGCTGAAAACATCCCAAATTTTGTTAAAAACGTAAATTTATAGAGTCGAGAAACTGAGGAAATCAGAAACAAGATAAAGTCAAGGAAAACTATATCCAGACACATCATAAATTTCACAAAACCAAAGATGAGGAAGTCTTGAAAGCAGCTAGAGGAAAAAAACACACACGTTAATATGGGAGAATAATGATACATATGACCGCAGATTTCTTATCGAAAACCAAGGAGACCAGAAGAGAAGGGAACTATACTGTAAAGCACTGAAATAAAGGAAATGCCAATGCAGATCCAGTAAAAATACCCTTTTTTTTTTTTTTTTTTTTTTTTTTTTTTTTTTTTTTTTTTTTTTGCGGTATGCGGGCCTCTCACTGTTGTGGCCTCTCCCGTTGCGGAGCACAGGCTCCGGACGTGCAGGCCCAGCGGCCATGGCTCACGGGCTCAGTTGCTCCGCGGCATGTGGGATCTTCCCGGACCAGGGCACGAACCCGTGTCTCCTGCATCAGCAGGCGGATTCTCAACCACTGCGCCACCAGGGAAGCCCTAAAAATACCCTTTAAGAATGAGGGTGAGGGACTTCCCTGGTGGCGCAGTGGTTAAGACTCCATGCTCCCGATTCAGGGGGCTCAGGTTCAATCCCTGGTCAGGGAACTAGATCCCACATGCATGCTGCAACTAAGAGTTCGCATGCCAGAACTAAGGAGCCAGTGTGCCGCAACTAAGGAGCCCACCTGCCACAACCAAGACCCAGTGCAACCAAATAAAAAAAAAAAAAAAGAAAAGAGAATGAGGGTGAAATGAAGTCATTCTTTTTTTTTTTTAAATTTATTTATTTTTGGCTGTGTTGGGTCTTCGCTGCTGTGTGAGGCCTTTCTCCAGTTGCGGAGAGCGGGGGCCACTCTTCATTGCGGTGCGCGGGCCTCTCACCATCGTGGCCTCCCTTGTTGCGGAGCACAGGCTCCAGACGCACAGGCTCAGTAGTTGTGGCTCACGGGCTTAGTTGCTCCGCGGCATGTGGGATCTTCCCAGACCAGGGCTCGAACCTGTGTCCCCTGCATTGGCAGGCAGATTCCCAACCACTGTGCCACCAGGGAAGCCCTGAAGTCATTCTTATATGAAGGGAAACCAAGGGACTTCTTTGTCAACAGATCTGCTAAAGGAAGTTCTTCAGGGCTAAGGGAAATGACACCAAAAGGAAACTTGGAACTTCAGGAAAGAAGAAAGAACAACAGATAAGACAAATATCTATAACTATGAGACAGTTTTCTTAAGTTCTTTAACATAGGTATAACTGTTGAAAAGAAAAATTATAACATTAGCTGATGGGGTTTTAATACATGTGGATGGACAACTCTTAAGGAAAGGTCAATGGGTGAAGTTAAATGGACCTCTTGGTAAAATATTAACTCTAAATTGACTTTGAAAGGTTAGTTATGTGTATTAAGATTGCCAGAGCAACCACTAAAAAAATACAGAGACAAAGTATGTACAGAGGGAACACACCTCAACATAATAAAGCCATATATGACAAACCCAGAGCTAACGTCATACTCAACAGTGAAAAGCTGAGCACTTTCCTCTAAGATCAGGATCTAGACAAGGATGCCTACTCTCACCACTTTTGTTCAATGTAGTGTTGGAAGTCCCAGCCACAATCAGAGAAGAAAAAGAAGTAAAAGGCATCCAAATAGGAGAAAAAGAAGTAAAACTGTCACTATTTGCAGGTGACATGATACCATATACAGAGAACCATAAAGACTCTATCAAAAAACTATTACAACCAATAAATGAATTCAGTAAAGTTGCAGGATACAAAATTAATACATAAAAATCTGCTGCATTTCTATACGCTAATAACAAATTATCAGAAAGAGAAATAAAGAAAACAACTCCATTTACAATTGCACCAGAAAGAATAAAATGCCTAGGAATAAATTTAACTAAGGAGATGAAAGACCTATACTCTATCCTAGTCAACACTGTACTAGAATTCCTAACAGTAAAGTAAGACAAGAATCGAGAGAGAAGGGGAAGGAAGAGTGGGGTTGGGGAGGGGAAGAGAGGGAAAGAAGAAAGAAGCAAGCAAATTAGAAAGGAAGAAATAAAAATCTATGTATTCACAGAAAACATGATGAATTATGTAGAGAATCATCAAAAAATCTACTAGAACTAATAAGTGAAGTTAGTAAGTTCAACTGTATATATATAATTTTTAGATGCTAGTAATAAGAAATTGGAAAAATAAATTTTAAAAACAGTCTTATTCACAACAGCAGTGAAAAACATGCTAAAAGCAAAAAAAAAAAAAAAAAAAAAAAAACCCGCTAATGAAAGAAATAACAGAAGACCTAAATAAGTGGACAGATCTTCCAAGTTTGCATATTAGAAGCATCAATATTGGTAAGATGGCAATTCTTCCTAACCAGTCTATTGATTCAATACAATTCCAGTCAAAATCCCAGCATGATTGTTTGTAGAAATCTATAAGCTCTTTCTAAAATAGCCAAAACAGTTTTGAAAGGAAGAACAAATTTGGAGGACTCACACTGCTTTGAAAGCTTACTATAAAGTTACAATAATGAGAGAATGTGATGTCAATGAAATTAATGAAACATAATAAAAAGTCCAGAAATAGTCCCACACTAATTAACTTCTTTTTTTTTTTTTAAAGAAGATGTTGGGGGGGGGTAGGAGTTTATTAATTAATTTATTTATTTTTGCTGTGTTGGGTCTTCGTTTCTGTGCGAGGGCTTTCTCTAGTTGTGGTGAGCGGGGGCCACTCTTCATCGCGGTGCACGAGCCTCTCACTGTCGCGGCCTCTCTTGTTGCAGAGCACAGGCTCCAGACGCGCAGGCTCAGTAGTTGTGGCTCACGGGGCCTAGCTGCTCCGCGGCATGTGGGATCCTCCCAGATGAGGGCTCGAACCCGTGTCCCCTGCATTAGCAGGCATATTCTCAACCACTGCGCCACCAGGGAAGCCCACAAATTAACTTTTGACAGAGGAGAAAAAGCAAGTTGATGGTGCTGGAAGAGTTGGACATTCATATGCAAAAATAAACCTTGACTCACAGCTCACACCTTACAAAAGTTAACTCAAAATGCGTTAAATGTTAAAAGTATGGTCTAAATATGAAGCTTAAAGCTATAAAACTTCTAGAAGAAAAAATAAGAGAAAATTTTTTTGACTTTGAGTTGGGAAAAGATTTCTTAGACACAATACCCAAAATGTGATCTGTAAAAAGAAAAGAATGGATAATTTGGACTTCATCTAAATTTAAAACTTCTGCTTGGAAAAAGCCATTGAAGAGAATGAAAAGACAAGTCACAGGCTGGGAGACAGGATTGCAAACCAAATACTTGACAAAGGACTTATATCCACAATTTATAAACATTCTCAAATTTCAATGGTAAGAAAACAGCCAATCCAATAAAAAGTGGGCAAACGATTTGAAAGCCACCTCATCAAAGAAGATACATGGATGTCAAAAAAGCACGTGGAAAAAATGCTTCTCATTAGTATCCATTAGTGAAATGTAGATATACCCATTAGAACAGCAAACGAACAAACAAAACCTGACTCGTGAAATGGTGGCAGCAATGGAGAGCAAGCAGAGCTCTCACATGTGGCTGGTGAGAATGTAGCGGTGGTGTAGCCATTTTGGAAAACCATTTGCCAATTTCGTTCTTTTTTTAAAAATTGAAATATAGTTGATTTACGATGTTGCATTACTTTCAACTGTACATACAGCACAGTCATTCGATATTTTTATAGCTTATACTCCATTTAAAGTCATTACATATAAAATATTGGTTATATTCCCAGTGCTGTGCATTATATCCTTGTATCTTATTTATTTTATAGCTAGTAGTTTGCACTTCTTAGTCCCCTTCCCCTATCTTGACCCTCCCCCCTGCCCTCTCCCCTTTGGTAACCACTAGTTTGCTCTCTTGTATCAATGAGTCTGTTTCTGTTTTGTTATATTCACTCACTCGTTTTATTATTTAGATTCCACATATAAGTGAAAACATACAATAATTGTCTTTCTCTGTCTGACTTACTTCACTAGGGTATGACATTTGACAATTTCTTATGAAGTTAAACATAACACGTATGACCCAGCAATTCCACCTCTACATATCAATACTTACCTAAGAGAAGTTTAAACTTATGTTCACAATAAAACCTGTCTGAGAGTGTCTACAGCAACTTTACTCATTGTCACCAAAAATGGAAACAGGTGAAGGAATAGCTAGTTGTGATGTATCCATACGGTGGAATGTTACTCAGCAATAAGAAGGAACACATTCCTTATACCTGCCAGGAAGCTCAAATGTATCAATTGTGCTAAGTGAAAGGAGCCATATTCAAAAGGTTACTACTGTGATTGACTACAAAGAGACAGCAAGAGAGAAGGGCCCAGAATAGGCAAATGTAGATAGCAAGTAGGTCAGTGATTGCCTAGGGATGGGGTGGGGTTTCGGGGGAGTGGGGAGTGACCACTGGGTGCAATAGGGTTTCTTTGGGGGCTGATGGAAAGTGTTCTAATGTTGACTGCGGTCATGGTTGTGCAACTCTGTGAATATGCTAAAAACCAGTGACTTGTACACTTTAAATGAGTAAATTGGGTAGTATGTATATCTCAATAAAGCTGAATAGAAACTTAAAAAATGAGAATGAGAAAAGTGAATTTGAATTACTTAAAAACCCTACCTGCCACAATTAGCATTTTCTGAACTAGAGTCTGGCTGGGGTGGGGACAGTCCTCACGTCAGTATGTGGAAGTTTAATTCCCGTCCAACCAGTCAGTGCAGCAGGAAAACTCATTGACCGAGCAGACCGTATCAGCACTCAAAAACAAGGTACTCACAGGGTTGCCAGGTAAAATAAAGGATGCTCAGTGAAATTTGAGTTTCAGGCAAACAGCAAACCATTTTTTAGTATATGTCCCAGATATTGTATGGGACGTAACTGTACTAAAAAATTATTCACCGTTTATGCAAAGTTAAAACTTAACTGGGGGGCTTCCCTGGTGGCGCAGTGGTTGAGAATCCACCTGCCGATGCAGGAGACACGGGTTCATGCCCTGGTCCGGGAAGATCCCACATGCCGCGGAGCAACTGAGCCCGTGAGCCATGGCCGCTGAGCCTGTGCGTCCGGAGCCTGTGCTCCGCAACGGGAGAGGCCACAACAGTGAGAGGCCCGCATACCGCAAAAAAACAAACAAACAAACAAACAAACAAACAAAAAACTTAACTGGGAATCTTGTGTTTCTACTTGCTAAGTCCTGCAACCCTGGGTACATTCACTATTTCAAATCCTACCATCTTAGAAAAGGCACTGGCGATCTGATATTCATCACGTCTGTGTCTTTCTAATGTTGTACTGTGATATCCAGATGGAATTTAAGGAAGTGATTTGCATTTTCTTTATTTCTTATGTATCAGATACATTTTGCTTCTAAAATGGAGTAACCTGAAGGGATAATATTTGATGAGTATATTTTATATTTCTTTGATTAAAATGAAAGCTCAATAAATGTGCAGAATGGCTGTTATGAATACAACTTGTTAGTACATTTATGCCATTGCTGGTCATTCTGCTTTTGTTTTTGGGTGAATTGGGCTTATTTATCACATGAGTTGTTGAAATATGGGGATCCATGTGTCTCCTTAGCTAATAAACACAGTACACATCATATTTCCATGTCTAAATCAATTGCTCCAGATTTCCATTTTTTATTGTAATATCAGTTCCAGAAATTTTGTGAAACCCCACAGAGCAAGAATGGTTTTCTCAGAGTGACAAAATTTCAGTGGTAGTGAAAGCTGAAAGTCATACTTTTCTTATCAGTTTCCTGGTATGAATTTTACCTTATTTGTAAGTTGCCCAGTAATAGTTCCCCAACAACATTAAAATCTAAATGGTGTTTTGAATTGTGTGATTTTTTAATTTAAAAAATTATTTTATAATTTCAGGAGCCTCTGTTCTTGAAGCTGGGACCTCAGAAAGTTACAAAAATAATAAAGCAAAACTCTACTGGCATGGGATTGGGTTCTTAAATTATGAAATGCCTCCAGATATCATTCTCCAGGTAAAAGCTAGATTTAAAATAACCTGTTTATATTTTAGGATTCTGTTCCTATTACTTATCATGAAAAATATTAATGTCTGAAATGGAAACAATTCTGAACTTGTCAGGGAAACGGAAACTGTCCTCTTTCATTTTTACAGTCATCAAACTACGTGAAATATTTCCTACTTATGGGCAATGAACTATGATTCATTCATTAATTAATAATTATTTATTATTCAAAAATCAGTGGACTAGAGTATGTACTTCTCAACTAAAACATACACATTCCATATCTTTTCTTTAAGTTGATCCTGTGGTCTTCCTTTTCCACTGAAAACTTCAGTCACTCAACAAACACTTGTTGAAGATGCATGACCCCTAAGTGCAAGTACTATGCTATGTGCTGTTCAGGCCACGACATTTTTATAAAGTCCATTTATAATAGGAGAAATAGCCAAGTAAGACTTTCACTATCATTTCAGTTCAATTCAAAAGGCACTAGACACCAACTGACAGTACAGCTCTTCTTAACTAGAACTACACACCTGAATTTATTTCCAGTTTAGAAATACCTTCAGGGGCAAATGTATAGATCTCACTCCAGAGTACAGTCTAGATCTAGAAAATGGTAGACACCATCTTTCTTCCTTACCACCAGTACAGCCAGCTTCGCCATCACCACCATTATCCTCACCGCTACTACCATCACCACCACCATCACCATCATCAGCTGCCATCACTGTCACCACAGCGACTGCCACCACCCTCTTCATCACCACCACCAGCACCGTCTTCACCAGTGCCTTCACCACTCATAGCAACCAGCTCCCTGTAGTGACTTACAGTCTAGTTAGAGCAATAAAAGAAAACATACTCGCACAATAAAAGGCTCTGATTGACATCAGCACAACCCAAACTATGGGTATCCTGGAAGCTTTCCCGTTTGATACATCCCACACAGCGCCTTCATATTATAGGCGTAAGCAAGTTCTTTGGTCAAGAGTGATTAGCTGGCCAACATTGTAGGAGTGGATTTATATAAGCAGATAAAAGATTAATGCAGTGCTTTCTTTGCAGCCGGATGTCCACCCTGGGAAGTGCTGGGCCTTTCCAGGTTCCCAGGGCCACGCCCTAATCAAGCTTGCCAGGAAGATCATACCAACTGCTGTTACCGTGGAGCACATCTCAGAGAAGGTGTCGCCCTCAGGAAACGTCTCCAGCGCACCCAAGGAATTTTCTGTCTATGTGAGAAGCTGTCTAAATCTTCATTCAGAAGGGGCTCTAGTAGGTGATTGGCTAGGAATTGGGAGCTCGGATCTCATCTGAACTCTGCAGCTAACCGTTTGTATCACTGTGAGAAAATCACTTACTTCGTGGATCTCTGTTCTGTGATCTACAAAGTAAGAGGGTTGGACCAGATGATTACTATTACTTAATTCTATTCTTTACTTTTATCAAAGTTATACGTGTACAATTTAAAAAGAAACATTTCCATGTTTATAATGAAACATGATTTTCCCTTGCCCCGCTTCTCCCATCCCAGTTTGTACTCTCTGGAAGCTTCCACCTACAACAGTTTTAGCTGCTTAGGTCATTATTGCCTTCATATTTGAGTTTACTGTCATTCCTTGATTTTTCAGGTTTGATTATTATCTACTGACTTCCTCTAATGGAAACTGGAGATTAGTTCTCTTCCATTCCTCTCCCATTCTCCCAAAATGTTTATGTCTTAACTTAAAAAAAACCAAACAGGTTTATTGAGATATAATTCACACTCTGGCGATTCAGTCATGCGAAGTGTACACTTAGTGGATTTTGGTATATTCACAGAGTTGTGTAACCATCAACATGGTCAAGTTTAGAATAATTTTACTATTCTCCAAAGAAAGCCTGCACCCCTTAGCTGTCACTTCCCATCCCCCACCTCGCTCCCCCAGCCACTGACAACCACTAGTCGACTTTGTAGCTGTAGGTTTCCCTATTTTGGATATTTTGGATAAAATGGAATCATATAATACGTGGTCTTTTAGGTTTTTTTTTTTTAATTAATTAATTTATTTATTTTTGGCTGCGTTGGGTCTCTGTTGCTGCGCTCAGGCTTTCTCTAGTTGCAGCGAGTGGGGGCTACTCTTTGTTGCGGTGCGCGGGATCTAGGCACGGAGGCCTCAGTAGTTGTGGCTTGCGGGCTCTAGAGCGCAGGCTCAGTAGTTGTGGCACACGGGCCCAGTTGCTCCGTGGCATGTGGGATCTTCCTGGACCAGGGCTCGAACCCATGTCCCCTGCAATGGCAGGCGGATTCCTAACCACTGCGCCACCAGGGAAGTCCTGGTCTTTTGTGAATGGCTTCTTTCACTCAGCATAATGTTTCCAAGGTTCATGTATGCTATAATGTGTCAGTACTTCATACTTTTAATTGCTGGATAATATTTTCTTATATGGATAGACCCCTTTTTATTGATCCATTCATCAGTTGCTGGACATTTGAATGGTTCCCACCCATGTAACTATTATGAATAAAGCTGCTGAGAGGAGCTGCGTACAAGGTTTTCCGTGGAACTCAGTCTTCATTTCTCTTGGGTTTGTGCCGCAGAGCAGAATTGCTAGGTCACATGATGAATCTGTGTTTCATGTGTGAGACGCTGCCAGATGGCTTATCTCAGTTTCAATCCACAGCCAATGTTCTCATTGTGACTCTGTGAACAGTATTGTTTTAGTTGAATCATACAATGCACTGGAATACTATTTTCTTTACATGA
This sequence comes from Kogia breviceps, assembly GCF_026419965.1. Lineage (NCBI taxonomy): Eukaryota > Metazoa > Chordata > Mammalia > Artiodactyla > Physeteridae > Kogia > Kogia breviceps. The sequence continues at coordinate 113,309,316 of NC_081318.1, read as the reverse complement.
AAAATGTGATGTTCTTGAGGATAATTGCCTCATTTTAATTTAATTTGCTTAGTTATCTATATTTCTATCATGAAAACATTCCCAACCTCTTCTTCAGATGTGTAAATATCCTCCCATTCTGCCCATTCATGTCATATACTTTATAAATAATTTCTTTTTTATTTTTTTAAAGATATGCTCTGGGGCTTCCCTGGTGGCGCAGTGGTTGAGAGTCCGCCTGCCGATGCAGGGGACACGGGTTTGTGCCCCGGTCCAGGAAGATCCCACATGCCGCAGAGCGGCTTGGCCCGTGAGCCATGGCCCCTGAGCCCGCACATCCAGAGCCTGTGCTCCGCAACGGGAGAGGCCACAACAGTGAGAGGCCCGCGTACCACAAAAAAAAAAAAAAAAAAGGAAAAAAAAAAATAGATATGCTCTGGAGCACTGCTCATCTGCTCCAACCTGTTTGCTGGCCAGGCCTGATGCACAACTGTTGTCAAGGGGTTTCATGTCCACATCCTGAGGATTTGACTTATCTAATCTATTTTTTTAACATCTTTAATGGAGTATAATTGCTTTTCAATGGTGTGTTACTTTCTGCTTTATAACAAAGTGAATCAGTTATACATATACATATGTCCCCATATCTCTTCCCTCTTGCATCTCCCTCCCTCCCACCCTCCCTATCCCACCCCTCTAGGTGGTCACAAAGCACCGAGCTGATCTCCCTGTGCTATGCGACTGCTTCCCACTAGCTATCTATTTCACATCTGGTAGTATATATATGTCCATGCCACTCTCTCACTTTGTCCCAGCTTACCCTTTCCCCTCCCCATATCCTCAAGTCCATTCTCTAGTAGGTCTGTGTCTCTATTCCCATCTTGCCCCTAGGTTCTTCATGACTTTTTTTTTTTAGATTCCATATATATGTGTTAGCATATGGTATTTGTCTTTCTCTTTCTGACTTACTTCACTCTGTATGACAGACTCTAGGTCCATCCACCTCACTACAAATAACTCAATTTCGTTTCCTTTTACGGCTGAGTAATATTCCATTGTATATATGTGCCACATCTTCTTTCTCCATTCATCTGTTGATGGACACTTAGGTTGCTTCCATGTCCTGGCTATTGTAAATAGAGCTGCAGTGAACATTGGGGTACATGACTCTTTTTGAATTCTGGTTTTCTCAGGGTATATGCCCAGTAGTGGGATTGCTGGGTCGTATGGTAGTTCTATTTGTAGTTTTTGAAGGAACCTCCATACTGTTCTCCATAGTGGCTGTATCCATTTACATTCCCACCAGCAGTGCAAGAGGGTTCCCTTTTCTCCACACCCTCTCCAGCATTTATTGTTTGTAGATTTTTTGATGATGGACATTCTGACTGGTGTGAGGTGATTGTAGTTTTGTCTAATCTATTATTTTAAAAATCGTTTCTATCTTATTTTTCTTCTTTGTTTTCTGTTCCACCGTCTGGAATATTTTATCAATTTATATTTTAAACCCTAGGCTAAATTTTTCATTTGCACTGTAATGATTATTCTAAGACTTTTTTTCTATAAATACTCCTTTTCCTAGAGTCTATATGTTTTCCTATATTACTGGATGCAGTGAGAGTTTTGTTCCATGTTTTTAGCTCCCACACATCTTTACTCCCAAGTACCCCCTTTCCTATGTGTTAAACGGGGCTCCATGTTTCTTGTTAGTTGCTTTCCACATGTGTCTGGTGACGCTTGTCACATTGAAGAGCTGAACAGTCAGAAGCTGGCTTTTTCTGCACACATGAGAGGCAAGTCAACCATGAGCTTCACGGCTAGATGGTCTGGCTGGAGACTGCAGAGTGTGGTATCCAGAAGTTTGACCCCAGGAATCCTGCAACCTTGTGCGCAGGGGGTTTCAGCTTGGCCAATGTGCTGGGTGTGGAGGTGCACAGCCCACCATGTGTGCAGAGGTTATACCTTCACCTCTTCTGTCTGCCGGGTGCTCCTGAGGTCACCTGTCCTAGAGCTGGGGGGAAAATGAGAATCCTTTTCTTGACAAGGGCAGGATGATGACCAGGGTCTAACTGCTTCTTAAAAAGACAGCCCACTCTCAGCTGTGGGGACCCCTCAGACTCATGCTGGGCCCCACGGCACGGCCCCAGCTCTGGCCCTTTCTGGGCCCTTGCGGTAAACATCAGCACCAGCATGCTGCTGATTCCCCCTCCAGCCAGGGTAGCGTGAGTTTTCTCCAGGCCACTATTCCAGTCACCATTTGGCCATCTCCAGATGTTTTTCTCTCACTGTCTGCTCCCATGTTTTCCTCAGAGGTTTATGCCTTACTTCAATCCCTTCATGTTCCTATCCAGAGGAGGGCTCAGAGTTAAACAAGGGGGCTCAGCCTGCCTCGTGTGTCATTCAAACGCCCTTAAATGCCATGGCCCTGGAGTTATAAAACACAGAGACTACTGTTCTTTGATGCAAGCCTGATGCCATCCACAGTCAGTGTCTGCAGACACCTATAGTTGAGCTATGTTGGATTTGAGCAGATCAAACCCTATCACACAAGAGTGTGCACACTTGCTCATTACAGAGGGATTTTATGGATGAATCCTTCAGGCAAGAATCCTTTAGTAAGAAAAATTACTTCTCATTGTTTTTCTCTAATATTAGTGAATTTATGAACCAAGTGAAATTAAAATAGAATGATAAAGAAGGTGGAAATAAAACTAGCATGCCTCTCAACAGGCTAAAGGAACTATATGAGACTTTATATATATATATCTCAAATGTGAAATATGTATATTGATATGTCAATATATACATGAATGTATATATTATATATACTTGACTATATTATATATAATTGGAATAATATAATATATATTATAAATAATTGAATATATAATATATATTATATAAAATTGTGAGTGCATTATTTAGTCATGATGTATCCAATTCTTTTAATAAATTAATTTACAAATAGTTTAAATGTTGATATTATGATTTTCATTATATTGAATAAAATGACTGAACTCATGAAATCTTTATTTTGTTGTGTTACTATGATTCAAGGAACCTAACAATAAACATTAGATTTACAGGGTAAATTAATTTCCACCAGTGTGCTCTCCTCTCAAAAATCTTCAATTCTAAAGGGTAGAGAGAAGCAAGAAGAACTACAGTCCTACAGCCTGTGGAACAAAAACCACATTCACAGAAAAACAGACAAGATGAAAAGGCAGAGGGCTATGTACCAGATGAAGGAACAAGATAAAACCCCAGAAAAACAACTTAATGAAGTGGAGATAGGCAGCCTTCCAGAAAAAGAATTCAGAATAATTGTAGTGAAGGTGATCCAGGACCTCGGAAAAAGAATGGAGGCAAAGGTCAAGAAGATGCAAGAAATGTTTAACAAAGACCTAGAAGAATTAAAGAACAAACAAACAGAGATGAACAATACAATAACTGAAATGAAAAATACACTAGAAGGGGGCTTCCCTGGTGTCACAGTGGTGGAGAGTCCGCCTGCCAATGCAGGGGACATGGGTTCGTGCCCCGGTCCGGGAAGATCCCACATGCCACGGAGCAGCTGGGCCCGTGAGCCTTGGCCGCTGAGCCTGCACGTCCGGAGCCTGTGCTCCGCAACAGGAGAGGCCACAACAGTGAGAGGCCACGTACTGAAAACAACGACAACAACAACAACAACACTAGAAGGAGTCAATAGCAGAATAACTGAGGCAGAAGAATGGAAAAGTGACCTGGAAGACAGAATGGTGGGATTCACTGCTGTGGAACAGAATAAAGAAAAAAGAATGACAAGAAATGAAGACAGCCTAAGAGACCTCTGGGACAACATTAAGCAAAACAACATTCACATTATAGGGGTCCCAGAAGGAGAAGAGAGAGAGAAAGGACCAGAGAAAATATCTGAAGAGATTATAGCTGAAAACTTCCCTAACATGGAAAAGGAAATAGCCACCCAAGTCCAGGAAACGCAGCGAGTCCCATACAGGATAAACCCAATGAGAAACATGCCGAGACACATAGTAATCAAACTGGCAGAAAATAAAGACAAAGAAAAATTATTGAAAGCAGCAAGGGAAAAATGACAAATAACACACAAGGGAACTCCCATAAGGTTAACAGCTGATTTCTCAGCAGAAACTCTACAAGTCAGAAGGGAGTAGCATGATATATTTAAAGTGATGAAAGGGAAGAACCTACAACCAAGATTACTCTACTCGTCAAGGAACTCATTCAGATTTGATGGAGAAATCAAAAGCTTTACAGACAAGCAAAAACTAAGAGAATTCAGCACCACCAAACCAGCTCTACAACAAATGCTAAAGGAACTTCTCTAAGTGGGAAACACAAGAGAAGAAAAGGACCTACAAAAACAAACCCAAAACAATTAAGAACATGGTCATAGGAACATACATATCAATAATTACCTTCAACGTGAATGGATTAAATGCTCCAACCAAAAGACACAGGTTTGCTGAATGGATACAAAAACAAGATCCATATATATGTTGTCTACAAGAGACCCACTTCAGACCTAGGGACACATACAGACTGAAAGTGAGGGAATGGAAAAATATATTTCATGCAAATGGAAATCAAAAGAAAGCTGGAGTAGCAATACTCATGTCAGATAAAATAGACTTTAAAATAAAGAATGTTACAAGAGACAAGGAAGGACACTACATAATGATCAAGGGATCAATCCAAGAAGAAGATATAACAATTATAAATATATATGCACCCAACATAAGACCACCTCAATACATAAGGCAACTGCTAACAGCTCTAAAAGAGGAAATCGACAGTAACACAATAATAGTGGGGGACTTTAACACCTCACTTACACCAATGGACAGAACATCCAAACAGAAGATTAATAAGGAAACAGAAGCTTCAAATGACACAATAGACCAGATAGATTTAATTTATATTTATAGGACATTCCATCCCCAAACAGCAGATTACACTTTCTTCTCATGTGCACATGGAACATTCTCCAGGATAGATCACATTTTGGGTCACAAATCAAGCCTCAGTAAATGTAAGAGAATTGAAGTCATATCAAGCATCTTTTCTGACCACAATGCTATGAGATTAGAAATGAATTACAGGGAAAAAAAGTAAAAAACACAAACACATGGAGGCTAAACAATACATTAGTAAATAACCAAGAGATCACTGAAGATATCAAAGAGGAAATCAAAAAATACCTAGAGACAATGAAAACGTGACGATCCAAAACCTATGGGATGCAGCAAAAGCAGTTCTAAGAGGGAAGTTTATAGCTATACAAGCCAACCTCAAGAAACAAGAAAAATCTCAAATAAACAATCTAACGTTACACCTAAAGGTACTAGAGAAAGAAGAACAAACAAAACCCAAAGTTAGCAGAAGGAAAGAAATCATAAAGATCAGAGGAGAAATAAATGAAATAGAAACAAAGAAAACAATAGCAAAGATCAATAAAACTAAAAGCTGGTTCTTTAAGAAGATAAACAAAATTGATAAACCATTAGCCAGACTCATCAAGAAAAAGAGGGAGAGGACTCCAATAAAATTAGAAATGAAAAAGGAGAAGTTACAACAGACACCACAGAAATACAAAGCATTCTAAGAGACTACTACAAGCAACTCTATGCCAATAAAATGGACAACCTGGAAGAAATGGACAAATTCTTTAAAAGGTATACCCTTCCAAGACTGAACCAGGAAGAAACAGAAAATACGAACAGACCTAAAACAAGTAATGAAATCGAAACTGTGATTAAAAATATTCCAACAAACATAAGTCCAGGACCAGATGGCTTCACACGTGAATTCTGTCAAACATTTAGAGAAGAGCTAACACGCATCCTTTTCAAACTCTTCCAAAAAATTGCAGAGGGAGGCAATACTCCCAAACTCATTCTATGAGGCCACCATCACCCTGATACCAAACCCAAAGATAGAACAAAAAAAGAAAATTACAGACCAATATCACTGATGAATATAGATGCACAAATCCTCAACAAAATATGAGCAAACAGAATCCAACAACACATTAAAAAGATCATACACCATGATCAAGTGGAATTTACCCCAGAGATGCAAGGATTCTTCAATATATGCAAATCAATGTGATACACCATATTAACAAACTGAAGAATAAAAACCATATGATCATCTCAATAGATGCAGAAAAAGCTTTTGACAAAATTCAACACCCATTTATGAAAAAAACTCTCCAGAAAGTGGGCATAGAGGGAACCTACTTCAACATAATTAAGGCCATATACGACAAACCCACAGCAAACATCTTCCTCAATGGTGAAAAACTGAAAGCATTTCCTCTAAGATCAGGAACAAGACAAGGATGTCCCCTCTCACCAATATTATTCAACATAGTTTTGGTAGTCCTAGCCACAGCAATCAGAGAAGAAAAAGAAATACAAGGAATCCAAATTGGAAAAGAAGAAGTAAAACGGTCACTGTTTGCAGATGACATGATAATATACATAGAGAATCCTAAAGATGCCACCAGAAAACTACTAGAGCTAATCAATGAATGTGATATCGTTGCAGGATACAAAATTAATGCACAGAAATCTCTTGCATTCCTATACACAAATGATGAAAAATCTGAAAGAGAAATTAAGGAAACTCTCCAATTTACCATTGCCACAAAAAGAATAAAATACCTAGGAATAAACCTACCTAAGGAGACAAAAGACCTGTATGCAGAAAACTATAAGACACTGATGAAAGAAATTAAAGATGATACCACGAGATGGAGAAATATACCATGTTCTTGGATTGGAAGAATCAATATTGTGAAAATGACTGTATTACAGAAAGCAGTCTACAGATTCAATGCAATCCCTATCAAATTACCAATGGCATTTTTTTACAGAACTGGAACAAAATGTCTTAAAATTTGTACGGAGACACAAAAGATCCCAAATAGCCAAAGCAGTCTTGAGGGAAAAAAAAGGAGCTGGAGGAATCAGACTCTCTGACTTCAGACTTTACTACAAAGCTACAGTAATGAAGACAATATGGTGCTGGCACAAAAACAGAAATATAGATTAATGGAACAAAATAGAAAGCCCAGAGATAAACCCATGCGCCTATGGTCAACTAATCTATGACAAAGGAGGCAAGGATATACAATGGAGAAAAGACATTCTTTCCAATAAGTGCTGCTGGGAAAACTGGACAGCTACATGTAAAAGATTGAAATTACAACACTCCTGAACACCATACACTAAAATAAACCCATAAAGGATTAGAGACCTAAATGTAAGACCAGACACTATAAAATTCTTAGAGGAAAACATAGGAAGAACACTCTTTGAGGTAAATCACAGCAAGATAGTTTTTGATTCACCTCCTAGAGTAATGGAAATAAAAACAGAAATAAACAAATGGCACCTAATGAAACGTCAAAGCTTTTGCACAGCAAAGGAAACCATAAACAAGACGTAAAGACAACCCTCAGAATGGGAGAAAATATTTGCAAAGGAATCAATGGTCAAAGGATTAATCTCCAAAATATATAAATAGCTCATGCACCTCAATATGAAAAAAACAAACAACCCAGTCCAAAAATGGGCAGAAGACCTAAATAGACATTTCTCCAAAGAAATCATACAGATGGCCAAGAAGCACATAGAAAGCTGCTCAACATCACTAATTATTAGAGAAATGCAAATCAAAACTACAATGAGGTATCACCTCACACCAGTTAGAATGGGCCACATCAGAAAATCTAGAAGCATCAGATGCTGGAGAGGGTGTGAAGAAAAGGGAACCCTCTTGCACTGTTGGTGTAAATTGATACAGCCACTATGGAGAACAGTGTGGAGGTTCCTTAAAGAACTAAAAATAGAATTACCATATGACCCAACAATCCCACTACTGTGAATATACCCTGAGAAAACCATAATTCAAAAAGACACATGCACCCCACTGTTCATTACAGCACTATTTACAATAGCCAGGTCACGGAAGCAACCTAAATGCCCATCGACAGACAAATGGATAAAGAAGATGTGGTACATATATACAATGGAATATTAATCAGCCATAAAAAGGAATGAAATTGGGTCATTTGTAGAGATGTGGATGGATCTGGGGACTGTCATACAGAGTGAAGTAAGTCAGAAAGAGAAAAACAAATATCGTATATTAACGCATATATGTGGAACCTAGAAATGGTACAGATGAACCAGTTTGCCAAGCAGAAATTGAGACACGGAAGTAGAGGAAAAACATATGGACACGAAGGGGGGAAGCGTCGGGTGGTGGTGGTGGTGGTGGTGTGATGAATTGGGCGATTGGGATTGACATGTATACACTGATGTGTATAAAATGGATGACTAGTAAGAAAAAAAAATATTTGATAGTGGAAAAGAATAAATAAATAAAGGTTAGAGAAGGAAGGTTAAAAGCACAAAGGAAATTGCATACACAGATCAACAAAAGCTTACTTTTTGGATGGAGCTATTTGTGCGATCAACATCTGGCAAACTGGTTACGTTTCTCGCATATTGAGTCAATATGGGGACTCATTTGGTGTTTATTTGATTCAAAGTATAGCAAATACAATTATGAGGCCAAAGTCAATGCTGGAATTTGCTCTGTCATCTCTCTCTCTCACCTCTCTGTTTATCTCTCTATCTGAATCTATTCAGTCCTTTGATTAGCCTGTTTCTTGCCTAAGGGCTCCCCCACCCGAGTTAAACACCTTTTGGGTTTATAGGGCAGTACTGGTAGCTAGCATAGCGCTGTGCCCTGGGGGACACCCAAAGATGTCTGGAGCACTGTTGCTACTTGAACAGACACTTGCCTCCATTTACTGTAACTGAACACCCATTCATGACAACCTCTGTGTCTCTTGCTTTCTTTACAGGGCGTCACGAAACAATGTGAAGGAGAAGAAATTTTCCTAGGTCAGTTTATATATAACAAAACAGGAACCACCGTTCAAACATTTGTGCTCCAGGTAATGAGACCCTTGGGAAAAGACAGCGTATTAGTGACTCCATCCCAGGGAGGGATCTGTTGGCATCGCTTGATGCAAAGTGGTGTGTGTGAGAGAATAATTATGACAAAAGTATGCGATAAGCAAGGCTTGTCTGAATTTCAGTTCTTAGCTCCCATCACGTACATAAGTTTTAATGCAAAAGATAGGCAAATATAAAAGTGGTTTCTAAGGCAAATTCTTCATCATTTGCTGTCACTTTAATATCAGTCCTTATCTGACTTATTAGATTCCCTTGATGAGATTAGGTGTGATGGTCACTATCATCTTCCTTCCGTAAAAGGGATGGGGATGACGATGGTACAAAATGAGATGGTTGGGGGCAGAGAGGAACTCGGAGAGAATAAATATTTACTACCAGATAATATAAGTAACACTTCTCACCCTAGCTCAACGGGGAAAGAATACCAACTGGTAACTTAGAAACCCTTGAAAGTCATTAAGGCATATGAAATATATTTCATCATTTCTCATTAGTCACAGGAAGTAATGAAGAGAGGTAGAAGGCATCTCAAACCATGTAAAAACAAGTGTGTAGAAGTGTAGTAACACTTCTTGGCCAATGGTGAGAAACTCTAAGCTGAAAGCAGTATATGTGTCAGCAGTGAATGTACTTGTAGAGTTTCACATTCAGTTGTTTACCCACATCCCTCCCTGGGGCAGCCAACAAGGAGCACCACGGAGGCAGGACAAGGCAGTGAGTGGCCTTGGCGTAGAGACCACCATTTTATCTCCCTCCCCTGTATTTGCCTTTTAATGAGCTCTTTACTTACAGTAGCTCATTACATCATCCATTAGACTGGTACTGGAAAGTACTTGACTTAAGAAGGAAAGACAGTGTTTTCATTTTTTATTACATCAGCATGACTCAGGGTTCTTTGAGAAGGTTTATTTTATAAGACAGTAATTTCAATCTTTTCTGTATTTTCAGCATGAAGTTTCTGAAGTCTTATTATGTGTGAAACTTAAAATCCTTAGCAATTGGGGACACCCGAAGTATACTTGTTTATATAGATTCAGGGTTCATGGCACCCCAAGAGATGACACCTAGAAGAACTGGTGCAGAAGGCCAAGACCACATGTCCAAAATATTCAAGTGATTCCCTTAGATTACACCACACCTACAGGAATCAAAAATCAGAAGACAGAAAGAAACCTCCAAGTGGTTCCTACCTGCCGGTGAAAAGTGAATGAATTTTACTAATAAAAAATATGAAAGTAAATTCAATCTCTCTGCATTACTGTGCTTTTAAAAAAATTTGTAGCTGCAGGGCACGTGGGATCTTAGTTCCCCAACCAGGGATCAAACCCACACCCCCTGCAGAGGACGCGCAGAGTCTTAACCACTGGACTGCCAGGGAAGTCCCATGTTAGTGCAGCTTCTGAGGATGAATCATGTTGTTGAAGCACTGAAAAATTACTTTGCATTTAGAAGAAGATGGTGTTTTTCAACAGTCTTTCACGTAATAGCATCTTTGCCTTCATTTATTATTCATCCATACCAGGAATGGATGTTTGCTGTTACCACTGTTATTTAACACTGATCTGGATGCACTGTCAGCACAGTTAGAGAAGCTGATAAAATTAGAGGTAAAAGTTATTGAGGAAGTCCGACCATGACTAATTTGCAGATGACTTGATGAATTCCTTGAAATGCAATAAATTCAATTAAAAAATACATTACAAACACAGATGGAGACAAAATTATCATACATAAGTCAAACTCATTCATAAATGCAAACCACAACCAGTAAGAGGATATAATTTACAAAAGGCACAACAAAGATTTTAAAAAATCAAATGAAAGAATTAAACTATATGAAGAGCCAATGAAAGAGAAGCAGGTGATGAACAAAATGACTTCAATAAATGGAAAGACATAACTCATCTGTGGACACAACAACTTCACCGTCAAGAAGTCAGTTCTCTCTAAATTGATCTACACATTCAATCTGATCTCAATTAAAAGCCAGAAAAAAATTATGGTACTTATGAGACAATTATGGAATATTAAGGAATTGTTTTTTTTGTTTGGGTTTTTTTTTAAAACATCTTTATTGGAGTATATTTGCTTTACAATGGTGTGTTAGTTTCTGCTTTACAACAAAGTGAATCAGTTATACATATACTAAGGAATTGTTTTTAAAAACAATATTTAGGTTATTATGGTATTATGATTTTGTTACAACAAAGAATTCTTATCACTTAGATTTATAATATATATTCTAAAATTTACAAATGAAATGATATTCCTGGGATATGTTTCAAAATAATATAGGAGGAAATGTGTGGGAGGATCAATGAAAAGATTGGTTGTGAAATGATCATTGAAGTCGGGTGTTGGTCCACACGGTTTCACTTAATACTATTCTGTCTACATTTATTTATGTTGGACATTTTCAATTTTAGACAGGTTTAAAAAGATTAAAACACATATGCATAAGAAACCAAAGGGTTGTGTTTTCAACCAAGCTGACTCTAAAGTTTCCATGGAAATATAAACTTAGTGAGAAGCTAGGAAACCCCTGAAATAAAGACAATCAACAAAGGGAAATAGCTCTAAGACTGTTATACTGTGACTTACAGTAAGAAATATACATTTGTTTTTCTTCCCAGTTTATGGTGCAGAGCTCCTAAAACCCTTGGAATTGCCTGAGAATAAGAGTGATCAAGGTGTCTTTTGTTGTGTCAGTGAAGTCACTTTTGGAAAGGATGGGGGCTGGTTGCCAGGAGAACCAACCACTGATTAGAGGGTTGGAAATTTCAGTCTCAACCCTTGACATCTGGGGACAGGAGAGGAGCTGGAGGCTGAATCAAATGCCAAAGGCCAGTGATTACATCAAATCAATCACGCTTATGTAAGACAGCTTCATAAAAATCCAAAAGGATGGGGTTTGGAGAGCTTCCGGTTTGGTGAACCCATGGAGATTAGGGAAGCATGGCCAGCTCGGAGGCAGTAGGGAAGCTTTGAGCCCCTTCATCATGCCTTGCTCTATTCACTGCTTCCACTTGGCTGTTCCTGAGTGACATCCTTTTCTAATACACCAGTGAGTGAAATGTTTCTCTTGCAACTAGTAAGTGATGTAACTAGTAATGATTCTCCTGAGTTCTGTGAGTGGCTCTGGCAAAACATTCAAATCCAAGGAGGGGACCACGGTACCCCAATTTACAGCCAGTTGATCAGAAGCACAGGTGACATCTGGACTGTGACTGTCATCTGAATGGGGGGGCAGTCTTGTGGGACCTGTGGGGTCTGACGCTATCTCCAGGGAGGTAGTGTCAGACTTGAATCACAGGACACCCAGCTGGTCTTGGAGGATCTCTTGGGGTGGGGGAAGAAGCCCCACACATTGGAATTGGTGTCCCAGAATTATTAATGACATAGATATAAATAATTTAAACTGTGTGACACTGGAACATGGACAGACCAATGGAACAAACAAAAAACTCTGTTTGTGATATTCAGAAACAGATTAATATCTATGTCGGAACATAGTATATATGATAAAGGTGGCATCTCAAAAGGGAAGGGAAAAAACAAATGGCTTGGAACAATTATCTCCTCATCAAGAAAAGAACATTGCATACTTTTCAGTTTGCAACATGATGAATTCCCAATATGGGAAAAGATTTACAGGTGTAACAAAACCTAAAAAAAACATAAAAATATAATAAGAAAACTTGGAAAAACTCCCGTATGGCATTGGATAGAGGAACACCTTTCTGAATATGACTCAGACTTCAGGAGTCACAGAAGAAAAAAAATAAGTTCTACTACATCAAAACAAAACACAGGAGCCACCCAACAAACGTCGGTCTTCCCCCTCCTGGGTGGAGGAGCCCCCTCCTCGGAGCCCCAGCCCCAAGCACTGTACCTGACACTTCTAACAGGCTCCACAGATGTCGATTTTTTAAAATTATGAAATGTATTGAAGTATTTTTCCTTTAACACCTAAAAGAGGAGAAGAGTCTTTGAAGAACTGTTTAAGCAAAACCCACCCTTAAACTAGTATAATTCTCGAAAGACATTCACTCATGCCACCTCTGCAGTATGCTTTCCCTCATTTTACAGTTTTCCCATGTAAAAGAAAAAAAAGGCAAATATTGCCCATCAGGACGGATGCAGAACCTCTGAGCTATGCCAGTATCTTTCCCCTCGGGTAATTTTTCCAACATTAACTGGTAACAACAGGACTGCAAATAGCCTTCCCCTGGGACTGTAGGGGGAAGCAGGCACCTGCCAGACACTGGCAGATGCAGCTTTGGGTGACAGCTACTAAATTCATGATACTTATCTAGGTGGAGTTTACCATCTCTGCAGCTATAAAAAGGTTAGTTCCTTACTTCCAACTCCACACCCTGACTGATGTTTTGTATGCTTCACTCATTGTATTTCCATTTTCAAGATGAGGGCATTTCCTTGCACAAAAAACAAACATCATGAGTAACATCAACACTGCTCCCCGGATCTTATAATCATATACATTAGAATACTATGTATTAGCTAGACAGACAACAATATGACTACACATTGCATTAGAAAAATCAGTACCACACAGGCTTCTAGAGAGCTCTGGTGACCTCATTCCTTGCCTTCAAAACGTTTGGAAGAAATGTAGGGAAGTAGTGTCAATATATTTAATGATCAATACTGAAATTATTGAATTATTATTTTTTTCTAAGAAGCATGCAAAAAGTCCATTTTTATTGATTTATAATCATATTATCATATGGACTATGACCTTCATAAATAAAGATGGATCCAGGATGGCGTGCCTCTCTGAGAGATGGTACGGCACAGAGCAAACCACAGCAAAAAGGTCCAAAAGACTGAAGCAAGACACAGCCTCATTAGTGTAATGAAATTCAAGTCAGTTCATTAAGTATGTATGGATTATCAACTAATAGCTATAATTAGAGAGATATCAAAATATAAATTAGTTTACTTTGGTAAAATTGACCCAAATACATTTCTAATCATTTCAAATGCTTTAAGTTTGCCAATTCTCCCTGTACCAAAGACTGTTATCTAGTTTCTGGACCACCCATCTTTGCTACTCTTTCAAGAATGGGAACCAAGTAACAATAGCACTTGAGTCCTAATGACAGGCTTAGCCTGAATTATTAATTTGCCAAACCTATTTAAGAAAACTGCAAGAAAACATAAGATTCCTGTTATCTTTCCAGAAAAGGTCACTGCAACTTAATTTTATATTTGTTGGGTCAAAATTCCCTATATCATTTGGGCCTTTGTGCAGAATGTATACTCACATATCTTCTTAGCAAATTTTTTTTTAAAATCTTTTTTTGTTAATATTGCCAAAGAGCTTTAATTTTTTTCCTCTTGAACAGAACAACTCATCGTCCATGGTTAGACAATTTTCCCCACAACACCCAACACCATTGATGTTGTTATGACTAAACAACTCGGTTTTCTTATTTTATGGCAAAAAAATAAGTGATTTGAAGTAAATATCAATATATTATGAAACACTGTTTACAAAGCTTACTTAGTATTTAATCATATTCATGACCTCCATAGCAACCACCTCATTCAATGATGTATCTACTTTAAAATTAACTTGTGAAGTACTAAAAAGCATGTTTCCTTACTAAAAAATTTAAATGTGACATTAATCACGTTTGGCTTGGCAAACACTTGTAAAAATGTAGATTGGAGTCTACCTTCATGTTATAGTCTTAAAATAGGCAGAACTGCTTGTAATTTTCGTATTTTGCACTTTTAAAAGGATCTGTTTTTACTGTTTATCATACCTTGATTCTATACACCAAGGTAAAAACAAGGTTGTAGGCTTCTGTTTGCAAAGCACATTAAAAATAAAACATTCGTAACATGGACAATCTTGTCTCTGAAAAACCAAGTTGGAGACAATTGTTCTATTTCTCGTTTTGTTTTTCAAACTTCTACCACTCCATTTATGTCACTTTTGCTGTGAGATTTTTTTTTAAATTAATTAATTAATTAATTTGTGGCTGCGTTGGGTCTTTCTTGCTGCGTGGGGGCTTTTGGTGCAGTGCACGCGGGCTTCTCACTGCCGTGGCTTCTCTTGTTGCAGAGCACCGGCTCTAGGCGTGTGGGCTTCAGTAGTTGTGGCACGCGGGCTCAGTAGTTGCAGTGCGTGGGCTCTAGGGAGCACTGGCTCAGTAGTTGCAGCACACAGGCTTAGTTGCTCTATGGCATGTGGGATCTTCCTGGACTAGGGCTCAAACCCGTGGCCTCCGCATAGGCAGGCGGATTTTTATTAACCACCGTGCCACCAGGGAAGCCCCTCTGCTGTGAGATTTTTTTTTTAACAGGCTCTGGTGAAGTTCATCTTGAGATAAGACTCCAAAATTAACACTTCACATCAGTGTTCTTTAAACATCCTGCGTTTTGCACAGTTTAAAAGTTTAAATTTGAAACAATTTCACAACATCATCCCACGTGGTCCTGCACCGCGGAGGTACTAGTGCGAACGTCTGAGCCGAGGGAGGTTCTAAAGCTCCCCTACCCAGAGAGGTGTGTACTTAAGCGGTAACTCTACTCAATACTTTCTAAATAAGGGATTGATGTTATTTCTCATGCTGTAAAGGAGAACTGGAAATAGGGATCACGGAGCTCAAACTTCAAATCGTCAGAACCACTTCCGACACCTGCGGGCGGAGGACGCGTCACTTCCGGCACCTGCGGGCGGAGGACGCGTCACTTCCGGCAGAGGTCGCCTCAGCCCAGGGGCGCGACCCGAAAGCCCTCCTCTCCTCCGCGGGCGGGCGTCCGGGGAAGCCAGGCAGAACCCAGGCCCGCGGTGGCGTTTCCGGCGGGCAGCGTAAGGCTGGGGTCCCTGGAGCGGGCCGCGCACGGGCGCCCCGCACGGGCTGCGTCGCGCCATGAAGTTTCGGGCTAAGCTCGTGGATGCGGCCTGTCAGAACAACTTCACGCGTGAGTGGGGGCCGCGTCGGCCCCGGGCGGCGGGGAGGAGGGCAGAGGGGAGGGCGGGAGGCCCGGAGGGGGCAGTGCAAGCGGCCGGGGCCCCGCGAGGAGGATGGGGCCGCGCTGGGCTGGCGGGCCGCTGGAGGATGGGGCGGGCGCAGGTGCCGGGGGTTGTCCCTGAGGCTTGAGTCCTGTCTCGTGTCTTTTCTTAACCCGGCCGCTGGCGCCACAGACACCTTTATCTGGCGCAGACCGTCCTTCACAGCCCGGGCCCCGCTGGTTCCCCCGCCCCCTGCGGCGCCTGGCCCTGCCGCCATCCCTGCAGCACCCGGCGGCCCCGAGTGGACGTGGGAGGGATGAAGGCGGCCAGTCGGCGCCAGTTCACTTCCGAATCTGGGTTTCCTTATTCCAGCGCTGATGGCTGGTGATGCGAACCGCGCAGGGTTGTGGGAGGCATTAAAGGCTTCCCGGTGGGCACCAGCGTAAACGTGATTTTCCCACCGGCCAGCTCGTCGGGCCGAACAGGGAGTTCTGCGAGGTAAGTTAGAGTCTGGGATACTTGGCATGCTTCTTAGTAATTCCTTACTCGAATCCTTCGCTGTAGGAGTCAGTAACGTGATAGCCAGGCTTGCCAAAACCTGCACTCTGCGTATCAGTCCGGAGAAGTGGAACTTCGTCCTCTCTGACAGGGTGGCCCGTGGAGGGGTGAGCATGTGGTGTGAGCTGGAGCAGGTGAGCGGAGGCTCTGAGAGGCCTGCAAACCGCCCCCACCCCTGCCCGCCACGAATGCCGCCGAAAGAGCACACACGTTCCCCCTTTTCTTCCCTTAGGAGAACTTCTTCAGCGAATTTCAAGTGGAAGGTGTCTCCGCAGAAAACAATGCGATTTATTTAGAGCTAACATCGGAAAGTTTATCTCGAGCCTTGAAAACTGCCCAGAATGCCCGAACCTTGAAAATCAAGCTGACTAATAAACATTTTCCCTGCCTCACAGTTTCTAGAGAGCCGGTGAGTACCGACGGGAGCGTTTCTGAAACTTCCTAGAGGATTCAAAAGTAGTTATAAGCCTCGGCTTTCTAACAGCATGTGGAAAGCTCATTGGTTTTATTAAAATGAAAGAGCTGCACATCAGTATTTGTTTTCCATTGGAGTCAGGTGCTCCTCATATTTAAATAGCATTGTGATCCCATAATATTCAACGAGGATACTGCTTTTCCTATGAAATAACACTTCTGCATCTTTCTTCTCATCTCTGCATATCCCAGCATCTCCATTTCTTTTATTGGTTTTGTCACCTAGTCTAGAAACCGTGGTTTCTCTCCGTTTTCACTGTTGAAGCATTTGTGTGTCCCTCCCTTCTCCCACACCTCTGCTGCTAACACCTTGAAAATGACCTCTGGTTCTCGAGGAATACCTCTTTCTTCCCCGCCACTACCAGATGAATCCAATGTGCAGCTCTCCTCAGGACACATGCACCCCCACAGGCTGTCACTGCTCACAGAATGAAGTTACTGTCTGAAGCCCTTCACCTGTGGCCCAACCCATTGTAGAGCCAAATTGCAAACACCTGCCCTCCGAGTGGTTCCCCAGGTGTGTCCCGTTCTTTCCCAACTCCCAGGCTTTGGTAATGTTGGGTCTTCTACTTGGAGTCTCTCCTCTTAACTCTTTGAAGCCTTAACTTTCTTTAGCACCAGTGCTGCCTCCTCTGTGGCCTTCCCTCATCCTGGCACTTCTCCTCCTTATGTGATTTGTGGACTTTATTTTTCTGGTGAGTGTTGTATTCAGTTTAATGCTCTTTATGGAAGAGGATTTCTCATCTTTTTTTTAAATTGAAGTATAGTTGATTTACAACGTTGTGTTAATTTCTCCGTACAGCAGAGTGACTCAGATCTACGTATGTATGCATTCTTTTTTAAATATTCTTTTAATATTTAATATTTTTAATATTTAAATTATTAAATTAATAATTTAATATTTAATATTCTTTTCCATTATGGTTTATCTCAGGGTATTGAATATGGTTCTCTGTGCTATACAGTAGGACCTTGTTGTTTATCCATTCTGTATGTAATAGTTTGCATCTGCTAACCCCAAACTCCCAGTCGTTCCCTACCCCACCCACTCTCCCCCTTGGCTACCACAAGCCTGTTCTCTATGTCTGTGAGTCTGTTTCTGTTTCGAAGGGAGGTTCATTTGTGTTATGTTTTAGATTTCACATGTAAGTGATACCGTATGGTATTTGTCTCCCTCTTTCTGACTTTAGTCACTTAGTATGATCATCTCTAGGTCCATCCATGTTGCTGCAATGGCACGATTTCATTCTTTTTTTATGGCTGAGTATTATAACATTGTATGTTTATATATACCACATGTTCTTTATCCATTCATCTGTCAATGGACATTTAGGTTGTTTCCATGTTCTGGCTATTGTAAATAGTGCTGCTATGAACATATGGGTGCATGCATCTTTTTGGCTTATAGTTTTGTCTGGATATATGTCCGGGGGTGGGATTGCTGGGTCATATGGTAATTCTATTTTTAGTATTGTGAGGAACCTCCATACTGTTCTCCATAGTGGCTGCACCAACTTACATTCCCACCAACAGTAGAGGAGGGTTCCCTTTTCTCCCCACCCTCTCCAGCATTTGTTATTTGTAGATTTTTTTAAATGATGGCCATCTGACTGGTGTGAGGTGGTACCTCATTGTAGTATATTTTGATAATTAACCCCTTGTCGGTCACATCATTTGTATATATTTTATCCTATTCTGTGGGTTGTCTTTTTGTTTTGTTTATGGTTTCCTTTGCTGTGCAAAAGCTTGTAAGTTTGATTAGGTCCCATTTGTTTGTTTTTGTTTCTATTTCTATTGCCTTGGGAGACTGACCTAAGAAGATGTTGCTAGGATTTATGTCAGAGAATGTTTTGTGTATGCTCTTTCCTAGGAGTTTTGTGGTGTCATGTCTTAACATTTAAGTCTTTAAGCCATTTTGAGTTTATTTTTGTGTATGCCGTGAGGGTGTGTTCTAACTTCATTGATTTACATGCAGCTGTCCACGTTTCCTAGCACCACTTGCTGAAGGAGCTGTCTTTTTCCCATTGTATCTTCTTGCCTCCTTTGTCGCAAAGATTAATTGACTGTAGGTGTGTGGGTTTATTTCTGGGCTCTCTGTTCTGTTCCATTGATCCATATGGCTGTTTTTTGTGTCAGTACCATGCTGTTTTAAGATTACTGTAGCTTTGTGGTATTGTCTGAAGTCTGGGAGGGTTATGCCTCCTGCTTTGTTCTTCTTTCTCAGGATTGCTTTGGCAATTCTGGGTCTTTTATGGTTCCATATGAATTTTAGGGTTATTTGTTCTAGTTCTGTGAAAAATGTCATGGGTAATTTGATAGGGATTGCATTAGATCTGTAGATTGCTTTGCTTAGTATGGCCATTTTAACAATATTAATTCTTCCAATCCAAGAGCCTGAGATATCTTTCCATTTCTTTGAATCATCTTTAATTACCTTTATTAATGTTTTATAGTTCTCAGCATGTAAGTCTTTCACCTCCTTGGTCAGGTTTATTCCTAAGTATTTTCTTGTATTTTTCTTTGATGTGATTTTAAAAGGTTGTTTTTTTGCTTTTTGTTATTTTTTTTTTAACTTTCTCTTTCTGGTATTTCATTGTTAGTGTAAAGAATGCAACAGATTTCTGTATGTTAATCTTGTACCCTGCTACCTTGCTGAATTCATTTATCAGTTCTAGTAGTTTTTGTGTCAGGTCTTTAGGATTTTCTATGTGTAGCATCATGTCATCTACATATAATGACAGTTCTGCCTTTTCCCTTCCAATTTGGATGCCTTTTATTTCTTGTTTGATTGCTGTGGCTAACTCTTCCAGTAATATGTTGAATAGAAGTGGTGAGAGTGGGCATCCTTGTATTTATCCAGATTTTAGTGGATAGGCTTTCAGCTTTTCACTGTTATCATATTGGCTATGGGTTTGTCATAAATAGCTTTTGTTACGTTGAGGTATGTTCCCTCTATACCCACTTTGGTAAGAGTTTTTATTACGAGTGGATGTTGAATTTTTTTCAAATGCTTTTTCTGCATCCATTGAGATGATCATGTGGTTTTTGTCTTTTCTTTTGTTCTTTTTTAAATTTAAAAAATTTTTTGGCTGCGCTGTGTGGCATGCGGTACTTAGTTTCCTGACCAGGATCAAACCCATGCCCCTGCAGTGGAAGCACGGAGTCTTAACCACTGGACCACCAGGGAAGTCCCAGTCTTTTCTTTTGTTCATGTGGTGTATAACATCAGTTTGCCTATGTTGAACCATCCTTGTTAACTTGGGATGAATCCCACTTGGTCATGGTGTCTGATTGTTTTATGTGTTGTTGGATACGTTTTCCTAATATTTTGTTGGGAATTTTTGCATCTATATTCATCAGAGATAATGGCCTGTAATTTTCATTTTTGCTGGTATCTTTGGTTTTGGTATTGGGTCTATGGTGGCTTAATAGAATGTCTTTGGGAGTGTTCCCTCCTCTTCAGTCTTTTGGAGGAGTTTGAGAAGGATCTGTAAAAGCTCTTCTTTGTAGGTTTGGTAGAATTTGCCTGTGAAGCCATCTGGTCCTTGACTTTTGTTCATAGGGAATTTTTTATTATTATTACAGATTTTATTTCACTTCTAGTGATCAGTCTGTTCAAATTATCAATTTCTTCTTGATTCATCTTTTGGTGGGCTGTATGTTTCCTGAAACTTGTCCATTTCCTCTAGGTTGTCCAATTTGTTCAAATATAATTGTTCATAGCAGTCTCTTATGGTTTTTTCTGCAGTATCAGTTGATAGTTCTCCTTTTTCATTTCTTATTTTGTTTGGTTTCTCTCTCTTTTCTTCTTGGTGATCCTGTCCAGACGTTTGTCAATTTTGTTTACCCTTTCAAAGAACCAGCTCTTGGCTTTATTGATTTTTTTCTATTTTTGATCTCTATTTTATTTATTTCCCCTGTGATCTTTATTATTTCCTTCCTTCTGCTGACTTTAGGTGTTGTTCTTTTTTTGATTCTTTTAGGCAGTAGGTTAGGTTGTTTTTGAGATTTTTCTTGTTTTCTGAGGAAGGCCTGTATTGCTATGAACTTCCAAGAACTGCTTTTGCTGCATCCTTAGATTTTGTATGGTTGTGTTTTCATTGTCATTTGTCTCAAGGTATTTTTAAATTTCCTTCTTGATTTCCTTCTTGACCCATTGGTTTCGTAGTAGCATGTTGTTTAGTCTCCATGTAATTGTTTTTTTGTCATTTCTTTTGCTGTGGTTGATTTCTATTTTAATGCCATTGTGGTCAGAAAAGACGCTTGAAATAATGTCTGTACTCTTAAATTTGTTGAGGTTTGTATTGTGCCCTAATATATGGTCAGCCCTAAAGAATGTTCCATGTGCACTTGAAAAGAATGTGTATGTTGTTTTTTTAATGTAATGTCCCCAAAATAACAATTAAGTTTAACTGTTCTGTTGTATCATTTAGGATCTCTGTTGCCTTATTGATTTTCTGTCTCAAAGAGCTGTCCACTGATGCAAGTCGGGTGTTAAAGTTTCCTACTATTATTGTATTCCTGTCAGTTTCTTCCTTTATGTTTGTTAGTATTTGTTTTATGTATTTGGGTGCTCTGATATTAGTTGCATATATGTCGACGAGTATAAAATCCTCCTCTTGTATTGATCCTTTTATCATTATATACTGTCCTTATTTATCCTTCTTTATGGCCTTTGTTTTAAAGTCTATTTTGTCTGATACGAGTAGTGTGACTGCCACTTTCTTGTCAATTCCGTTTCCATGAAATATCTTTTTCCATTCCCTCACTTTCAGTCTTTGTGTTTCTTTTGCCCTGAAGTGGATCTCTAGTGTTGTTTTTTTTTTCGGCCCCACCGTGCCATGCTGTGTGTGGGATCTTAGTTCCTAACCAGGGATCGAACCTGTGCCCCCTGTAGTAGAAGCACAGAGCCTTAACCACTGGACTGCCAGGGAAGTCCCTGAAGTGGGTCTCTTGTAGGCAGCATATTGCAGGCTCTTCTTTTTTATCCAGTTGGCCACTCTGTCTTTTGATCGGAGCATTTAGTCTATTGACATTTGAGGAAATTATTGATAAATATGTATTTATTGCCATTTTAAACCTTGTTTTCCAATTGATTTTGTGTTTCTTCTTTGTTCCTTTATTTCGCTTCTTGTTTTTCTTTTTGTGGTTTGATTCCTGTTATTTTATGCTTGTGTTCTGTTCTTTTTGGTTTTTGTGAATTTATCATATGTTGTTGATTTGTGGTTACCCTGTTTTTCAAGTATGTTAACCCCTTTCTATATCTACTTGCTTTAGACTGATGGTCATTGTAGGCTCAAACACATTTTTGAAAAATCTACATTTTCTAATTCTCCTCCGCTACGTTTTATGATTTGAATGTTCTCTTTTACGTCTTCATGTTTATTCTTTTGAAGTTTGTTGTGGTTATCATCGCTTTCACAAATAGATGTAAAATGTTTTTTCTTTTTCATTTGTATATTGGCTTAAGTGATTGACTTTCCAGTTGTTATTCCCTCTTTCCTATAGCTTGTTGCTGCTTTTCTATTTAGAGAAGACCTTTCCATATTTCTTTTAGGATAGGTTTAGTATCACTGTCTTCTTTTAGATTTTGCTGGTCTGAGAAATTTTTTCTCCTCCTCTTCTAAATGATCATCTTGCTGGGTAGAGTATTCTAGGCTGCAGATGTTTTTCCCTTGCAAGACTTTGAATATATTTTGCCACCCCCTTCTGGCCTGCAACATTTCCATAGTGAAATCAGCTGATAGCCTTATGGGGGTTCCCTTGTAATTAACTCCTTGTTTTTCTCTTGCTGTCTTTAGAATCCTCTCTTTAACTTTTGCCATTTTAATTGTGTCTTGGTGTACGTCTGTTTGGGTTCATCTTACTTGGGACCCTCTGTGCTTCCTGTACCTGGATATATGTTTCCTTCTTTAGGTTTGGGAAGCTTTCAGCCATAATTGCTTCAAACATTTTCGATCCACTTTTCTCTTTCTTCTCCTCCTGGAATCCGTATTATGCATTGATTGGTATGCTTTATATTATCCCATAAATCTCTTATCTTGCTTTCCTTTTTTTTTCTTTTGGCTTTCTGTCTGCTGTTCTGATTGAGTGATTTCCATCATTCTGTCTTCCAGCTCACGTGTTCGTTCTTTGTTATTCATTCTGTCACTCGTTGCCTGGAGCTCAGCTTTCATCTTGGCAAATTAAGTTTGTCATTTTCCTTGGCTCCTCCTTATTGTCTCTAGTCCTTTTTTCCAGTAATTGGCTCTCCTGTCCAGAGCCTTTCCTCATACCTTCACTATGATCAGTACCACCTTTTTGAACTTTTTCTCTGTTCAACTGAAGAAGTCTGTTTCATTGTTTGTTCCTTT
The DNA here is from genome assembly GCF_026419965.1 of Kogia breviceps. NCBI lineage: Eukaryota > Metazoa > Chordata > Mammalia > Artiodactyla > Physeteridae > Kogia > Kogia breviceps. The sequence continues at coordinate 113,285,953 of NC_081318.1, read as the reverse complement.
GGGGAATTCTCTCTTGGTCTTTTAACTGGGAGTGGTTCCTCTGCTCCTTCATTGTACTTGTATTTCTCTTTCTCTGCGTTTAGGAGAAACAGTTGCCAACTGTGGTCTTAGACGGCTATTTATATGCAGGAGCATCTCCGTGTAGCTTGCGTAGGTTTAATATTTTTGGTGCGAGGGCTGCGTTTAGTATGGATGCCTTTTGCCTCTCCTCAGCACGTGTTGGCCACTATCCCCTTGATTAGGGAGTGTGCAGATGCAGCGGCTTTTGCATGTTCCTGGAGCCGCAGCAGTGAGGGAAGCTGGTGCCCCCTCCTGGAGCTCTCAGCGGTGGCGGCAGCTGGCACCTGCCCACCCAGAGCCCACAACAGCAGCTCGTGTGTCTTCCCAGAGCCCGCAGCGGCTTGCACGTGCTCCTGGAGCCTGCGACGGCAGTGGCAGCTGGCGCCCACTCCCAACACTCTCAGCGGCAGCGGTGGCTCACGCCCGCCCCAGAAGCTCACGTAGGTGGTGTTGTGTTGCCTGAGAGTAAAGGAGGAAACTGACAGGAATACAATAATAGTAGGAAACTTTAACACCCGACTTGCATCAGTGGACAGCTCTTTGAGACAGAAAATCAATAAGCTCCTGTGGCGGCCCCGCCCCTCCCTTCACACGTCCTCCAACAGTGGCACGTTGCCTCTCTGACGGGCCCCGGGTACACCCTTGGTCATGGCCACACCACACTCCAGCCCCTTCAGGCAGCCCACCCCAGTCCTCTCCCCGGGTCTGAGCTCCGAAGCCTGTGCTTCAGCACCCAGCCCCCACCCGCCCCGGCGGACACGTGTCTCAGGCTGGGTAGTGCAGGGCGGTGGCATCTCCCGTCTGTGCAGGTCTCTCTCCATTCTGCCTTCTGTAAACTGGTTGCTGGATTCTCCTCCAAGGGTCTACAGCTCCCCCTCTGTCCAGGCTGATCTCCCTGCCTGTGAGGGGACATTCAGGGTGTGGGCACCTTTCCTCTTTCACAGCTCCCTCCCTGGGGTGCAGGCCCCATCCCAATTCCCCTCTCAGTTTTTCTCTTTTTTCTTTCGTCCTACCCAGTTGCGTAGAGGTTTTCTTGCCCTTTCTGAAGCCTGAGGTCTTCTACCAGGTCTCAGTAGATGTTCTGTGAGAGTCATTCCATGTGTGGATGTCGCTTTGATGTATTTGTGAGAGGTGGTGAGCTCCACGTCCTACTCCTCCACCGTCTTGATCACTCTCTTCCTCAACCTTCCTTCCTTTTTCTCAGCTCTTTGCAGTCAGGCAGTTCTCAGAGCTAATCTGTATTTCACTTCACAATCTAAGTGTGGTATGGTTCTAAAGCTACTTAAGGAAAAGTAAGAGAGTAACATATCATGCTTTTCTTTCTTTCTTTTTTTTTTTTTTTAATTTTAATTTTAATTTTTTAAACATCTTTATTGGAGTATAATTGTTTTACAATAGTGTGTTAGTTTTTCCTTTACAACAAACTGAATCAGTTATACATATGTTCCCATATCTCTTCCCTCTTGCATCACCCTCTCTCCCACCCTCCCTATCCCACCCCTCTAGGTGGTCACAAAGCCCAGAGGTGATCTCCCCGTGCTATGCAGCAGCTTCCCACTAGCTATCTAATTTACATTTGATAGTGTATATATGTCCCTGCCACTCTCTCACTTCGTCACAGCCCACCCTTCCCCCTCCCCATATCCTCAAGTCCATGCTCGAGTAAGTCTGTGTTTTATTCCCGTCCTACCACTAATCTCTTCATGACATTTTTTTCCCTTAGAGTCCATATATATGTGTTAGCATACGGTATTTGTTTTTCTCCTTCTGACTTACTTCACTCTGTATGACAGACTCCAGGTCCATCCACCCTCATTATAAATAACTCAGTTTCATTTCTTTTTATGGCTGAGTAATATTCCATTGTATATATGTGCCACATCTTCTTTATCCATTCATCTGTTGATGGACACTTAGGTTGCTTCCATGTCCTGGCTATTGTAAATAGAGCTGCAATGAACATTTTGGTACATGAGTCTTTCTGAATTATGGTTTTCTCAGGGTATATGCCCAGTAGTGGGATTGCTGGGTCGTATGGTAGGTCTATTTGTAGTTTTTTAAGGAACCTCCATACTGTTCTCCATAGCGGCTGTATCAATTTACATTCCCACCAGCAGTGCAAGAGGGTTCCCTTTTCTCCACACCCTCTCCAGCATTTATTGTTTCTAGAGTTTTTGATGATGGCCAATCTGACCGGTGTGAGATGATATCTCATTGTAGTTTTGATTTGCATTTCTCTAATGATTAATGAGGTTGAGCATTCTTTCATGTGTTTGTTAGCAATCTGTGTATCTTCTTTGGAGAAATGTCTATTTAGTTCTTCTGCCCATTTTTGGATTGGGTTGTTTGTTTTTTTGTTATTGAGCTGCATGAGTTGCTTATAAATTTTGGAAATTAATCCTTTGTCAGTTGCTTCATTTGCAAATATTTTCTCCCATTCTGAGGGTTGTCTTTTGGTCTTGTTTATGGTATCCTTTGCTGTGCAAAAGCTTTTAAGTTTCATTAGGTCCCATTTGTTTATTTGTGTTTTTATTTCCATTTCTCTAGGAGATGGGTCAAAAAGGATCTTGCTGTGATTTATGTCGTATAGTGTTCTGCCTATGTTTTCCTCTAAGAGTTTGATAGTGTCTGGCCTTACATTTAGGTCTTTAACCCATTTTGAGTTTATTTTTGTGTGTGGTGTTAGGGATTGTTCTAATTTCATACTTTTACATGTAGCTGTCCAGTTTTCCCAGCACCACTTATTGAAGAGGCTGTCTTTTCTCCACTGTATATCCTTCCCTCCTTTATCAAAGATAAGGTGACCATATGTGTGTGGGTTTATCTCTGGGCTCTCTATCCTGTTCCATTGATCTATATTTCTGTTGTTGTGCCAGTACCATATTGTCTTGATTACTGTAGCCTTGTAGTAGAGTCTGAAGTCAGGGAGCCTAATTCCTCCAGCTCCATTTTTCGTTCTCAAGATTGCTTTGGCTATTCGGGGTCTTTTGTGTTTCCATACAAATTGTGAAATTTTTTGTTCTAGTTCTGTAAAGAATGCCAGTGGTAATTTGATAGGGATTGCATTGAATCGGTAGATTGCTTTGGGTAGTATAGTCATTTTCACAATGTTGATTCTTCCAATCCAAGAACATGGTATATTTCTCCACCTATTTGTATCATCTTTAATTTCTTTCATCAGTGTCTTATAGTTTTCTGCATACAAGTCTTTTGTCTCCTTAGGTAGGTTTATTCCTAGATATTTTATTCTTTTTGTTGCAATGGTAAATGGGAGTGTTTTCTTAATTTCACTCTCAGATTTTTCATCATTAGTGTATAAGAATGCCAGAGATTTCTGTGCATTAATTTTGTATCCTGCAACTTTACCAAATTCATTGATTAGCTCTAGTAGTTTTCTGGTAGCATCCTTAGGATTCTCTGTGTATAGTATCATGTCATCTGCAAACAGTGACAGCTTTACTTCTTCTTTTCCTATTTGGATTCCTTTTATTTCTTTTTCTTCTCTGATTGCTGTGGCTAGAACTTCCAAAACTATGTTGAATAAGAGTGGTGAGAGTGGGCAACCTTGTCTTGTTCCTGATCTTAGTGGAAATGGTTTCAGTTTTTCACCATTGAGAACGATGCTAGCTGTGGGTTTGTCATATATGGCCTTTATTATGTTGAGGAAAGTTCCCTGTATGCCTACTTTCTGCAAGGTTTTTATCATAAATGAGTGTTGAATTTTGTCAAAAGCTTTCTCTGCATCTATTGAGATGATCATATGGTTTTTCTCCTTCAGTTTGTTGATATGGTGTATCACGTTGATTGATTTGCGTATATTGAAGAATCCTTGCATTCCTGGGATAAACTCCACTTGATCATGGTGTATGATCCTTTTAATGTGCTGTTGGATTCTGTTTGCTAATATTTTGTTGAGGATTTTTGCATCTATGTTCATCAGTGATATTGGCCTGTAGTTTTCTTTCTTTGTGACGTCTTTGTCTGGTTTTGGTATCAGGGTGATGTTGGCCTCATAGAATGAGTTTGGGAGTGTTCCTCCCTCTGCTATCTGTTGGGAGAGTTTGAGAAGGATAGGTGTTAGCTCTTCTCTAAATGTTTGATAGAATTCGCCTGTGAAGCCATCTGGTCCTGGGCTTTTGTTTGCTGGAAGATTTTTAATCACAGTTTCAATTTCAGTGCTTGTGATTGGTCTGTTCAAATTTTCTATTTCTTCCTGGTTCAGTCTCGGCAGGTTGTGCATTTCTAAGAATTTGTCCATTTCTTCCAGGTTGTCCATTTTATTGGCATAGAGTTGCTTGTAGTAATCTGTAATAATCTTTTGTATTTTTGCAGTGTCAGTTGTTACATCTCCTTTTTCATTTCTAATTCTATTGATTCGAGTCTTCTCCCTTTTATTCTTGATGAGTCTGGCTAATGGTTTATCAATTTTATTTATCTTCTCAAAGAACCAGCTTTTAGTTTTATTGATCTTTGCTATTGTTTCCTTCACTTCTTTTTCATTTATTTCTGATCTGATCTTTATGATTTCTTTCCTTCTGCTAAATTTGGGGTTTTCTTGTTCTTCTTTCTCTAATTGCTTTAAGTGCAAAGTTAGGTTGTTTATTCGAGATGTTTCCTGTTTCTTAAGGTATGATTGTATTGCTATAAACTTGCCTCTTAGAACTGCTTTTGCTGTATCCCACAGGTTTTGGGTCGTTGTGTCTCCATTGTCATTTGTTTCTAAGTATTTTTTGATTTCCCCTTTGATTTCTTCAGTGATCACTTCGTTATTAAGTAGTGTATTGTTTAGCCTCCATGTGTTTGTATTTTTTACAGATCTTTTCCTATAATTGATATCTAGTCTCATAGCGTTGTGGTCGGAAAAGATACTTGATACGATTTCAATTTTCTTAAATTTGCCAAGGCTAGATTTGTGACCCAATATATGATCGATCCTGGAGAATGTTCCATGAGCACTTGAGAAAAATGTGTATTCTGTTGTTTTTGGATGGAATGTCCTATAAATATCAATTAAGTCCATCTTGTGTAATGTATCATTTAAAGCTTGTGTTTCCTTATTTATTTTCATTTTGGATGATCTGTCCATTGGTGAAAGTGGGGTGTTAAAGTCCCCCATTATAATTGTGTTACTGTCGATTTCCCCTTTTAAGGCTGTTAGTATTTGCCTTATGTATTGAGGTGCTCCTATGTTGGGTGCATAAATATTTACAATTGTTATATCTTCTTCCTGGATCGATCCCTTGATCATTATGTAGTGTCCTTCTTTGTCTCTTGTAATAGTCTTTATTTTAAAGTCTATTTTGTCTGATATGAGAATTGCTACTCCAGCTTTCTTCTGATTTCCATTTGCATGGAATATCTTTTTCCATCCCCTCACTTTCAGTCTGTATGTGTCCCTAGGTCTGAAGTGGGTCTCTTGTAGACAGCATATATATGGGTCTTGTTTTTGTATCCATTCAGCCAGTCTGTGTCTTTTGGTGGGAGCATTTAATCCATTTACATTTAAGGTAATTATCGATATGTATGTTCCTATTACCATTTACTTAATTGTTTCGGGTTGTTCTTGTAGGTCTTTTCCTTCTCTTGTGTTTCTTGCCTAGAGAAGTTCCTTTAGGATTTGTTGTAGAGCTGGTTTGGTGGTGCTGAACTCTCTCAGCTTTTGCTTGTCTGTAAAGGTTTTAATTTCTCCATCAAATCTGAATGAGATCCTTGCTGGGTAGAGTAATCTTGGTTGTAGGTTTTTTTCCTTCATCACTTTAAATATGTCCTGCCACTCCCTTCTGGCTTGTAGAGTTTCTGCTGAAAGATCAGATGTTAATCTTATGGGGATTCCCTTGTGTGTTATTTGTTGTTTTTCCCTTGCTGCTTTTAATATGTTTTCTTTGTATTTAATTTTTGACAGTTTGATTATTATGTGTCTTGGCGTGTTTCTCTTTGGGTTTATCCTGTATGGAACTCTCTGTGCTTCCTGGACTTGATTGATTATTTCCTTTCCTATATTAGGGAAGTTTTCAACTATAATCTCTTCAAATATTTTCTCAGTCCCTTTCTTTTTCTCTTCTTCTTCTGGGACCCCTATAATTCGAATGTTGGTGCGTTTAATGTTGTCCCAGAGGTCTCTGAGACTGTCCTCAGTTCTTTTCATTCTTTTTTCTTTCTTCTGCTCTGCAGTAGTTATTTGCACTGTTTTATCTTCCAGGTCACTTATCCGTCCTTCTGCCTCAGTTATTCTGCTATTGATCCCATCCAGAGTATTTTTAATTTCATTTATTGTGTTGCTCATCGTTTCTTGCTTCCTCTTTATTTCTTCTAGGTCCCTGTTAACTGTTTCTTGCAAATTGTCTATTCTACTTCCAAGATTTTGCATCATCTTCACCATCATTATTCTAAATTCTCTTTCAGGTAGATTGGCTATTACCTCTTCATCTGTTAGGTCTGGTGTGTTTTTATCTTGCTCCTTCACCTGTTGTGTGTTTTTCTGTCTTCTCATTTCGCTTATCTTACTGTGTTTGGGGTCTCCTTTTTGCACGCTGCAGGTTCGTCGTTCCTGTTGTTTTTGGTGGCTGTCCCCAGTGGCTAAGGTTGGTTCAGTGGGTTGAGTAGATTCCCTGGTTGGGGGGACTAGTGCCTGTGTTCTGGTGGATGAGGCTGGATCTTGTCTTTCTGGTGGGCAGGTCCTCGTCTGGTGGTGTGTTTGGGGATGTTGGTTACCTTATTATGATTTTAGGCAGCCTCTCTGCTAATGGATGGGGCTGTAGACCTGTCTTGCTCTTTGTTGGGGATAGGGTGTCCAGCACTGTTCTTTGCTGGTCCTTGATTGAAGCTGGGTCTTGGTGTTGAGATGGAGATCTCTGGGAGATTTTTGCCGTCTGATATTACGTGGAGCTGGGAGGTCTCTTGTGGACTAGTGTCTTGAGGTTGGTTCTCCCACCTCAGGGACACCGCCCTGGTGCCTGGCTGGGGCGCCAAGAACCTTTAATCCACACGGCTCAAAATAAAAGGTAGAATAAATAGAAAGGAAACAAAAGGAAGGAAGGAGGGAGGGAGGGAAGGAAGGAAGAAAGGAAGGAAGAAATGAAGGAAGGAAGGAAGAAAGGAAGGAAGGAAGGTGCAGAGGAAGAAAGGGAGGAAGGAAGAGAGGAAGGGAGGAAAGAAGGGGGGAAGGAAGGAAGAAAGGGAAGGAGGGAAGAAAGGATGGAAGAAAGGAAGAAAGAAAGGGAGAAGACAGAGTAGTATAAAGTATAGTTATTAAAATAAAAAATAATTATTAAGAAGAAAAATTTCCTTTAAAAAAAAAAAAAAACAGAAAAATGGGTCGGTCTAACCCTAGGACAAATGGTGAAAGCAAAGCTATACAGACAAAATCTCACACAGCAGCACACACATACACACTCACAAAAAGAAAAAAAAGGGGGGGAAATAATAGTATATCTTGCTCCCAAAGTCCACCTCCTCAACTTGGGATGATTCGTTGTCTATTCAGGTTTTCAACAGATGCAGGGCACTTAAAGTTGATTGTGGAGCTTTAATCCGCCGCTTCTGAGGCTGCTGGGAGAGACCTCCCCCTCTCCTCTCTGTTCGCACAGCTCCTGGGGTTCAGCTTTGGACTTGGTCCCGCCTCTGCGTGTAGGTTGTCCGAGTGCGACTGCCCTTCGCTCAGACAGGACGATGTTAAAGGAGCAGTTGATTCGGGGGCTCCAGCTCACTCAGGCTGGGGGGAGGGAGTGGCACGGGGGCGGGGCGAGTCCGCGGCGGCAGAGGCCGACGTGTTGCTGCACAGGCCCAAGGCGCGCCGTGCGTTCTCCCGGGGAAGCTGTCCCTGGATCCCGGGACCCCGGCAGTGGCGGACTGCACGGGCTCCCGGGAGGGCCGGTGTGGAGAGTGGCCTGTGCTCACACACAGGCCTCTTGGTGGTAGCAGCAGCAACCTTAGCGTCCGACACCCGTCTCTACTGTCCGTGCCGATAGACGCGGCTCGCGCCCGTTTCTGGAGTTCCTCTACGCGGTGCTCTTAATCCCCTCACCTCACACCCGAGGAAGCAAAGAGGCAAGAAAAAGTCTCTTGTCTCTTCGGCAGCTCCGCGCCCGCTTCTAGGTCTCCTTTAAGCGGCGCACTTAATCCCCTCTCCTCGCGCCCAGGCAGCAAAGAGGGAGGAAAAGGTCTCTTGCTTCTTCGGCAGCTCCAGACTTCTCCCGAACTCCCTCCCGGCCAGCCGTGGCGCACTAGCCCCCTTCAAGCTGTCTTCACTCTGCCAACTCCAGACCTTTCCCTGGGATCCGACTGAAGCCCGAGCCTCAGCTCCCGGCCCCGCCCGCCCCGGCGGGCGAGCAGACAAGCCTCTCGGGCTGGTGAGTGCCGGTCGGCACCGATCCTCTGCGGGAATCTCTCCGCTTTGCCCTCCGCACCCCTGTGGCTGAGCTGTCCTCCGCAGCTCCGGAGCTTCCCCCTCCGGCGCCCGCAGTCTCCGCCCGCGAAGGGGCCTCTAGTGTGTGGGAGTCTTTCCTCCTTCACGGCTCCCTCCCACTGGCGTAGGTCCCGTCCCTATTCTTTTGTCCCTGTTTATTCTTTTTTCTTTTGCCCTACCCAGATATGTGGGGAGTTTCTTGCCTTTTTGGAGGTCTGAGGTCTTCTGCCAGCGTTCGGTGGGTGTTCTATAGGAGAAGTTCCACGTGTAGATGTATTTCTGATGTCTCTGTGAGGAGGAAGGAGATCTCCGCGTCTTACTCTTCCGCCATCTTTAAGCCGTCTCTGTTTGACTCTAAATCCAATGTTCTCTTTCTCTAACCTAGACCTTTTCTCAGCATGGTTGTGTCTTCTGAGCCTTCAAAGCTCAGAATGGAATTCGCTTTTCTTTCTTAAAGTGCAGAATATTTTGGTCTGTGGAGTATCAGAGGAGCCCCTGCACATAGACAGGCCGAGTTTTATCCTTCCAGCAGCACACGAATGTCCTGTGCACACGGAACGGTCTCTCGGTCCCTTCTGCATAGCAAGTCAGCTTGTGCTTCACGACTTTACATGTGCTCTTCTCCCTGCCTGGGAGAACACTGTCCCCCTCGTCTCTATTTTCCCATGACTGGCAGCTCATCCTGTTCGGGTCCTATCAGAAACGTCGCCTCTCGGAGAAGCTTTTCCTGACTTCCCACTCTGAGGCCCTCCTCACATGCTCACCTGGTCGCTGTTTTGCTTTCTTCAAATCTGTAGTGATTATATGTAGTGCACCCAGCTTGTATAGTTTGTGTTTCCTTCCTTACCCACCTGTACCTCTGGAACAGAGGGAACCTTATCTTATTCTTGTTCACCACACTTGTCAGCTCCTAATAGGACCCCAAGCTGGATAGGCACTCCATAAATATTTGTTGAATTGAGAACATTCTGGTTAGATTTCGTATCAAGTTTTTTTGTCTTTCAGTTCTTTTTTTTTTTTTAAGTGTTGACGAGATACAAATAATTTTTAATTTTTCTGTTGGCAGTTATCCGTGTCAAGCAGTAGTTGTGTTGTGACACATGACATCCCTGTAAAGGTTATTCCTAGAAAACCGTGGAAGGACTTACAAGAACCGACGGTCCCAGATGCTGACGTGAGTGATGCCCGGCGTCCTGTCACTCACCACGTATGAAATGGTGTGATTTGAATTCTCTGACTTTAGGTAAAGTCTTGCGGTAGGTTTTATTTGAAAGTTGTATAGTGCCTGAAAAGAGGTAGTCATTTTTAAAGGACACTCCAGGAAAAAAAATTGCAATATTTGTCTGTAGTTGTTTACATAAAACATTCTAAAGTAGCTGTTTACATAATAGAAATGCCACATTCTTTACAGTTAGGGGAGAGAAAGTCTTGCCCAATAATAACGCTTAAGTAAAACTAAGGTAGTATTTTGGAGGACCGTCGCATTTATCAGGAGTAACGAACGGTCCTAGGCACCAGCTTGGGTTTCACAGAACATGGTTTTTTCCTTTGTCTCGTAAGGAGTGATGTCCAGGGTGTGTGTAAGAGCCAAAAGGAGAGCCTGCTTTATGTCTGACAGGAGTCCCAGAGCCACTGGAAATAAAGATGATGCCCAAGGGTCAAACTCTTGCTCACGATTTATTGAAGAGACTGTGAAAATACTGCGAATGGAATATTTACTTGGCTTTTACTAGAAGACATCTTTGCTGGGAAAAAGCCAGCATGGTACCAAGTACTGCTGTGACCCAGGCTGGGCGCTGCTGCAGAGAGTGGCCCCCCCGTGTTTCTGCACAGAGTAGGAGGCGGACCTTGAGCCTGGGCGTGAACCCCTGGAGGACGGCCTCCACCGCGGTGCCGGGTCTTAGTCCCCTGAGGCGTGTGCGGGGCATCTTGGCTGCAGGGCTGTAGTCTTGGAACCAGGGAATGCCTGCAGGGACATGGTCACTGATGTCACCAGAGGCAGGCATGAGTGAGTGAAGTTGTAGAATTGTTTTTCTTTTTAGATTTTAAGAAGGACCTGTATTCAGGCAATTTAAAAACAAAATTCCAGAGCTTTGAAGCGTACGCACATTGCAAACAGATAATGAGCACCTGTCGGTACTTGACTATGTTATGTTAATGTTTCAGTACTACTGACTTTTCTCATGTGCTTTATAGGTTAGTATTTATTTACCAGTCCTGAAGACTATGAAGAGCATTGTGGAGAAGATGAAAAACATCAGCAATCACCCTGTAAGTCCTAACTTCTTGGAAAAGAGCTCCCAAGTGGGTGGTTTCGGCTGCGTGTCCTGGGAGGAGCCTCGTCTGACGGAGGCTTGGTGCCCTGCCATTCACCACGTGGCGTCCGCATGGGGCGTCCCTCACCCCCCGGCTCTGGGGGCCTGGCTGGTTGTTGAGAGCCTGCAGTCTTACAGGTGCCCATAGCAACCTGCTCTAGGTCTTCTCAACTTTCCTCACTCGCATTTGCCCTAGTCCCTCACATCTGTATTAATAGTATGTTAAGGATATATTCAACAGTCCTGGCTTTCTTTCCGTATGTTCTGGACAGCATAGTACATGTTTTATGTGATAATGCACGTATTTTCTTATGATCGTTGATGCTGGCCATCAGATCATTGCCAGATGTCTCCGTGAGCCCAGGACCGAGATCCCCCGGGGCACAACCCTCTTCCTGTAGGCAGCTCCTAGGTCAGGTCGAGGGTCATGTTCACTTTCCCGTTTACTTCGGTGAAGGTTTTCTGCCAATGTCATGACACGCTGTATGTGACAGTGACGGTGTTGGGGGATTGTGTGGGTCATTCTCCTTCCCTCCCGAGGTTCTCCTGAGTTCTTCACTCACCCCCCAAACTCATTCCATTGTGTCCCTGGATGTTTCATTATAGAAACCCCTGTCCACCTGGTGAAACCTTTGCTCTCCGGTGTCTGTAGGCCGGTTACTTGCCACATGGCTCCCCCCTCCCTGCAGGACCCCTCTAGACTCTTGTCCATTCCCACAGCACGGGTTCCTCCCAGGCCCCGTCTCCGCCGTTCACGCTTGGCTGCTTCTCTCCCGTTGTCCCCTGGGAAGCACTTAGCCCTTCTCACTGCTCCTCAGAATTCCCAGGCCTTCTCCCACCACACTGGCTGTAAGCCCCTCCTCTGCCGAGCTGCTCTGTTCAGCACTACGTAAGTTACCTGCTAGCACCCGGGAACCCCTCCTGAAGTGGCAGCTTCCTGAAAAGGTCAATTGTCTTAACCGTCTCTGCGTGACGGCCGCCCACCGTGGGGTTGCCAGTCAGCTCGTGGGTCACGGGTGTTTGCGCACGGACCCGGAATGAAACTTAGCTTCCAGAGATCTTTGGAATTACAGAAGTTTCCTGAAGCCTGGAAAACGCCGATGGGCTGTTTTATTGCCGCAGGTGTGCTCGCTTGAGAGTAATTGTCTTTCGTGACTTAATCTTTACAGATTTCACTTTAATTTACGATGGCTTCGCATGAAGCAGTGTGTCCTGGGCAGACATGGGTGTTCTGCTGTGCCTGCCTTGATGTTGATCCAGTTGTCAGGCTGGGAGCTTCCTCTGAGGATACCCTGGGGACCTCCAGAGAGGTTCGAGAGGCCCAGGCGAGAAAAGGCAGGGCGATTCAGTCAAGGATCCCATTGTTTGTTCTTTTGGTCCAAGGGAAATGAGTCAGCAAAGTCGCCTCGATAAAATCATCAGAGGGGTTTTTCTCTTCCCTGGAGTGTTGAGAAGCGAGAATGTTGTGGAAGTGGCTACTGCACTGCAAAATACGAAATGGAAAGTTATCAAGCATACGGAAAGTTGGAGTGGCCAAATGCATAACGAGGTCTACTTGAGTCCCCAGAATTCCGTGTCTGAAGATTACAGGCACGAGAACTAAGGAAAATGAGTAGGACTTGACACGTTAAAAGTATCCCTGTCCCGTCAGACGCCCCAGCGGCCCTTGTTGAGACGCCGTCCTTACCTTACTTCCTTTGATGAGAGGCGTGGCCAGTGGGGGTGGGTTGCGTGTGCGACTCCGGTAGGAGCAGAAAAGCAGGCGTGGACTGACAGGAGTCTCCGTCAGGTTTTAAGGCATTGGGATCCCCTCCAACCAAACGCAAGTCGTGGTTCGGGAGGTCTGCGGTGGGGCCGGGCTGAGTTTCTGGCGAGCGCGCAGGGACGCTGTTGCTGCGGGGGACACGCGCTCCACTCGCCCGTGGCCTCCGCCCCTCCTGCTGCGCCTCTGTAGCGGCTCCTCGGTGAGACAGCCGCCGTCATGCGCGGCGGCTCGGTGGCCGTCTTGCGTTGCTGGCTGAGCCGAATGCTGACTTGCACGCTGCCACGCGGGCTCTCCGAAGACCTGCCAGGCTTTAGAGATGGCCAGATACCGACGGTAAAAGGCGAAATGCAGCGTGCCCTGGGCAGATGACCCAAATCTTAAGCGTGTCATGGGTCCGATATCTTTCTCTGAACCTCGTTTCGAGATTCTGTCCGGTTTAGAGACCCTATCGGTTGGTGGAGGGCGGAGCTTGAAAGAAAAGGGCCCCTCTGATCTTGGGGTGAGTTCCAGGCGCTACTGGGGCAGGGAGAGGTGTGGCCGGTAGGGGCCGGGCGGTTGGTCGCCACGCCCAGCTGTCCTCTGAGTGCGGAAAGCACGGCGGCCGTGGGGCCCCGCAGCTTGTTGGGGTCCTGGACACCTGACGGCATCTCCGGGCCTTTCTGGATTTGGAAATCTTACTTCCCAGTGTCTGAGTTTACTTTTTAGGTAGAGGGTTATGTTCTCCTGATATCCTGAATGCTTTCTGAGTATGTGGAATTGGCAGTTGTAATAGATGGTTTGGTCCACTTATAAAGATAAGGCGCGCAGGTGGTGAGCCTCTAACTTCACGTTCTCTTCTGGTTCTCCTACCTCCATTTTTTTTTTTTTTTTTTTTTTTATAGTCAGATCTTTATTTAAAAATCCAAGCTGCCAACTTAGCGTTTTCCACCAACACGGGGAGCAGAAACTTTCACAGGCTTCACAATCTTTTGCTTAGGTGCTGCCTTTGTGGGAGCCTTTGTAGCAGCCATTGCTGTCTTTTTAGATGCTTGCTTAGCCTTTTTTGCTTCCTTGGCAGCCCTGATAGCTTGTTCTCGTTGAGCCTTCCTAACTTCAGGTTTCTGATTCCTCTTGGCCATTATATCAGCAAGAGATGCACCAGTTATGGCCCTCTGGAATTTGCACGGCGAGTTCTTTTCTTTTGAATTTCTTCCGACTGTCCCTTTTTGTGCTTTCTTCTGTAGAGGACAGTCCAGTTGATCTGACGAGGATTCCTCTTGGAAAGGAATGCCGACTCACATTTTGCATTAAGAAATTGGAAAACCTTCCCGTCGGTCCTGGCATAGCGCCTCCCGTGTCCTGGGTAGATCTTGTAGCCGCTGAAACTGCATAGCTCGACCTTCATTGCTGCTAGCGCCGGAGAGAAGAAAAGATGGCGAAAAGCCTCCATTTTGCAAGAGTCACACAATGTCTGTGTTGTCAGAGCTGCTAGCAGGGACCCCCAGCCCCACCTGTTCTCAGGTCTTCCCACGGCGCTCTGCACGTGGAGGGGCTGCTCTCCGGGGATTTCTGAGTCCCTGGCTCTCAGGCCTTGTCTTCTTGCTGATGCCACGTGGGGCTTGGTGCTGTCAGGAGTGCCCTGGGTTTTGGGGGGCTACCTTGTCACCTGGTGTGTTGGAAGCTGATGTCCGCTTTCTTTTCACTTTTTACTTTTCTTAACACTGTGAAATACTCAATCTGCAGATTATTGAAGCAAACCTAAATGGAGAATTGAACTTGAAAATAGAAACTGAACTAGTGTGTGTCACAACTCATTTTAAAGATCTTGAGAAGCCTCCATTAGGTAAGTTTCTTGCTTGGTTATGTTTTGCTTTTGTTGTTTCAGATGACATACCATACCGAGGTCTCTAGATGGAACATGGTTGAACTTTGGGTGCCTGTGTTTCTTTCGTGCTCGGGAAGGGAACAAATAATGGGGCTGGATCACCTGTTAGTGCCGTGTGGTGGGCAGGGGAGCCTCCTGGGCATGCGGAGCTGTGCCTCCACCAGGGGCTGAAGGGTGAGCCCTGGGGCTCCCTCATTCCTCATCCATAAAACCTGGGCTTGGGCTCAGTCTCCAAGAGCCCTTCCAGCTCTTCACTTCCTGTGCCTTCTCCCAAAGATTGTAGTTTCTCACTTGGGGTGGAGTCAGAAATGTAGATGACGCTTCTCATTTTCTCCTACTTTTGTGTGTGTGTATTAAAAAAGTAAAAAGTTTTTCTTTCTTTTTTTTTTTAATTGTTGGAATACAGTTGCCTTACAATGTGTTAGTTTCAGGTGTAGGGCAGAGTGATTCAGTAATACTTACATATATATATATATATATATATTCTTTTCCTGATTCTTTTCCCGTATAGGTTATTACAGAGTACTGAGCGTCGTTTCCTGTGCTGTACAGGAGGTCCTTGTCATTTATTTTATATGTACTGGTTTATACACATTAATCCCAAACTCCTGGTCTATCCCTCCCCTTCACCTATTCCCTTTGGTCACCGTAAGTTTGTTTTCTAAGTCTGTGAATCTGTTTCTGTTTGGTAAATAAGTTCATTTATATCATTTTTTTAGATTCTACATATAAAGATATCATATGATGTTTGTCTTTCTCTGTCTGACTGACTTCACTTAGTATGATAATCTCTGTGTCCATCCATGTTGCTGCAAATGGCATTATTTCATTCTTTTTTATGGCTGAGTAATTTTACATTGTGTGTATGTACCACTCCTTTATCCATTCTTCTGTCTGTGAACATTCAGGTTGCTTCTGTGTCTTGGCTATTGTAAATAGTGCTGGAATGGACATTGGGGTGCATGTATCTTCGAATTACGGTTTTGTCCAGGTATACCCCCAGGAGCGGGATTGCTGGATCATATGGTGGCTCTATTGTTAGTTTTTTAAGGAACCTCCATACTGTTCTTCATAGTGGCTGCACCACTATGGCAATATACCTTGCCACCAACAGCGTAGGAGGGTTCCCTTTTCTCCCCACCCTCTCCAGCATTTAATTGTTTGTAGACTTTTTGATGATGGACATTCTGACTGGTGTGAGGTGATACCTCATTGTAGTTTTGACTTGCATTTGTCTAGTAGTTAGCGATGTTAAGTATCTTTTCATGTGCTTTTTGGCCGTCTGTATGTCTTCTTTGGAGAAATGTCTTTTTAGATCATCTGCCCTTTTTTTGTTTGTTTGTTTTGTGGTACGCGGGCCTCTCACTGTTGTGGCCTCTCCCATTGCAGAGCACAGGCTCCGGACGTACAGGCCCAGCGGCCATGGCTCACGGGCCCAGCCGCTCCGCGGCATGTGGGATCTTCCCGGACCGGGGCACGAACCCGTGTCCCCTGCATTGGCAGGCGGATTCTCAACCACTGCGCCACCAGGGAAGCCCGCCCTTTTTTTAAAAAAAATTAATTTTGGGCCGTGTTGGGTCTTCATTGCTGTGCATGGGCTTTCTCTAATTGTGGCGAGCAGGGGCTACGCTTCGTGGCGGTGCGTGGGCTTTGCATTGCAGTGGCTTCTCTTGTTGCGGAGCACAAGGCTCTAGGGTGCGTGGGCTTCAGTAGTTGTGGCACACAGGCTCTGTAGTTGTGGCTCGTGGGCTGTAGAGCACAGGCTCAGTAGTTGTGGCGCACAGGGTTAGTTGCTCCGGGGGATGTGGGATCTTCCTGGATCAGGGCTTGAACCCATGTCCCCTGCGCTGGCAGGTGGATTCCTGACCATTGCCCCATCAGGGAAGTCCCTTCTGCCCATTTTTTGATTGAATTGTTTGGTTTTTTGAGACTGAGATGCTTGAGCTGTTTGCTGATTTTGGAGATTAATCCCTTGTCGGTCGTATCGTTTGCAAATATTTTCTCCCATTTTTGGGTTGTCTTTTCATTTTCTTGATGGATTCCCTTGCTGTGCAAAAGCTTTTAAGTTTAATTATTTGTTTTATTTTTGTTTCATTGCTTGAGGAGGTTAGCTCCACAAAGATATTGCTGTGATTTATGTCAAAGTGTGTTCTGCCTATATTTTTCTCTAAGAATTTTATAGTGTCTGGTCTTACATTTAGGTGTTTAATCCATTTTGAGTTTATTTTGGTGTATGGTGTTACAGAATGTCCTAATTTCATTCTTTTACACGTGGTTGTCCAGTTTTCCCAGCAGCACTTATCAAAGAGACTGTCTTTTCTCCATTGTATATTGTGGGATTCTTTATAAAAGATTAGTTGACCACAGGTACGTGGGTTTATTTCTGGGCTTTCCATCCTCTTCCATTGATCTGTATTTCTGTTTTTGTGCCAGTAGCATACTGTTTTGATGACCGTAGCTTTGTAGTATAGTCTGAAGTCAGAGAGCCTGATTCCTCCAGCTCCATTTTTCTTTCTCAAGATTGCTTTGGCTATTTGGGGTCTTATTTGTTCCCATCCAAATTTTAAAATGTTTTGTTCTAGTTCTGTGAAAAATGTCATTGGTAATTTGATGGGGATTGCATTGAATCTGTAGATTGCCTTAGGTGGTGCAGTCATTTTGATTCTTCCAGTCCAGGAGCATGGTATATTTTTCCATCTGTTTGTGTCATCTCTGAATTCTTTCATCAACGTCTTATAGTTTTTGGAGTGCAGGTCTCTGCCTCCTTTGGTAGGTTTATTCCTAGGTATTTTATTCTTTTTGATGCAGTGGTAAATGGGATTGTTCCCTTAATTTCTCTTTCTGATCTTTCGTTGTTCATGTGTAGAAATGCAACAGATTTCTGTGTATTAATCTTGTGTCCTGCAACTTTACTGAATTCGTTGATGAGCTCTAGTAGTTTTCTGGTAGCATCTTTAGGATTTTCTATGTATAGAATCACGTCATATGCAAACAGTGACAGTTTTACTTTTTTTCCAATTTGGATTCCTTTTATTTCTTTTTCTTCTCTGATTGTTCTGGCTAGGTCTTCCAAAACTATGTTGG
The DNA here is from genome assembly GCF_026419965.1 of Kogia breviceps. Taxonomy (NCBI): domain Eukaryota; kingdom Metazoa; phylum Chordata; class Mammalia; order Artiodactyla; family Physeteridae; genus Kogia; species Kogia breviceps. Next base: position 113,268,461 of record NC_081318.1, on the reverse strand, counting down.
AAAAACGTGGCAGAAGTGGACATCCTTATCTTGTACCTGATCTTAGAGGAAATGCTGTCAGCTTTTCACCGTTGACTATGATGTTGGCTGTGGGTCTGTCATATATGGCCTTTATTACGTTAAGGTAGGTTTCCTCTGTGCCCACTTTCTGGAGAGTTTTTATCATAAATGGTGTTGAATTTTGTCAAAAGCTTTTTCTGCATATGTTGATGCATGTTGGGATGATCATATGGTTTTTCTCTTTTTTGTTAATGTGGTATATCACACTGATTGATTTGTGGATATTGAAAATTCTTTGCATCCCTGGGATAAATCCCACTTGATCATAGTGTATGATCCTTTTAATGTGTTGTTGGATTATTTTTGGTAGTATTTTGTTGAGGACTTTTGTGTCTATGTTCATCAGTGATATTGGCCTGTAATTTTCTTTTTTTGTGGTATCTTTGGTTGGTTTTGGTATCGGTAATGGTGGCCTCATAGAATGAGCTTGAGAGTGTTCCTTCCTTTGCAAATTTTTGGAAGAGTTTCAGAAGAATAGGTGTTAACTCTCCTCTCTGATAGAACACGCTTGTGGTCCTGGACTTTTGTTTGTTGGAAGATTTTGAATCACAGTTTCAATTTCAGTACTCGTGATTAGTCTTTTCATATTTTCTAGTTCTTCCTGGTTCAGTCTTGGGAGATTGTACCTTTCTAAGAATTTTTCCATTTCTTCTAGGTTGTCCATTTGATTGGCGTATAGTTGCTTGTAGTAGTCTCTTATGATCCTTTGTATTTCTTTGGTGTCTGTTGTAACTTCTCCTTTTCCATTTCTCATATTGATTTGGATCCTCTCCCTTTTTTTCTTGATGAGTCTGGCTAAAGGTTTATCAATTTTGTTTATCTTTTCAGAGAACCAGCTTTTAGTTTGATTGATCTTTTCTACTTCCTTCATATGTAGTTCATGTATTTGTGCTGTGATCTTTATGATTTCTTTCCTTCTACTAACTTTGGGTTTTGTTTGTTTTTTCTCTAGTTGCTTGTTTTCATATCCATTCAGCCAGTCTATGTCTTTTAATTGGAGCATTTAATCCATTTAAATTCAAGGTAATTACCAGTATGTATGTTCTTATTGCCATTTTGTTAATTGTTCTGTATTAGCTTTTGTAGGTCTTTTTTCTTCCCTTCCTCTTTTGTTCTCGTGTAATTTGACGACTGCCCTTAGTGTTGTGTTTGGATTCCTTTTTCTTTTTTGTGTGTATATGTCTTGTAGATTTTTGGTTTGCGGTTCCCATGGTGTTTTGATATGGCGGGCTGTATATATACAAAACTGTACTCTCGTTTTCTCACAATTGCTGGTTTTCATGTCATATTTGTGTGTGGATGATTTCCTTCTTTTACTGTATGCTTGCCTTTACCAGCAAGCTTTACCATTCCTCATTTTCTCGTTTCTAGTTGTGGCCTTTTCTTTTTCGCCTAGAGAACTTCATTTAGCATTTGTTGCAAAGCTGGTTTGGTGATGCTGAATTCTTTTAGCTTTTAGCTTGTCTCTAAGGCTTTTGATTTCTCCACTGAATCTGAATGGGAGCCTTGCTGGGTATTCTTGGTTATAGGTTTTCCCTTTCATCACGGAAATACACTGTGCCACTCCCTTCCGGCCTGCAGAGTTTCTGGTGAGAAATAAACTGACAGCCTTATGGGGATTCCCTTGTACGTTACTTGCTGCTTTTCCCTTGTTGCTTTTAATATTTTTTTCTTTGTGTTTTATTTCTGTCAGTTTGATTACAGTGTGTCTCGGCAAGTTCCCCCTTGGGTTTGTCTTGTATGGGACTCTGCGCTTCCTGGACTTGGGTGACTGTTTTGTTTCCCAGGTTAGGGAAGTGTTCAGCTATTATCTCTTCAAATACTTTCTCGGGCCCTTTCGCTCTCTCTTCTCCTTCTGGGACATTTATAACGGGAATGGTGGTTTGTCTAACGTTGTCCCGGAGGTCTCTTAAACTGTCGTCATCTCTTTTCATTCTTTTTTCTTTATTCTCTTGCGCATCAGTGATCTCCCACCATTCTGTCTCCCAGTTCACTTAACTGTTTGTGTCTTCTGCCTCATTTCTTCTGCTATTGATTCCTTCTAGTGTACTTTTCATTTCAGTTATTGAATTGTTCCACTCTGTTCCTTATATCTTTTAGCTGTTTGTTAAACATTTCTTGTCTCTCCTGGGTCTGTGCCGCCATTCTTTTTCAGAGGTCTTGACACGTTTTTACTGTCATTACTCTGATTTCTTTTTCAGGTAGATTGTCTATCTCCACTTCACGTAGTTGTTCTTCTGGGGTTTTATCTGGTTTCTTCATCTGGAACATATTCCTCTGCTGTCCCATTTTGTCTAACTTTTGGTGTTTGCGATCCCACAGGCTGCAGCATTGTAGTTCCTCTTGCTTCTGATTTCTGCCTCCTGGTGGGTGAAGCTGGTCTAGAGGCTTGTGCAGGTTTCCTGGTGGGAGGGATTGGTGCCTGCCCACTATCAGGTGGAGCTGGGTCTTATCCATCTGGTGCACAGGGACTTGGGGAGGGGTGTGTTTTGAGGCGGCTGTTGACTGAGGATGACTAGGCAGCCTGTCTGCTGATGGGCGGGGCCGTTCCCCCCTCCTGTTGGTTGTTTGTGCTGAGGTGTCCCAGCACTGGAGCCCACAGGCTGTTGGGTGGGGCCGGGTCTTGGTGTCAAGATGGCTGCCTCCGGGAGAGCTCACGCCGATGAGTATTCAGTGTTACCTCTGCCACCAGTGTCCTTTTCTCCACAAAAGTGAGCCACAGCCGCCCCCCACTTCCTCAGGAGACCCTCCAAGACCAGCGGGCAGGTCTGGCCCAGGCTGATGTGAAGTCACGGCTTTTTTCCCTGGGTCTCGGTGTGCATGAGACTTTGTGTGCACCCTTCAAGGATGGAGTCTCTGTTTCCCCAGTCCTGTGGAGCTCTTGCACTCAAGCCCCGCTGGCCTTCAAAGCCAGATGCTCTGGGGGCTCCTCCTCCCAATGCTGGACCCCCAGACTGGGGAGCCTGATGTGGGGCTCAGAATTCTCACTCCTCTGGGAGAACCTCTGCGATAACAGTTATTTTCCAGTTTGTGTTTAACCCACCCAGCTGGTGTAGGATTTGATTGTATTGTGAATGTGCCCCTCCTACTATCCCGCTGCGGCTTTTTCTTTGTCTTTGGATGTAGAATATCATTTTGGTAGGTTCTATTCTTTTTCTGTTGATGGTTTTTCAGCAGTTAATTGTGATTTTGGTGTTTTCATGAGAGGCGGTAAGGAGGTGAGCTCAAGTCCTCCTCCACTATCTTATCTCCAGCCCCACGCACTTTTCCTACGTACTTACAGAATTATATTAGCAGATATTAGCTTTTCATGCATCATCAAATTTCTTGTCTCATACAAGGTGGTAAGGGACTACGAACCAGTTCCGTAAGCAGTGGATGAGAGGGTGGTGGAGCAGATTGGCTCAGGAATCAGAGTCCTGTGCTGTGGAGCTCACAGTGGCGGGCAGGCCGTGGGAGGGAAGCTCCAGCAGGGAGCGAGGCAGAGGCCCTGGGGACGGTGCTGGCTCTGTGAAGGCCGTTTTAGTCACCCGTGTGTTCCACAGTAGATCTAATAAGGGTCCTGCCACTTTTAGAATTAAAATTCGTTACTACAAGTTTGCTTGTTAGAGACACGTTGTAGCTTACCATTGCGAGGGAATTTTACTTTATAGTGACGGGCATGCTTTTGGAGCAGAGTGAAAGCCATGTGAATAAAGCCTTGACAGCAGTTGTATGAAATGACTTATTTTGGTGTTCCTCATTTTGTTTATTTTAGTAAGTAACAAAGAGGGTCTTTGAAACCTTCCCAGAGATGAAAGGATGTTTTCTTCCCATTCATTCCACTTTATAATGAGAGGCCTTGCTTTAGGTGTATATGGTCCTTTTTATTTTGGGGGTGTGTTTTTGGTCATGCCATGAGGTATGCGGGATCTTAGTTCCCCGACCAGGGATCGAACATGGGCCCTCAGCAGTGAAAGTGCAGAGTCCTAACCACTGGACCACCCGGGAAGTCCTGTATGTTTCTAAGAGAAACTGTTTTCTTTGACCTTAAGGAGGAGATTGGGTCATATTTCAGGTCCCTATAATTGAAGATTCCCTGTACATTAGCGTAGTGATTTTGTGGGGCCGTTACTTTTGTGGGATCTTAGTTCCCTGACCAGGGATCGAACCCTGGTCTTCAGCAGTGAAAGCACGGAGTCCTAACCACTGGACCGCCAGGGACAGCCTGGCCCCGCGCGCACGCCGCACGCCTCATCGCCCGACCTGCGTGCGCAGCTCAGGAGGGGGCGCCGCGGCGGGGGCGGGGCTGGCGGTTGGTGCCGGCTGGGCCGCAGGGCGGGGCCGCGGCGGGGAGGGGCTGCCGTTGGCGCTGCGGGCGGGCGGCGCAGGCGCTGCGGGCGGGCGGCCTGGCCCAGCCAGCCCGGCCGCGCGTCCCACGCCGTTGGCGCCAGCATGTCGGGCCCCGGGCAGCGGGAGCCGCTGCAGGCGGGCGGGCCCCGAGGGCGCGGACGCGGCGCCGGGCGAGGCGGGGCAGAGTTTCACCCTTGTGGAGATGACCGAGATCGAGTACACGCAGCTGCAACATATACCCTACTCGCACGTGGAGGCGGCGGTGGCCGACGGCGAGCTCGAGACGCGCCTCAACTCGGCCTTCCTGGCGGTGGGCGTGGCGGGCGCGGCGGCCGGGACCTTCACGGCGGCGAGGGGCGCGCCACCCGTGTACCCGGTGCTGTGCCCGCCTGCGCTGGCCAATGGCAGCTTCGCGGGCGCCAACCAGTGCCTGGGCCACGTAGACTTCCAGGAGCTGTGCATGATGCTGCTGAGCGAGGCGGGTGCGCCCCCCGCCACCGAGAAGACGCCGGGCGCCGGCGCACCCCGGCCCAAGGCGCCCGACGGCGCTGGCAAGGAGAACGTGGAGGGTGCGCCTGAGACGCGGACCAAGTCGGCCATGCGCGTCCGCCTGGGGGACCGCTTCAATAGCATCCCAGCCGAGCCCCCGCCGGCCCCGCGCGGCGCGGATCCCCCTGAGCCCGGCATGGCGCTCAACAAGTGGGTGCATCCCCCAGGGAGCGGGCCCGTCTGGGTCAGGGTGTAGCCCAGGGTCCTCTGTAGAGGCCACCAGCCCCAGCCTGGGTTCGGGTGTAACTAGGGTCCTGTGCAGAGAGGCACCAGCCTGGGTCCGGGTGTAGACCAGGGTTCTCTGCAGAGGTCAGCGGCCTCACTGCAGCTTGCATCTTAACAGGGAGCAGACCTCAGTGGGTCTGGAGGCTGAGCTGAAAGTTTGTGTGCTCTGTGCAGGCACAGCAAGCAGATATTAAGTACACAGCCTGCAGCATTACCTTTGCGGTGTGCACTCTGCGTCTGCATGTGGAAGAGAGATGAGTTGAGATAAGTGCACACATGTTCCTGAGGAACAAAGGTTTTTGCCCCCAAATCACCCACCTAAATGTCAGGAGAGGCCTCTGCTTCCCCCTCTGTTGACTCAGGTTGAGGCTGACCTCATCTTGCACTTTCCTCCCAGATGCATCCCCTGGGAGGAAAGACGTCATGTGGTGAGGCTTTGAGTGTAAAATGCAGCTTCATCCTTCAGCCAGACTGCCAGCCCATAAGTGATCTCGCAGCGACAACTATCGGAGAGGCGTAGCCTGTCTGCTAGGGTGTCTCCTCAGCTTTCTGTCTGTGCCCACCCTGTAGTTTTCCCCATTTTGCCCATAGTCGTCCGATTCTGGAGGACGGCCAGAATAACAGAGATTGGTGTCAGACGTGTTAGGGGAAGGGAGGTGTAACTCAAAGATGACACACGGCCACACCTTCCAACGTGAGGAAGAAAGTTGGAACTTGTCCCCTACACCACTAGCTGATCATTGTTTTGTAGAGATTTCCGTGATGGGGGCCGTTCCTGGTAACGGATTTGAGCTCCTATCTAGAAAATCAAATGTTAGCCATTAGAGAGTGATAGTTAGTGATGGTGGTGTTTCCGGAAACCTCCCTGCCGCATACTCTTCATGTGTTTCTGGGTTTCTTTTGTCTTGGCAGTTTGGTAACTCTTATTCGCCATCCGTCCGAATTAATGAATGTTCCTCTTCATCAGCAACAAAACAAACGTACAACAGGAGTGGAAAATGAAACTGCTGCTGCAGCTCGTGCTCTGCAGTTGACATACCCTCTGCTTACCGCCAGTAGTCGCTCTGCTAGTGGAAATGCTCATCTTTCACCAGCACAGGGAGGGAAAATGATTTGCGAAGCTTTGCTCTTTTGTATTAAATGGATAAATGGTATTTTAGTTAGGTCCCAAGGATTTTTTTTTCTTTCGTTGAGTTCAATAACTTTTTAAAATCGAGAGTATTTATGTGGTTCGGGGATATTTAAAAATCCTTAGTGCGCCTAAAGTTCTTCAAGTTCATGTGAATAGCTTTGACGTTACTTCTATTACAGTGCATTTTATTGTGCATAGAGAGGATAAAGTTCCTGTTGCTTCGTTTTTTTCCAGAGTTCTAGTAACTCATGTTCTGTACTTGAAGCTGCCAAGCATCAGGATATTGGATTGCCGAGGGCTCTATCTTTCTGTTATCAGCAAGAAATTGAATCCACTAAACAGACTTTGGGTGGTAGAAACAAAGCTTTGCCTGAGCAGGTTTGGATTAAAGTAGGAGGTAAGCGATGAAACAGAAGCTGGCAGGTGCTTTCTCCTCCTGCCTGATGTCTTTGCCCCCCCCCTTTTTCCCGCCCCCGTCATGGGTGGGGGAGGGGAGAGAGGTGGTTTATAAACAGAGAAAGGATCTCGGAAGCCAGCTTGCATCTTCGGGATCCTTCCAGTCCTCTACCCAGTCACCTCACTTTGAACATCCTTGCGAATTCTGCACATCACGTTTATACTTGGCCTGGAAACGTTGAGTTTAGGGGCTGCTTTTTCTTAACAGTAACCTCCTTAAACAGAAAAATGATAGATTTAGGTACATTTTCGTTACCTTCAAGTTACTGACAGCACTTTTAGGTTGTTTTTTTTTTTTTTTTTTGTCTTATTTCATACTTCATGAGCGAGGCAGGAGTCTGAAATCCACTCAGAGCGTTACGTGATGATCTGCAGATGGGCAAAGGATTGAGCTGGGAGCAAGAGGCCATCAGGTGATACAGAAAGCTTTAGAAACAAGGAAACTTCTGAAGGCAAACTTTGCTTACCCCTGACGTTAACCCTCAATCCGTTTTTCCTGGAAAACATTCTTTTTCGAGTTATCCAACAGTAACACAGCTTACACTCAGCTTTTCAAGAGCTGATAAAGACAGGGTAGGGATGGAACTCTCCTTCTTTCTGCCACACCAGTGATTAATTTTCCATTGTTCGCGAAAGTATACATTCACGTTTGTTAATATTAAAATAGTCCCTGTACTGACTACTCAGCTGAAGAACCAAAATATTACCAATACTTGTGAATTCCTCCCTGTCTTTTTTTTTTTTTGTGGTACGCGGGCCTCTCACCGCTGTGGCCTCTCCCGTCGCGGGGCACAGGCTCCGGACGTGCAGGCGCAGCGGCCATGGCTCACGGGCCCAGCCGCTCCGCGGCACGTGGGATATTCCCGGACCGGGGCTCGAACCCGCGTCCCCCGCATCGGCAGGCGGACTCTCAACCACTGCGCCACCAGGGAAGCCCCTCTCTATGTCTTTTGAAAAGTTACCACCATTCTGAAATTTGTGTTAGGTGATTCTTTCGCTGTAGAGGGTTTGGCTTTGTCCGGTACCTCGGGAACGCACATCACCACAGGTACTAATTAGACGCCTGCTGTACTTTGATAGAAATTTGACCTATTTCTGTAGTGCAGGTCAGAGCTATGATGTGATTACTCCTTTTGTGGGGGGAATCTCACTTGTAAGGTGAGGGCATGTTTAATCCTAAACCACTTGGGTTTTGTCCTCTTCTGAGCATTGCACTTAGAATATCGGTCGTCGTATTAGAATAATTGCACATCAAGAAAATCTTTTGGAGAAAATATTTCTAGGTTTTGGTTTTCTTTTACCCATTCTGAATATCAGAAAAATCAAACAACTTCGTGGTGTTTTTATTCATAGATGACAGTTAAAATGCCTTTTGATTTAAAAGGGGGACTTTTGACTGTACTGCTGTATACGCTGTATTGATTACATAATACCTGGGGTGTTTTAATTTAGTTTCTGTTCAGTTTTATAGTTTGAAACCTAGAGCCTCGTGCCAGCCGTCTCTGTGGAACTTTGGAGCGCTTCCTGTTTGGCTCTGCGTGCTCCTTACCCGTTCGTGTTGGTATCTGGGATCGAAAATACCAACACACATATTCAGCATTCACGAGGGTAAGTTTAGAAGAACAAAAAAATTAAACTAGCACTTTCTCCTTCTTTGGCAAAGAAGAAGCGCCACGTGAACAAGCAGTGCGTAAGCGGGGTCGGAGTAGGATACGTCGGTTGCACACAGACATAGAGCGAAGAGCCCTGGGAGAGCTCCAGAGTGTGGGTGACGGCTCCCCAGCAGCGCGGGGCGCTTGGCAGTCGGCGGAGCCGTCCCGGGCCGCCCTCGGGGCGCAGAGCCAGAGCGGGCCCCGGGGGAGGCGGGGCCCGGCGCGGGGAGAGGCACAGCCGCAGGGAAAGAGATGGAAGGTGATGCGTGCCGTCGCTGGTGTACAGTCGTCTTAGACGCCGAGCTCACGACGGTCGGTGGTGGTAACAGGCGCCTTTGTGTAGAAAACAGCGGTGTAGCCGTTTCTGTGTTCAAGGGCGGGAAAGCTGGCAAGAGTCAATGGTCACCTTGCTTTGCTAGGTGGATGGGGTACCCAAGACCACCCCCAGGTTTGATGATTCATTAGGAGGACTCGTGGCTTTGATTTATTTGGGACAAAGAACCCAGTAAAGTCAGCAGAGGCGCATGGGGAGAGGCCTCGGGGCCCCAGGCGCCAGCTCCCCAGAGCACGTCTCAGTGGAGCCACTCAGGATGCCTGTCACCCCCCAGCACTGGTGACATGTTCCCGGACGGCAAAGCTCCTTAGCGACTTGGGGCCCTGGATCCTACTGGGGGCTGGTCGTGGGGGGGCATTCCCTACCTGGCATGCGGCCAAATCCCAGATGCCCAGAGGGAAAGCTGGTGTTTAGCGTACGCCAGTGAAGAATGGTGGTGGGAACCACCCCCCTCCCGAAATCTGAGTTCCCAGGTGCCGGCCGGGGCAGCCTTCCTGGGAGGGAGTCCGCCTGCCCGCTGGGTTACTCCGTTTTGCTTGGTTCTTTGAAGGATATTGAAGGAGGAGGAAGTTACAGCTTATGTCAGTGGTTTTAGCTGTGGATTTTATTTGTGCTGTTCTGTGTAGAAGCAAAAGGTGGTTAATTTTTCTGTTATAGCTGGGTACAGGATGATTCCCTAACATATAGTTAATTAACTTGGTCATTTATTGAGTACTTGGCACCAGTTTCTGCTTTAGGCTCAGGAAATAGAGCATGAGCAAGACAGAGCTTCATCTCTGAGCCTACAGTGTTGAGCAGTGGAAATTTATTTATTTAAAGGGATATATTAAAGCTAGGCAGCTAGATACCTTTCCTAAGGATGTGTCCGCACATACACGCCAAGTGACGGCCAGCACTGAACTCACCGTGGATTATAACGGGCATTGTTTATATTTATTTAATAAACATTTACTGAATACCTACCAGCTGAGAAAAAGCCTTATACGTACTACGTGTTGACGGCAAAAGTTTTCATTCTTACTCTGCCATTTCCTAGTTTAACAACTTCCTACACGTTCTTTACCTCTCTACCTGAGTCTCTCGTCTATAAAATAGGGACATTACCTACCGCGTAGCTGGGACACAAGAATGAAACAAGCTGAAATGTAGTGTCTGGCCCAGTACCTGCAGTTACAGAGCATCTAGTGAATTACTGCTGCTGTTGTTACCTTACAAAGTTGCTCTAAAGTTCTGAGGGTACAGGTGGGGAAATAGAAACAAGGGCCGTATTATCTGAATGTAATCCGTAAAAGTCAAAAGTGGTCTAAGACTCCAGTTGTGATGTAAATCATCCCTAAAAAGACCAGGTTTGGGGATATTAACAGGCTGGTAGTCTGTGGTCCTTTATGAACCGGGGTCCCTTGGAGAATCAAAGCTGTGAATCCTAGCTTGGCACCTGGAGGGCAGGTGAGTGAAAGAAGGTCCTGCCCAGAAGGTTCCACACACAATTTTGCTTCCAGTTTCAGGGGGTTTGGGTCCATCCTTGGTCTAGAGACTTGGACCTGGTCCTTGCTCCTGGCCCAGGAGAAGTAAACGGGAAACTTTCCAGGGAGCGCGACTGGGCTTAGTGGGCCGCTGGGGGGGGGGGGGGCTGGCCGCTGTCGAGGGGAGCCCCGAGGTGAGGGGCTGCCCTTCCTATGCTCTCAGTGGCCAGGCCGCGAGCTCATTCCTCAGGACACACCGACACCTGCTTTGTTCCCTTGTTCTGCTTCAGCTTCTCTATGTGATTACTTTGGGTTTTGACTGTAGGCGCAGAATCCGCATTTGCTGTGATGAGTTGAATCCTTTAGTCCCGTGCTGCAACGCCGAGACCGATGAGGCAACGACCCTGCAGTGGACCACAGCGTTCCTGAAATATATTCAGGAAAGACATGGAGATTCTCTTAAAAAGGTTAGTATCTAGGCCAGGAGATTTTCAGAATCCTGTAAATGTATCAGTGTTGTTATTTATCCTTTTTCCTCTAAGATGTCCCAAACTGTCCTTTGTTTCCTGGAACCAAATGTCAGAGGCTGAGTCCAGTGTGAATAAGGCCCTGCTCGTCACTTATCAAGGTACTAACCACAGCCTGGATTTGGGGTCAGCTAGCAGTTAGGCACCTGCTCTGTGCAGTGGATTGTTTGGGGGCTTAAAGGGGTTTCAGAGACCTGCCTGTAGGATATGATTTTTTTTTCCCCCTCAGAAGATGTTGTGAAAGGGATAAAACACAAATAGAAAAAAAGAAAAAGAGGCAATTAAATGTCAAATAAATAATCTGGATTTCAGACATGTTCAGAAGGCAGAGAAGAGAAACACTGCGGCCTGGGGGATCCGGGGGGACTCGGGGGCCCGCGGGGGCTGGAGCATCTCAGTTCCTTAGTACAGCCAGCTCGAGCTTGACCCTGTCTGTTTGGACCGAGGAGCCATTGATTCCCTGCAAGCCAGCTGGGCTCCCGGTGGGAGCGGATGCTGGGTGTGAGTGAGGGAACCACCTGCCCCCTCCTTGGGGGTTCACGTGAGAGAACATTCCCTGTACTGGCTTCTGTGCTCTGCCTTGGGGAGACCTTGGGTCCAGGTACCGGCCTCAGGACTCTGGGTATCGGGGCGCATGGGATGAGGTCTTAGTGAAGAGCGTCCTGGTTTGCCTGCTGGTCCGGCTCTCGTGTAGTCACTGCCCTTGACGGCAGCACGAGTCTGATTAGAGAACCGAGCTGAGGTTGGCGCTATAAACGTGGAATCTTTTTATTTTATTTTTTATTTTTATTTTATTTTTATTTTTTTAAAAATTTTATTTATGTTTTTGGTTGCGTTGGGTCTTTGTTGCTGCACGGGGTCTTTCTCTAGTTGTGGCGAGCAGGGGCTACTCTTCATTGCAGTGCACGGGCTTCTCATTGCAGTGGTTTCTCTTGTTGCGGAGCACAGGCTCTAGGTGCATTGGCTTCGGTAGTTGCGGCACGTGGGATCGGTAGTTGTGGCGAGCGGGGTCTAGAGCGCAGGCTCCGTAGTTGTGACGCACGGGCTTATTTGCTCCATGGCACGTGGGATCTTCCCGGACCATGGCTTGAACCCGTGTCCCCTGCCTTGGCAGGCGGATTCTCAACCACTGTGCCACCAGGGAAGTCCCTGGAACCTTTTTAAAAAGAGCCTTCCGTATCTAGATCCTGGGGCAGCGGCCGGCCGAGCGCCCCAGGCTGCCTGGAATGAGGCCCCTTGGGCTGAGTGCTAAGAGTTTGTCTTCTCCGTTTCCCTTTTCTGTGCCCACGTGCATTTCCATCTTGTGTGTTTGGTAATTTCATCAAGTTCCTTATTTTCATTGTATATTTAATTGCCTTTTAAAGCAATACCTGTGTCATGTTTGTGCTGATTGGATCATTTATGGTTATTTATAATGTGGTTACTCTTTAACGTTATTTTTTAGCGATAGACTTGGTTTATTGTAGTAAAAGAAAGCCTTTATATTTAAAAAAATGATTCAATGGTTGGCTCTGTGTACCTAATAGTGGTAAGTTATTATTTATATGATTCCTTCAAATATGATGAAGGTGTTTACAACAATAAAAAAAACTTAACTATCTCTAGTCAAAGATTAAATAGGTTAAAAACTTATGGACATTAATTTTTATGTGTATTAGGCTTCCTGAATATTTCTGAAATTTAGTTACATTGAATTTGTAGATTGTTTCTGGGTCGGATTACAAGACCCATCAAGGAACAGGCTGAAGTGACGTCAGTAGCAATTTGGGGGGGAATTAGAATGTAGGTAGCTTAAACCCTTGTGTCCTTCCTGTTTCCTTAGTGATTTTCCCCCTCTTACTTGAATGAACATTTTTGTGTTCATTTTGTGAAAGATGTTATACACAAGAGTCTTCAGTGATTTTCCTCAATGATTTCCAAGTACACATGTCATCCCACAGGTCTGTTCCGACTCTAACCAGGCTTCTGTCCCAGACACTGGGGGCACCTTGACTAAGACAGAGACCCCGTGGGCTGGAGGGAAGCGGCTAACAGGTCGAGAGTGAATGGACCACCTCCATCCCGGTGTGGGGTCTGGTTGACATGCTGCAAAGATGGCTCTCCCTGCTGTGCAGCGGGGAGAGTGGACTCCAGGAGGAGAGGTTGGGGGTGGGCAGGAGTGGAGACACAGACCCTGGTCAGAGGCCACAGCCGCTCTGCTGAGACTGGCCCGGGCCCGCGGTGCTGGATGTAGGGCTGCTGGACCAGAGGGATTGGGGACCACGGTGGGGCGTCTGGCTGGAGCAGCTGGGCGGGTGTCGCCGTTTCCTGAGATGGGAAGACGTGTGGAGAAGCTGGATGGGGTGGGGCGGAATCCACGTTGTGTGTCCGGCAGGCTAGGTTTTCAGTGCCCAGGAGGCGTCCGGTGGAGAAGTTGAGAAGGTAAAGGCGTCTGCAAGCAGGTGGTTCCCTTTGTTTTATTTTTCTAATGAGCACAGAGTTCACTGAACACCTGCCCTCCCCTCACCCAGTCTGAGCCGTCAACATTTACCATGTTTAGCACACACGTGCACGTGCACACCACAATTTCAAAGACAGTGACAGATGTCGTGACCCTTCACCTCTAAATATTTACGCCTGCATCTCCCACGTAACGCCAGTGCCGTTTTCACACCTCACGAGGTCGATAGTCATTCTCTTATACCATCTACTGCCCAGTCCGTATTCCCATGTCCCCCAGATGTTCTAAAGGTGACATTTATGGCTGTGTATTTTTCCAGACCAGCACCCAGCCATGCTTCTGCGTTGCATTCGGTGACGGTTTTCTGTCTCTAAGCTATAGCAGTCCTCCCTACCCCACAGTTTCTGTTATGGCACTGAGACTTTGAAGAGATCGGGCCAGACAGGTGCTTGTAGAACCCTGGATTTAGATGATTCATTGTATTTATTTATGGTAATTAAAAATTTTTATATAATTTTAAACTTGCAGGAAAATTCCAAGATGAGTGCTAAGAGCTCCTCGTGTGCCCACCCAGCTTTACCCAGAACCCCCAGTTGTTCACATTTTGCCCCATTTGTTCTGTCTCACACAAGTCTAAACCATTTGATGGTAAACTGTGGGCACCGTATACCCCTTGATACCCAAACACTTCGGTCTGTGATTTTAAAGAATATTACATTATCTTCCATAACCAGAATACAGTGGCCAAAATCAGGACACTTAACGTTGGTGTAATACTCTTATCTAATTCAAATTTTGTCTCTTGTCCCAGTAACATCCTCTACACCATTTTCCCCGGTCCAGCCCGAATCCAGGATCACTGGTGACGCAGTTGTTGTGAGGTGACATTTTGGGGTCGTGACCTTGAACCCTAGCCAGGCGCTGGGGCTGCGGGGCAGTCTCTCACCCTGTGCTTCCCTCTCCTCTGTCCTGTCACCATCACGGTCGTCGGGCAGGACGGTGGCGCCGCCCCCCTGCTTTGTCTTCCCTCCTCCACCTGCAGCTGGGCTGCGGGCCGCCCCACACCCACTCGTCCTTGCGCACCAGCCCCAGTCATCAGGCGCAGCTGTACTGTTACTTCTCCCTTTCCTGTGCCGTAGGAATTCTGTCCTTCTTATAAATGTATTTTATTGAAGTATAGTTGGTGTACAATGTTGTGTTAATTTCTGCTGTGGAGCCAAGTGACTCAGTTGTGTGTGTGTGTGTATATATATACATACACACACACACACACACACACACGTGTATATATATACATACATTCTTTTCCATATTCTTTTCCATTATGGTTTATCACAGGATACTGAATATAGTTCCCTGTGCTACACAGGGAACTGTAACCCTATATAGGGTTAGGACCTTGTTTACCCATCCTATATATGCTAGTTTGCATCTGCTAACCCCAAGCTCCCACTCCATCAATCCCCCACCCCCACCCCCTTGGCCACCACCAGTCTGTTCTCTATGTCTGTGAGTCTGTTTCTGTTTTGTGGATAAGACTGTTCTTTTTAAGAACAGCATTTTATCTATTTCTCACATTTATTTATCACATTCTGATCAGTGAAGATGGCAGTTTTTAAAAACTTGTTGAGACTTCCATTGTGACCTCTTATGTGGTCAGTTTTTTAAAATTCTATGTTTATTTGGAAAGGACGTGCATTCTCTGTGTGCCGAATTCTGTATGTTTATTAGGTTGAGGTTACGAATTGTGGTCCAGGCCTTTCCTGTCCTCTCTCGTCTCTTGTTGGTACCAGCCGCGGCGCTGGTAGCGACAACGACCCCCCTCCATGACCGCGTCCACGCTCCCTGGGCCCTCGAGCAGCTGCTGGGGGTTCGTGGCCTGGTGGGTGACCCAGACCTTTGCTCCTGCCGGGTCTGAGCCACAGCCTCCACCGACGGCCCCCCGGAAGCCTCACGGCGTCCCCACGAGGAAGCTCTCTTCCCCTTGGGACTGAGCCCTCTAGATCTGAGACTCACAGAACAGGAAGCACAGATTCTGTGGGGCATCAGGAGAGGTAATAGGGAGAGGGGCCACCCCATTCGCACCCCTTGATTCTAGATCCAGCGATCCTGGAGCGAGAGCACCCCTGGTTGTGGAGCCCAGACCGTGTCCTGGGAGACATCAACCCCGCCCTGCCCCGCGTGGAGTTGCCACCTAGCTGGCACAGTAACTGAGTCTTCAAAAGGCTGTCAAGGGGCTTCCCTGGTGGCGCAGTGGTTGAGAGTCCGCCTGCCGATGCGGGGGACACAGGTTCGTGCCCCGGTCCGGGAGGATCCCACGTGCCACGGAGCGGCTGGGCCCGTGAGCCGTGGCCGCTGAGCCTGCACGTCCGGAGCCTGTGCTCTGCGGCGGGAGAGGCCACAGCGGTGAAAGGCCCGCGTACTGCAAAGAAAAAAAAAAGGCTGTCAAGCACACCTCTTAGACCGCCCAAAGCATGCAACGCTGACAACGCCAGACGGGGCTGAGGATGTGGAATGGCAGGAGCTCTCGTTCACGCCAGTGGGAATTCAGAATGGTGCAGCCCCTTTGGAAGATGGTTTGATTATTTCTTACAAAACTAGGCATCCGCTTAACATACACTCCAGGGGCGCGCTCCTTGGTGCTTACCCAAAGAAGCTGAAAACTCATGTCCACACACAAGCCTGCACACACGTGTTTACAGCAGCCGTATTCATAGTTGCCGAAACTTGCAAGCAACCAAGATGTCCTTCGGCAGGTGACGGATAAATAAACGGTGTCCCACACAGACAGTGGAATATGATCGAGCACTAACTGAAATGAGCTATCAAAGCACGAAAAGACACGGAGGAACCTGAAATGCATTGAGGTAAGTGAAAGAAGCCAATCAGAAAAGGCTGTATGGTGCCACCTCTGTGACCCTCTGGAAAAGGCAGAACTGTGGCGACAGTAAGAGGCTCGGTAGCTGCCAGGGGGCCAAGGGGCAGAGGGATGGGTAGGCAGAGCACAGGGGATTTTGAGGGCAGCGAGACGCCCTGTATGCTGTTCAACGTGCGTGTCCTGTACATGTTCTGTGACACTCACCCCTTGGCGTGTGCTTGAGGGATTGTTTTCAAGGGTTGGGTAGTCTGAAGGGAAAATGAAGCGGTGGTTTTAGAACAGCTTTGTGGAAGCAAATGTTTCCTCTCCTCTGACGCGGAAGTGCAGATACGTGTGACTGCTTGGCGTGTATCCAGCGAGTTCTTGAGCTCCCAGAAATGGTGTGGTTTGAAACCCTTTGGAGGCGAAGAGCTCAGAAGCCCTGTCCAGGGTCACAGTCGGCCTCGTGAGCCGGCCCTGCCGGGTCGGCGTTTGCACTGCTGGCACAGGGGTTCCTGGTAGCGCCCCCGAGGGGCCGGAGGCACCCACAGCCGGGGGCCGCAGAGCATCGCCGATGGACTGCATGTTTCCAGGTGGCGTGTGGCGGGCGTTTTCTCCAAGATGCACGGTGTGAGACTCGAGGTAAGCAACTGACAGTATTTGTTATTGATGACCAAATTCCAGCTTTAAACGAAAATTAGCATTTTGAAAAGCTTTTATCTGCCACCCTGAGCTTGATGGCTTCTCAGTGATGAAAGACATTTCCGGAGATGGGCGCTAACATTAACAGATGCGTCTCATGTCGTCTAATGAAATATGCCAGCGTGTGGACTCTGCATGTGTCCAACTGACCACCGTGCACATAGGCAAAAGGTGTTTTCAGGGAACTGCGGCCTGTTGAGGTTTGACGTGGTGTCAGGGAACATCCACAATTCTGAAAGCCTTTCTCAGGTTTAATTTTGGAAATAACATATCCCACATGAGCAACTGCTCTTTGGGTTCCTCAGGTTTTAAGGGTATAAAGGGACCTCGACCGCAAAAAGTGGGAGAGCTGCCTGGGAGGTGGTGGGCTGCTTCCTGTCCTCGGGTGGCCTGGGGGAGCCTAAGGTTTCGTGGTATTGGTAGGTCTGCTTAGGAAATGGAGCCGTTTTCAGCTGAGAGGGCATTTGCACGTAGAAATGTAAAGGTATAAAACTATCTCTTGGGCAGCTCCGCGCCCCTCTCTGGAGCTCCTTTGAGCGGCGCACTTGATCCCCTCTCCTCGCGCACCCCAAAGCAAGGGTCTCTTGCCTCTTGGGCAGCTCCAGACGTTTTCCCGGACTCCCTCCCGGCAGCCGTGGTGCACTGACCCCTTCAGGCTGTGTTCACGCCACCGACCCCAGTCCTGTCCCTGGGACCCCATTGATGCCCGAGCCTCCGCTCCCAGCCCCGCCCGCCCCGGCGGGTGAGCAGACGAGCCTCTCGGGCTGGTGAGTGCTGGGCGGCACCGAGCCTCTGTGCGGGAATGTCTCGGCTTTGCCCTCCGCACCCCCTGTGGCTGGGCTCTCCTCCTCGGCTCCGAAGCTTACCCCCTCTGCCACCCGCGACGGGGCTTTCCTCCTTCCCGGCTCCCGCCCACTGGTGCCGGTCCTGTCCCCATTCTTTTGCTTCTATTCTTTTCTCTTTTGCCCTGCCCAGGTACGTGGGGAGTTCCTTGCCTCTTGGGAGGTCTGAGGTCTTCTGCCAGCGTTCGGTGGGTGTTCTGTAGGAGCAGTTCCACGTGTGGATGTATTTCTGATGTATCTGTGGGCACGAAGGTGATCTCCAAGTCGTACTGTCAGCCATCTTCCTAACTGAGTCGAGACCCACGTTTAATCGGGTGTCCTAGGTGTCGATTCACAACCATGCCCGCCGAGCCTAGGCATGAGTGCCCGCTCAGCAGAGGCAGCAGGGAGTGTCAGTTCCTGAGTTGGGAGTAATCACGGCCTTATTTAGGACAGTTTCAGTGCCTGAGTTAGGCCTCATTTAGGAAGTGTGTCAGTCGTTGAGTTAAGATAAGTGTCACGGCCTGAATTAGGGATAGTGTCAGCGCCTGAGGTAGGAGAAGTGTGAGGGCCTTCTGTCAGGGCCTGAGGTAGGAGTAGTCACGGCCTTAGGAGAGTTTCAGTGGCTGAGTCCGGAGTAGTGTTAGGGCCTGAGTTAGGAGTAGCGTGAGGGTCTTGGGGTCGGTGTCAGTGCCTGAGTTAGCAATACTGCCAGGGCCTTAGTTAGGAACAGTGTCAGTGCCTGAGTTGGCAGTAGGCCCAGGGACTTACTTAGAGATAGTGTCTGGGCCTGAGAGTGTCAGGGCCTGAGTTGAGAGTAATGTCATGGACTTAGGGACGGTGTCAGTGCCTGAGGTAGGAGTGGTGTCAGGGCCTTTGTGTGCCGTTCGTATGGCGAAGCCTTGCGCTGGCTGGCTGGATGAATGGACCTAGCACACCATTGCTAGGGGTAGGTGCCTGCAGTCGTAGGCCGTCGCCTCCTTCCTCCCTTTCTGTCTCTCTGACTCATCCAGAAAGGGGTGGACTCGGCCACGGCCCCACGGACCTCAGCTCGGTGAGCTGTGTACCTCAGTGCGTCTGCCCCTCCCTCCTGTGCCGAGTTCTCTTCGTAGCCCATGATGGGGCCCCAGAGACCCTTGGCCCTGCAGAAGGAGGTATCCCTTCCTGGCCACTCTCTGCAGAGACGGCTGTGGCCCTTGTGGGTAGTGGATGTTTGGTGCGGGGTGCCGGGACTCAGCCCCGCCCTTGGGGAGAGGCATTGTGTGTCCCCATCGCTGAGCTCCTCACTGAACACCAACGTGGGCCTCTAACATGACGGTGACCAGCAGGCGTGTCCGCCCAGCACGGAGGCATCAGGGCCCAAGCGGGCGTTGTCCACGCTTCTTCTGCCCACTCGACCTCTGCTCGCAGGTCAGGCACTGACGTAGGTCGCTCACAGAGCCACCCGACACCAAGGGGAGCCAACTAGAGATTTGGGCGTGTACTTCGGGTCAAAATCAATGCCGGGACGCACCCGGCTACTCGCCCATGAGGCCGCCCTTTCTGGAGGCAGACCCACCCCAGGGACAGGACCAGCCACCCCCAGTATCACTCCAGACACCAAGGAAACGGACAGATTTCTACCAGGTTGGCATCAGGTTGGCGGATGGCCCTCTGGTTCCCAGGCTGGTCTTTGTGGCCCAAGAAACTCACCTGAAATCTCATGTCACGTTAACCGCCCTGGAGGTTCACCCTGATGGTGACGATGACTGAGGCCCCTGACCCTGCACACGTGGACACGGCCTCTGGAGATACGTGTACAGCCCCATAGCTGGCGAGTGGGCTCCCCTGTGATGCCAAAACCTCTTTCTCCAAGGTCCGAATTTCCGCCGGGCTCTATGGCCAGGGCAGTTAGGCCACCTCCCGGGGTCCCTGACCCGGAAGAATGACAGTCACACCCCACGGGGAGATCTGCATCCCTGACTCAGTGGACACAGCCGCTTTCGGCACTGACTGCTTCTCCACGTCCCCAGGGATGTGGCCCTGTACAAACCATTTGCCTCTCCTCCCGCGTCTCCCCATCTTCCAAATGGCACTCATTCTGGCATCGATTTCCTAGGGGTGGCGTGAGGCAGGTAGGCCTAAGAGCAGCTACCATACCTGTCCAATCTGCGGGCTGGTATCACAGGGTGCACCGCTGGACACTGAACCCGAGGATGTCCTCAGGTCCTGGCTCCCTGTGGCTCCCAGGCCAGGGACACGGTCAGTTCCTGGATTACAGGTGGACACAGGGCCTTTCTCAGGGACAGAGAATGTCAGTTCCGGAGTTGGGAGTAGTGTCAGTGCCTTAGCTAGGGACACTTTCGTTGCTTTTGTTAGGAGTAGCGCCAGGGCTTTAGTCCGGAACAGTATCAGTGCGTGAGTTGGGGGACTAATGTCAGAGTCTTAGTTAAGATCTGTTTCAGTCCCTGAGTTAAGAGAAGCGTCAGGCCCTGAGTTAGGGCCAGTGTCATGGCCTGAGTTAAGATCAGTGTCAAGGCCTGAATTAGGGATAGTGTCTGTGCCTGAGGTAGGAGTAGTGTGAGGGCCTTCCTTAGGCCCCATGTCAGGGCCTGAGGTGTAGGAGTAGTCACGGCCTTATTTAGGAGAGTTTCAGTGCCTGAGTCCAGAGTAGTGTTAGGGCCTGAGGTAGGGAATAGCGTGAGGGTCGTAGTTAGGGTCAGTGTCAGTGCCTGAGTTAGGAATCCTGTCAGGGCCTTAGTTAGGGACAGTGTCAGTGCCTGAGTTGGCAGTGGGGCGAGGGCCTGACTTAGAGACAGTTGTCAGGGCCGGAGCTGGGAGTAGTGTCGTGGGCGTAGTTAGGGACAGAGTCAGTGCCCGCGTTAGGAGTAATTTCAAGGCCTCATTTAGGACCTGGGTCAGTCGTTGAGTAAGGGAAGTGTCAGGGCCTGAGTTACCAGCAGTGTCACAGCTTGAGTTAAGAGTAGTATCAAGGCCTGCAGTGCCTTAGTTGGGGACAGTGTCAGTGCCTGAGGTAGAGTGGTGTCAGGGCCTTTGCGTGCCGTTCGTATGGCGAAGCCTTGCGCTGGCTGGCTGGATGAATGGACCTAGCACACCATTGCTAGGGGTAGGTGCCTGCAGTCATCGGCCGTCGCCTCCTTCCTCCCTTTCTGTCTCTCTGACTCATCCAGAAAGGGGTGGACTCGGCCACGGCCCCACAGACCTCAGCTCGGTGAGCTGTGTACCTCGGTGCGTCTGCCCCTCCCTCCTGTGCCGAGTTCTCTTCGTAGCCCATGATGGGGCCCCAGAGACCCTTGGCCCTGCGGAAGGAGATATCCCTTCCTGGCCACTCTCTGCAGAGACGGCTGTGGCCCTTGTGGGTAGTGGGTGTTTGGTGCGGGGCGCCGGGACTCAGCCCCGCCCTGGGGGAGAGGCATTGTGTGTCCCCGTCGCTGAGCTCCTCACCGAACACGAACGTGGGCCTCTAACGTGACGGTGACCAGCAGGCGTGTCCGCCCAGCACGGAGGTATCAGGGCCCAAGCAGGCGTTGTCCACGCTTCTTCTGCCCACTCGACCTCTGCTCGCAGGTCGGGCACCGACGTAGGTCACTCACAGAGCCACCCGACACCAACTAGAGCCACCTAGAGATTTTTGGCATATACCTCGGGTCAAAATCGATGCCAGGACAAGGTCCGTGCAGAGCAGGCAGCTCTGGGCGTGGCAGTGGATGTGTGTCTACTTGTAATTCTGCTGAGAACAGCGGTGGGCCAGGGGGAGGGCAGCGTGAAGGCGCCTGCATCCCGTCTGGGCCCGTGGGCCCTACACTCCACATCCACCCGCCGAGGCTGTAACCTCCAGACGCTTCTGCTTGCGGCTACACAAACGGTGGGGCTCAGTCAGCTTACCTGAACGCTACATTTCTGAAGCATTATGTTTTCGGGAGTTGTGTTGCTTTTCTCGTTAGGTTTTGCATTGTCTTCTTTCTTTCTGCTCAGGAAGCAAGTGATGGCCGCGGCGAGTGCCAGGATTGGGTCGCTGGGGCAGAGTCTGGCTGCGCCACGCTCGAGTGCCCGGGGCTGATGCATCTGGCGGCAGCCGGCACCTCTAAGACCTGCAGGCTCAGACAGGGCTTCAGTGTCCTCACCCACTCTGGTGGGTATGGCACTTCGTAACTTTGCTTTTAATCACATATCAAAAATTATGAATAAAAATGTACCTGTGCTTACTCAAAACACACAAATCTACCTCCCCTGAGTAAGGCACTCAAGTTCTACTGCCCTTCACGCCACCCATGATAGGCGGAACTCTAAGGGGACCCCGGGACGCACGCTGCCCGCTCCTGAACACAATGGGATGTCACACCACAAGTGGGTTCCCTTATCGGGCAAATGGGCAGGGACTTTACCTATGAAATTAAGATCCAAAGGGTCCAACTTCATCAAATGAAAACCCTTAAAATAGAACTGAGCCTCCAGAAGAGAGAGGATTCGTTCCATGCTGCCTGTGCTGAGCAGGCACCCATGCCTAGGCTCGGCGGGCAAGGTTGTGAAAGGACACCTAGGACACCCGATTAAACGTGGGTCTCGACTCAGGAAGATGGCAGAAGAGTACAAGTTGGAGATCACCTTCGTGACCACAGATACATCGCAGTACATCTACACGTGGAACAGCTCCTACAGAACACCCACCGAACGCTGGCAGAAGACCTCAGACCTCCCAAAAGGCAAGGAACTCCCCACGTACCTGGGTAGGGCAAAAGAGAAAATAGACAGAGACAAAGAATAGGGACGGGACCTGCACCAGTGGGAGGGAGCCGTGAAGGAGGAAAGGTTCCCACACACTAGAAGCCCCTTCGCGGGCGGAGACTGCGGGTGGCGGAGGGGGGAAGCTCCGGAGCCGCGGAGGAGAGCGCAGCCACGGGTGTGCGGAGGGCAAAGCGGAGAGATTCCCGCACAGAGGATTGGTGCCGACCTGCACTCACCAGCCCGAGAGGATCGTCTGCTCGGGGCGGGCGGGGCTGGGAACTGAGGCTCGGGCTTCAATGGGATCCCAGGGAGAGCACTGGGGTTGGCGTCGTGAACACAGCCTGAAGGGGTCACTGCACCACAGCTGGCCAGGAGGGAGTCCAGGAGAAGTCTGCAGCTGCCCAAGAGACCATGGGGTGCGCAAGGAGACGGGATTAAGTGCGCCACTCAAAGGAGCTCCAGAGACGGGCGCAAGCTGCGGCTGTCGACACGGACAGCAGAGACGGGCGTGGGAAGCTAGGGTTGCTGCTGCCGCCACCAAGAGGCCTGTGTGCGAGCAGAGGTCACTCTCCACACTGCCCCTCCCAGGAGCCTGTGCAGCCCGCCACTGCCGGGGTCCCAGGATCCAGGGACAGCTTCCCCGGGAGAACGCGCAGTGCGCCTCGGGCCGGTGCAGCGTCACGCCGGCCTCTGACATCGCAGGCTCGCCCCACATCCGTGCCCCTCCCTCCGCCCCCCTGGCCTGTGCCAGAGCCCCCAAATCAGCTGCTCCTTTAACCCCGTCCTGTCTGAGCGAAGAGCAGACGCCCTCTGCAGAGGCGGGGCCAAGTCCAAAGCTGAACCCCAGGAGCTGTGCGAACAAAGAGGAGAGGGGGAGGTCTCTTCCAGCAGCCTCAGAAGCAGCGGATTAAAGCTCCACAATCAACCTGAAGTGCCCTGCATCTGTGGAAAACCTGAATAGACAGCGAATCATCCCAAGTTGAGGAGGTGGACTTTGGGAGCAAGATATACTATTATTTTCCCCTTTTTTCTTTTTGTGAGTGTGTATGTGTGTGCTGCTGTGTGAGATTCTGTCTGTATAGCTTTGCTTTCACCATTTGTCCTAGGGTTAGACCGACCCTTTTTTTTTTTGGTTTTTTTTAAATAAAATTTTTCTTCTTAATTTTTTTTATTTTAATAACTATATTTTATCCTACTTTACTGTCTTCTTCCTTCCTTTCTTGCCTTCTTCCTTTCTTCCCTCCTTCCTTTCTTTCCTTTCTATTTTTTCTCCCTTTTATTCTGAGCCGTGTGGATTAAAGGCTCTTGGTGCTCCAGCCAGGCGTCAGGGCTGTCTCTGAGGTGGGAGAACCAACCTCAGGACACTGGTCCACAAGAGACCTCCCAGCTCCACGCAATATCAAACGGCAAAAATCTCCCAGAGATCTCCATCTCAACACCAAGACCCAGCTTCACTCAACGACCAGCAAGCTACAGTGCTGGACACCGTATGCCCAACAGCTAGCAAGACAGGACTACAGAGCCGTCCATTAGTAGAGAGCCTGCCTAAAATCATAATAAGGCTCCTAACATCCCCAAACGCACCACCAGACACGGACCTGCCCACCAGAAAGACAAGATCCAGCCTCATCCACCAGAACACAGGCACTAGTCCCCCCAAACCAGGAAACCTACTCAACCCACTGAACCAACCTTAGCCACTGGGGACAGCCACCAAAAACAACGGCAACTACGAACCTGCAGCTTGCAAAAAGGAGACCCCAAACACAGTAAGATAAGCAAAATGAGAAGACAGAAAAACACACAGCAGATGAAGGAGCAAGGTAAAAACCCACCAGACCTAACAAATGAAGAGGAAATAGCCAGTCTACCTGAAAGAGAATTCAGAGTAATCATAGTAAAGATGATCCAAAATCTTCAAAATAGAATAGACAAATTGCAAGAAACATTTAACAAGGACCTAGAAGAAATAAAAGAGGAAGCAAGCAACGATGAGCAACACAGTAAATGAAATTAAAAATACTCTAGATGGGATCAATAGCAGAATAACTGAGGCAGAAGGATGGATACGTGACCTGGAAGATACAATAGTAGAAATAACTACTGCAGAGCAGAAGAAAGAAAAAAGAATGAAAAGAACTGAGGACAGTCTCAGAGACCTCTGGGACAACATTAAATGCACCAACATTCAAATTATAGGGGTCCCCAGGAGAAGAAGAGAAAAAGAAAGAGACTGAGAAAATATTGGAAGAGATTATAGTTGAACACTTCCCTAATATAGTTGAACACTTCCCTAATATAGGAAAGGAAATAATCAAGTCCAGGAAGCACAGAGAGTCCCATACAGGATAAACCCAAAGAGAAACACGCCAAGACACATAATAATCAAACTGTCAAAAATTAAATACAAAGAAAACATATTAAAAGCAGCAAGGGAAAAACAACAAATAACACACAAGGGAATCCCCATAAGGTTAACATCTGACCTTTCAGCAGAAACTCTACAAGCCAGAAGGGAGTGGCAGGACATATTTAAAGTGATAAAGGGGGCTTCCCTGGTGGCGCAGTGGTTGAGAGTCTGCCTGCCGATGCAGGGGATGCGGGTTCATGCCCCGGTCCGGGAAGATCCCACATGCCGCAGAGTGGCTGGGCCCGTGAGCCATGGCCACTGGTCCTGCGCGTCTGGAGCCAGTGCTCCACAACGGGAGAGGCCACAACAGTGAGAGTCCCGCGTACCACAAAAAAAAAAAAAAAAAAAAAAAATTAAAAGTGATAAAGCGAAAAAAACCTACAACCAAGATTACTCTATCCAGCAAGGATCTCATTCAGATTTGATGGAGAAATTAAAACCTTTACAGACAAGCAAATGCTGAGAGAGTTCAGCACCACCAACCCAGCTTTACAGCAAACGCTAAAGGAACTTCTTTAGGTAAGAAACACAAGAGAAGCAAGAGACCTACAAGAACAAACCCGAAACAATTAAGTAAATCGTAATAGGAACATACATATCGATAATTACCTTAAATGTAAATGGATTAAATGCTCCCACCAAAAGACACAGACTGGCTGAATGGATACAAAAACAAGACCCATATATATGCTGTCTACAAGAGACCCACTTCAGACCTAGGGACACATACAGACTGAAAGTGAGGGGATGGAAAAAGATATTCCATGCAAATGGAAATCAGAAGAAAGCTGGAGTAGCAATTCCCATATCAGACAAAATAAGACTTTAAAATAAAAACTATTACAAGAGACAAAGAAGGACACTACATAATGATCAAGGGATCGATCCATGAAGAAGATATAACAACTAAATATTTATGCACCCAACACAGGAGCACCTCAATACATAAGGAAAATACTAAGAGCCATAATAGGGGAAATCAACAGTAACACAATCATAGTAGGGGACTTTAACACCCCACTTTCACCAATGGACAGATCATCCAAAATGAAAATAAATAAGGAAACACAAGCTTTAAATGATACATTACACAAGATGGACTTAATTGATATTTATAGGACATTCCATCCAAAACCAACAGAATACACATTTTTCTCAAGTGCTCATGGAACGTTCTCCAGGATAGATCATATCTTGGGTCACAAATCTAGCCTTGGTAAATTTAAGAAAATTGAAATCGTATCAAGTATCTCTTCCGACCACAGTGCTATGAGACTAGACATCAATTACAGGAAAAGATCTGTAAGAAATACAAACACATGGAGGCTAAACAATACACTACTTAATAACGAAGTGATCACTGAAGAAATCAAAGAGGAAATCAAAAAATACCTAGAAACAAATGACAATGGAGACACGACAACCCAAAACCTATGGGATGCAGCAAAAGCATCTAAGAGGGAAGTTTATAGCAATACTATCCTACCTTAAGAAACAGGAAACCTCTCGAATAAACAACCTAACCTTGCACCTAAAGCAATTAGAGAAAGAAGAACAAAAAAAACCCAAATTTAGCAGAAGGAAAGAAATCATAAAGATCAGATCAGAAATAAATGAAAAAGAAATGAAGGAAACAATAGCAAAGATCAATCAAACTAAAAGCTGGTTCTTTGAGAAGATAAATAAAATTGATAAACCATTAGCCACACTCATCAAGCAAAAGAGGGAGAAGACTCAATAGAATTAGAAATGAAGGAGACATAACAACTGACACTGCAGAAATACAAAAGATTATTAGAGATTACTACAAGCAACTGTATGCCAATAAAATGGACAACCTGGAAGAAATGGACAAATTCTTAGAAATGCACAACCTGTCGAGACTGAACCAGGAAGAAATAGAAAATATGAACAGACCAATCACAAGCACTGAAATTGAAACTGTGATTAAAAATCTTCCAGCAAACAAAAGCCCAGGACCAGATGGCTTCACAGGCGAATTCTATCAAACATTTAGAGAAGAGCTAACACCTATCCTTCTCAAACTCTTCCAACAGATAGCAGAGGGAGGAACACTCCCAAACTCATTCTATGAGGCCAACATCACCCTGATACCAAAACCAGACAAAGACGTCACAAAGAAAGAAAACTACAGGCCAATATCACTGATGAACATAGATGCAAAAATCCTCAACAAAATACTAGCAAACAGAATCCAACAGCACATTAAAAGGATCACACACCATGATCAAGTGGGGTTTATTCCAGAAATGCAAGGATTCTTCAATATACGCAAATCAATCAACGTGATACACCATATCAACAAACTGAAGGACAAAACCCATATGATCACCTCAATAGATGCAGAGAAAGCTTTTGACAAAATTCAACACCCATTTATGATAAAAACCCTGCAGAAAGTAGGCATAGAGGGAACTTTCCTCAACATAATAAAGACAATATATGACAAACCCACAGCCAGCATTGTTCTCAATGGTGAAAAACTGAAACCATTTCCACTAAGATCAGGAACAAGACAAGGTTGCCCACTCTCACCATTCTTATTCAACCTAGTTTTGGAAGTTCTAGCCACAGCAGAGAAGAAAAAGAAATAAAAGGAATCCAAATCGAAAAGGAAGAAGTAAAGCTGTCACTGTTTGCAGATGACATGATACTATACACAGAGAATCCTAAGGATGCTAATCAATGAATTTGGTAAAGTAGCAGGATGCAAAATTAATGCACAGAAATCTCTGGCATTCTCAAACACTAATGATGAAAAATCTGAGTGAAATTAAGAAAACACTCCCATTTACCATTGCAACAAAAAGAATAAA
Source organism: Kogia breviceps (assembly GCF_026419965.1). Classification (NCBI taxonomy): domain Eukaryota; kingdom Metazoa; phylum Chordata; class Mammalia; order Artiodactyla; family Physeteridae; genus Kogia; species Kogia breviceps. The sequence continues at coordinate 113,240,939 of NC_081318.1, read as the reverse complement.
CTATCTAGGAATAAACCTACCTAAGGAGACAAAAGATCTGTATGCAGAAAACTATAAGCCACTGATGAAAGAAATTAAAGATGATACAAATAGGTGGAGAAATATACCATGTTCTTGGATTGGAAGAATCAACATTGTGAAAATGACTCTAGTACACAAAGCAATCTACAGATTCAATGCAATCCCTATCAAACTACCACTGGCATGTTTTACAGAACTAGAACAAAAAATTTCACAATTTGTATGGAAACACGAAAGACCCCGAATAGCCAAAGCAATCTTGAGAACGAAAAATGGAGCTGGAGGAATTAGGCTCCCTGACTTCAGACTCTACTACAAGGCTACAGTAATCAAGACAATATGGTACTGGCACAACAACAGAAATGTAGATCCATGGAACAGAATAGAAAGCCCAGAGATAAACCCACACACATATGGTCACCTTATCTTTGATAAAGGAGGGAAGGATATACAGTGGAGAAAAGACAGCCTCTTCAATAAGTGGTGCTGGGAAAACTGGACAGCTACATGTAAAAGTATGAAATTAGAACACTCCCTAACACCATACACAAAAATAAACTCAAAATGGGTTAAAGTCCTAAATGTAAAGCCCGACACTTATCAAACTCTTAGAGGAAAACATAGGCAGAACACTCTATGACATAAATCACAGTAAGATCCTTTTCGACCCACCTCCTAGAGAAATAGAAATAAAAACAAAAATAAACAAATGGGACCTAATGAAACTTAAAAGCTTTTGCACAGCAAAGGATACCATAAACAAGACCAAAAGACAACCCTCAGAATGGGAGAAAATATTTGCAAATGAAGCAACTGACAAAGGATTAATCTCCAAAATTTATAAGCAACACATGCAGCTCAATAACAAAAAAAACCAACACAATCCAAAAATGGGCAGAAGACCTAAACAGACATTTCTCCAAAGAAGATATACAGATTGCCAACAAACACATGAAAGGATGCTCAACATCACTAATCATTAGAGAAATGCAAATCACAACTACAAAGAGATATCATCTCACACCGGTCAGAATGGCCATCATCAAAAACTCTAGAGACAATAAATGCTGGAGAGGGTGTGGAGAAAGGGGAACCCTCTTGCACTGCTGGTGGGAATGTAAATTGATAACAGCCACTATGGAGAACAGTATGGAGGTTCCTTAAAAGACTACAAATAGAACTACCATACAACCCAGCAATCCCACTACTGGGCATATACCCTGAGAAAACCATAATTCAAAAAGAGTCATGTACCACAATGTTCATTGCAGCTCTATTTATGATAGCCAGGACATGGAAGCAACCTAAGTGACCATCGACAGATGAATGGATAAGGAAGATGTGGCACATATATATAATGGAATATTACTCAGCCATAAAAAAATGTAACTGAGTTATTTGTAATGAGGTGGATAGACCTGGAGTCTGTCATACAGAGTGAAGTAAGTCAGAAGGAGAAAAACAAATACCGTGTGCTAACACATATATATGGAATCTAAGACAAAAAAAATGTCATGAAGAGATTAGTGGTAGGACGGGAATAAAACACAGACCTACTAGAGCATGGACTTGAGAATATGGGGAGGGGGAAGGGTAAGCTGGGACGAAGTGAGAGAGTGGCATGGACATATATACACTATCAAATGTAAAACAGATGGCTAGTGGGAAGCAGCTACATAGCACAGGGGGATCAGCTCAGTGCTTTGTGACCACCTAGAGGGGTGGGATAGGGAGGGTGGGAGGGAGGGAGACGCAAGAGGGAAGAGATATGGGGATATATGTATATGTATGACTGATTCACTTTGTTGTAAAGCAGAAACTAACACACCATTGTAAAACAGTTATACTCCAATAAAGATGTTAAACAAAACAAAACACAAAAACACCTGGGTCTCAGAAACAACAGGTAACTTTTTGGTATCACCATGCCACAAAAATTGCCCGGGACATATTTTACATGCTAAATCAAGTCAGAGCTTTTGGAAGTGGATCTTTCCCCAGCTGAGCCTCTGATGGGACCTCAGCCCCCACCGACACCTAGAGGGCAGTCTTGTAAGACCCAGAGCAGAGGGGGCCCGGCTAAGCCAGGCCTGGATTTCTGACCTAATTAATGTGTGTGGTTTAAGCTGCTAAACAAGTCTGTGGTTGCCTGCCATGCAGTAAGAACCTGGTTCACTACAAGGGCTGAACACAGCTGTCCATGATCTCTAGAGCATGTTTTGATGGTCGAGACTAATAACATACGTGAACATACCCCTCAAATGTACTTAAGCAAAATCTTATATCTCAAATTATGCACTTAAGGGCTTCCCTGGCGGCGCAGCGGTTGGGAGTCCGCCTGCCGATGCAGGGGACACGGGTTCGTGCCCGGGTCCGGGAAGATCCCATGTGCTGCGGAGCGGCTGGGCCCGTGAACCGTGGCCGCTGAGCCTGTGCGTCTGGAGCCTGTGCTCCGCAACGGGAGAGGCCGCAACAGTGAGAGGCCCATGTACCGCAAAAAACCAAGATAAATAAATATATAAATAAAATAATTATGGACTTAATTGTTTTTCCTCCGCAGAATCCAAGGTTTACTCAGAGAAATACTTAAGTTTATGTGTAGTCTCAAATACATCAGCAATAACATGACGTTTCCTACTGACTTACATCTCCATTAATAATTCTTCCTTACCACTTATACTTCCACTCGGTGCCTCCTCATACCCCCACGACAGTTAAGTTTAAACGGTGCAGCCCGCGAGGCTACCTCAGTGCAAGGGGGAGATGGCGGGGAGCTGCAACACGGCCACCGCAAAGGCATCTGCATGCCCACCACTGGCTAGAGAACGGGCTGTGGGGGCGGCATGGGCCCCAATTCAAGGAAGGCCTGGGGTGAAAACATGCTCTGAGTAGGACGATCACGAGAGCCCGAGACAGCTCTCAAGATGCACGGAAACCATGACAAAGGCTCGTGGCCCTCGGGCGGGGGACACGAGTGACCCGAGCGGGGAAAGGAGGAAATCGAGCCGCATGAGCACTGGTGGGCAGGAGAACAGCATCCCAGAGGGCGCGCCAGCCGCGGCCGTCTCGTCACCCGGGGGAGCCGTGCGGGCACCGCCGCTGGCCTTGGCACCTTGCTGCGAGGCAGGGACGAGACCACGGGTTCTGTCAAGGCAGTGACGGGTCATAGAGGTGCACACGTGCCCCCGCGACTTAAAACTAATTTTGTTTGCTCACACATGTACTTCCAACTCAGGATCCATTCATGAGAAAACTGAAGGCAAGACTCAAAAAAGTGAGCCCACTTATGGAAAATGTTAAGTCAATAATAACCGCATAAGAGACAGATGTGATTAACAAATACAGAGAAAGGACAGACAGGCCTGCCAGCCTCGAGCAGGTGCACGGACCTGGGAGCTGGCAGAGGCCAGCCCCGCGCACAGTGCCCCTCCTGGGAAAAGCTCACTTATCTCAGAAGACAAACGCTTCTGTCTTGAGCTTTCTGCCAACGGCCGATGACGACTCCACCCTCACCTCTACCGCTGACCCGTCACTGTCGCTATCGGAGGTGTCGTCCTCGTCACCACGCCCTCTGGCCTTTACCGAGGAGGCCGTTCGTTCCTTAGCACCCGTGGAGCCAGACCCGGGACCGCTCCTCCCGCCCGAGGTGCTTTCCACGCTCCCCTCACCTGTCACCGGACAGGACGCCGGCTCCGCTGAGTCCTCTAGGGACATGGGGGTGCCCCTCCGGTCCCGGCGCCATACCGGGGTCAGGGACTCCTCCACCCGCTCGGTCCTCTTCGGCTGCCTTCCGCTGCGATGCGGAGACGGGCTCTGCTGCTGCCGGGGCAGCGGCTCCAGGGCCTCCACCTCCACATCCCCGGCGCCCTCGCGCTTGGCGATGGTGGTCCTCCGCAACCCCCGCGTCTTCCTGAACCCTTTGCTGCTGGGCTTGATGGCCTTGGGTGCGTCCTCACCACTCGGGCCACCCTTCTCGTCCATACCTAACGGGGAAATGCAACCAAACCACGCCAGGCATCAGCCAGGGCCGCGGTCCAGGCCCGGGACCGGCACCCAGCAGCCCCGAGAGCGCACGAGAAGGGGCACCACCCGCACGGAGGAGACCCAGACACGGTGAATCGCAACAACTGTCCACCTACAAACACTGAAGGCGTTTCCTAAAGTGCACTGAGAGGATTCAAAGGGATTCTTGAAGAAAACCGTGACAGTTATGGATCTGACATTCAGTAGAAAAACACAGCTAGCAAACCAACTCTGTGCATTTGTCAACTGCTGCGGACGAGGATTTGTACAAGAGGTAGCGCGGAAAGAGGAAGTGAGCAGCAGCGCGGACAGGACAGGACAGGGTGGCGGGTGCCTCGGGCTCTCCCCGCAGAACTCGGTGGACAGAGCGCCGTGCTGGCTCTGGGCCTAGCGCTTGGAAGCCCCGAGCTGCGTGTGAGACATCTGAGCACGCTCCTGGAGGGATCACGTGGAGATGGGGGGCTCGGACCCTGACCCCGCTGAACCCTGCCCAGATTCCCGAGCCACGACTGTGTTGACATGAGATGGGCCCATCCAGCTCTGCGCGCAGGGTCTGCAGCAGCAGACCACTGGGACACAGAGAAAATACTGACCACACCGCACCTTTGCTGTATATTTCTTCTCTCCTCTTTCTAACAGACTGTTTAAAGAGTGTGTTTGTGAAAACTTCACTCCCGTTTAAAATGAAAAAGCCTGAAAAAGGTAGTATATACCTTGAGAATTTTTTTCCAAGCTGTGCAGGCTTCAATTACATTTACATGCTAACGATGACTCAGGTTTTATGCCGTTCCATCCCAGGGGAAGGACTAGTACAGAATGAAAACCTTCAAACAGAAAATACACAAAATTCAAAACCACACACAACGGAATTCTCTTTTTGGTTCCCACTAAGTATTGTCACCTCCCGTTTCCATGCCCAGGTCTGCAACTCCCTGACCCTGGGCCTAGGCCCACACCCTCCCAGGCCACTTGGAAGCTTGCAGGAGTAGCTGTGACATCAGCACCTGTGCCACAAAGGACCATGCTACTGTCCTGGTCACCCAAGGCTTTCTGCAGGAAGGACTCTCCTCTACAAAACACAGTTCTCACCAGAGAGAATATACAACGGCATCGTAAATGCACTAAAAACACCACCCCTGTAAACATAAAGGAGTGTTCTGAATCAGATCCTTAACACACAGTTAGACACTCTTCAAGAAATCCTGGGCTAAAGCTTAAACCCTTTCAAATAAATACTAACATTACATCAGTCTCTTTACATATAATGCCGCTTTTGAAATAGAAAATATGACGTCAAAAGTTAAAATTGTGTTGCTGGCCTTTAACACTATTGCCACGTTACCTGCCCCACATGGTATCTTGGGCGCTTCTTCCGACTTCCTAAAAACAACCAAAACCTGGCCGATGCACCTGCTGGTCCAAGGGAAGCGCCAAGGCCCGCTTGGCGGGGCTGCTGCCGGTCACGATTCACAGATGACAATGCAGATTACCTCAAGACTGTCACCACGGAGTAAGCTCCTAAAAGAAAACAACAAAATAGTTTAAAGATTTAAAGCAACTATAACTAAAATCGTGTTTAAGAAAAAAAAGGCATGAAGCTGTCCAAACAACCTCTTATTTGAATGTACATTACGTGACCTACAAAGACATTTGGCGAGTCGACAAACAAAATCCACAAAACAAAGTCCCCCGCTTCCTTAAGGACTTTGAAAGAAGGGAAGATCCTTCGACTACACTCTGAAAGCAGGGGGCTGGACAGGCCACGGCTGGCGCACTGGTGGGGAGGAAGCTGGTGGGCGGCGGGCAGAGGCCTCAGCGGGAAGGAGGGTTTCAAAACTGATCACTGGTACCAGCTGCTCTCCAATTACAATCCTACTTCTGAGATGGACCCAGGTCAATAAAAAACCAGAGACAGAGAAAGGAACAAAACATGAAAAGATGAACAAAAAAATTACACATGAAAGTCATTATTTAGAAATGCTTTTTTAAAAATCTATTTAATTTTTGGGCTTCCCTGGTGGCGCGGTGGTTGAGAATCCGCCTGCCGATGCAGGAGACACGGGTTCGTGCCCCGGTCCGGGAAGATCCCACATGCCGCGGAGCAACTAAGCCCGTGAGCCATGGCCGCTGAGCCTGCGCGTCCGGAGCCTGTGCTCCGCGACGGGAGAGGCCACAACAGTGAGAGGCCCGCGTACCGCAAAAAAAAAAAAAAAAAAAAAAAAAAAAAATCTATTTAATTTTTGGCTGCGTTGGTCTTCGTTGCTGTGCATGGGCTTTCTCTAGTTGCAGCCAGCGGGGGGCTTCCCATTGTGGTGGCTTCTCTTGTTGTGGAGCACGGGCTCTTAGGCGCATGGCTTCAGTAGTTGTGGCTCACGGGCTCTAGAGCACAGGCTCAGTAGTTGTCGCACATGGTTTTAGTTGCTCCGCTGCATGTGGGATCTTAAGTTCCCTGACCAGGGATCGAACCTGTGTCCCCTGCCTTGGCAGGTGGATTCTTAACCTCTGTGCCACCAGGGAAGCCCTAGAACACTATACCTATGTCATCCTTTTAGTTAAAAATCTAGGAAATATGTCAGAGGACTAACGTTAGGACTACTGACCATCACCGCGGTACAGCTCATCTATGTGTATTTACACACTTAAACAACATTTCTCCTCCTGTGCCCTCATTCAATCGCCACACCTACTTTGTTCCACAGACGTGTGTCTGTTTCGGGGTAAGTCCTCGGTGTCAACAGTTTAACGCATTTCACACTCTAGACCCAAGACTCTCTGCCCGCACCTCACCTCTTCCTCACCTCACACCAACTGCCTCCGCCTGTGATTGTGGTCTCCTTGGAGACCTCAGAGCAGACATTCCGCCCTACCTCCTTTTAAAGAGACAGCGACCATCTCACTCTGGTCACCCCTGCCCCGCCCCCATGGCCACCACATCTCTCACATGTGGTCAACCCATTACAAAAAGAGAAACGTCGCAGGAAAAACGGTTCACAACAGTGGACATTTATTTTTTTCTTTTTTGCAACACGCGGGCCTCTCACTGCTGTGGCCTCTCCCTTTGCGGAGCGCAGGCTCAGTGGCCATGGCTCACGGGCCCAGCCGCTCCGCGGCATGTAGGATCCTCCCAGATCCAAGCACGAACCCACATTCCTCTGCATCGGCAGGCGGACTGACACTGTCTCTAAGTAAGGCCCTGACCCTACTGCCAACTCAGGCACTGACACCATTCCTAAGGCCCTGGCAGTATTGCTAACTCAGGCACTGACACTGACCCTAACTACGACCCTCACACTATTCCTAACTCAGGCCCTAACACTACTCCTAACTCAGGCACTGAAACTCTCCCTAAATAAGGCCGTGACTACTCCTACCTCAGGCCCTCACACTTCTCCTACCTCAGGCGCTGACACTATCCCTAATTCAGGCCTTGACACTGATCTTAACTCAGGCAGTGACTCTGTCCCTAACTCAGGCCCTGGCTCTTCTCTTAACGACTGACACAGATCCTAACTATGGCCCTGAAACTACTCCTAACTCAGGCACTGACTCTGTCCCTAACTACGTGCAGGACATTACTCCCAACTCAGGCACTGACACTGTTCCTAACTAAGGCCCTGGCAGTATTCCTAACTCAGGCACTGACACCGACCCCAGGACCCTCACACTACTCCTAACTCAGGCCCTAACACTACTCCGGACTCAGCCACTGAAACTCTCCCTGACTAACGCCGTGACTACTCCTAACTCAGGCCCTCACACTGTCCCCAACTAAGGCACTGACACTACTCCTAACTCAGGCACTGACACTCTCCCTAACGAAGGCCTTGACACTACTCTTAACTCAAGCCGTGACACTGCCGGTAACTCAGGCCGTGACACTTCTCTTAACTCAACGACTGACACACTTCCTAAATGAGGCCTAACTCAGGCACTGAAACTGTCCTAAATAAGGCCGTGATTACTCCCAACTCAGGAACTGACACTCCCTGCTGCCTCTGCTGAGCGGGCACTCATGCCTAGGCTCGGCGGGCATGGTTGTGAATCGACACCTAGGACACCCGATTAAACGTGGGTCTCGACTCAGTTAGGAAGATGGCTGACAGTACGACTTGGAGATCACCTTCGTGCCCACAGATACATCAGAAATACATCCACACGTGGAACTGCTCCTACAGAACACCCACCGAACGCTGGCAGAAGACCTCAGACCTCCCAAGAGGCAAGGAACTTCCCACGTACCTGGGCAGGGCAAAAGAGAAAAGAATAGACAGAAGCAAAAGAATGGGGACAGGACCGGCACCAGTGGGCGGGAGCCGGGAAGGAGGAAAGGTTTCCACACACTAGGAGCCCCGTCGCGGGTGGAGACTGCGGGCGCCGGAGGGGGAAGCTTCGGAGCCGAGGAGGAGAGCCCAGCCACGGGGGTGCGGAGGGCAAAGCCGAGACATTCCCGCAGAGGATCGGTGCCGCCCAGCACTCACCAGCCCGAGAGGCTCATCTGCTCACCCGCCGGGGCGGGCGGGGGCTGGGAGCTGAGGCTCGGGCTTCAATGGGATCCCAGGGAGAGGCCCGGGGTCGGTGGCGTGAACACAGCCTGAAGGGGTCAGTGCACCACGGCTGCCGGGAGGGAGTCCGGGAAAACGTCTGGAGCTGCCCAAGAGGCAAGAGACCATTGCTTTGGGGTGCGCGAGGAGAGGGGATCAAGTGCGCCGCTCAAAGGAGCTCCAGAGAGGGGCGCGGAGCTGCCCAAAAGATAGTTTTATACCTTTACATTTCTACATGCAAATGCCCTCTCAGCTGAAAACGGCTCCATTTCCTAAGCAGACCTACCAATACCACGAAACCTTAGGCTCCCCCAGGCCACCCGAGGACAGGAAGCAGCCCACCACCTCCCAGGCAGCTCTCCCACTTTTTGCGGTCGAGGTCCCTTTATACCCTTAAAACCTGAGGAACCCAAAGAGCAGTTGCTCATGTGGGATATGTATTTCCAAAATTAAACCTGAGAAAGGCTTTCAGAATTGTGGATGTTCCCTGACACCACGTCAAACCTCAACAGGCCGCAGTTCCGTGAAAAGTAGCTGTGACACGAACCTGCAACCACATCCACGAATGCCCCACACCTTCCTGCGTTGTAACGCACTCTGAAAACATCTTTTGCCTACGTGCACGGTGGTCAGTTGGACACATGCAGAGTCCACACGCTGGCATATTTCATTAGACGACATGAGACGCATCTGTTAATGTTAGCGCCCATCTCCGGAAATGTCTTTCATCACTGAGAAGCCATCAAGCTCAGGGTGGCAGATAAAAGCTTTTCAAAATGCTAATTTTCGTTTAAAGCTGGAATTTGGTCATCAATAACAAATACTGTCAGTTGCTTACCTCGAGTCTCACACCGTGCATCTTGGAGAAAACGCCCGCCACACGCCACCTGGAAACATGCAGTCCATCGGCGATGCTCTGCGGCCCCCGGCTGTGGGTGCCTCCGGCCCCTCGGGGGCGCTACCAGGAACCCCTGTGCCAGCAGTGCAAACGCCGACCCGGCAGGGCCGGCTCACGAGGCCGACTGTGACCCTGGACAGGGCTTCTGAGCTCTTCGCCTCCAAAGGGTTTCAAACCACACCATTTCTGGGAGCTCAAGAACTCGCTGGATACACGCCAAGCAGTCACACGTATCTGCACTTCCGCGTCAGAGGAGAGGAAACATTTGCTTCCACAAAGCTGTTCTAAAACCACCGCTTCATTTTCCCTTCAGACTACCCAACCCTTGAAAACAATCCCTCAAGCACACGCCAAGGGGTGAGTGTCACAGAACACGTACAGGACACGCACGTTGAACAGCATACAGGGCGTCTCGCTGCCCTCAAAATCCCCTGTGCTCTGCCTACCCATCCCTCTGCCCCTTGGCCCCCTGGCAGCTACCGAGCCTCTTACTGTCGCCACAGTTCTGCCTTTTCCAGAGGGTCACAGAGGTGGCACCATACAGCCTTTTCTGATTGGCTTCTTTCACTTACCTCAATGCATTTCAGGTTCCTCCGTGTCTTTTCGTGCTTTGATAGCTCATTTCAGTTAGTGCTCGATCATATTCCACTGTCTGTGTGGGACACCGTTTATTTATCCGTCACCTGCCGAAGGACATCTTGGTTGCTTGCAAGTTTCGGCAACTATGAATACGGCTGCTGTAAACACGTGTGTGCAGGCTTGTGTGTGGACATGAGTTTTCAGCTTCTTTGGGTAAGCACCAAGGAGCGCGCCCCTGGAGTGTATGTTAAGCGGATGCCTAGTTTTGTAAGAAATAATCAAACCATCTTCCAAAGGGGCTGCACCATTCTGAATTCCCACTGGCGTGAACGAGAGCTCCTGCCATTCCACATCCTCAGCCCCGTCTGGCGTTGTCAGCGTTGCATGCTTTGGGCGGTCTAAGAGGTGTGCTTGACAGCCTTTTTTTTTTCTTTGCAGTACGCGGGCCTTTCACCGCTGTGGCCTCTCCCGCCGCAGAGCACAGGCTCCGGACGTGCAGGCTCAGCGGCCACGGCTCACGGGCCCAGCCGCTCCGTGGCACGTGGGATCCTCCCGGACCGGGGCACGAACCTGTGTCCCCCGCATCGGCAGGCGGACTCTCAACCACTGCGCCACCAGGGAAGCCCCTTGACAGCCTTTTGAAGACTCAGTTACTGTGCCAGCTAGGTGGCAACTCCACGCGGGGCAGGGCGGGGTTGATGTCTCCCAGGACACGGTCTGGGCTCCGCAACCAGGGGTGCTCTCGCTCCAGGATCGCTGGATCTAGAATCAAGGGGTGCGAATGGGGTGGCCCCTCTCCCTATTACCTCTCCTGATGCCCCACAGAATCTGTGCTTCCTGTTCTGTGAGTCTCAGATCTAGAGGGCTCAGTCCCAAGGGGAAGAGAGCTTCCTCGTGGGGACGCCGTGAGGCTTCCGGGGGGCCGTCGGTGGAGGCTGTGGCTCAGACCCGGCAGGAGCAAAGGTCTGGGTCACCCACCAGGCCACGAACCCCCAGCAGCTGCTCGAGGGCCCAGGGAGCGTGGACGCGGTCATGGAGGGGGGTCGTTGTCGCTACCAGCGCCGCGGCTGGTACCAACAAGAGACGAGAGAGGACAGGAAAGGCCTGGACCACAATTCGTAACCTCAACCTAATAAACATACAGAATTCGGCACACAGAGAATGCACGTCCTTTCCAAATAAACATAGAATTTTAAAAAACTGACCACATAAGAGGTCACAATGGAAGTCTCAACAAGTTTTTAAAAACTGCCATCTTCACTGATCAGAATGTGATAAATAAATGTGAGAAATAGATAAAATGCTGTTCTTAAAAAGAACAGTCTTATCCACAAAACAGAAACAGACTCACAGACATAGAGAACAGACTGGTGGTGGCCAAGGGGGTGGGGGTGGGGGATTGATGGAGTGGGAGCTTGGGGTTAGCAGATGCAAACTAGCATATATAGGATGGGTAAACAAGGTCCTAACCCTATATAGGGTTACAGTTCCCTGTGTAGCACAGGGAACTATATTCAGTATCCTGTGATAAACCATAATGGAAAAGAATATGGAAAAGAATGTATGTATATATATACACGTGTGTGTGTGTGTGTGTGTGTGTATGTATATATATACACACACACACACAACTGAGTCACTTGGCTCCACAGCAGAAATTAACACAACATTGTACACCAACTATACTTCAATAAAATACATTTATAAGAAGGACAGAATTCCTACGGCACAGGAAAGGGAGAAGTAACAGTACAGCTGCGCCTGATGACTGGGGCTGGTGCGCAAGGACGAGTGGGTGTGGGGCGGCCCGCAGCCCAGCTGCAGGTGGAGGAGGGAAGACAAAGCAGGGGGGCGGCGCCACCGTCCTGCCCGACGACCGTGATGGTGACAGGACAGAGGAGAGGGAAGCACAGGGTGAGAGACTGCCCCGCAGCCCCAGCGCCTGGCTAGGGTTCAAGGTCACGACCCCAAAATGTCACCTCACAACAACTGCGTCACCAGTGATCCTGGATTCGGGCTGGACCGGGGAAAATGGTGTAGAGGATGTTACTGGGACAAGAGACAAAATTTGAATTAGATAAGAGTATTACACCAACGTTAAGTGTCCTGATTTTGGCCACTGTATTCTGGTTATGGAAGATAATGTAATATTCTTTAAAATCACAGACCGAAGTGTTTGGGTATCAAGGGGTATACGGTGCCCACAGTTTACCATCAAATGGTTTAGACTTGTGTGAGACAGAACAAATGGGGCAAAATGTGAACAACTGGGGGTTCTGGGTAAAGCTGGGTGGGCACACGAGGAGCTCTTAGCACTCATCTTGGAATTTTCCTGCAAGTTTAAAATTATATAAAAATTTTTAATTACCATAAATAAATACAATGAATCATCTAAATCCAGGGTTCTACAAGCACCTGTCTGGCCCGATCTCTTCAAAGTCTCAGTGCCATAACAGAAACTGTGGGGTAGGGAGGACTGCTATAGCTTAGAGACAGAAAACCGTCACCGAATGCAACGCAGAAGCATGGCTGGGTGCTGGTCTGGAAAAATACACAGCCATAAATGTCACCTTTAGAACATCTGGGGGACATGGGAATACGGACTGGGCAGTAGATGGTATAAGAGAATGACTATCGACCTCGTGAGGTGTGAAAACGGCACTGGCGTTACGTGGGAGATGCAGGCGTAAATATTTAGAGGTGAAGGGTCACGACATCTGTCACTGTCTTTGAAATTGTGGTGTGCGCGTGCACGTGTGTGCTAAACATGGTAAATGTTGACGGCTCAGACTGGGTGAGGGGAGGGCAGGTGTTCAGTGAACTCTGTGCTCATTAGAAAAATAAAACAAAGGGAACCACCTGCTTGCAGACGCCTTTACCTTCTCAACTTCTCCACCGGACGCCTCCTGGGCACTGAAAACCTAGCCTGCCGGACACACAACGTGGATTCCGCCCCACCCCATCCAGCTTCTCCACACGTCTTCCCATCTCAGGAAACGGCGACACCCGCCCAGCTGCTCCAGCCAGACGCCCCACCGTGGTCCCCAATCCCTCTGGTCCAGCAGCCCTACATCCAGCACCGCGGGCCCGGGCCAGTCTCAGCAGAGCGGCTGTGGCCTCTGACCAGGGTCTGTGTCTCCACTCCTGCCCACCCCCAACCTCTCCTCCTGGAGTCCACTCTCCCCGCTGCACAGCAGGGAGAGCCATCTTTGCAGCATGTCAACCAGACCCCACACTGGGATGGAGGTGGTCCATTCACTCTCGACCTGTTAGCCGCTTCCCTCCAGCCCACGGGGTCTCTGTCTTAGTCAAGGTGCCCCCAGTGTCTGGGACAGAAGCCTGGTTAGAGTCGGAACAGACCTGTGGGATGACATGTGTACTTGGAAATCATTGAGGAAAATCACTGAAGACTCTTGTGTATAACATCTTTCACAACAAAAATGTTCATGCAAGTAAGAGGGGGAAAGTCACTAAGGAAACAGGAAGGACACAAGGGTTTAAACTACCTACATTCTAATTCCCCCCCAAATTGCTACTGATGTCACTTCAGCCTGTTTCTTGATGGGTCTTGTAATCCGACCCAGAAACAATCTACAAATTCAATGTAACTAAATTTCAGAAATATTCAGGAAGCCTAATACACATAAAAATTAATGTCCATAAGTTTTTAACCTATTTAATCTTTGACTAGAGATAGTTAAGTTTTTTTTATTGTTGTAAACACCTTCATCATATTTGAAGGAATCATATAAATAATAACTTACCACTATTAGGTACACAGAGCCAACCATTAAATCATTTTTTTAAATATAAAAGCTTTCTTTTACTACAATAAACCAAGTCTATCGCTAAAAAATAACGTTAAAGAGTAACCACATTATAAATAACCATAAATGATCCAATCAGCACAAACGTGACACAGGTATTGCTTTAAAAGGCAATTAAATATACAATGAAAATAAGGAACTTGATGAAATTACCAAACACACAAGATGGAAATGCACGTGGGCACAGAAAAGGGAAACGGAGAAGACAAACTCTTAGCACTCAGCCCAAGGGGCCTCATTCCAGGCAGCCTGGGGCGCTTGGCCGGCCGCTGCCCCAGGATCTAGATACGGAAGGCTCTTTTTAAAAAGGTTCCAGGGACTTCCCTGGTGGCACAGTGGTTGAGAATCCGCCTGCCAAGGCAGGGGACACGGGTTCAAGCCATGGTCCGGGAAGATCCCACGTGCCATGGAGCAAATAAGCCCGTGCGTCACAACTACGGAGCCTGCGCTCTAGACCCCGCTCGCCACAACTACCGATCCCACGTGCCGCAACTACCGAAGCCAATGCACCTAGAGCCTGTGCTCCGCAACAAGAGAAACCACTGCAATGAGAAGCCCGTGCACTGCAATGAAGAGTAGCCCCTGCTCGCCACAACTAGAGAAAGACCCCGTGCAGCAACAAAGACCCAACGCAACCAAAAACATAAATAAAATTTTTAAAAAAATAAAAATAAAATAAAAATAAAAAATAAAATAAAAAGATTCCACGTTTATAGCGCCAACCTCAGCTCGGTTCTCTAATCAGACTCGTGCTGCCGTCAAGGGCAGTGACTACACGAGAGCCGGACCAGCAGGCAAACCAGGACGCTCTTCACTAAGACCTCATCCCATGCGCCCCGATACCCAGAGTCCTGAGGCCGGTACCTGGACCCAAGGTCTCCCCAAGGCAGAGCACAGAAGCCAGTACAGGGAATGTTCTCTCACGTGAACCCCCAAGGAGGGGGCAGGTGGTTCCCTCACTCACACCCAGCATCCGCTCCCACCGGGAGCCCAGCTGGCTTGCAGGGAATCAATGGCTCCTCGGTCCAAACAGACAGGGTCAAGCTCGAGCTGGCTGTACTAAGGAACTGAGATGCTCCAGCCCCCGCGGGCCCCCGAGTCCCCCCGGATCCCCCAGGCCGCAGTGTTTCTCTTCTCTGCCTTCTGAACATGTCTGAAATCCAGATTATTTATTTGACATTTAATTGCCTCTTTTTCTTTTTTTCTATTTGTGTTTTATCCCTTTCACAACATCTTCTGAGGGGGAAAAAAAAATCATATCCTACAGGCAGGTCTCTGAAACCCCTTTAAGCCCCCAAACAATCCACTGCACAGAGCAGGTGCCTAACTGCTAGCTGACCCCAAATCCAGGCTGTGGTTAGTACCTTGATAAGTGACGAGCAGGGCCTTATTCACACTGGACTCAGCCTCTGACATTTGGTTCCAGGAAACAAAGGACAGTTTGGGACATCTTAGAGGAAAAAGGATAAATAACAACACTGATACATTTACAGGATTCTGAAAATCTCCTGGCCTAGATACTAACCTTTTTAAGAGAATCTCCATGTCTTTCCTGAATATATTTCAGGAACGCTGTGGTCCACTGCAGGGTCGTTGCCTCATCGGTCTCGGCGTTGCAGCACGGGACTAAAGGATTCAACTCATCACAGCAAATGCGGATTCTGCGCCTACAGTCAAAACCCAAAGTAATCACATAGAGAAGCTGAAGCAGAACAAGGGAACAAAGCAGGTGTCGGTGTGTCCTGAGGAATGAGCTCGCGGCCTGGCCACTGAGAGCATAGGAAGGGCAGCCCCTCACCTCGGGGCTCCCCTCGACAGCGGCCAGCCCCCCCCCCCCCCAGCGGCCCACTAAGCCCAGTCGCGCTCCCTGGAAAGTTTCCCGTTTACTTCTCCTGGGCCAGGAGCAAGGACCAGGTCCAAGTCTCTAGACCAAGGATGGACCCAAACCCCCTGAAACTGGAAGCAAAATTGTGTGTGGAACCTTCTGGGCAGGACCTTCTTTCACTCACCTGCCCTCCAGGTGCCAAGCTAGGATTCACAGCTTTGATTCTCCAAGGGACCCCGGTTCATAAAGGACCACAGACTACCAGCCTGTTAATATCCCCAAACCTGGTCTTTTTAGGGATGATTTACATCACAACTGGAGTCTTAGACCACTTTTGACTTTTACGGATTACATTCAGATAATACGGCCCTTGTTTCTATTTCCCCACCTGTACCCTCAGAACTTTAGAGCAACTTTGTAAGGTAACAACAGCAGCAGTAATTCACTAGATGCTCTGTAACTGCAGGTACTGGGCCAGACACTACATTTCAGCTTGTTTCATTCTTGTGTCCCAGCTACGCGGTAGGTAATGTCCCTATTTTATAGACGAGAGACTCAGGTAGAGAGGTAAAGAACGTGTAGGAAGTTGTTAAACTAGGAAATGGCAGAGTAAGAATGAAAACTTTTGCCGTCAACACGTAGTACGTATAAGGCTTTTTCTCAGCTGGTAGGTATTCAGTAAATGTTTATTAAATAAATATAAACAATGCCCGTTATAATCCACGGTGAGTTCAGTGCTGGCCGTCACTTGGCGTGTATGTGCGGACACATCCTTAGGAAAGGTATCTAGCTGCCTAGCTTTAATATATCCCTTTAAATAAATAAATTTCCACTGCTCAACACTGTAGGCTCAGAGATGAAGCTCTGTCTTGCTCATGCTCTATTTCCTGAGCCTAAAGCAGAAACTGGTGCCAAGTACTCAATAAATGACCAAGTTAATTAACTATATGTTAGGGAATCATCCTGTACCCAGCTATAACAGAAAAATTAACCACCTTTTGCTTCTACACAGAACAGCACAAATAAAATCCACAGCTAAAACCACTGACATAAGCTGTAACTTCCTCCTCCTTCAATATCCTTCAAAGAACCAAGCAAAACGGAGTAACCCAGCGGGCAGGCGGACTCCCTCCCAGGAAGGCTGCCCCGGCCGGCACCTGGGAACTCAGATTTCGGGAGGGGGGTGGTTCCCACCACCATTCTTCACTGGCGTACGCTAAACACCAGCTTTCCCTCTGGGCATCTGGGATTTGGCCGCATGCCAGGTAGGGAATGCCCCCCCACGACCAGCCCCCAGTAGGATCCAGGGCCCCAAGTCGCTAAGGAGCTTTGCCGTCCGGGAACATGTCACCAGTGCTGGGGGGTGACAGGCATCCTGAGTGGCTCCACTGAGACGTGCTCTGGGGAGCTGGCGCCTGGGGCCCCGAGGCCTCTCCCCATGCGCCTCTGCTGACTTTACTGGGTTCTTTGTCCCAAATAAATCAAAGCCACGAGTCCTCCTAATGAATCATCAAACCTGGGGGTGGTCTTGGGTACCCCATCCACCTAGCAAAGCAAGGTGACCATTGACTCTTGCCAGCTTTCCCGCCCTTGAACACAGAAACGGCTACACCGCTGTTTTCTACACAAAGGCGCCTGTTACCACCACCGACCGTCGTGAGCTCGGCGTCTAAGACGACTGTACACCAGCGACGGCACGCATCACCTTCCATCTCTTTCCCTGCGGCTGTGCCTCTCCCCGCGCCGGGCCCCGCCTCCCCCGGGGCCCGCTCTGGCTCTGCGCCCCGAGGGCGGCCCGGGACGGCTCCGCCGACTGCCAAGCGCCCCGCGCTGCTGGGGAGCCGTCACCCACACTCTGGAGCTCTCCCAGGGCTCTTCGCTCTATGTCTGTGTGCAACCGACGTATCCTACTCCGACCCCGCTTACGCACTGCTTGTTCACGTGGCGCTTCTTCTTTGCCAAAGAAGGAGAAAGTGCTAGTTTAATTTTTTTGTTCTTCTAAACTTACCCTCGTGAATGCTGAATATGTGTGTTGGTATTTTCGATCCCAGATACCAACACGAACGGGTAAGGAGCACGCAGAGCCAAACAGGAAGCGCTCCAAAGTTCCACAGAGACGGCTGGCACGAGGCTCTAGGTTTCAAACTATAAAACTGAACAGAAACTAAATTAAAACACCCCAGGTATTATGTAATCAATACAGCGTATACAGCAGTACAGTCAAAAGTCCCCCTTTTAAATCAAAAGGCATTTTAACTGTCATCTATGAATAAAAACACCACGAAGTTGTTTGATTTTTCTGATATTCAGAATGGGTAAAAGAAAACCAAAACCTAGAAATATTTTCTCCAAAAGATTTTCTTGATGTGCAATTATTCTAATACGACGACCGATATTCTAAGTGCAATGCTCAGAAGAGGACAAAACCCAAGTGGTTTAGGATTAAACATGCCCTCACCTTACAAGTGAGATTCCCCCCACAAAAGGAGTAATCACATCATAGCTCTGACCTGCACTACAGAAATAGGTCAAATTTCTATCAAAGTACAGCAGGCGTCTAATTAGTACCTGTGGTGATGTGCGTTCCCGAGGTACCGGACAAAGCCAAACCCTCTACAGCGAAAGAATCACCTAACACAAATTTCAGAATGGTGGTAACTTTTCAAAAGACATAGAGAGGGGCTTCCCTGGTGGCGCAGTGGTTGAGAGTCCGCCTGCCGATGCGGGGGACGCGGGTTCGAGCCCCGGTCCGGGAATATCCCACGTGCCGCGGAGCGGCTGGGCCCGTGAGCCATGGCCGCTGCGCCTGCACGTCCGGAGCCTGTGCCCCGCGACGGGAGAGGCCACAGCGGTGAGAGGCCCGCGTACCACAAAAAAAAAAAAAGACAGGGAGGAATTCACAAGTATTGGTAATATTTTGGTTCTTCAGCTGAGTAGTCAGTACAGGGACTATTTTAATATTAACAAACGTGAATGTATACTTTCGCGAACAATGGAAAATTAATCACTGGTGTGGCAGAAAGAAGGAGAGTTCCATCCCTACCCTGTCTTTATCAGCTCTTGAAAAGCTGAGTGTAAGCTGTGTTACTGTTGGATAACTCGAAAAAGAATGTTTTCCAGGAAAAACGGATTGAGGGTTAACGTCAGGGGTAAGCAAAGTTTGCCTTCAGAAGTTTCCTTGTTTCTAAAGCTTTCTGTATCACCTGATGGCCTCTTGCTCCCAGCTCAATCCTTTGCCCATCTGCAGATCATCACGTAACGCTCTGAGTGGATTTCAGACTCCTGCCTCGCTCATGAAGTATGAAATAAGACAAAAAAAAAAAAAAAAACAACCTAAAAGTGCTGTCAGTAACTTGAAGGTAACGAAAATGTACCTAAATCTATCATTTTTCTGTTTAAGGAGGTTACTGTTAAGAAAAAGCAGCCCCTAAACTCAACGTTTCCAGGCCAAGTATAAACGTGATGTGCAGAATTCGCAAGGATGTTCAAAGTGAGGTGACTGGGTAGAGGACTGGAAGGATCCCGAAGATGCAAGCTGGCTTCCGAGATCCTTTCTCTGTTTATAAACCACCTCTCTCCCCTCCCCCACCCATGACGGGGGCGGGAAAAAGGGGGGGGGCAAAGACATCAGGCAGGAGGAGAAAGCACCTGCCAGCTTCTGTTTCATCGCTTACCTCCTACTTTAATCCAAACCTGCTCAGGCAAAGCTTTGTTTCTACCACCCAAAGTCTGTTTAGTGGATTCAATTTCTTGCTGATAACAGAAAGATAGAGCCCTCGGCAATCCAATATCCTGATGCTTGGCAGCTTCAAGTACAGAACATGAGTTACTAGAACTCTGGAAAAAAACGAAGCAACAGGAACTTTATCCTCTCTATGCACAATAAAATGCACTGTAATAGAAGTAACGTCAAAGCTATTCACATGAACTTGAAGAACTTTAGGCGCACTAAGGATTTTTAAATATCCCCGAACCACATAAATACTCTCGATTTTAAAAAGTTATTGAACTCAACGAAAGAAAAAAAAATCCTTGGGACCTAACTAAAATACCATTTATCCATTTAATACAAAAGAGCAAAGCTTCGCAAATCATTTTCCCTCCCTGTGCTGGTGAAAGATGAGCATTTCCACTAGCAGAGCGACTACTGGCGGTAAGCAGAGGGTATGTCAACTGCAGAGCACGAGCTGCAGCAGCAGTTTCATTTTCCACTCCTGTTGTACGTTTGTTTTGTTGCTGATGAAGAGGAACATTCATTAATTCGGACGGATGGCGAATAAGAGTTACCAAACTGCCAAGACAAAAGAAACCCAGAAACACATGAAGAGTATGCGGCAGGGAGGTTTCCGGAAACACCACCATCACTAACTATCACTCTCTAATGGCTAACATTTGATTTTCTAGATAGGAGCTCAAATCCGTTACCAGGAACGGCCCCCATCACGGAAATCTCTACAAAACAATGATCAGCTAGTGGTGTAGGGGACAAGTTCCAACTTTCTTCCTCACGTTGGAAGGTGTGGCCGTGTGTCATCTTTGAGTTACACCTCCCTTCCCCTAACACGTCTGACACCAATCTCTGTTATTCTGGCCGTCCTCCAGAATCGGACGACTATGGGCAAAATGGGGAAAACTACAGGGTGGGCACAGACAGAAAGCTGAGGAGACACCCTAGCAGACAGGCTACGCCTCTCCGATAGTTGTCGCTGCGAGATCACTTATGGGCTGGCAGTCTGGCTGAAGGATGAAGCTGCATTTTACACTCAAAGCCTCACCACATGACGTCTTTCCTCCCAGGGGATGCATCTGGGAGGAAAGTGCAAGATGAGGTCAGCCTCAACCTGAGTCAACAGAGGGGGAAGCAGAGGCCTCTCCTGACATTTAGGTGGGTGATTTGGGGGCAAAAACCTTTGTTCCTCAGGAACATGTGTGCACTTATCTCAACTCATCTCTCTTCCACATGCAGACGCAGAGTGCACACCGCAAAGGTAATGCTGCAGGCTGTGTACTTAATATCTGCTTGCTGTGCCTGCACAGAGCACACAAACTTTCAGCTCAGCCTCCAGACCCACTGAGGTCTGCTCCCTGTTAAGATGCAAGCTGCAGTGAGGCCGCTGACCTCTGCAGAGAACCCTGGTCTACACCCGGACCCAGGCTGGTGCCTCTCTGCACAGGACCCTAGTTACACCCGAACCCAGGCTGGGGCTGGTGGCCTCTACAGAGGACCCTGGGCTACACCCTGACCCAGACGGGCCCGCTCCCTGGGGGATGCACCCACTTGTTGAGCGCCATGCCGGGCTCAGGGGGATCCGCGCCGCGCGGGGCCGGCGGGGGCTCGGCTGGGATGCTATTGAAGCGGTCCCCCAGGCGGACGCGCATGGCCGACTTGGTCCGCGTCTCAGGCGCACCCTCCACGTTCTCCTTGCCAGCGCCGTCGGGCGCCTTGGGCCGGGGTGCGCCGGCGCCCGGCGTCTTCTCGGTGGCGGGGGGCGCACCCGCCTCGCTCAGCAGCATCATGCACAGCTCCTGGAAGTCTACGTGGCCCAGGCACTGGTTGGCGCCCGCGAAGCTGCCATTGGCCAGCGCAGGCGGGCACAGCACCGGGTACACGGGTGGCGCGCCCCTCGCCGCCGTGAAGGTCCCGGCCGCCGCGCCCGCCACGCCCACCGCCAGGAAGGCCGAGTTGAGGCGCGTCTCGAGCTCGCCGTCGGCCACCGCCGCCTCCACGTGCGAGTAGGGTATATGTTGCAGCTGCGTGTACTCGATCTCGGTCATCTCCACAAGGGTGAAACTCTGCCCCGCCTCGCCCGGCGCCGCGTCCGCGCCCTCGGGGCCCGCCCGCCTGCAGCGGCTCCCGCTGCCCGGGGCCCGACATGCTGGCGCCAACGGCGTGGGACGCGCGGCCGGGCTGGCTGGGCCAGGCCGCCCGCCCGCAGCGCCTGCGCCGCCCGCCCGCAGCGCCAACGGCAGCCCCTCCCCGCCGCGGCCCCGCCCTGCGGCCCAGCCGGCACCAACCGCCAGCCCCGCCCCCGCCGCGGCGCCCCCTCCTGAGCTGCGCACGCAGGTCGGGCGATGAGGCGTGCGGCGTGCGCGCGGGGCCAGGCTGTCCCTGGCGGTCCAGTGGTTAGGACTCCGTGCTTTCACTGCTGAAGACCAGGGTTCGATCCCTGGTCAGGGAACTAAGATCCCACAAAAGTAACGGCCCCACAAAATCACTACGCTAATGTACAGGGAATCTTCAATTATAGGGACCTGAAATATGACCCAATCTCCTCCTTAAGGTCAAAGAAAACAGTTTCTCTTAGAAACATACAGGACTTCCCGGGTGGTCCAGTGGTTAGGACTCTGCACTTTCACTGCTGAGGGCCCATGTTCGATCCCTGGTCGGGGAACTAAGATCCCGCATACCTCATGGCATGACCAAAAACACACCCCCAAAATAAAAAGGACCATATACACCTAAAGCAAGGCCTCTCATTATAAAGTGGAATGAATGGGAAGAAAACATCCTTTCATCTCTGGGAAGGTTTCAAAGACCCTCTTTGTTACTTACTAAAATAAACAAAATGAGGAACACCAAAATAAGTCATTTCATACAACTGCTGTCAAGGCTTTATTCACATGGCTTTCACTCTGCTCCAAAAGCATGCCCGTCACTATAAAGTAAAATTCCCTCGCAATGGTAAGCTACAACGTGTCTCTAACAAGCAAACTTGTAGTAACGAATTTTAATTCTAAAAGTGGCAGGACCCTTATTAGATCTACTGTGGAACACACGGGTGACTAAAACGGCCTTCACAGAGCCAGCACCGTCCCCAGGGCCTCTGCCTCGCTCCCTGCTGGAGCTTCCCTCCCACGGCCTGCCCGCCACTGTGAGCTCCACAGCACAGGACTCTGATTCCTGAGCCAATCTGCTCCACCACCCTCTCATCCACTGCTTACGGAACTGGTTCGTAGTCCCTTACCACCTTGTATGAGACAAGAAATTTGATGATGCATGAAAAGCTAATATCTGCTAATATAATTCTGTAAGTACGTAGGAAAAGTGCGTGGGGCTGGAGATAAGATAGTGGAGGAGGACTTGAGCTCACCTCCTTACCGCCTCTCATGAAAACACCAAAATCACAATTAACTGCTGAAAAACCATCAACAGAAAAAGAATAGAACCTACCAAAATGATATTCTACATCCAAAGACAAAGAAAAAGCCGCAGCGGGATAGTAGGAGGGGCACATTCACAATACAATCAAATCCTACACCAGCTGGGTGGGTTAAACACAAACTGGAAAATAACTGTTATCGCAGAGGTTCTCCCAGAGGAGTGAGAATTCTGAGCCCCACATCAGGCTCCCCAGTCTGGGGGTCCAGCATTGGGAGGAGGAGCCCCCAGAGCATCTGGCTTTGAAGGCCAGCGGGGCTTGAGTGCAAGAGCTCCACAGGACTGGGGAAACAGAGACTCCATCCTTGAAGGGTGCACACAAAGTCTCATGCACACCGAGACCCAGGGAAAAAAGCCGTGACTTCACATCAGCCTGGGCCAGACCTGCCCGCTGGTCTTGGAGGGTCTCCTGAGGAAGTGGGGGGCGGCTGTGGCTCACTTTTGTGGAGAAAAGGACACTGGTGGCAGAGGTAACACTGAATACTCATCGGCGTGAGCTCTCCCGGAGGCAGCCATCTTGACACCAAGACCCGGCCCCACCCAACAGCCTGTGGGCTCCAGTGCTGGGACACCTCAGCACAAACAACCAACAGGAGGGGGGAACGGCCCCGCCCATCAGCAGACAGGCTGCCTAGTCATCCTCAGTCAACAGCCGCCTCAAAACACACCCCTCCCCAAGTCCCTGTGCACCAGATGGATAAGACCCAGCTCCACCTGATAGTGGGCAGGCACCAATCCCTCCCACCAGGAAACCTGCACAAGCCTCTAGACCAGCTTCACCCACCAGGAGGCAGAAATCAGAAGCAAGAGGAACTACAATGCTGCAGCCTGTGGGATCGCAAACACCAAAAGTTAGACAAAATGGGACAGCAGAGGAATATGTTCCAGATGAAGAAACCAGATAAAACCCCAGAAGAACAACTACGTGAAGTGGAGATAGACAATCTACCTGAAAAAGAAATCAGAGTAATGACAGTAAAAACGTGTCAAGACCTCTGAAAAAGAATGGCGGCACAGACCCAGGAGAGACAAGAAATGTTTAACAAACAGCTAAAAGATATAAGGAACAGAGTGGAACAATTCAATAACTGAAATGAAAAGTACACTAGAAGGAATCAATAGCAGAAGAAATGAGGCAGAAGACACAAACAGTTAAGTGAACTGGGAGACAGAATGGTGGGAGATCACTGATGCGCAAGAGAATAAAGAAAAAAGAATGAAAAGAGATGACGACAGTTTAAGAGACCTCCGGGACAACGTTAGACAAACCACCATTCCCGTTATAAATGTCCCAGAAGGAGAAGAGAGAGCGAAAGGGCCCGAGAAAGTATTTGAAGAGATAATAGCTGAACACTTCCCTAACCTGGGAAACAAAACAGTCACCCAAGTCCAGGAAGCGCAGAGTCCCATACAAGACAAACCCAAGGGGGAACTTGCCGAGACACACTGTAATCAAACTGACAGAAATAAAACACAAAGAAAAAAATATTAAAAGCAACAAGGGAAAAGCAGCAAGTAACGTACAAGGGAATCCCCATAAGGCTGTCAGTTTATTTCTCACCAGAAACTCTGCAGGCCGGAAGGGAGTGGCACAGTGTATTTCCGTGATGAAAGGGAAAACCTATAACCAAGAATACCCAGCAAGGCTCCCATTCAGATTCAGTGGAGAAATCAAAAGCCTTAGAGACAAGCAAAAAGCTAAAAGAATTCAGCATCACCAAACCAGCTTTGCAACAAATGCTAAATGAAGTTCTCTAGGCGAAAAAGAAAAGGCCACAACTAGAAACGAGAAAATGAGGAATGGTAAAGCTTGCTGGTAAAGGCAAGCATACAGTAAAAGAAGGAAATCATCCACACACAAATATGACATGAAAACCAGCAATTGTGAGAAAACGAGAGTACAGTTTTGTATATATACAGCCCGCCATATCAAAACACCATGGGAACCGCAAACCAAAAATCTACAAGACATATACACACAAAAAAGAAAAAGGAATCCAAACACAACACTAAGGGCAGTCGTCAAATTACACGAGAACAAAAGAGGAAGGGAAGAAAAAAGACCTACAAAAGCTAATACAGAACAATTAACAAAATGGCAATAAGAACATACATACTGGTAATTACCTTGAATTTAAATGGATTAAATGCTCCAATTAAAAGACATAGACTGGCTGAATGGATATGAAAACAAGCAACTAGAGAAAAAACAAACAAAACCCAAAGTTAGTAGAAGGAAAGAAATCATAAAGATCACAGCACAAATACATGAACTACATATGAAGGAAGTAGAAAAGATCAATCAAACTAAAAGCTGGTTCTCTGAAAAGATAAACAAAATTGATAAACCTTTAGCCAGACTCATCAAGAAAAAAAGGGAGAGGATCCAAATCAATATGAGAAATGGAAAAGGAGAAGTTACAACAGACACCAAAGAAATACAAAGGATCATAAGAGACTACTACAAGCAACTATACGCCAATCAAATGGACAACCTAGAAGAAATGGAAAAATTCTTAGAAAGGTACAATCTCCCAAGACTGAACCAGGAAGAACTAGAAAATATGAAAAGACTAATCACGAGTACTGAAATTGAAACTGTGATTCAAAATCTTCCAACAAACAAAAGTCCAGGACCACAAGCGTGTTCTATCAGAGAGGAGAGTTAACACCTATTCTTCTGAAACTCTTCCAAAAATTTGCAAAGGAAGGAACACTCTCAAGCTCATTCTATGAGGCCACCATTACCGATACCAAAACCAACCAAAGATACCACAAAAAAAGAAAATTACAGGCCAATATCACTGATGAACATAGACACAAAAGTCCTCAACAAAATACTACCAAAAATAATCCAACAACACATTAAAAGGATCATACACTATGATCAAGTGGGATTTATCCCAGGGATGCAAAGAATTTTCAATATCCACAAATCAATCAGTGTGATATACCACATTAACAAAAAAGAGAAAAACCATATGATCATCCCAACATGCATCAACATATGCAGAAAAAGCTTTTGACAAAATTCAACACCATTTATGATAAAAACTCTCCAGAAAGTGGGCACAGAGGAAACCTACCTTAACGTAATAAAGGCCATATATGACAGACCCACAGCCAACATCATAGTCAACGGTGAAAAGCTGACAGCATTTCCTCTAAGATCAGGTACAAGATAAGGATGTCCACTTCTGCCACGTTTTTCCAACATAGTTTTGGAAGACCTAGCCAGAACAATCAGAGAAGAAAAAGAAATAAAAGGAATCCAAATTGGAAAAAAAGTAAAACTGTCACTGTTTGCATATGACGTGATTCTATACATAGAAAATCCTAAAGATGCTACCAGAAAACTACTAGAGCTCATCAACGAATTCAGTAAAGTTGCAGGACACAAGATTAATACACAGAAATCTGTTGCATTTCTACACATGAACAACGAAAGATCAGAAAGAGAAATTAAGGGAACAATCCCATTTACCACTGCATCAAAAAGAATAAAATACCTAGGAATAAACCTACCAAAGGAGGCAGAGACCTGCACTCCAAAAACTATAAGACGTTGATGAAAGAATTCAGAGATGACACAAACAGATGGAAAAATATACCATGCTCCTGGACTGGAAGAATCAAAATGACTGCACCACCTAAGGCAATCTACAGATTCAATGCAATCCCCATCAAATTACCAATGACATTTTTCACAGAACTAGAACAAAACATTTTAAAATTTGGATGGGAACAAATAAGACCCCAAATAGCCAAAGCAATCTTGAGAAAGAAAAATGGAGCTGGAGGAATCAGGCTCTCTGACTTCAGACTATACTACAAAGCTACGGTCATCAAAACAGTATGCTACTGGCACAAAAACAGAAATACAGATCAATGGAAGAGGATGGAAAGCCCAGAAATAAACCCACGTACCTGTGGTCAACTAATCTTTTATAAAGAATCCCACAATATACAATGGAGAAAAGACAGTCTCTTTGATAAGTGCTGCTGGGAAAACTGGACAACCACGTGTAAAAGAATGAAATTAGGACATTCTGTAACACCATACACCAAAATAAACTCAAAATGGATTAAACACCTAAATGTAAGACCAGACACTATAAAATTCTTAGAGAAAAATATAGGCAGAACACACTTTGACATAAATCACAGCAATATCTTTGTGGAGCTAACCTCCTCAAGCAATGAAACAAAAATAAAACAAATAATTAAACTTAAAAGCTTTTGCACAGCAAGGGAATCCATCAAGAAAATGAAAAGACAACCCAAAAATGGGAGAAAATATTTGCAAACGATACGACCGACAAGGGATTAATCTCCAAAATCAGCAAACAGCTCAAGCATCTCAGTCTCAAAAAACCAAACAATTCAATCAAAAAATGGGCAGAAGGGACTTCCCTGATGGGGCAATGGTCAGGAATCCACCTGCCAGCGCAGGGGACATGGGTTCAAGCCCTGATCCAGGAAGATCCCACATCCCCCGGAGCAACTAACCCTGTGCGCCACAACTACTGAGCCTGTGCTCTACAGCCCACGAGCCACAACTACAGAGCCTGTGTGCCACAACTACTGAAGCCCACGCACCCTAGAGCCTTGTGCTCCGCAACAAGAGAAGCCACTGCAATGCAAAGCCCACGCACCGCCACGAAGCGTAGCCCCTGCTCGCCACAATTAGAGAAAGCCCATGCACAGCAATGAAGACCCAACACGGCCCAAAATTAATTTTTTTTAAAAAAAGGGCGGGCTTCCCTGGTGGCGCAGTGGTTGAGAATCCGCCTGCCAATGCAGGGGACACGGGTTCGTGCCCCGGTCCGGGAAGATCCCACATGCCGCGGAGCGGCTGGGCCCGTGAGCCATGGCCGCTGGGCCTGTACGTCCGGAGCCTGTGCTCTGCAATGGGAGAGGCCACAACAGTGAGAGGCCCGCGTACCACAAAACAAACAAACAAAAAAAGGGCAGATGATCTAAAAAGACATTTCTCCAAAGAAGACATACAGACGGCCAAAAAGCACATGAAAAGATACTTAACATCGCTAACTACTAGACAAATGCAAGTCAAAACTACAATGAGGTATCACCTCACACCAGTCAGAATGTCCATCATCAAAAAGTCTACAAACAATTAAATGCTGGAGAGGGTGGGGAGAAAAGGGAACCCTCCTACGCTGTTGGTGGCAAGGTATATTGCCATAGTGGTGCAGCCACTATGAAGAACAGTATGGAGGTTCCTTAAAAAACTAACAATAGAGCCACCATATGATCCAGCAATCCCGCTCCTGGGGGTATACCTGGACAAAACCGTAATTCGAAGATACATGCACCCCAATGTCCATTCCAGCACTATTTACAATAGCCAAGACACAGAAGCAACCTGAATGTTCACAGACAGAAGAATGGATAAAGGAGTGGTACATACACACAATGTAAAATTACTCAGCCATAAAAAAGAATGAAATAATGCCATTTGCAGCAACATGGATGGACACAGAGATTATCATACTAAGTGAAGTCAGTCAGACAGAGAAAGACAAACATCATATGATATCTTTATATGTAGAATCTAAAAAAATGATATAAATGAACTTATTTACCAAACAGAAACAGATTCACAGACTTAGAAAACAAACTTACGGTGACCAAAGGGAATAGGTGAAGGGGAGGGATAGACCAGGAGTTTGGGATTAATGTGTATAAACCAGTACATATAAAATAAATGACAAGGACCTCCTGTACAGCACAGGAAACGACGCTCAGTACTCTGTAATAACCTATACGGGAAAAGAATCAGGAAAAGAATATATATATATATATATATATATGTAAGTATTACTGAATCACTCTGCCCTACACCTGAAACTAACACATTGTAAGGCAACTGTATTCCAACAATTAAAAAAAAAAAGAAAGAAAAACTTTTTACTTTTTTAATACACACACACAAAAGTAGGAGAAAATGAGAAGCGTCATCTACATTTCTGACTCCACCCCAAGTGAGAAACTACAATCTTTGGGAGAAGGCACAGGAAGTGAAGAGCTGGAAGGGCTCTTGGAGACTGAGCCCAAGCCCAGGTTTTATGGATGAGGAATGAGGGAGCCCCAGGGCTCACCCTTCAGCCCCTGGTGGAGGCACAGCTCCGCATGCCCAGGAGGCTCCCCTGCCCACCACACGGCACTAACAGGTGATCCAGCCCCATTATTTGTTCCCTTCCCGAGCACGAAAGAAACACAGGCACCCAAAGTTCAACCATGTTCCATCTAGAGACCTCGGTATGGTATGTCATCTGAAACAACAAAAGCAAAACATAACCAAGCAAGAAACTTACCTAATGGAGGCTTCTCAAGATCTTTAAAATGAGTTGTGACACACACTAGTTCAGTTTCTATTTTCAAGTTCAATTCTCCATTTAGGTTTGCTTCAATAATCTGCAGATTGAGTATTTCACAGTGTTAAGAAAAGTAAAAAGTGAAAAGAAAGCGGACATCAGCTTCCAACACACCAGGTGACAAGGTAGCCCCCCAAAACCCAGGGCACTCCTGACAGCACCAAGCCCCACGTGGCATCAGCAAGAAGACAAGGCCTGAGAGCCAGGGACTCAGAAATCCCCGGAGAGCAGCCCCTCCACGTGCAGAGCGCCGTGGGAAGACCTGAGAACAGGTGGGGCTGGGGGTCCCTGCTAGCAGCTCTGACAACACAGACATTGTGTGACTCTTGCAAAATGGAGGCTTTTCGCCATCTTTTCTTCTCTCCGGCGCTAGCAGCAATGAAGGTCGAGCTATGCAGTTTCAGCGGCTACAAGATCTACCCAGGACACGGGAGGCGCTATGCCAGGACCGACGGGAAGGTTTTCCAATTTCTTAATGCAAAATGTGAGTCGGCATTCCTTTCCAAGAGGAATCCTCGTCAGATCAACTGGACTGTCCTCTACAGAAGAAAGCACAAAAAGGGACAGTCGGAAGAAATTCAAAAGAAAAGAACTCGCCGTGCAAATTCCAGAGGGCCATAACTGGTGCATCTCTTGCTGATATAATGGCCAAGAGGAATCAGAAACCTGAAGTTAGGAAGGCTCAACGAGAACAAGCTATCAGGGCTGCCAAGGAAGCAAAAAAGGCTAAGCAAGCATCTAAAAAGACAGCAATGGCTGCTACAAAGGCTCCCACAAAGGCAGCACCTAAGCAAAAGATTGTGAAGCCTGTGAAAGTTTCTGCTCCCCGTGTTGGTGGAAAACGCTAAGTTGGCAGCTTGGATTTTTAAATAAAGATCTGACTATAAAAAAAAAAAAAAAAAAAAAAAATGGAGGTAGGAGAACCAGAAGAGAACGTGAAGTTAGAGGCTCACCACCTGCGCGCCTTATCTTTATAAGTGGACCAAACCATCTATTACAACTGCCAATTCCACATACTCAGAAAGCATTCAGGATATCAGGAGAACATAACCCTCTACCTAAAAAGTAAACTCAGACACTGGGAAGTAAGATTTCCAAATCCAGAAAGGCCCGGAGATGCCGTCAGGTGTCCAGGACCCCAACAAGCTGCGGGGCCCCACGGCCGCCGTGCTTTCCGCACTCAGAGGACAGCTGGGCGTGGCGACCAACCGCCCGGCCCCTACCGGCCACACCTCTCCCTGCCCCAGTAGCGCCTGGAACTCACCCCAAGATCAGAGGGGCCCTTTTCTTTCAAGCTCCGCCCTCCACCAACCGATAGGGTCTCTAAACCGGACAGAATCTCGAAACGAGGTTCAGAGAAAGATATCGGACCCATGACACGCTTAAGATTTGGGTCATCTGCCCAGGGCACGCTGCATTTCGCCTTTTACCGTCGGTATCTGGCCATCTCTAAAGCCTGGCAGGTCTTCGGAGAGCCCGCGTGGCAGCGTGCAAGTCAGCATTCGGCTCAGCCAGCAACGCAAGACGGCCACCGAGCCGCCGCGCATGACGGCGGCTGTCTCACCGAGGAGCCGCTACAGAGGCGCAGCAGGAGGGGCGGAGGCCACGGGCGAGTGGAGCGCGTGTCCCCCGCAGCAACAGCGTCCCTGCGCGCTCGCCAGAAACTCAGCCCGGCCCCACCGCAGACCTCCCGAACCACGACTTGCGTTTGGTTGGAGGGGATCCCAATGCCTTAAAACCTGACGGAGACTCCTGTCAGTCCACGCCTGCTTTTCTGCTCCTACCGGAGTCGCACACGCAACCCACCCCCACTGGCCACGCCTCTCATCAAAGGAAGTAAGGTAAGGACGGCGTCTCAACAAGCGCCGCTGGGGCGTCTGACGGGACAGGGATACTTTTAACGTGTCAAGTCCTACTCATTTTCCTTAGTTCTCGTGCCTGTAATCTTCAGACACGGAATTCTGGGGACTCAAGTAGACCTCGTTATGCATTTGGCCACTCCAACTTTCCGTATGCTTGATAACTTTCCATTTCGTATTTTGCAGTGCAGTAGCCACTTCCACAACATTCTCGCTTCTCAACACTCCAGGGAAGAGAAAAACCCCTCTGATGATTTTATCGAGGCGACTTTGCTGACTCATTTCCCTTGGACCAAAAGAACAAACAATGGGATCCTTGACTGAATCGCCCTGCCTTTTCTCGCCTGGGCCTCTCGAACCTCTCTGGAGGTCCCCAGGGTATCCTCAGAGGAAGCTCCCAGCCTGACAACTGGATCAACATCAAGGCAGGCACAGCAGAACACCCATGTCTGCCCAGGACACACTGCTTCATGCGAAGCCATCGTAAATTAAAGTGAAATCTGTAAAGATTAAGTCACGAAAGACAATTACTCTCAAGCGAGCACACCTGCGGCAATAAAACAGCCCATCGGCGTTTTCCAGGCTTCAGGAAACTTCTGTAATTCCAAAGATCTCTGGAAGCTAAGTTTCATTCCGGGTCCGTGCGCAAACACCCGTGACCCACGAGCTGACTGGCAACCCCACGGTGGGCGGCCGTCACGCAGAGACGGTTAAGACAATTGACCTTTTCAGGAAGCTGCCACTTCAGGAGGGGTTCCCGGGTGCTAGCAGGTAACTTACGTAGTGCTGAACAGAGCAGCTCGGCAGAGGAGGGGCTTACAGCCAGTGTGGTGGGAGAAGGCCTGGGAATTCTGAGGAGCAGTGAGAAGGGCTAAGTGCTTCCCAGGGGACAACGGGAGAGAAGCAGCCAAGCGTGAACGGCGGAGACGGGGCCTGGGAGGAACCCGTGCTGTGGGAATGGACAAGAGTCTAGAGGGGTCCTGCAGGGAGGGGGGAGCCATGTGGCAAGTAACCGGCCTACAGACACCGGAGAGCAAAGGTTTCACCAGGTGGACAGGGGTTTCTATAATGAAACATCCAGGGACACAATGGAATGAGTTTGGGGGGTGAGTGAAGAACTCAGGAGAACCTCGGGAGGGAAGGAGAATGACCCACACAATCCCCCAACACCGTCACTGTCACATACAGCGTGTCATGACATTGGCAGAAAACCTTCACCGAAGTAAACGGGAAAGTGAACATGACCCTCGACCTGACCTAGGAGCTGCCTACAGGAAGAGGGTTGTGCCCCGGGGGATCTCGGTCCTGGGCTCACGGAGACATCTGGCAATGATCTGATGGCCAGCATCAACGATCATAAGAAAATACGTGCATTATCACATAAAACATGTACTATGCTGTCCAGAACATACGGAAAGAAAGCCAGGACTGTTGAATATATCCTTAACATACTATTAATACAGATGTGAGGGACTAGGGCAAATGCGAGTGAGGAAAGTTGAGAAGACCTAGAGCAGGTTGCTATGGGCACCTGTAAGACTGCAGGCTCTCAACAACCAGCCAGGCCCCCAGAGCCGGGGGGTGAGGGACGCCCCATGCGGACGCCACGTGGTGAATGGCAGGGCACCAAGCCTCCGTCAGACGAGGCTCCTCCCAGGACACGCAGCCGAAACCACCCACTTGGGAGCTCTTTTCCAAGAAGTTAGGACTTACAGGGTGATTGCTGATGTTTTTCATCTTCTCCACAATGCTCTTCATAGTCTTCAGGACTGGTAAATAAATACTAACCTATAAAGCACATGAGAAAAGTCAGTAGTACTGAAACATTAACATAACATAGTCAAGTACCGACAGGTGCTCATTATCTGTTTGCAATGTGCGTACGCTTCAAAGCTCTGGAATTTTGTTTTTAAATTGCCTGAATACAGGTCCTTCTTAAAATCTAAAAAGAAAAACAATTCTACAACTTCACTCACTCATGCCTGCCTCTGGTGACATCAGTGACCATGTCCCTGCAGGCATTCCCTGGTTCCAAGACTACAGCCCTGCAGCCAAGATGCCCCGCACACGCCTCAGGGGACTAAGACCCGGCACCGCGGTGGAGGCCGTCCTCCAGGGGTTCACGCCCAGGCTCAAGGTCCGCCTCCTACTCTGTGCAGAAACACGGGGGGGCCACTCTCTGCAGCAGCGCCCAGCCTGGGTCACAGCAGTACTTGGTACCATGCTGGCTTTTTCCCAGCAAAGATGTCTTCTAGTAAAAGCCAAGTAAATATTCCATTCGCAGTATTTTCACAGTCTCTTCAATAAATCGTGAGCAAGAGTTTGACCCTTGGGCATCATCTTTATTTCCAGTGGCTCTGGGACTCCTGTCAGACATAAAGCAGGCTCTCCTTTTGGCTCTTACACACACCCTGGACATCACTCCTTACGAGACAAAGGAAAAAACCATGTTCTGTGAAACCCAAGCTGGTGCCTAGGACCGTTCGTTACTCCTGATAAATGCGACGGTCCTCCAAAATACTACCTTAGTTTTACTTAAGCGTTATTATTGGGCAAGACTTTCTCTCCCCTAACTGTAAAGAATGTGGCATTTCTATTATGTAAACAGCTACTTTAGAATGTTTTATGTAAACAACTACAGACAAATATTGCAATTTTTTTTCCTGGAGTGTCCTTTAAAAATGACTACCTCTTTTCAGGCACTATACAACTTTCAAATAAAACCTACCGCAAGACTTTACCTAAAGTCAGAGAATTCAAATCACACCATTTCATACGTGGTGAGTGACAGGACGCCGGGCATCACTCACGTCAGCATCTGGGACCGTCGGTTCTTGTAAGTCCTTCCACGGTTTTCTAGGAATAACCTTTACAGGGATGTCATGTGTCACAACACAACTACTGCTTGACACGGATAACTGCCAACAGAAAAATTAAAAATTATTTGTATCTCGTCAACACTTAAAAAAAAAAAAAGAACTGAAAGACAAAAAAACTTGATACGAAATCTAACCAGAATGTTCTCAATTCAACAAATATTTATGGAGTGCCTATCCAGCTTGGGGTCCTATTAGGAGCTGACAAGTGTGGTGAACAAGAATAAGATAAGGTTCCCTCTGTTCCAGAGGTACAGGTGGGTAAGGAAGGAAACACAAACTATACAAGCTGGGTGCACTACATATAATCACTACAGATTTGAAGAAAGCAAAACAGCGACCAGGTGAGCATGTGAGGAGGGCCTCAGAGTGGGAAGTCAGGAAAAGCTTCTCCGAGAGGCGACGTTTCTGATAGGACCCGAACAGGATGAGCTGCCAGTCATGGGAAAATAGAGACGAGGGGGACAGTGTTCTCCCAGGCAGGGAGAAGAGCACATGTAAAGTCGTGAAGCACAAGCTGACTTGCTATGCAGAAGGGACCGAGAGACCGTTCCGTGTGCACAGGACATTCGTGTGCTGCTGGAAGGATAAAACTCGGCCTGTCTATGTGCAGGGGCTCCTCTGATACTCCACAGACCAAAATATTCTGCACTTTAAGAAAGAAAAGCGAATTCCATTCTGAGCTTTGAAGGCTCAGAAGACACAACCATGCTGAGAAAAGGTCTAGGTTAGAGAAAGAGAACATTGGATTTAGAGTCAAACAGAGACGGCTTAAAGATGGCGGAAGAGTAAGACGCGGAGATCTCCTTCCTCCTCACAGAGACATCAGAAATACATCTACACGTGGAACTTCTCCTATAGAACACCCACCGAACGCTGGCAGAAGACCTCAGACCTCCAAAAAGGCAAGAAACTCCCCACATATCTGGGTAGGGCAAAAGAAAAAAGAATAAACAGGGACAAAAGAATAGGGACGGGACCTACGCCAGTGGGAGGGAGCCGTGAAGGAGGAAAGACTCCCACACACTAGAGGCCCCTTCGCGGGCGGAGACTGCGGGCGCCGGAGGGGGAAGCTCCGGAGCTGCGGAGGACAGCTCAGCCACAGGGGTGCGGAGGGCAAAGCGGAGAGATTCCCGCAGAGGATCGGTGCCGACCGGCACTCACCAGCCCGAGAGGCTTGTCTGCTCGCCCGCCGGGGCGGGCGGGGCCGGGAGCTGAGGCTCGGGCTTCAGTCGGATCCCAGGGAAAGGTCTGGAGTTGGCAGAGTGAAGACAGCTTGAAGGGGGCTAGTGCGCCACGGCTGGCCGGGAGGGAGTTCGGGAGAAGTCTGGAGCTGCCGAAGAAGCAAGAGACCTTTTCCTCCCTCTTTGCTGCCTGGGCGCGAGGAGAGGGGATTAAGTGCGCCGCTTAAAGGAGACCTAGAAGCGGGCGCGGAGCTGCCGAAGAGACAAGAGACTTTTTCTTGCCTCTTTGCTTCCTCGGGTGTGAGGTGAGGGGATTAAGAGCACCGCGTAGAGGAACTCCAGAAACGGGCGCGAGCCGCGTCTATCGGCACGGACAGTAGAGACGGGTGTCGGACGCTAAGGTTGCTGCTGCTACCACCAAGAGGCCTGTGTGTGAGCACAGGCCACTCTCCACACCGGCCCTCCCGGGAGCCCGTGCAGTCCGCCACTGCCGGGGTCCCGGGATCCAGGGACAGCTTCCCCGGGAGAACGCACGGCGCGCCTTGGGCCTGTGCAGCAACACGTCGGCCTCTGCCGCCGCGGACTCGCCCCGCCCCCGTGCCACTCCCTCCCCCCAGCCTGAGTGAGCTGGAGCCCCCGAATCAACTGCTCCTTTAACATCGTCCTGTCTGAGCGAAGGGCAGTCGCACTCGGACAACCTACACGCAGAGGCGGGACCAAGTCCAAAGCTGAACCCCAGGAGCTGTGCGAACAGAGAGGAGAGGGGGAGGTCTCTCCCAGCAGCCTCAGAAGCGGCGGATTAAAGCTCCACAATCAACTTTAAGTGCCCTGCATCTGTTGAAAACCTGAATAGACAACGAATCATCCCAAGTTGAGGAGGTGGACTTTGGGAGCAAGATATACTATTATTTCCCCCCCTTTTTTTTCTTTTTGTGAGTGTGTATGTGTGTGCTGCTGTGTGAGATTTTGTCTGTATAGCTTTGCTTTCACCATTTGTCCTAGGGTTAGACCGACCCATTTTTCTGTTTTTTTTTTTTTTTAAAGGAAATTTTTCTTCTTAATAATTATTTTTTATTTTAATAACTATACTTTATACTACTCTGTCTTCTCCCTTTCTTTCTTCCTTTCTTCCATCCTTTCTTCCCTCCTTCCCTTTCTTCCTTCCTTCCCCCCTTCTTTCCTCCCTTCCTCTCTTCCTTCCTCCCTTTCTTCCTCTGCACCTTCCTTCCTTCCTTTCTTCCTTCCTTCCTTCATTTCTTCCTTCCTTTCTTCCTTCCTTCCCTCCCTCCCTCCTTCCTTCCTTTTGTTTCCTTTCTATTTATTCTACCTTTTATTTTGAGCCGTGTGGATTAAAGGTTCTTGGCGCCCCAGCCAGGCACCAGGGCGGTGTCCCTGAGGTGGGAGAACCAACCTCAAGACACTAGTCCACAAGAGACCTCCCAGCTCCACGTAATATCAGACGGCAAAAATCTCCCAGAGATCTCCATCTCAACACCAAGACCCAGCTTCAATCAAGGACCAGCAAAGAACAGTGCTGGACACCCTATCCCCAACAAAGAGCAAGACAGGTCTACAGCCCCATCCATTAGCAGAGAGGCTGCCTAAAATCATAATAAGGTAACCAACATCCCCAAACACACCACCAGACGAGGACCTGCCCACCAGAAAGACAAGATCCAGCCTCATCCACCAGAACACAGGCACTAGTCCCCCCAACCAGGGAATCTACTCAACCCACTGAACCAACCTTAGCCACTGGGGACAGCCACCAAAAACAACAGGAACGACGAACCTGCAGCGTGCAAAAAGGAGACCCCAAACACAGTAAGATAAGCGAAATGAGAAGACAGAAAAACACACAACAGGTGAAGGAGCAAGATAAAAACACACCAGACCTAACAGATGAAGAGGTAATAGCCAATCTACCTGAAAGAGAATTTAGAATAATGATGGTGAAGATGATGCAAAATCTTGGAAGTAGAATAGACAATTTGCAAGAAACAGTTAACAGGGACCTAGAAGAAATAAAGAGGAAGCAAGAAACGATGAGCAACACAATAAATGAAATTAAAAATACTCTGGATGGGATCAATAGCAGAATAACTGAGGCAGAAGGACGGATAAGTGACCTGGAAGATAAAACAGTGCAAATAACTACTGCAGAGCAGAAGAAAGAAAAAAGAATGAAAAGAACTGAGGACAGTCTCAGAGACCTCTGGGACAACATTAAACGCACCAACATTCGAATTATAGGGGTCCCAGAAGAAGAAGAGAAAAAGAAAGGGACTGAGAAAATATTTGAAGAGATTATAGTTGAAAACTTCCCTAATATAGGAAAGGAAATAATCAATCAAGTCCAGGAAGCACAGAGAGTTCCATACAGGATAAACCCAAAGAGAAACACGCCAAGACACATAATAATCAAACTGTCAAAAATTAAATACAAAGAAAACATATTAAAAGCAGCAAGGGAAAAACAACAAATAACACACAAGGGAATCCCCATAAGATTAACATCTGATCTTTCAGCAGAAACTCTACAAGCCAGAAGGGAGTGGCAGGACATATTTAAAGTGATGAAGGAAAAAAACCTACAACCAAGATTACTCTACCCAGCAAGGATCTCATTCAGATTTGATGGAGAAATTAAAACCTTTACAGACAAGCAAAAGCTGAGAGAGTTCAGCACCACCAAACCAGCTCTACAACAAATCCTAAAGGAACTTCTCTAGGCAAGAAACACAAGAGAAGGAAAAGACCTACAAGAACAACCCGAAACAATTAAGTAAATGGTAATAGGAACATACATATCGATAATTACCTTAAATGTAAATGGATTAAATGCTCCCACCAAAAGACACAGACTGGCTGAATGGATACAAAAACAAGACCCATATATATGCTGTCTACAAGAGACCCACTTCAGACCTAGGGACACATACAGACTGAAAGTGAGGGGATGGAAAAAGATATTCCATGCAAATGGAAATCAGAAGAAAGCTGGAGTAGCAATTCTCATATCAGACAAAATAGACTTTAAAATAAAGACTATTACAAGAGACAAAGAAGGACACTACATAATGATCAAGGGATCGATCCAGGAAGAAGATATAACAATTGTAAATATTTATGCACCCAACATAGGAGCACCTCAATACATAAGGCAAATACTAACAGCCTTAAAAGGGGAAATCGACAGTAACACAATTATAATGGGGGACTTTAACACCCCACTTTCACCAATGGACAGATCATCCAAAATGAAAATAAATAAGGAAACACAAGCTTTAAATGATACATTACACAAGATGGACTTAATTGATATTTATAGGACATTCCATCCAAAAACAACAGAATACACATTTTTCTCAAGTGCTCATGGAACATTCTCCAGGATCGATCATATATTGGGTCACAAATCTAGCCTTGGCAAATTTAAGAAAATTGAAATCGTATCAAGTATCTTTTCCGACCACAACGCTATGAGACTAGATATCAATTATAGGAAAAGATCTGTAAAAAATACAAACACATGGAGGCTAAACAATACACTACTTAATAACGAAGTGATCACTGAAGAAATCAAAGGGGAAATCAAAAAATACTTAGAAACAAATGACAATGGAGACACAACGACCCAAAACCTGTGGGATACAGCAAAAGCAGTTCTAAGAGGCAAGTTTATAGCAATACAATCATACCTTAAGAAACAGGAAACATCTCGAATAAACAACCTAACTTTGCACTTAAAGCAATTAGAGAAAGAAGAACAAGAAAACCCCAAATTTAGCAGAAGGAAAGAAATCATAAAGATCAGATCAGAAATAAATGAAAAAGAAGTGAAGGAAACAATAGCAAAGATCAATAAAACTAAAAGCTGGTTCTTTGAGAAGATAAATAAAATTGATAAACCATTAGCCAGACTCATCAAGAATAAAAGGGAGAAGACTCGAATCAATAGAATTAGAAATGAAAAAGGAGATGTAACAACTGACACTGCAAAAATACAAAAGATTATTACAGATTACTACAAGCAACTCTATGCCAATAAAATGGACAACCTGGAAGAAATGGACAAATTCTTAGAAATGCACAACCTGCCGAGACTGAACCAGGAAGAAATAGAAAATTTGAACAGACCAATCACAAGCACTGAAATTGAAACTGTGATTAAAAATCTTCCAGCAAACAAAAGCCCAGGACCAGATGGCTTCACAGGCGAATTCTATCAAACATTTAGAGAAGAGCTAACACCTATCCTTCTCAAACTCTCCCAACAGATAGCAGAGGGAGGAACACTCCCAAACTCATTCTATGAGGCCAACATCACCCTGATACCAAAACCAGACAAAGACGTCACAAAGAAAGAAAACTACAGGCCAATATCACTGATGAACATAGATGCAAAAATCCTCAACAAAATATTAGCAAACAGAATCCAACAGCACATTAAAAGGATCATACACCATGATCAAGTGGAGTTTATCCCAGGAATGCAAGGATTCTTCAATATACGCAAATCAATCAACGTGATACACCATATCAACAAACTGAAGGAGAAAAACCATATGATCATCTCAATAGATGCAGAGAAAGCTTTTGACAAAATTCAACACTCATTTATGATAAAAACCTTGCAGAAAGTAGGCATACAGGGAACTTTCCTCAACATAATAAAGGCCATATATGACAAACCCACAGCTAGCATCGTTCTCAATGGTGAAAAACTGAAACCATTTCCACTAAGATCAGGAACAAGACAAGGTTGCCCACTCTCACCACTCTTATTCAACATAGTTTTGGAAGTTCTAGCCACAGCAATCAGAGAAGAAAAAGAAATAAAAGGAATCCAAATAGGAAAAGAAGAAGTAAAGCTGTCACTGTTTGCAGATGACATGATACTATACACAGAGAATCCTAAGGATGCTACCAGAAAACTACTAGAGCTAATCAATGAATTTGGTAAAGTTGCAGGATACAAAATTAATGCACAGAAATCTCTGGCATTCTTATACACTAATGATGAAAAATCTGAGAGTGAAATTAAGAAAACACTCCCATTTACCATTGCAACAAAAAGAATAAAATATCTAGGAATAAACCTACCTAAGGAGACAAAAGACTTGTATGCAGAAAACTATAAGACACTGATGAAAGAAATTAAAGATGATACAAATAGGTGGAGAAATATACCATGTTCTTGGATTGGAAGAATCAACATTGTGAAAATGACTATACTACCCAAAGCAATCTACCGATTCAATGCAATCCCTATCAAATTACCACTGGCATTCTTTACAGAACTAGAACAAAAAATTTCACAATTTGTATGGAAACACAAAAGACCCCGAATAGCCAAAGCAATCTTGAGAACGAAAAATGGAGCTGGAGGAATTAGGCTCCCTGACTTCAGACTCTACTACAAGGCTACAGTAATCAAGACAATATGGTACTGGCACAACAACAGAAATATAGATCAATGGAACAGGATAGAGAGCCCAGAGATAAACCCACACACATATGGTCACCTTATCTTTGATAAAGGAGGGAAGGATATACAGTGGAGAAAAGACAGCCTCTTCAATAAGTGGTGCTGGGAAAACTGGACAGCTACATGTAAAAGTATGAAATTAGAACAATCCCTAACACCACACACAAAAATAAACTCAAAATGGGTTAAAGACCTAAATGTAAGGCCAGACACTATCAAACTCTTAGAGGAAAACATAGGCAGAACACTATACGACATAAATCACAGCAAGATCCTTTTTGACCCATCTCCTAGAGAAATGGAAATAAAAACACAAATAAACAAATGGGACCTAATGAAACTTAAAAGCTTTTGCACAGCAAAGGATACCATAAACAAGACCAAAAGACAACCCTCAGAATGGGAGAAAATATTTGCAAATGAAGCAACTGACAAAGGATTAATTTCCAAAATTTATAAGCAACTCATGCAGCTCAATAACAAAAAAACAAACAACCCAATCCAAAAATGGGCAGAAGAACTAAATAGACATTTCTCCAAAGAAGATACACAGATTGCTAACAAACACATGAAAGAATGCTCAACCTCATTAATCAT
The DNA here is from genome assembly GCF_026419965.1 of Kogia breviceps. Taxonomy (NCBI): domain Eukaryota; kingdom Metazoa; phylum Chordata; class Mammalia; order Artiodactyla; family Physeteridae; genus Kogia; species Kogia breviceps. Next base: position 113,199,661 of record NC_081318.1, on the reverse strand, counting down.
TAGAGAAATGCAAATCAAAACTACAATGAGATATCATCTCACACCGGTCAGATTGGCCATCATCAAAAACTCTAGAAACAATAAATGCTGGAGAGGGTGTGGAGAAAAGGGAACCCTCTTGCACTGCTGGTGGGAATGTAAATTGATACAGCCGCTATGGAGAACAGTATGGAGGTTCCTTAAAAAACTACAAATAGACCTACCATACGACCCAGCAATCCCACTACTGGGCATATACCCTGAGAAAACCATAATTCAGAAAGACTCATGTACCAAAATGTTCATTGCAGCTCTATTTACAATAGCCAGGACATGGAAGCAACCTAAGTGTCCATCAACAGATGAATGGATAAAGAAGATGTGGCACATATATACAATGGAATATTACTCAGCCATAAAAAGAAATGAAACTGAGTTATTTATAATGAGGGTGGATGGACCTGGAGTCTGTCATACAGAGTGAAGTAAGTCAGAAGGAGAAAAACAAATACCGTATGCTAACACATATATATGGACTCTAAGGGAAAAAAATGTCATGAAGAGATTAGTGGTAGGACGGGAATAAAACACAGACTTACTCGAGCATGGACTTGAGGATATGGGGAGGGGGAAGGGTGGGCTGTGACGAAGTGAGAGAGTGGCAGGGACATATATACACTATCAAATGTAAATTAGATAGCTAGTGGGAAGCTGCTGCATAGCACGGGGAGATCACCTCTGGGCTTTGTGACCACCTAGAGGGGTGGGATAGGGAGGGTGGGAGAGAGGGTGATGCAAGAGGGAAGAGATATGGGAACATATGTATAACTGATTCAGTTTGTTGTAAAGGAAAAACTAACACACTATTGTAAAACAATTATACTCCAATAAAGATGTTTAAAAAATTAAAATTAAAATTAAAAAAAAAAAAAAAGAAAGAAAGAAAAGCATGATATGTTACTCTCTTACTTTTCCTTAAGTAGCTTTAGAACCATACCACACTTAGATTGTGAAGTGAAATACAGATTAGCTCTGAGAACTGCCTGACTGCAAAGAGCTGAGAAAAAGGAAGGAAGGTTGAGGAAGAGAGTGATCAAGACGGTGGAGGAGTAGGACGTGGAGCTCACCACCTCTCACAAATACATCAAAGCGACATCCACACATGGAATGACTCTCACAGAACATCTACTGAGACCTGGTAGAAGACCTCAGGCTTCAGAAAGGGCAAGAAAACCTCTACGCAACTGGGTAGGACGAAAGAAAAAAGAGAAAAACTGAGAGGGGAATTGGGATGGGGCCTGCACCCCAGGGAGGGAGCTGTGAAAGAGGAAAGGTGCCCACACCCTGAATGTCCCCTCACAGGCAGGGAGATCAGCCTGGACAGAGGGGGAGCTGTAGACCCTTGGAGGAGAATCCAGCAACCAGTTTACAGAAGGCAGAATGGAGAGAGACCTGCACAGACGGGAGATGCCACCGCCCTGCACTACCCAGCCTGAGACACGTGTCCGCCGGGGCGGGTGGGGGCTGGGTGCTGAAGCACAGGCTTCGGAGCTCAGACCCGGGGAGAGGACTGGGGTGGGCTGCCTGAAGGGGCTGGAGTGTGGTGTGGCCATGACCAAGGGTGTACCCGGGGCCCGTCAGAGAGGCAACGTGCCACTGTTGGAGGACGTGTGAAGGGAGGGGCGGGGCCGCCACAGGAGCTTATTGATTTTCTGTCTCAAAGAGCTGTCCACTGATGCAAGTCGGGTGTTAAAGTTTCCTACTATTATTGTATTCCTGTCAGTTTCCTCCTTTACTCTCAGGCAACACAACACCACCTACGTGAGCTTCTGGGGCGGGCGTGAGCCACCGCTGCCGCTGAGAGTGTTGGGAGTGGGCGCCAGCTGCCACTGCCGTCGCAGGCTCCAGGAGCACGTGCAAGCCGCTGCGGGCTCTGGGAAGACACACGAGCTGCTGTTGTGGGCTCTGGGTGGGCAGGTGCCAGCTGCCGCCACCGCTGAGAGCTCCAGGAGGGGGCACCAGCTTCCCTCACTGCTGCGGCTCCAGGAACATGCAAAAGCCGCTGCATCTGCACACTCCCTAATCAAGGGGATAGTGGCCAACACGTGCTGAGGAGAGGCAAAAGGCATCCATACTAAACGCAGCCCTCGCACCAAAAATATTAAACCTACGCAAGCTACACGGAGATGCTCCTGCATATAAATAGCCGTCTAAGACCACAGTTGGCAACTGTTTCTCCTAAACGCAGAGAAAGAGAAATACAAGTACAATGAAGGAGCAGAGGAACCACTCCCAGTTAAAAGACCAAGAGAGAATTCCCCAAAGGAACAAACAATGAAACAGACTTCTTCAGTTGAACAGAGAAAAAGTTCAAAAAGGTGGTACTGATCATAGTGAAGGTATGAGGAAAGGCTCTGGACAGGAGAGCCAATTACTGGAAAAAAGGACTAGAGACAATAAGGAGGAGCCAAGGAAAATGACAAACTTAATTTGCCAAGATGAAAGCTGAGCTCCAGGCAACGAGTGACAGAATGAATAACAAAGAACGAACACGTGAGCTGGAAGACAGAATGATGGAAATCACTCAATCAGAACAGCAGACAGAAAGCCAAAAGAAAAAAAAAGGAAAGCAAGATAAGAGATTTATGGGATAATATAAAGCATACCAATCAATGCATAATACGGATTCCAGGAGGAGAAGAAAGAGAAAAGTGGATCGAAAATGTTTGAAGCAATTATGGCTGAAAGCTTCCCAAACCTAAAGAAGGAAACATATATCCAGGTACAGGAAGCACAGAGGGTCCCAAGTAAGATGAACCCAAACAGACGTACACCAAGACACAATTAAAATGGCAAAAGTTAAAGAGAGGATTCTAAAGACAGCAAGAGAAAAACAAGGAGTTAATTACAAGGGAACCCCCATAAGGCTATCAGCTGATTTCACTATGGAAATGTTGCAGGCCAGAAGGGGGTGGCAAAATATATTCAAAGTCTTGCAAGGGAAAAACATCTGCAGCCTAGAATACTCTACCCAGCAAGATGATCATTTAGAAGAGGAGGAGAAAAAATTTCTCAGACCAGCAAAATCTAAAAGAAGACAGTGATACTAAACCTATCCTAAAAGAAATATGGAAAGGTCTTCTCTAAATAGAAAAGCAGCAACAAGCTATAGGAAAGAGGGAATAACAACTGGAAAGTCAATCACTTAAGCCAATATACAAATGAAAAAGAAAAAACATTTTACATCTATTTGTGAAAGCGATGATAACCACAACAAACTTCAAAAGAATAAACATGAAGACGTAAAAGAGAACATTCAAATCATAAAACGTAGCGGAGGAGAATTAGAAAATGTAGATTTTTCAAAAATGTGTTTGAGCCTACAATGACCATCAGTCTAAAGCAAGTAGATATAGAAAGGGGTTAACATACTTGAAAAACAGGGTAACCACAAATCAACAACATATAATAAATTCACAAAAACCAAAAAGAACAGAACACAAGCATAAAATAACAGGAATCAAACCACAAAAAGAAAAACAAGAAGCGAAATAAAGGAACAAAGAAGAAACACAAAATCAATTGGAAAACAAGGTTTAAAATGGCAATAAATACATATTTATCAATAATTTCCTCAAATGTCAATAGACTAAATGCTCCGATCAAAAGACAGAGTGGCCAACTGGATAAAAAAGAAGAGCCTGCAATATGCTGCCTACAAGAGACCCACTTCAGGGACTTCCCTGGCAGTCCAGTGGTTAAGGCTCTGTGCTTCTACTACAGGGGGCACAGGTTCGATCCCTGGTTAGGAACTAAGATCCCACACACAGCATGGCACGGTGGGGCCGAAAAAAAAAACAACACTAGAGATCCACTTCAGGGCAAAAGAAACACAAAGACTGAAAGTGAGGGAATGGAAAAAGATATTTCATGGAAACGGAATTGACAAGAAAGTGGCAGTCACACTACTCGTATCAGACAAAATAGACTTTAAAACAAAGGCCATAAAGAAGGATAAATAAGGACAGTATATAATGATAAAAGGATCAATACAAGAGGAGGATTTTATACTCGTCGACATATATGCAACTAATATCAGAGCACCCAAATACATAAAACAAATACTAACAAACATAAAGGAAGAAACTGACAGGAATACAATAATAGTAGGAAACTTTAACACCCGACTTGCATCAGTGGACAGCTCTTTGAGACAGAAAATCAATAAGGCAACAGAGATCCTAAATGATACAACAGAACAGTTAAACTTAATTGTTATTTTGGGGACATTACATTAAAAAAACAACATACACATTCTTTTCAAGTGCACATGGAACATTCTTTAGGGCTGACCATATATTAGGGCACAATACAAACCTCAACAAATTTAAGAGTACAGACATTATTTCAAGCGTCTTTTCTGACCACAATGGCATTAAAATAGAAATCAACCACAGCAAAAGAAATGACAAAAAAACAATTACATGGAGACTAAACAACATGCTACTACGAAACCAATGGGTCAAGAAGGAAATCAAGAAGGAAATTTAAAAATACCTTGAGACAAATGACAATGAAAACACAACCATACAAAATCTAAGGATGCAGCAAAAGCAGTTCTTGGAAGTTCATAGCAATACAGGCCTTCCTCAGAAAACAAGAAAAATCTCAAAAACAACCTAACCTACTGCCTAAAAGAATCAAAAAAAGAACAACACCTAAAGTCAGCAGAAGGAAGGAAATAATAAAGATCACAGGGGAAATAAATAAAATAGAGATCAAAAATAGAAAAAAATCAATAAAGCCAAGAGCTGGTTCTTTGAAAGGGTAAACAAAATTGACAAACGTCTGGACAGGATCACCAAGAAGAAAAGAGAGAGAAACCAAACAAAATAAGAAATGAAAAAGGAGAACTATCAACTGATACTGCAGAAAAAACCATAAGAGACTGCTATGAACAATTATATTTGAACAAATTGGACAACCTAGAGGAAATGGACAAGTTTCAGGAAACATACAGCCCACCAAAAGATGAATCAAGAAGAAATTGATAATTTGAACAGACTGATCACTAGAAGTGAAATAAAATCTGTAATAATAATAAAAAATTCCCTATGAACAAAAGTCAAGGACCAGATGGCTTCACAGGCAAATTCTACCAAACCTACAAAGAAGAGCTTTTACAGATCCTTCTCAAACTCCTCCAAAAGACTGAAGAGGAGGGAACACTCCCAAAGACATTCTATTAAGCCACCATAGACCCAATACCAAAACCAAAGATACCAGCAAAAATGAAAATTACAGGCCATTATCTCTGATGAATATAGATGCAAAAATTCCCAACAAAATATTAGGAAAACGTATCCAACAACACATAAAACAATCAGACACCATGACCAAGTGGGATTCATCCCAAGTTAACAAGGATGGTTCAACATAGGCAAACTGATGTTATACACCACATGAACAAAAGAAAAGACTGGGACTTCCCTGGTGGTCCAGTGGTTAAGACTCCGTGCTTCCACTGCAGGGGCATGGGTTTGATCCTGGTCAGGAAACTAAGTACCGCATGCCACACAGCGCAGCCAAAAAATTTTTTAAATTTAAAAAAGAACAAAAGAAAAGACAAAAACCACATGATCATCTCAATGGATGCAGAAAAAGCATTTGAAAAAAATTCAACATCCACTCGTAATAAAAACTCTTACCAAAGTGGGTATAGAGGGAACATACCTCAACGTAACAAAAGCTATTTATGACAAACCCATAGCCAATATGATAACAGTGAAAAGCTGAAAGCCTATCCACTAAAATCTGGATAAATACAAGGATGCCCACTCTCACCACTTCTATTCAACATATTACTGGAAGAGTTAGCCACAGCAATCAAACAAGAAATAAAAGGCATCCAAATTGGAAGGGAAAAGGCAGAACTGTCATTATATGTAGATGACATGATGCTACACATAGAAAATCCTAAAGACCTGACACAAAAACTACTAGAACTGATAAATGAATTCAGCAAGGTAGCAGGGTACAAGATTAACATACAGAAATCTGTTGCATTCTTTACACTAACAATGAAATACCAGAAAGAGAAAGTTAAAAAAAAAATAACAAAAAGCAAAAAAACAACCTTTTAAAATCACATCAAAGAAAAATACAAGAAAATACTTAGGAATAAACCTGACCAAGGAGGTGAAAGACTTACATGCTGAGAACTATAAAACATTAATAAAGGTAATTAAAGATGATTCAAAGAAATGGAAAGATATCTCAGGCTCTTGGATTGGAAGAATTAATATTGTTAAAATGGCCATACTAAGCAAAGCAATCTACAGATCTAATGCAATCCCTATCAAATTACCCATGACATTTTTCACAGAACTAGAACAAATAACCCTAAAATTCATATGGAACCATAAAAGACCCAGAATTGCCAAAGCAATCCTGAGAAAGAAGAACAAAGCAGGAGGCATAACCCTCCCAGACTTCAGACAATACCACAAAGCTACAGTAATCTTAAAACAGCATGGTACTGACACAAAAAACAGCCATATGGATCAATGGAACAGAACAGAGAGCCCAGAAATAAACCCACACACCTACAGTCAATTAATCTTTGCGACAAAGGAGGCAAGAAGATACAATGGGAAAAAGACAGCTCCTTCAGCAAGTGGTGCTAGGAAACGTGGACAGCTGCATGTAAATCAATGAAGTTAGAACACACCCTCACGGCATACACAAAAATAAACTCAAAATGGCTTAAAGACTTAAATGTTAAGACATGACACCACAAAACTCCTAGGAAAGAGCATACACAAAACATTCTCTGACATAAATCCTAGCAACATCTTCTTAGGTCAGTCTCCCAAGGCAATAGAAATAGAAACAAAAACAAACAAATGGGACCTAATCAAACTTACAAGCTTTTGCACAGCAAAGGAAACCATAAACAAAACAAAAAGACAACCCACAGAATAGGATAAAATATATACAAATGATGTGACCGACAAGGGGTTAATTATCAAAATATACTACAATGAGGTACCACCTCACACCAGTCAGATGGCCATCATTTAAAAAAATCTACAAATAACAAATGCTGGAGAGGGTGGGGAGAAAAGGGAACCCTCCTCTACTGTTGGTGGGAATGTAAGTTGGTGCAGCCACTATGGAGAACAGTATGGAGGTTCCTCACAATACTAAAAATAGAATTACCATATGACCCAGCAATCCCACCCCCGGACATATATCCAGACAAAACTATAAGCCAAAAAGATGCATGCACCCATATGTTCATAGCAGCACTATTTACAATAGCCAGAACATGGAAACAACCTAAATGTCCATTGACAGATGAATGGATAAAGAACATGTGGTATATATAAACATACAATGTTATAATACTCAGCCATAAAAAAAGAATGAAATCGTGCCATTGCAGCAACATGGATGGACCTAGAGATGATCATACTAAGTGACTAAAGTCAGAAAGAGGGAGACAAATACCATACGGTATCACTTACATGTGAAATCTAAAACATAACACAAATGAACCTCCCTTCGAAACAGAAACAGACTCACAGACATAGAGAACAGGCTTGTGGTAGCCAAGGGGGAGAGTGGGTGGGGTAGGGAACGACTGGGAGTTTGGGGTTAGCAGATGCAAACTATTACATACAGAATGGATAAACAACAAGGTCCTACTGTATAGCACAGAGAACCATATTCAATACCCTGAGATAAACCATAATGGAAAAGAATATTAAATATTAAATTATTAATTTAATAATTTAAATATTAAAAATATTAAATATTAAAAGAATATTTAAAAAAGAATGCATACATACGTAGATCTGAGTCACTCTGCTGTACGGAGAAATTAACACAACGTTGTAAATCAACTATACTTCAATTTAAAAAAAAGATGAGAAATCCTCTTCCATAAAGAGCATTAAACTGAATACAACACTCACCAGAAAAATAAAGTCCACAAATCACATAAGGAGGAGAAGTGCCAGGATGAGGGAAGGCCACAGAGGAGGCAGCACTGGTGCTAAAGAAAGTTAAGGCTTCAAAGAGTTAAGAGGAGAGACTCCAAGTAGAAGACCCAACATTACCAAAGCCTGGGAGTTGGGAAAGAACGGGACACACCTGGGGAACCACTCGGAGGGCAGGTGTTTGCAATTTGGCTCTACAATGGGTTGGGCCACAGGTGAAGGGCTTCAGACAGTAACTTCATTCTGTGAGCAGTGACAGCCTGTGGGGGTGCATGTGTCCTGAGGAGAGCTGCACATTGGATTCATCTGGTAGTGGCGGGGAAGAAAGAGGTATTCCTCGAGAACCAGAGGTCATTTTCAAGGTGTTAGCAGCAGAGGTGTGGGAGAAGGGAGGGACACACAAATGCTTCAACAGTGAAAACGGAGAGAAACCACGGTTTCTAGACTAGGTGACAAAACCAATAAAAGAAATGGAGATGCTGGGATATGCAGAGATGAGAAGAAAGATGCAGAAGTGTTATTTCATAGGAAAAGCAGTATCCTCGTTGAATATTATGGGATCACAATGCTATTTAAATATGAGGAGCACCTGACTCCAATGGAAAACAAATACTGATGTGCAGCTCTTTCATTTTAATAAAACCAATGAGCTTTCCACATGCTGTTAGAAAGCCGAGGCTTATAACTACTTTTGAATCCTCTAGGAAGTTTCAGAAACGCTCCCGTCGGTACTCACCGGCTCTCTAGAAACTGTGAGGCAGGGAAAATGTTTATTAGTCAGCTTGATTTTCAAGGTTCGGGCATTCTGGGCAGTTTTCAAGGCTCGAGATAAACTTTCCGATGTTAGCTCTAAATAAATCGCATTGTTTTCTGCGGAGACACCTTCCACTTGAAATTCGCTGAAGAAGTTCTCCTAAGGGAAGAAAAGGGGGAACGTGTGTGCTCTTTCGGCGGCATTCGTGGCGGGCAGGGGTGGGGGCGGTTTGCAGGCCTCTCAGAGCCTCCGCTCACCTGCTCCAGCTCACACCACATGCTCACCCCTCCACGGGCCACCCTGTCAGAGAGGACGAAGTTCCACTTCTCCGGACTGATACGCAGAGTGCAGGTTTTGGCAAGCCTGGCTATCACGTTACTGACTCCTACAGCGAAGGATTCGAGTAAGGAATTACTAAGAAGCATGCCAAGTATCCCAGACTCTAACTTACCTCGCAGAACTCCCTGTTCGGCCCGACGAGCTGGCCGGTGGGAAAATCACGTTTACGCTGGTGCCCACCGGGAAGCCTTTAATGCCTCCCACAACCCTGCGCGGTTCGCATCACCAGCCATCAGCGCTGGAATAAGGAAACCCAGATTCGGAAGTGAACTGGCGCCGACTGGCCGCCTTCATCCCTCCCACGTCCACTCGGGGCCGCCGGGTGCTGCAGGGATGGCGGCAGGGCCAGGCGCCGCAGGGGGCGGGGGAACCAGCGGGGCCCGGGCTGTGAAGGACGGTCTGCGCCAGATAAAGGTGTCTGTGGCGCCAGCGGCCGGGTTAAGAAAAGACACGAGACAGGACTCAAGCCTCAGGGACAACCCCCGGCACCTGCGCCCGCCCCATCCTCCAGCGGCCCGCCAGCCCAGCGCGGCCCCATCCTCCTCGCGGGGCCCCGGCCGCTTGCACTGCCCCCTCCGGGCCTCCCGCCCTCCCCTCTGCCCTCCTCCCCGCCGCCCGGGGCCGACGCGGCCCCCACTCACGCGTGAAGTTGTTCTGACAGGCCGCATCCACGAGCTTAGCCCGAAACTTCATGGCGCGACGCAGCCCGTGCGGGGCGCCCGTGCGCGGCCCGCTCCAGGGACCCCAGCCTTACGCTGCCCGCCGGAAACGCCACCGCGGGCCTGGGTTCTGCCTGGCTTCCCCGGACGCCCGCCCGCGGAGGAGAGGAGGGCTTTCGGGTCGCGCCCCTGGGCTGAGGCGACCTCTGCCGGAAGTGACGCGTCCTCCGCCCGCAGGTGCCGGAAGTGACGCGTCCTCCGCCCGCAGGTGTCGGAAGTGGTTCTGACGATTTGAAGTTTGAGCTCCGTGATCCCTATTTCCAGTTCTCCTTTACAGCATGAGAAATAACATCAATCCCTTATTTAGAAAGTATTGAGTAGAGTTACCGCTTAAGTACACACCTCTCTGGGCTAGGGGAGCTTTAGAACCTCCCTCGGCTCAGACGTTCGCACTAGTACCTCCGCGGTGCAGGACCACGTGGGATGATGTTGTGAAATTGTTTCAAATTTAAACTTTTAAACTGTGCAAAACGCAGGATGTTTAAAGAACACTGATGTGAAGTGTTAATTTTGGAGTCTTATCTCAAGATGAACTTCACCAGAGCCTGTTAAAAAAAAAATCTCACAGCAGAGGGGCTTCCCTGGTGGCACGGTGGTTAATAAAAATCCGCCTGCCTATGCGGAGGCCACGGGTTTGAGCCCTAGTCCAGGAAGATCCCACATGCCATAGAGCAACTAAGCCTGTGTGCTGCAACTACTGAGCCAGTGCTCCCTAGAGCCCACGCACTGCAACTACTGAGCCCGCGTGCCACAACTACTGAAGCCCACACGCCTAGAGCCGGTGCTCTGCAACAAGAGAAGCCACGGCAGTGAGAAGCCCGCGTGCACTGCACCAAAAGCCCCCACGCAGCAAGAAAGACCCAACGCAGCCACAAATTAATTAATTAATTAATTTAAAAAAAAATCTCACAGCAAAAGTGACATAAATGGAGTGGTAGAAGTTTGAAAAACAAAACGAGAAATAGAACAATTGTCTCCAACTTGGTTTTTCAGAGACAAGATTGTCCATGTTACGAATGTTTTATTTTTAATGTGCTTTGCAAACAGAAGCCTACAACCTTGTTTTTACCTTGGTGTATAGAATCAAGGTATGATAAACAGTAAAAACAGATCCTTTTAAAAGTGCAAAATACGAAAATTACAAGCAGTTCTGCCTATTTTAAGACTATAACATGAAGGTAGACTCCAATCTACATTTTTACAAGTGTTTGCCAAGCCAAACGTGATTAATGTCACATTTAAATTTTTTAGTAAGGAAACATGCTTTTTAGTACTTCACAAGTTAATTTTAAAGTAGATACATCATTGAATGAGGTGGTTGCTATGGAGGTCATGAATATGATTAAATACTAAGTAAGCTTTGTAAACAGTGTTTCATAATATATTGATATTTACTTCAAATCACTTATTTTTTTGCCATAAAATAAGAAAACCGAGTTGTTTAGTCATAACAACATCAATGGTGTTGGGTGTTGTGGGGAAAATTGTCTAACCATGGACGATGAGTTGTTCTGTTCAAGAGGAAAAAAATTAAAGCTCTTTGGCAATATTAACAAAAAAAGATTTTTAAAAAAAATTTGCTAAGAAGATATGTGAGTATACATTCTGCACAAAGGCCCAAATGATATAGGGAATTTTGACCCAACAAATATAAAATTAAGTTGCAGTGACCTTTTCTGGAAAGATAACAGGAATCTTATGTTTTCTTGCAGTTTTCTTAAATAGGTTTGGCAAATTAATAATTCAGGCTAAGCCTGTCATTAGGACTCAAGTGCTATTGTTACTTGGTTCCCATTCTTGAAAGAGTAGCAAAGATGGGTGGTCCAGAAACTAGATAACAGTCTTTGGTACAGGGAGAATTGGCAAACTTAAAGCATTTGAAATGATTAGAAATGTATTTGGGTCAATTTTACCAAAGTAAACTAATTTATATTTTGATATCTCTCTAATTATAGCTATTAGTTGATAATCCATACATACTTAATGAACTGACTTGAATTTCATTACACTAATGAGGCTGTGTCTTGCTTCAGTCTTTTGGACCTTTTTGCTGTGGTTTGCTCTGTGCCGTACCATCTCTCAGAGAGGCACGCCATCCTGGATCCATCTTTATTTATGAAGGTCATAATCCATATGATAATATGATTATAAATCAATAAAAATGGACTTTTTGCATGCTTCTTAGAAAAAAATAATAATTCAATAATTTCAGTATTGATCATTAAATATATTGACACTACTTCCCTACATTTCTTCCAAACGTTTTGAAGGCAAGGAATGAGGTCACCAGAGCTCTCTAGAAGCCTGTGTGGTACTGATTTTTCTAATGCAATGTGTAGTCATATTGTTGTCTTTCTAGCTAATACATAGTATTCTAATGTATATGATTATAAGATCCGGGGAGCAGTGTTGATGTTACTCATGATGTTTGTTTATTGTGCAAGGAAATGCCCTCATCTTGCAAATGGAAATACAATGAGTGAAGCATACAAAACATCAATCAGGGTGTGGAGTTGGAAGTAAGGAACTAACCTTTCTATAGCTGCAGAGATGGTAAACTCCACCTAGATAAGTATCATGAATTTAGTAGCTGTCACCCAAAGCTGCATCCGAATTTTTATAGAAGTCAAGTCTGCTCCCCTTCTCCCCACCCCATCTCTCCAACATGAAGGGCAACAACATTTAAAGGTGGACCCCAAATTACTAGCTGTTATCAGGATAGGAAATTGGCTTTAAAAGGGAAAAACAAACCAACAGAACAGAAAACTATTTCTTTTTCTTTTAACATAAATGACAGATTTGGGAGTGTCAGAATTCTGGGCGATTGACGCGAAGGCTTATTTAATCCCAAATTTAAAATTAACTTGTTTTCTTGCCAACTAACATATTCCCATCATCCCTTAAAACTGACCAGCTCTTGATTTTATGACCTATTTCTCGAACCCATCCTCTCTCCATCCCTGCCACTGCCCCCTTCCCTTTCTTCCTCCTGTACCCAACAAAACACTTCTCGAATGTTCCTGGCTGGCTCACAAGCCTTCCCAACCCTCACTGCACCAGCCCCACCAGAATCATCAGATGTGTTATGAACAGGGGCCATGCAAACGGGATGTAAAGCGGAGAACATGACAGATGGGTCTTTTTGCCCTCAAGCTCTGCGTACATCTGTCCTGTCTGCAGTCCTTCTCCTTCTCCATTTTACCCCTCACATCCTCTATACACTCTGTCCACTTGGAACAGCTTAGTTTTCCCAGTCGAATGTGCCCGTCTCTTTCCAAGCCTTTGTGTTCCTTCCCTGTGCAAGGCCCTTTCTATCCTCCCCCCACCCCAGGCGGACCTGACTTGCCCTGGAGGACCCAACCGGATGTAGAATTTGTCTCCTCCATCCCCTGAAGCCCTGGGCTATCATGCTGACTGTCCTTTTAAGTTCCCACAGCACCTAGCAGAAGCCCATCAGAGCACTTACTATGCTGAAACCACTCTGCTTCTGTCTCACTCCCCAACTAGGCTGTAAGGCTCCTTGAGGACATGGGCTCTTACTTACTTCACAGCCCCAGAACCTTGTACGGTTTTGCACCCCTCCGTCTATGCCAGTACTTGGCATGGACTGATGACACTTCATCCTGTATCAGACCATCAGAATCACAGTCAGAGGCAAGCAAGCAGGTTCAGCCTAAGGCCAGCCCCTCGGTCTTAGGGGCGTGTGGCCCAGCAGAGGTACATGGGCAGCGTGACTGAGAGCAGGGGCGTGTTCCCAGATGGCCCTGCTCAGGCCCACCGCCCAGAACGTCTGGGACCCAGGGTAGAACGGGTTGGGGGGTGGGGGGCAGGCAGGTCCAGGGAGCAAGCCAGGAGAGCACAGGGACACCACCTAGGGCCACGACACACAGGACCGACGGAGAAGCCACCTCCCCGGGCGCAGGCTTTTCTCAAACTAGCCACAGCGCAGTGAGCCCCCACATTCTAAACGGGAGACTTCGAGATGCTCTGGCAGCCTTCCGATTCGACGCCGGGGCTGAAGACCCACCAATTCCAGTCGGCTGCCGGTGCTTCTTGCAACTGTCCTGGTGAAGCAGGGAGAAAATGTGAAGTCCCGGGAGAGAGGTGAGACCCTGTCTACAAATAAGGCCTGACCCCACAAGAAGCCCCCCAAGGCGTTCACAGCCTACAGCCTGCGTGACCATCCCGGCGAAGGGCCAGAGTGCTGCCCCCAGGGCTGCCTTCCTCCAGCGCTGCTCAGGCCACTCCAGCCACAGGTGTGAAAAGCCCAGGGACCGCAAGATTGTTCCACTTCATGGTACAGGTGAAATTACTTAATTTTAACAAAGTTTGCAACAGCGCTACACACATCCAAAACTCAGAACCGTGTCAGAAGTACTTCACTGTCATCGAGCAACAGCCCTGACTGCAAATCTCCTCTTTTCAACTCACAGAGCCCCCCCGACCTCATGCCCCCTTGTCCGCGGTGTCCCAATCACGGGCCCCACGTGTGCCGGCACCCCTGGGCTATGCCATCCAGCCTTTCCCAAGACCACGCGCTCCCCGCTGGGCAGCCCGCTTGTGCTCTACATCCACCCTGCTGTCACCCATGTCCCATCAGCAAGTCACGGCTAACTGTCTAACAACGTAGGAACTGGGGACATCATAGGAACTAAAACTAAGAACTACGCTTCTACGTATATTATTTCATCAGCTCAAATCCATATCCCTAAGGCGCTACCAGACCTCAGTGCATGGAAACTTATCTTTACCAGCTCAGCCTTGGCTAACAGGGTCCACAGCACCTAATCTGTGTGTTGGGGGGGGGGGGGACTGCTAGAGCTTAGGTGAAATGAAATGGACAGAGGCCCCTCTTCTTGGGGGAAGGAACGAGAGCGGAGTGGGGCAGGACCCGGTGCCAGCAGTGACTGCCAGCAGGGGAAGAAGGAAGAAACCCATCAGGATTAAAATCGAGTCCTAAAACCAGCTCAGTCACTGACTTTTTACAAACTTTGCTGAGATTATTTTAGTAGCACACTTTTAAGTAACTCTAAAACGCTGGCCTAAGGTGCTTCCAGAATTCTCAATGAGGCGGCGCCCATGATGGGGCCTCAATCAGATCTTATCATGTGACATTTACATTGTTTCAAGTGACAATTCCTGTTGACTTCAAAAACATTCAACGCTAAAATCAACACTTCTACAGGTCTAACCGGTGTTTTCTCCCATTCAGGGAAACCAGAAGCCAGGAGCTTATTTTTAGGACGTTCACAGTACACGTGATTAAGGTGACCTGCTATCCAAGAGTGGTCACAGTAAATGAACGTCATCTATTTAAAAAGCAGGGGATGGCTTTCCTTAACCATTATGCTGCTCTTCTATAAAATTAGCTGCTTCTGGCTTTTAAAGGTCAACTTGCATTATCCCTCACCTGCGTCTCAGAGCGTATGTAAGTATAATTACGTAAATAAAGAGTTGGTAAAATGTGGAAACTGGTGGCCCTCAACAGCAAGTCAGCTCTATCCCTCTTCTTCTTTGAGGAAAAATGCTCAAAACAGAAAAGAGTTGCGTCTGGTCCCACCGCCAGCTGGACGTGGGTGAGCTGCTGCTGGAATGGCAGTGACACGGTGCAGTGCTAAAGTGTCTGACAGCGACAGAAGCATTACTGCTGAGTAGAGCTAAAATCAGATCTGCAAGTTCTTCATCCAAATTCCCTTTTAAACTGTATTCTGCGTAGACATTCACAGAAGAGCAAGGCGTAACCAACCAACCACGAAGCACCACTTCTAGAACAGGAAAGCAGCACACGCCCACGGTAGAGTTGCTCCGGCAGTGGCAGGCCCCCAGTGCTGCCAGCTCAAGGCAGGGTGACCACCTGCCCACGTGCTGGACAGAGACGGCCTCGTGGGAGTGCACACCCAGTCTGGGCCATCCTGGGGGCTGCCTAGGGGGAAAAGAGTGGCCCACGTTCCAGGCCAGGTGCTGTCTTGGGGAGCAGATACAGGAGGAAAGGCTGGCCGGTGGCCGGCCCACCGTCCCAGATGACGTCGTTTCTGCTGGGTCTGGCCATTGGTTTATACTGGAAACGAGCTGTCTGTGGTGAAGCCCGGTAGGAACCGGGCAGGCCGGTGCGCTCAGGGACCAGCGACACTCTAATTGGCTAACTTCCCAGTAAGCATGAAACTGGGGGCCTTGTCACACGGCAAGGTGGGCCGTGGTGCTATGGCATCGCGGGCCACTGGGTGGCACAGGTGGGCCTTGGTGGGGACAGGAGGAAACGGGAGTGGAAGCCGGGTTACTCGGAGCAGACAGTGCTGTGCAGCAGGAAGGGGAACCAGCGCCGGGCCAGGAGCCCAGTCGCACAGCATTGCGCGGCCCCCGCCCAGTGACAGCTGAGTGACAGCCGTTGCCGAGGCGGCCCCTCACAGGGACCAGTGAGAAACCCTGAGGGACGCTCGCTGCTTTGTAGCTTTTGTCCTGCGCCAAAGAGGTGCCAATTTACCCTAAAAATGCCCAGATATGGGGCTGTGTCACACTGACACGGTAGGGGGTAGGGGGGGAGACAGTACTCAGAATGATTGGCTGTAAATGCCAAAGGAATCCAAGACCTTCCGATGTGACCAGGTGCCAAGCAAGGCCACGTGGTGCAGGTCGGAGCGTCCCCTCCCTCCCCCCATTCCCACAGGGCCCCAGATCCACCCAGGCTCAGGGGTGAGGCCGAGGCAGCTACCGCCACAAGGACCGGGTCACGTTAAGGGGACCATCCAGGGCTCAGAGGACACAGTGGAGCAGAGGCAGGGGTTGGGGGGAGTGGGCTCTGCTCACTGTGACATCAGCTCTATTCTCAGCTCAGCCTGACGTGTACGAGGACGTTTCTCATCTCTACTTCGTTTCTTGGCTGTCAAGACTTGTCCTAGTGTGAAAATGCAAGTAGCAAGAGAGAACCGTTTTGCTTTCGTCCCTTTGCTTAAATATTCTGCACTGAATTATTCCTACAGAAGTCAAGTTATGCTTACACAGACACAGAGAGAATCCCCACCGAAGACCTGGGGGGCCTGATCTCCATCTCTGGGGCCCTCACGCCAGCTGCTCTCCATCGCTGGGGGTCTGTATGTGGGTCCAAAGCCAGACTGCCAGGATCTGGGGCTACACAAAGCTTGTCCAGATTGACTTTTTTCTTACTGATGTGCAGTATTTGAGCGACTTACACCTCAAGAGAGAGGTGCATAGAACTGGCCATAACAAGCTTGCAAAAAACCAAGTACACCTCCGGAGGCGAATGGACCCTTCCTTGTTTTGAGTTTCAGATTTTGAAAACCAAAACCCAATTCACGTCGGATTGGTAATATATGAAAAAAAGGGTCACATCATCCCTCAGCATGAACCACGAGAAGGAAACGGGGCCGAGGCTGTGTGTGAGGCAGGGGTTCCAATCTCCTGTCTACGCCAACTGGACTGGCGGGGACTGGCCACCCGACCTGAGACTCAGCTGGAAGTAGAGCTGCTGCTTTCCCTCACCTCCAAAACCCACCAACAGGCACTTTCGCCACTTTGACAAGGTTCAACTTTGAAACCGAGGTTTTCGTATGTTCGCCTCACACCTGGGCGATGGTGACATGCCTGGGAGCCCTGGCCTGGACACCCCGTGGGACAGCCTTCCAGGCTTGTGGCTGAATTGAGGGAGGCCCAGCATAGGCCCTGGACTCAGAGTCCGCAGGCTGTGGGCCCATCTCGAGGGGATGTGTGCTCTCCACGCTTGGTGCCCCCCATTGAAAGCTGGGCGCCTTGAGGAGTGGAGAGCTGGACTGACGGAGGGGACCCCGGCACAGGGCCTAGTGTGGTTCAGTTTGACTGGGGTCCGTGTGGAGTGTCCGGCAGGGCGGGGGGGGCCTGAGGGCCTGGGTGCCCTGAGGGCTGGCCACATGGGTGGCCCTCCACTGAATCCTGGACTCCCTCCCCCTCCCCCGGATGGCAGGCAGCCCTGGGACCTCCACACCGCTGTGCAGGGCCATCCCTTCCTCCTGCCAGGCCCCATTACCTGCCAGCCTCCTTGCCCAGCCTCCCCTGGGCCCCCCTTCCTGGCTTCTCTCTGATTTCTGACGCCCCACCCTCACCCCCTCCTTGCTTTCCTCCCCGGAGACCTGGGGCTTGTTAGCACCTTGCCCAGAATTTTAAATCAGATTGGAAATCTCATTGCATACACGGAGTTAGCCAATTAATACTATTTACCTCAAGCAATATCCATTTTTTTCCCATAACCATGATTTTTATGGCTACATAATTTCTGATACAAAAAAGTTCCATCATAGAGATTCTCACTTCTGCCTTGTAGTGCACTTAAGTTGTTTGCAGCGTTTCCATGTTAGGAATAAGATGATACACATGTCTGTGAACAGGGCTGGTGGGAGGGGGCTCCTGCCCTCCTCTCCTTAGACTCAGAAGGGTAATTTCTGGGACAAAGACATGAACCTTCAGACCTGTGATCTTGTTAGACAGCTGCTTCCCAAAGTGGCTGTACGTGTTTGCAACCCCAGTGTTTCCCCCTGGGCCTCATAACCTCCCCCTGCCCCCGAGGGCCCATTGTGTCCTGTTCACAGGCTCTGTTGATCACCCCCCACGGCTGCGGGGGAAGGGGGGGTGGGAAGCACGGAGCCATTGGGTTTTGGGGCTGTGCCTAGTGTCAGGGTGAAGCCAGTCCCATGTCTTAGGCTGGAACTTCATTTTCTTCATCCCTAAAATAGACGTATCTTCCCTAACTTTCATACACAGTTCTTGCTTGGATCGAGTTTTATAATAATAGTGAGAATAGGTTACAAATAGCAAGAAATGTAAAGGAGAAACTAACACACTATTGTAAAACAGTTATACTCAAATAAAGATGTTAAAAACAAAAAAACAAAAAAACCCCCCAAAACCCCAATGCTGTATTATATACCTGAAAGCTGTTAAGAGAGTAGATCTTAAAAGTTATTACCAGGCAAAAAGATAATTATGTGAGAGGACAGAGTCAGCCTTATCGTAGTAATCATTTCTCAGTGTATATGTGTAGCAAATCATGTGTACACCTTCAACTTACATATGCTGTATGTCAATAATATCTCAATAAAACTGGGAAAAAATTACATGTAAAAAAAATAGCAAGAAAACACACAAAGGTGAGACTTACCAATATTACTTTTCCTGCTACTTATATCTGAAATACCTGTGCAGTGATTTATTCTGAAGTTAAGCATTTCTGTTATTTTTCATGTTATGGTCGGTGTTCCATCACAGTGTGACCTCTAAAAATGATTTTTATGCTATATTCCTTAAATAGTCCTCTTTCTGTTTAGTTATTTACCTTTCTTCTCCAAAATATTATTGATAGTTTACCCATCCACGTTCCTTTTGAACATTTCTTGGCTTTTATTGAGCCCTAGTTGATCTACAATGTTGTATTCTTTTCTGGTGTGCAGCAGTTAATTCAGTTATAGATAAATATATATATATATTCACATTATTTTCCATTAGAGTTGGCTACCAGATATTGGATGAAGTTCCTTTTCGACAATTCTTAATCTTATTCCTCTTTACCCTCTTTTCTTTTCTTTTCTTTTTCAATTCATTAAATTGCGTGCAGTAAAATCCACTCGTAAACATTGTGACAAAAGCGTAGGGTCATGGAACCACTACCACACTCGACATACAGAGCGGCTCCGTCCTCACTGCCTTCTTAAAAGAGTCATTCTTCCACACAACTTGCCTCCCTGCAAATGGCTTTTCTTTTTCCAGGACTCCAGCACCCCCCCCCCACCCCCGCTGAGTCTCACGTCCTCTGTTAATCATCCCCAAACAAACCCAACAAGGAGCAAAAGAACCAGCTGCCCAATTACTCTGGAGTTTTTATCTGCTTCTCCAATTTCTTGCCGTAATTTCCACCTGCTACATTTAGTACGTGCTTCGCACGTAATAGGTGCTAAATAAATATTGATCCATAGGGTCTCATATCTCTCTTCTCTCTCACACACGCAGATGCTGAAAAAGAAAGTATCTGTGTTAAGGACAGCCAACACTTTATGGCTCTCAGATAGCAGATTTAACAAAATACAGTTTTATAGTATATTTGGATCTGTTTGAGAAAGCTGTCTTAAATTGGAAGAAGTTAAAACACCTTAAAAAAAAAACCCGTTCTTTTGTTTGGAATAGTCTATAAAATACCATCTCCACCAATTTCGTGTCTTTACACTTGGCGAGTACTGACTTTCCCGTCTTGTGTCTGTGATCGATAGCGATTGGCGTGGCTGTAATCGCTCCCCGGGGCCTTTTCTTTTGTTCCTCTGCATTTGACACCGAAGACTTCACAGTGGGAGGGGAGGGGCTGCCAGCAACACACCTGGCTCTGCAGCCGGACCGCAGGCTTCACTTAAACAGCGACAAAGTCCTGTAAACCGCAGTCCCTAAATCGGCCCTTAAGCCCCAGGCCAGTGAGACTGAGCCGTGGAGTTTGATCCTGGGGTCGCCGACTTTACTGCGGCATTTACGCGCCCTCCCCCGGGCTTTACTGCGGCACTGCCCCGCCCTCTCTCTGGGCTTTACTGTGGCATTTACGCACCCTCCCCCAGTGCGAGGGACGGTGTTTACCGTGCGCGGCTGGGGCCCAGGAAAGTAGGAGCCCGCCTTGGGCAGATGAAGTCGGTTCGCAGCCGTCCCGAAGCCAAGACTGGACGGGATCTGCTGATGTAATGCCAACAGGCTGAATGTGAGTAGCCTAGAGTTGGACAGACTTGTTTTCTTTTTAAAAAATTTTTTGGCAGGGCTGCATGGCATATGGGATCTTAATTCCCTGACCAGGGATCGAACCCGTGCCCCCTGCAGTGGAAGCGTGGAGTCTTAACCACGGGACCACCAGGGAAGTCCTCTGAACAGACTACTTTTGGGAGCAGTTTTAGCTTAACGGCAAAATCGAGTAGAAGGTACCGAGGTTTCCCATACGTTCTCTGCCCCGACACGGAGGGTCTCCCCTATCATTAATATTCTAGAGCGTTTTTAATAAATCTGCAGCTTCTAGTAATATTCTAGGAAGGTCAGACTGCCTGAGTGAGATGGACAAATTCTCCCCACCCAGCTTGCTGAGTTCCATTCAGGGGTTTCCTCTGTCTCTCCTTTGTCTCAAGTGGGTCCTGGATGTCAGTCCCTTGGGCGCTTGAGCTTGTGGCCACGAGGGGGCTGCCCCTTCCAGTCCACTCCTGGTGGAGCTAGAGGCTCTGTGCTTGCCTCCATCTCTATACACTGAAAACCACATGGAACCTCCAGAGCCATCTCCTCCCTGGAACCTGTAAATGTTACCTGTGTGGACCTTATGTTGGGACGATTACCTGGGATTGTCTTGGGGGGCCTGGTGTTATCAAAAGTATGCTCGTAAGAGGCAAGTAGGAAGGGCGGGCAGGGAGCAGGTGATGCCTTCATGGAAGCAGAGATTGGAGTGATGAGCTTTGAGGATGGAGGAAGGAACCACAAGCCAAAGACTACAGGCCACTAGATGCCGAGAAAGCAATCAAGGGCTGTTCCTTCCTTAGTGCCTGCAGAAGGAACAGCCTTGCAATGCCCTGATCTTGGTCCTGAGGCCCACTTTAGATTTCTGGCTTCCGGGAGTATGAGATGACAGATGTGTGTAGCCTGTGACAATTTGTTGCACCAGCAATTGGGAACTCATACAAGTTTCTATAAAATAATAGAAATCCTTCTGTGTGCACATGGTGGCCTGTCAGGGCACAGTCCTGTGTCTGCAGAGGATTGGCCACTGACTTGTCTTATTCTTTATCATCTCAACTATCCCCATGATTTTATCTTCTGCTTCTTAAAAAAAAAAAATCACTTTTGGGAAACTGAAAAGACATAGCATATGTTACATTGGCCAAAGTTTGTAACTTCTTCCTCTGCTCATGTCTTTCTTCGGTGGGATGATACTGCTATTGTCTCACAGAGTTTGGTGAGTTTCATGTATTTCTCCAGCATCCAGGCAGAAGGCACCTTGCACTGAGTGCTCCGGGGTTCAGTCCATCTAACTGGCACTTTCCGTGCAGGCTGAGTTTGGCCTCTAATGGTGTTTGGTGACGGGGCAGGCTCAGCCCTGCAGCCTGAGGATCAACAGCAAAGTCAGCATAGAGTTGACACTACGCTGTCATGAAAGTGTAGACCCTGCAGCTCTTCTCAATTAAGAATATCTGAGTCCCCAGATGAAGAATTCCCAACTGCTGAACTTCTGATCCTTTAAAACAAAGAGCAGGGCTTCCCTGGTGGCACAGCGGTTGAGAATCCATCTGCCAATGCAGGGGACACGAGTTCGTGCCCTGCTCCGGGAAGATCCCACATGCCGCGGAGCAACTAAGTCCGTGAGCCATGGCCGCTGGGCCTGCGCGTCCGGAGCCTGTGCTCCGCAGCGGGAGAGGCCACAACAGTGAGAGGCCCGCATACCGCAAAAAAAAAAAAAAAAAAAAAAAAATGCTAGAAACACAATTTTAAAAACAAAAAAGCATACTACCGGCCCTAATTACTTATATTCAACACATAACATCAGTCTGTGAAATTACTATAAGAGTTACCAAACGCTTCGTCTCCAGTGTTGCATTTGTCTAGGCAAGGACTTCACCCACGGTGAGCTCTGGAACGTCCCTGGAGCAGCACCACCTGGGAACTAGTTCTCAGAGGCAGTTGAGCTGGAGACCACAGGGAACAGATCGAATTTATGGTAGTTTATTGGATGAGGGCTCAGGGCTGTAATTTGGGACTTACAGGTGACCCTGTTCTTGTGGCCTGGAGGGATGAGGTCCAGGGGACTCAGGTCCTCTTAACTTTGCTCTGTAATCAAGGTCTTTGCCTGAGAAGTTGGGTTGCGCATGGGGGAGGCAAGCTTCCGGGGGCTACACCCCACCCCTGCTAGCATGGTGTGCTGCTTTGTCTGGGAGCCCAGCCAAGTATGGGAGGAAATCAGGGGATAGGCCAACCTGGCGGGGATATTCGGCTTTGCTGTCTCTTTAAGGATATGCAAAAGGGCAATTAGAGCTACACATTGGAGACCCAGCTCTATGCTGTGAAGAGCTAAGCGTCCCCACCCCAGGCAGACATGGAGATCCGGTGGAGGCAGGTGACCTCTGTGTCCTGCCCACAGCCCCGCCCTGGGGGTCAGCACAGGGTCAGGAGGTCAAGGGTGAGGAAGGCAGCTCTGGGGGCAGACAGTGTACAGCCTCTACTTCCTTGGTTGACTCTGCCTGTTCCAGGGAAACCCACTGTAGACCAATTAAATTAATGATAAGAATCGCCCCTGTAAGATTCCAACAAATAATATCACTTTCTCTGAAAGAGGATTTTGCTTGCTAAGAAAGGAAAAAGTTGTTTGAGCCCTAAGAACAGTAAGAGCTTTGAGAAGAAAAGTAGGTAGCAAGCTGGTTTTCCTGGGAGTGTAGGACCAGGAAAGTTGGATTTAGCCCCTGGCACCCCAGGCAGGAAGCTGACAAGCAGACAGTTTCCTGTTGCCTCTGAGGGCTCAGGAGCCGAGTTCCAGTGTGTTCCAGGCTCTTCTCTCCAGGCATATCACACTCGGGAAGTGTTCGGATCTGGTCGGCAACAAGCTCAGGATGCCAGGTCTGGTTGCTGAGTCTAGAAACCTTGTCTAAGGCACTGTTTTGTTTTGTTTTTGTTTTTTTTAAGGAAAGAAAGGTTCAGGAATTATTATTTTCTTTACTTTGACTTGAGGTAATTAAAAGAAACACATAGACAGTATTGGAATTAAGACAAAAGTGGAAGAAATCCAGATGAAGATAAAATAAAAATGAAAACAGTGGCAGGGTCACAGGGCACATAAAATGCATGGTGTAGATTCACGTACATTTCCAGAAGTCAGCTTTGAGTCTGTTTCTAAGTTTTCAATATCCCACATCAGAGGAAAAGCACGGATAGTTATTAGAGTCCCGTAGCTACAGGAGCAAACTAACTGGTTCCATAGAAACACTGCTTCCCAGAATTGGAGACGTGAGGATTTTATTCCGTGTGGCCTCACAAAGAGGATATGGAGTGAGTGACATAGAGATAGTTTGTTTTCTGTTCTTCTAAATATTAAATAAAAAGCTGTTTTCAAGTGAATTGCCGTCACAGTGCATAAAAATGTTGTCATTTAGCTGCATGCTTTATGGTACCTGGCATTCCTTTAAATGCAGTCACTGTTTGCCATGCATGATGTCAAACTAAGGGTGTAGTGCAAGATTATTTTCTTATTTAAGGGCATTCAAATGCATACATAGTGTTTAGAAATGCAAATCCTTTAGACAGCCTCTTTGATTAACTCTGGCTCTATTCCAAATGGTTATAACAGAGTCCCTTTCACAGAAATAAAATATTATGATTCCAAGACAAAGATCTTCTTAAAACATTCCCTTGGGATCCACCACGTGGAGGTGGTGAAACAGAAATGGGGGCTCTATCGAAAGAGAATTTACAAAGCAGTGGCACCGAGTGCTTTTTCTCCAGCTGCTGCCTTGGCCTGCGAAGGAACGTGTGGGTACCTTCTCCTCTTGTTCTAATACTCAGGGAAGTTTCATTTTTCTAGGGTATCTGGGTGGGAAGTGAAGAGAATACATCGCTTTGATTTACAGTTACAGTGGTCCATTTTTTTCACTGCTGCTTTTCTAACACTTCTCGAAGGATGTTTGTACAATCTCTGCCCGAGCGCTCTTTTTAACAAAGTAGTTATGGAAGACAACACAAATGTATTCTTAACTAGCTAAATCTTCAAAAATATAAAATGAACTGTTAAGTGTGTATATAAATAACTAGAATCAGCTATCTATCACCAGAAAATGTCACATTGCTTGTGCTATAATCTTTCTGTATACCTTTTCTGTATTCATTTAAAAAAATAATTTGCCAAAAAAATAAAATGTGCCATAGTTCCTCTTTTCAGATTTCTTTCCAAGCCGTATTTAAACGTAATCATTTTACATAAGAGTAGTTTTAGATTATTTGATTTGCTTTATGTTTGTTGCATCATACTCTATACATATGTTTTCATGTGTCCTTCTTAACATTATTTTAATGATTCAACATAGTATAATTTGTTTACGAGTGTTAGGATCGTCTCCCATTTTCATTTTGATGCTGAACATAAAGCTGTGGGCAGCTGCTGCTCTGCTCACATCAATTTCTGCTCCGGGATCCTCCCTGAACATGCAGCTCTGACCTGAGACCTTGCCTGTCTCAGAGAAGAGGGGATACAAGATGTGGCTGAACCGTTCAATGCCTCTCAGAGGCTCTGCTCCCAGGGGCTCAGGTAATAACTACCTGTGTGGGTCGAGCAACGCAGGTGGCCAAGCCTGCAGTCACTAAGGCAGCCAAGAAAATCCATCCCACGGAGAAGCCACAAGCTGTTTGAACAATAACAGAGTCTGGTGCAACCGTTATGCTCTCCTGCTGCTCTGAGACACAAGCTACAGCATTTTAACGTAGCAATCAATGCTCTATGACATTTTGTCATATAACGTTTCTAATCTGTTTTCTTTCCTTCCCGACTCCTCAGCACCCTTAGCTACAAATTTGGATAAACGATGTCATCATTTAATCTTTAATATTAAAAGTCTCTAGTGAATCGTGTCAGACTTGTCACTTAGTTCACAGCATGCAAACTGCCCTAGCAGTAGACACCACTCAGAAAAAACTGTTGTTTTGAGGACTGTATTAGAGATTTATTAATTTTACAGCTAAAGACATTTACAGACACAAGTCAAACCATTTCCAAAACATGGAGGAGTCAGGGTTTAAGTAGGATCCAGAAACTAGAATTTCTGTGGGTCTTTTATGTGTTTATGCTACATGTCTTTTTAATATTCAGCCCTTGCTTTCCCACTCACCAGCAAAACGCAGAGTTCATGATTTGATGACTTAACTCTTTTTTGTTCAGCAAATCTTTAAAAAATATATCATTTTAAAATTCATCTTTAGACACTGGAACAAATGATGCACAAGAAATTGCATAAAATTGATAGTGAACTAATATTCTCAGGGCTGCATTGGCACTTTTCAAAATTTTACATATTTGATGAAGAGTCAGGGCTAAATTTTTCCGTAGCTACCTGTGCTAAAAGCCACCATCTATTTCCTAACCCTTAGAAAACATTTCCTTTCCTCTTTCTGAAAAGGAGCAGGATCCGAAGGTCCCTGCCCCCCATGTCCTCCGCCTGCCTTTTGTCGGGGAAAAACTTTAGCCAAAGAAAAAGTTTAATTAGAGAAGTGAGAAGATGTAGAAGCAAAGGAAAGCAGTCAAACAGGACAAAACAATAAGTCTAGTTATTAAGCAAAGCAAAGAACCTTTAGTTCCTCCTCAAGGGCTACAGATAATATTCTGAGCCACGGCCTGTGAGCCGTCTCGTAGATACCGAAACCCCCCAGCAGGTGGAAGAAGTGAGCTACGTGATGACCAGACTGTAGCCGTGACATAAGCCGCCACAACTCCGAGAACTGGCCTCAAAGAAATGGGAACAAACCAACCCTGGAATTGAAGATTAACCGTACCTAAAACAATCAAGATGATGCTGATCAGCCCACCGATGACCAATTTCAAGGTGACTGTCAGAGGTGACTGTGCTGTTTCTGCACGTAGCCCCCTCCCTCCGTCTATAAAAGCTCTTGCCCACTGGTTGCCAGCGGGGGAAGTCGGCCTTTGGACAGGAGCCTGCCCTCCCCCTGGTTGCCGGCCTCCGAAATAAAGCAAACCTTCCTTTCCACCAGCCTTGCCTCTATATCGGCTTTTGAGCAGCAAGCAGCCAGACCCCACCGCTTTCGGTATCATTTCCAACAAACAGAATTCTTATCTTTGGTGATGATTTTCTATAATATTGAGGCTAACAATGCTTTTCACAATCTTTTAAATTCAAATTGTATGCTCATTAAAATTAGCATTTGTAAAGTCACTTGAGGAAAATAAAACTTTAAAATTATAATGAAATTTTAAAATATTTTATTTACTACATCAGTATTAAAAAATATATAATTTTAGCTCTTAAGAAAAAAAATCACTCGTAATCTTCTTATCTCTCTGTTTTTGTTTTCACAGTCCTATCTCTGTGTTTTCCTATACTCATATATGTTTTACATATTTATAACCATAGCAAAGTTACCATTTTGTATTCTCATTTAGTTACTTTATACTAATATAATTATTTTCTCATGTTAATACATAGTGTTTAAAATCATTAACAGCCACATCGTATTTATTAGGCCAATAAACACAGTAAACTTTGTATAATTAAATAATATCTTATTTTTGGAGATTTAATTTATTTCCAATTTTTATTAACACACAATACTAAATGAAATAATTATTTTTCGTCTTATACGTTTTTTTTTTTTTCAAAATACTCTTATCACGGATTCCCAGGAGTGATATTACTGGGTTTGACACTTTTTCATCTCTTGAAATTTGTGCCAAATTGCTCTTCTGAGAGATATTTCAATTTACAGACCTGAACGGTGTATTAGAATGTGTTATTAAGCCATTGTCAATTGTAATTATGAAAAGGTTTGCTGCATAACATTTGTAAGGCTTTTAGGTTTAAACGTTTTTTTCTATTCTTTAAGGTATTTTTAATTATTGTTATTATTATTACTAGTAACAGTAGTCTAAAATATATAGCTAACATATATCTTTATGACCTTTGTTTCTTGGAGTCTTGATATTGTTACATAGAAGCTACTCCAGTCATCTTTTATCTCTGTTACAGATATTCTTCTTTTAATCACATGGATGTTTAATCATATAGACATTTAATCAAATATGTTTATCAATTTATTGATCTATCAGTCAAAAGACAGAAACCCTTCCAGCTATTTGGGCAGAATTTAATACTAACAATGGTTCACTAGTTATAAAAATGTTAACTGCTGGACCCATAGAGTGTGAACTCTAAGTTATCAGGGAGGAGGCATCTACAGGAAGGTGCGGTGAGTGGGGAGGGGTGGCTGAAACTCAGTCCTCTGAGGCTGCTCAGCAGGTACTTTTGCTCTGAGCCCAGAGGAGGTGGCCCGGAGCCTGCAACCCCGACCTCCCAAAGGAGTGCAGCTGCTGGAGAGACAAGGCATCATCGCTGTGGGCTGCACCAGGGACTCCAGGGGACAAACAGGAAGGAGCCCCCCACTTCTCCTCTAGCCCCTGGTCCCTTCACGTGCCGGAAGCACCCCAGCCCCAAATTCACAGAGCTGGGGACAGAAGGGTGGGCTTGGAGCTGAGGGGGGCAAGATAATATCTGCAATAAGAAGTATTGGAAGAGGTTGGACTCCTAAAAGATACATCCCACCTGTACACCTTCATTCTGCCAGAGAGAGAGGTGGGTGTGAAGTGTGTCAATTTATACCTCTATACCTTGCTTTGTACCACAAAGGATTTGTTACTTACCAATTTTCGTGGGAAATCACTGTGTATCTGGGTCCGTGTGAGATTTTGGAATTTATCTTAACTTGGATCAATTCTATAACCTCAGTTGAATCTCAGAAGAGATAGTCAACTGGGCACATACTAAATGAACACATTTTTATTTCCTACCGGCAGCTCTGTCTGTTGTCCCAGCTTTGGCCTTTCTTTGTGAAGCTGAGGACCAAGCTGAGGACCTCAGAGGTGAGACTGGTAACACATTGAACTGAGCCATAGACACTGGGGTAATTGTATTCTTTATTGCCATTTGCATTTTCTGGGGTTTCGGGAGAATATTTAGGCCTCCAAGACACCATGAGTCACTGCTAATATCATCACAATTTGAGAATTCTTGGAATTAGCAAATTTTCTTCTTTTGGCCCCCAAACATAAATAATGGTTGAACGAATGAATGGATAAATAGGACCTCTTTTAAAAATATCAGTCCATCAACTACCAGTTTTCTGTTTCAACCCTGATTCCTTTGCTTGTATATACCCATATCCTGGAGTCATGTGATATGTGATATTTAACCATATGCTGTAGACAAATTACCATGATACCATTCCAGGGATTTCTGTTTTGGACATTAGTACTATTTTTAACTTTTGCTATTGAAATATGACTGCAGAAACTTCCAGTTTCAGTTTCCACAAGTAAAGAGCTCACAAGTTGTCATTCTCTTCTTACAATAAGAAAAAAATGAACAAACTAAAGATCAACAACTATTCTAGGACCCTTCTGAACTCAACAATAAGGAAAAAAATCCAAAAACATAATGGGCAAAGACCAGGTACCTCACCAAAGCAGATATACATTTGGCAAATTAGCGTATGTAAATATGCTTACCATTATTTGTTGTCAAGGAATTGTACACGGGATATCGCTATAGAGCTATCAGAATGACTGGAATCCAAAACACTGACAACACCAAATGCTGGTGAGGATGTGGAGAAACAAGAACTCTCATCCATTTCTGGTGGGCCTGCGAAAGTGAACAGTCACTTTGGAAGACAGTTTGGTAATCTCATACAAAGCTACGCATGGGCTCACTATACGATCTAGCAATTGGCTTATCAACCTTAACAAGTTGATTGAAAATTTATGTTCACACAAAAACCTGTACAAATGTTTATAACAGCTTTAGCCATAATCACCAAACCAGAAGCAGACAAGATGGCCTCCTGTAGGTGAATGATAAACAAATTCCGGTCCAATCATACAATGGAATGTTATTCCACTCTAAAAAGAAATGAGCTATCCAACCACAAAAAAAGACATAGGGGAAAAGATAATACACATTGTTAAGTGAAGAATGCCAGTGTAAGAAAGCATATACATTGTTTGATTACAATTACATGATATTCCGGAAGAGGCAAAACTATAGATGCAGTAAAATGATCAGAGATTGCCAAGCGTTCAGGGGAGGGGGAAGAAATGAATCAGGGTATCACTGGGGAATTTTAGGGAAGCAAAATCACTTCGTATGAAACTGTAAAGGTGGATGTGAGACCTTTTACATTTGACGAAAGCCATAGAATTTTATGGCCTGAAAACTGAACTTTAATGTATTAAAATTAAAAAAAATCATTTAGGCGTTTGGGGACCCAGGAAGGAAAGCAGACTGTGAGAAATGAATATAATTGTATTACAAACGTATGAAAGAGTCTCAGCGAAGGGAACGGGATGGGGAAGGTGTGGGTGTAAGTAACTTTGGAAATGAATTTAGTCTGTGGGACTAAAGGCAAAAGGAGCTGCGTATAAGCACGTTACGCCAGTTGATAGCATTACTTCCCACGGGAGTATATTAAGTAAATGGGAGGCAGAGGGTGGGGTCAGGTTTCTCACTGTGGGAGTGGCATTTACAGAAAAGCAAAAGCAAGGATCACCAGAGTGATCCTTGTGGCAGAGATGTTGATGCGAACCGTGGTTACTTAATACGGTCACAGGTGGTTACACGTACAAGGGCTTACAGATGTGTGTGCACAGGAGCTAGTAGAAACACACCTCTTCTTTGCTCTGTCACCAACACCCCAAATCGACATTTGGAGCTAAAGGGCATTGTGTCCTCTGGCCAGGGTAAAATAGCTCTTTTGTTGTACTCAGACATTCATATTCTTTGGTAATTTATCTTATTAAAGAGTTGTCCATGTCCATCCTGGCAAATCTTAAAGATGGGAAATCACAAATGAGAAAAATCATGTGTAATTCCACACTTCAGAAATGACATCTGTCTCTCAAAAATGTTTGGGTGTTTATTTCTAGAATTTCATTCATGCACTTTTATTCCTATGTGTATCTTTTCACAAATTTGGGGTCATTTGGTGCATCCTGTTTGTAACCTACTTTCTTCCATGTAATAATAACTGTTAAGATTTTCCTATCCAGCTAATCTTCCTGTTTATTGCTTATATGTCCTTTATCACCTACCCCAATGGACTGATTAGGAAGGCTGCTGGCACTAAAGTTACAGAATAATCAATCTCGATGCTACATGAAATCAGAAACACAGCATCTTTTCCCTTCTTTATTTGTGGTAAATACTGTTATGGCTCCCATTTGGCCTCCAGCTGGGATTTACGTTCTTGAAGTGTTTTTATCAAGGAGAGAAAAATGATACTTCACCTTTCTCAATTTTTTTTTCCTAGCGTGTGATGTTTCTGACAGCATCTCACTGCCTTCTCTGACCGCGGGGTGACGGACACATGGTGCAGCTGAATGGCTTGGGTCTGCGGTTCTTGTATTCCACTTCCTAGTTTTCCTTCGTGGCTCTCCTCGAACAGAAACTGTCTGAGCGTGAAACGAAATTGGTGTTTAAGTAGATACCACATGAAACCACGTTCTCCCCCTAATGATAAATTTCGTAGTTATTATGATTCTTTGGGAATTACAAATTAAAGCCTTGGGACATTGTTTCACGCACATATGTTTGGGAGAAAATAATGATTGCATTTTCAGGGTTGACAAAGAGGTGATGCAAGAGGAACTATACCCGGTGATCACGGGAAAAATTGTTACAATCTCTTTACAAGTTCCTTTGAAATCACTATTAAAGTTTTTTTTTTTTTTTTTTTAGGAGAGCTGGGCAGAAAGCAAGCACCAATACCCCCCACCTTTTTTTTTTTTTTTAAAGATTTCCTTCAATTATTTAATTAATTTATTTATTTTAGTTTTGGCCTCACCCCGTGGCACGTGGGATCTTATCTCCCCGACCAGGGAACGAATCTGCACCTCCTGAACTGGAAGGCAGAGTCTTAACCACTGGAATGCCAGGGAAGTCCCTCTATTAAAGTTTAACAGCCAAAGATGCAACATTTCCAGGCAGAGCACATTACCCTACAGTAACACTTGCATATTTAAACCTGGATAAATGTTCATGAGACTTACAGCAGCAGCTTTTGTAATTGCAAAACAAATAAATAATAAAGCCACCCAAAGACACGTTGACAAGAGTATGGATAAATGAATTGTGGAAAGCCACACACGAGTGGAAATAAATTCCGCCAGAAGCAGGAATGCAGACGAATTTCACAAGCTATGTTCAGTGAAACAAGTTGGACAGAGACTCACGTGTCCACGGATGCCTGGGAGGTGTAACTGCCTTGCCCACGTGAGAGGAGCAAAAAGGACTCGAACTCATGGCCTCTGATGTAAGAGTGCGGTTGCCCAAACACTACATGGAACCAGCTGGTTCAACAAGCATGGCGGGAAAGAAGAAAGAAAGGAAATCACCTAACTGTAGGTTCAGAAACAGAGAGATGGTTTCCTCTCTTTCTGGAGTCTCGGCTGAGAAGGGAAAGGACTAGAGCATTAGCCAGATGGGGATGTACAGTTGGAGAAAGACTTTTGTCCATGGAAGAAAAGTGCAGATTCGTAGGTTAGGATACAAGGGCCAGTGGGAGGAAGCGTTTTGAAGGTGCCGAAGGGAAAGGAGGTGATTCATCGAGTGTGGCTCCTGAGGCGGCAGGTGGAGGGTCACCTGTGCCCTTCAAGCAGTGGGAGATCCTGCAAGCGTGAGTGGGGAGAGAGGGGGGTGTAGGAGTAGGGGCCTAGGGAGGAAGTATTCTGGTAGTTTAACGTCTATGAAAGTAAGGCATCCAACTGGTATAAGCTGTCAAACAAGACTAGAAGCATCGTGGTGGATATTAACTGAATTCACATTACCCATCATCCCAGCCTGGGGTCCCCCTCCTCTAACTTCTGCAGCTGTCCCTTCTGATATTTATTTGCATAATTACCAAACTTCCTGCACCATTATTCCTTGTTATGCAGATTCTAGTTCTTATCATGGATGCACATCTGGTACAGCGCTCGTGAGCCAAGCTCACATGGGCCCTTCTCTTTAGGGTTCTATCATAATTTTTCAAGCACTATTTACCGTTGAATTTATGATAATTTAATTATTACTGATGCTCCATAAAGTTTGTCTATAATTGCGTTTCCTTTCTTGTATTTTCTCATCTGTAAAATGAGAAAGATACAAACTAGACCCCATTTCATAGAGTTGTTGAGAGGAGTGAATGTGTGTTTGACTAAAGGGTGATAAACGGTGCCCAGCACACGACGCACAATTGTTCATTGTTCTTCCTATCAAAGGAAGCAGAGGAGGATATAAAAAATGATGACTCAGGTTAAATTCCAAATTTCCTGACCTCATACCAGACAATATGCACAGTAGGCCTCACTTTTGCTTTTTTTAAAAATAAAAGTAAATTTAAAAAAAGAAAATTAACCGCATTGTTTTGAAATGTTAGAAACAATGTTGCCTTGCAGATAAAGGTCAATGAGACGTCTCAAGTATGCCTTGATGTCCATCTTCCTCTCAAATTTATTTCATCACCTTGACCTTTCCTCCCAACCTCAGCTGAGTGATTCCACATGTTTGCTGAATGCATTCTGCAGCTATGTTATGCTTTTGTGAAGAATGAACCCTTCTGAATGTCAGTACAAATACCAATTTAACATCAGAGCGATTCTGGAGGGAGTCCTGATTACGAGTTTATTTATTAAATAATGAATATTATTCATTAGTCCGGCACTAACTTATTTGAGGGGAGAGGATGGATTTGTGCTTTGTTGGCCTTAGCGCTATCTTAGCCATTCTACCTGCAGGAACACTGGGAGGATCTTTACAGCTACAGGATGGAACCCACGGCTCTCTTGACAAAATAAGCCAAGACAGTCTTAAATACTCAGCAAAAATGTTGTGATTTGTCATTCTCCCATCAATAACCCACAAATATTAAACAGGACAGAAAACCATGGACACCCAATACAAATGCCCTAGATGCGCCGAGAAGACTGACTCATGAGCTTCTGTAATTTTGTTTCCCCGTCAGCAGAGATCTCTCTAAAAATACCTTGCACCATAGCTACTACAAGAAACTCTCTCTTTTTGCAGCCATAAGCATTTGAAATCTCAAAATAATATAGATGCCTTCTCAGAGGGCGGACTCCTGACCTTTCTGGCTAAGTGGAAACTCCTAATCTCCATTGAAGCCACAAGGAACTATTTTATTCTCTTTAAAGCCCATTTATCTGAAAGTATATCATTTTCTTTGTTTGTCTAAATGTCACTGTCTTCTTCTCCCTCCAGAATTTAATCTCCATACTGTCAAGAATTTTGCCTGTCTTTTCCCCACTTTATTCCCAGTGCCTGAAAAAGTTTCCAGCATACAGTTGGTGCTCAATAAATACCTTCTGAGTTAAAGAGTCGTTACGTGATAAGACAGAGCTACACTGGCTTGAAGATTCTGGGGAGAGGTGTGTGCATTACATAACTAGCTCGAAGGTATGAACTTTTTTAGGAGCCACATGCCAAAATGTGGAGCTGGGTGTTATCAGAAGGGCTATCAGCAGGCCTGAAAATAATCTCTAGCTCTTGATTTTGAAAGTTTGAATTCAGGTATGTCAATTTGGTTAATTTACTTTCTGATAGGTTTTTGCAATTTTATGATTGTTATTAATTAGCCAGAAAAATTTCTACATACATGTAGTTCCTTAACTTTTGAAACAACATGATTTCCATTGTAAAATGTCCTCTTCAATCATCCAAAACCTACATGTTAAAATCTAAATTACAGGAATATGATATAGTTGAAGGAATATAGACAAACCTCAGAAATATTGCTCCAGGCCACCACAATAAAGCAAATATCAAATAAGGCAAGTCACATGAATGTTTTGGTTTCCCAGTGCATAATTATAATTATTTTTACACTATACTGTAGTCAATTAAGTGTGCAAAGCATTATGTCTAAAAAACAATATATATACATTAATTTAAAATAATTTATTGTTAAAAATTGCTGTCATCGGAGCCTTCAACAAATCATTATCATTTTGCAATAGTAACATAAAAGGTCACTGATCACAGATCACCGTAACAAATATAATAGTGAAAAAATTTGAAATATTGTGAGAACTGTGACACATAGACATGAAGTATCCAAATGGTATTGGAAAAATGGCACCAATAGACTTGCTCAATGCAAGGTTGTCACAAAACTTCAATTTGTAAAAAAAAAAGCAAAATAAAATGCAGCATAATAAAACAAGGTGTGCCTGCATTCTCTTTTGCAGTAAGAAAAAATATGCAGACATAAGGAAAGGAATTTCCTAACATGAGTACATTTAACTAGGAGAACCATGGGCAAAAGGACATGTTCCTTTAAGGAATATATCCCAAATCTGATTGAGGATGAATTCTCCCCATTGATTTCCTTTCTTCTACAAGCAATCAGACTTTTTTATTCCTAGAGGGATGTGCAGGTGTCTGAAAGCACTGTGCTGCAACACAATGGCGGTAAGTTTCCAAATCGAGGGTGCAGAACGATCCTTGCTGTTTGGCTTGAGGACACGACAGAGCCACCACAGGAGCACATGGGCTGCCTTGGCATTTACATTAGTGCCCAAAGTACTGGACAGAGGGTGGCGCCATAGCCCTAGGAAGAGAATTGAGATAGTGGAAGGCTATGTGCTTGGTGACACTGAGGCAGAGAAGTTAGTTTCCATCTCTACTGTACTTACCTGCAGTACTTGGGGACTTGCACAAAACCTCTAAGTCCTGGGTCCTTATAACAAAAAATCAGAAA
The DNA here is from genome assembly GCF_026419965.1 of Kogia breviceps. Classification (NCBI taxonomy): domain Eukaryota; kingdom Metazoa; phylum Chordata; class Mammalia; order Artiodactyla; family Physeteridae; genus Kogia; species Kogia breviceps. Next base: position 113,164,361 of record NC_081318.1, on the reverse strand, counting down.
AAGTAATTTTCATAGAGGACTACTGAGAGATTTTGGAACCTGTCAGACTCTGAACTATGGTAGGTTAGAAGGCAAGTTCCTCTTTCCTCCAAATTAACCTCAGAGTCCTCAGTCTCCTGTTTCAAAACCTTGTGCTTAAACAGTGCTGTGCTATTGTCCCTGCATTTAAAACGTTTGTGAAGATGCATGAAAAATTGAATACATTTAAAATTAATAACACTTTCTCATGCATTGTCCTGTTAAATACATTTCACATTAAATCCCATTTAACATTGATGCACGGTGTTCTATTATTCTCCTATCAGATGAATGACTACCACATTATTCCAGAAAAGGATATAGAAATGTACTTTAATCCTGTTCTCTTGGCTACGAGAGATGTGAAAGTGTAAAATTGACCCTGGAGGGATGAGACACAGACTATTTCGATGCATTCATTGTGACTTTTTCACTTCCTATACTATCCACGTTTTGTGTCAGTTGCATTTTAATAAAATTTTGATCTTCATAAGATATTTTAAATAGAATTTTAATGCTTTACAATTTTAATTGCTACTACTGTCAGCATTTAATCAACAACAATGTTATAAAATAATATGAGGATATCTTTTAAACAATGGTGAATCTAGGTATTCTAAAAGAGCTAGTATGTGATGCCATATTTCTGAATTCAAGATTAAGATATGATTGTGGGGAGTTCTGTCAATGTCAGTTTCGGGTAAGCATGTTCAGATAAACGCAAACACTGAGATCCAATAAAAACATTAGACCACATAAATACGACACCCTGGCCCCAAAATACAGACATTCAAGAGCTATCGAGGCATTCAGAGTGTATGAACAAAGATCTGGGAGAAGAGGGATGCCAAGAGCTAAGTATGTCATTCAGGGCCTCTTTTATAGGTGTTTACTGATTTCACAACTTTTACAGTGATTTCAAGACGCCAAGGAGCACTCTCAAAGAGTCATGAAAACAGGCAGACAAAGTCTAGAGTTCAGGGACCACAGGGAGGAGGGGCTCGGATTAGTCTCAGGCTTTGTGTTGGGCTCCACAAAGCTACAAACTGACAGTAAAGGTCCACACTGAGTAAGTCATTCCTCGTAAAGCCTGAAGCTCAGCTCAGAATCATTTTCAGCTCTGATTGGATTAAGTTGATCTGGGATCCCATGTACCCCTGGAGGAAGACAGCATCATATAAAGCTTCAAATCACCTATACAACATTTCACATATAATATTGAGTACTCAATAAAAAAAACCAGTCATTTGAAATGGCAAGAATATATGGTGAAAAGACAAGAGAAACTACAGACAAAGAAACATATGCTTGGGAGGCCATATCATGGGTATAAAAGAAAGAATTAGTGAACTAGAAGATGGGTCAGAGGAAAATACCCAGACTGATGAATTAAGAGACCAAAGGATGAGATATTCAGAAAAAAATCAAAAGCTATATATCAGATACAATTAAAATGACCACAAATAATTGGGATCCCAGGGGAGAATAATAATGAGATAGAAAGAGAGGTTGAAAAGATAGTGGTTAAGAATTTTCTAAAAATGTATCAAATTAGCAAGCCACAGATTTTAGAAGCACTATGAGGCTTAAGAAGGATACATGCAAAAAATACACCTAGAAATATGATTTTTAAAAATTAAAAAGTAAAGACTAAAAGTATGCCCTGAAGGCAGAGAGAGAAAATGAGATAAACTTCCAAGATATACCAATAAGAATTCACCAACAGCCCTTCAATAGAGAAACTAAAGATGCCCTTTATTCAGAAGGAAAAGATCTTAGACTAAAACATTCATTAAGTAATGAGGTATTACATATTTCAGTAAATTAATATTAATTTTATGTATTAAGACATGTTATGAAAACATTTATATTTTCATATATAATATTTATTTATATAATAGATATTAGGATTAAAAAAAGAGAATTAATATATAATAGTATAGAGTTGAGAGAAAGTAAAAGGAACTAATATATTCTAAGATCTTTGTATTGTTCCTGCAGTATGTGTGTGTGTATGTGTTTGTATGTGTGTGTGTGTGTGTGTGTGTGTGTGTGCAAGTCTACAATAATAAGTTATGGTTGCATTCAGTATTCTTCAGGAAAACTACAAAAAATTATAAAGGAATACATACCTATCAAGCAAATAGAGGGGAAAGGAACATATATACAATCAATTGAAAAAATCAAACAAAATAGCATAGATTAAAAAGAATGTTGAATAGGCAGGACAAATTGAAAAAAAATTAAGGTAATAAACTAAAATCTAAATAGATAGAAATTGCACTAAATATGAATGGATTTAGCATTGAAAGACCAATCTTCACAGATAGAATAAAATTATAACAAAACTCAATGACATATTTCTTATAAGAGGCAATATAAAAGGGAGAGAATAAGTGGAAAATTTGTAACATATAAACCATAACCAAAAGAAAGCTATTGTAGCTATTTTAATATTACACAACAAAAACTTTAAGTAAAAAGTATTAGAAATAAGGAACTATATCTTAGTATTTATATTATACACAAGTAGATTTTATACTCTATTACTTATTTTACTATTTTCATATAGTACATATGAGTATGTGTTTTATATTTATTTAATTGCAAGTTATAATTAAAATATCAACATGACAGTTTTCTAGGTTTTTATTCACTTAATAACATATTTTCAAAATATCTGAAAACAAAATGACTGAAATAAAAAAAGATAAGATAAATTCCCAACTATAGTGAGAGATTTTTAATACACATTATAAGTAACTAGTAGAACAAGAACATAGGAGATTTTAAAAAAACATTATTAACAAATTTTATATTATGTACATGTACAGAATACGGCATTAAATAACTTCAGGATACTAATTCTCTTCAAAACATATAAAATATTGTACAAAAACAGAGGCATTAGGATAGCAATCCATGACTAAAATAACACTGGAAAATTCCCACATTACAAGAAATCAGGAAATTCACTTATAATAACCAAGTGTCAAAGAAGAAATCAGTAGAATTTAGAAAATATTTGAGTGATAAGGACAATGCTAAATATCAAACATGTAAATGCAGCTTAGCCATGAGTTCAGGGACAATTATAGCCATAAACACATACAGGACTTGAGGACACAGGGAGGGGGAAGGGTGAGCTGGGACGAAGTGAGAGAGTAGCATGGACTAATATATACTACCAAAAGTAAAATAGCTAGCTAGTGGGAAGCAGCCGCATAGCACAGGGAGATCAGCTCAGTGCTTTATGACCACCTAGAGGGGTGCGATAGACAGGGTGGGAGGGAGATGCAAGAGGGAGGAGATATGGTGGTATATGTATATGCATAGCTGATTCACTTTGTTATAAAGCAGAAACTCACAAACCATCGTAAAGCAATTATACTTCAATAAAGACGTTAAAAAGAAAGAAAAGAAAAAAAAAAGAGAAGACAAAAGCTGGAGATCTATTTTCTAAGGATCCATGTGACGAATGAGTAAAGTAACTGTTAATAAACACAAAAGAAACAGCAGAAAGGAAATAATACAATAGAAAGGAAATAATGAAGAGAAAAAAAATACCTGTGTTATGTGGACTGATTAAAGATGCAAGGAAGAGAGAGAGAGAGAGAGAAAGAGAGAGAGAAATGATAACCAATGCCATTCATGATAACAGGGGCATCACCAGGATATGATGTTAAAAAGATAAAAGAATCATTTGAACACATTTATGCCAGTAAAGTTGAAAGTTTAAATGACATGAATAGAGTCCTAGAAAAACACAGTTTACCAAAACTGAGGTAAAAGAAACAGAAAATTTGAAACGTTTAATATATGCTATAGAGATTAAACCCATAGGCAAACGCCTAACAAAGATAAAATCTACTCCAAAGGCTAAACTAAATTTTATCAGGTTCATTTCATGAGGTCAGCATAATTTTGATGCAATAGTCTGACAAGATATTAAAACAACAGCAATAATCTCACCCATGCATATAGACAAAAAAAGCCCTAAAGAAATAATTTACAAACTGTATCTAGCTATCTATAAATACAAGTTTAATTTATTTTGTATTTAAATATAAGTTTAAAAAATAAGTGTAGAATAAATATATTACAACAAAGTTGGGCGTTTTAGCTCAGTAATTTAATCTCAGTTTTAACACTAAAAAATCAATCATTGTAATTCACTGCATTAACAGAATTAAGGAGAAAAATATATGATGATATCACTACATGAAGATAAAACATTTTATAAAATTTAGCATCTATTAATAGTAAAAAATATTCTTTGCTAACTAATAATGTGTTAGTCTGATTATGCATATGTCTAATTTATCTATTGCAAACATCACAGTAAATGGCAAAATACTGAAAGCCGATGTGTGGAATTGGGAGTGCTAACAGATAAACTGAGGCATGTTAATAGTTTTAAGAGTTTCTTTGAGCAAAGATCGATTTGAGTTGTACAGCACCAAAACACAAGTTTTTACGAGAGGTTCTCACACAAGAGCTGGGGAAAGACTCAGAGAAGAGGCAGAAGCAAAGCAAGAGTGTTACTTGATTGACTGTAGCTTAAGTAGTTACCTTATTTGGGAAGCACAGTTGGCGTTTGTGACAGGTTGTCCTTATGTTTGATTTCTTAATCTTGAGGCATTACAGGCTTAGGTTTTGGTTTGCTTGCTGGGCTGCTAAGTCATTAAAGCCACCTAGGTCTATTGGCCTCCTTGTTTAATTAACAGGGGTGTGGCTGCTACTTCTTCTATTCAAATTTGTACTGCAGGACCTCAGCAATGCAAAATTCACATATATTCTTATATGCATACTTGTGTGTATATTTATATATACATAAGGGTAGGAAAGAAAAATACATTATATCATCACACATGACACATTGAAATTTTTTAAAAAATCTATAGATATTATGAAAATTTAAAAATAGGTCTCTTGATTTAAGGCCAAAAAATAAAATCAGATGTATTTCTTTATGCTACTAATTAGCAGCTGTAAAGTAAAGTTTATAAAAGATATAATTCACATTAGCAGCAAAACATCAAATATATGTAAATATATAAGAATAAATGTACAAAAAGGTTTAAGAACTCTATCAGAGTATTAACCAATATTACAATAAATAAAGAAGGCTTAAATTAAATGGAAGGGAAATCGTATTCATGGATAAAAAGAATAAACATTTCAAAGTGGTCAGTCTCCAAAATAATCAATAGATTCAGCACATTCACAATAATAATCCATCCATTTATGCCTTTGTGTGTGTGAGAGAGAGAATGTGTGAGTCAACAAGTTGGTTCTATAATTTACATGAAATTGCAATAATAATATAAAAAAAGAGGAGAGCAACCAAACCAAGAAACAAATCCACCAATGATAAGAAGCGCTATAAATCTATACTAAGATAAACATAAAAATCATAAACAAGTCACTCGCAGACAGCAGACCCCAAGTCTACAGTTGCTCCCAAAATCCACTGCCTCAATTTTGGGACAATTCATTGTCTATTCAGGTATTCCACAGATGCAGTGTCCAGCAAGTTGACTGGAGCTTTAATCCGCTCCTCCTGAGGCTGCTGGGAGAGATTTCCCTTTCTCCTCTTTGTTCGCACAGCTGCAGGGCTTCAGCTTTGGTTTTGGCCCCGCCTCTGCGCGTAGGTTGTCCTCAGGCATCCTGCCCAGAGAGGATGGGTTTAGAGCAGCGGGCCGATTAGGGAGCTCTTGTCATTCAGGATGGGGGAGGGAGCGGTATGGTAGCTATAATTGGAATTGAGGTTGCGCCTGTGGCCGCAGAGGCCAGTGTGATGTTGCAACAGTCTGAGGTGCACCGTGTGTTCTCCTGGGGAACTTGTCCCTGGATCAAGGGACTCTGGCAGCAGTGGGCTGCACAGGCTCCCGGGGGGTGTGTTGATAGTGACCTGTGCTTGCATATAGGGGGAAGGGGCTTCCTAGTGTGTGGGAACCTTTCCTCCTTCACGGCTCCCTCCCCCTGGTGCAGGCCCCGTCCCTATTCTTTTGTCTCTGTTTTTTCTTTTGCCCTCCCCATGTATGTAGGGAGTTTCTTGCCTTTTGGGAAGTCTGAGGTCTTCTGCCAGCGTTCAGTAGATGTTCTGTAGGAATTGTTCCATGTGCAGATGTATTTCTGATGTATTTGTGGGGAGGAAGGTGATCTCCAAATCTCACTCCTCTGCCATCTTGAAGGTCCCCTGATAGTAGATTTTTGTTATTCCTTTGATGATAAGAGATCCACATATATGTATGTAACCATTTGTTGATTATATATTTGTGTATATATATATATATATATATATAACATCTATAAATATACAATATATTCAGCAAAAAATATATAAATAACTATAGTACATGTAGGTATATAGATACATGTGTGTATATATTTGTATATATATATATATATATATATATATATATACACACACATATGGACGCATCTATATGTTCCTGGATTTGTTTACACAGATGATATGATACCATGTGCACTTAGTTTCCTCAATTAATGTCAGATCCTGGAAGGCATGAACCTAGCATGTGTCACCTTTGTCTTTGCACAGAGCTGTATTTCTTGCTTTCAAATCAAGTTTGTTTTGAATAGAGTTCCAGACATCCATCTGGATGTCTGGAACTTCAAACGCCACAAAAATACTTTAACAGAACTGTTTTTTCCATTCAAATGAGATTTTTCCATTGCATGATATTTTAATCAGAATTACACTGTGAAGCTGTAATGAAACCATCAGATTGTAGTCAATTTGTCTAACCATGGGACAGTTTCTAACCATCTCAATTCATTTCAGTCTCTTGCTGTGTCATGTCATGTATCCGGGATGCAATTGAAAATGAAATTATCTGTGACCACATCAACTTCCTAGTATTTATTTAAAATGCAAGTGCTCTTTTCTGGAACTTTATTAATTCAAAGCCTACAGTAGAGTAATTTTAACAAAGTGTGATGCCTAAAATTAAATTCTAAGATGTGCTGAATGTTCAGTCAGCAAGTGTGTGTGTGTGTAATGAGTAGCACATGTAGGCATGGTTGCAGCTGGGAGAGAAAACATTCTCAAAAAGGGTGCGTAGTTCATTTCACCCTCTCAAAACAGAAAACTCTGACCGTAGGGCCAGGAGTGGGTGCACTTGCTCAATAATCTGAAACAGAACCTGGAGGATCCCTTTCATGAGTAAGAAACTAACAGGTGGGATTCTCAGGAGGGAATAACCTCACCCAAGGATGTTAATGACATTTATTTTATGAAACTATTATCCAGAGCATAATATTTACATCAAACTACAGAGAACAAGGAGTCACTTCATTTATCAGATACAGCTCTTCTTCATTTAGGAGATGGTGAGAAGCTCTCTCCAGGGATGGCTGTGGGAAGAGGCCCTTCCTGTTGGGGTCTTGGCTTGAAGATGCTCAAGCTTTTGTGTGTGTGTGTGTGTGTGTGTGTGTGTGTGTGTGTGTGTGTGTGTGTGTGTATTTCAGAACCCACACTCCAAGCACTACATAGGGACTCGTCCAATGCTCATTTTATTTATCATCTTTATCAGTTCATATCTGGAGATGTTTGCTTACATCACCTAGCCTCTGCAAAGTGCTTGCTATTTGTACTAGCTCTCTCTTTATGTTTATTTTCACCTGTATATTTTCTAATCTGAGAATCCTGAACTCTAATTTTATGGGTGTCTCTCTGTGCCTGTGTGCTGATGGGACATATTTTATTTCTGACTGGAATGTGTCCAGAGAAGGGAGTCCCACCTGCCCCAGTGCTGGGACACCTGCTGTGTGTAAGCACATCATGGGACAGCTTCCTGGTTAGGGCAGTCTGAGGACTGAGCCAACCTGATCATCTCACTCTCAGTCTTGTGTGGACAATGACATTCTCCACCTGCTTCTTGCTGCTTGAAAAATCCAGGGATGCCTTTGGATCAAAGTGGCTCTGCCAGACACGCTAGGGTAATAGCATTAAATAAACTTTGTACTGTGTTGTGCAGGAAATCCTCATCCACCACATCTAAGCCTTTCTGAAGTTTGGAAAAACTGTCATATAATAAAGTCCAAAAGGGCTATATTAATAAGAAAAACACTTTAATTTGAATATTTAAATTACCAAATATTCCATATAATAATAACAATAGGAAAGTTGAAAAAGAAAGTGGTATTAAAAGAGAGAGATCTACAAACAATAAACACTGGAGAGAGTATGGAGAGAAGGGAACCCTTATGCACTGTTGGTGAGAATGTAAATTGGTGCAGCCACTATGGAAAATAGTATGGAGTTTCCTCAGAAAACTAAGAAAAGAACTACCATATGATCCAGCAATCCCACTCCTGGGCATATATCTGAAGAAAACCATAATTTGAAAAGATACATGCACCCCAATGTTCACTGCAGCTCTATTTACAATGGCCAGGACATGGAACCAACCTAAATGCCCATCGACAGATGAATGGATAAAGAAGATGTGGTACATATAGACAATGGACTATTACTCAGCCATAAAAAAGAATGAAATAGTGCCATTTGCAGTGAGATGGATGGATCTAGAGATTGTCATACCAAGTGAAGTAAAGTCATATAGAGAAAGACAAAAAACATATGATATTGCTTATATTTGGAATCTAAAAAATGGTACAAATGAACTTATTTACAAAACAGAGATAGGGTTACAGGTATAGAAAACAAACTTATGGTTACCAAGGGGTAACAGGGGAGGGGATAAATTGGGAGATTGGGGCTGACACATACACAATAGTATGTATAAAATAGATAACCAGTAAGAACCTAATGTATAGCACAGGGAACTCTACTCAGTACTCTGTAATGACCTATATGGAAAGAGAATCTAAAGAAGAGTGGATATATGTGTATGTAAAACTGATTCACTTTGCTGTGCAGTGGAAACTAACACAACATTGTAAAACAACTATACTCCAATAAAAATTAATTTAAAAAATAAAAATAAAATGAGAGAGAGAAAATAGAGAAATGTCAAACACTGGAAAATATAGTACAAAAATAAAAAAGTAGATTATTCACACCTTTTGAATTTACTTGCAAAAATTCTACATAATAAAATGGCAAACATAACAGTCCATACAGTAAGTAGCCTTGTAGGAGGCCTGTAGGCATCCCTGCCTGCTGGTGTTGACACCTTGTGAAAGGCCCATGCCTGGACCAGGGGCTGAATTTATTGACTCGCTTCAAATGAACAGAATATAGCAGAGGTGATAAGAGTTCACTCTCATGGTTAGGTTATAAAAAGGCGGTGGCTTCTGTCTTGGGTTTCCTCTCTCCTGTATGCTCAACTGAGGGAGGCCAGCTGCCATGGTGTGGGTTGCCCACATGTGGGGAGGCCACATGTAAGAGAACTGGGCTGGCCTCTGGCTCACAACGATCGAGGAGCTGAGTCCTGCCAGGGGTCCCTGTCTGAGTGCAGAGCAGGTCTTCCCCACGAGAGCCTTCAGCTGAGATCACAGCCCCTGCCAACAACTTGCCTGCAGCCTTGACTGTGACCTTGAGACCCAGCTAATGCACTCTTTGCTTCCTGACCAACAGAAACTTGTGAGATAATAAACGTTCATTGTTTTAAGGGATGAAGTTTTAGGATCATTTTTTATGCAGCAATACATAATTACTACAGTAAGTTAATCTCCATTCATTTGCCATGACAATTAAACTTATCTCATAAATTTATGAATTCATCCATTTTTTCAGTCGACCAAAAATGTGTTGAGTATACACATGCTCTGAGAAGTAAGAGAAGTGGTCTCTGCCTTCAGAGACTTTACACTGTAACAAGAAAGACAACAATTAAATTAGTCACTATGATAACACACGATGGGTGTTTGATTTGATAAATATAAGCAAATGTCAAGGACTAACCTTTAGCAGTCAAAGAGACTTTCCTGAAAAGGAGATATTTTAGCTGATATCTGAATATTGAGTTGTAATTACCAGGCAATGACATTTAGTATCTTATGAGTATCTTGAGAGAGATGATGGTGCATCTGAAGATGATGAAGACTCTGATATATCTGGGGCATGATGTGAAGGAGGTGACGGAGATCAGGCTGGAAAGCTGACCTGGAGTTAAATCATGACGATTCTTGCAGAGCACATTAAAAAGTTTGGATGTCGTCTTCCAATAGCTGGGGATTTAATTGGGGATTTAAAACAGGATGATGGCATCTTCAGAGCTGGTTTTGTAAAGATCGTCTGGATTTACTGTGCAGAATTTCTGGAAACAGGATAATTGTGGAGATAAGTTAATAATCTGATGGCAGAGTAGCTAGAATGACATTCTATACTGTGGACACTTGTAGTGTGAAGAGAATGAACAGAAATTCAGGAGAAAAAAGTAGACATTTGTGGCTGGTTTGGAGGTGGTGGGGGGGAAAAGGAGAGAATAGGGTGAGTTTCAAGTTTCTGTCTTGAGATCCTGTAGGGCAGGTTGTACTTGGAAAGCTCAGTTCCATCTGCCTTCAGTCTGTGTTTCTCATGTGTCTCTTTCACTCCTCACCCAGGAAACTTCATTTCTGACACTTCTGGTCACCAAATGTGTGGGTTGTTTTCCCTCACAGCAAGCAAGTCTCTGCAACACCAGCTGTCTTACAACTTAAGTCAATCCTAACACTATCTTCCTGGAGGTCCTTCCGGGCTCGTTCCTACCAGACGCTACTCCCCAACCCCGCCGTCACTTCAGATGCCAAATGCAACTAGCGGGTCTCCAGGTCACCCACGACTTCTGTCCAATTTGGTTACAAATGAGAGCTTCCCACCCATCTCTTCCTCAGGTTTGATCACTATGCTTGAGAGGGCTCAGGAAAACACATTTACCAGTTTATTAAAGGGTAGGGTAAAGGAATCAGAAGAACAGCCAGATAAAGAGATACATAGGATGAGATCTGAGGGTCCTGAGCACAGGAGCTTCTGTCCTCGTGGAACTGAGGTTCATCAGCCTCCTGGTATGTGCATGTGTTCACCAACCTGAAAGCGCCCCAAAACTGTGTTACTGAATTTTGATGGAGGCTTCCTGATGTAGCCATGATCAATTATCAACTTCATTTCCAGCCTCTCTTTCCTCTCTGGAGAAGTGGCGCGGGGGGTTGGGCTGCACACTCCAAGCTTCTAATCATGGCTTGGTCATCCTGGTGACCAGCCCCACCCAGGAGCCACGCAGGAGCCACCCAGAGTCACCTCATTAGAACAGAATATGCTCCTGGTCCTCTTGTCACTCAGGAATTCACAGGGTTTTCAGGAACTCTGTGCCAGGAACAGTGGGCAGAGACCAACAGGTTTTTTCTATTATCTCACCATGGTGGTGGATAAGCTTTGCTGAAGAAAATGATAAAAGTTCAACTTTAGACATAGGGGTTTGAGGTGCCTATGAAACACCCAGCTGGAGCTTCCCAGGATACATTTAAGTTAAATACTTAAAATTATTATCATAAACAGAGTAATTCAATACTCAGAAGTATTAGTGCATATAGTAAAAAGAAATGTAGTTCTGAGGACAATGGTATTTATGTATTAGTTAGAAAAAGAGCAAGACATCTACAAAGAGCCTGGGAAATAAGAGTCAAAAGTTATAAGAAGGGCTTCCCTGGTGGTGCAGTGGTTGAGAGTCCGCCTGCCGATGCAGGGGACGCGGGTTCGTGCCCCGGTCTGGGAAGATCCCACGTGCGGCGGAGCGGCTGGGCCCGAGAGCCATGGCCGCTGAGCCTGCGCGTCCGGAGCCTGTGCTCCGCAACGGCAGAGGCCACAACAGTGAGAGGCCCGCGTACCGAAAAAAAAAAAAAGAAATAAATTAAAATTTAAAATACAAAACTCTGGTGTGAATGTTTTTCATCTAGATTTCAGAAAATTACAAAGTTCTTCTCTGTGTGTCTTATGATATAGACACTCGGGTTCCCAGGAGCGTGTCCGGTCAGAGTTCTGTATCCAGGTTGCGGATTCCCTGAGTTAAATTGTTTAGAAAATGAGCTCTTTTATGTGTCTGTGCTCTGAGGACTTAAAAATAACTTTGATATATTCCCCCCTGCCCCTCTGCTCCAGTCATGTGGATGAACTAAGAGGCGTCCTTATGCAAAGGATGCAATTTGAAATGGCCCTGCGGTCTGGTCCACATCTCAACATAGGAATTTTGACTGGCTGGGACCTGCCACCTGCGACCAAAACACACCAAATGTGAGAATATGAGCCTAATGCGAGAACCCAGGACATAATTTTCGGTAGGAGGATGTTGGCTATCTTCCATTTTTAGTACCAAAGATCAAAATCAATGGACTCTGTAAAAGTACTATTTCCTTCCCCGAACAAAGGTACAAATATTGTGTGTTCATCTCACTAATGAAGAGTTTAAAGAAAAAAAGAGTTTTTCTCAGCCTGATATACTTCTTTAACTCTGTCCTCTGCAATAATTCCAGAATTTGCCCATTTCCTGCATAATTGTTAATGCAAACAAGCATTTTGTTCTAGGAGATGACAATGTCACAGCAGTGCCATGCCTTACTCTAAAGAACCCAGTGGGACAAATCTGTTGGAGACAAGACACCATCATCCACAGCTGGGACACATGCTGCACGCAAGCTCTCAGGGACCAGCCACAGTGTACGGCACCTTTATTTGACATTGGATCCCAGGCATTGCTTTAAGGACTTTAGACACGTGCAACCATTTACTCAACCAGGCAATGCATTTTCACGCTTGAGGAAATGCTGCTTAAGTAACTTATCCAAGGTTTCCAGCTAATAAAAGTGGACAGGATGGACATTCCGACCCAGGAAAGCTGACTTGGAGACCATACATACTCTGTGTTGAAACCTTCATCTCTCTCTTAATTCTCGCCCCACTCTGTATATATGTACATCAAAAACTCAAAAGTGATAATGCACTGTGCTGTCCTAAATGGGAGGCAAATACAAAAGGGAGGGGATATATGTATATGTATGGCTGATTCATTGCTGTGCAGTAGAAGCTAACACAACATTGTAAAGCAACTACACTCCCATAAAGATTAATTAAAAAAATACACTGCAGTTTAAGAAGTTACAAAAAAGAACAAACTCAAAAGTGAAAACATAATAAAGCCACTGGCTGCATGTTTGAATGACATGCAGTGAGAAAACTTCTTGGAGTTTTAAACGATTGAGATCCATGGCATGCAGTGAGAGAATGCCTGGGAGAGCGGTCACCTTCAATAGCTGGGAAGTTTGCTGGCTGAAATTGTAGCTGCAGTGGAAGCAGTTGATAATAGGAGAGTTTTGTTGTGTGTGTGTTGCTGTAAGCGGTATTTATTTGTCAGGGTATTGGAGAGAATAAGGGGAGAGGGAGAAGCCTCAGGAAAGAATAACTGCTTTTGACGCAGAAAAAAAAAAACACAGAGAAGTCTAAAAATGTGTAGCTTTAGACGGTGGGAAAAACCAATTGCTAGGTAGTTCCCGTATTAAGGCATGGGTCTGAGAAAACGCCTTGAATGACAAAGACCTGATCAAACCTCTGCAGGCTACAAGGAACCAAGACAAAACCTCATTACCAGGTTGTTGACAAACTCCCCCACATTTTGCTCCAGGCCACTGAGCCTGTAAGTTCAGAGGGAAAATCTGGCAGCAAGAAATCAAAGAAAGACAGCAAATTTGAGAACTACCTCAAAAAGAATGTGGAGTATGGTTATTGACACAGAATTGTCTGCCAAACGCTGAATTCCCGTAATTCTAATACACTTTTGTTTCCCCACATTTTAGCATCTATAAAATAAGGAACAGATGTCAGTGTGTAATTGGCTTTTTTCCCCCATTTTCTTAGTGGCACATAAAATAATGATGATTCTTACAACAGATGACAGGGCAGGATTATCTAAGGGAACTGTGTAGAAAGCAAAGCAAAACAAGAGCAAAAGCAAAAAAGAACAAGCTTAGCACTGGAATAAAAATGTCTTTGACTGTATCGACTGGGTTGCAAAGCTGTGTGCCCTCCGACACCCACGTCCAAGGGGCCCAGGGAGAGGATGGAAAGGGCAGAACCTCCCAGGACAGAGCACGTGTCCCGGAAAGCTGCCCCGAGGCTTTTGCAGATGCTGGAGCAGCCACATGGGCCAGATTGCATGACCCGTGACATCAAACTGCCCTCAGAGAATTTACACAGAGCTAAGTGGGTGTGAGTCATTGCGCAATTCTTTTCACTTACATCACTAGAAGGCCACTGCGTGTTTTAAGTCCAAGCACAGCATTTTTCCCCCTAAATTCAAACCTCTGCCCTTGAACCCAGTCATATCATCCAGTCAACACCTCCGGGTCTAGAGTGGGCAGCAAACTCAGCGACAGTGTGTTGGTGTCTGAAGGGAAAAGCCTCATTTGCGGGTCACTTCTGCTGGCCGCCAGGCTTGGGCCTCCAGAGAGGACTTTTCATGGAGGCCATTAGTCATACAAATGGTTCCTAAACTCCAGCTTATTTTGTGCTTCACCTCAGCAAGCCAGAATCATCAGATGCTTTCTCTGTTCAGCAACACTGGGCACGGAGGCAGGTGGGTGCTAAATCGGCAGATGCTTACTCTGAAGAATAAACCCCTACAGAAAAGCCCAGTCCTCACCTTTGTGGATTTTCCTATCATTTTTTGAGGATTTATTCAAAATATAGAAAATGTATTTTTGCATTTTTTGAATGATGCTAGATTCATTTGCATGACGGTTTCATTAAATATGAATAATTTTCTTGTACATTCTCTCCCTCCCTCCCAACACAAACATTAAAGCACAGTCATTCAACTCAGAATAGGGAAATGTCAAAACAAATTTCAGAATCCAGGATCGTTTGCACTGCCTGTGAATGAACTAATTTTTAGCCTCAGCATAAGACTTATTTTCAGACGCTGAAGTCAGCTGATGTAGCCTTGATCGTGTGACCCAGCTGAGAGGTGAAGTTGGCCGTGATCATGGGCTCAAGTACATACATTCTAACTTAGTTTATTTAATGCAAGAGACGCGTGACGACCAACAGCAACATTTTTTTGAAGTTTTCAGAACTCACAAAGGATTTTCCCGTTTTAATTGTCTTTAAACTTGAAGCAGACTCAGATTAACTTCCAAGAGATTGGAGATGTCTCTTTTAATTCAGTAGCTAAACTCCATTTAAGGTGATTTTGGGTCTTGGCGTGATTGCTAACAGGACCGTAGAAATCATCCCGGAAGCATCGTTTGATCCCCCTTTCACGTTGGGTCAGGAGTTGGCCTCACTGACTTTCACGTGTGTTTTGTAAACGCAGATTGATTTTATCAGGACTTCTTCTCACGGAGTTGTTAACATGCTTTTATTTCTTTGGGAAAGATGATGTATTAACTAGTCTAATGTGGAAGTAGAATCCACTGTGTTCTCAACAGAGTGATATTCCATACTCCAATTTCATTTAATTTTCCTTCATTTCATTGATTCTCATTGACAGGGGAGACTGGACACCTCCCCAGCCATGAGGATTCTAAACGAGTCATTGAATGTAAGCATCATCTCAAACTCCAGGTCGATGTCATCCTAAATCAGTCCAGACTAAAGCTCATTCAAGCTAAATGACATGTCTCATAACTAACTGGTTTTTTATCTTCTTTGCTTATGAAAGCATCTTTTAAAGGTGTATGAGTGAGATGAGAAATGAGCAGAGCAACAATCTAAAGACATCAGGGAAGACAGCAAAGAGAAGAATTAACCAAAAGCATGAACTCATACATTTTTTTCCTGGATAGTTTTGATCAGTTTGTAGGAGCTGGACACCTTTGCTATTTAGGGTGAGAAGAAAATGACTGCTCCACTTTATCACAAAAGGTGATTTCTAGTTAATTTCACACTATGGAGCTTCAATTTTATGAACAACATATAGTTTTTTATATATATATATTTTAATCTATCTATCTATTTATTTATTTATTTGGTTGCACTGGGTTTTAGTTGTGGCAGGCGGGCTCCTTAGCTTGGCACGTGGGCTCCTTAGTTGTGTCATGTGAACTCTTAGTTGCAGCATGCATGTGGGATCTAGTTCCATGACCAGGGATTGAACCCAGGCCCCCTGCATTGGGAGTACATATTCTTAACCAGTGCACCACCAGGGAAGTCCCAACAACATATAGTTTTAAAACATCATTTTTTAGACCTTTTTCTTTGGCCTCATATCCCTTACTTAGTAGTTACTTCTCCAGCTTGAGTATGGTTAAATTCATTATTTTATTTCTATAATTTGGAGGATGTTGGATTTCATATAATCGATGTGTAAATAAATCCCTGCCCCACCATTTGCCAGGTGAATGAAATGGGAATAACAATGCCTACCTCATGGAACTGGCTGAAAGAGTTACTAGTATGAGGTAAGGAAATCCCTAGCACACACAATGTCTGGTAGACAGCTGTTTTTCACAAATATGTGTTGAATTAGAAAATCTCTTCATGAAATTATTGAAGATTCATATATACCAAGGTTACAGACTCAGATCACATAATTAAGTGGTGGAGACAGGATTTGAACCCCGGTTCTATTGGCATTGTTCCAACCACCTTTAAGGGCCCAAAGATGTCAAGCCAAAACAATGGTAAAACATACACAATAATGTATTATATGTATTATGCTTATAACAGTGTATTCTAGAATTAAAATTTTCCAGGAGAGTCAAACTTAAATGTTCTCACTAAAAAGAAAAAGATAATTATATGAGGTGATGGAGGTCTCAAGTAGCTAGATGGGAGGAATCCTTTCATAAGTTATACATATCAAGTGATCACAATGTATATTTTCATATCTTACAGTTTTATGCACTTCCTGTACCTCAATAAAATTTAAAAAAACCATTAAAAATCATAAAACCATCCAAATGTTTCCCATCACATTTGACATAGCACCTTGTTGCCCCGATTTACACAGCTCTGCACGCCTCCCCTTGCTAATGCTCCAACTTCATCCCACAGCAGCCATAAGCCAGCCGCTGACACGCCAGCCATATGGGCTTTTTGTATGTGGAATTCCGTGTTTCCGAGGTAAGGGCTTCATACTTGGAGGTGCTCCCAGCCTGGCATCCTCTTTCCAATGACATTCACACTGCAGGTTCCTTCCCAACACTCAGAAATCAGAGACAGCTTTCTGGCCAGACGGTTCCAACCCAACGGTTCCATCACCTTCTTACCAGATAAGCACCATCTTTTAGCTTTCTGACCAATCAATGAAGGGCATTATTTATGTATTGATTCACTTACTTCCTCTCTGTCTGACTCCAGAGGATGTATATTCCCCAAGAGGATGTTTTCTCATTCAACATTATTTTTTCAGTTCTGGGTACAGAGGAGTGGCTGATGCTGAGAAACCACTCCAAAAAAATGTGTTGAATTGAGAGAAGCGAGACAGTTATTTGAACAGCATACAAAGAAGTAATTTGGTAAGAATGCACAGTTTGCATGTTAAATCTACCTTCATTCTTTACTTATTAGTACATTAAAATTAAAGTAAGTTTTGTAATGAATTTGATCACAAACACATATAAATGTGAGGCACATAATTATATAACAGTACAGCATTGTGTGGTGGTTTTAAACACTTTCAGAACTTTTCTTATTATCCTCATCAAAATGGAAACACAAAATGAAACGGTACTCATGGGGAACTCACAGAACTTAGGAAGGTATCTATGGATTTCAGGGGTTTTTAACCTACTGCACAAGTGTCGAAGAAGTTGCACACGTTCAGATGTGTTTCTGGGTACAGGACGGTGAGATTGGTGGTGGTCTTGGGACCCCTGGATTCCTTGAGAGGCCTGAACCAAGGAGCACGTTATTTGCTCCTTCAGCATCTTAATGAAATCGTCTGAGTGCAAAGTCATTCTCCTGCTTGATAGAAGAGTTTCGTACAGTTAGGAATTTTGATAATTGCCAGGACTGAAGTCTAGGGTTCCTGACTCAATCATAAATACCTATGCCAGTAACTTACTTTCTGATAAAAGCAGATGGATTTGATTTTGCAAACATCTGGATGATTCACTATTAGATAGAATTGCTATTGTGTGAACAAAAGAAAGCTGCATTTCCACAGTAAGAGGAAAAGGGTGCATTTCCTTAGCATTGATAAAATCGCATTCAAAGGATTGACATGCAATGGTCATATAATGCCTTTGGCAAAACTGGCCACCCTCACGGGAACTGAATACTGACAATGAATTCCACGGTTGCTGTCACTTAGTGCTTAGTACAGGTACATGTCTTCGTCTCAACAACAGATGGTTTTCAATTTAATTGTCCCACATCTTCTATAATTCTAAAAATGATGTTTCCATAAGAAGAAAGGAAATTATAAATAACCTGCAAAATTAAGGCCCCAGATTTTTATTATGAATAATTCATTGCCATTATTCTATGCCACCATTTTTATACTGATCCTTAGGAAGTTACAGCTACATTTTAAACTATAGAAAAGGACGATAGAACTATTAGACATTTGGCATGCTTTATTTTTTTTTATGAAACTTGACTTTATCTCAGAAGAAACAAACTCATAGAATGACATTTTGTTAGCACAAAATCCCTGCTTGCTTGAATTTGCACTTGTTAAATTTTAACTGAGCTAAAAAGAGAAATCTTTCATCATACCGCTCGCTGCCAGGCCTGTAACGAAAGCCACCCTGCTGGTTGTAGCTCTAATAATAAACTTTCTTTCATATGGGGCCTTTCAAACTTACAGGGTCACAAAGTGCCTGGAAATAAATCTCAAAAAGAACAGCAAATTCTGGAATCGCATCCAAATTCTTTATGCTTGTGACTATAACAGAGTTAATAAATTGTGGATGTAAGTGAATAACTGCAAGCAGACCCAGAGGCGAGCATGTTCAACAGATAAAAACGAGCAGGTGTTGAGGGCCCACAGGGAGGAGCTATGAGCTGCAGGGGTTTAGGGCAGATACTTGAGAATTGAACTTAGGCTGTGGGCAGCATAGCTGAGGGCCTCGGAGGAGGGAGCCTTGGAGATGAACGCACACGGGGAGACCACCGCACACTGGGGCCTGAGCTGATGCCACGCTCATGAGCTTGTCAACAGTCATTGGTTAAATAAATCCTTGTGAACATGAAAACTACAAAAGCCTTAACTGTCCATTTTCTGGGACTATCTCCTAAGTTTTAAAGCCTGAAGGATCCCAACCATCCCCCACTTCGATGACTCACTCTCATTCTTTCCTTTCTTTCTTCTTCCCTCCAATATTGAGAAATGGCAAAGGTTCGGATAGAGGACTCGGCACATTTTGATATTTGACACTTGAGCCCCTCCCGGTGTTAGGAGTCCGTCCTCTTTACAGGGAAGCATTTCCCCTTCTTCCCCACCTCCCTGTCTCTGGGCACATTTACCTCGCTTTACATCTGACACAAATGTCATTTTAGTTACATATTCCCTCCCTCGCTCAAGACTCAGCACCTCTAGGGGAATGTGTACATGACATCTCTTTTGGGGTCATCCTTTCCTCATTTTGTTCCTAGTACAGTATCAGTATTTCTCTTTTTCCATATTATTTATCTCCATGGTAAGAAATATCAAAATACACTTTGTTAGTTTCCTTATTATTAATTTTTTATTAGAACAGTCTTTCTTATGCTTAACTGATTGTGTCTTCCCTTACTAAAATCCATTTTTATTTTAGCTGAGTTAATTTCCCAAGGTACTGAAGAATTCTTCTCTGACTTGTGCTAAATTATAAACCACCTATGAGTTTTGTATAGTGGCGTTTACAATGTGGCTTTTATCGTTGGCTCACCGTAACATCTATTTTAGGTTAAGTGTAACTTTTTAAGGCAAGTTGCAGTTTGTTACTAGGTCACATTTCTGATGGCTTCATTAAATAGCAATTGATTTTCATTTAGGTACAAAAAGTCCCGCTTTACCAGGGAGACTCTTGACCCAAAGAAATGTTATCAGTCACCCAAGTCAGCACTTCCATTTAATGCTTAAAATTTGCCAGTGCTTTGCCAAGTTGTAACCTGACACCTTGATCATTTTCGACACTTCCAGTGACTGGAAATCAAACTCATCCTTTGCCATATTTGGTCATTTGACTGAGGTAAAGTGCTACCTGAACTGAAGCCAATATGCTCTTCACTTCCCTGCAATGGTCTTTGTCACAGACCTTGTGGAAAAGAAAAAAGTTAATACCCATGTGACAGCTTTACAATTATCCGTAAATGTTTCCATTCCCCCATTGAGTCTCTTCATTTAATGGACTTCAGAGACTGCTCACCAGTGTCTCTTGAGGGGGTTTGCTCGTGTTACTGACAGGACCCTCAAATTAGACCAAGAAAAGCCAAGTGTAGGACAGGCCCGTTGCCTATTCTTAAGGCATGTTTTCTGTGCATCTGAGGGTCACAGTAAGGATTTTTTAATCACATCACTATGTTGAATGACATTAGGTTTATAATTAAAATTTTTATTTTTAAAATTTGTGCATTGATTTATTCCCTAAAACGCTGTTCTATGGGAGCCCCTGAAGATGGCTGTACCATTTTATATTCCTATCAGCAATGTACATGGGTTCATGTTTCTCTGTGTCCTTACCAACACTTGGTTCTGCCTGTCTTTTTATTACAGATACTCTAGTGGGCATTTGGTTTAATTTGCACTTTCCTAACGACTAACGAAACTATCTTTTTATTTGCTTATTTATCATTCAGATATCTTTTTTGATGAAATGGCTTAAAAAACTTATGCTCAGTTTAAAATTGAGATTTTTATTTAGTTATAATTGAAAACTTGAGCTCTTTACAATCTATCAAATACATGATTTGCAAGTGTTTCCTTCTAGCTTATGACTTCCCTTTAATCTTTTATTTTTTTACTGTGTTGAATTTTATTTTATTTTATTAATTTTTTATACAGCAGGTTCTTATTAGTCATCCATTTAATACACATCAGTGTATACATGTCAATCCCAATCGCCCAATACATCACACCCCCACCCCCACCACCCCCAGCGCTTTCCTCCCTTGGTGTCCATATGTTTGTTCTCTACATCTGTATCTCAATTTCTGCCCTGCAAACTGGTTCATCTGTACCATTTTTCTAGGTTCCACATATATGCATTAATATACAATATTCGTTTCTCTCTTTCTGACTTACTTCACTCTGTATGACAGTCTCTAGGTCCACCCATGTCTCAACAAATAACCCAATTTCATTCCTTTTAATGGCTGAGTAACATTCCATTGTATATATGTACCATGTCTTCTTTATCCAGTCATCTGTTGATGGACATTTAGGTTGCTGCCATGACCTGGCTATTGTAAATAGTGCTGTAATGAACACTGGGGTGCATGTGTCTTTCTGAATTCTGGTTTTCTCAGGGTATATGCCCAGTAGTGGGATTGCTGTGTCATATGGTAGTTCTATTTTTAGTTTTTTAAGGAGCCTCCATACTGTTCTCCATAGTGGCTGTATCAATTGACATTCCCATCAACAGTGCAAGAGGGTTCCCTTTTCTCCACACCCTCTCCAGCATTTATTGTTTCTATATTTTTTGATGATGGCCATTCTGACCCGTGTGAGATGATATCTCATTGTAGTTTTGATTTGCATTTCTCTAATGATTAATGATGTTGAGCATTCTTTCATGTGTTTGTTGGCAATCTATATTTCTTCTTTGGAGAAATGTCTATTTAGGTCTTCTGCCCATTTTTGGACTGGGTTGTTTGTTTTTTTCATATTGAGGTGCATGAGCTATTTATATATTTTGGAGATTAATCCTTTGACCATTGATTCCTTTGCAAATATTTTCTCCCATTCGGAGGGTTGTCTTTTCGTCTTTTTTTTTTTTTTTTTTTTTTGCGGTATGCGGGCCTCTCACTGTTGTGGCCTCTCCCGTTGCGGAGCACAGGCTCCGGACGCGCAGGCGCAGCGGCCATGGCTCACGGGATTAGTTGCTCCGCGGCATGTGGGATCTTCCCGGACCAGGGCACGAACCCGTGTCTCCTGCATCGGCAGGCGGATTCTCAACCACTGCGCCACCAGGGAAGCCCTGTCTTTTCGTCTTGTTTATGGCTTCCTTTGCTGTGGAAAAGATTTGAAGTTTCATTAGGTCCCATTTATTTATTTTGTTTTTATTTCCATTACTCTAGGAGGTGGATCAAAAAAGATCTTGCTGGGCTTCCCTGGTGGCGCAGTGGTTGAGAGTCCGCCTGCCAATGCAGGGGACGCGGGTTCGTGCCCTGGTCCGGGGGGATCCCACGTGCCGCGGAGCGGCTGGGCCTGTGAGCCGTGGCCGCTGAGCCTGCGCGTCCGGAGCCTGTGCTCCACAACGGGAGAGGCCACAACACTGAGAGGCCCATGTAAGGCAAAAAAAAAAAAAAAAAAAAAAAAGATCTTGCTGTGATTTATGTCAAAGAGTGTTCTTCCTATGTTTTCCTCTAAGAGTTTTATAGTGTCCGGTCTTACATTTAGGTATCTAATCCATTTTGAGTTTATTTTTGTGTATGGTGTTAGGGAGTGTTCTAATTTCATTCTTTTATATGTTGCTGTCCAGTTTTCCCAGCACCACTTATTGAAGAGACTGTCTTTACTCAATTGTATATCCTCGCCTCCTTTGTCATAGGATAGTTGACCATAGGTGCGTCAGTTTATCTCTGGGCTTTCTGTCTCGTTCCATTGATCTATGTTTCTGTTTTTGTGCCAGTACCATATTGTCATGATTACTGTGGCTTTGTAGTATAGTCTGAAGTCAGGGAGTCTGATTCCTCCAGCTCTGTTTTTTTCCCTCAAGACTGCTTTGACTATTCAAGGTCTTTTGTGTCTCCATAGAAATTTTAAGATTTTTTGTTCTAGTTCCATAAAAAAATGCCATTGGTAATTTGATAGGGATTGCACTGAATCTGTAGATTGCTTTGGGTAGTATAGTCATTTTCACAATATTGATTCTTCCAATCCAAGATCATGGTATATCTCTCCATCTATTGGTATCATCTTTAATTTCTTTCATCAGTGTCTTATAGTTTTCTGCATACAGGTCTTTTGTCTCCCTAGGTAGGTTTATTCCTAGTTATTTTATTCTTTTTGTTGCAATGGTAAATGGGAGTGCTTCCTTAATTTCTCTTTTAGATTTTTCATAATTAGTGTATAGGAATGCAAGAGCTTTATGTGCATTACTTTTGTATCCTGCAACTTTACCAAATTCATTGGTTAGCTCTAGTAGTTTTCTGGTGGCATGTTTAGGATTCTCTATGTATAGCATCATGTCATCTGCAAATAGTGGCAGCTTTACTTCTTTTCCAATTTGGATTCCTTTTATTTCTCTTTTTTCTCTGATTGCCGTGGCTAGGACTTCCAAAACTATGTTGAATAATAGTGGTGAAAGTGGACATCCTTGTCTTTTTCCTGATCTTAGAGGAAATGTTTTCAGTTTTTCACCATTGAGAATGATGTGGGTTTGTCGCATATGGCCCTTATTATGTTGAGGTAGGTTCCCTCTATGCCCACTTTCTGGAGAGCTTTTATCATAAATGGGTGTTGAATTTTGTCAAAAGCTTGCTCTGCATCTATTGAGATGATCATATGGTTTTTCTCCTTCAATTTGTTAATATGGTGTATCACATTGATTGATTTGCATATATTGAAGAATCCTTGCATCCCTGAGA
This sequence comes from Kogia breviceps, assembly GCF_026419965.1. Taxonomy (NCBI): domain Eukaryota; kingdom Metazoa; phylum Chordata; class Mammalia; order Artiodactyla; family Physeteridae; genus Kogia; species Kogia breviceps. Next base: position 113,140,702 of record NC_081318.1, on the reverse strand, counting down.
TAAATCCCACTTGTTCATGTGTATGATCCTTTTAATGTGTTGTTGGATTCTGTTTGCTAGTATTTTGTTGAGGATTTTGCATCTATGTTCATCAGTAATATTGGCCTGTAATTTTCTTGTTTTGTAGTATCTTTGTCTGGTTTTGGTACCAGGGTGATGGTGGCCTCATAGAATAAGTTTGGGAGTGTTCTTTCCTCCACAATTTTTTGGAAGAGTTTGAGAAGAATGGGTGTTAGCTATTCTCTAAATGTTTCATAGAATTCACCTGTGAAGCCATCTGGTCCTGGACTTTTGTTTGTTGGAAGATTTTAAATCACAGTTTCAATTTCATTATATGTGATTGGTCTGTTCATATTTTCTATGTCTTCCTGGTTTAGTCTTAGAATGTTATACCTTTCTAAGAATTTGTCCATTTCTTCCAGGTTGTCCATTTTATTGGCATGAGTTGCTTGTAGTAGTCCCCTATGATGCTTTGTATTTCTGTGGTGTCTGTTGTAACTACTCCTTTTTCATTTCTAATTTTATTGATTTGAGTCCTCTCCCTCTTTTTCTTGATGAGTTTGGCTAATGGTTTATCAATTTTGTTTATCTTCTCAATGAAACAGCTTTTAGTTTTATTGATCTTTGCTATTGTTTTCTTTGGTTCTATATCATTTATTTCTGCTCTGATCTTTATGATTTCTTTCCTTCTGCTAAATTTGGGTTTTGTTTGTTCATCTTTCTCTAGTTCCTTTAGGTGTAAGGTTCGATTGTTTATTTGAGATTTTTCTTGTTCCTTGAGGTAGGATTGTATTGCTGTAAACTTCCCTCTTAGAACTGCTTTTGCTGCATCCCTTAGGTTTTGGATCATCATGTTTTCATTGTCATTTGTCTCTAGGTATTTTTTGATTTCCTCTTTGATTTCTTCAGTGATCTCTTGGTTACTTATAATGTATTGTTTAGCCTCCATGTGTTTGTGTTTGTTACGTTTTTTTCCCTGTAATTGATCTCTAATCTCATAGCATTGTGGTCAGAAAAGATGCTTGATATGATTTCAATTTTCTTAAATTTACTGAGGCTTGATTTGTGACTCAAGATGTGATCTATCCTGGAGAATGTTTTGTGCACACTTGAGAAGAAAGTGTAATCTGCTGTTTTTGGATGGAATGTCCTATAAATATCAATTAAATCTATCTGGTCTATTGTGTCATGTAAGCTTGTGTTTCCTTATTAATTTTCTGTTTGGATGATCTGTCCATTAGTATAAGTGAGGTGTTAAATTACCCCTCTATTATTGTTTTACTGTCAATTTCCTCTTTTGTAGCTGAAGCAGTTGCCTTATGTATTGAGGTGCTCCTATGCTGGGTGCATATATACTTATACTTGTTATATCTTCTTCTTGTATTGATCCCTTGATCATTATGTAGTGTCCTTCCTTGTCTCTTGTAACATCCTTTATTTTAAAGTCTATTTTAACTGATATGAGTATTGCTACTCCAGCTTTCTTTTGATTTCCATTTGCATGGAATATCTTTTTCCATCCCCTCACTTTCAGTCTGTATGTGTCCCTACACCTATAGTGGGTCTCTTGTAGACAGCATATATATGGATCTTGTTTTTGTATCCATTCAGCGAGCCTGTATCTTTTGGTTGGAGGAGTTAATCCATTCACATTTAAGGTAATTGTCAATATGTATGCTCCTATTACCATTTTCTTAATTGTTTTGGGTTTGTTTTTGTAGGTCCTTTGCTTCTCTTGTGTTTCCCACTTAGCGAAGTTCCTTTAGCATTTATTGTAGAAATGGTTTGTTGGTGCTGAATTCTCTTAGCTTTTACTTGTCTGTAAAGCTTTTGATTTCTCCATCAAATCTGAATGAGTTCCTTGCTGGGTAGAATAATCTTGGTTGTAGGTTCTTCACTTTCATCCCTTTAAATATGTCATGCCACTCCCTTCTGGCTTGTAGATTTTCTGCTGAGTTAATCAGCTGTTATGGGAGTTCCCTTGTATGTTATTTTTCGTTTTTCCCTTGCTGCTTTCAATAATTTTTCTTTGTCTTTAATTTTTGCCAATTTGTTTACTGTGTATCTCAGTGTGTTTCTCCTTGGGTTTATCCTGTGTGGGAGTCTCTGTGCTTCCTGGACTTGGGCGATTATTTCCTTTTCTATGTTAGGGAAGTTTTTGACTATAATCTCTTCAAATATTTTCTCTGGTCCTTCTCTATTCTTCTTCTGGGACCCCTCTAATGCGAACATTGTTGCGTTTAATCTTGTCCCAGAGGTCTCTTAGGCTGCCTTCATTTCTTTTCATTCTTTTTTCTTTATTCTGCTCTGCAGCAGTGAATTCCACCATTCTGTCCTCCAGGTCACTTATCCTTTCTTCTGTCTCCATTATTCTGCTATTGATTCCTTCTAGTGTATTTTTCATTTCAGTTATTGTATTGTTCATCTCTGTTTGTTCGTTGTTTCATTCTTCTAGGTCTTTGTTAAACCTTTCTTGCATCTTCTCGATCTTTGCCTCCATTATTTTTCCAAGGTCCTGGATCATCTTCATTATGATTATTCTGAACTCTTTTTCTGGAAGGTTGCCTATCTCCACTTCATTTAGTTGTTTTTCTGGGGTTTATCTTGTTCCTTCATCTGGTGCATAGCCCTCTGCCTTTTCATCTTGTCTATCTTTCTTTGAATGTGGTTTTTGTTCCAGAGGCTGCAGGATTGTAGTTCTTCTTGCTTCTGCTGTCTGCCCTCTGGTGGAAGAGGCTATCTAAGAGGCTTGTGCAAGTTTCCTGATGGGAGGGACTGGTAGTGGGTAGAACTGGCTGTGGCTTTGGTGGGCAGAGCTCAGTAAAACTTTAATCCACTTGTCTGCTGATTGGTGGGGCTGTGTTCCCTCCCTGTTGCTTTTTTGTCCTGAAGCAACCCAACACTGGAGCCTACCCAGGCTCTTTGGTGGGGCTAATGACAGACTCTGGGAGGGCTCATGCCAAGGAGTACTTCCCAGAACTTCCGCTGCCAGTGTCCTTGTCCTCGCGGTGAGACAAAGCCACACCCCACCTCTGCAGGAGACCCTCCAACACTAGCAGGTAGGTCTGGTTCAGTCTCTATGGAGTCACTGCTCCTTCCCCTGCATCCCAGTGTGCACACTACTTTGTGTGTGCCATCCAAGAGTGGAGTCTGTCTTTCCCCCAGTCCTGTCAAAGTCCTGCAGTCAAATCCCACTAGCCTTCAAAGTCTGATTCTCTAAGAATTCCTCCTACCCTTGCTGGACCCCCAGGTTGGGAAGCCTGACATGGGGCTCAGAACCTTCACTCCAGTGGGTAGACTTCTGTAGTATAAATGTTCTCCAGTCTGTGAGTCACCCACCCAGCAGTTACGGGATTTGATTTTATTGTGATTCCACCTCTCCTACCATCTCACTGTTGCTTCTCCTTTGTCTTTGGATGTGGGGTATCTTTTCTGGTCAGTTCCAGTGTCTTCCTGTAGATGATTGTCACCTTTAATCTTCTTAATGATGTTTTCTGAAGCACAAGATTATATAGTTTTGATATTTTTCAGTTTACCAATCTATTATTTTATGTACCATGAATTTGTTGTCAGATCTAAGAACTTTTTGCCCAAACCAAAGTCATGAAGATTTTCTCTTTATTTTGTTTTAAAAATTTTATAATTTTTGATCTTATATTTACTTTTATGATTCACTTTGTGTTATGTTTTGTGTATTGTATGTGGTAGAGGTCCAGCTTACTAATTTACTTGTGGATATACATTTTTTCTGGCTTTGTTTGTTATAAAACTGTCCTTCACCCATTGAATTACCTTGGAATCTTTGTCAAAAGTCAAACAACCATAAATGTACTTCTGTATAGTTTTTTGCACAATTTTTAAAAACTAGTTGCAGCATTTAACAGTGATCACTGAGGCACTTTATCAAGACTGAATCAACTGTTTAAGAATTAAAAGTTTAACAAAGGAGAAATGGAGTCTTTTTAAAAAGTACTTAAATAAAATATTAATAAGTTTGAAGATGCATTCATCCTCACAAACAAGTAAAGTATGCATCAGCAGAGATTTTAAAGTACACAGAAAAGCTTTCAAATGATTAATTCATCTATATACAATGTTATACCATTAAATTAAGTGCATATATATATACACACTCAGTCAGACAAAAACCTAGGATCTCAGGTGGCAGCAAAGGCTGGAGGAGCCCAGTATTCCCCTGAAACAACAAGATCAAGGTCACAGGGTGGTGGGACAGTGAGGGACCCACAGGGAGTAGGTGGATGGAGGCTGCTCAGGACACATCTGATGTGTGAATGAGACCGTGATCAGTCACAGAGCCAAATGTCAGATGATAAAGAAGCACTGCTCAGTGATAAATGGAGGAGGAGAGGGATGAAAGAGTCAGTTGTGATCAAAACTCAGTTTTCAAACCAGCATTAGCAGTCACTCTCACTCGAGTCTTCCTACATTTTAAGATCTAAGCAAGTGAGAATGAATTTTGGCCAAGAAAATTATGAAAGAATATTATTGTATGCTATTTTGCTGTAACTAACCCTGAAATAGCACCTGGAAACTATTTTTCTGGAGTGCCTACCATGTCAGGCATTATGCTAGGTGTTTTCATGAGTATTTCCTTATTTTGTGTTTAGGCACCATGTGAAGTATAACTTTCAGAAAGATAAAAGCAATAATACGTGTTTAAGGCCCAGAGGATCTGGATTCACATTTATAACCAGGTCCTCTTTCCTCGTGTCTACTGCAGCCTGAAAGCTAAACATAGAGAAATGCTGTGGACGATTCGTTGATTTTTTTTTTTTTTTTGCCCTGTCCTCTAACTTTTAGGAACTGCACTTGCGGGCCCTGTGAGATTAAAGAACTCTCCATCAAAATACGACAGCTAGTTCACTCTAGCTCTGGTCCACACGGCTTTGGGTGATAAAGCATCGTCAAAATGTATGCAGCTTCTAGGTCCCAATAAATTTCTGCTGAGAACGGATTATTAGGAAAGTATTGCAAGGTTTCTTTGGGCCAAAATATTTTATCTTTGTTTCATCCCTGTCACCCCCAGTTTTACCTAAAGAGGTGATGGCTCCTGATTCCACAGGATGAGTTCTTACCTAGGATACTGACGACACAGAAGAACAAGGAGGGCTCCTGGGGCTTCTCATTATCAACATTGTTCATTCAGAGTGTACTCTGTGCTGAGAACTGTGATGAACAGGTATTACTTTCTGTCTGTTCTTTTCACCAGAGTGCACCACTCTGATGTCCATTTAGGGTACGTGGTCTAGATTTTATGTGTATAAAAATCACACTGGGAAATTTAAAAATGCAGTTTCTTGGTGGCTCTACCACTAAAGATCCTGATTGAATAATTCTGGGATGGAGCCCCATATATTAAAAAACCCCACAAAATCCTTCAGGTGATATGATGTAGATGGTGAGAGGTGAAATTTCAAATCTCCCCTGTACTTCGTGTCTCTATTATGGGTGGGTGGTGGTAGATGCTGAGACTTGATTCAAGGATGTAGATACCCTGGTTCTGGTGGTAGTTATCACAACTAACATTCATGAAGATCCAGAAAGTTAAATGCTGATATCCACAGCTAAGATTGAGAAGTCAGATCAGATCAGACGGCCATCAGGTGGTAAAACCCAGATAGGCATCTAGTCTGGTTACCAACTGGGCAGGATGGAGTTAAAGCTGTTGATCTGTTATATACTTCTTTTCTGGAAAGAAAAGAAGGTTGATGACTTGGTTTGATCAACTTGTAAAAATAACTTGGTAATTTGACCCCTTGGGAATCAAAGTAATGATATTTGATCAAATGAGAAGCCTTATCTATGGAGTGCTAAGAGCTGGGTATCTCTGGTTTAGGATTGTTTATGGAAATCAAACCAACAATATGATTTTTGAGGGCTGGCTCTTCAGAGAATGTCATACAAGATAAATAACTCGCAGAGTCTACAAAATGGAGCTGTTTCATAATGTGAGCTCTTGCCACTGTGTGAGGTGACCACATATCTCTATTAGAGACCTCATTTTAGCCTGAGTCAGGCAGTGTGTGTCCAGGGTGGGAAGGTCGGCTTTAGGAAGCCGTGTAGGATGTCCCGGATCTCTGACTGTATCCTTGAAATTGTTAGTAACGCTTAATCCTTGGTAAGAACTTTGATTCTACAATCCGACCCGTCGTGTTAGATCCCTTAATCTTCCATTTTCTCATTGGTTCAAGCACCTCATCACAGTACAAGTAACAGATTTCCCTTCACTTCAGTGTGGGACTCTGAAATTTCACTGCAGTTTCAAAAGCTTCTTGAAGGGAGGAAATAGCTAGCATACTTGTGAAGGCTACTCCTCAAGCAGGAGAATATGGTAGCACAAATTGTCACACATACTTTATCCTAAATTAACATGGTAATTATAATGGCCATCTGTGTTTGCTAATTGCCTTGATCCAGAGCAAAATTAGAACTTCTTCTATCTCTATGACCATCAGGTAGTTTTACAACTTGGAGCCTGACACCAAGTTAAACATAGGTTAAACTCTCATCCTCCCAGGAGAAGGAGAGATACGGCACCCATTTAAAAGAGATGGCTCCCAGGCCCTCGAGAAAAACATTATTGATTGTAAAACTGGAGAGAAGCCCATTTAGCTTTTAAAAAGGTCTACATGCATCTCAAAGGGACAGAGAAAGGATATGTAATTACATTTTCTAAAGGAAGTGGTCTAGGAAGAAAGCAGAAGGACCTCTACCCTCTTTTCACTAGGGAAATTTTAAAAATTTATTTTAAGGTTTGTATTTGCTCTTTCAGTAGCATAAGCTTTCTGCCAAAAATGAGATTTTACCAGAATTTAGAATAAAGCATATGTTCTATAAATGAGGTTTTTACTGACTTAATATTTCCTCACAGTTTGTTTACTTATTCTGAGCAGCTCTCAATTCCACAAGGGCTTGTTAATAAATCTCAGAGGAACTGTTTGCCTGTGTCAATCGAAAGCCCTGAGCACATTTTGTTATGAAACACACAGACACAGGCACAGACACACACACACACACACACACACACACACAGACACGCACACACACATACACACACACGGAAGCCTTGAGAACTCCAGAACTCCATTCTCCTGAGATATTTTGGAAGTTAAGTGTAAAGGTTTCAGACCAGTGACCACTTCATGCTTTATTTTTGGCATGAAATAAAATGATGCATCTTTAAATAACCCACTTTTAAAATGATGCATCTCTAGAAAAATCTTGCAGCGGAAGAGATCAGACTCATGCAACACAACCAGGGTTCTTCCACAATGAACAAAAAGGCTATTCTAATGTCAGCATCGTCTGCAGCGTTGCAGACTTTCCCCTGCTGATGTCAGAATGTAGATCCATCTACCCCTCCTGCCTTCCTTCATTAAATACCAGCTTGTCCCTCACCTGCCAGGAAGTGTCAGCCCTTGGCTTTGTGGAAGGCTCTAGAACGGGCTCAGGGGTCTTCCAATCCAGTGTGACTGGTGAGCCAAGACCAGGACCTGAAGGAGCACTCCTGCACCTCAGACGGGTTTCCAATCACAGGTAGAAATTTGCCAGGGGGTAAAGGTGCATATGGTTTCCCAGGCAAACGAGAGGCATAAGGACTTGAAAAAGGATGTTTAGAAATGATAATTTTTTGGTGGTGATGTGTTAAATTAGAAATGTCTTGAGAATGGCTAGAATGTGAGTTAGGGGTATCTCTTGAAGAGCTGAAGCTGCATCGTGTTAGCAGAGCATCTTGCACTCATCCTGAAGATATGGACAAAGGAGGCCTTTGAGTAGGAACGGAATGAGATGTGCAGCTGTAATAAATTATTTCTCCCGTGACAGTTGGAACAGACAGGAGGTGGCAGGAAGGTCCTAGAGAGGGATCTTGCCATACGAGGGGGAGTCAGAATGGCAGGAATTGAGCCGCTGGTAGAAGGGATGAACAGGAAATGGATTAACTCCATCGAAGGTGAGAAGTGGAAGGGCGCCATTCGGAGATTTGCCTTACAGCTGTGAACTTGCCAGGAGCAAGCAAAAGCAGGGCCAATTTTTGATGAAATTCGGACTGTTGAAAAATGGAATTCCTTTGATGTTTCTTGTAAATTAAAAAAAAACATATTTTATAACCAGGCCTCTTTCTGCAGAGCCTCTGGCTCCCATGAGGGCCCAGAGGTCTGTTTAATTAACAAGTGTCCAAGTTGGCACAGAGGCTTCAGAGTAAAGCAGCCGGTCCCATCTTCCTTGGGCTGCCGCCTTTCTGCGTCACTTCTGACCATGGTCCTTACTGGGCTGAATTTCACATTCCCCAAATACAGAATTTGAATAGGTTAGTCCTAGGTTCTGGAACTCTTACTTAACATCCCCTAATTAGGAGCTCCTGGCCTAGTTTTCTATTTAAAATTCTCCTATATTTGGTTCTCATGAGAAAAGTTCTTTCACATCTCTGAAAAGCTTTGTTCACATCTACCTTGCGTGAATGAATTAACCAGAGGTATATATACCGAATACTTTCCCTCTTTTTTTAATTAAGATAATCTTTTTCATGTTAAAAAATAGTCTCAGATTATTCTTGTCTGTGAAGGGAGAATGCAATTTTGAAATTCTTCTAGAAAATCAAAGAAAAGCACAAGATGTGATTTCTCCTCACTGGTGAGATGATGTTTCTCAGGTGCTCGGGATGGAGTCCTCAGGGGTCGATCTGGACATCCTGATGCTTGGCCTCAGAAGCCCTCTTCAAGTGCTCCAATTTATTTTTTCACACTAATTAGGCGATATTCATTTTGTCCCGGTTAAGCATTCAGTGAGAAACTGTATCTCCGTATATATAGTTCAGTTTACAGAAGCTCACAGGCCGACAATGCCCTGATGGAAAGTATTCCTCGAGGAATGTGTGAGACAGCAGGAACTCGATTCTCCTGCCCCTGCTCTGGGTGCTAGAAGGTGCCGTGGAGCTTTGCTTAACAGTCATCTGTTAATTTTAACAGTTCGGTATGACGTATTTCTTCCTAAGGTGAGGAAACAGAATCTCATAAAATGGATTAAACTGCCCCAGGTTTTGTAACTGGTAAAAATGAATATTTTGGGGAACAAGGATTGGAACAAAATTGATTTTGAAGACTTTTCACTCACTTCCATCCAAATGCAAACAACCCATTACCCTTCCCCTGGAAGCAACACTGCAAAGTAAGAAACAGCCACCCCAACTGACAGCCATGGAAGAAAATTTTGCCAGAAAGGAATGAGCTCTGTTAAGGGTCTAATACTCTATTCCCTGCTAGTCTCTGACATTTACCATCAGATTTTATTAGCAAAAGAATCCCCCATGAAGAAAATACTATTATCTTCATTTTTACAGATGAGGAAAACAAACAAATCATAACGCCACCAAACCAAAAAAACCCAACTACATTTCAGATGACTAAAGTTGGAATCAATTGTGTGAATGCCCAGCTCCAAATATCCACATCTTTGGAATGTCCACATTCTATCAACAAAATGTCCACACTTGGGATAATCTTCACAGAGGTCAGGATCCGGGGAACTGTGGTTACAAACAACTACACGAGTTGATATGATTGTCTCTACCTTCTAATTGAGGAAACAGAGGTATAGTGAGATTATATGTCTCACCCATATTTATAGAGTTTGAATGTGCAAAGTGGGGCTTCTACAACTTTTCTCCAGTGGTCTGTCTTACCTGACCCCTAAAGCCACTCGGAACACTGCAGTATCTGTACTTTTACTCAGGATTTTCTCTCTGCCCTGCCCTCCGTGTTAGCAAACTTAATCTTCAAGATTCTGGACATTTTATAACAGAACCCAAAACTTTATAGGAATCTGCAATGGACCCAAGCCTCATGATCAGAAAATCTCCAAGATAATCGAGGACCAGGTTCCCTAAGGACAGAGAGAGGGAAATCCTCTGCTTTGTTTCTTTGTTTATTGTGCATTGTTTTAGTTTTTTCCTAGCCTAGCCACTAAATAATACTCAACCCCCAAAATACCTTTCTGTGGAGTCAATGGCAACATCTGTTGCTAAAACAGCTAAAACTCTGGGAGGAAAATCCTTCTTCCTGGCCAGATTGACTGGGAAAAGTATCCTCTGTTGTCTGATCAGTGAAGGAGGATTTTTACTTCTTTCTGTCCTTCTGTTGCTTTAGTCCAGGGGTAGACTCAGTTTCAGGAAGTGTGTGATAACATGAGGGTGTGGGGATGAACAAATCCATAGTTTATAATGAGTAGACAAGAAAAAGAGGCTGCTGAGTGCTGGAGAATTGAGGAAATTATAGAGGGGAGTGATCTCCAGAAAGAGATTCTGTCGAGCTGTGTATGACATTCTGGGCTACAGATGCATAGAATCGACCTAAAACAGCAACCCAAGTTAAACTGAGGAATGAACTATGAGGTAAACCAACAACTAGGAGGCTGACTGTATTCTGGGTAGAGCTCATACAGAGCAGATTTGGATATCTCTGCTCAGGCTTTAAACACTGAACCCACAATGTAACTACAGAAGGTGAGTCAGACTTGCAGCTGGATACTAACTGGGATCAAAGATACAATAAAAGTAAAAGGAGAGGAAAAAAAAAGATCAACCATGGAAACAGTGATCAATAGGAGGCTGTGATGGGTATATTAATATCAGAGAAATCAGACCTCAGAAGAAGAAAAAGCATCAGTGATAACAAGGGACGTTAAACACGATAAGAGTCAGTTCACCAAGAAGACTACAATCCTGCATAAACATGTACCTCATAACAGAGCTTATAACAGCATATGACACATACAACAAAAACTGGTAAAATTGAAAGGAAAAATGGAAAATATCCCATTAAGTGATAAAATAAGCTGGCAGAAGACCTAAGAAACAACATGAACCAACTAAACCAAATTGATAGTTGTAGAACGCTCTACCCAACAGCAGCAGAAGACAGACTGTTTCAGGTTCACATGGAATATTTATGTAGACATATCCTCAGTCTTAAACAAAACCTTAAATTTAAAATAATTGAAATGTGAAAATATATATTCTTTGACATAATGAAAATTAACTAGATATCAGTAACACAATGATAACTAGAAAATCTTCCAAATATTTTGAAGTTAAACAGCAAGCTTCCACATAATCCATGGGTCAAACAAGCCTCAATGGAAGTTAGAAAATAGTTTGAACTGAATTAAAATGAAAATAAAACATGAACTTTTGGGAGATAAGACTAAAGTAATGTTTAGAAGGAAATTTATAACATTAAACTTATAAACTAGCATAGGTCTCAAATTCATAATCTTACCTTTCACCTTGAGAAACTTAAAAAAAGAGAGAGCAAAATAAAGCAAAGAAATTTTAAAAATAAATATTAGAGTACAAATCAATACAATTGAAAAAATAAAAGCAACAGAGAAAATCAATAAAACCAAAGTCTGTTTTTGAAAAATCAGTGAAATTGATAAATTTCAAACAATAATGGAATAAACGATATGACATGAATTACCAATACCAGAAATTAAAGAGAGGATATTACCATAGAACTCACAGATAGCAAAAGGATAATAAGTGAATAGTACCAATAACTCTATGCAAAAATTTGACAACTTAGATTAAAAGAACAAAATGCTCATTAGATAAATACCATAAAGTTTATTCAAGAAGAAACAGATAACAAAAATACTACTGTATCTATCAAAGAAATTGAATTTGTAGTTAAAATTCTTCTGAAAGAGATAACTACAGGACAAACTGGTTTCATCAGTTAAGTCTACCAAACATAAATGGAAAAAATAATAGAAATTCTATATAATCTCTTCCAGAAAATAGGAGTAACTCACAACTCATTTTATGAGGCTGGCATTATCTTGATGACAAAATCATAGAAAAGCAGTGCATGAAAAGAAAACTATAGACAAATATTCTTTTTTTTTTTTTTTTTTTTTTTTTTGCGGTATGCGGGCCTCTCACTGTTGTGGCCTCTCCCGTTGCGGAGCACAGGCTCCGGACGCGCAGGCCTAGCGGCCATGGCTCACGGGCTTAGTTGCTCCACGGCATGTGGGATCTTCCCGGACCAGGGCACGAACCCGTGTCTCCTGCATCGGCAGGTGGATTCTCAACCACTGCGCCACCAGGGAAGCCCTAGACAAATATTCTTTATAAATTTAGACACAAAAATTCTCAACAATATATTAACAAATCAAATAGTAAATATATAAAATGAAGAAACCCCATCACTATCAATTTGAATTTACACTGGGAATGGAAGATTGGTTCAACGTTGGAAAAGTCAATAAAATGTTACTTATTAGAAAATACATGATAATTTCAATAGATGAAAAAAAAATCCAGAAAAAAATGTAACATTTATTCATAATAAAAACTCTCAGAAAACTAAGAATAGAAGGAAATTCCCTTATCTTGATAAAGGGCATCTATGAAAACAAACAAGCAAAAACGCATAGCTAAAATCTTAAGCACTGGTGAAAGAGTTAATATTTTCCCTCTCGTGGTGGGAAGAAGGCAAAAATGTTTACTTCTCATCTCTATTACTTAATAGGGTAGAGGAAGTCCAAGCTGATGAAATACTTTGAGGAAAAGAAATATAAGACCTAAAGACTGGAAAGGAGGAAATAAAACTCCCCCTAGTTACAGAGGCCATAGTGGTCTACATAGAAAATCCCAAGAAACATGAAGAATAAATCTTATTTATAAGCAAAATATAAATCTCGACCTATATTTCAATCTTTTAAAATAAGTAAATCGAACTGGATCATAGAATGAAATGTAAAATATGAAACTATAAAGGTTTAAAGGAAATATAGAAGAAAACCCATGATTGTTTGGATGTATCGAAAATAAAACCATTGCACTGTGGAAAACCATTGTTAAGAAAATAAAAAGACAAGCTGCAAACCAGGAGGAGGTATACAGTTCCCACATTCAACAGATTATTTTTGTCTAGAATATACAAAAAGCTCTCAAAATTCAATGATAAGTAGAGAAAGAACCCAACTAAAAAAGGATAAAAAATTTGAAAAGACACTTAACCAAAGAAGATACATAGTTGGAGAATAATCATGTAAATAGATGTTTAGTGTCATTATTATTTGGGAAATGCAAATTAAAACAATAAGTACCACTTCTCATCTATTAGAAATAATAAAATTTTAAAAAATTTGACATTTCCAAGTGCTGATGAGGATTTATATCAACTGGAAACCTCATTCATTGCTCGAAGGAATGCAAAATGGTGAACCCACATTTTATAAGATGTGTGCAGATGCTTATAAAGTTAAACTTACACTAACCATTGGACTTAGCAATTCCCTCCCCAAGTATTTATACTAGAAAAATAAGAAATTCTGTCCACACAAAAGCACAAAAATGACTATAGCAGCATTACTCCTAATTGCCCCAAACAAAAAATAACTCAGATATTCACCAACAGATGAGTCAAGTCTGATAAATCTATATAATAAAACACTACTCAAACATAAACAGTAATGTTCTATTGATGCCTGGAAATTTGTGGTCAATATAAGTTACACTATTTTTAGTGAAAGTAGTCAGGCCCAAAAGGCTACATAGGTGTGATTTCATTTACATGACATTTTGGGAAATGCACAAGTACAAAGAGAGAAAGCAGACGTAAGTGCCAGGAGGTAAAGGTGAGGGGTGAGTTTGACTAGGAAGGGGCAGAACAAAGGGAATTCTTGTGGAAATGAAACCATGCTCTATCCTGATGTGGATGGTGGTTATACAATCCCAGGCATATGGGAGATGTCTGGTCTCCCATGTTCGTTGCATCATTATTCACAATAACCAAGATACAGAAGCAACCCGTGTCCGTGGAGAGATTAATGGATAAAGCAAATGTAGCATATACATGTGATGGGGTATTATTCAGCCTTAAAAACAGAAGAAAATCCTGCCGTTTGTGACACCATGGCTGAACCAAGAGGACATTATGCTCCGCGAGACAAGCCAGTTACAGAAGCACACGTGCTGCATGATTCCACTTACAGAAGGCACCTAAATTAGTAAAACTCAGAGAAGCAGAGAGTACAGTAGCGCTTGCCAGGGCTTGGGGAGTAGGGAAAACCCGGTGCTGTGATTCAACGAGGGTAAATTCTCAGCTATGCTAGATGAGTACGTCCTAGAGGTCTGCCGCGTGACACAGAACCTGTAGTAAACAATACGGTGTTGTGCACTTGTCTCCTGTTATGTGTTCTTACCACGAAACAAACAAACCAACCAAAAAATAAGGGGACACAAGGAAACTTGGGGAAGTGTTTGACCTCTGTCATCTTGATTGTGATGCTGGTACCCCAGGCATTTGTCTATGTCCAAACTCATCAAATTATACACATTGCATATGTGCAATTTTGTATCAATTACCTCTTAGTAAAGCTGTTAAAAACATAGAGTTGTGAACCTTAAAAAGTGAAATTTACCAAATGTAAATTCAAACTGGAAATATTTTGAATGCCGTAAACTTGAATGTAACATATCTCTTTCTGTCATGAGGAGGATTTACAGTGTTTCTATTTTAGTTTATTATATAAGCTACAAAGATTGCAGACTTCAGACTTCTAGAAGAAATAGGGAGGTCTAAAGATTTTGGAGCATATTAAAACTGGAGATGCTGAGAAAAATTGAAACCAACAATAAGCAAGTTATGAATATAAGATTGAGACAGTAGGAAAAATGAACAAGATGGAAGGTTTGCAGCAGCATGCTACTTCTGCACATTTATATTTGTATAATGCTTTCTATTTTCACACGTACACACTCACGTGCTCATAATATCATTGGACACCTACCATAGCCCTGCGATACCCACCTCAAACTATACTTGGAAAAAGTTACCGAAAATACCGATGAAGAAGATGTTACTTTTTCAGACCCTAGTTTTCATTCATATCTCAGAGTTTCTCCTACATGATGCACGAATATGAATTTATTCTCCATTAAACCTGTGAAGGAGAGTAAACTGGCCTATTGTGTTACCTGATCTAATGGAAATTAAACTGCGTCCTTTGTTGAATAAAAGCTAATTAATTGCATTTATCGTCTATTTGCTGGTTAGTAACCTCACAATTCCTCCCACTTATACGGTAGCCCTGTATAATTATATTTTAAAATGATTTACTCATTTGGTCTACCCAAATAGCAACAGTTCATTTTAAAATTGATTAAATATACTCTACGCATGAGCTTATGAACTACATTTCATAAAACAATTCATCATTTCAATGAAGAGAGTCTAGTTTAATTAATTAAGTTGAACTAAAAATGTAGTCAGTGATCTTTCTGTCACCCAAATTTAGTAGCTGGGGTCCTCGGGGCAAAATATTTGCACTCATTGACATTACATAAGTCAATCAAAACAGTCACACACATTTGAGTCATTTTTATCATTTTTTGTAATAATTACTAAATCAAATATTATTCTAACAGTGATATTTAAACAGTGATACTCATTGAAATACAATGAGCAATGAATAAATTCAGTAGTTCTAGAATATTTATTTGAAATATAACAGGTTTTAAAAATCACCTGGAAGTGAAATTGTGACCACTATTAGAACAGCATGAGCTAAATAATAATAGTTTAATTTTGAATAATTACCCATGGTTTACATTGTCTTAAATCTGCCACTTATTAGGTGCTTGATCTTGGCCAAGACACTAAATTTCTCCAAGCTTCACTATCTCTGTTTATAATATGGATATAGAATAATATCTAGCTAATAGGACTATTGTGGAAATTAAAATATATTTAGCACAGTGCCTGACAAAAATGTACTGCTGTTATTATTATTATTAATATTATTATTTACATCACCTATCTATTCCTTTATTAGGACTACCTATTCCTTTATTAAGAAGAAAGATGAGATTTGTGGAGACAAGCAGAGGATAAGACACGTAGTGATCAATACCTAGATGTTATTACAATACAAGAAGCATCATTTCTTGAAAATGAGGTCAAAGCAGAGCTTGGCATTTTACCAGAAACCCCCCCAACCAGTCTTGAAGGATAATTGTTGATCCAAACTGTTACTTTGGCAAAGGAGTCATAGGTAGGGAGTAGCAAGGTATTAAAACTGAAGACAGCCCCAAATTAGGTTGTCAGGTTAAGTGTTGAGGTTTCATTGGTCAGAAGTCAAGGGACCAAAAAAAGTAAGAGATACCGAGAAGTCTGGAAGTAAATCCATGTAAATATGGTTCCATTTGAACAAACAATATTCAAGTAGCTGCATTTTTCAGGGTTTAGTCAGGAGACAGAAAACACATCAGTCATTTAAACAGGGGCATTTTAATGTAAAGAATTATTGACTGGGAACGTTTCTCTTTGGCGGTTGCTAGGGCCCCATGACAACGCCCTCCAGCTACTTTTCCAGCATTCCTGCTGGAGGCTTCCTGCCTGCCAGGGAGGGAAGGAATAAAAGAGAACTCTGAGGAAACCCAAAGGTTGAAAGAAAGCCCCAGAGGAAGGAGCAGGTGTGGAGGTGGGTTCCCTCCCCAAGGCTGGATTTAGACCTTGCTCGCAAGGGTGTGGCTGTGACGCAGAGCTGATGGAGAAGGTGGCTGGCTGCCTTGGCTAGACCTGTCCGTAGGCTGTGGGGCAAGACCAAAGAGCAGGAAATGACAGGGACCAGCTCCATACCGCAAAGCAGGGCAGTGAAGGGTGGCTTTGGTGTTCAGAGTTAATACCCTGATAACTGCCCAGTAGCCATATCTGACACTATTAAAACTCACATTGTATCAGGTGCACAAGCTTATTTAATCTTTATAACAGTCCTGTGATTGAAAAACCACAATGCTTCCCTAAACAAAGACCATGAGGAACACACCTAGGGTCCAACAGATTTAGGTTTCTTAGTTTTTGCAGAAGAGAACACACACGCTATAAGAGATGAAGGCATCCCCAAAGGGAGGGGTGCAGCGGAAAGGTGCTCCTAGGTTTTGAGGCTCAGAGTTAGTCTCAGAAAAGTCTCACTAGTGATAAATCAGGATTTATAAATCAGGAAAAACACTAGAACAGTGAGTGGACTTATTTTTAGAACTAACCCACGTCAAGTTATTGTCAGATCTCGTTGGCGTGGTCTGATCTAAAACATATGGCTGCAAATGAGTTTTTGCTCCAAGGGTTTCAACTTAATGTGTTCACGGTTGGCTTGGTTAATTTGCTTGGAAGATCGTAGTACAGATTTATTTGCAGGTTGTGATTTTGCTTTCAACGTTCAGTTTGTCCTGTGATTCCACAGCAGAGCTATTGTTTGCAATGTTTGGACTGGTGCGGACAGTTACAATCTCAGAATGTCAGAGCTGGAATGATCTTGGAGATGGCTTGCTTTAAACCTGAAAGCTGATGATCATTGTCTCTTGTACTACACCGTCCAGTCTTTGCTGTGAAATGAACAGAAGAATAAATTGCCTACTTGGGTAAATACTCTATGTCTTGTGAATCAAGTAAATGTGATGATGTACATTTAGAGGTGACATTGGTTACACATGTGCAAAAATTCCCCTTTCTCTTTACCAGCGAATTCTCTCTCTCTCTCTCTCTCTCTTTTTTTTTTTTTTAACAGTGCATTAAAAATCATCCTTGGGGTAGATTTATCTTTCCTTGACAACAGGACTTTACACTTAAATATCTTGATTTAAGGTGACAGAATTTGCTTTAATTCTATTATTATATCTTCCAACCCAGAGATTTAATTTAACCATCTATCATAATTTTCTGTTTAATATCAATAAAATGTCTTCCCCATTGATCTTACATTGAGACTGAGATCAGATTAATTCTGTAGGTCTCCCCGAATTTATAGCTGGAAGGGAAAGTGAGGATTGAAATGAATTTATTTAAATTGACACTGATTGAAACCAAATATCCTACAAGCCTTTACTAAAAACAGCTTGTCTGACAAGGAAATATGTACAGTGCATATTCGAGTTTTTATGAAACTTTAATTCCCTTTTAGTGCTTTTTATGTCAGGGAAATATATTGAAGTAGAGAAAATTTTTCATCCACTTTTGAACATTTAATGACTAAAGGAAATAAAGGTAGATCCAATTCATGCAGTATGTATTCAGCATCGTGATCAGCTCCGTTGCTGAAGCGAGGATGACAGAGAATTACATTAACACAGAAAATTGCTCAGTACATCCACAGTGGATTGGAAATCCCCCAGTCCCACGTCTATGGAATTGGCAGGAGTACAGTTTATTAACATGTCCAGTGTCAAAGTGAGTGTAATAGATGTGAAATGGGAAAGTCCAAATGGCAACGTAGGCTCTCCCTGGGTATAGATATCACAGGGATTGCAGTGTGAGTCACTTATACATTTGTGGATACTTCTTGCATATTTGGAAAGTCAAGATCAAGGAACATAAGTTTCGTTTCAAAGCATGATGCTTCATGTGTGTCTACAACATTGTATTTGGTTCTGCGGGTAAAAGGATGATGAGAAAGTTCGTCCATGACTGAAAACAGGTCACAGTATACTGACGGGAAGAAATTCACAAAGACACCATTTCATTTCACTGTCATGAGAGTAACTATAAAGGAAGCAGAATGTGGCCCTCAGACCATGTAACCCAGTTTGTGGAGCAGAGCGTCTTGGAGGGTGAGTAGCAGTTACTAAAGGAAGAGTGTTAACAAAAGCTTTTATTTTCTCTGGACACTCTCACCATGTGATATTAGTGGGCAACAGAGCACAAGCCAAAGATGGCAAGAGATTTGGAAAGGAGGGGGAAGGCAGAGTTTGGAGCAGCTGGAAATGGTAGTTTGGGGTCATGGACCTTAGACCCTTCAGAATGGTTGTCTTGTATCTGTGGTCCCTCAGTGGAGAAGTGATTTTTAAGGAGAAAAATAGAAGGGGGGAAAAAGAAAGTTAATACATAGTCTAGACAAGGTTTCATGGCAACCTAAATTATGGGTTATGGTTAGAAAGGACAGGGGATGGATTTAAGAAAGGCTCCTCGATTTCTTTTGCAGAAAGAGAAGAAAAGGAAGCAGAAGACCCCGAGGAAGTGTCCTAGAACTTTGTGTAATTAAGTGAAGGACTGAATCAGCAGGGAAAAGATGGTGAGATGTACCCAGGTCTCAAATTCCAAGTCTTATGACTCGCCTGGCACACTTGGTAATCTTGTGAAGTTGGCTCCGACATCAGAACTGTATGAGGAACTGCAGGAAATCGGCAACGAGGCTGCTTATGATGCAGAATCTGGGCGCATTAATCGGACCTCTCTTTATTTCTTTTTATCACTGAATGTTCAAAATCAATGATAATTGTTTTCCTATATCAAAATATGTCTAATCAATAAATTAATGCTGGGACGTTTTAGTAATATATTCATATACCTAGTGTAATAAATAATCTTTATAAACCATCACAGTTGACATATCAGTTTTGCATACATTAGCCATTTTCATCCTCAAAAAATTATGCCCTGGATTACGCATACAGTCACCCTGGTTTTGCAGTGCAGCCTGCCTGGGGTCCCAGTTCCCCAGAACATGTGTCTCTGAAACTGCTTTCTTCAGGATCCAGAGTGTTGGTATTTGAGGAAGCAGAACTCAGCCCTCAAGCAAAAGTTCCTCCTTTTCTTTGTCCTCACAAAACACCAGGGTTATACATCTGAGGGTGATTTGTTTGGATTTTTCCGTTCTGCATTCTTTGTTGTTTATAACCCTCAATTCCAGGGACTGAGCTACGTGTCTTTGCACTTGATTAAATAGCTATGCCTCCAATAATAGTGTGAGATGCTGAGTGTCTGAGGAGAGCCTCGGCCAGGAGCCTTGGGTCTCCCAGTAAGTGGGGAAACAGATACTACGATTTCATTAAGTGTGTTTTAAGGGCTATTAAACATTAAGTGCTGCTCTGAAGATTATGAATAATAAGTAGATGACTTGTTTTGGGAAAAAGTCTATAATTCTACAAAACTGGCTAAGTTAATGTCCTAGAAGCCTATTAAGCAGGAATTCTTATTGCACCAAAATGTTATTTCAACTGGCAATTCATGTAATAATGACCGTTTTTAGATGTCTGCTCTCCCTCTCCTGCCCCCTTGGTACAGACATCCTTTTAGTTCAGCCTCAAAGCAAAGCTCTCATGTTCACCATGTGTTGATAATTGATTGACTGATGAGATTTGGAAGGAAGGCAAAAGTGACAAAATTGAGTAGGATTAAATAACCCTTTGATCATCTCTAATACCCAGATTTTTTGCACCTGGGAAATTCACCTTTGAGGTTTCTCTTTCTTAGGAGAATTTATCAAGGCCTGTGCTCATTTTTCTTACTTATTTTATTTATTCATTAAGTCTTCGATAAAGAGATGTCAAAAGCATACTTCCATGTATTAAACAGCATAAACAAAGCACCGAGGAGAGCGGGTTAGCCACAGCTGGTGGGAAATGGGTCTCAGGGGGGACTTGGCACAGAATAAGACCGAGACCACACTCTGTGAGTGTGAGCAAGGCAAAGGGACCACCACCTGAAGAATCGCATGTTTCTGGAACATGCACAGCTGAAAAGCAGGCTGCTCAGCTGGCCACGTTGACCATTTGAAAAGGACCAATGACCACTCCCTCCGGGCTGCTTCATCTCTTGCCTAACCCTCCCCAGCCCTGTTCATCATTGCCAATCTCCACGCTCTGTGTCTTGGGTGGTGGCTCTTTTCCTGAGGCATCATACACTCTGTTACCCTCTTCATTCCTGCGGTTTGTTTTGTACCATGGATACACCAGCAGGAAGAGTTGTGAGAAAGGAGAGGTTCTGGTGTCTTCCCTGCTCTCTCCTTTCCTCTAATAGGTTTTTTTTTTTTAATTGGAGTATAGGTGCTTTACAATGTCGTGTTAGTTTCTGCTGTGCAGCAAACTGAAGCAGCTGTATGTATACATATATCCGCTCTTTTTTGGATTTCCTTCCCATTTAAGTCACCACAGAGCACTGAGTAGAGTGCCCTGTGCTGTAGAGCAGGTTCTCATTAGTTGTCTGTTTTACGCGTGGTACTGTGCGTTCGTCAATCCCCATCTCCGGTAGGTTTTGACTGTGGCTTGTGCCTCTGTCTACAGCCCTTCATGCAGCCAGCCTCTTCAGATGCCTCCTTTATGAACTATGGCCCCGGGAACACCACCCCCTCACCTGGCTGTTCGGGGCAGAGCGCCATGGTCACTAGTCCTTGGGGTCTTCTATCCATTCTTGGTTCTCTGGACCTGTCCCCATCTCTGCAAATACTCACTTCATTAGACTTTCTTCAGTTAATCCTTTGGATATACCATCGGTTTCCTGCAAGGATGCTGAGTCATAACGTTTTCTAAGCTTAACACTAAAGTTTTTCCTCTTAGGAAACTAAGTTTGTGCTTGAACAATTCTCTGAGACGTTGTGGTGGTCATACAAATTTCCTATGAATTAGGATGTTTTTCAAAGTAGCTCCACTAATGATGTGGTAAAATAAATCAATGTCTCCTTCATCTCTAGGGTCAAAAACCTTATAAACTTACAGTGATTTTCTGAAGGTATATTAAGTGTGGACATGTCATACTAACTAGCATTAGTCACTGATTTATAAATATCAATGGTTCAATAAAGGACATGAGTTTTAGAAAAACAAAATCTCCTTTTTTAAGCCTTTTGTCAAAGTGTTAGAAGAATAGTACCATAAATAAAATGACCTGTATTCTCCCTGTTTCTATTATTTTAAATCTCTCATTATCTCTTGTTGAAACTATTGCCATGATTAATTGACTCTCAGGTGCTAGGGCCTGCAGTCCATTTCCCTCTTCCCAGCTAGAACTGTCCAGTGATGCTGCTTCTTTAGTTTCTAAGACTTCAGTAGCTGCCTACCGACCACAGGTGAAAGTGAAGGTCACTAGCCTGGCTGGCCAGGCCTTCTGATCTGCACCCCGCCTCTCGCTCAAGGGTTCACACATGAAATTCATAGGAACTATGTGCCCCAACAGGATTGACTACGTCCTTTCCTGGACATATCATTTTCACTCTTCTTCACGTCTGAATTCATCTTCTGCTTGTATCAGCCAGCGTAAATTTTCCTCATTCTTTAACTCACAGCAGAAGTAGTTCTCTGAGAAGACCCCCCTAACATTTTTATTCTTATTTCCACACATCGTCTCTGTGCTTCAGTTATAATGGACTCATACCTCCATGGCATCCTGTGTCATACTGCACGTGATTACTCTATCATATGCCTTTATCTGCCCAGTGATATAAACTATTTGAGAAGGGAAACAAAGCATCTTCATCCTTGAGTTCCTGATGCCTTACGCAATGTCTGGCACAGAAAAGTGGCAATAGGTCTGTTGGCTGCAGGATTGCGAGAGGCGTGAATGGTCCCGTGATTCACCTTGGGTTGTGCAGAGAAGAATCCTTGTTGTGTCGGCTCCCCCATTCTCCACAGGCCATCACCAAAGTCAACAGCCACTCACTTGACACCTATAAAATTGACTTAATCATTTGCATAGAAAATGTTCCTAGGACCTTATTATTTGATGGCAAATGATGGTTGACTGAACTTCAAACAAGGGCACCAAGCCAGTAATAGGTAATATGAATGGATTCAGTCAAAGAAAGATTAATTTCATATTTCTTTCTGTGAAGAAGCTTTTATGCTTCTTCAATAATAAAGTAAAGCAATGGGGAAATTCACTTAGATTGGTTTTCTCTTGATTTGAAACAAAAAGGTAAATAAACCCTTTCAATTTATTCAACTGTAACATAATCCAATATTTCTGGTGAGATTCAATTATATAATGGCTTAATTGAAAGAAAATTAAACAAGTATATGTCTAAGTTCTGTCACACTAAGTGAGATTTTAAATTACTCTAGGAACAGATATTTCAATTCTGATATGATGACTTTAAACAGGGTGGTATTTGATTTTCACAACAATCAACAAGAATTTCACAAACATTTGGGAGCCATCTTCTATTGTTCTTGCACAAAATCAGATCAAATTCCACTTTATGCCCAGATGATCAAAGTAAAGGAGAAAGAAGTTGAAAAGCCAATTCGAGCCTTCTTAAGTATTTTTTAAGAATGCCTTCCATGATAGTAGCAAGAATGGATTATCTTCCCTATCTTACCACTGGTAACCAGGTAACCAGGAGTAGGCTGAAGCTGAGCACATGCTTATTATCTTACAAGTTAGTTAGGTATTTATAGAAGAAGCCTGCTCAATAACCACACTTCCATACCCTTCATGTTTCTACATAACTATGGATTATTGGATGATATATTTTAAAAAATTTCTATTTTATAGCTTATTCCACAAAGGATTTAAGGAACATTATAAAGTGAAAGACACATAAACCAGGACAATTAAAATTTAAAGGCAAATAAAAAACCAATTAGGAAGAAGAAAAAGGCAGATGGAATAGTTTCCTCAAATTATTCACTTACCTCCTCCGAGCCCTATGGTTCAGCAGCACCTGCAGATAGGAAATGACTCTTACGTTACAGGATTCTAACTTTTATTCCCTGTATGGAATATTGGCTCAACTAAAGGATTAATGGCACTGGGTGCAGTGGAGACTCTGGACAGTGTTTTCCATGATAAGGAGCATCGCATGCAGGTTTGAAGCAAGTGGAGAGACATATCTCTATAAATCTAAGCCATCACATTCAATATAATGTAGTGAAGGTATAAGAGTTTTGTCTATTTATTCTAAGTACAGCAAGTCCCCTACATAGGAACGAGTTCTGTTCTGAGAGCTCGTTCGTAAGTCCAACAAAGTTTGCCTAGGTACCCAACTAACACAATCGGCTACGTAGCACAGTACTGTAATAGGTTGATAATACTTCTCACACAAATAATACATAACAAACAACCAAACACAAAGAAATAAAGAACATTTTTAACCTTACAGTACAGTACCTTGAAGAGCACAGTAGTACCAGGTACATCACTGCTGCTTTTACGCTTGCTTCTGGCCATCCTGGGCTTGAAATAAAGATACTGCACTACTGTACTCTATACAGTCCTGTACGGTAAAGTACACAAAAGCACAGCCACTTGTAGAGGATGCATGCACGTGACAAGGTACATCAGATACATGAACTAGCTTATGTGATCGGACATGCAAATGCACGTTCACATCTTTGAAAGTTCACAACCTGAATGTTTGTATGCTTTCTTCTGATAATCCAAATTTCAGTGGGTATAACTAATACTCTGAGCCGTATCGGCTGCTGAGAGCTAATGACTGGTCCCTGAATAGGATCTGGGTAGCATCTTCCTCCAGCGAGTTCTACTGGTCCAGCTGCCCAGTGGAACCTGCCATCAGCGTGATCTGCTAAAGAGATGTGTGTCTACCCATCCTTGGCTGGGCACATTGCAACAATGTAAAATTGTGCAGAGAATAGCCATTAAGGGAGCACAGCCTAATGAATCAAAAGACCGCTTCATCTGAATGCCATTCTCATAAGCAGAAGGAATGCCACAGTCTCCCTTAAATGTTTATTAAACATTATCTTTACACTGGTTTAGGCTCAACTCCTGGCTCTGATGCTTTGCCATATTTGTGACCTTTGGTAAATTATTTAATCTTTGAGTTTCTGTACTTTCAAAGGGTACATAATACTTGCCTAATGGTTTGTCATGAGAAATAGATGTCCCGTGAGTCACAAAGAAACAGTGACAATGTCTGATGTCAATGGATGTTATTTTCCCCTCTCTCTTTAGCCTAGGGTTTCAATCTCTCTTTGTTAGGTACCTTTTGACAAAAGCTGTCTCTACTGTTAACACTTCAGACTCAGCTGCCTGCAATTTCTAGGCCTTATCACTTTAGGATCTCAGCTGTGCATATGCCTGCTTTTGGACTTCTCTTTTCATTTGTATTTCCCTCTAGCTGATCACCTTTATATGTGAATGGTCAGTTTTCTATTAGCCTAGGTGATATCTTATTTTCACCAGCTTCCTTTATACTGGATAAATGGCTTAGAAAAGAGCATCCCTTGCATCTCAACATTACTTCTAATTATTTTTAAATCAAATCAGCTCAGTGAAGGAGCTTGATGTTACTTCCCTTTGTACCTACATTTATTCTAAATTCTTCTCGACTTAGAAATGTAGGGGTATGTATATTACCTGCAGTAAAATCATGGTGGATGATAGTAGGTGGCACTTTCTGTGTGTACCCAACACACCATCCACTATCATACACCATGTCCACGCACTCATCACATCATGAATTTCCAGGTTGGGTGCTAATATACAATGTAAGCCTCTTGACAAGGGGCTTATGAAAGCGGGCTATGGTCAATGAAAATTAAAATTTTCTGATTATTTTCTGAGTTATAGTTACTATCTTTTACTTTAGTTACTAAACAGGCAGCTAGCAAAGATGAGGTTCTTTGAAGAGGTGTGAGCCTGTCTTTTTAAAAAAAAAATTTTATTAGACTATAGTTGATTTACAATGTTGTGTTAGTTTCAGGTGTACAGCAAAGTGAATCAGTTATACATATATACACGTATCCACTCTTTTTAAGATTATTTTCCCATATAGGTCATTACAGAGTATTGAGTAGAGATCCCTGTGCTATTCAGTAGGTTCTTATTAGTTACTTATTTTATATACAGTAGTCTGTATGTGTCGATGCCAATCTCCCAATGTATCCTTCCCCCTTTATCCCCTGGTAATGATACATTTGTTTTTTACATCTGTGACTCTATTTCTGTTTTGTAAATAAGTTCATCTGTACCATTTTTTTAGATTCCACATATACGCAATATCATACAATATTTGTCCTTCTCTGTCTGACTTGCTTTATTCAGTATGACAATCTCTAGGTCCATCCATGTTGCTGCAAATGGCATTATTTCACTCTTTTTTATGGCTGAGTAATATTGCATTGTATATTGTACCACATCTTCTCTATCCATTCTTCATCCATTGATGGACATTTAGGTTGTTTCCATGGCTTATATTTTCTCCACAACAAGGATCATATCATATCTGAATGGGGCTGAGTTGAAGAGAATCTTTTCTCAAAATAATTATATTTCTTCAATTCTATTAAAGGGTTTGTTTTAAATCAATGTATTGTACTGAACCAATGATGTAAAAGTTTTGGTCTAAAAAGTAGGCTTTACTTAATAACCAGTTTATATATTAACACTTCTTAAGTCTCTTTGGTGGGAGGGCCTATCATGTTAAGCGCTACTTTAATATTCTCAGGCAGTTAAAGAATTTCACCATAATATGGACCAAAATTGATATGCCCCTATCAATATTAGAGTGTAAGGCCTTTGTGTTTCTAACGCACAACTGTACACAGAGAGAGGAATCAACTCATCAATAGGGCTTCTGATGGACCTTCTAGTTCATGGTGATATAGCCACAGAATCAGTGTAAAGTATATTGCTTTTATTCTTACTTCCTCAGGAAAAGGTTATGAGTTAAACTTGTTTAAATACCTGCATTTAATGACTTACTTGTAAATTCTTAAGAAAAAAGTAAGAATTTTTATTATCTATTATAATAATTTTTATATCCGTTTTAATTCTGCCTTTACAGTCATGAACCAGGCTTTGAAATACAATTAATGGCACAGGATTGATATTGAACCTTTGCAATTGATAATTCCTGCTTACATGGTGAGTATCAATAAATACTTGGTAGGATGAAACAGAACTTAGCAATGATTAGTATCAGGATATTAATATGTAAAACTTGTTTTCAATATTCAAGATATTTGATTTACAGGTTCAGTGAATCATGTTTTTCAGACATTTATTCATTCTGGTCAGAGTTATCAAAGACTCGGTGTATGCCAGTGTCTGGGCAAGGTTTAATAATACAGATCTAAGGGACATCGTCCTTGCCTACAAAAAGCTCACAGAAGAGAGAAAAGTGATGCATATTCTGAAAGTCTTATGCGTGAGGTTTAGGGTGGTGGGGATACATATGGAAGGTTCTAGAACTTAGACGAGGACTTCAAGAAAAGCTTCCCAGAAGAGGTGATGACTGAGCTGAGAGTTGATTAAAAAGAATGTCAGCCTTGTGAGAGAGTGAATTAAGGCCTTGGGATTGCTGGGTCGTAAGACGGGAAATAAAAGCATGTAAATCAGCTGTATAAATTGGAGTTCAAGACACAGGAGAATAGCCAGGTTGGATCTTTGTCCAGGCCACTTTCTAGCCTCACAATATTTTCCTATGATGCCTGAAGTCACTGCCTCTGTGACAAGCCACTGCTACCCTCCTTTCCTGACACCCTTCCCTCATCCCCAAGCCCCATCTCTGCATCATCATGGCGTCTCCAAAGGCCACTGAGAATGAAGTGCTGGGGCAAAGGGCTAATAAATGTTTAATTTTATAATAAAATATTATAAAATAATACAAAATATTGAGCAGAGTTCCCTGTGCTATACAGTAGGTCATTGTTGTTTATCTATTTTATATACAGTAGTGTGTACATTTCAATCCCCAATTCCTAATCTATCCCTTCCCCCTTACCCTTCCCTGCTGATAACCATAAATTCGTCCACTAAGACTGTGAGTCTTTTCCTGTTTTCTAAATAAGTTCATTTGTATCATTTTTTTAAGATTCCACATATAAATGATATCCTATGGTATTTGTCTTTCTCTTTCTGACATATTTCACTTAGTATGATAATCTCCAGGTCCATCTATGTTGCTGCAAGTGGCATTATTTCATTCTTTTTTATGGCTGAGTAATATTCCATTGTATATATGTACCACATCTTCTTTCTCCATTCCTCTGTCAATGGGCGTCTAGGTTGCTTCCATGCCTTGGCTATTGTAAATAGTGATGCAATGAACTTTGGGGTACAGGTATCTTTATGAACCATGTTTTTCTCCAGATATATAAAACGGCTGTACCAATTTAAATTCCTACCAACAGTATAGTAAGTTTCCCTTTTCTCCAAACCCTCTCCAGCATTTATCATTTGCAGACTTTTTGATGATGGCCATTCTGACTGGTGTCAGGTGCTATCTCATTGTAGTTTTGATTTGCATTTCTCTAATAATTAGTGATGTTGAACATCTTTCCATGTGCCTCTTGGACATCTGTATGTCTTCTTTGGAGAAAAGTCTATTTAGGTCTTCTGCCCATTTTTTGATTGGTTTGCCTGTTTTTCTGATATTGAGCCACATGGGCTGTTTGTAAATTTTGGAGACTAATCCTTTGTTAGTCACATTGTTTGCAAATATTTAAGACAGTCTCTTCAGTAAATGGTGCTGGAAAAAGGTATAATGTTTTAATATGTACTTGAAATATCATAAGTATATAATATTTTTAAACATTTATTTTAAAATATTTTTAACAGTCTAATATTTTCAAATATTTTAAAAGAGTATTTTATTATTAATATCTAACTCACAGGACTGTAGTGTAGAGTACATGAATTAAGAAGGTCAAAACAATTTGAAGAATTCCTGGCACATAGTGCAAACTAAAACCCCCCAAAAAAGCAAATTACAAAAATATGTTGTCTCTATTGTTGCACTTTACATAATTATTTTTGAACGGGAAATTATTGAGTGACTTATGCATATTTTATTTTGGCAGGTAGAAGGACATTTTTACCTTAGAGAAATTTGCATGCTTTCTATTTATTGTTTCTCAAGGAAATAACATTAGAAGGAGAAGATAATTGGTTTTTTAATCAAAACTGAACTTAAGCCCCAGCTATGTCAGTTTAAACTTGAGCTAATTATCTAATGTCTCTGGGTCTCTTTCTTTTTCATTAAATAAAACAAAGGCAAAATAAAACATGTCTCAAATTTGCAGGATTACATGACAGAAGATGAATAAACACCCTTTTGCCATCATCTATTTATTAACAAGTTTCCTCTGCTTCCTTCTAATGAGAATAAAAGAAGGATTACCACACTCTTCCTTGGTTTGTTTACACTCTTGGGCATGTTATTGCCTCCTCTTCGCAGGCACAGAGGACTAATTACCAGTGCGAATCCTCAATGAAATCTAACTGAAGATCTAAGTCGGGAAGCCATTTTAGACCAAATTTTTGAGGGGTTAAGTCAAAAGAAGAAGAAATACTTAATTTATGGCACCAATTCTAAACCAACATTTTGACATAGAGGGCCAGGTCATCTATGCATTTTTACTGAGAAAATATAATTTAAGTTTCTCTATCATTTTAAAAGTCTGAGGCAATTGGTTTGCTCATATGGCTCCACACTAATTATCTGAATTTCAACAACTGCATCATGGAATCAATGTCATTAGAGTAACAGCATAGATATAGAACAAGGGAAAGCATTTCTGATGCATAGTTCCTGATCCCTCTGGTCTCCAGGTATAAATAAGACTCAATGAGATATTTGCTTCTGTGGCTAAAGACTGAGGAGTGAAAGATTTGTTTTATAGATCTAAACAGGACAAACTTTTAACAATTCAGCAACATATGTACTTATAAATTATGAAAATACACTTTTACATACACTGAGTTTCTTCTTTAATAATGAGGTGGTGTCATCCACTGCATCAATGTAATTAAGAGTTGATTTATTTCTTTGTCAGGAGAATTCATTTTAACCATATTTTATTTATGAGTGAGACTGTGTTATTGCCACACCAAATCTCAGTTAATCAAATCTTCTACATTCTCAGACTGAATTTATGAAACTCTCCATAACAGCTTATTTTGATGAAGAGAGTTGTGAGTATGTAAGGTGTGTCATTCCATAACTTAAAATGATGCAATACCTAGTCCTCAATTGTGTACTGATGGTGCTGGGGAAACTCAAGTACAAGTCGCTCATTATTTCCTTTTGTCAGAGTTTCCTAATTTCTTAGAACAAGTTTAGAGAATTCTTGAAATAAGAGTAATGTGAGTTATCGAATACAGCTTACCTTGAAATTGTTATTCTCTGTGTTTCAGAGTCTTTGTCAAGGGGATATGGTTTAGCAGGACCATTCTTAATTAAACCAAATAGTATACAACCGATAATGCCTGGCATTTGACTGCTTTGTAAAAATGTATGTCCTCCTGTTGTCAATACAGTGTTGAATTCTTTTCATAGATTTTGAAACTGGGCAAAGCAGTGATTTTCAATTATTTCTTTGCCTTCTAAATTATTATAAAAATATTGTTCTTATTTCTCAATTTGCTACATTTGGTGATAGCAGTATAGTTTAGACATAAACACAGAATTGTAGATCTAACATTTCTTCCTATCATTTTATTTAACCTTCAGAAAAAACATGAGTAAATATAGATACAGAAATATTAGATATAGAATGAGACACTCCCAAGGCCACAGTAAGTACTGGAAATGGAAAGCTACCTTGGTAAACATGTGAAGCAGGAAAACCCAGGAACGGAGAGAAATAAAAAGCTTGAGTAACAAGCTGAGACCTAGAGGGGCCATCCCATCAGGGAAAGGGGGAACTAATAAACCATTTCCACCAGTTTAGGTATTTGACTACACACAATGTTTCTTCCCAGGATTATGAATAGAAAAGCAAAAAAGAAAAACAAATCACATGGGAAATTAAAATCCCCAAATTTTACAAAATATTGGGTCATCAGTCCCTTTGTAGAAAGATTAGTGGAATAATTACTGAATAATTTTGTGATGATGTTGCTAGACTCTTGCTAAAGAGGGTCTGAGATCCTCTCTAACCCGTGAATTTCCTTTTCCATCAGTATTGCAACCTGATTTATATCTGGAAATTGCATGAGGGACTGAATGTTTTTACTGTGGCAGCTGAGGTCCTTCTGGCTGTTACCTCTTAAATTTTAATGATTATGTCAATTGAGCAAGACCTCAGTCAGCTGCCCTCTGCCTTGTACCCAAGAATATTTTGGTCTGTTAATGTCTCTGCAACCTCCCAGGGGAAACAGCCAGCTGGTTGGATCTCAGGTGATGTCTACAAAATCCCCCAAATCTAACAGCTCACCTATTCTGGCCTCCTTACTCATTTTCAGTATTATGTCCAGGAAGTTCAGGTAGAAGAGTCCACCTTTGGGTCCAGGTCCCAAGAGAGCCTCCCCAGAAAATGACTAGAATCAGCTCTAAGTGTTTTTGTCAAAACATTAAATGCCAAGAATGATGTGAGTACCCCCATGTCAAATATTTTCCTATCTCGCCTAGTATTTTGCAATCCTCTGATCTAATACCCTCCAGAACTATTTCTTCATGTAATGCCCTGTTTGTTGCTGGCACCTATTAACCAACCCCTGCAATTCTTTGCACATATAGGCTACTTGGGGAAATGTTTACCCCCATGTTCAAGCTCGGCTGAATCAAGATGCTGGCAACGGTCCAGGAGGCAGCAGGTAGAAAACCAGCACCTACTGCAGGTGAGGTCGCTCTCCCAGCAAGGGGTGCCGTGCTTCTTTGGGAAGGTGAAAGGGGCTGCTGCTGGTGGCTATAGAGGTCCAGGACATATGAGAGTTCCAGATTTTTTGGGTCATTCACCCTAATATTTGCATTGCAAGACTTAGGGACTTGCTCATTTCTAATCACAGCTCCTACTTCAGGATAGAAAACCACTTGCCTCCTGTAGTCATGCAAGATCTAAATGCTTAGCCTGATTTCAGCAAAGCGGCAAGGGATGAGCCCCATTAGAGCTGCCAGAGGTGCCTTTAGGTACTTAGAACATGGCTTAGGTTGTCAATTACTTGATCTGAGCCTATCATTGCAGGTGTCTAAAATTACAGAACTCTCATGACAGCTATTTTCCTTCACGGTGCTTATTTTATCATTGCACACTAACCAGAAAAGGATGCAGCTACGAAACCCTCAACTCCTTGCCTTCCACTTGTACCAAATTACAATTAATCACAGATTAAAACTTGAATGATTGTCAAGCTGCTGCATGTCTGAGTTATTACCACTCCACTTACTATGTGCTAAGGGCCCCTGCCTGCTATCAGACAGAGTTGCAGTCCAGCTCCAAAATCCCTTCCTGATGGTCTAATTTGTAAGACTACTCCTGCAGTAGCTGGATCACCTAAGACACAGCACTGAAACAAGGATTATGTGCAAAGGATTCCTTGAGAGAAGAAATCCCAGTCATAAACAGTGAGCGAAGGAAGTTTTGAAGGGAAGGGAGAGAATCAATGCAAGTTCATTTACCTCTAAGCTGGTCTCTGTTTCCTGACGAGCTGTGAAGTGACTCAGCCAAGCCACTTGGCAAGAGAATACACGTGGTCCATGGGCATCTTCAGAGGTCCAGGTTATGAGGAGAAACTACACGTCAGCCAGGTCTGTGAAAAAAAGGACTGGGCATGGGATTTATCCTCTGCTCTCTCCCTTCCTCTGTCTCCCAACAATTCAAGTTCACCTTGAGCATGGTTAGTGCTTCTCACTCTAGAGGTGCATTATCCCAGCCCTTTAGCAGCTTCTGAAGAAGGCTGATACTTCATGCCCTAGACTGTGGCATCACCTTAGAGTCTGGAGAGGGACCACACACCAGAGTCCTCATGTACAGGAGAGAGGTGGGGTGAGGGGGCACCAAGGTTGTTCATAAGTGTGTGTGTGTGTGTGTGTGTGTGTGTGTGTGTGTGTGTGTATTCTAGTGAGTCCAGACAGTGTTTAACAAGAGGACCCAGGGACACTAACTATTAAGCAAGTTTGGGTACATAATTTTCACTGCTCAGCATGAAATCAAATCATGGGGAACCCTGTTCAAAAACAGGAGACAAGTAACGTTAAAGGTACTAAAATACAAGAGTTTTTTTTTCTTTCTTCCATGATCTCTTACTGGACTTATGTGTTTTCTTTTAATTTGCTACTTAAGGTTATAAGTAAAGGGAAACTTTTCAGTTAGTAGCATGGATTTTAACATTCATCTTTGTGTTGTCTAATGACACTCTTAAATGCAAATATAAGAGCATTTAATGCACCTGGAACGATCAAATTTTACAATTTGTATTTTGTAACTTGTACGTGCACATACATTTCATTCTTATCAAAACATAGAACACTAAGTGATAGTAGCTCAATTTTCTTTAAAATTTCACGTATTGATATATGTGCCTTCTATCAACACTGTCAATTTTTGGCTTATTGATGACAACCATGGGACTGAAAGTAAAAGGCACTATGGGATGCTCTACTTCCCCTCTCCTTCTCTGTCGTCATGTTCAGTACAGGAAGTAAGCGAACTTACGAAAGTAATATGAGAAGAGAACATATGATAGTGCCCTTGGTTATTTGTGTTTCTTTGAACACCATTGCCTCTTTTCTGAATTTAAAAGTTCTGATTCAAATGGAAAGTGTGACCTCTCGGGGTTGATGGAACCCCACTTACCTGTTCATTGACACAACACACCTTACAAGTGTTTCAAACCTCCTGGAACTCCCAAGCCCATTAGAAGTGGACATTTTTATTGTCATACTGAGTGAGTAAGTCAGATAGAGAAAGACAAATATGATAAAATGTCACTTATATGTGAAATCTAAAAGAAAGGGTACAGGGGAGACGGCTTAAAGATGGCGGAAGAGTAAGACGCGGAGATCTCCTTCCTCCTCACAGAGACATCAGAAATACATCTACACGTGGAACTTCTCCTATAGAACACCCACCGAACGCTGGCAGAAGACCTCAGACCTCCAAAAAGGCAAGAAACTCCCCACATATCTGGGTAGGGCAAAAGAAAAAAGAATAAACAGGGACAAAAGAATAGGGACGGGACCTACGCCAGTGGGAAGGAGCCGTGAAGGAGGAAAGACTCCCACACACTAGAGGCCCCTTCGCGGGCGGAGACTGCGGGCGCCGGAGGGGGAAGCTCCGGAGCTGCGGAGGACAGCTCAGCCACAGGGGTGCGGAGGGCAAAGCAGAGAGATTCCCGCAGAGGATCGGTGTCGACCGGCACTCACCAGTCCGAGAGGCTTGTCTGCTCGCCTGCCGGGGCGGGCGGGGCCGGGAGCTGAGGCTCGGGCTTCAGTCGGATCCCAGGGAGAGGCCTGGGGTTGGCAGAGCGGACACAGCCTGAAGGGGTTAGTGCGCCACGGCTAGCCGGGAGGGAGTTCGGGAGAAGTCTGGAGCTGCCGAAGAGGCAAGAGACCTTTTCCTCCCTCTTTGCTGCCTGGGCGCGAGGAGAGGGGATTAAGTGCGCCGCTTGAAGGAGCCCCAGGGGCGGGCGCGGAGCTGCCGAAGAGACAAGAGACTTTTTCTTGCCTCTTTGCTTCCTCGGGTGTGAGGTGAGGGGATTAAGAGCACCGTGTAGAGGAACTCCAGAAACGGGCGCGAGCCGCGTCTGTCGGCACGGACAGTAGAGACGGGTGTCGGACGCTAAGGTTGCTGCTGCCACCACCAAGAGGCCTGTGTGCGAGCGCAGGTCACTCTCCACACCGGCCCTCCCGTGAGCCCGTGCGGCCCGCCACTGCCGGGGTCCCGGGATCCAGGGACAGCTTCCCTGGGAGAACGCACGGCGCGCCTTGGGCCTGTGCAGCGTCACGCCTGCCTCTGCCGCCGCGGACTCGCCCCGCCCCCGTGCCACTCCCTCCCCCCAGCCTGAGTGAGCTGGAGCCCCCGAATCAACTGCTCCTTTAACATCGTCCTGTCTGAGCGAAGGGCAGTCGCCCTCGGACAACCTACACGCAGAGGCGGGACCAAGTCCAAAGCTGAACCCCAGGAGCTGTGCGAACAGAGAGGAGAGGGGGCGGTCTCTCCCAGCAGCCTCAGAAGCGGCGGATTAAAGCTCCACAATCAACTTTAAGTGCCCTGCATCTGTTGAAAACCTGAATAGACAACGAATCATCCCAAGTTGAGGAGGTGGACTTTGGGAGCAAGATATACTATTATTTTCCCTTTTTTTTTCTTTTTGTGAGTGTGTATGTGTGTGCTGCTGTGTGAGATTTTGTCTGTATAGCTTTGCTTTCACCATTTGTCCTAGGGTTAGACCGACCCATTTTTCTGTTTTTTTTTGTTTGTTTGTTTGTTTGTTTGTTTTTAAAGGAAATTTTTCTTCTTAATAATTATTTTTTATTTTAATAACTATACTTTATACTACTCTGTCTTCTCCCTTTCTTTCTTCCTTCCTTTCTTCCCTCCTTCCCTCCTTTCTCCCTTCCTTCCCCCTTCTTTCCTCCCTTCCTCTCTTCCTTCCTCCCTTTCTTCCTCTGCACCTTCCTTCCTTCCTTTCTTGCTTCCTTCCTTCATTTCTTCCTTCCTTTCTTCCTTCCTTCCCTCCCTCCCTCCTTCCTTCCTTTTCTTTCCTTTCTATTTATTCTACCTTTTATTTTGAGCCGCGTGGATTAAAGGTTCTTGGCGCCCCAGCCAGGCACCAGGGCGGTGTCCCTGAGGTGGGAGAACCAACCTCAAGACACTAGTCCACAAGAGACCTCCCAGCTCCACGTAATATCAGACGGCGAAAATCTCCCAGAGATCTCCATCTCAACACCAAGACCCAGCTTCAATCAAGGACCAGCAAAGAACAGTGCTGGACACCCTATCCCCAACAAAGAGCAAGACAGGTCTACAGCCCCATCCATTAGCAGAGAGGCTGCCTAAAATCATAACAAGGTAACCAACATCCCCAAATACACCACCAGACGAGGACCTGCCCATCAGAAAGACAAGATCCAGCCTCATCCACCAGAACACAGGCACTAGTCCCCCCAACCAGGGAATCTACTCAACCCACTGAACCAACCTTAGCCACTGGGGACAGCCACCAAAAACAACAGGAACTACAAACCTGCAGTGTGCAAAAAGGAGACCCCAAACACAGTAAGATAAGCGAAATGAGAAGACAGAAAAACACACAACAGATGAAGGAGCAAGATAAAAACATACCAGACCTAACAGATGAAGAGGTAATAGCCAATCTACCTGAAAGAGAATTTAGAATAATGATGGTGAAGATGATGCAAAATCTTGGAAATAGAATAGACAATTTGCAAGAAACAGTTAACAGGGACCTAGAAGAAATAAAGAGGAAGCAAGAAACGATGAGCAACACAATAAATGAAATTAAAAATACTCTAGATGGGATCAATAGCAGAATAACTGAGGCAGAAGGACGGATAAGTGACCTGGAAGATAAAATAGTGGAAATAACTACTGCAGAGCAGAAGAAAGAAAAAAGAATGAAAAGAACTGAGGACAGTCTCAGAGACCTCTGGGACAACATTAAACGCACCAACATTCGAATTATAGGGGTCCCAGAAGAAGAAGAGAAAAAGAAAGGGACTGAGAAAATATTTGAAGAGATTATAGTTGAAAACTTCCCTAATATAGGAAAGGAAATAATCAATCAAGTCCAGGAAGCACAGAGAGTTCCATATAGGATAAACCCAAAGAGAAACACGCCAAGACACATAATAATCAAGCTGTCAAAAATTAAATACAAAGAAAACATATTAAAAGCAGCAAGGGAAAAACAACAAATAACACACAAGGGAATCCCCATAAGATTAACATCTGATCTTACAGCAGAAACTCTACAAGCCAGAAGGGAGTGGCAGGACATATTTAAAGTGATGAAGGAAAAAAACCTACAACCAAGATTACTCTACCCAGCAAGGATCTCATTCAGATTTGATGGAGAAATTAAAAACTTTACAGACAAGCAAAAGCTGAGAGAGTTCAGCACCACCAAACCAGCTCTACAACAAATCCTAAAGGAACTTCTCTAGGCAAGAAACACAAGAGAAGGAAAAGACCTACAAGAACAACCCGAAACAATTAAGTAAATGGCAATAGGAACATACATATCGATAATTACCTTAAATGTAAATGGATTAAATGCTCCCACCAAAAGACACAGACTGGCTGAATGGATACAAAAACAAGACCCATATATATGCTGTCTACAAGAGACCCACTTCAGACCTAGGGACACATACAGACTGAAAGTAAGGGGATGGAAAAAGATATTCCATGCAAATGGAAACCAGAAGAAAGCTGGAGTAGCAATTCTCATATCAGACAAAATAGACTTTAAAATAAAGACTATTACAAGAGACAAAGAAGGACACTACATAATGATCAAGGGATCGATCCAGGAAGAAGATATAACAATTGTAAATATTTATGCACCCAACACAGGAGCACCTCAATACATAAGGCAAATACTAACAGCCTTAAAAGGGGAAATCGACAGTAACACAATTATAATGGGGGACTTTAACACCCCACTTTCACCAATGGACAGATCATCCAAAATGAAAATAAATAAGGAAACACAAGCTTTAAATGATACATTACACAAGATGGACTTAATTGATATTTATAGGACATTCCATCCAAAAACAACAGAATACACATTTTTCTCAAGTGCTCATGGAACATTCTCCAGGATCGATCATATATTGGGTCACAAATCTAGCCTTGGCAAATTTAAGAAAATTGAAATCGTATCAAGTATCTTTTCCGACCACAACGCTATGAGACTAGATATCAATTATAGGAAAAGATCTGTAAAAAATACAAACACATGGAGGCTAAACAGTACACTACTTAATAACGAAGTGATCACTGAAGAAATCAAAGAGGAAATCAAAAAATACTTAGAAACAAATGACAATGGAGACACAACGACCCAAAACCTATGGGATACAGCAAAAGCAGTTCTAAGAGGCAAGTTTATAGCAATACAATCATACCTTAAGAAACAGGAAACATCTCGAATAAACAACCTAACTTTGCACTTAAAGCAATTAGAGAAAGAAGAACAAGAAAACCCCAAATTTAGCAGAAGGAAAGAAATCATAAAGATCAGATCAGAAATAAATGAAAAAGAAGTGAAGGAAACAATAGCAAAGATCAATAAAACTAAAAGCTGGTTCTTTGAGAAGATAAATAAAATTGATAAACCATTAGCCAGACTCATCAAGAATAAAAGTGAGAAGACTCGAATCAATAGAATTAGAAATGAAAAAGGAGATGTAACAACTGACACTGCAGAAATACAAAAGATTATTACAGATTACTACAAGCAACTCTATGCCAATAAAATGGACAACCTGGAAGAAATGGACAAATTCTTAGAAATGCACAACCTGCCGAGACTGAACCAGGAAGAAATAGAAAATTTGAACAGACCAATCACAAGCACTGAAATTGAAACTGTGGTTAAAAATCTTCCAGCAAACAAAAGCCCAGGACCAGATGGCTTCACAGGCGAATTCTATCAAACATTTAGAGAAGAGCTAACACCTATCCTTCTCAAACTCTTCCAACAGATAGCAGAGGGAGGAACACTCCCAAACTCATTCTATGAGGCCAACATCACCCTGATACCAAAAAGCAGACAAAGACGTCACAAAGAAAGAAAACTACAGGCCAATATCACTGATGAACATAGATGCAAAAATCCTCAACAAAATATTAGCAAACAGAATCCAACAGCACATTAAAAGGATCATACACCATGATCACGTGGGGTTTATTCCAGGAATGCAAGGATTCTTCAATATACGTAAATCAATCAACGTGATACACCATATCAACAAACTGAAGGAGAAAAACCATATGATCATCTCAATAGATGCAGAGAAAGCTTTTGACAAAATTCAACACTCATTTATGATAAAAATCTTGCAGAAAGTAGGCATAGAGGGAACTTTCCTCAACATAATAAAGGCCATATATGACAAACCCACAGCTAGCATCGTTCTCAATGGTGAAAAACTGAAACCATTTCCACTAAGATCAGGAACAAGACAAGGTTGCCCACTCTCACCACTCTTATTCAACATAGTTTTGGAAGTTCTAGCCACAGCAATCAGAGAAGAAAAAGAAATAAAAGGAATCCAAATAGGAAAAGAAGAAGTAAAGCTGTCACTGTTTGCAGATGACATGATACTATACATAGAGAATCCTAAGGATGCTACCAGAAAACTACTAGAGCTAATCAATGAATTTGGTAAAGTTGCAGGATACAAAATTAATGCACAGAAATCTCTGGCATTCTTATACACTAATGATGAAAAATCTGAGAGTGAAATTAAGAAAACACTCCCATTTACCATTGCAACAAAAAGAATAAAATATCTAGGAATAAACCTACCTAAGGAGACAAAAGACTTGTATGCAGAAAACTATAAGACACTTATGAAAGAAATTAAAGATGATACAAATAGGTGGAGAAATATACCATGTTCTTGGATTGGAAGAATCAACATTGTGAAAATGACTCTACTACCCAAAGCAATCTACCGATTCAATGCAATCCCTATCAAATTACCACTGGCATTTTTTACAGAACTAGAACAAAAAATTTCACAATTTGTATGGAAACACAAAAGACCCCGAATAGCCAAAGCAATCTTGAGAACGAGAAATGGAGCTGGAGGAATTAGGCTCCCTGACTTCAGACTCTACTACAAGGCTACAGTAATCAAGACAATATGGTACTGGCACAAAAACAGAAATATAGATCAATGGATCAGGATAGAGAGCCCAGAGATAAACCCACACACATATGGTCACCTTATCTTTGATAAAGGAGGCAAGGATATACAGTGGAGAAAAGACAGCCTCTTCAATAAGTGGTGCTGGGAAAACTGGACAGCTACATGTAAAAGTATGAAATTAGAACAATCCCTAACACCACACACAAAAATAAACTCAAAATGGGTTAAAGACCTAAGTGTAAGGCCAGACACTATCAAACTCTTAGAGGAAAACATAGGCAGAACACTATACGACATAAATCACAGCAAGATCCTTTTTGACCCATCTCCTAGAGAAATGGAAATAAAAACACAAATAAACAAATGGGACCTAATGAAACTTAAAAGCTTTTGCACAGCAAAGGATACCATAAACAAGACCAAAAGACAACCCTCAGAATGGGAGAAAATATTTGCAAATGAAGCAACTGACAAAGGATTAATTTCCAAAATTTATAAGCAACTCATGCAGCTCAATAACAAAAAACCAAACAACCCAATCCAAAAATGGGCAGAAGAACTAAATAGACATTTCTCCAAAGAAGATATACAGATTGCTAACAAACACATGAAAGAATGCTCAAC
Source organism: Kogia breviceps (assembly GCF_026419965.1). Lineage (NCBI taxonomy): Eukaryota > Metazoa > Chordata > Mammalia > Artiodactyla > Physeteridae > Kogia > Kogia breviceps. Next base: position 113,100,751 of record NC_081318.1, on the reverse strand, counting down.
CTCATTAATCATTAGAGAAATGCAAATCAAAACTACAATGAGATATCATCTCACACCAGTCAGATTGGCCATCATCAAAAACTCTAGAAACAATAAATGCTGGAGAGGGTGTGGAGAAAAGGGAACCCTCTTGCACTGCTGGTGGGAATGTAAATTGATACAGCCGCTATGGAGAACAGTATGGAGGTTCCTTAAAAAACTACAAATAGAACTACCATACGACCCAGCAATCCCACTACTGGGCATATACCCTGAGAAAACCATAATTCAGAAAGACTCATGTACCAAAATGTTCATTGCAGCTCTATTTACAATAGCCAGGACATGGAAGCAACCTAAGTGTCCATCAACAGATGAATGGATAAAGAAGATATGGCACATATATACAATGGAATATTACTCAGCCATAAAAAGAAATGAAACTGAGTTATTTATAATGAGGGTGGATGGACCTGGAGTCTGTCATACAGAGTGAAGTAAGTCAGAAGGAGAAAAACAAATACCGTATGCTAACACATATATATGGACTCTAAGGGAAAAAAATGTCATGAAGAGATTAGTGGTAGGACGGGAATAAAACACAGACTTACTCGAGCATGGACTTGAGGATATGGGGAGGGGGAAGGGTGGGCTGAGACGAAGTGAGAGAGTGGCAGGGACATATACACACTGTCAAATGTAAATTAGATAGCTAATGGGAAGCTGCTTCATAGCACAGGGAGATCACCTCTGTGCTTTGTGACCACCTAGAGGGGTGGGATAGGGAGGGTGGGAGAGAGGGTGATGCAAGAGGGAAGAGATATGGGAACATATGTATATGTATAACTGATTCAGTTTGTTGTAAAGGAAAAACTAACACTATTGTAAAACAATTATACTCCAATAAAGATGTTAAAAAAAAAAAAAAAAAAAAAGAATGACATAGCCATTGTACATAGCAAGAACTGGTTAGAACCAACTAGGTCCAAGATGGCAGAAGATTCGAGTTCCAGTAGACCTTGAGCCTCATTATATGCTCATTTTAATACATTAACAAGATAAATGACACAGCCACCAGTGCCATGACAATTCTGAGGCCAACCATAAAAGGTCAAAAAGTGAGCGGTGGGAGATTGGGATTGACATATATACACTAATATATATAAAATAGATAGCTAATAAGAACATGCTGTATAAAAAAAATAAATTAAATAAAATCCAAAATTTAAAAAAAAAATAAGAAAAGTGAGTGCTGGCCCAAATTCTGGAAATTCCTGCCCCTTCCCTGAAATAACTGGAATAATCCTCCCATTCATTCGCCTATGAAATTAGCCAGTCCATAAAAACTAACCATGCCATATTTTGGGGCCTGTTGCCTTCTGAGATGTCCCCACACTTTGTCTGTGGAGTATTTTTCTCTCTAAATAAATCCACTTCTTACCTATCAAAAAAAAAAAAAAGGGCTTCCCTGGTGGCGCAGTGGTTGAGAATCCGCCTGCCGATGCAGGAGACACGGGTTCGTGCCCTGGTCCGGGAAGATCCCACATGCCGCGGAGCAACTAAGCCCGTGAGCCATGGCCGCTGAGCCTGTGCAAAAAAAAAAAAAAAAAAAAGACTCTTGTGCAACCTCCGGAGGCCTCTGCTTCCCATCTGACAGATGGGGAGTTGGTCTATCAATGTTCTCTAGATTTCAGTCATTTGCATGTTTTCTGTGTTTTTTGCTATATTTGCATAGAATCACCTGTTATTTGCTCAACACTCTTCTTTAAAAACCTATTAAAGACCTATTAAAATGAAAAAAAAAAAAAGAAAAAAGAAAAAGAAAAATAAAAGAAAGGGTACAAATGAACCTATTTACAAAGCAGAAATAGAGTCACAGATGTAGAAAAAAACTTATGGTTACCAAGGGGAAAGGGGAGAGATAAATTGGGAGATTGGGATTGACAGACACACTACTGTATATAAAACAGATAACCAATAAGGACCTACTGTATAGCACAGGGAACTCTACTCAATTCTCTGTAATGACCTATATAAGGAAAGAAGCTTAAAAAAATGGTTGATATATGTATAACTGTTTCACTTTGCTGTACAGAAGAAACTAACACAACATTGTAAATCAATGATACTCCAATATAAATTAATTTACAAAAGAAATGTACACTTCAATGGTTTTGACAGCTGTTTGTACTTGTGTCCCCACTACCCCCGCCAAGCTACAGAACATTGCATGACCCAAGAACTTCCCTCAGGCCTTTTCCTGGTCAGCCCCTCCATGCCTGTCTCTGTCAAACTTTAACCTAATTTCAATCACTACAAACTCACTTTGCCAGTTCTAAAACTTCATGTAAAAGAATCATACATTAGGCAATTTTTCATATCTGGTTTATTCCACTTAGCATGTTTTTTTTTTTTTTTTTTTTTTTTTTTTTTTTTTTGCGGCATGCGGGCCTCTCACCGCTGCGGCCTCTCCCGCCGCAGAGCACAGGCTCCGGACGCGCAGGCCCAGCGGCCATGGCCCACGGGCCCAGCCGCTCCGCGGCACGTGGGATCCTCCCGGACCAGGGCACGAACCCGCGCCCCCCGCATCGGCAGGCGGACTCCCAACCACTGCGCCACCAGGGAAGCCCAGCATGTTTTTTTATACACACCCAGTTTTTGAAGTTGTTTGAGTTGTTTCCAGTTTTGGGCAATTATGGATAAAGCTTCTATGAAAATTCTTATATGATTCTTCTTGTGGACAGATATTTTCATTTATTTGGGGGAACTACCTAGGACTGTAATTTCTTGGTCTTTTGGTAAGGATATGTTTAACTTTGTAAGACATATCTAAACAGTTCCTCATGTGATGGTATCACATCATTCTACCAAGAGTAATATGTAAAGTCTTCCTGGCTTCAAATCCTCATTAAAACTGATATTGTCAGCCTTTTCAATTTTACTCCTTCTAGTGTATGCAATGGTAGGTCACATGATTTAATTCAATCTCATGCCCAATGATACTGAGCATTTTTCCATGTGTTTATTGGCCCTCTTTATATCACCTTTTTTGAAGGGTGTCTGCAAATTTTTGCCCATCTTTTCTATCTAGATTATTTGTCTTCTTGCTATTTCATTGTAAGTTTATATATTATGGATGTAAGTCCTTTGTCAGATGTTATGTTTTGCAAATATTCTTTTCCAGTTGGTATCTGGACTCCTCCAGGAAAAGGGCATGAAAGGAACCTACCTAAAATATTAAAAAGGCCACATATGACAAACCTACCACTAACATCATACTTAATGGTGAAAAGCTGAAAGCATTTCCTCTGAGATCAGGAACAAGGCAAGGATGTCCACTTTCACCACATTTATTCAACATAGTTTTGGCAGTCACAGCAATCAGAGAAGAAAAAGAAATATAAGGAAGACAGATTAGAAAAGAAGATGTAAAACTGTCACTGTCTGCACACTAAATGATACTATACATAGAAAATCCTAAAGATGCCATCAGAAAACTACTAGAGCTCATCAATGAATTTGGCAAAGTCACAGGATATAAAATTAATACACAGAAATCTGTTGTATTTCTATACACTAACAATGAAAGATCAGAAAGAGAAATTAAGGAAACAATCCCATTTACCATCACACCAAAAAGAATAAAATACCTAGGAATAAACCTACCTAAGGAGGAAAATGACCTAATCTCCAAAAACTATAAGACACTGATGAAAGAAATCGAAGATGACACAAAACAGATGGAAAGATATATTGTGTTATTGGATTGGAAGAATCAATATTGTCAAAATGACTAAACTACCCAAGGCAATCTACAGATTCATTGCAATCCCTTTCAAATTACCAATGGAACTTTTCACAGAATTAGAACAAAATAACTTTTAATTTGTATGGAAACACAAAAGACCCTGAATAGCCAAAGCTATATTGAGAAAGAAAAACAGAGCTGGAGGAATCAGGCTCTCTGACTTCAGACTATACTACAAAGTTACAGTCATCAAAACTGCATGATACTGGCACAAAAACAGAAATATAGGTCAATGGAACAGGATAGAAAGCCCAGAAATAAACTCATGGACTTCTCATTTTCTTAATGGTGTGTTCTATATAGCAGATATTTTAAATTTTGATGAAGTCTGATATATCACTTTTCCTTTAGAGTTAGCACATTTCATGTCCTAAGAAAATGTTGCCAACCCCAAGCTTTTAATTGATTTTTAATCTCACATTAAGATCAAAAGAGCAAGAATCACTAAGATTCATGGTGACACTAATTTTATGTTGGCAGTAAGTCTGCTGACACTCTGTATGTGAAGAATCTTGGCAGATACTCAGAAATGCTTCAGTTCTGGGGACAAGACATCATAATTCAGCTTTTACTGACATAATAGTGAATATTATAATTTATTGCACTGTAAAACAAAAATGAAGGCTAACTTTTAAATTTGGATTTTTTTTTTTTTGCTTTTATTAAAAGTAAAATGAATAGGTAACTTGCTTCTGCTATAACCTAACTGGTTGAGTTATTGTTTCTGGTAGAAGTTTTCATGTTTAACTGCATGCCTTTCATCTTGTATTTTTCTCTTCTTCATGACTTGTATTCATGTTGAGTCTCCATACTGTAGAGAAACAAATCATCAACCATCTGAACTGGAGCTTCTAAGCTTCTGAACCAGTGTGTGCTTTTCCTGTGCTATTCTTTTTTTTTTTTTTTTTTTTTTTTTTTTTTTTTTTTTTTTTTTTTTTGCGGTATGCGGGCCTCTCACTGTGTTGTGGACTCTCCCGTTGCGGAGCACAGGCTCCGGACACGCAGGCCTAGCGGCCATGGCTCACAGGCTTAGTCGCTCCGCGGCATGTGGGATCTTCCCGGACCAGGGCACGAACCCGTGTCTCCTGCATCGGCAGGCGGATTCTCAACCACTGCGCCACCAGGGAAGCCCTTTCCTGTGCTATTCTGTTGCTAAAAGCATTTCTACCACTTCCCCATCAAGACTGTAAGGATGTCTGTGAGAGGGACCCTGTCTTGTGGGTTTTTAAAAATAAATCCATTGCCTTAGTGTCTGCTGTATGATAAGAGCTACATTTTGTTTTGGGATACTTTTTGTAATACATGTACATACCAATGTTTTTCTGAAGTATAGTTGATTTACATTATTATATTAGTTTCAGGTGTACAACCTAGTGATTCAAAATTATTACAGATTATACTCCATTTAAAGTTATTATAAAACAATAGCTATATTTACCTGTGCTGTACAATATATCCTTGTTCTCATCTACTTTATACAGGGTGGTTTGTATCCCTTCATTCCAAAGCCCATATTGCCTTCCCTGTTCACTCTCCTCACTCGTAACCATTTTTTAAAACTACAGCATTAGAGTGGTATGTGGCTATTTCAATGTTTCCAAATATTGGAAAATTAGAATGATGTCAAACAAAATTTCCCACCCTCTTTCTGTCCCATTCGTTCCCTTGTAACACATATACACACACACAGGTGGGAGAAGCATCACAATAAATGCATATGTTTAGACAGAAATTAATTTGTAACTAAATTCAAAGTAAAAGCAATATGCAACTAAAAGAATATCAATTATTAATTTTAGATGTTAATTTAATTTAAAACATAGATTATAGATTAATGTTTTCTCTTAAAGAGGGGGAAAATACCTTTTTTCTGTAAGACAATTTTCTAGTCGATTACTCAGAAACATTTTTCCCTAGTTATCAGTATGTAATTTTTTTTTCTATACTATGTACTTTCTATAATCAGGGAAGTGACTCAACTGTTATATAAAACCTACTGTGTGATAAAAGTGCTATTTCATTTAATACATGCAGTACACAGTTTTGCAAAGAAGCAGATTTATAGATTGAGGGACTGATATTCCGAGATTTTCACACACTCATCCAAAGCCATACGCTAATTCATAGTGCAATATTTACACATCTAAAAAACTGAAACTAATCAAAAGTCACAGTAAAAAAGCAATCATTTTATTGAAAAAGTAATAGTGTAGGCAAAAGAGTGTTTCAAATTTGCAATAACAAATCTGTTTTCTGCGAGATTTCCAAAATTAATTGTTACTTTAAAATTTAATTTCAATATAACGATGTGTCTTAATTTCAAGCTAGAGCTATGCATTTTTAAGTAAAACCTGTTCTCTGCAGTCTTTTGATCTCCTCTAACACTTCATTCCTGGCCTTATAATTTGTTTACAGATAGTTTGTAACAAACAGCCGATACAAACAACAAAAAACCCCACAGAAGTTAAAAAAAAAAAAAAAGCCAGTACAAATGGAAAGTCATCCCCTAAAAGGAGCTGAGTATTTCTACTTAGTCTATAAAAGCTTTTCCCTATTCCTGGGGAGAGCAGGGCTTGCTTGAGATTGCCATAGAACTAATAATGGCATGCCCATGGCAAATTGTGGTTCTGATTCGACTCTTTTAAAAAGATTCCTGCTTTAAGAAGAAATGCCTGCCTTTGAAAATGCTGGTTACAGTGCCATTTGTAATGGCTGTAATATTATTCTAAGTGCTTTTCTTCAATTTAATCTTAAAATAGTTTCGTGGAATTATTTTTTCTTTTTCAAAGAGACATGTATATATGTGAAAAAAAATGTCTCCTTCAATTTCTGCTATATCCTTGACACGTTCTTATATTTTTTTCCCAAGGAGACAGAGTCAGTCTTATGCCTCAGGGCTGCGGCAGAAAGAATCTCAATAAATGCAAAGGAAAACTCCTGGAAAATGCAATGCACCTGTAATTAATATTGTAAAAGGGCTATATGTCTTCTTTGTTCTTCAAAGCTTTCTTATTGTGAAATTAATTCTTATCAAAATTGTCTCTCAAGACCATACAACTGTTAGTGGGATGTTGAGATTTAATGGGAAAAGTACAGTTAATATTCATATATAACTAATTGAAATCAACAAGGTGTCAGATAACTCACACTAAAGTAAATTAGAACCCACATTTTTCTTCATGGTGATATAAACAAGTCTGGAAATGTTTTAAGTAAATAATGAAAAATAATATATACAAAGAGGATGAAATGTGATATATTGGCACAATCTCCAGCAAACAGAAGACACTCAAATGTTTGTTGTAGAGCAGTTAGTAATACTTTCAAAACTTGCTACCTTTCTTTCTAATGATCAAAATGATAATTTAAGGTAATATTGCTTGGTGGGATTTTGGACTGTGAACATTCTATTGGATGATGGACTTGCTCAAAAAGACTACAGGTAGCTAATGAAATTATGCAGGTTAGTATCAGGAAAAAATCCATGTTACAGGAAGTTAACCAAAAGTTGCTAGTGTGATAAAATATTGAGCAACGTCTTAAGGAACAATCTCAAACTAGAACCACATTGCTCAAAGCTTGGCAAATACACGTCTCCTATGCTCAAAAGCTGAGACTCTCTATTATACAAATTGGAAACCTAGTATTTGATACAGTTCTTGATACATAGCAGGATCCATGTTTTATTTATCTGCTTGCTTCAGTGCTATTAAAGTATTCAAGGGCTTCCCTGGTGGCGCAGTGGTTGAGAGTCCGCCTGCCGATGCAGGAGACACGGGTTCGTGCCCTGATCCGGGAAGATCCCACATGCCGCGGAGCAACTAAGCCCGTGAGCCATGGCCGCTAGGCCTGCGCGTCCGGAGCCTGTGCTCCGCAACGGGAGAGGCCACAACAGTGAGAGGCCCGCATACCGCAAAAAAAAAAAAAAACTATTCAACATTTCTCCATTTATATCCTTATGATGATTCTTTATGGATTTTTCACCAAGAAATACCTGATTCTAATTAGTTTAATTAGTTTTTCAACTAATCTTTCTGATGTTTCTATGCTTCTGTAGTAATCATTTGTCATTTCCCTATTATATGTGAGTCTGATGAGGGATACTTTCTAGATGCAATAAGCATTATTTCTTATGATGATCTTTGTAGTATTTTCCTTAAAGGTGAGAGGATCAAGGTTATAAGCAATGGATTAACTTGCAGCCTGTCACACACAGGGTGGGAAAACTAGCTTCCTCATTCAGACTCCAATCAATTCTTTGAACTTTTTTCAAACGTTGGCCATTTAAAGGCAAGTCCATTTTATATTTAAATATGATTCACAACAGCTGATTGACAGACAGCAGTTCAAGTGGAGCTTATGAAAGTAAAATTGTATTTATCTATTTATCTAAGGGTAATTGGAGTTTAAATGATTAGCCACCAAACCTTGAAAGAGAAAAAATTTTAAACAAGAAGACAATTCAATTTTTCTACTTGAAATTTTCCAGTATCAAGCTCTTTGAACTTTTGTTATTTTAACAGAATTTATTTTGACAGTGTTTTCTGTGGATAATATCCTTCAATCTTGTATCTTGTCTAATGTTTTTACATTCTCTCTTTGTTTTGACCTCTCACCTTCTACTTATCACAATTTAAGGACTATATGTGAGAATTAACTAATTATAATGATATGTAGGATTTGTTCTTGGTGCCTTTTTATTTTATCTTCAGCTTTTCTTCATGACCCCCACATGCAAGTAAACTTACCACATTTATCTTCAATTGTCCTTGATTGTATTTTGCATTGTCCTTTGTTTTGTTGTAGCTGATTTCCTTGCACTTTAGATTTAGGCAGTTATACAGTATTCATGTCTTACAGATGCTGCTTTTAGTTTTTTCAGAATAGACTGGAGCCATTTTCTAATATGTTCTGCTGCATCTAACACATGCATTTCAGGTTAAGTATGTCCTGCTTCTTGTTTTGCACACGACCTCTTTTCCAGGACCCAGTGATAGGTGCACACTAGTGAGGTCTGTGGGGAGGTAAGTGTAGTTCCTAATTGGCCCCTGATTCAAGTGTGTGTTGTTTTTTTTCTCCAAATACGTCAATGATTACTTTTGGTGAGTCATTGCCAGAGGTATGAATGTTCATACACACATACTATCCTCCAAGTTTGTGGTTCTCAAACTCTTATTTCTGAGCTATGTAATAACCACCTCACACCTTAAGGAATCAGGAGAATAAATGGTATTTTCTTGTAAATCACAGGTTTCAAAGCTGAGACCTGAGCTAAGGGAAGAGGTGTAGTCATAAAATAGAGGAGCCTTTCCTGGTTTGAGGTTATGATACTTGGACTGGGATTTTTGCTCTCTGAAGGTGACATTGTTCATTGATATTTGAAAATGTCCAGTGGGACTAGGGACTTGTCTGTTATGTAATCCAAAGTCAGAAAAGTGAGAACCAATAAACCCGTTATGAAAGGCAGTAGTTGGGAAAAAAAATACAAATAAAGCTATTGGATGATTCCACTGAGTTACTCATTGAATAGCCAGCTTTCTCTGACTGAGCTCCTGTCCATTTGGGAATGTGTGAGCAACTGGTAACAGGTTACGTAGCCTCAGCATTTCACCATCCGGGAGATTGTGCCGGGAAAAGCTACCCAGGTGTGAGTCAACTGAAATCTATATTAATTACTACTGTACCTAAAACATTCTATAATTTCACATCTTTTTATAGATATTTATGAGATAAAGTTCTTGGTATTGACATGCAAAAAAATTCCAGCTACATTACTATTATTGTTCACAAAATAGTACCTTGTAATAAGCTATTTTTCTAAGTGTTTCCTTTATGAAATGAAGATCATTCAAGCCAGTGTTTCTCAAACTAAGAGTATGGGTATCCAAAAGGAAAAAGAATCGTACATCTTTTAAAATTACTATGTTTTTCAAAGCTCTCTAAAGAAAAAACTCTCAAACTAATTACTTACAATGCACTACAGTAAATGGGCATACAAAATTTGATGGAGTTCTAGGCAACAGTTGAAAATTTACAGACATTCTGATGCAAATTTGCCTGTGGACCCCCTGGGTGGGGTGGTGGTCAGGGAGGAGTGTTTCCAATCTCTTGGACCAATTGTGGACATTCATGTAGAAATCCTAGGATTGATTTATATTATCCCCTGTCTCAAAACTGCCAAATACGAGGCCAGTTTCTCCCTGTACTGCAGCCGTATTTAAGTTGCAACATTAAATCAAATTCTCTCATCATTTCTTAGAAACAGAGAAAAATTGACGGCTTTTTGCTCATGTAATCACCCATTTAAAGTTGAAGACAGCTATTAAATCTTTCATTTACTTTTCTATTTTTCAAAAAGCCCAGATCACTTAATCTTTTCTCATAACATTTATTTCCATTTCCTTTGTCTTCCCCTCAAAGGAATGATCTTTCCTGATGATAGGATGATCATATATTGTACGTTATTAATAGTTGTGGTTGAACAAGTGGGTTTATACAAAACCTTTCAAATAAAAATATATATAGGAAGCAAAAGGAAGACATTCATCTTCACTCTCTTAATCTTCCCTCAGAGATAGGTTCCGTCTATCTGTGTTTAAAATTGTTTTACTTTTACAGGATGTTTTACACTTGAACTATATCATTTGTTTAAACATTTGGATAGTTAAGACACTAAGAAATCCATTCGAATATCAATTTCCAAAGCATGCATTCTGGGAAGTTCAATGTATATCAAAGTTTATTTTCATGTATGAGAGGCATATGCTTTTGGTATGTGGGTAGGGTAGATCCAATTTCTAACAAGAAATTTAATGCAATTTAATGAAATACAACATCTCTGAAGAGGAAAGCATCTTTCATTGCAAATTCTACCAGCATGTTAGGCACACATCAGGGTATATACGTACAGAGGTTCATGAATCAGAAGTGCACGTACTGATGAAGTTTTATAAATGCAAATAGTCATGTAATCAACCCCCGAACATGACCAAGAAACAAACTTGCTCACCGCAGAAAAGCCCACTTCAGGCCCCCAGAAATTCACTCCACCCCTCAGGAAACCCCGATTGTGAATTCTCAACCAAGAATTAACTCTGCTTGTTTTTGAACTTTGCGTAAATGGAGCCATCCTCAGAGTTCAAATTTTTTATTTTTTATTTTTTTTTTTGCGGTACGCGGACCTCTCACCGCTGTGGTCTCTCCCTTTGAGGAGCACAGGCTCCGGACGCGCAGGCTCAGCGGCCACGGCTCACGGGCCCAGCCGCTCCGCGGCACGTGGGATCTTCCCGGACCGGGGCCCGAACCCGCGTCCCCTGCATCAGCAGGCGGACTCTCAACCGCTGCACCACCAGGGAAGCCCCAGAGTTCACCTTTTGTGTTTCACTTGACACTTTGTAGGCTGACGTGCTTTGAAAAATATAGTTATATCTTTTTCATTCTCATGCTTTATAATATTACTTCACATAAATATACCACAAGTTATTTATCATTCCTCAGGTAATATATGCTTTTCCCTCCTTTTTTACTATTTCTTCCCAATTTGGAGAACAAGACTTATATTGGGCTTCTGCACTTCCTGTTTTGCCATAAAGTGTGGTCCTCCGGAAGCGACCTGGGTGTGTATCTGTACCCCAATTTGTAGAGGGACACCCTCAGGTATGAGTGTAAACCAATGACTATAATGTTTGATTCAATCAAAGAAAGCAGATGGGGCTTCCCTGGTGGCGCAGTGGTTGAAAATCTGCCTGCCGATGCAGGAGACACGGGTTCGTGCCCCGGTCCGGGAAGATCCCACGTGCCGCGGAGCGGCTGGGCCCGTGAGCCGTGGCCGCTGCGCCTGCGCGTCCGGAGCCTGTGCTCCGCAACGGGAGAGGCCACAACAGTGAGAGGCCCGTGTACCGCAAAAAAAAAAAAAAAAAAAAAAAAAAGAAAGCAGATGTGTAAACATTTCATCTAATTCTTTTCTGGGAGGAAAATTACAGGCATATCAATGTTTTTTTTCCTTTTCTTGGTTCATTTTGGTGATTGTCCCACTTTCATTTCACTTTCCTATCTGAATTCAGGGTCTAAGTGCATTTCCAGCTATTGAGAATTTGAGTGCTGGTACCTTCTGTGGCCCCAGGCTCTGTCGAGCAGAGGGAGGTGGCCTGGCATCTGCTCATGGTGTAGACTTTGCTGCTTTGGCGATGCAGTCATGGTGATGCAGTGGGTGCCAGGTCTGAGTCTTTGATATTCAAAGGCAGCAGTTGTCCAAACGCTACCAATCCTCCTGTAAAAGAGTATATATAGTATAGTTACTCTCTGGCTAATGACAGTTTATCTGCAAAACTGTTGCTAATTTCAAAACCTCCCAAGACTACAACCTGGGAGTACTGTCCACTTGACTTTTATAATTTTTCCAAGTGAAATATTCATAATAAATATTTGAATTAACAGAGAAAAGTTTTGGACTTGTGTGTGTATGTGTGTGTGTGTGTGTGTGCACGTATGTTTGTGTGTGCTTCTACTTAAAGGAATTTGTCAACGTATAGAGACGGTACAACCTGGGAGAGTAAAATCTTGTATACGTACATCATGCATATTTATAAACACGCATCAGTTACAACTGCACTTTTCAGGATGAGTCACTGAGCCCGGTGACTTTCAGAGGAGTTCCTCATGTCTTCTCACATCCTCCTCCTTTGCCAGATCTATGAGTCGAGAATAAAAACCAAAACAAGCAACTGCAGCAGCAGAGGGGATTTTATAAAAAGATCGAACAGCATTGTTCTGCTAATAAATCCCGTTTCTTGTTATTTTTTTCCTATCATTAATTCCCTCCTGTTGTCATCATTTTCCAGAATTAAAGATGCTCTTATTATTTATGTTTCAGACTCAATTAAAGAGAGAGCTCTTTGGATACAGCCCTCAGGGCATTTTGTCAGAAGATTTGTGCCCTTAACGGATGGACACACAGTGGGATTAAGTGCTCACATCCTGCCAAGGAGGATGGGGAGGCTGTTCACTGGAGAGGCTGTAAATCACAGGAAGAGAGAAAAGTGAAAAGAATGAGACTTATCCTAAACCCCATGCGTGTCAGCATACAAATTAGTGCCAAAATATTTACATTCATTAGTGTTCCAGGAACAATGAGATAATGCTATTGTCCTTTCCAACTTCAGTGTTTAATCATTTGTAAGGAAACTTTTATAAAAAAATTTTTGCCCAGCTCTTTGGCCAGCAATCTACCTGTCATCCTCTGCTCTGTCTCCAGATCTAACCCATCACTTCCTTTCCCTCAGCCTTGGGTGGAACCACTGCCAAGATGCAGAGTTTCATATAAACTCTATGGGAAGACCAGCACTCTTGAGATTGAACCCTGGATACAACAGAAAAGGTAGAATCCAAGATTCAGCATGAGAAAGGAATTCCCCCATCAGCAAAGACTGATCTCCACGGGCAACAAAGGGAAGATGGCCATACTTTGACAAGGACACTCAAAGGCATCCAGTCTGCATCTTGCTTTGAGCCTCGTGGTTGCGCAAAGAACAGGAAGAAGTATGCCCACTCCTGAGGAGATAAGCATTGCAAAAAGATTTGCCTGGCTCTCCAGAAATACCCTAAGGAGGGTGAGGGTGGCACAATCTGTCCTTTTTGCTAGGAGTGACCTTCAGATGAATGTGGTGCCAGAGCGTTACTGCCACTTTGACAGCTATTATCATGGCAAATATGGTCTGACTTGTTGCTTCAACAGACTAGAAGACAAGTAACTGTGTATGGATTAACAAGAGAAATGAACTAAAATAAAATAAAAATTATGTTCATGTTCATAATGTTCCTTATGAAATAGGTAGGGAAGAGTACACATGTATGAACTCTAAAGACTATAGCCTCTTAGTATTGAATTTGCATTCACAGGGGACCTTGGAACTCCTCTTGTGCCTTAAGGAAAAGCTTTGTTTCAGTCGTGCTGGGCAGATCAACTTCCAGGCAGGGCAGGAATGTTGTACCAGGAATCACTGAACTTTGCTGTTAGGAAATGCTTTTTCTCCTGAACTTTAACTTTTCAAGCTATAGTCTGTCATTTTTTTTTCCTTCCATTTCTTTTGACCTTAGCTGGCCAGAGCTTAACAACTGACTCACTGTCTCCTGGAGCCTCACAGCAGTCAGCCCAAGAGCCACTCCTGACCAGGAATCAAGACATCAATCCTCAACGTGGCCCAAATAAAAAAAATAATAATACTTTCATTGCGGCACACCATGGTCTCTGATGAATTTGGGAGAGGTCCAAGGTGTGTGTATGCTGTCCACAGAATTTCTTCTCCCTCCCAGACCTCCCCTTGGATTTAAGGAGGAGAAGAGCCTTCTCCCTCAGGACTACAATAAACCCAGAACCCTGGTCAACTCTATCAGGACCCTTGGAGATAAGAATCCTCCTGTTTTTAATTTAGTTCTCAAGAGTAAGGTTTGTGATTCTTCCCTAGCAGAATTCTTGCCCTTTGAATAGATCATGTCCCTGAGAAGAAAATTTAGATTTAGCAGGTGAGTGATAACGAGCCTTTTGCCTAGGAGTCTTGCTGGGATTTTATTAAATTTGTTTTTAACAGATTCTAGCTCAATTTGCTTCCTTTTTTAAAGGAATTTTTGTCTAAGCCAAATTTGTCTAAGCCAAATATTAATTGGAACCTATGATATTTGAAGAATTTTCCAAATCATATGCACTGGACTAATAGTTCTGGAAGATTTCACAGACCTTTATAAAAAGGTCTCTGTGGTCAAACAGAGCTATAAAGTTTGAATGCTATCAGTATATTAGGAAAATCACAATGTGACTGTATTAAAGATTCTAATAAGTCTTATAGAAGAAAATCATGTTTAACTTGTTTAAACCAACCAAGTTTTCTAAATTTTGTTTTTGCAGTAGACTAGTGTTCCATAAAAGATAGTATTCCATAAACTATTTAGGAAGTACATTTCTAGGCCACTTCTTGATCTTTCCTTTGATTCTATGGCAAATTCTGATTCCCAAACAGGTTTAAACTTTTCTACATCCACTTCTCTATATCCCCTGCCTTTGTGTTTCTTCTTAGAAATTTGTTCACTTTTTAAGGTCAACCTGCGTACAAGTATCTCTTTTCCGTAACTGCATCACATCTGTAGTAGGGTTAATGCTTCTTCCTTAGTGCCTTTCTCACTGTCCTAGCTTAACATCCACCTGAGTGTGAAGATAACAATAACACTGACTTTGTCAAAGAACATCTCCTGTCTCCTCCTTCCTGTTATAGGTTGCAGTTCTCCAAATCCTGAAGACATAGCTTCTGTTTTGTTTATTGAGAACTCCCCATTTATGGGACTTCTCTGGCGGTCTAGTGGTTAAGACTCTGCACTTCCAATGCAGGGGGTGCAGGTTCGATCCCTGGATGGGGAACAAAGATCCTATATGCTGCGTGGTGCAGCCAAAAAATAAATATACACACATATAAAGAACTACCCATTTTGATAAGTTCAGAGCTTCTTATTTTGGTGGTTAAATAACACTAGACACACAGATTCTGCTTCCAAATAAAATATAGAGAATAAAGGAATGATTCTCATCTCTTACTCTGTCCTGCAGGTCAAACGTCTATTTTTGTACTGTGAGCCACATCCTTCTTCTTCACCTTCCCAAACACAGACTATCATAAGTTCTGACTTGGTCTCCAATCTCTTTTGAATATTCTACGTTTTAGTTATTTTCCACCTTAAAATATTAATAAAATATTTATGGAATATTTTGTTATATTAACAGAAAAAATAAATAATGTTAACTTTTCCAAATGCTTATTTATTTCTATCTGGTCACTTAGTTTTCAAGAACGTGTCTTAACAAATACATAGTGCATTTAAAATCAAACTCACCAGGAGTGGGACAAAAGGCGAGCAAACAAACAACAAGGCGACAGAACTTTTCCAATGACTGCAAAAGGAGGAAAGGAAGTAAACAAGGACTCGTTGGTGATTTATCATCCTGTTTGTAGGGTATCTAGGCTGTTTTAAAGGAGAACATTTCACTTCATCTATGATTGTATAAATTATGGTTGAAGGCAGTTTTTGTTCCTGGCAGTTGCTGCAGCTGTGTGGGACTACATTGAGAGAAATTTGATATAGTATTGACATTTTTTTTAATGAAAGCTCTGTCAGGTTTTATTTGTGCAAGTGAGAGCTGAGAGACCCAAGTGACTGTCACTTATTATGGAGAACATCAAAGGAAATAAGCAGATGGGAGTGAAATAGACTAAGTATTGAGCTTGGGCCAAAAGCTAAAAAAAGGGGAGGAAAAATATAAGTTATGCTAATTTCTGTCATGTAAAAATATGGCTTAATGAGTAGTTTATTCTCTATTCACCCTGATCAAATGTGGCTGAAGACTAGTTAGTTACAACTAAGAACATTTTCAAACTAGATTTTATGGAAACATCTGTAGAATAATCTTCAATGCATCTGATTTCTTTATAAGTTCATATTTTTAAAAGCAAGTTGTTCTTCCTTTTGTTTTGAACTGATATAACTTCTACAGGGTTCACGCATGCGCTCCAGAAGGGGGAAATGCAAATATTTTTGAGATATGACAATTCGCATTTCTGGGCACAGTCAGTTTATTCCAGAGGTGCAGATAATCATATCACACCCTCAATAAAAATGTCTGAAAGTGTCCTGTTGCTAACATTGCAAAGCCTCCTCTTTCCAGAATGTTCCAGACTATCTTACATCTGACCCCAAACCTGATCACTTGCTATTTCTTAAATTATAATTAATATAACTTTCTGATTTTGAAATAATAATTACAGGACAGGAAATTAAGTTTTAAGTACTGCTATTTTCAAAGAAGTGGTTAGTCTCAACAACAGGAATAAGTTAACTATGAAAACAAGAAAATCTAGCAAACACTCCATAATTTAGCAACACCTTGTTGAAACAAATATATGCAATGAAGATTTCAGAGGAGGGGAGTAAGAAAAAAAGAAAAAAATGGGAGAAGACAGTTACCCCAAGGATTAGTACTTGAGCACCATATGATGCATGAGTGATTGAGATGCTGAACCTGTATTTTCAGTCTTTCCTAATTCAATTTTGCATGTCTTACCCTAACATATTACATATAGGACTAATGTGTTATTGCTATATTCACTAATGTATGATCACACTTATTCAAGCATATGAGGAAAAATTTCTGAATATGAGCAAATTCTTGGCATTAAGTGACTACTCTCTAGTCGATGAAATAGCAAAGGCACAAATCACTACATTACAAAGCAAAATGTTTTATTTTCTGGGAAAGTGTAAGAAACTGAGTGCAACAACAGTACAGAGTGGAGTCAGGTCATCTGCTTGGAGAAATCAGGAAAGATTTCATGTTAAAGAGTGTTCTTCCTATGTTTTCCTCTGGGAAATTATTGGATCTGTCTACTGGAGAGCTCAAAATGATTAGGTGGGAGTCATAGCTGAAGCTCAGTGGAAACATCACAGAGTTTCCAGGCGGAAATATTCTCCTAATAGGAAAAAAGGATCTCTTATCCAGTAGATACTAAGGATGGAATCACTACTTACACACTGTGGCAAAGGTACTTATGATGAGAGGGGCTGTTTCTGCTTCTATCTTCCAATTTCTAGACTCAAGTCTTCTAGCTTTAGAGGACACAGCAGCATGGGCTGCTGTTACATCAGTGACTGTTGCACATCTTTGATGACAGTGCCCTCAGTCCTCAGTGTATTGTCCCCAAGCGGGCGCATTCGCTGAGCTAAGAGTTCATGCTATTGTTCTGACACCAGATGCTTTCAGGTGAGCAGACACCCAACTGGCTGGCAGCTTTCCTTAGGGTGAGGGGTCCATGAGAACACCCTCAGATTCCATAATTTACTAGAAGGATTCACAGGACTCAGAAAGAGCTTGTACACTTGGAGTTACAGTTTATGACACTGGAAGATTATGAATTAAAATCAGCAAAGGGACAAGGTGATGTCCAGGAGAAGCCAGGTGTGAGCAAACAGATGTCCCTCCCCAGTGAAGCTGCACAGGGTGTGATGAATTCTCCCAGCAATAATGTGTGGCTACACATGCAAGGTCACCAACCAGGGATTCTCACCTGAGCCCAGGTGCTCGGTGTTTCCATCAGCAGCCAATCACCGCCAATGCTGCTGTAGGTAGCAGCTCCATGACTGATCAGCTATTCAGAGCTCAGCCTCCTGGAGCAAAAACAGGTGTTCCTCATAAATCCCATTGTTAGGATACATTTCTCTCAGCACACTGTTCTTTCATGGGGATCAGACAAGGGTCAGTGCCAAGGACAAGCCTTTCGTCTGAACATGTTGGGTTTAAACAATGCAAGCCTGCTGAGTTCACCCTTTCTTGCACCATCTCCTTATGTGTAAAATGGGTCTCCCGGTCTAAAATGATATTATGTAATTTATACCATCATTAAAAATGTGATTCTGATACTGGTAAAGTGGGACTGTTGTTAGCTCTCTGAGGGGGACACCAGCAGAAGAGCCAGAGGTGCCCAAGGACAGGAACAATATGATGCATCCTTAGAACAAGACTCACAGAGTGTGGTGCGTGAACCCCACCCCCAGAACTGTTCACTCCTGACACCGCTGAAACCAGAAACAGAGCGGGAGGATGAGTCAGATAGAGGATGGGGGGTGGAGAAGCACCAAACAACACCCACCAGATTTCTTCACCTTTCCTCTGGTGCGGGGACTGAACACCAGCTCTGACTGCCTTGAAGAACTGGTGGAGGAGAAGCCAAGAACAAGACTCCACGCTCCTTTCCTACTCATCCTCCCACGGGTCCAGGGAAGCTTACGCCAGGATCCAGCAGCTGGAACCCTAGCGGGGGTTCTCAGCTGGAGAGCAGGCAGGAGTTGTACAGTTCAGCACATGCATCAGAGACAGGAGTGAACTCACCAGCCCTAGTTTCAATCAGGTGATAAGTCAATACTATATTAAGTCAATACTATATTGTTATGTGCTGCCTTGAGAATGAATGCAGAGCTCTTTCAAAGAAGGATATGTGTCATAGTCAGGAATGGAAGATCCCTGTTCTAAAATAACTGAGAGAATAAACAGGGAATCTTGGGGTCAGGGGGGATAGTTACAACCAATTGCCATAGAGTCATTGGTATACTCTGGATGCAAAAAGCAGAAAAAGGATACAAAATCACAGATATCGTCGACAACTGGTTGGTCTCCAAATGAAACCAGTTACAGCTAACATGTCTTCTTACATTTTTTCCTTCCCTGTGTAAGACAGGTTTTGGTCTAGAGACCTAAAAAGTTGCAGTTTGTAAATCTTTGTCCAGTGACCTCGTAGGAAACTCAATGTATCCTGGCCATGAAACACTCAGTTAAACTGCCCAGATGTTGCCATGGAAAAGAGTTCCCAAATTGTAAAATGTTTATGTCTGCACCACATTTTATTTGTAGATTTTGTGGTGCAATGAGCATAAGTTCTCAGGAGGGTTCCTTCATAAGGCTGCTGTTCAGAAGTTAGTTTCACACACACACACACACACACACACACACACACACACACACACACAGCATCCTGGTGAGGCGTAATGATTTTTTTCACAAGGTAGTTAGAGTTCTGAAGAATCTGTAGATATTTGCTACAATTCTACATGTAATTTCCATCGTGTGCCTAATTGCAGTTTCATTTTTAAGTTATAATATTTAAAACAAATTAATCTTCTTGTTCTATGTTAAATTACACTTTTATTCTCTTTGGAGTGATGCATAGTTGTAAATATCAGTCTAGTGCACCCATTACTTTGCACTTGCCTTGTCCTAGTTTATCATGTACCAAATTGTGGCAACAAGTTCCTAATTTACCACCTGCCTTCTTTCTGGGGTCCCTTCTATGGGCCGTTATATCATTCCCAGGTTTAGAAAACTCTCACGTGGCTTCTAATCACGTGTACAGTATGTCTTGAACCCATCATAACCCAACACTATTTGCCTTTATTCAGAATATTCTCCATCTACCTCGCCACGATGCTCACAGCACACTTCCGGAACAAGAGTGTTTCTTACAGCTTAGAACATCTTCTTTCCTTCACATCAACTCCAGGCTTTATCTTTTAGAACTTAACTCAAATACCAGGTCATCAACGCCCCTTCCCTTATTTTTCAGACAGTTTTCTGAGCCCTTCATATGCTGCTCCTTTGCTTGATTTGGTATCTGATAAAACAATTTTCTGATACTGGGATTACCTACCCTGGGGTTCCCCACAAGCTTAAGGACTCCTGGAGTAGAAGGACCATGCCTTGGTCTTCACTTAGAACCTTCACAACTTACTGGTACGTCTGACTCTGTCACTTTATGAGAAATTACTCTTCATGGGCCTTGGTTCACACCATGATTAAGGGCGTAACAAGAGGAAAAGTTTTATGATTTTTGTGCTTCAGTGCCTTCACTGAGCAATTCTGTGGAGTTTTCATAAAGGAAGATCAATGTTACGCTCTAATGAATTTGCATGTGTACCATGCATATTCTCAGAACAATTTTAAACCGGCATCTCCCTGCCTCACTGCAGTAGGGGTTATTATCACAGTTTTCAAGAAGACACTGGGACACAAAGAGGAAAATGATAAATAATATGACCTTTGAGATAGAGTTATAAGTTAGTTTTGCTCATGTCAGCATCTGGATCCTTAATGTAGTCAAAATAAGTTTGGGAAAATTATCATGAGCTGTTAGTTTACATTGTGTCAGCAGTTCTCTAGAGTATTCTATTATGCTATTAACTATATTGCATTCATCCTTGTTACTCTGTAAACATATGGTTATTAGATTAGAACATTATTAGCATAAATACAGTCTCAAGTAACATGAAAATTAACATGAGAAACTTAGAATCAGCCAAGAAACACCGTTTGCATGGGCTCATTGAAACCTCCCTCATTTGCATAAAGGACCAAGCAAGTGACTGGTGTTTTAGAAATAATAGGACAGCCACAGTGTTTACAGGACAAAACATTATGCAATAATAAGAAGCAAGTCATACTTTGACAGCCATTAAAAATGTCCTTTACTTCTGCTTCTTCAAAGCTCTTAAGCTAAATTTGTTATATTTGGGGGCAGCCATTATTATTATTTTGTTTTACTATTCTGATCCTCTTGTAGATTCTTGCAAAGAGTGATTGCCCAAAGGTAAGAATTTACGAAAGATATTTTATCTTCTATACCGCTGCTCAAAATCATCTTGGTACCCACTGACTTTGTTCAGAATTTCACAGACTTTTTAGAAATAAAATTTTATTACATTGCACTGCACTATAAACCCAGTTCTTTCCTTCCACTGTGAAAACAATTTGGAAGAATCCTAATTGGATAAACTATGAAACTGCAAGCAGACTGACATTGTCCCAGTGAAGGAACTGGATTTTTTTTTTTTTTTTTGCCGTATGCAGGCCTCTCACTGTTGTGGCTTCTCCCGTTGCAGAGCACAGGCTCAGTGGCCATGGTTACGGGCCCGGCCGCTCTGTGGCATGTGGGATCTTCCTGGACCGGGGCACGATCCCGTGTCCCCTGCATCGGCAGGCGGACTCTCAACCGCTGCGCCACCAGGGAAGCCCCCAACTGGATTATTTTTGAGAAAATAAATATTATGCCCACCCTGATGTCATTTTTATTTCACAAGAGGGAATACAAGCAGAGACATCTTAAAAGTAAGTGAGGATGTCTTGAAATTATTGAAAAGTCATGCTTGGCTGAGTTCGTCTCCGAGGTACTCACAGCAAGAAGTTGAATGTCAAAATGTAGCATGAAGAGTACAGGAAATGAACGACTTTTCAGAACTTTTTTCGAAAAATGGTATTTAAGTTTATAGAAACTTAACATTTTGGAAGCACAGGCACCAATAGTGAGCAATATCAGAATTAGGTATTTTTAAATCTGAAGAATTTTAAACCAACTTTTCAAAAGAAGTAATTTTTTTGGACACATGTCATTGAATCATTATTCACATAGAGACAAAAAGCCTTGTAGCCAGTGAAAAAGGCATACTCCTTCTTAGACTCTGAAAATTTAAATATATGAATGGAGCCCTGATATTCTCTTAAAACATTAAATAACGAAAAAAGGTATAATACCATGTATAAAAATTTCCCTCACTAAAAAAAAAAAAAAATTCTCTTTGGTCCTTGGTCTTCTTTTCAATGTTTTTTTTTCTTTCTAAAATTTCTAAAATGATTTCTTTTTTTAGGTTAGTTAAAAACTTTCAAACTGGAATGTTAAAAATGTTAATACTAATAGATATTAGTTATTTAGTGCTTTCTTTGTAATAGTCCCTGTGTTAGGGACATCATATCATGATTGATTTTGTGTTTTACTTCCCATGATCATCTTCAGGTGAAACCTATCATGGGGGCGGGGAAGGGAAGAGGGTGAAATGTTGCCTGGACCCGGGGGGTATGAGTGGCCTCACTCCTTCCTGTTCACTGTCCTAAATTGTCCATCACTAGTTCTGGAGATTTAGGGATGAGGTTTTACTCTCAGTCTCTTCAGTTGTGAGTCAGAGATTGAATTAACCAAATATTTCCATTACCAAAACATTTTAAGTGATGGTATTCACTTTTAATGATTTTTTTTAAAAAGCTTTATTTATACAAATAGCAATAATGATCTTGTGAGCTTTTAGCTTTTGTCTCTGAACTTCTCTTCTAATTTATATTTACTCTCTTTCTCATTTTGTATTATTTGTTTTATTCAGCCATATTATTGTATTGTTTCTGCTATAAGGCAAACAAATCATTGTGGAAGGAAACAATATATACACATATACATAACCAGGTGTATATATGCATATAAATTAAACTGCAAACTTTACAGCAGGGAAGACAAAAGCTGTTGCTACTTTATTTTATTTTTCTTTTGATAGTGGTTGTTACATAAATGAACCAAAGATGGGCTCCAAATATTTGTGTACTGTTTCACAGCGGGCTGCTACCTATTAGCTCAAAAGCCCGCTGGCACCAAACTCAAATTTTTACACATCCAATTGTTTAAAATGTAGTCAAAATAATTAGATTTTCAGCCTGTTAGAGCCCACTTGCTTTTCATACCCCACGGCACTGCACTCAATATGTACTAGCCATAGATGGGATAAACCCAAGGACTCTAAGCCCCCACTGCCCTCCAACCCAGACTCCTGCTGGGCTGCTTGCTGAGTGACATTGCCTGGACATGGAAGGTTCTCTCGGACCCCCCTCTCCTCTGGAAGTTCCCTCCCCCTCCTCCCCTTCTCCTGATGTTAGGGACCTCCTCAGGTTACAAACTTGTCAAAGCATCCCCTCAATAAACCTTGCTGTGTGCTACTGCCCCCTGATGGTCATATCTTTTTCCTTGTTCAGCACCTGCATCCTTCACACTCATTATAGTGGTGAAACAAAAATAAGACATGGAACCAAATATATATATTTTGCATCCTCTATCTAATATACACTGTAGTGAGCATTTTTAATTCACTCTATTATTTTACCTTATGAAATTCTTACTCACTGGGTAAAGGTGTTATTATCCCCTGACAAATAAGAAAATCAAAACAGCACATCAAGTCTTCCACATCTAGGAAGAAATGTAATTTAAGTGGTGATGAGTAACCAACTTAACCATCACATCCTTTTCTTTCTCTGGTTATAAATCACCAGTCCATCTAGTTTGAGCTCTCTACTTCTATTTTTAATTCATTATGAAGTCCTGTTGTGACATCCTGACATGTATCAGGGATTTAATTTTTTCCAAGACACAGGTTCTTTACTTGCAAAAAATATTCCAAAAAATCCATTCTAAATGTACAAGCCCACATGAAAAGAAGCATAAGTAATTACTTTATCATCTATGAGGAGTTCATACATATAGAAGCATTATTTCTTCTTTTAATTATGAAATGACAGTGGGCTGTGGATCCATACATTATGGACATTATGACATAGATACCAAATAATTCAAATGGTGATGTGAACCATTAATACAGAACTTACTTGTGCCAAAGCAATATCTGGCACATAAAGGGTAAGAATTCATTATTTTGAATCCATTAACAAAATACTGATTTGATAGGTCGCTGAAGACATGGGTGAACAAATTACTCCTTAGCAGTCTGAAAAGAGGTAGTTTTCCAAAGACAATTCAAGTCTGAATTAATTTTTTTTACATTAGAAAATAATGCAAGAACTGAAACATTTTCCTTGTTTAGAAAGTATTTTTAATTTAGCAGTAATATTATCTTGCAACATAGGTTAAGAAAGATAGCAGAATATTTTTTAATTTTAAATTTATTTTTAAAAATAAGAAAAATACTAATAAAAATAATATTTGTAAAGCTAGTGTTACAAGTACAGATATTTTCAATTAATTTTTCACTGCTGAATTGATTGCCCATGGTCGGCAGGAGTGAGATTCCCAGATGCTGCTGCAGTTATATGTCACTATATTTCCTTATTCTGCCAGATGCATGATTAGGTAATTTATGAAATAACAAAAGGAAGTCATAGTTTATTTAAACAGCAAATTGTAGAAGAATTTCTTTGAGAAATTGAATAATTCAAAAGAAATACTCAACCTCATTTTCTATTGGGGGGTAATAAGAGGTACATTTACGGGCTTCCCTGGTGGCGCAGTGGTTGAGAATCCGCCTGCCGATGCAGGGGACACGGGTTCGTGCCCCGGTCCGGGAAGATCCCACGTGCCGCGGAGCGGCTGGGCCCGTGAGTCGTGGCCGCTGAGCCTGCGCGTCCGGAGCCTGTGCTCCGCAACGGGAGAGGCCACAACAGTGAGGCCCCCATACCACAAAAGAAAAACAAACAAACAAACAAACAAAAACACAATGGAGAATAAACAGCCTCTTCAGTAAGTGGTGCTGGGAAAACTGGACAGCTACATATAAAAGAATGAAATTAGAACACTCCCTAACACCATACACAAAAATAAACTCAAAATGGATTAAAGACCTAAATGGAAGGCCAGACATTATCAACCTCTTAGAGGAAAACATAGGCAGAACACTCTATGACATCAATCACAGCAAGATCCTTTTTGACCCACCTCCTAGAGAAATGGAAATAAAAACAAAAATAAACAAATGGGACCTAATGAAACTTAAAAACTATTTCACAACAAAGGAAACCATAAACAAGATGAAAAGACAACTCTCAGAAAGGGAGAAAATATTTGCAAATGAAGCAACTAACAAAGGATTAATGTCCAAAATTTACAAGCAGCTTATGCAGCTCAATAACAAAAAGACAAACAACCCAATCCAAAAATGGGCAGAAGACTTAAATAGACATTTCTCCAAAGAAGATATATAGAGAGCCAAAAAACACATGAAAGAATGCTCATCATCATTAATCATTAGAGAAATGCAAATCAAAACTACAATGAGATATCATCTCACACCAGTCAGAATGGGCATCATCAAAATGTCTAGAAACAATAAATGATGGAGAGGGTGTGGAGAAAAGGGACCCCTCTTGCATTGTTGGTGGGAATGTAAATTGAAACAGCCACTATGGAGAACTGTATGGAGGTTCCTTAAAAAACTAGCCAGGACATGGAAGCAACCTAAGTGTCCATCCACAGATGAATGGATAAAGAATATGTGGCACATATATACAATGGCCTATTACTCAGCCATAAAACGAAATGAAATTGAGTTATTTGTAGTGAGGTGAATGGACATAGAGTCTGTCATACAGAGTGAAGTAAGTCAGAGAGAGAAAAACAAATACCGTATGCTAACATATATATATGGAATCTAAAAAAAACCCAAACAAACAAACAAACAAAATAGTTCTGAAGCACCTAGGAGCAAGACAGGAATAGAGATGCAGACCTACTAGAGAATGGACTTGAGGACACAGGGAGGGGGAAGGGTGAGCTGGAACAAAGTGAGAGAGTGGCATGGACATGTATACACTACCAAACGTAAAATAGATAGCTAGTGGGAAGCAGCCGCATAGCACAGGGAGATCAGCTCGGTGCTTTGTGACCACCTAGAGGGGTGGATAGAGAGGGTGGGAGGGAGGGAGACACAAAAGGGAGGAGATATGGGGATATATGTATATGTATAGCTGATTCACTTTATTATAAAACAGAAACTAACACACCATTGTAAAGCAATTATACTCTAATAAAAATGTTAAAAAAAACCCCACAAAACCTATCCATTTACTCTCAAATACACTGGGCATAACTCTTTTCATAGTCCTTGCACACTATATGCAATTGTCTGGGTAATTTTGTATTTCTGCTACCAGTTGTTTGGCTCTTTGATACGAATGACTATATTGTACTCATATTAGCATTCCAACGACAATACTAGTTTTCACATATGATTAACTGGATATTTCTTCAGCAAAAAAATTAATAGACCATGGAATGAACAAATTGGTGAATGAGGATGTCTGCCAAAGACACATTGCTTTTTGGAAAAATAGTTTCTGTTACTAAAGAAATGTCGGAGTGCTCTTAAAAAATATAATTATCTACAAAGTTTGCTTGAGACATGCAGAACGGTTTTTTAATCTTGTCTAAAATAAAATGATGCTTGTCTCTTAGAACCATGTTTCTGGTTAGGTAGTAGATGATGTCGTAATTGCTGGCCAGCACAATGAGGGTCTCTGTCAATGGGGAACTCATCTATATGCCAATGACCCACAAGTTTCAATATGGTGGTCAAGGTAATTAATTGCCTTCGTGGTAGTTAGTTGGTCAGGGTACCGTTTAAGGTCCCTGCTAATATGTAGAACAAATATTTCTTCCTGATGTATCAAGGAAGGTTCCAAAGACACTTGAGGTAGTCCTTGAAAAAAAAGTTGGAATAAACAAGATAACAGAAGAAAAGTTTAGAAAACAGAGTTCCAAGGAGAGAAAATGGAATAATTGGTGAAAGAAGACCTGAAGAGTTAAGCAGTTGTGAGTAGTTCAGGGTGGCATTGCCATGGAAACATAACACGTATGATGGTGGGTGGCAGACACTGTTTAGGCAAGAAGAATGAAAAGGAAGCTGTAAAAGTAAATCCTAAAGTCCAAATATGGCACAAGGTGAAGAAGACTGTTTACTGCTACTTTTACTGCTATCTAGAAGTCATTGAGATTTTACTATGTATCAGAGATAAGGCTAAAACCATTAAAATTATTACCTCATTTAATCTCCTCTTGAATCATATAAGACATAGAAGCTTATTTTTAAGATTGTTTTACAGATGAGGAAACTGAGCTTTGGTCAAATTAGTGACTTTCTGTAAGGCACCCTGCTAGCATACGGTAGAGTCAGAATTTGAAGCCAATGTTCTTAATGACTATATTCTACAGTCACATTTCCAAGTCTGGCTTTTACTCAGTTTACCCATGGAGATGTTTCCAGTTGGTAAGGATTTGCCAGTTATTGACTGGAGCTATGCTTTGCCTTCAGCTCAACTGACTACACATTGATTCCTCCTGAACAGATACTGCTGTTCATTTAGACACTTAGCTTATGTTCACGCCCACTGAGTCCCGTATGACACACACCCAAACTCACACACGCACACTGACCCTTCACTCTCTCACCTGGAGAATTTCTACTCTTCTCCCTGTAGACTCAGGTCTCTGACCTCTGAGGTCTTCCTCATGCCCCACTCACTCAAGAGGCCTTCTCTGACCACTTTGTTTTTTCATGTTTTATCATTGAGTATATGGCAGGAACAGTGATAACTAGGCTTAATGAGTATTGAGTTTTTAAACCAAAATTACTTGCCAGGGATATGCTTTATCAAAAGTCACATATATTTAGGTTTGAATGGAAGTGCTGTCAGCTGTGTGGAGTGGCCAATGTAAGGTCACATCTCTACAGAAGGTACAGTGATTATAGGAAAGTCCTCTACTGAGTCCAGTGTCAATAGGAATTATCTTCACATCTCTCCTTGCTTGTTTCTGCCACTGGCACCATCTTTCCCCTCATTTCTATTATGGTTGATGTTTCTTTCATCATCCATTCCAGTATTGTGCTTAAGATCTTGCTCCCAGGAGTCACTCGAGACCCAGGAAAAAAGGTGATGATTCAGAGCACTCCCTGGGGGGAGGCGTGCATCCCCTCACCCACATGCTCTGAGGGAAAAATGCCATTCACAAGCCTGCACTACGTCTATCTTTCAGGCCCCTTTTATAATGTCATGCAGAGCGGGGGTTTCAGCTGAGGGGAACGCCACCTCCCAAGGCCTGCTGTTACACCCTTTTCATTCTGAACTAGACGATCTTCTACATACATTCCTAGGAAACCTAGGAATGATGGCTTCAAGTTTTGCCTTTAGCATTCTATTTTCAGGGTTCTTGTTGCTTAGTTCTCAAGAAGAGATATTCATTGATCAAGTAGCCCTAAACTGATTAAGCTTACTCTTCCTGATCATGATATCTACCAATCCTTAAGTTCAAGGGGGCCCTAGAGATGACCAAAATAGACCACGGTTACAGTTGAAATGAATGACAGTTATATGAGGGTACTAGCCCAGCCACCTCCACCTGTGAACTGAGTGAGCTGTCTCCCAACCCCCCAGAGGAAGAAGAGTTTACAGAGAGCAGCTGCCCCCAGACTCAAGACCTGTGTTTTCTGGAAGGCCCTTGTTTTGCACGGCTCCCTTGAACCATGGGTCTGTTCTCGGCCTGAAAGTGGCCTAGGCTGGAGAGCAAATTGACAGGCGAGGAAGCCCGGGTCAGTTTCTATCACACCTTCTGCTGTGGAACATTCCATTCTCCTAATCCTATGTCCTCAAGTCAAATCATCTCACTTATATTGACCCAAATGTTCTAAGTGGTATCATGCTAAGGCTTGTCTTAACTCAAGTGACCTAGGAGCTCCAAGCACCCCAATCCTAGCTACTGTCTGTCTACCCCAGCCAGTGCTGTTTGTGTTTTATTTCTCCCAGTGCTTCAGTTGTAGCTCCCACAGGATGGAAATTCTTAACCGTATCTCACCTGACTACCTAATACACAGGCAACATTAACCTACATTCTGTTCATGAAGAGCCTGAAACCCTCATGCAACTGTGCCTTCAGACACACCCTTTCTTCTCATTGGCCTTTCCCATATCCTGTTTTGGGACCTAATTCTTTCCTTCCTTTCAAAATGCATCTCAGGTGTCATCTCCTCAAGGTAGACATTCCTGGTGCTCCCAGGGGAACTGGCTCTCAGCTTGGTCTCCTTAGTATGTATCTCTACGTTCTGAACTTTTCTCACCATCAATATTTTCATAAATGACTGATGTTTCTTTATTTTCCGCTAGAATTTTATGTTCTTGAGGCCATGAATATGTTTCATTGTAATTTTTATTCACCTTATGTATTTCAGGATTAATCAATAAGCTTTGTTTGTTCATTAATGATTTTACCTCTTGTCAGTTAACCTGTTCTTAAATATTATCCTGATCATAGGAATAATAAGTAAAAAGAAATAATTGATAACCTATTTCTAATGTGTTCTTCTTAGAACCCTAAGTTCCTTATGTGCTTTGTCTCACCAGATCTTCTTAACAATCATTGCAAAAGGAATTATTATTAGTCCCATTTTACCTGTGATTAAACTGGGATATTCAAATAACTTGCCTGATGTTTCATATCAAATAAGCAGCTGAACTGGTATTTTAATTTAAACACCCATTAAACTAATAATTGGTTGAAACCAGCAGAGTTCACTTAGAATATGAGTTTTGACATCTTCCCTTGTAAATATACAATTAATTATTGAGACATTACAAGTGCTGATGAATCCGTTGATGATTTTCTTCTTACATAAGTATTTTGTACTTAGAAAAAGTATACCACTTGCAATCTATATTCAGATGCTAAGTTATAGCTGTGCTTTCATCAGATGAATCAATTTCATATTTGTTTCCTGGATTAGCTGTGAACTCTGTTGGTAATTAAATTGCATTTAATCAATTTGCGAGAGAAAAACCATCTGTCAGGTGTGTGAACCTAATTAGCCACAGTGTTGTGAATGGACCAGTATATAATGGTAGTGATTTTACTATCAAGATTCACAATTCAAACAAACAAAATTTTATCATTACACTTTATGTGAATCTCAACAGCTCATCAAAAGTCTATTTCTGGGAAAATCTTCATACTTGGGCTTGGAAAATAACATTTTATGGGAGATTGCATTTGAATGAAGACATCTGTAGTGGGGCTAGAATTTATAGAACGCCTCTTATGGAAGATAAGAGCCAGATCGTCCAGACACATTTGCATTGGATACATATCCTGGGCATGACACACATTTGTCGGGCACCTCTGTAATAGGTACTGTGCTGGGTGCTGTAGTATTCAAAGATGAGAAAGATACCATCCTTACACATAGTGTTTTATAGTATAGTCCAGGGAGGTCGTTTTGTAGATTAACAAAAGAAATCTAAAACTTCCTGAACTCTATTTATCAAGCTCTGTTCTAAATCCTCAGTTAATTGTTACAGCCTGCTCACAATGGTTATTTCTGTTTTACACAAAGACACTCCAGTTGATGAGGGCAGAGACATAATAACAGGAGAGAGAGAGTTAGCAAAGTTGGCTTCCAAAAGGCAATCAAACCTTTGAAATAATGGTGAATTTTCTCATGTGGCACTGAATTAGATTTTACTAGAGTGCCCAAAGTCATAAAGGTTTACAAAAACCCTTTGATCAGAAGCATGGAAAGAAGGTGCTCTCCAGAGAAAAAGAAAATTTTATCACTTAGAAGGGAAATAAGCGAAGTTCCAGAATTTTCACAGATTTTTTTTTAACAGAAGGAAGTATCTAGACAACTGGCATGTAGATGATTAAATCTGAAATTTACAGGCTGAAATTTCATAATTTCAGACAACAAGACTAAGATATTATGGAGCCAGAACTCTACTGTAAAACAAAAAATGACTTACTTGACATATGAGAACATGTATAAGGTAGGAGGAAAATTGGAGCAGTAGATGACAAAGAGATAATCCATCGAAGGACATGGAACTCTGGCGTTAATTATCCGCAGTCATCTGAGCACTGCTTTGCCTACAGGAAGAATTACAAATTCCCTTGCATGGTCTGTAAGTCTCTTCATGTGTAAACTCTGGCTCCCTCCTCAAAGACTT
This sequence comes from Kogia breviceps, assembly GCF_026419965.1. Lineage (NCBI taxonomy): Eukaryota > Metazoa > Chordata > Mammalia > Artiodactyla > Physeteridae > Kogia > Kogia breviceps. The sequence continues at coordinate 113,069,849 of NC_081318.1, read as the reverse complement.
GCTGCCTCCCAGAAATAACTGAATGTCCTAAAGCTAAACAGTAAGGTATTTTTTGTTGGTGGACAATCCATTGTTCTTTCATTCATAAGAATTACTAAGATTTATAGAAGAATTATTATTAAGAATTATAGAAGAGGTCAATTGAATGTCTTGAGCAATTCACCATGAGAGCTGCAAGTATGTCCGTATTTCCTAAGACCACAAAGCCAAAGTCACTTTTGCGTATCATTATCCCAAAGAAACAAAGTTTTTACCACTTCAAGAGTTAATGCCAGCATTTGCAATGTGCAAGATTCAACTTCATGCCTCAGCAGAATTACAAATGGCATGGCATATTGATTTATGAATAGACAGAACTTGGAATACTAAGTCTGCAAATGTCAGCGGTCTACTCTATTACAAATGACAACAACTGAACATAATTCCAAGCAATCATATTCCTTGAAATTTAAAGTCAATACGCGTACCTTCCACAACAAGAACGGGTACTTGTCTGTGTTGACGGCATCTCACTACATCACAATGGTGCTATCACTAACGGACTCACTTTGTGAAGTTACGGCTTTCCTTTACAAGACAAGACATTTATGAATGAGAAATGTAACCATTCCAAAATTTTTATCAGAGGAAAGAGGTTCTGTCAACAAACATAACGGGGGAAAATCTGAGAGACAAAAGCATATAAATGGAGTCAGGGAGTGAAATGAGGGGAGTCTTCGGGACTTGCAGAAAATGGGTCTGCAGGGACCCTGGCTTATTTTGTATTATGTTGAGATAACACAAACATATCCACGGAGACAATTCGTCACTCCCCCAAGGAATTCTATTATTCCAGGTTCTTTTTTTTCATTAAATAAATCATTCAACTTATATAAGTGACCCAGAGCAGGCAAAATGTTGTGTTCAAGTCCTCCATCTCTGCCTTCCTCAGCTCACTTCTGGGGTTCCCCATGGGTAACTATGCTCTCAGGAGCATTAACGAACTCTCACTGGACCATTGGAAAGTCTTTTCTTCCTTGATTACATCATTAACATAATACGTAGACCAAGACCTCGAATTCCATAATCCCTCAGTAATATCATATTCGACTCAGCTCTTCTTCTAAGAAGAATGTAGCAGACACCATGTAACACTGCTATTTATATAACATTTACATAACATATACAAATATATAAATTGTTTATATAACAAATTTTGCATAACATCTATGTAAATATTATTACATATTATCTATTCTCCATAATTCTTAAATATTATTATCCCCACTGAAATATAAAAATGTAAAACAAATTAAATAATTACTCACGGTTTATCACCACATAGCAACAGCTGAGAATCAAATGACTGTCCATCTGACTTCAGAGTCAGTCTACTTAATTACTCTATGTTACTCGCTCTTGTGAAACTGCTTGGAAGTAAGATATTCCCAAAAGACTGGCTCACACTCCATGTTTGAAAACAAGTTGAACTTCTGGTGCTGGAAAAGCAGAGAATCATTCTGTACTTTATTCCATTTATGACCTGAACTGGAAGGCAGAAACTTCTCCCTTCTGCTTGTGTGCTTTTTTCTCCATTTTATAAATTTTGCTTAAAATCTACTCTTCCATGGAAACCTCATTCATTCATCCCACAATTTTATATTAAATCAGTTCTTTGTATTGGGGAATGTGTTAAGCACTGGTCGTGCCTAACGGTGTGTAAGATGGACTCTATCCTGTCCTCACAGAGATTTCAGTTTAGAAATGTTAAGTATAGGGGTAAGGAAATAGTTTTAAAATATATATGTGTATATATATATGCATATACACATATTTTAATTATTTAATCAATTTATACTATATTTGATTAATAATTTTGTGATCCTCTCTTATAACCCCAATATGGGATCTACAGAATTTCTTTAAAGACTCCATCCCATACAATCCTATATCAATTAGTGATATAACAGCACTGTTTACAATGCCCTGTTCTATGCTCAGATCATTGCTGTATCCAAATTAAGAAACATTATTATATGGAAAATATTTAAAATGAGAGTAGCAATAAAGCATATTTTGTATAAGAAAGAAGAATAATTTAAAATACATATAAATGAAATATATATGTAACAATATGTTTATTATATAAAATGAAATATTAAAAGAATATAAGTAAACTAATAAAATTCTTCATTATAAGCAGGAGAAAGGATGAGCTTGAGGCTCCTTTGAGCATACATTTTTAAATAGTTTTGCTACTGTACTACAAAAATATTTTAGCTGTTTAAAAAATTAAGTTATATGTAAATCAAAAAAATAAACATAACTTTAAAAAAGAACATTTTTATATCAAAATATTTTAATAACTGTAGGGAGGAAATAATTGTTTTTGGTGATCTAAAACATAAACTACATTTATGACAAGTTAGTAGGATATATACTAAGGGGCCAAAGAACAGTAACATTAAATTACACTGTATATACTGTAGTCTCATTATTATTAGAACTACTGGTAAAATTATTTTTCTCTTATTTTTATAGCTTATGGTAAAGCAAATTAGTGAGTGTGTTACTGTTACAGTATAGAGAGAAGAGCTACAAATATAACACCAAATACTTATGCCAAATCTCCCCATCCTAACTGAAATTTTTATTACAAATTCAGGATTTTCTAAAATTATCCAGTTTGTACTCACAGAAAAGACCTAGAAGCCATGACACCCAGCAGCAATGAATAGGAAAGCAATAATAATACTTAAAGCCACCTTTTTTTTCTAATCATATCTCTTCACTGAGAGCAACTAGAGCTTTTCAGAGAAATACAACTCTAGTCTGGATGGGGGCTGAGCACAGGGAAGTTCTGCAGTGCCCAGAAAAGATCGTCTTAGGCTAAACTCTACAACCAGACTCACCAGATTATAACAGGCCACACACGGGACCAGTGTGCTAGTGGGATATGAGACTGGTATAAACGTTTGCCCGTAGGGTACTCTGGGCATTGGTCTTGAGTGGGATTCTACAGCCATACATCAGACAGCTCAGGTGCAGGGAGATAGATGCACATGACAGGGGTGGAACCTGCACTACCTTAAAGGCCTCATTTCTGAGGGGAGCTGATACCTCTTGCAACAGCTCTACAAACATAGATCCCAAGGTCTCTCCAGAAGGATTCAGTCCCAAGAGTGACCACACCCAGGGAAGCAACAGATACAGCTTCCTATCATATATTTACTATTCTCCAAGGCCAGATACGGTTTGCCAATGAAAGGTAATTTTTACTGTAAGCAACGTCACTCAATAACTTACCTTCTTTATCTCTTTTCAAGGATACAGAGCTAAGAAGTTAACCAAAGTTCAAATCCTCATGCAGCAGGGGAAAGGGTTTTATTAATATTTTGCCCACAGAAGTATTCAAATATTAGTGCTGTTTAAAAAGTAGAAAAAATAATGGTTTGTTACTATTTGAGATGACCATTATTTTATACTTTAATCTAAAAGTTGGTAATTAAAAGGAAAAAAAAATGTTCTTTATCCATAGAAGCCAAGTAGTACCAGCTATTAAGAATGACAGCTAGCAAGTGCAGGCGATTCAGCTCATAACATCGGGATAGTAGAAGTTTTCCATCGTTAAGGAGAATTCGTTCAAGGCAAGGGTCATTGATGAGAGCTAAACTCATCAAGTGAAGGAGGATGGGGGAGCGGTCACTTGCAGGATTGTTGAAGGGGGTCATCAAGAGGGTGTAACTGTTGGACTCCGGCAGTCGGAGGCTCCTCACCCCTCCTCTGTACTTGGAATGTACGCCTTCCTACCGTCCCCACAGTTGGATCTGTTTCAAGGATACAGCCTTGAGGGAGTAATGTGATGTTGAGACCATCTGGACAGTATATGTGACTGAACCCAGTTAAGTCCTCTATGTAAACTTTAAGATTCTGGCAGGTGGGAACTGAGATATACTCGCACTTAAGTTCCCTGTTTATGAAGCCAGCCACCTCCCAATCTGGAGAGGCTGACTCTTTCTTAGGTCTCTCCTTGTCCTGCATGTAAGGGGGGCCAGTTTCAGATCTCACCCGGGAAGCTCCGAGGTTAGGAACCAACAACAGTGCATAAACATCACCCACAGAGGACTTGATATTCACAAGGACTCACTCCTCTACCTTGCAGGTGTTTGGGTGTCCTCATTGTAACCCAGCGGTCAAGTCAGTCCAAGGTTCCTTTCCCCTTATCCTTAGAGGGGAAATATTGTATGTTCAGCATGTCTGGGGAAGGAGATGAAGCTTCCATGGTTCAGTCCTTCCTTCTCCACCCTCATGGGTTTGATTACAGGTAGGGGGCACATATTCCCTTTTCCTCTGAGTCATAAGGAGCGTTCCTTAGTGCTCTAGCTTCCAGCACGTTCAGCCCATGGTGAGTTTTGCAGGAAATCAGAGAAAGGGCAGGAGAATGAGGTGGAGTATTTCTTTTCCTAGAGGCTTCCCAAAGTATTGCTTTGGGCTGACTTCTTACCTCTACCAAGGTCACAAAGGTGCAAAAAACTTGGGATTTGACATATGGATACTTGCTGGGTTTGATATTGCTACAGCTTGTGTCCTGGAATTTTGATAAGTTCTATTATATGAGATTCCTATTAAAAAAGAAAACCATAGTATGTTTAGAATCATACATACAGTGTTATTGAACATACTTCTTAAAGAAGAGATTCCGTTTTGACTAGGCAGCAATGGAAACTGACCTTGTGCTTACAATTGTTAACAGTCTGATGCTTGGACAAGTTCTTTTGTTTTTGATTTTTGAAACGTTTTCTAATTAAGTGTTACTTTATTTTTCAAGTTTTAAAAAGCAAAACTTCGAAATAAAACACTTAGGAAATAAAATAAAAATTTAAAATATTGACAAAATTCCATCGTTATTAATATCACTAATAAAATCTTTACTTCATTTTGTCTTTTCTGTGCATATGTTACATAGCTGCAAAATTTCCATGTCTTTCATTGTATCTTTCATTGTATCTTTCTTTTTCTCTTATCATAATAGAACTCATTTTGCAAATCATTTGCAAACACTGATTGGCTAATGGCTATTATTGAGAATATGTGCTATAATTTACTTAAGTGTTACCCCATATTTTGACGTTTTGGTTACTTCTGATACATTGTTAGGTTACCTAGCTCTTCAATAAGTACTTTTCTATATCAATTTTGTTTTATATGTATAATTATTACTGCTGATAGAGTACAAATAGTATTTATCAACTAGGATAAATTAGTAAATAGAGCTCAGCCGTCCAGAAATACTGTATAAAATAGAACTTCCTAAATCAATAATTATAAAGCCAAGCTGGAATGAAAGAATGGGAAGGGGGCACCAAATCAGGGTGGGAAGGTCCGGCTGAGGCTGTGGGAGATCATAGCTGGGGAGCAGCCATTTCAGGACGGGCTCATTTCAGATGCAGAACTGATGTTACTGTCACCTTTCCCGGTGCTCCTGTGTGCCTTTGTTAAGTTTCTAAACTGTAGATTAGAAAATGGGCGTGTCAGACTGTTTAACTAAGGTTCTTTTTTTTTTAAAAAAAATTTAACCATATCTAAACACCATCCTGGGCCTTTCCCCGGTGGTCCAGGACTCTGCACTTCCACTGCAGGGGGCATGGGTTCCATCTCTGATCGGGGAACTAAAATCCCCCGCGGGCCGCGAGGCGCATCCAATAAATAAATAAACAAATAAAGAAACACTATCCTCCAACAAAACATCTGCAGCCTTTCCACGCTTCTGAGATGGGTCAAGGGTCAGGGGACTGGTCTTCAGGCTGCCCGGGCACCTTGTAAACAACTTGCAGCTCATTCTTGCTGCAAATGCTGGTGCCTCACGGACGCTCGTGGGCCTGCAGCTGACCACTGAGATAGAGCCTGGGAGAGGGCTGTGGCCGCCCTGGATAGTCAGGACTGTCTTGGCTGGGAGACAAGTGAATTTAGAAGAGCTCGTTGGATCCCCGAGGAGCCAAGGATATGGATAAAAAAGCCGGCATGAGAGCAGATGCCAAACGGCAGAGCCAGGCCATGAAACATGGAACAAGAAAGGAAAGCAAGGCTTGCAGAAAGTGATGATGTGGTAAGTGGGTGAGTGAGGGGATGTACGGATGCAGGAGCCTCAGGACCAGTCATTTAGGACAGACTGTGTGAACTCCGAAGGCAGTTACGTATGACATATCAGACTCCGGGACGGTCCTGAGGGAGAAGACACCTGATTTCGGATGGATGCTGCTTCGGGGAGTGTTCTGTGAGTGAACACCATGCGGGCATGGGCGGGAGCCCCTCCCCGGGCGGGAGCCCCTCCCCCACATCCTCTCCACGTCACGCACTTAATCATGCACTTACCTGTTTCTTATGTCTGCCTTACGTGCTTCTACACGACTGAAAAGCGCTCCCAGAACAGCAACTGAAATGTTAGAAGAACAAGTGGAAATTCCAATACGATCAATATTAATCTTTTGGGGCCACTGTCACCCAGAATTCTATCTGTGTCCTCTCTAATTCCCTGAGTGTAGGTTCCTTGGCCCAGTAAGGAAATACAATCTTCTTTCCTATTTAATGACTCCAAAAGAGAAGAAGAAAGATCAATTATATGTAGACCCAAGCATTCTCAGGGCCAGACTGTGAAAATCAAAGACATTTGCATGTGCCAACTTTTCTTCTCATATAGATATATTAAAAATTCAATCACAAACACTTGGAATCGTTTGTGTTGCCTGTGTCGCAGTCTGTGAATGCACCTCCCCAAAACCTTACCTGCTTTGTCATTTAGAAATGGAATATTTTCTAACTGTAAAAAATTTTAGAGTGTTTCAGAATGTTTTGTGATTTTAAAATAAGATTTTCTCAAGATAATTACCCTTCATAATTCTTTTACTTTATTCTAGATATGCAGAAGTAGGCTTTTAGATGGAGGTTTCTGAACTTTTGTTCAGAAACTATACAGCACATTCACCTGGAATGTCTGTTCATTTTAGATGTGACATACGTGATACCTGGATGCATCTCTACCTTATCACTTAAAGCACTCAGTCCCTGTCTTTGCTACTTAGAGGTGACACACCCCTACCAGAAGCTCGGAGGGTGATCAGCATGTGCCTTATTTAAGGTTCATGGGGAGAGTTTCCAACCCAAAGTCCTTGGCTCAAATGCACCCAAATGACATTCCATCCCAGGCAGCCTGGACTCCTCCGGGATCCTGATGGGACAGCCAGGGAGGTGTATGGCAGCCTTAATGAACTAATACAGTCATTAATATTTCATGGGCAGTCTTCCTTGGCAATATCCCTTACCTGCCTGGACACTAGGCTAAGAGGGTTTTTATCATAGGAATTTTCCAGTTGCATTGTGTATTTCAGCTTATATCCACAATGTGTTTAATACTGTAATTCCAGTGGAATAATCTTTTTTTCTCTCTAAATAATGTTTACAGTTTGAGTTGTTGATTTTTCTAGTTGCTACTCAATTTGGTTGAAAGAGGTCCTTTTTACACTGGGTACTCTGCAAAGCACCTACACTGACATCACACATGCCTGCCGTCTGGAAAAGTAGTACATCATTCTCTCTCTCTCTCTCTCTCATCTGTCTCTTAAACAAGGAGTTTGACTCATTACATTAGATGTGCTGCCATAGACTTGATTAGGAAATTTCAAAGCTCTCTAAAGTATACAGAGTTTTCTAGGGTGTCAATACAATCTCCTCTTCCAGAATACAGAAAGGCTTTGCTAATATAGTTACTTCCTATATCTCACTATCAAACATTTCCTAGTTTGCTATGAACTTTTCTCTGAGAGCATTTGTGTGGCATACAAGTTTTTCAGCAAATAGGTGTAGATTTTCTTAAGTGAAGAACAGGAACACTGTAACCTTGATGGCTTCTGTGATTCTCTGTAATCAAGACAAAGCTAAATAGTTGCACCACTGTGGTATTATTTTGCTCTCAAAAACAAAATTAAATAGTACCCAGGTGTTATGATGAAGAATCAAACTTCAAACATTCTGGATCTCTGAGAGCCATTTGTTAGATCCACCTAGCTGAAACAAGTGATTTGATGAAATATGGAGAGACAAGTAAACATCAAAGAGATTTCAAAGTGTAGGAAATTGTAGCTCAATTATGTTTATCATAATTTCAAAATCCACAAGAGAAAATCAAAACACATGGATATAATCATACATTTTAGCTGCTAGAATCTCTAGAATAGTTATCCTTTTTTTGTGATAAAAACCAAATATTTGGTATGACTATATTTTTGTAAAAATAGGCATATATACACAAAATTTATACAATGAAGATTAACGCTCTTAAACTTTGGTCACATCTCTATGTTGCATGGAATTCTGGTGATTTTTTTATCTTCTCATCCTGATTTATTATTTGCCTACAGCAAAGTACTGCCTCTTGTGTAATAATATTTTAAAGCCTGTACAAAACAATAAGAACCAAGTAGTATTAATTAATTAAATGCACACAGACCCAATGTAATTAAAGATAGCCAATGGAGGCATTCACTTGGGCACTGCATCATATTATCCACGGGACCCTGTATTGGAGCAACTTCAGTGAAAACCATTTGGCAGCATTTCATTCAAAGCTCTGAAATATACGGGTACTTTCAAAGTGCCACCGAATCTTGTGAAATCTTTGCCTCATAAGTAATTCTGGATATCAGCAAAAATTTAAATACAAGGATGTTCTGTTCACCAACACCTATTTAAGTTGGGAACAATTTGAATCACCTTTAATACTCAACAATGATGGAGACGGTTGAGAAAGTAGGAATCGCTCATGGTAATTTAAGGTATTACAAACATTGCAAACTATGTCATAGAAGAATTTTTTAAGACACAGAAAATTGAAAAATAAGGTTTTAAAACATATTGTTTTAAAATAATTACTGATACACAGGAAGTTGCGAAGGTAGTACAGAGAGATTATGTGCAGTATTCACCCAATATTTCCCAGTGATAAGTACTTAAATATACATGGGATAATATCAAAACCAGGAAACTGACATGAATATAAATGTACGTGTATTGTTCTACGTCATTTTATCTCATGTAACAACCACCACACACAAGGTATAAAGCTATTCCATCCCAACAAACATTTCCCTCTTGCTAACCCTTTATAGCCAACACCCACACTCTACCCCCCCCCCACACTGCTGCCATCTCTTATCCCTGGTAACCACTGATCGGTTTTCCATCTCTATAATTTCGTCATCTCAAATAGGTTATAAAAAGGCAATCATATAGCATGAAAATTTTTGAGATTGGCTTTTAAACTCAGAATAATGCCCTTGGGACCCATCTAAGTTGTTGCAGGTATCAATAGTTTGTCCCTTTTTACTGCTGTGTAACATTCGATGGTATGAATACCAGTTTAGCCATTCACCTACTGGAGGACATTTGGGTTGTTTCCAGTTTTTCACCGTTACAAGTAAAGCTGATATGAACAAAATTGTGGAAAATTCCCTGGGATTCTTATTTTATGACAGTTTTCTTTTTTTATCATAAATGGCTGTCAAATTTGTGAAATGCTTTTTTTTGCATTTGATCATACGATTTTTCTCTTTAGCCTGTTAATATAGTGGTCTACATTGATTTTCATATATTGAACATCCATGAAATAGTCATAGTGTATAATTTTTGTGTGCACATATTATAGCTTAATTCTATTTGCCAATATTTTTTAAAGAATTTTTGCATCTATATTCATGAGTGATACTGGTGTGTCATATTTGCCTTTTATACTTTGTATATTGGGATTTGGTGTATGCTGGAAATATTGACTTTGTTAGAAGGAGTTGAGAATTGGTCCCTCCTCTTTTGTATTTTCTGGGAGTGACTGTGTAAAATTGGTGTTATTATTCAAATCTTTTGGAGAATTCTCCAGTGATGTCATCAAGTTCTGGAGTTTTCTTCTTTGGAAATCTTTTTAACAATTCACCTTAATTCCAATAGGGCTATTCAAAGTACTTATCTCAAACTGAGTTAGTTGTGGTAGTTTCCGCTTTTTGTTTCTTCCTAAGTTGTAAAATATATATATTTAAAATTGTTCATAGTATTCCCTTGTTATCCTTTTGACATCTGCACTGTGTGTAGTGATATCCACTGTTTCATTCCTGATATTAGTAGTTTGCATCTTCTACTTTTTTTCTTACTAGATTTTTGTCAAATTTATTAATTTTCTTAAAGAATTGGCTTTTTATTGTATTGTTTTTCTCTACTGATTTTCTGGTTTTAATCATGGATTCTTTTGAAGCTTACTTTTAACTTCTGGATGTTTAGATTTCCTCTCTTCTTTCTGTTGTTGATATCTAGTTTGCTTTCTTGTGTTCAGAAAACTTACTGTGTATGATTTCAATATGGAAAATTAGTTGAGGCTTGTTATAAGGACCTGGACATGGTCTATCTCATTATATATTCTGTTAGCATTTGAAAAGAGTGTGTATTCTGCTCTTGTCAGGAAGAGTGTTCTCTAAGTGTCAGTGAGATCCTGTTGACTGATCAAGTGTCATTGAGTTCTTCTATATCCTTAGTGAATTTCTGTTTAGCTGTTCCATGAATTGCTTACAGGAGTCTTGAGGTCATTGACTGTAATTGGAGATGTGTCTATTTTTCCTTTCAGTTCTATTAGTTTTTGCTTCATACATTTTGCGAGCTACTGTTTGGTACATACACATTAGGACAGATATGTCTTCTTGGTTGATTTGTTATTTTATTATGTAATTTTCCCCTCTCTCCTTGAAAATTTTCCTTTCTCTGACATCTCCTTTATCTGATATTAATATAACCACTCCTGCTTTTTGTTCATTAATGAGTGTGTTGTATAAGTTTTCCCATTATATTACTTTCAAAATATCACTATACACTACATCATTATATTTGAAATGAGACTTTTTGCTGATAGCATATAGTTGGATGATGTTTTTTTAATCTACTCCGCCAATGTCTGTCTTTTAGATGGTGTATATAGACCATTTACATCTAATGTGATTTTTATATAAAAGGTGTAAGTATGCCTTTTTATTTTTTGTTTTCTGTTTGTTCTCCCTGATTTTTATTTGTTTTCTTTATCCTAGCTTCCTCTGAGTTACTTGAACATTTTTTCAAATTCCATTTTGATTTAGGTATAATGTTTTTGGATTTACCTCATTGCATAGTTTTCTTAGTGGTTTCTCTAAGTATTATAGTACATATATATGTATAACATCACAATCTACTGGTGTCATATTTTTTCCACTTTAAATGAAATGTAGAAAACTCACTTCCCTTTACATGCTTTTTTCTTTTTTGAAAATTGAAGTGTAGTTAGTTTGCAGTGTTGTTTTACCCTTTACAATCTTTAAATCTCCCTATTTATAATATGATTTGTGTAAATATTTCCACTGCAAACATTGAGAACTACATCAGGCAGTGTTATAATTTTTACTTTGACCTCAAACATAATTTAGAAACCTCAAGAGAAGGATATTATATTTACCCATTTTTAAAAATCCATTATTTTTTCTTTCTTCATAATGTCCCAAGATTCCTTCTTTGATCATTTCCTTTCTTACTGAAAACTTCTTGCAGCCATTATTTTAGCATAGCTCTGTTAGAGACAAATTCCGTAGCTTTCCTTTTTCATAGACTGTCTTGATTTCCCTTTCATTCTTGAGGGATTTTTTTTCCACTAGATATAGAATTCTGGTTCTATAGTTCTTTTCTCTCAGCACTGAAAAATTTTGTGCCACTACATTCTGGTCTTTATGGTTTGTGATGACAAACCCATTGTCATATGAATTGTTTTTCCCTACACCTAATGCTTCATTTCTTTCTGGATGCTTTCATGATTTTTTTCTTTGTCTTTAGTTTTCAAAATTTGATTATGATTTGTTTTGGAATGTTTGTTAGGGTTTACCATGTTTATTATTCACTCAGTTGCTTGACTCTGCAAATTTATGTCTTAGAATAAATGTGGTAATTTGTAGCCATAATTTCTTGAACTATTTTTAGTGCACTATCTTTATCTTCTCCATCCAGGATTCTAAGGACATGAATGTTAGATATTTTGTTATACTGCCACAAGTTCCTCATGATTTTCTTAAGTATATGTTTTCTCAATTGTCCAGATTGGGTGAATTCCATTGTTTTGTCCTCAAGTTCACTAACTCTATACTTTGTCCACTGTGTTCTGCTAAGGGCCCCATTCATTGAGTTTTTCATTTTGGTCACTGCATTTTCTAGTTATAAAATTTCCATTTGGTTCTTCTTTATATTTTCTATTTCTTTTCTGATAGATTCTGTTTCTTTGCTGAATCTTTCTATGTTTTCATTTGTTTTGAAAATGTTTGTCACTGCTTGTTGAAGCATTTTTATTCCATCAAAATTCATGTCAGATAATTCTAACATTTGTGTCATTTCAGTCTTGACATTTGTTGATTTTTTTTTTCTTTTTCACAATGAGATCTTCCTGTTCTTTTCTATGTCATGTGATTTCCTATTGAAATCTGGATATTTGGTTATTATATTATAAGATTGGATCTTATTTAAATCTGGTATTTTTAACAGGCCTCTTCTGTCACAACTCCAGTGGATGAAGGGCAGGAAGGGCCTTTTTACTTACATGTGAGACAAGGCCAGGTTTCCAACTTGGCTGCCACTGAAATCTGGGGGAGAAGAGGATCCTTATTCCAATGGGCAGTGGTGGGAACCTCACTTCTCCACTTGAGCTCCACTTTAAGTTCCCTACTACACCTCTGGTGATACCATCCTGGCAAAGAGTTATAAGGATGATGCATTATGCCTCCTTACCGTGCCTCTACTTACCCTGTGGAAAGAGTTAGCCTTATTACTTCTGAGTGATAATGAAAGCCATGAAGCCCCTCTAGGTCTCCTCTGACACAACCCCATTGAGGAGGGGTAGAAGTACCTCATAATCACTGGGTGGGGCTAGTGAGGCAGGCTTCCCACATAATTGCCATGGACACACAGGTATGATGTCTTCTTACTTATCAGTGAGATGAAAATCCCTGATCCCGAGTGGGTCTGCTCTAATACCATCCATTAAGGGTGGTTACAGTGCCTCATTCTTGCCTGGTAAGTGTGGAAGTCTAGGTTCTCCACTCAGTCTGTTCTAGTGAGGGTGATAATGGGACTGCAGTGTTTTGTGTGTGTTGGGCTGGAGTAGAGTGATTATTTTCTGAAAGTTGTCTGTCTTGTGAGGTGCCTATTTCCTCATACTGTGACTAGAGAGAGTAGATTTAATCTGGACTTTTAATTTTTATTAATTTCCCAACACTCATATTTTATGTTGCTTCAAATGGTCAGTCTATTTCCAATCTTTCCATCTGTGGACATATTTTTCAGTGTTCTAAGGTTTGGACAAAGAATGTCACCTGCCATTTCAGTAAACAAAGGATGTTGCAGCCCTAAAGACAGCAGCCACTCTGGAGGGTGTACCTTGAGGGGAATTCAGGATGGAGAAAAATAGGACACTGGCTCTTGTTAGTTAAGATGCATATCTAAGGAATAATTTCAGTGAGGCCCAACTCTTGCATCTTCCCATATGTAGAAAACACTGAAGTCTTTAGCTTGAGATGTCTGTTTTGTGATTAGCAGTAATCTTTTGATGTTTGACTATATTTTCTTCCAGCAAAAATTCGTATATCTTCTGGCCCCTCTCTTTACCTCTTTGGAGCAGTTCCTCAGCGCTGAGAAGCTGTATCTCTCGCTATAGTCCTCAGTAAGTCTGCCAAAAGACAACCGTAATTCTCAACTTTTAGGTTGTGCATGTTTTTCAGTTGACAAAGGGAACCGGGAAATATAACCAGTGTTTTGTCAGAAACAGCAAGACCTCGGGAGGCTACATCAGCTGCTACCGTGTTGTGGCTTTCCCTGTTTAGAAGTCCACTAAATCTCACCCCACTTCCTCTTCTCTTCACGTAATGCCTCCTCCAATTCTCAACCACTTGATAAACAGTTTTCTACAGACAAACAAGATGACTGATTTGAAAGAGAATCTCGAGATTTAGTCCAGAAGGACCTGGATAAGAGATCTGTTATCCTTTTCAGTGGTGAAAACTGCATCTTGCTGTGTGGGTTTACAACAATTAGAGCTGACGTGCCAACATATCCAATTGTAGGAGCTTTCAAACAAGATCATACAATTGGACACTATCTGGCCAATTTGTAGGTACCAGAACTACTAGCCAGACTGAGTGCACATTTAGTAAAATCTATTATCCAGGACTTAAAATCATGACTTGTACCTTACCTATTTCACTCAAAACCAAGTGGGTTAGGCTTTTAATGTTAACACAGTTATTGGCAGATGATTCTTCCTTCTAGATTTTGAGATAACTATGTCCTACTTTTGTGCTTTTGTCTTATTTTTATGCACCATCGTATATACAAATACTTTCAAGATCTTTATATTGTGAAATAAAACTCATGTTTTTTGACAAGACAAGAAAAATTTAAACAAAAATTTTTCTCTGCCCTTTGGCCTTTTCTCTCCCCACACTGTGCATTGTGTATCTGTATTAGGCATTGTCCAAACCTCCCCCATTGGCAGAAATACCTGCTCAACCGTAAAGAACAACATTATCCCAGCATCAACAAGGCAACTCCTTAAAAAATAACAATCTTTTGGATCTTGTAAGGAGCCACAATGATGCTTAGATCTGGACTGTGTAAGCTGTCAATAATATGCCATTTAATGTACAGCCCTTTGTCTCAAAAAGCTTATATAACTGTGCCTTGACTTCTAATTGGGCGGAACAGTTCTCAGAGCTTTCTGATATGCTCTTCCTGGGTTATAATCCTCAAATTTGGCTGAAATAAAATTTTCCATTTCTTTCCTAGATGGACTGGTTAATTTTTCATTGAATATGAGTACTTAGATCATTCAGATTCCATCTGAGTAGCTAATTCTTCAGTAGGTAAAAGGATCAGCCTGCAAGGTTTACTCCTCTCCCCCCCACCCCATATTATTAATTGAGAGTCAAGTGAATGAATCTAGACATTGGGTAAGATGTCTCTTCTCTCCAAGTTTGGGCATGGCTTTAATATCTAGTCCTTAAAGAACTCTTGGACATGCACTTGAGTTAGTATTGGTTTGAAAACCAGTCTTCTTTATGTTCTACTCAGATAACATTGAATGGGACAGAACATTTCACCGTCTTCCGAATCATGGTACATATTACAGTTTTCCCGTCTTTGTCTGCTTGCACTTGTAACATGGAACTTTTTCCTACTGTATTTTTGTAAAAGTATTAGCTTAACTGGAAGTAAGTCTGCCCACTTTTGTGTCCAATTTCATAATCTCTTTTGAATTCGTTCCCAATCTATTAATGGTTGATCCAAAGGCGACACTTCATGTCAATGCTGTTCTTCCAAGAGAAGGAAGGAATCCACATCCTGGATCCTTAGTTGTGTCTTTCGTCTGGTTTGTTAACAAATGATGTTTTGTTTCTATCTGCATCACACTGTGGCTAAAAAGTTTAAGTCCTTTTTCAGGATTTGTCTTCGGTTTTTGAATCTCGGCTGCCTGTTATTTCTGATCGTGACAGATCGCAGCTGACCATGTTATCCTTCAACAGGATGCAGAGGGACGGTCCACAAACCTACCCACCCGAGACTCCTACAAGCCTGAAGCACGCCACTTCCCCTCTCCAGTACCATATGGGCCACTGCCAAGGTTTGCCTTGAGGTGGCAGCAGGGAGACATAACCCAGAGAATTCTGAGAAGATCCTGCCCATCCTCCCATTTCCTGGCCCATGAAGGTAACATCTTAGGCTTGTCTAGGGACAAATATATGATTTGATATGAGTATATATATTTGTTGCTTTATTCTGCTTATGAAGCTGATGCAGAACTGCATTTTGTAAGCTTGGTATTAACACTTGTCCTTCTATTCATAGGTCAGCAGGCCTGTCTTCATTTTTAATAAGGAAAGAGAATGGAGAATGAGGCCAAATAATGCCAGGCTTGGGAAGAACCAGGGGTTGTAGAGAATTTTTGATTGTGGATAGCAGATGGTCTGATCCGGACACAGAAAACAGAAAAAGCTCTGTTATCTCCGCATGCACACCCTCCCAGGCAGAGAAGAGTGCCTGTAGCTGGAAAGATTTCCAGATTTTATAGTGTTTTCACAATTAAAGACAGTTACCATAGAGTGCACAGCATGTTGCCTTGAGCCAGATAAAAGTACATCATCAAGAGTTCTGGGTAGATTGGGTACTTGCCTGTTTGAATAACTTATACATTTTTGAGGGGGCTACTTGGGAACAAAGACTTTACTTCGGGCTGCATATTCTAATGTCTTGCTCTGAAGTGAGACTGCTTTCTAAGGTTTTAGCAGAGCGATCAGAAGTCACACTGTGGCTTCCAGATGCAGTGTTTTCCCTGGTACCTGTGAGCGGGGAGCCTCATTCATGCTGGACATACGACTAGTGAGCTTGTGAAGTAGTGGGTGTCTGTATTGCCCCAGCAAGCTTGTTTAACTTTACAAAGTAGTTTAATGAGCAAAAGCTCATGTGTTTTCCCCTTCTACAATTGAGTCTTTTGAAATAAACTTGGAAGTAGCACTCAGACTTTCTCTGTTACGTTCAAAAATTCATTTCCATTTCAGCTATATTAGAAAAGGCCTAAAAGCAAAATGTTTCCTCTCTTTTGGTGTGCATGTAGGCCAGAGACCAGCCCACCAAGTGCCAGATGTTCCTGGCAGCCCTGGCGCCTGAATAGAAGCCGGGATACTCGCGGAAACAAGGCTTCAGGGAAATCACGGGGCGTCATGGAGTCTTTACCTCGAAGGTTGCGCACAGTCAGGAGATGCTGCACCAGCCTGTGGGGCAAACGTCAGACTTTGACAACCACGGTTTGAGATGCCAGGATTTCCACCTGAGCAGAAGAGGTTTTGGGGAGTCCAGGGATTCACTGGGGAAAGCTTGGCGTGATTTTTCTCTGTTGTGTCTATTGTAATTTTAATACACAGACTTGTATTTTTGCTCCCTTTGGCTGGTGAATCCTGTGGGTAAGATAGCAACGCATCTCTTTTAAGATTTCTATTTTCTCTGCCCTGTGATTGCTTTTTTTTTTCTTGATTCTATTGAAGAACTAACTTATTATTAACTCTGAGGAAAAACAAATTGTAAAGCCGTCATTCGAATGTGTTATAGATACAATTGCAATTTCTATTAGCGTTATGTTCGGTGATAGGGATAAAATGATGGGGAAGAAATTAAGATTTTTTTTTTTCCTGGAAGCAAAACCCCAGAACAAATGGATGGCATTCTGATTCCAGTAGAGATATCTCATTACATCATAGCTTAATATTTAATTGGCAATTCATTCTTTATTTTATTCATCAAGACTTTAATAATTTAATGGTCTGTTTTTTAGCAGGTGATGTGTTGCCTAATTACGTACTGCTCTGCTTTATTTTGCCAATCTGATCCATCTCGAGGAATATTTATGACTGGCTTTAATAGAGTGCAGTGGTCCTGATGTTTCAAATACCTTTGGTTTGTCCATTCAGATCTACACTCCAGTTTCCACCTTGCCCTCTGCCCAGAGAGACGGAGCTCAAGTGTATCATTTTTTATCTCAGCTGGTGGGAGTCCTGACATGTGATCAGAGGGAGAGAGAAGAGTAAATCCAGGTTGTTATTCTTGCAGCTTCTTCCTTGTGGGTTGGCCTCAGGTTCTGGTAATCGTTGTTAACTTCTCTCCTTTGGATGGCTGTATGAAATTCAGATGAACTTGATTATTAACTTATACAAAATAGAAAACAATTCTAGGTGGATTGTAAAGCCAAAGTGAAAAACAAAAAAGCTTTGCAAGATAAAATAGACAAATATCTTCATGAACCTTGGGAAGGCAAAGATTTCTTTAGTAAGATACAAAAAGGGCAGCCTAAAAAGAAAGAGATTGGAGAATATTACTACATTAAAATGATGCTCCTTCTTTGAGAGCAGACACAGATAAGAGAGAGAAAAATCAAGCCATAGTCAGGTAAAAGGTATTTACAATGCATACAGCAGAGGACTGGGATCCAGAATGCATAAATAATCTATAATCACAACAACAAAAAAACACACAATGCAATGAAAAACTATGCAGCAGAAGTGGTGCTTTGTAAAATTAGGCATCCATATAAACAATATGGATGCCTAATTAGGAATCCATATAAACAATAAAAATATTTTTTAAATGTCTGATTCACCTCTTTAGTAATAAAGCAAATTAAAGTTAAGTTTACAATATGATAACGCTATACGCTCACCAAGATGATTAAGAAAAAAAGAATGACAATACTAAATGTTTGGTAAGTAGGTAGATCAGTGGGAATTCAGAGTCCTATTGGTAGGACTGTAACTTATACAATGATTTTGGATAGCAGTCAGTCATTATTTACTCACTTGGAACATACACATATCCTATGACCCAGTAATTTCAGTCCTAAGTGTTTTCAAAACAGAATATGTGAACATGTGCACCAAGGGAAATAATGTTCATAGGAGCATTATTCAAATTAACCCCCCAAAACTTGGAAACAACCCAAATATACATCAGTGGTAGATTGGACATACAGATTGGTGCATTTATTAACAGAATGTTACATAACAATGGAAACCAATGAACTGGAGACCCATACGATGTAGAAGAATCTTACAGTTTTGAAGGGAGATACAAAACAATGCATGAAGAGCTGTTCCAATTATATGAATTTCAAAGCAGGCCAAACTATTAGATACCAGGTAGTGATTTAATATGAGTGCTGTTCTTTAAAAAATAAAAGGTTAAAAATAATCACACTGCTTATACGGATGTTTTCAGTTGGAGGAGATTTGGGAAGCTGATAGGGATTCCACCTGATTTTCAGTTACAAACCAGTGCAAAGTGACAGAGACCACAGTACCTTGGGATTTCAAAAAGGAAGACATACCCTGGAAGCCTCTACACCAGCACTAACAGATCCTCTTTGTTCACCCAGGTCCATGAATTCAGAGCCACTAGTGGGATTGGGGACATTAGGACTTTTCTCAAGACCCATCAAAACATGCCCCCCCCCCACCAGTAGTAATCATGTCGTAAGCATTTAGTCTGGGGGCCTGGAAGTGATACTTCCTAGGGTGATTTCTCTCCTGTGAAATAGTCTCTTTCTTTCACTTCCTCATATTTCTCAGCAAGTGCCACCTCAAGTTATCTCGGTGGAGTGTCACTTGTATACTCCAGTGCAGTGGAACTCTCTCACCTTTAAAGTTCTATAACACTGATTATGGATGATTTTACACTGCTGACTTTTGAACATCGATGCTCATCTCCTCAAAGGACCAAAGGCTGCACTAAGATGGGAGCCTTGCCTTGTGTTTCTTCTTTATCCCCTGTTTCATTTAGCATGATGCTGAGTATACAGTAGCTCTTCAGTAATAATGGGCTTAAAGATTTATTGATGGGGAAATGTCCATGGATCCTGATAATTTACTAAAATTAAACCTGAGACTGAATCTCCCGTACAGTGGAAAAAAATATAATCATATTCAATGAGGGTTTTTTTTTCTCCAATAATGTATTACTAAGTCTGATCAGGCTATTTGGAAATGAAGGCTTATATGGGTTTAACAAATAGTTTTAGAATGGGGTTTCACACTGTCATTGCAGAGTACTTTTTACAGTTGGCATTATGTGGCTTTAAAAGTCTTCATAAGTACTTCCTATTTCCAGTGTTGTTCAAGAAAAAAACTCAGTAAGCATATTTCAAGTAATATATTCTCTCCTTTGCTCCTGCCAAGCCTCCTATAAATAGAAAACTCAGAATATTTCTGCCAATTTCCTGTATCCGAGCTTTCCACTAGCAAACTTCTCTTGCAAGAGTAGATTAAACGACTTGTCTTGAGTGTTGGCAGTTGAGATTGAGTCAGCATAATTATTCTGAATTTCCCTCCAAATAACCTTCCCTTTAGGAAATAAATTTAAAGCGTGTAATCTGCTAAGGTCAGTGGAGACTATATTCACTACTACATTTGCTCCCAGGCCTGGGTAGGAGAAGACAGCACAGCCTGACCACTTCTGGGGTCAGCCCACCATGGCCAGGAGCATGAAGACCCCAGAGGTTCTGTCCTGCAGGTGGATGACGGATCAGAGTTGAGGTTGCCTCATTCACAAGAGAGCACGTGATAATCCCCGGAGGACAGGGTTGGCCAAAACCCCATCCTCCATGGAGACTCCTGGACCACTAAGGAAACTTCTAGGCCTGCTCTCTGTGCACTGGTTCCTCCAAAGAACACTGAACTCATGGATTTCCATTGTCTGTTACGTGATTCCCCCCAGAGCACCCACCTAATAATTGGTTAAAAGAATACCATTTCAGTGATACTTTTCTGAAGAGCAGCCCTATATCAAAGAAAGAATAACCTATGAATTTATATTTTTTTATTAAAATGTTTATGTTGGGCTTCCCTGGTGGCACAGTGGTTGAGAGTCCGCCTGCCGATGCAGGGAACATGGGTTCGTGCCCCGGTCCGGGAAGATCCCACATGCCGCAGAGCGGCTGGGCCCGTGAGCCATGGCCTCTGGGCCTGCGCGTCCGGAGCCTGTGCTCCGCAACGGGAGAGGCCACAGCGGTGAGAGGCCCGCGTACCGCAAAGAAAAAATAAAAAAGTTTATGTTTTGCCTCCTTGGTCATTCTTCTGTAATACCCCCTCAGAGAGAGACTGAAGGAAGAAAAAATGTAAACTGGAAATAACCATGTAAGTTCTTAAACATAATCCTCACATCCACCTACCTTTTAAACTAATGAGTAAAAGAAGACTCACAGAGATACATCATCTTTAAGAGAAGCTATGTGACGATTTGTGTAATTTAGGTCCACAGCTGTGTTGTCTGATGTGAAATCTCAGGATTTTCCACATGCCCTCTCCTTAGAAAACAGAGCAGGTGACATGTTGCATGTTAGGACCTGTGGTGAAGAGCTCAGAGAAGGGGGGTGGAAACAGTGGATCCAAAGAAAGGATTGTAGTGGGTAGAGATGTTAGGATAGGGAGCTTAACTTGTGATCACAGTCATAATAATTATAAGCTATTTACTTTGTTGCTGTGACTGCTCCACTTTATAAATTGCTTCTTTCTCAAGACACGGTGAAGGGACTTCCCTGGTGGTCCTGTGGTTAAGAATCCACCACATGCAGGGCACGTGGGTTCAATTCCTGGTCGGGGGATTAAGATCCTACATGCCGTGGGGCAACTAAGCCCGTGTGCCACAACTAGAGAGGATCCCACGTGCCACACGAAGATCCTTTGTGCCGCAACTAAGACCCAACACTGCCAAAAATAAAATAAATATATTTTTTTAAAAAGACCCAGTGAAGAGATGGGAGCTGCCAGGTGAGGTGATGGCCCTAAATCTCCAGGAGAGACAGCCCCTCTCCTTTGATGGTCTTTGATGTCATCTTTGCTCATCTCTTCCCTCCATCTAAGAGAGAACATTCTCTGAGACTGGGGGAATAAAATCAGAATTCCAATAGGCCATTGTGCTGAGAATCAGAACTCTGGTGGTTGCACGGTGTGTAAGGCCTCCCCACCCCCTGTTGTTTGTTATTGGGTTGTTTGCCCTTTTGAACCACACTTTGCTCTGTGCTCCTGACCTCCTTGGGCTGCAACAGATGAGCTTCCCTGAACCGTGGGCTCCAGCAGGAGACTGGCAGGGGAGGAAAGCATGGGGTGTTTAGTGCCCTGGCAGCCTGCCTTCCAGGGGGAGATTAACAGGGTCTTCTTCCCTCGCCCAAAGGCCATAGTTCCATGAGGTAGCTCTTGCTTCCAGTTACGGCTCTTCTTTATACTGGTAGCCCCTCTCCCCTTGTCCCGTCAGCCCTGAGAGGTATAAAAATTTCCTCTGTAGTGTGTCTCTGGGAACTTGGTCGTCCCCTGAGGGTTTCTCATGACCCTGTCCTTACTTGGTAAATAGTCCCTTGGTTAAAGCCCTTTCCAGTGATGTCTGCTAGTGTGTTTCACCGTCCCTGTCAGGACCCTACGTCTGTAATGATGAGATTAATTGCTGATCCCGCATTAGTTCATTAATTGACACAACCTATTTATCAACAAAGGACTGTATATCAGACTCTGTACTAAAAATAATAGTCCCAGAGATAAACCCATGCACCTATGGTCACCTAATCTATGACAAAAGAGGCAAGTATATACAATGGAGAAAAGACAGTCTCTTCAATAAGTGGTACTGGGAAAACTGGACAGCTACATGTAAAACTATGAAATTAGAATACTCCCTAACATCATACAAAAAATAAACTCAAAATGGATTGAAGACCTAAATGTAAGGCCAGACACTATCAAACTCTTAGAGGAAGACATAGGCAGAACACTCTTTGACATAAATCACAGCAAGATCTTTTTGGACCCACCTCCTAGAGTGATGAGAATAAAAATAAAAATAAACAAATGGGACCTAATTAAACTTAAAAGCTTTTGCACAGCAAAGGAAACCATAAACAAAATGAAAAGACAATCCTCAGAATGGGAGAAATATTTGCAAACAAAGCAACTGACAAAGGATTAATCTCCAAAATATACAAGCAGCTCATGCAGCTCAATATAAAAAAAAAAAAAAAAAACAACCCAATCAAAAATAATAGTAACAAGAGTTGACATTTACTGAGCATGTCCCCTGGGCCAGACCCTTCTCTCAGTAAGTATTCTCTGTTTAATGTGATGAATAATATCAATGACCCTATATGGTATGTGTATTAGTCAGGATACACTAGCGTATGTTGCATTAAAAAAAAAAATCCCAAACCTCAGAGACTTGATCTCAACAGAGATTTATTTCTTGGTAACATCATAATTCTCTTTGAAAACAAAAGTTCTTAATACAGAGATGCTTGTCATTTGTGAACGCATGCACACACACACATACACATGAGTTATGCTATAATCATGATCTGTACTCGTAGTCAAATTTTGAGTATCTTAGTCATTTCAGGAAAAACTAAAAAGAAGTATCATAGACTTGGTGGGTTTTAAACAACAGAAGTTTATTTCTCACAGTTCTGGAGGTGGGGAAGTCCAAGATCAAGTCACAAATAGATTCAGTATCAGGCAAGAACCTGCTTCTTTGTCGGTAGGTGACGGTTTTCTCACTGCGTCCTCACGTGGCAGAAGGAGCAAAGGAGCTCCCTGGGTTCTCTTTTATGAGGGCACTAATATCATCATGAGGGCTCCACCCTCATGACTTTACCACCTCCCAAAGGCCCACCTCCTTGTTCTATCACATTGTGGTTTTGGGTGTCAACTTGTGAATTTGGGGGTCGGGTACACAAGCTTTTAGTCCATAATGAGTTGAAGTTGAAGAAGTAAAAGTAAAACATGGCCAGTGTAAAGAATCTCTAGATATTAAAAAAATATGGGTTTTCTTTTACACGCACTGGGAGAATAGACTCATATCTGTGATTTACACCATATGCCTCCAAGACTGCCTTGCATTGAGCCAGTGTTGAAATATGTCCATTAAAATCTCTGTGATAATTATGGTTGACCTTAAGGCAATTCTTCAAAATAAAAGTGTAGCTGTACCTCCCTGTAGCGTAGGCATTAATTTAATGATATTCTTTCTTCACCACATTAGGTTGATTTACAGTAGGAAATAAAACGTTGCTGAAGGCAAATATCCAAAGTCAATCTTGTGAATGGTCCACCCTCAATGGTCATAAGACACAGGAGACTGAACAAAGAACAAATCTGGAGATGGACACTTAATAAAAAGTTTTAAAAAGGAACTGTGGCTTAGGTCGACTAAAATAAAGTCATGGAATAATTTAAAATTTTCACATGAAAAACATAAAAAAGGGGGAAAAAACTCATCTGAAAGTTCTAGATCTAGTGAATGTGATTATTGCCAGATTTGAAATAAGGAAATAAAATGACAGTAATTCTGAGAAAAAGCAATCTGATCTCATAATATTTCTGGAATCTTTTGAATTGCTAAAGGAATTTTACAATTACATTATGAAATGTCCACTAATTTACCAGTTTTATACTTCCTAAAAAGAGACTTTAGAAAGAAGCCAATACTATCAATTAGAGAGAATTTTGATGTATGTTGTCAAATTCCACTGTTTGGGAAACTGGTGGGGACGTGGGAACCTGGCAAAGAAATTTTAACTGAAAATAATAGCTTGCATTTTATTTATCAGGGTGGAGTCATCCTAATGCCAGCAAAACACTCTGGTATAAAAGAAATAAAGCTTCCGTGGTATACTACTTTGTATCTAGAACTAGTGCTGCGAGGGCTGCTGAAAATCATCATCTCTACTAATAATACCCAAAAGTTACCTCACCTTGTTGAGTTCAAAATATCCCCGTTGTTAATGACCAGTGGAGTCTTTTTAGAATTTAGTTGGAAGGTAATAATTTGGGGAATGTCTCTGGTTCTAAGTCCCTCCGACTTTATCCCTCACATTGCATCCACCTGGTCTCACCTCCCCACTCAGTTTTGCCTCCTAGGTCCATTCATTTTCAGGATGCAGGTTAGATGTGATCTCTGGGTAACCCACTCACACTGCCCTGTACATATGCCCCACTTAGCACACTTCCCTCTGATCCAGCGCCTAGCAGTGCACGTATAAAATGCTCCTATGCACGTGTGGGTGTCCTCCAATATCCTTACACATACTTTAAAATTTGGAGGGGAGTGTGTTTTTGCCCCTCTATCCCCAGGACTAAGCACAGAACTGAATACACTAAATATGCATTGTGTAAATTTACTAAGCACTTAGCTGTTAACATAAAGTAAAGATCATTCTCCTATGTTCTAGTTGAGGACATAATTTTATTTCCTCAGACACCACGCTTGCATTTCTTTTTCACCTAAAAATGCTCTATAACCTTAAAAATATAAAGCCGATCTCGTTCCTAGCTGCCACTCCTGCACCTGGAATTACTTGTCTTATGATTACACTTCTGAAATAGCTCACATCTCTACCCTGCTCTCCATTTCCCCTGCACTGACTTGGTTAAAGACCTTATAGGCAGTTTTCCTTATTTTCTTAAAAGCCTCTCAATTAGACTTCCTTAAGCATGGATTTTCCTTTTTCAATTCTGCTGCCGGAGTTATTTTTCAAAGTAATGAAGTGATTCTGTCATTCCCAGAATCAAAGTCATTCAATGGAACGTCATTCACTTTGGCGCAAAGTGCAGCCCTCAGAGCCTCAGTCACTTTCTACCTGAAACATCAACAGTTCTTTTCAACACCCAGTGCCCTGGGCACGGGGCAGGCGCCAGGCAGGACGTCCGTCATGCACCTTCTTGCTAGTTGTTGCAACCACCATACCAGGGGGTGTAATTGTTGTCCTGGAATTACCTGTCCACACTAAATGTTTCATTGAAAAAGTCCAATTACTTTTCCTTTTGATTTGTTTCACGAATGGGTTATGGAATTTGAAAACACTTTCTTCAAAATAATTATTTTCACCCAGTAATCTGTCAACTTTTTTGATCTAAAGATTCAAGAATTTCTCTTTAATATTTCCCTCCTATCATGTATTTAAGCATTATACTTCTTCCTTCTGCTTTTTCTTGCTTCCAGAAGTATGTATATATACATATATATGTCTCTATATCCTCTATGTTTGGTTTATCTCCTATTTTTATACTTTTGTAATTGTCTTTCACGTCCCCTGACGAGCTCTAAGGCCCTCAATTGTAACAAACTGGCTATACTTTCTTCAACCTCTAATTTGACCACCATGACCACCATTACTTACATTCATTTGGTGACCATGTTTGTTTGTTTTTACTGAGAAGGTTTTCCTAGGTTGTTTCTTGCCTCTTGATATTCTCTTCAGATTTCACTGCTCTATTTTTTTAAATGCGTGCAGTGTCCTCTTTAATCTTTCTGATAATGCAAATTTGTAGTAAATTTTCATTTATAAACTAATTTGTTCTTAATCTACCCCATTTCTAAGAGGGATCTTGGTACTGATTTTTGCATTTGATGTTTGTTGGAGGGAAACCACATGATCCCACCTGTCCCTGTGGAGGAATTCTGTAGAACCGGGTGTCTCAATCTGGACACCACTGACACCTTGCACTGGGTAGTAATTCACCATGGGGGTGTAGAGTAATTCACCTGTACATCCTAGGATGCTTAGCAGCGCCCCTGGCCTCTACCCACTAGATGCCACTAGTGATCCCACAGTTGTGACAACCAGAAATGTTTCCAGCTGTTACTCCCTGTCCTCTGGTGGGCCATGGAGGGGAGCAAAATCACCCCTGTTAAGGACCAGTGCTCTAGAGTGACTCTCCCCAGCCTTTAACCAAGTACATATTAAGTTACATTTTTTCTCAATTTGGGAGAATAACCTGAATTCAGGGTTGAAACACCTACTTTTGGAGAACCCCTGAAAGCAGAAACAGTCTTTCTTCGCCATGCAGACCAGGCTCCCAGCCAGGAGGCCTGCAATTTGGGGGCCCTTGGGCCATTTTCAGACAAACTCTTCACTAAAGCTTTTGTTGATCAGAAGACATTTCATTCTTCTTCTATCTCATATCATCAGTTATGAAATTGACCCACGGACCCCCAGCAATCTCTTTCCTTTGACTTGCTGTATTTTCCCTATTACTGGTCTTTGTTTTTCCATCCTTAATGAAGTACTTTTAGTTTGGGGCAATATCATAGTTGAGACAGTGTGTATTAGAGATTATTGTGGTTCTCAATGGAGGCATTTTGGTCCATTTCAAAGGCAGGAAGTCGAGGCTTAGATTGACTCTAGTGTTCATCACTTCTGGAAGCAGAGAAGAAGACATCATGGGGAGAAGCCATGGAGCTGGCCAAACTTTTTCTACTCTCAATTCCAGTGGTATTTCATATTTTCATTCAAGATAATTCATCTAGAATTATTTTTTCTAAAATTGAATCTATCTAAATATCTAGTTACCTAATGATTAATCATTCTAAAATCTAACACTTCAAAACATTTGTGTACCTGTTGTGAAAGATGCTTGTTTTATATTTTGTGGATCTGGTTTTAACATTTTATCTACTTTTGAACGCTTTAAGGAATTTTTCAGCAGTTGATTTAAGAATCTTTTTTCTCACAATGCCACATGCTTGCTTTATATTTATCTGGCGATGATGTTTTAAGGTATCATTTTGTGTGTACGATCTAGTATTTACTTTCAAGATAGAAATACTAAAATAAAAGCAGTGAAGATTAATAAAATTATGGCCCAGCCATCTCACTCATTAATTTTTTCTGTCAGTGTAATAGTGCCTCACTAAATAAAAGACTCATAAATGAAGTAATAAGTATATGTATTGGAAATAGTTATGGAAGAAAAAATAGCAAAAGAAAGAGGCTTGTACATGCACAGAAGACATATTATAAACCCAGATTTAAATGACCAGATGAATTATCTTCCATACATTTAGTATTTTTAATAGAAACAAAATACAGAAAAATATTATTTTATAGCCAACAAGAGAACAGTGAAATAATTTACTGTCTTCCACATGAGGTGTTATTATGAAGTGATTAGGTTATCTATTTAATGGCTACAAGTACCATGAACATTGTATTTAAACCTCTTATTACCATCTGTATGCCATGGTCCATAATCGAGTGGTGCCCAAGGCATGAGAACATTACGGTAATTTGCCCTCAGATAGCACAATCTTGACCGCTGGCAGTGTGTTGAACTATAAAGTCATCTTTAAATGGCAAGAAAGTCACAATAATGCAGGACAGTGAAATAAAGTTTTGGAAAATGTGAGGAAAGACACATGAAAATTGACTCAAAAGAGCCAATAAGATTTAATAGATATGTCAAAGCACAGTTAAACCACTTGTGAAACAAAGTAAGGAAGAGGGATTTCGCTGCAAGAGAGAAGGATTTCAGGATTGATAATGAAGCTATGGTAATTGAAACCACGTGGAATGGTCACAGGGATGGCGAGTGGACGGCAGCACAAAATTGGGGCCGCAGAAACACACACACACACACACACACACACACACACACACATACACACACATACACACACACATACACGCACACACACACACACACACACACATATCTTCTTGAATTCTCCTTGATCTCTAAATATTAGATTTTCTAGTCCTCAGGAAACTGAACATTTTTGTCCCATATCTAGAATTTCTCTCTAGACCATTTCCTTTTCCCTGTCAATTCCCTTCTTCCTTTTAACACCAATCCCGCTGCTTTCGGACCTCCAGATGCTCAGATCCCACCACCTCCCCCATCTGTGTGTCTAATAAGGATATAAAACATATCCAATAATCTCCTGATCTGCACCTCCATAGTTTCCTTCTCTCCTCCATAGTTTTCCTTCACAATAAATGGCCACATTATTCATCCATGTACACAAGACAAAAATCTCTTGGAATGTTCTCAGTTTTCAGATTACGGAATCGTAAGCAGTAGCTAAACTGAATGAATTAAATCAAGGTGCATCAACATGTACAACACATAAATAAATGATTTGGGTTTTAAAAACACAGAACGATTTGTACAATGTGCTACCATGGACATAACTTTAATAACACGCTTTTAATAGTATATGGTGTTTTAAGAGTATAAATATACTGTTTACCAATTTTTGACTTTCTGATTTCTTCCACGGAGAGAGAGAGAAAATTGAGGTTGGGTTTGAATGAAACTTCACATGTAGCTATGGTTTTGCTCCTTAAGGATAATCTAAGTCAAATACGGCAAAATGTGACTACATATTCAGCTGGCATGTTTGTAATGCACTTTTATTTAGCTTTCAATACCTGCTTGCATGATGTAAATAAAGAATGAGCAGCAAAGAAAGGGCATTGTCAAAGGCAGCCCATTCTCTGGGTGCTTTGAGGTCTTCCAGGGAGTGAACTTTGCTGAAATAAAAGGTTTGCAGAGGGCAGACAAACCCAGAATGGGATTTCTTGTTTATTTAATGGTATGAAATGTTATAAATATTTCATTGAACAACTTGCAGGGAGGAAGCGTTCTGAATGCATAATAAAAATCAAATGAGAAATACTATGCAGTAAAATGTTGCACAGGACAAACCAACTTTGGCCGCATAAGCGTAACACATCGAGGCAGCGGTTGTGGCGGACAGTGTGCTGTAGAGCAGAGTGTCAGCTCTCAGTTAGATGAAGGTGCATCTCCATCCTTTAGTTTGCCTACAGGTAAATCACTTTATTCTTTTAACCCTCGGGGTTTACAATTTGCAAGCAATTGTAAATTTTATATAAGTGTGAAATCTGGACAATAGCAGATGGTCAAAATGGGCTGGGAGTTTTAAAATTTTGGTAATTTTCTTTTTAAATGCAGTCCCATCCACACTTTTCATTCATTAAATGACATCAGGATAATTTAATTTTGAACAGTCTAATATTGTGGCAGGCGATAAGTAGTAGATTACTGTATCTTTCTCCTAACTATAACTCGTTAGGAGAAATATGTTATAGTAAGCTTTTTATCCAGCATTGTTTTGACGAAATCTGCATTCATTCTTTCAAAATTGCGCTTGTAGCATGTAAAACATCTAGGCAGAAATATGTCTGGCTGATGAGGTAACATTCTCTAAAGGATATCGTTTCATTGGTTTTCCCACTTTGGGCACCACAATTTTGATGGGTGTGTATTTAGGCAGGTGTTTATCACAACTCCCAGAGGCTTTAGGAAGATGACAAAAGAAGTCATGTGATATGAACAAACCCATGCAACGGAATTAAATTAGTACACAGATTAGTATAGATCTGATTAAGAA
Source organism: Kogia breviceps (assembly GCF_026419965.1). Taxonomy (NCBI): domain Eukaryota; kingdom Metazoa; phylum Chordata; class Mammalia; order Artiodactyla; family Physeteridae; genus Kogia; species Kogia breviceps. The sequence goes on along the minus strand of NC_081318.1, from coordinate 113,040,062 downwards.
ATACATATATATGGTAATTGCAAAGGCTGTTTGTCAAGGCTCCACTACCAACTTCTTGATTAGTATATTAATCAAGGCAATTAACATGAGCTGATGTAAAAGTAAAGACTCAGGAGCTTATTACAGCAAAGTTTATCTCTCATTTGGCTCACATCGACATGGGTTACAGTTCCAGTGGGTGATGATCAGAATGGCTCCTTCCACTCTGTGCTGCTGCCATCTTGAAAACAATGCCATGCAAGGATGGAAAGGAGGCTATGAAAGATCACAGGAGGAAGAGGGGTGGAAGCCGCCTTCCACCCAGAACTCCAAGTGCCCCCCATTCACCTCTGGCTTCCAGCTGGGTTCAGCCAGTGGGAGGCACTGATGCATGTCAGAGGACAGGAGAGAAAGAGGTTGGGTTACATGTGCATGTGTTCCTAACAGCCACCTCTAAGCACGGGTGTGACCTGTAAGTGGCAGCTCTGGTCCCGTGGCTATGTTTACACCAGGTTCCAATATCGCTGCTCCCTTCCCTCCTCTGAGCTGGGTGATAACCTCTGCCTGGTCATCAATCCCTCGGATGCTTCCCCATCACCTATTGCTGTCTTAGCCTTGCCCAGATCTCTGTAACTGTTCCCTCCATTCGATTCTCTTCAATTGAACATCTGAGATGCATTAACGCCCTGCTGGATACATAGGGCTACCTCACTCTTACTCATATGCCATCATCCAGAGTGTATTCCAATGGCTCAAACTAACTAAGAGGCTAAAATTGTAATCCCTCCATGGCCTCAGGAAGGGAGGACCGGGCTCCTGAGCATCTCACCTGTCCTTGCAACAATTTGATTTTCAGAAGGGGACTCCTGGGAACATTGGTGTTGTGGTATATTAACATAGCTTAACTCTTTAATAAAGGTGTTAGTAGCCAAACTGTTTTGAGAAATGCCAAGCTAAAGAAGCTCAAGGTGCTTCTAATGTTTTATTCAGAGTCTAAGAGAAATGTGATGTGCTGTTGTGCAAAAGCCAACTTCCAAGACTGAAATATTGTCTGCAGAATTTGCACCTTGGAAACCTGTATTTTTCATGAAGCAGCTGGTATGATTGAAGTTCTTTCCTGAGAAGTCAGTTTAGGAAATGCTGTCGTAGTTGCTTCTCAGGAAGCAGCTGGTGTGGTTCCTTCTCAGTAAGCAGCTGGTGCGTCTATCAGAACTTTGTCTAGGGGAATACTTGCTGGTTTTATCAAATCAAATGTCTCTTTTTCTGCTTGATTTCTCCTGTGCAGCCCACACTACTCTTCCCTCATCACCTTCACGGGATTCTCACATTGCTTCATTATTTAGCACGTGAAGAAAGCTCTTAATTCTTAGTTCCTGCATTTACAATTTCTGTGGCCCCCTTTGCCTAGCAAAGCAATAAAGTGATTCTTTTCTACTTCACCCAAAACTCCGTCTCTGAGATTTAATTCAGTGTCGGGGTCCAGAGGCTGAATTTAGCTTCAGTTTCTAAATCTTAAACAAGTCATTGAAATAGACTTCTTTAGCCTCATTATATTTATTTATTTTTTTATGTCATCGTTTTTTTTTTTCATTTTGTTCAAATATTTTAAAACCAATCCCAGACATCCTGTCATCACACAACTTCCTATTTCACTGTTATGGACAGTAGGGCCATGACCCCATAGCCATTATCACACCCAATGAAATGAATGATTCCTTGGTATTTAGACCATAATCAAATTTCCTTAATTGTCTCAAAAATATGTTTTTAACTGGTTTACTTTAACCAACATCTAAACGAGGTCTGCACATTATGTTTAGTTCGTCTCCCATGTCTTTCTTAAGCTAGAATTCTCAACGGGAGCATATTTTGATGAATGCATGAAGAAATACATTAGGAACTGCAAACTCCAGCTGTGTGAGGGGTAAACACCCTATCACTGGAGGTTCTTCTAGACACATCAACAAGATGTGGACCTTTGTTGGATACAGCTTTTATTTATTTTTTATTTTTGAATTTTATTTTATTTATTTTTTTATACAGCACATTCTTATTAGTTATCTATTTTAAACATATTAGTGTATATATGTCAATCCCAGTTTCACAATTAATCCCACCACCACCACCCAGCCCCCTCTTTCCCTCTTGGTGTCCATACATTTATTCTCTTCATCTGTGTCTCTATTTCTGTCTTGCACACCAGTTCATCTGTATCATTTTTCTAGATTCCACATATATGCACTAATACACAATATTTGTTTTTCTCTTTCTGACTTACTACACTCTATATGACAGTCTCTAGGTCCATCCATATCTCTGCAAATGACCTGATTTCATTGCTTTTTATGGCTGAATAATATTCCATTGTATATATGTACCACACCTTCTTTCTCCATTCATCTGTCGATGGGAATTTAGGCTGCTTCCATGACCTGGCTATTGTAAATACAGCTGCAGTGAACATTGTTCTACATGACTGTTTTTGAATTATGGTTTTCTCAGGGTATATGCACAGAAGTGAGATTGCTGGGTCATATGGTAAATCCATTTTTAGTTTCTTGAGGAACCTCCATACTGTTCTCCATAGTGGCTGTATCAATTTACATTCTCATCAACAGTGCAAGAGGGTTGCCCTCTCCAGTATTTATTGTTTGCAGATTTTTTAATGATGGCCATTCTGACTGGTGTGAGGTGGTACCTCATTGTAATTTTGATTTGCATTTCTCTAATGATTAATGATATTGAGCACCTTTTCATGTGTTTATTGGTAATCTGTATATCTTCTTTGGAGAAATGTCTATTTAGGTCTTCTGCCCATTTTTGGATTGGGTTATTTGTTTTTCTGATACTGAGCTGTATGAGCTACTTGTAGATAAAATTTAAAATGGCACCTATGTTCAGGAATTACTGGATTCAATACTTTTACCTGTCACTTTAGCTATTAATAAGATTCTGGGGTATTCCAAATTTGGGGTATTCCAAATTTGACTCTCTGGGACCTAAGGGAAATCACCTTGCTGACACTTCCACAAGGAATGCAGCCTTTCGGGGGACCAACAACAGCCAAACCTCTATCATGGTCCAAAGGGATATTTCCCCAATTGATGACCTAGAAAATCTGACAAGAGAAGCCCAGTGATTGACCTCAGGAAAAAACAAAACAAAACAAAACAAGAAAACCAAGATGGAAAATTCAACTGTTGGTTTCCTAAAAAAGAGAAGCCCTGGTTTGGACCAAATACAAACCCAGCCCTTCTGAGCCTCAGAAATGCCTAGTCCTCACCACTGTGCATGAGTGAAACCATTGGTCACTGACAAAATGATAGCACCCACGAATGAATATTGGTGGGAAACATTAACAAGGCCACAAAAAGTGCCTACCTCACTGGTCTCACTGGTGTGAAGTACAACACAGGGAAGACTGTCTGTACTGTTCTCAGACATTTTAAACTGCCTGATGGACCAAGTGAGGTCTGGCAAATGGATTTCATACAACTTCTTCCTGTAGCAGGTATAAATATGTTTTAGTAATGATCTGTAATATTTTTACACTGGATTGAAGCTTTCCCTTGCCAACAGTCTACTACTGTCTTTCCTGTGACCAAAGTCCTTTTAGAAAGGACTATGCCTATCTGGGGTACCCCTCTTGAACTTAATAGTGATTGGGAACCCATTTTATTGGCCAGGTGCTTTGAAAGTCTGTGCTGTTTTTACAACACTCTCACTGTGCTTACCACCTCAATCCTCTGGCTTATTTGAACACACTAACATTATTAAGACTCGATTGGCAATATTTTTAGAAGGACTACAAATCCGTTGTCAAAAGCGTTGTCATTGACACTTCTAAGTCTCAGATTTACTTATTTTAGAACTCATAACTCTTACCCTGTGAGATACACCCAAGATACCCAAATAATTTGGCTCCTGCCTCCTTTGCCCTACAACTGATAAAAGAGAGATGCTCCAGTATTGCAAAAGCCTAATTGCCTCTACCAAAAATAAGTTTTGTAGAGTAATATTTTCACGGCGTACCCTTGGGAGACAAAGACCTTAAGCATCACACCTTGCAACCTGGAGATTTCATGTACTAGAAAAGACACCTCAGGAAGGACTCTCTTCAATTAACTGGAAAGACCCCTATCAGGTATTGCTAACTAACCCTCGTGCCACCAAACTCCATAGAACATACACTTGGATTCATGTGACACATGTAAAGGAAACACCTAACCATGACTGGACCTGTACATCATCTACCAGGTGACCTGAAAGTAAAAATTTCCCATAATTAAAGAAGACAACATCTGATGAGACAGTTCGCCCAAGATATGTGAACCAGGCCTGTAGGAAGTTTGTCTGCCAAACCTTTGATGATGGCATAAAGCTCTAGTTGACCTCCAATGTCTATGATATACATTAGATAAAAAGTACCTGAGAGTGTTCCTCCTACCCCTCCTTGTTACTCAAAAGTAAAGTGACCTCATTAGGTTTCCAATCTGTGCACTTTCCCTCCAACATGGGACACTACACCCAGGAGAGGTTCATCCTGACATTGAGGGACAAAAAGCCACAATAATTGGAAAACCTGACTCTTGATCACTGATACTTTCACAGAAAGATCTTGGTCAAAATGGGGAAATGTAAAAATCAGGAAACAGAAACCTCAATTAAAATAGAGTCTGGAGGCTAGAAGACAGCTCTCTTTCTCTCTCCATATAACAATAGCATAGCCCAAAAAGAAGAAGAAAGACTTCTTTCCTGGCATCAACTCAGCCAATGAAAAGTCATGAACTATTTATCTACTAATGCCCTCTCTCCAATTTCCTGTATAAAAGAGCTCTCCTCTCCTTCCTGTGTGGGACTTTTAGGTGGTTCATCATGGTTGTAGACCTCAAACTGCAGTTCTTTGTTGATCCCAAATAAACCCATTTATGCTGGAGAAATAACTGGTGTATATTCACTTTAGGTCAACAAGTCATTAACCCCATTTCATAGTTGGAAGAACAGGCTTAAAGAGATATACCACTGGGTCAAGGTAAGAAGAATTGTACCCCACTGCTTATTGAGTTCCTTGTTTGAGACCCACTTAGGTAACACCTCCTCTTTGTAGCTTTCCTAACACCCTTCCTGTCCCTATATCCTTGATTTAATTTTGCCTTTATCTTAGTTTTAGTCCATTGTAACAATTTCAAAAAGGAACATGATTTTACATTTCCTAAGAAATTTGAATAATGTCATTTATTGTTGTGCTTTTAAATGGTAACCATATTTCCATGTGAATTAACTTTCAAGAACTTGTTAGATTGGTAAATAGATATATATGGATAGTATGATTTAAATCAATAATAATGCTATTTTCTATTTTTTTGACCCTGTTAAATAGCTTTTGAGGCATCCTAAACCCAGTTTCTGAGATGATAATCTACCTGGTGAGTTTGAAGCATCACCCTATAAGGGTTACCTGGCTTTTTATTTTTCAAGGCTAAACTCCCCCAGGCTCTTTCTTTGCAGACCTAAATGGTTCTCTGACTCTCCTATGTTGACTTGCAAGAATAACTCCTATATTGCCAAACACATAAGTGGAAGAGAAGCTCAATAATATTTCCTATGTAAAGGTATTCAGTAGAATGGTATGCACAATAAATATGTTATATTTGATACATTGAGAAATAGCTTCTGAGTGTGTAACTAAAATGCAGACATTTACCCTGAGCTAATGACACACCAACATCTGTATATTCCTCCTGGGCATTTCTAAAGTGTATTTCTCAAACTCATCAGGTCAAAACAATGTCCCTACTTTTTACTGTAAACTCGAAGTACTTCCTGTGTTCTTTAATAATTTGTTCATCCAAATTAAAAATGCTTGCCTGTTTCCTATTTGCATTTTCAATGAGTCTGAAGTGCCTTCTTTATCTTTGCCTCTTACCTTTATCATTTGTTTCCACCTCTCTTTTTTCTTTTAGTTTATCTATTATGACAAGCAGTGTTCTGGTGAAAGTTTACCTAATGTGCATTAATTGTGAATTATACTTTCTGTATTTTATGATGTTTTGACATATTCAAAAGCTTGCTAACCAGGGAGAGACTGCCCCTTCCAGGGTTAACCAATTCTTAGCAAAGGGTTCTGTGGAGCATGTCTCAGATATGCAAACCAACAATTCTTGTGTTTATAGCTTCAGGGACCCCTTTTATCCCATGCTCATATACCAAGCTAGTATTTCCCCTGTCCTGAATCATCCCAGGGAAACTAGAGACCATTCCTGTAACCCAAAGCCCTCTAAAATCATTCAAACGTGTCCATTCCACAAAGTTTACTCTGCCTTGCTTTGCCTCTCCCAATAAAATCCCAATAAAGACTTTAGAGTAGGAGATCCCCCTTTTCCCTTCTTTTGCCTCCTGGTCAAAACCGGATGCTTCTCCTGGGACACTGCATGGGCTGGCATGACCTCTTAGGAAATACAAGTAATAAATATCTTCTTTCAAAGGCATTAGCCTCTTCATGTCATTACTTAGTCACCTCTGTAAATTAAACCCCATGGGTACAAATGAAACATACTCTCTCGCCAGGAGGTGGGAAGGAGAATTCGTGTTATGCAGTGTTTTTCCACATCAATAATGTAAATATTTCCTATACAGCTGTTTCAACCTGCCAACGTGACATGACTGGATTTGGGAGGAGATGGGCACAATTGGCTCTTGTTAGCTGGTGAGGAAGTCTCCAGAAATCCACTGATATGAATCAGGTTGGACATCACCTCCCTCCAGAAACCTTCATCACACACCCAACTTCTCTACTCTTAAAAATATGTACATATTCTTATTAAATGTATCACACATTTCCCTGTTTTCCTAATTAAAGTAAACAAACAAAAAGTATTCATGTTTGTTGAATTAAAGATCTTATCCTCTTCATTTCTTTGCATAGTCGATTTTAAGCCAAGCACATGGCATAGAGAGGTTATCCAATGAATATTCTTATTCAAACATGAATGAATAACATAAATATTTTCTGAGTCTTATATGAGGAAGCTGCACTAAAACTTAGGTTATGAAAATGAACAAGACAAAGTGCCTTTCTTCTAAAACTTGAAAAATGTCAATGGGGAAGGCATTTCTACATCAACACAAAACATAAAAGTTTAAATAACACTTGTTTGGGAGAAAAGGAAGTGAAAGACTTGATAGGCAAATTTATATCTCAGAAGGTCTAATAAGTCATGCCAAGAAGTTTAGGCTGCATGTTGTAAGTGATAATAGTCATCCAACATTAAAAATTGGCATGGTATATCTATGATAATATGCTATCACACAACAGGGGTCTAAGTGATTTCTGTCTATGCTTTATTGATTAAAATTCAAAATGCAAAATTGGTAGAGGAGGAGAAAACAATTTTAAGTGAATCATAGAACCACATATTAAGAAAGATCATACCTGGGAATGGCTTACTTTTCATTTAAGCAATTCTAGCATATACAGAAACATTGTTTCTGCAAGATAAGGGCTGGGGTGAGTGGTATTTTGGGGACAGGAGAAGGCTTTAAGGCACCATTATAAAAGTACACGGACTGTTGTCTGGGTGACCTAGGAGATAATGGAGGATTCCACTCCCTCAATTCAAATGCTTCCATCCTTGTGCTTCCTACAACCACCAACAAACCCTCTTTGTATTTTCACACTAAATCATAAAGTGCAGGCGAAGAGTCATAAATTCTGAAATCAGCAAACCTCAGAGAGTATCTGTACTTGTCATATAGAAAGGGTTTGTTTCTTATTGTTGAGTTTTAGTGTTTTGTATACACTTACATACTGACAGGTATGAGGTGGTATCTCATTGTGGTTCTGATTTGCATTTCCCTAATAATTAGTGACGTTGAACATCTTTTCATGTGCCTATTAACCATCTGTATGTCTTCAGAAAAATGTCTATTCAGATCCTCTGCCAATTTTTTAATCAGGTTTTTTTGTAGTCATTTTGTATGAGATATTTACATATTTTGAATATTAACCCCTTATTATACATATGATTTACGAATGGCTTCTCCCATTCAGTAGGCTGCTTTTTCATTTTGATGTTGGTTTCCTTTGTTGTGCAGAAGCTTTTCAGTTTGATGTGGTCCACCTTGTTTATTTTTGCTTTTGTTGCTTTTGCTTTTGGTGTCAGATTAAAAAAATAATCTTCACCAAGACCTATAAGTCAAGGAGTTTACTGCCAATGTTCTCTTCTTGGAGCTTTATGGTTTCAGGTCTTACATTTAAGTCTTTAATTCATTTTGAGTCAATTTTTGTGTAAGGTACAAGATAGTGGTCCAGTCTCATTTTTTTGTTGTGGCTGTCCAAATTTCCTAACACCATTTATTGAAGAGGCTATCCTCTCCCCATTGTATATTCTTGGCTGCTTTGTTGTAAATTAATTGACTATATATGTGTGAGTTTTTTACATTATTCTTTTTTTAATCATCATGTATTTATTTTTCTGTTGGAATTTTGTATGTGAAGGATGATCTTGGATCTTTGAAGTTTATGTTAGACTTTCAAATATGCCTGTCAATTTGAATATCTGTCACTAGAAAAATCTCTTTTTACATTCAAAAGCTGTTCAATTGCCTTACCTTCTTTTTTTTTTTTGATAGATTAGAGCTGACACTTTTTTGCAAAGGTGGAAGGTTATACTTAGAATTGCACTTTATATAATTGAACTCACCCTTTTATAAGGCAAAGTTCTTACTTTTGCTTTTGTTGTATGTGAGAGAGTATAATTTATATTCTGTAAAAAAAAAATAAATATTGAAAAATCTCTTAAAAATAATTGAGTTTGCAAAGTCAACTGTCCAAAGCTTTCAGAATCTCCCATGTTGGAACTTGTTCAAATGGCCAAGCAGCTACTTGCCAGAACATTTTCTCTCTGCATGACTGGCAATATTTATTAAACATAATTCAGTTCAACAACCATGTGTTGTATGCTTTCTATGAATGAATTACTCAGCTAGACACTGGGGAAAATAATCAAAGAAAAAACATGGTCCTTTTGTTCAAATGAACATGGTGTCTGTAAAATAGGTTATTTTATAAAATGATTCAACATAATAGAATTTCAGCTGCTCCAAGTGCTTAAAGAAGGCACAAAGAACCAGGGCAAGTAGAATTCAATGAAGACTACATTTTCTTTCATCATAGGATTGTTATAGTTTCCCTTTTTTTGTGATTTAGATTTAATTAGTCAGATCTCAAATACATAGTGTTTATATAACACTGATATTTGCCAATTACTGGGGAGAATAGATTTGTAGCTTTACACAGAACTTTGCACCTAGATGTTGGTGTGCACTGTGAAGAAGAGTGTGCCCCAAGTGGGCTGTGGCCAGCAAGATAGCTGGTATGGCTAGAGATAATGAAGGGAGAGAGAGAGAGAGAGAGAGAGAGAGAAAAGTGGTGAGGGGGTTTTAAGATGTCTTGGATCAGATAAGTGTGTGGGTGATCTGAAATGGTTAGATTCCCTACATTTTTGAAATTAGAACCAACTAGATTTCCTTATGGTCCATGTATGATGCTAGAAAGAAAAAGGAAAGTCAATATTTGTACTGAGTAACTGTAGAGGTGGACTTGTCATCAGTAAAGAAGGTTGTTTTAGGAGAGGTTTAAAGGTAATATCAGTAACTCATTTTCTGACATGTTACATTTGAGACTCTGGTCAAACTCCACTGGAGCTATCCATCTAACAGCAGGATTGGAGAAGCTGGAGTTCAAGGTAGAGCTCAGAGTGGAAAATGTAAATTTTAGATTCATTAGCATATAAATAGACATGATCATCAAAAGAATGAGTGTAGATGGAATCAAAGGGGAATTCAAGGACTGATCCCAGAGGCATTTACATTTTTAATGTCTTGAGCTAAAGGAAAAGGAAAAGAACAAGGGGCTAGGATGGACCCTCTCCCCCCAAGAGGTAGAACAGAAAGAAGACTATAGGATGTCTTCACTCAAAAATGAATAAAGTGTTTCTAGGAGAAAGGAGTGGCCATATCTGTCCAATGCTGATGCCCAATAATCAACATTGTGTATAAAACTATGTATATTATTTGATGATGTGATAAAAACACAATCTGTGGAGTGATGGAGGCAAAACCTTATAGAGTCAGTGCAAGTAAAAAAAGGAGAAAAACTGAGGACATAAAGTACAGACAACTTTGTCTACACATTTTCCTATAAAGCAAATGAGAAAAATGGAGCAACTGATGGAAATGGGATCCAGAAAGAGTCTTTTGACAAGAAAAATAAATGCATACTATAGGGATAGGTTTCACTTGAAGCTGGAAGGTGAAGGCAATATATAAAGCAGAGTTTGAGGACACAGGGAATTCCCTTGATTATTTGTTTAGAGTTTCAGCATGGCTAGTGGAAAGATTTTGAGATGAGTAAGGATTGAGGAAGCATCAAAAAATGTTATAGACACAATACAATGGAGAGTAGATACAATGAATAAAGGATAACTCAGGAGTCCTGGGAAACTTTTGTTCATTGACATGGATTGAGATAAAGGGTGTGCTGGATTTGGCTGAGTGCTATCATGTAGGTAGTAAAATGAAGGCTGTAAGAGTTGAGAAGAATTCCAATTGACTCAAGTTCAAGGAGGCTTCGAGTCTTGTGGACAGGTGGCTTCCCCCAAGAATGATGGCTCCCTGTTGACTTTTGCTACCTTCATAGGCCTCCAGAAAGAGAAAGATTAGGTGTTAGTTTGTGAAACAAGCAATGATTGACTGTCAACCATGATCTGCATAAAGATGATCTCTATCCATGACCATAAACACTCACTTGAATAATGTAAGTAGATGAATGCAGAGGGACAGTCTTACACCTTCCTACAGTAATGCATTTACTACATTTTTTTCTTTATGGATTATACTTTGGGTATTATATGTCAAATTCAAAGTAATTGAGTTTCTCTTTTATCACAGAAATTTTATAGTTCTAATCCATATGTTTATATCTATAAGCCATTTCAAGTTAATTTTTGCATACGTTGTGCAAGAAGATTCAAAGTTTATTTTTAACCCATGTTTTTTCAACTGTTACAGGACCATTCACTGAAAATATTATGTTTTATACTCATTAATTTGACATGGAAACTTTCTTGAAAATCAATTGACCACATATGTGTGGGTATATTTCGGATCCTCTTCTGTGTTCCATTAAACTATTGCCACTCTTTATGTCAATGCCACACTCTGTTGATCACTTTAGTTTTATAATAAATCTTAAAATCAAAAAAGTAACTTTTTCAACTTTGTTGTTATTTATCTAGTTAGTTTTAAATTTCCATATAATTTAAAAAATAATCTTGTCAGTTTTTACAAAGAAGACTGCTGGGGATTTGACTGTGATTACATTGAATTTACAGATCAATTTTGAGAGAACTGACATCATAACAGAAAAGAATGTTCTGATCTATAACCACAGTATATCTTTCATTTTCTTTAGGACTTCTTTAGTTTATTTCATCAATATTTTGCAATATTAAATTTCATAATACACAATTAGGACTTGTTAAAATAATATATTTGTTCTAGTAGCATTTTTGTAGATTCAGTTAGATTTTCTCCAGAGATCATCAGGTCTCTCTGAATAAAGAGTTTCACTTTTCTATTCCAATCTAAGTTTATTTTATTTAGTTTCCTTATAGCACTGTAAAGAATCTACACTACAATGTTGATATTAGTCATGAGAACAGAGGAATATTCTCCAAGATAGATGACATGCTAGGCCACAAAACAATGTCTTAGTAAGTTTAAGAAGAATGAAATCATATCAAGCATGTTTTCTAACCACAACACTATGATACTAGAAATCAACTACAAGGAAAAAACTGCCAAAAATACAAACACGTGGAAGGTAAACAATAAGCTACTGAACAATAAATGGATCACTGAAGAAAAAAAGAGGAAATCAAGAAATACCTGGAAATAAATTAAAAAAGAAATAAAATCCAAAATCTTTGGGATACAACAGAAGCAGTTCTGAGAGGGAGGTTTATACCAATAAAAACCTATCTCAGGAAACAAGAAAAAATCTCACATAAACCACCTAACCTTACACATAATGGAACTAGAGAAAGAAGAATGAACAAAACTCAAAATTAGTAGTAGGAAAGAAATCATAAAGGTCAAAGCAGAAATAAATGAAAAAGAGATTGAAAAAATAATAGGAAGATCAAGGAAAATAAAAATTAGTTCATTGGAAAGATAAACAAAATTGATAAAACTTTAGTCAGACTCATCAAGAAAAAGAGAGGGCCAAATCAATAAAATTGGAAATGAAACAGTAAAATCTACAAAATATGCTACAGAAACACAAAGGAAAATAGCTCACTACAAACAACTATACACGAAAAAAATTGATAATTTGGAAGAAATGGATAAATTCCTAGAAATGTACAATCTACCAAGACTGAATCAGGAGAAAAGAGAAAATAAAAACAGACCAATTACCAGTAATAAAATTGAATCAGAAATTTTTTTACAACACAGCAAGAGATTGGTTCAAGATGGCAGAGTAGAAGGACGTGTGCTCCCTCTTGTGAGAGCACCAGAATCACAACTAACTGTTGAAAATCATAGACAGGAAGACATTGGAACTCACCAAAAAAGATACCCCACGTACAAAGACAAAGGAGAAGCCACATTGAGATGGTAGAAGGAGCACAATCACAATAAAATAAAATCCCATAACTACTGGGTGCATGACTCACAAACTGGAGAACACTTATACCGCAGAAGTCCACCCACTGGACTGAAGGTTCTGAGCCCCACGTCAGGCTTCCCAACCTGGGGGTTCTGCAATGGGAGAAGGAATTCTTAGAGAAGCACACTTTGAAACCTAGTGGGATTTGACTGCAGGACTTTGACAGGACTGGGGTAAACAGAGACTCCAATCTTGGAGCGCACACACAAACTAGTGTGCACATCAGAAACCAGGGGGAGGAGCAGTGACCAAATGGGAGACTGAACCAGACCTACCTGCTGGCGTTAGAGGGTGTCCTGAAGAGGCGGGGGGTGGCTGTGTCTCACCGTGGGGACAAGGACACTGGCAGCAGAAGTTCTAGAAAGTACTCCTTGGTGTGAGCCTTCCCAAAGTCCACCATTAGCCCCACCAAAGAGTCCAGGTAGGCTCCATTTTGGGTCGCCTCAGGCCAAACAACCAACAGAGAGGGAACCAAGCACCACCCATCAGCAGACAAGTGGATTAAAGTTTTACTGAGCTCTGCCCACCAGAGCAACAGCCAGCTCTACCCACCACCAGTCCCTCCTATCAGGAAACTTGCACAAGCCTCTTACATAGCCTCATCCACCAGAGGGCAGACAGCAGAAGCAAGGAGAACTACATTACTGCAGCCTCTGCAACAAAAACCACATTCACGGAAAGACAGACGGGATGAAAAGGCAGAGAGCTATGTACTAGATGAAGAAACAAGATAAAACCCCAGAAGAACAACTAAATGAAGTGGAGATAGGCAAAATCCCAGAAAAAGAATTTACAATAATGATAGTGAAGATGGTCCAGGACCTGGAAAAACAAAGGAGGCAAAGGTTGAGAAGATGCAAGAAATGTTTAATAGAGACCTAGAAGAATTAAAGAACAAACAAACAGATGAACAATACAACAACTGAAATGAAAAATACACTAGAAGGAATCAATAACAGAATAACTGAGGCAGAAGAACGGATAAGTGACCTGGAAGACAGAATGGTGGAATTCACTGCTGCAGAGCAGAATAAAGAAAAAAGAATGAAAAGAAATGAAGACAGCCTAAGAGACCTCTGGGACAACAATAAATGCAACAATATTCCCATCATAGGGGTCCCAAAAGGAGGAGAGAGAGAAAGGACCAGAGAAAATATTTGAAGAGATAATAGTCAAAAACTTCCCTAACATGGAAAAAGAAACAGCCACCCAAGTCCAGGAAGCACAGAGAGTCCCATACAGGATAAACCCAAGGAGGAACATGCCAAAATACATAGTAATCAAACTGGCAAAAATTAAAGACAAAGAAAAATTATTGAAAGCAGCAAGGGAAAAATGACAACATACAAGGGAACTCCCATAAGCTTAACAGCTGACTTCTCCAAGGAACACTACAAGCCAGAATGGAGTGGCATGACATATTTAAAGTGATGAAAGGGAAGAACTTACAACCAAGATTACTCTACCTGGCAAGGATCTCATTCAGATTCCATGGAGAAATCAAAAGCTTTACAGACAAGTAAAAGCTAAGAGAATTCAGCGTCACCAAACCAGCTCTACAACATATGCTAAAGGAACTTATGAGTGGTTCAATCTAAGTGGGTACAATGATATTCTGTTGCTGTATTTGCCAGACTTTTAGGTGTAAAAGGCAACAGAGATCATCTTTAAGTGAGAAACCAGGACCAAACTGAGTTGAAGATCCAGGTAAATACTCCAGAGATGTGGAAGGTGTGGACACATCACCATCACAATCTAGGACCCATTCACATAAGACACGGAAGTAACCCTACCGTATGTATGTATTTATAGCCAGCCATTTATCTTGACTACATCTTAAACATCACTCATTTAAACCATGAAAATGTATTCCTATCTATTGTCATGCTAAATATGATGCCTCTGCTGAAGAGCTAGATAGAAATATTTGAAGTGCTTCAGGGATGCAAAGCCTACTTAGAGGCCTTCAGATGTTAATTCTCCATCCCTGGTGTGTATCATTCCGATTATGATAATCCAAGTTTTAGCTAATCAGCCTGGACTTGTAAGTTAAAGTTAATTTACAAACACATAGATCACACCATCTCCACTTAACTATTTAAAATTATACAGATTTGAAGTCAACTGCAGACGATGAGCAACCCCATGTCTTTAATTACCATCTCCAGGCAAAAGACTCAGATCTAGACAGTCTGTTGTCTCAGATGTTGAATTTGTTTTCACTGCTGCCATAATGAATTACCACGAATTTAATGGCATGAAACACACACCTATCTTGCAGCTCTGGAGGCTGAAATTCTGATGTGGGTTCCGGGGATCTACAGCCCAGGTGTGGTGGTGATGCATTCCCTCCAGGAGGCTCTGAAGGGACGTGCCTCCAGGCTCCCGCAGGATGCTGCGGAACCCAGCTGCAGGCCCTTCTTACCCTTCTAATCTCTACTGTCGCTACTGTCACATCTCTGATTTACTGTTCAGCCTTCCTCTTTCACTTTTAAGGGATGTGATTAGATTGGCCCCCCGGGGATAACCCAAGATGATCTCCCCAATTTAAAGTCTATAATCTTAACTCCACCTGCAAGGTTCCCTTTGCAAGTAAGGTAATGTACTGGCAGGTTTCATGGATTAAGGTGTAGACATCTTTGGGGATCATTATTCTGCCTTCTGATAGAGATGCCTATGTTAAGAGCCAGACCACATCTGAGAGTCCACTAGAAGAACGTGCTTGGGGGCTCCATAAGACACCTCCATGTAAACATTTCCAATATTTAAATTCCTGACTTTAAAACTTGTTCATCCCGTTACATGTATGTGTTTAATCCCAAGAAACAGCTTGATCTATGTGCTAACATGTGAAATCAGAAGTATCCTAGAGTCCTCCTTCATCTTCATCCAAATTCCAAAGACCTGTTGGTTCCAGCTCATCAAATGTTTCCACTTCTTTACATCTCCAACAACACTACATATAATTTAGACCACTGACATTTGTCATCCTGAGTTTTTGCAGAATCCTTTTAACTGGTCTTCTGGTTTCCAAGTTTCACTCTATACTTTAATTCACTTTTCCAGATTTGAGCCAGAGGGATCTTTTTAAACCAAAATCGAATCATGCCACAGTCATACCGGAAATTGTTCAGAATGCACCTCGTTATGCTGTCCTTATGATAAAGGTTAAATTTCAGACAAGGCAGTAAGAAGATGTCTTTTTCTTGGTGACTTCTGGGTCTTCCAGGCTTATTCTCACCCCTTGAATACTTCTTGTTGTGTTCAAGTCACACTGAGATACTTAGAATTCTCCAGAGGTAACATTGAGTTGAGAATAAAACAGTAAGCAATTCTTTTAGGAGGCTTCCTATGTGCCAAGCTCTGTTACAAATACTTTACTTATGTTAAACTTTTTCTATTCTGCACATCTACCCTAAATGCTATTATTTTTACCATTATAGAGGCAGAGAACTTGAGTAGCATGTCCAAGGTCAAGAGATAGTAAATGGTGGCACTAAAATTCCAGCCCAGGCACCATGGCCCCAAAGACTGTGCTGTAAATTCTACATTCTCTAGTTTTCTATAAGAATGAGGTTTCCATTCCTACTCTGTCTAGATAACAGCCACTTCATGACTCAGCTTCACACTATTCCCTACGAGAGGACAAGGATGTCCCCAGAGATGGCGTAAGGGTCCCTCTTGTTTGTTTGCACTGTGTGGTAAACAGAATAATGTCCCCCTCCCAAAGTAACCATGTCTTAATCCCCAGAACCCGTGAACATGTTGTCTTGGCAAAAAGGAACTTTGCAGATGTGATTAAGGAAACACTGACCATAAGGAGGTAAGATTATTTTAGATTAATCAAATGGACTCAATCCAATCATGTTGGTCCTTAAGAGCAGAGTCTTTCCCAGCTGCAGGGAAAAAGAGAGAGAGAGAGAGAGAGAGAGAGAGAGAGAGAGAGAGAGAGAGAGAGAGAGAGAAAGAGAGAGAGAAACACAATCGATGGGGAAAAGGTGAGAGAGGAGTCCCTGGCTTTGAAAATTCAGATTTGCACTAAGCTTTCAAAATCAAGAGTATTTCATGAAATGGTTACAATATGGAGAGCCGTGATTACATGGCAACACATCTAAAGTGTGTTGTTATAAATTTGAAATGTTGAGGCTGATGAAGTTTGCAATATCATTTTCATATCTCAGGATGCACTGGTGAAAGAGAATTGCTTACTTCTAGCCAGATGATGTGGTTCTGGAAGAGGTCCTAGATCTTTCCACCAGCACGAGGCTGAACATGGGCAGATGGTGCAGAGTTGTGTGAGCCTGCTGTGCAAAAAAGTGTCAAGAAGCCTTGAGTTTACTGTACCTTTTTAAAAAGCTCCAGCCTGAAATACGGTGTACAGTAAATAATTTTTGCTTAGTATTATTTTTTAAGCTGGAAAATAGCCATGATACAAGATGCTGCTAGCTTTCAGAAAATCCAGTGATAAAATCATAAATTAGCATGGAGAGCATTTGGTCAAAAGGATTGCCTACAAATCAGAATGCAATTCACCCGGACAATTTCAGGAACACGTTTGTTGTGTGAGGTCCGGGAAGATTATTTGAGCCAGAATTAATCAATCCGCACTCCCTCCACCTCATGGAAACATTGCTGTGATTGCATGGGCCCCACTGCATTGTAATCATCCAGTTATCTCTGTCTCTGTAGGAGATAGGAGAACCCTGGAAACCATCCTAGTAGGATCCCCAATATTCATAATTATCCAATTGATCTGTGTCGAATAAATAAATTCTTTAATACATAAAAATTAGGCCAGCTTATCACAAAATACATACTGAATACCAAGCTTTATTACAGTTCCGCTCTAGATTTGGTTAAGCTGAGACTATTGTAGCTTATATTATCTATTTTTATCTCTCCTAAAAATATCTCTCTACATTTATTTGACTGTACTTTTTCTCATTTTTAATTTTGAAAATAGGCTGCATTTTCAGTCTCTTTCTGAATCTCTTCCTACTGATGGGAATTCCTTCCAGGTAGATGTGTGGGCATTGGCAGATTGGTCACCTGCTGCTTTCCACTGTCACCCTCAATCTATGGGTAGAAATGGCCACTCTGATTATCCTTCCCTTCCAAAGGGAAAGATAATCCTTCCCTTTCAAAGCTAGAAGGGATTATCCTTCCCTTTCAAAGCCCAATGTACAACCAAACACATTGGTCTTTGACCAACATGAAAACCTCTGTGAGATTAAAGTTTACAGGATGAAGGTCAAAGGAGGCAAAGCTATGAAAACAAGACCTACAAAAAGCACTAAAATTTGGGACAGTAACTCAGATCTCAACACATTTTGATGACATCATATGACTCAGTTACTCTGGTATTTATCCAGAGGTTATTCTGTAGTCTAACAATGATGTTTCTGGCAAAGGTCCCCTTTCTCAGTCTCAGCCCAGCCTTTTCTATTTTGTCCCCGTTGCTCTCCCAGCACGGCCAATGCCATGGGCACGGCAGTCCTTCAATGCTGTTCCCATGTCTCCTTCAATAAGGAGACAATGTGCTCTCTGTGTTGGAGGCTTCATTTCTCTCGTCTTGATGTCTGGATCGAACTCCCATAACTGTATTTATCTACATGAAATCTTTCTCAACTCAAAACCTCACTGTAAAAGGCACCTCTTTGGGAAGTGTTGCTTATTTTTCCCAGGTTGAATCAGTCATGCCCACCTGTGCCTCTCAGGACCTGGAACACATTGTGTGTGAACACATCCCTTCCTTATTATGATTATCGTGATTGTTATCTCCCTCAAGAATGGGCTTTATACCTTGAGTGTCTCTGCATCTCAGCTTTGCTATATGGGCTTTGGCACGAGGTAAAAGGCACAGAAAATTCTTGCTGAGTGTGTCTGAATCAAATCAGATTGAACTGAAACGAACTGAACTGCGCTGAGGTTTATGGACTTTCCAGGGACCTGTATGTCTCTGAAGATCTTGTTTTTAAAAAGGTGAATCTAGATTTAATTGAAAAAATTTCATTTTAATCACCATTAATAATAGCCCTCTTATCTAACATTGACTTTACTTTTAAATGTATTGTAATGATTCTCTTCTGTAGTTACTACCTTGGAAATATGTACCATTTTCCCTCTAGGGTTAGTTTAAAATTATAAAAATCACAGGGGATACATTGGATTTTAGGGTCCGTTTTTCTCTCCTTTATTGCTTTATATGGAGTGGTACACTTGCCAAACGTCATTCAGAGGTTTGGATTATGTCTAAAGAAGGAGAATCCAGTGTCAAAGACCAAATCTGTCTCCCAATCTTGAAGGTCCAGCATGTATGGGACATGCCTCTTGAAAGTGACAGAAAGGGATCTGGAGTGACCTTTGCTACGAGCACCCACCTGCTCACTGTTCACCAAAAGGCAGAAACACCCCATTTTGTCACAGTCCTCTGCTCTGGCTTCCAGAATGCTCCCAGGACTCTCCCTCGTGTGGAGGGTCTGCGTTCCTCCTCTGACCACCCCATCCTGAAACACCCTCGCCCGATGGTCCATCTGCTTAAGGCAAGAGTTCTTCCTCAGTCTCCTCACCATAGTGCTGGGAAAAATCTCTTTCATATCTTAGTCATTCATTACATACCCATTAATTTGTTTCTTTCATTGTAGCGGAAACTTTCCAAAGGAAGGGATATAATATTACTATCGTGTGGCCATTGCTTATCATGATACCTATAATATTTTTACATAGTAGCTGTGTGAAAACCAGTGAGTGAGTGGAAAGTAATAACGTCTGCTGCAGTGAATTGACCATGACACATAGCCGCTGTATTTGAAATTCCAGATGTTGGCAAAAGTCATCAGAGTGAAAGGGGAGCAACTTAACCAAGCAAATGTTGTTAAATACGTTTGCTTTCTACCTTTCTGGGGGTCAGATAACTGAGAAAACCATACAGACACAGGATGGGCTTATCCTAGATTCAAGAGGTGTGGATTGAGAGGAATGGATTGCTGGCCCTCTCATTTGCACAACGTTTGTTTTTCTGCCGGAAGCAGGCACCAGTTACTGACCCAGTGCATTTTGTGAGCTCGTGTCTCCCAGCAACGGAGAAAATTCACATGTAGGGGAATGCTTACGTTTTAGCCTGAAGGCAGTTTTGCAGATTTGAAGAATGAGCCAGGAAGAAAATCATAAAGAAAAGCATTATGGGGGATGTAAAGGAAAGAAGCACAATTTCAAGGGGATGGTGACCGAGAGAGTTAAGACCCAAAGACAAACAAAGGTAGAGGCAGCTCATTCCCAGTGTCAGTCCCTGGAGAGGACACGTCCACGGGCAGCATCCACATCGGGGGACCCCAGGCTTCCCGAGAGAGCCCTGCTGGGATGTCTCATAGGGAACTTCCCTTTCATAGACCAGGGGGTCCTGAAATGCTTGCGACTACTCTTAAATGACAGAAAAATTAAAAAAAAAAAAAAAAAGGTGGTACGGACAAACCTCATATAGAATACAAGCTGGAGATGGTTAGACATGGTTTCTAAACAAGGTCACCTAATTAGGTGGTGCTGGCGCGTTTGTTTACGTCGTGTTTGCTACTGGAGTTCAGTATGGTCTGGTCTTTGCTGTCCTCCTGGCTGTGGTCACACAAGGGCCAGATCAGTGAAGGGCAGGGGCAGAGGGCTGCCTTAACTGTGGAGAGATGTCAGAGACTAAAAGCAAGATCCTGTAGCTGGTCAGTGCCTAAATGTTGATTTTTCCATCCCTTGCCACCATGGTATTAAAGGAAATGGCAGTTTGCCTTAAAAAGGGTTTGGATCGGGTCTTTTTTTTTTTTTTTTTTCTTGATCGGTGGTGCTTAATTTTTTGAAACCACAGATATGTTTTGAATCTGATTAAAATTATGAGCCCCAATAAAATAAATATTCTCATCAACACACATTTCTACAAAAAAAAAAAAAAATCATGGTATTCACTGATCTCTAAACCTACATATGAACAACAAGTGAGAATATGCCTTGGAAGGAAGCTGTGGGTGAAAAGGACATGAGAAGTAGCCACTTCAAAGACCTGGAAAGGTAAAGAAGTCTTATTGCTGATTCCAAGCCTGGGAGGCACATTTTGCGAACTGAGGGCTTTAAGTTGGAGACATGGGGGCCACCTCGTATGACACAGCTTGTCATTCTCATGTTCTGTCTCTGGCACATTCAAACTAGCAAGTAGTGGAACTTGAATAAAAGAAGTTTCAAATTCTATGCAAGTCATCTAAAACTAAACCAAAATTGTACACCATGTAAAGGAAAGAGGGGCTGGGGAGGATCTTTTGCCTGGATTTAATCTAAATAAAGAAGATGACATATGTTAAAAAATAGATTTGATATGACATAGGGACAAACTTGCTTAGGAAGAATACAGTTGAAAACATGGAGTTTTTTCAAACAATGGAAACAAACCATAAGCAGTCTCCCTCTTATCCCAGTGTAACCATGAGACAACACCAGATGAGCTCAAACTGGGGACATTTGGCAAAATACCTGAGCAGTGTGCTTCCAAAGTGTCAAAGTGATGAAAATTAAGGAAAGTCTGGAAGACTGTGCAGTTGAAGGAGACACAAGAGACATGAACATTAAAAGCAACGTGTGTCTTGGGCGGCATCCTGGAGCAGGAAGAGGACTTCAGGGGGAAAACTGTGAGATCCGAATAAAGTCTGTCATTTATGTAATAGTATTTGTTTAATATCTTAGTTTTGATGAATAAACAACCATTGTGTAAGATATTAACACAACGGGAAACTGGACGAAAGGCATATTTAAACACTCTGTACTTTCTTTGCAACTCTTCTGTAAAACCATAATAATATTTCAAACTAAAAGTTAAAATAACCGTCTTTAAAACACAGAATATTTTTCAAACTCAGTTATTGTAGATGAAATTCAAGTTAAAATTACATTGAGATATTTGTCGTCTATCAACTGGCAAAAATGCCAAAGTGTGACAGCATACACTTAGCCTATGTATAACATGTGGGTATCATATATTCCTGGTAGGAATGTAAAATTATAGATCTTCATTAAGAAGAAATTGGAAATATCTAAAAAAATGGCATACACATTTACCTCTGAGTTTATCAATCCTATTCGTAGAAATTATAATGATACATATGGGGCAGAAATAAGTTTTCACTGTAACTATGTTTATAATAGCAAAAATTGGAAACACATAAAATATCCATAAATACGAAGCCTGTTGGGTGAATAGATCTACACTGTGGTATACTGTGCATCTGTAAGAAGGATACTAAGGCCCTCTGATGTGAGTTCATCACTAGAAGATTTTGTTACGTTAATGCAGTGGTTAAGAATTTGCCTGCCAATGCAGGGGACACGGGTTCGAGCCCTGGTCTGGGAAGATCCCACAAGCCATGGAGCAATTAAGCCTGTACACCACACCTACTGAGCCCATGTGCCACAACTACTGAAGATTGCATGCCTAGAGCCCGTGCTCCACAACAAGAGAAGCCACCGCAATGAGAAGCCCACGCACTGCAAGGAAGAGTAGCCCCCGCTTGCTGCAACTAGAGAAAGCCCGCACGAAGCAATGAAGACCCAAGGCAGCCAAAAAAAAAAAGTAGAAATATGTATACAGCACCACCTTCTGTAACTCCAGAGGTGACAGAGGATGGGGGGAAAAGGGCAGAGGAGAGCATATATTTTCAACTCTGGAAATAAAATATATAAGCTATAAAGTAGTAAATCAAGTTTTAGAAAGAAAAAGGTAGAATGGACCTGGATGAAAGTGTGACTTTTCTGAAAATATCTTGCTACACAGTGTTGACTTCAAAATCCTTTAATTTTTACATATCTGAAATGCAAAATTTTAAAAGAAAAGCAAAGAAATCATTAAATATTAGAAACATGCTGAAACTAATAAATTTAATGGTATATTAATGTGGTGAAAATTACGAAGATAAATGACATTTCAAGATCACATTTTGACTATATATCCTTGGTAGAATATAGTCCAGGGCTGCAAGAATTCCAAGCTTCAATTAATAGATTTATTGGTAATATTAATATCTTATTTAAAACTATTTTAGTCACATGGTAAAAAAATGCAAATAATTGATATGCCATCATTGTTAGCAATCCATATTTTTAGTGTAAGGGCGAAGAGAAAACACCATAAAAGCAACGCAATTAAGTAAAACCTATATTTGTAACATTTGAATTAAAAATATCAATATAGCCTCATGCTTTTTCTTTTAAAATGTATACATTCTAGCTCTGTCTACTAAAAAATTACGAGAGCCATGACAACCCCATGGAAAAATCATACCTAGTGCCTAGTCGGTGGTCTCTAAATAGCAAACTAAGCTACAAGGATATATTGTACAACACAGGGAATATAGCCAATATCTTATCATAACTTTAAAAGGACTATAACATTTGAAGATTATGAATCACTCGATTTTACACCTGACATATAATATTGTACAGCAACTATACTTTGACAAAAACAACAAAGTTCTACAAAGAAACCTTACATTTCAAATAAAAGATAATAAAGCACCAGAGAGCCTTGGAGGAATGGCCGACTCCAGGCCTGATGCAGAAGCTCTGTGAGATGAGCTGAGATCCCTTTTCCTTGCCACTGGACCCTACGGTGGGTTTAAAATATGTCCACAGGATTCTGTGACAATCCTCCTTGATTCCCTTCCTCCAGAGTGTGGCCTGGACTTAGTGGATAATTTAAAGCAGAAGTGTGTGGGGATGTGACTTTGGAGAGGAGGTCATGAAGACACAGTGCTTTCCTCCTTGCTCACGTTCTGTTTTGGATTCTTCATTCTGGGAAAAGGAAGCTGCCGTGTTATGAGAGACCCCACAGAGGGTCCACGTGAGCTGAGGTGAGCTGAGGCCTTCTGCCAACAGCCAGCACGGAGCTGAGTCCTTGTCCAATAGTCACATTAGTGAACTTTCTTGGAGAAAGATACTCCATGCTCAGTCAAGTCCACTGATGACTTCAGCCCTGGCCCATGACTTGACCACAACCTCATGAGAGACTTGAGCCCAAAACTTCAGTGATGCTGCTGTCAGATACCCAACCCTCAGAAATTGTGTGAGATAGTCAGTGTTTGCTGTTTTAAGATGCTACATTTTGGGGTATTTTGCTACACAGCAATAGATAACAAATGCAGATATAATTGGAAGCAACTAAGGCATGTTCCCTCACTCATAGAAGGAAAGATCAAGCATTTGGTTTACTATTCAGGGATGAATTTTGACTTCTGGGTAGTTGAAGACCTAGTGGATAAAGGAAAGTTTCTTTTTACTGAAGCATTCTACTTAATACATAAGCAAAAAATAGAAAGCTTTAGAAAGTCTTAGCTTTAAGGTAATAACTGATTTAGGTCATCATTAGAACAGATGGCAACATTAGATTAGATGGGAACATTTTCAATGGTGAGAGACATTTTCATTTGCTCACCAAATGAACCCACTGATTAATCTTAGCACAATATCTACATGCAATATGGGGTCTATATTTTATTCTTGTTCTAAGCAGCCAACAGAGAAAGCCATCTTAGAAAAAATCAGGGAAATTTGAATATAGTATGGGATGATACCAAAGGCATTCCCTTCATATATGTAGTCACTACTTCTTATGAATCCTTTTCAAATATTATTGCTCAGACATTTTTCCCTCCATGGGCCAGACCTCTACCTGGTTCTTCTCCCAATTACCAGGATGCCTGGGCTGCAGACCCAAACTCACTTCTTTACATTGTTATACATACCAGCCAAGGCCTTACTTTGGGCTCAGTATTTACATATTCCATATATTCTGTATATTCCAGAGTCCTACTAGAACATGGAACAGGGGATAAATTAAAAAAAATAAGACATACAGGTTTTGCTGCTTCATTGTTTCATTCCTCTTAGTAAGCATTGAAATCACGAGTTAACACATGGATAAGAAATGTGTAAGTGAACAAACACAAACTATGGACACTCAAAGTGGACTAACAAAAAAAGAAAAACTATATGCTGTCTGCAAGAAACCCACTTTACATAAAAGGACATAAATAAGATAAAAGTAATATCTTGGAGGAAGATATATGGTGCTAACAATGATCAACAAAAAGAGAAGCTATATTAATATCAGGCAAAGCAAACTTCAGAACAAAAAATAACTATGGGTAAAGAAGTACATTACATAATGATAGAGACAATCTTCTGAGAAGACGTAACAAGCTTAACAAAAGAACAGAACAATACATGAGGCAAAACTGATAGAGGTGAAGGGAGAAATGGACAAATTCACTATGCAATTTGGAGATTTAACAGCCCTATTTCAATAAGTGATACTGCAACCAGGCCGAATATCAGTGAGTATACAAACGACCTGAACAGCACTGTCAGGCAACGTGATGGTTGACATTTATAGAATACTTCAGGAAAGAGCAGAATACACATTCTTGTCAAGCCCACTTGAAGCATTCATCAAGATAGACCATATCCTGGAACATAAAACATATCTTAACACATTTTAAAATATAGGAAGCTTACAAAGTATGTTCTTGGACCATAATGGAATTAAACTAAAAATCAGTAACGGAAAATAGGTGCAAAATCCCCAAATAGTTGGAAATTAAACAATGCACTTCTAAATAAGTAACGGGTCCCAGAAAAGTCACATGGGAAGGTAAAACAGATTTTCAACTAAATTAAAGTGAAAACACAACTTATCAAAATTTGTGAATACAGCAGAAGCTGTGCATAGAAGGAAGTTTGTAACATTAATGCATTTTTGGAAAAGAAGAAACATCGAAAACTATAGTCTAACTTCCCAGGAAAATAAATAAAGGAGGGCAAATTAAGCTTGAAAGCAAGCAGAAGAAATGAAATAATGAAAATTACAGTGGAAATTAATGGAACTAATAAGCAAATTAAAGGCTTAGGATTGAAGGTCAATATACAAAAGTCAATTGTTTTTCTGTAAAACAGAAATGAATAATTAGAATTTAAAATTAAACAGAACGCAATATAATTTATAATAGTATACAAAATGACAAGCAGAAATTTAACAAAATAAGTGCAGGATTTGTTTGCATAAAAATGGAAGACAAAGATGAAAGGAGTCAAAAAAGCTCTACATAAACAGTGAGATTTCATATATGTGGATTAGAAGACTCAGTGCTGTTAAGACATTAAGTCCTCCCACCCTGATTCATACTGTCAATGAAACCCCAGTCAAAACCCCAGCAAGTATTTTGTAGATATCAGAAAAGTTATTTTAAATTTCTGTGATAAGGCAAAGGACCTAGAATAGACAAAAAATAGTGAAGAACAATGTTGCAGGATTCACCATCCGTTGCAAGCTACAGTAATTAAGACCATGTGGTATTGGTGAAAGAATAGACAAATCAATAAATGGAACAGAAGAGAGAGTCCAGAAATAGACCCACAGTAGAGTCAACAGATTTTTAACAAAAGTGCAACCCGATTCAGTGAACAGAGGACAATCTTTGCTGGAAAATTTGAACATCCATATGCAAAAAAATGAACCCAGAAATACTTTTCACCTTACACAAAAATTAACTAACTATGGATCATAAACATTAAAATAAATGCAAAACTGTAACACTTACAGTAGAAAACACTGGGAAAAATTTATATGATCTAGGGTTTGGAAATGAGTTTTTAGATATAACACCAAAAACATGATCAATAAGAGAAAATCGCCAAGTTTAACTTAATTGAAATTAAAAGCATTTTCTTTGTGAAAACTGCTTTGAGAATGAAAAGACAAAATGGAGACTAGGAAAAAATATTTGTAAACCACATAATCTGATAAAGTACTTGTATCCCAAATATACAAGTAACTCTTAAAACTCAACGTAAAGAGAACAAGCAAACTTTTTTTTTTTGAAAACAAAACAAAACAAAACAAAACCCGAACAGACACATCAGAAAAGAAGATATACAGATGGCAAAAAGCATATAAATAGTTTCTCAAAATTATTTGTCATTAAGAAATTTGAAATGAACGCAATAGTGAGACAGCACTCTCTACCTATTCCAGTGGCTAAAATCTGTAAAACTGTTGCTATCAATTTTCTGTGAGGAGGCAGAGCAACAGAAACTCCTATTTATTGCTGGTGGAAACGTAAAATGAACAAGCACGTCTGAAAATAGTTTATCAGTTCTTACAAAGCTAAACAGAGTCTAGCCATGACGTCCAGGAATCATACTCCTAGGTATTTATTCAACAGTTTGAAAGACTATGTTCATACAAAATCCTGCACATAACTATTCCTTTCATAATCCCACCAAACTATAAGAAATCAAAATGCCTTTCAATAGGCATGAGGATAAACAAAACATGGTAATCCCCAAATTGAATGCTGAACAGCTGTAGACAGGACTGATCTATCAACCCACACAAAACCACGGATGAATATTAAAAGCTTATTGTTGAGTGAAAGAAGCCAGTCTGAAAAGGCTACACACTCTATGATTCCAAATCATATAGTATCAAAATAGAGAGTCAGTGAAAAGATCAGTAAATTAACTCTACTTCGATTTTTAAAAATGGTTTAATAAAATAAGGTAAAATTCTAAAACAAAAAAAATCAGTGGTTGTCACTGGACAACAGATAAAACACATGGGATGTTTTATTGGAATGAAATGATTCTGTATTTTACTAGTAGACACATGAAACTATGTATTTCTCGAAACTCTTAGAAATTAACAACAGGAATGGTAAAACTCATCTCATATATATATATATTCCAGCCTCTATTAGCTAAATTCCAGGTTTTGTCACACGTTTGATGTTCGTTGGCCCTTACAACCATTCCATGAGATGAGCGTAATTATTCCCATATATAAAACATTTAAGAGATCAGGGGATCCAGGAGGTAAAGCAGAATTTGAATAAATAATATCACTGCATCACAGATGTATGAAATAACATTGGAGGTAAGGGAGAGGTGTTGACCTAGGTAACCATGGAAATGAGTGGAGTCTGAAGACCAAACACAACAAAGAACTGCACAAAAGCACTATTAGCTTGTTGATAAGAATGTTTCTGGCAGGAGTCTGGGTTAGCAATTCTGATAGTCTTATTGATGTGTAATGGAATTAAACAGTTATGTAAATAGATAGCAGATGGCTGGGGCCAGGTTGTTCACTGTTGAAGTGGGAGCTACAGATCAGCAAGGGCAGGAGGCCAGATGAGCCATGTGGTGTTGGATTGATTTGGAGTCATTTGTATAAACTCATGTTTAGCTTAATATGGATACAGCTGGTTACATATGAAAATATTTAAAGATCTGTGTCAGTTGCACTGTCAGCTGAAAAAGACTAGAATCAACTAGATCCCAGTAGTGAAGAGCAGCATGGCACCCAGGTCTTGGATTCTAATCCCACTGTCCAATAGAAGGAAGCAGGGCTCCTGGGAGAAATGCTCATTCTATAACTGGGGCAGGAAACATAGGAGATGAGCCTGGAGCATCCTGTATTGCTTTAGGATAAAGGAGTGTTCAAAAAAAAAAAAAAATGATCATGGGAATATATTGCAGAGACACAGGAAACAACTGAAAGCTCCTAGTAGCAAAAGCTGGACAATTATAACACAAAGTGTAAAGTAAGTATCGATGGGTCCACATTCATAAAACTCAGTCATTGAGGGCATAAATAGTGAGAGAGAATAGACACATCTCCCATGCAGAAGAATTCTGAATAATTGATGTAGGTGTTTCACCCTTAACACTTCACTCTTTAGGTGTGAGCTGCACATTGTGACTTTCTTCCAAAGGTTACAAAACGAGAGAGGGGGAAACTGTACAGTGGAGAAATCTGACCAATGCCATCTCAGCCAGGAGGTCAAGGTTACCAGGTTACCATCCACTTTGCTAATTCATGCTGCTAGCGTGTCCTCTTGACAGGATGTGGTGAGAATAGCAGTTTACCTCCACTGTCTTCTGGTAAAACCAGTAACTCTAATCTAATCATGAGAAACATATCAGACAAATCCATTTGAGAGCCAGTCTACAGCACACCTGAGCAATACTCCTCAAACTGTCATGGTTGTCAAAAATAAGAAGCTTCTGGGAAATTGCCCAAGAGGAGCCTAGGAAGACATAGAGAGTAAGTGCGATATGGCATCCTGGATGAGATCTTGGGACATATAAAGGATATTGGGTAAAAACTAAGGAAATCTGGATAAAGTATTGGCTTTAGTTAATAATATTAATGTTGGTTCATTAATTGTGACAAATGTGGATAATAATATAAGATGTCAATACTGAGGGACACAAGGTGTAGTTATATGGGAATGCTTTTGCTATCTTCTCAACTTTTCTATAAACGTAAAACATTTAAAAATACATTTATTACAAAATCAATGAAGGGAATCACAAAAGAAAATATTGACAGATTTGATTGAATAATACTGGAATCATGGGGGCATAGAATACATAATAAATGGAATTAAAATATACATAACTGAGGAAAAATACATTGACAAATATGGTACCATTTTGTCTTAAAATTATCAAAGTTGGGCTTCCCTGGTGGCGCAGTGGTTGAGAATCCGCCTGCCGATGCAGGGGACACGGGTTCGTGCCCCGGTCCGGGAAGATCCCACATACCACAGAGCGGCTGGGCCCGTGAGCCATGGCCGCTGAGCCTGTGCGTCCAGAGCCTGTGCTCCGCAACGGGAGAGGCCACAACAGTGAGAGGCCCGCGTACCACACACACAAAAAAAATTATCAAAGTTATTTTTAAATTATTATGAGATTATAGAGCTACTACACGAATTGAGACAAAGTTTCTGAAAATAAATATTAAAATATAAATTAAAAATTTCATCATATTCATATAGTTGCCTAAGCAATTTTACGTTACAGTGTCTGACTAAAGTTTTTGACATACTATGATTGTTTCATATTAAAAGACGCTCATTGGGGTTTCCTTGATGGCACAGTGGTTAAGAATCTGCCTGCCAATGCAGGGTACACGGGTTCGAGCTCTTGTCCGGGAAGATCTCACATGCAGTAGAGCAGCTAAGCCCATGTGCCACTACTGAGCTTGTGCTCTAGAGCCCACGAGCCATGACTACTGAAGCCCACGCGCCTACAGCCAGTGCTCCACAACAAGAGGAGTCACCGCAATGAGAAGCCCATGCACCACAATGAAGAGTAGCCCCGGTTTACCACAGCTGGAGAAAGCCCACTCACAACAACAAAGACCCAATGCAGCCACAAAGGAAGAAAGAAAGGAAGAAAGAAAGAAAGAAAGAAAGGAAGAAAGATGCTTGTTGAAGCATTACTTTTAATGAGGAAATCTTGGGAGACCATCTAAAAATAAGAAATCTTTTAGGAAATTTTACTAAACCTATGTGATAATGTATTTTACCCATTAAATAGCCTACACACAATTCTGCATAACAAAGGAAAATGTTCAAAGTCCAAAATGTTTATAATCAAATCTCAAGATATGTAAATGATCCTAAAAATGTAAAAAAGAATGAAATATTTTTTATTTTAGAATGGGTTCTCTTAGGAGGTTTGAATTTTGAGTGATGATTATTTTCTTATTTATAATTTGTTGATTTGCCACTAATTATCATGTACTATTTTGTAATGGGAAAAAATGAACTGAAATTAAATAATCTGTACTCACTGAGTTGAAATATAGCCATAGGCCAGCCTCTATGAATAATAGATTTTGTTGATGAAATTTTCAACAGAATCTTTTTCCTAAAATGACTTATTTTTCTCCTGAAAGATCAGATGTCCTGCCAGACGCAGAATAAATGGTGAATTGCAAGAGCTCCACCCCAGGTCCACCAAATCAGAGCTCTGAAGGAGGAAGGATTTCTACTGGCATCTCTGTGCTCCCCCCACGAATGTCTCTTTATCTTTTTTAACCAGAGGTCTCCTGAGCCCCAAGTGGGTTCATTCTCAAACCTACAAACTCTAGAATCAACCCTGTATCTGGGACAGAATTTTAAAGTAAGTTTAAAAAAATAGTAAAGACAATATTGGTGATACCATGAAATTGGAAAGGTCCCCAAGATTAGAAAGGATGGTGACCTTTGACCTGGACCTTCAAGGGAAAATACTGTTGGGATGTTAGTTGGGGGAAATGAGTGTGAAGGATGTTGTTTCATTTTTTTAGGATATACACAAGTCTTGGGTCCCCATTTATTCAAAGTCAAATTATTCAGAACATCCTGCATCCAAGGCTTTCTGCTGCTACTGGGAGTTATAACAATACCCAAGTCAGACCATGTGTACATGCCCTCAGAGGACCTGACTCAAAAGTATAAGATAGACCAAAAAATGTATAGTGATAAATAGAAAAATGTCAAGATGGAATCAATTGTAAAAGGTTATATAATATGTTACAAATTCAAAGTAAAGAGCTAGAGGAAACAGAGGATTTAAAAGTAAAGGAAAAAGTAATAATTGAGGGGACAGTTCACCAGAGTAGGTTTGGGAAGTGGCAGGCTACTCGATGTTTGGCTGTCTCTCTGAGAGGGAGAAAAACTCTGATTTGCAGCATTTGTCAATTTCCATGGTATAAACATCCCATGACACCTCAAAGCATAGATCATTGTAAAATGCACAAAATAACTTGGAGGTGATGAATGACGAGAGTTGATTATTATTGCTTTTAATTGATCTAATTGTCAGTTTATGTAACTGGATTTCTAAGGACGACTGTGTTTATAGCTAGATGATAAAACTTTAAAAAATGTAGTAATCAGCTCTCCTGAGGTGGTAAAAGCCAACTCCGGCACAACACCGAGACATAAAGCGTATGTGTCAATTGCATTGCCTACTTTGCAATAACTAGGCCTGAGTATACTAAAAAAAGAAAAGAAAAGAAAAGGGGTCTGGAGAAGATAGAATAGGAAATTTGGCTATGGTCAAGTTCACATCTTGAATATCAATCTCAGGAGGATGGGCCTAGTTCTGCAGCTCCTGGAGAGCCACTGCAGGTGTGTGTGTGTGTGTGTGTGTGTGTGTGTGTGTGTGTGTGTGTGTGTGTGTGTGTGTGTGTGTGTGTGTGTGTGTGTCCACCCGTGCTTTAAGCAACGGTGACATAGATGCTAAAATTATGGGTTAACATTTACAGTGAATTGGAATAGGGCAACTTTGGAGGAAGGGAAATCAACTAGGAACCTTCATCACTCTTCAGAGAAGAAGACGCAGAGTAGAAACGAGGACAGCCAGCAGTTGTAGGCCATGAGAATCACTGCTCTGTGCTCTGCAATCAGCCCTGGGCATTGATGTAAGTAAAACACTTAAAGAAAAGTGCAATTCTCCAAGTGCAAAAGCCACCAGAGCTGAAGAGAAAAGGTGAAACTAGGGCTATAGGGAATCTACACAGTAAAATAAAACATTCCTGTGCTAGTATGCTGTTCCTTTTATTTTCAGATTCCTTTTAGGATACGTTTAATCTGTTCATCTCAATGCTGTTAGCAAGATAACATTAAAAAGGTGCTGTTTAAACTTCACTATGTCTAGCAACTCATCAGGGTAATTTTTAATATGGTTTCTAACTCCAGGATTCATAGGAAAGGAGGAAAGATGTGTAACTTTATTAAAAGACTCTTTTATAATTTTATGAAAGTAAGGACTAGCTCCATTTTTCTATGTGGCTTTGTTAATGAATGAACGTTCTCTCTCCAGAAGTCAGAATAGAGTCACCAATTTTCAGCCTCAGGGTTTGAACTGTAATTAAAATGCAAATGCGTTCGCTTAATATAATAGCTGGAAGAAATCTGAAAGATCAATCTCATTGAACCATTTTATTTCATAGATGAAAAATCTGAGTGGTTGGTGACATTCAGCTGATGAATGGAGACAGCACGGCACAGACAGAGGTCTGTGAGGACGAACCCAGAGGCCCCTGCACTCAGCTAGGACAGGCAGGCTGGACAGAACCTGTCCCCAACTGTACATCCAAGTGGGTGTCAGGGGGCCACCAGGCGCCAGGATCCCAAGTAAGGCCTGTCCACTGGCACAGCCGACGTCATAGTTGTTATTCTGATCGAGCTATCATTGTCTTGAAAAGAAATATCTTTGAAAACATGATTTTGTTAATATTTCTGAACTGAATATAAACTTTATCCAGAAAGACCTCATATAATGTTGTGGATAAAATGGCTACCAAAGTTTGCAATTCATTTCAGCATTCTGGACCCCAGTTACCTATAAAATGAGGAAAATAGTAGCCTTCGTGGGGTTAATCTATTACACTGGATCATATACATAAGTTGCAGGCCGCCGTGCTTGACACAGCTACTCACCCCATGAACTTGGAAATCAAACAGAGGATGCCGAATTGTGTGGCTTCCCAATGACGGCTAAGGGTTGATGGTGCGTCTCTGTAATTAGAACTGCAGACTCAGCAAAGCTCAGGGTTGAGAACTTAAGAACCATCAGATCCCAACCCCCAAATTTTATAAAGGAAAATTATTTTTTTCTGGAAGTGGTTAAGTGACTCACCTAAGGACCTTCAGGGAGGCAACCCTCACGGGACCCTCCCCAAGGGGTCGGGAGAAGCGCCTTCTCAGGCGCACCTGGGTCCCTTCCAGAAACTCATCCTCACAGCAGATTATCTGGGGTATCGGCGCTTAGTTCTCTTTAAGAGAGACTCGTCTTAATATCAGATTGAGAACTTTCTAGTCACTGCATGACCTGACTCCTGTGTACTCAGTTTCGTTTGGTCATGGCTCAGTGTTTAATCTGACAATTTCCCCACTTTATTCCCTGTTTTACTCCTCAGATTTGAGCCTGTACCATCTCATTTTGTTCACCTCTGTCTCTAGTCATTTACAGTGTACTGAAAGTCACCCCTGATAACCTGGGATTTTTAAAAACTCTTTGAAGATAGGTTCAATGGTATCCTCCATGCTTTAAGCCAAATAAGGGAATTATTGTATATTTGGAATTTAATTAAATTTTATAAACCTTCTGGAGCATCTGTGAATGCCAGGCACGAGGTCTGCTGCTAGAGATATATTGAGAGTAAGAAGTGCTCTTTTCACCAAGAATATTCACTCCAATGGGGAGAGGGTGGAACAGAAAGCCAACAAGCGTGACGTCATTTCCAGGAAGGCACACAAAACGCATAGAAAACACAGAGCACTTAACAATGAGAGAACATGATTTATTAAGGGACCTGAAGTCCATCTGAGGAACCGAAGGCCGTTAATCATGAAAATCTTCTTGTCTTGTTTTTCATTTGTTTTTGGTTTTAGTCATGCTTAACTGCTTAGCTAAGTTTGGCTTAATCTAAAAGCAATAGGAAACGTTGAACGTTTTTGATAAGGAAAGTGGCATGATTGAATGGTTACATAGAACACTATGGAATTCAGGTCTGGGAGCAGATTCTAGAAACTGGAGGGTCAATCATGGACCTATGAGAACAGTTCCAGGGAGAAATGACAAAGGTCTATTCGACAGGGAGACATAAAGTAAGTCAGCCAATAAATATCATTGTGCAATTCCGAGTTAAAATGTAACATTAACTTATATACCTCATTTTCATAAAATTATCATTTAGCAAGGGGTCGGAGATACTGTAATTCCTCTGATTTCTAATATTTTTCTCTCCACTATTAGGAGCCTAGTGGTAAGTTCACTTTCGCAAGGCACACAGCCTCACAAGGACAGGAGTCTACCTTGATCCGTTATGTTAAATGTCCAGCCAAACATAAGATGACAAGAGGCAGTGTGCACTTCAGTGAGGTTAAGGGGACAGAATTTATCAGGACAGCCCTCCGGGCCAGAGAAAGCCTCAGAATTTGCATTCAAAAGATCCAAATGTGTGACAGCCATAGAGTTCAGCCTTCCTAAACAGTTGAATAACCTTCAAATTAGGGTTCAGCCAAATGCTCCATCTGGTTTTTGAGATTGCTAATAAAAAGCCATAAAGATGTAAGTAACTTGCAAACAATTCATCCTGTAAATTCAGTAAATGCTACACAAATACCTAAAAGTGGGCAGTACTGATAGGCCTTCTAGAATCACTACCTTCTTCAGGAAAGACACTGGTGAGTTCGGTTTTTTCCTTACTTATTTTTTTCTCTGTACTGCCTTCAAGGTTCACTCTGTTGGCTAGTTTTTCTTCTTCTCACCTGCTGATTTTGTTCTCAGAGAGTGATGTGTGTGAAAAACAACTTGATGGCATTTTTCCCCTTGGGGAGAGTCTGGCGCACAAGCAAATAGAAGTTTCTGTTTCAATTCCTAGTATGTATTTGAAGAAATGGTGGAGAAAGTTAAAAAAAAAAAAAGTAACAGAAAAACTTTTTCCATCAAAGACAAGATAGATCCTGCTGTAATTGAAAAGTGCTGGACTGAGGGTCATGTGTTTGGACTCAGCCAGGATCTCAGGAACATTTCCATGCAAAGCCTGCCAGGAGCTCTGTTTATTCTGTGGACAGGACAGGATCAAGGGGAGGTCTGGAGCAAAGGGACAGGGTCAGCTGTGGGAGGTCACTGAGCTTCCAGGGGACCTGTTAAGTCGAAGAAGGCCCAGTGTGTGGGGGGGTGGGAAGAGAGAGGGGGCTGGCGAGAGAAAGGGGAAGAGATAGGGGGAGGGGGAGAGAGGTAGAGGGGGGAGAAAGAAGGGGAGAGAGGGGGAGGGTGGGAAAGGGGGAGAGGGGGAGAGAGGGGGAGGTGGAACAAATTCAGTAGAGGAGAAATACATGGACAGGGAATTCATATTCCAAACACTCAGGCTGGGGCTTTCTAATCATTACTGCCTTCAAGTGTTGACAAGGACTTTGGCATTTGATCTTCACGACCACTCTGAGGTTGAGAATATATTATCATTAGACCTATTTCACAGATAAGGGATTATGAAATTGAGACCCGGAAATTTAAGAAACTTGCTGATAGTTCAGAATCTGGCTTCAGAAAAGGTGTCTTTCCACAAACCACTAGAAAAAAATGAACTTATATGCTCTTTTTTTGTTTTACTTTTCAGCTTGAATTTTATTTTAATCTAATGATTTTATTTAATTTTTAATTGGAGAATACAAGGATCAGAGTCAATGTCATACTACATCTCAGTAGATCTGTTTCAGAATCACTCAGATTTGCCAATGCTGGAGACGTCGGACATCTCCTGGCTCAGTCTTCTGACCACTGAAGGAATGCTGTCTGCAAAGAGGGAAGAGTCCATTCCTCCCTCCTCTGTTTGAATGTCCCTAGCTTGGGGAAAGCCACTAATCCCTTTGAAGTGGGACTCATCCAATGTAGAACGGCTCCATTTCCTTGTGCTTCCTTTCTCAGGTGTGACAAAGAACACATGTACCTTTTCTGTTACATGACAGTGTTTTGAAATCATGTAACAGAAATAGAAAAGTGATTTCCTCACAAATATTCCTTGGTTAGATGACTGACTATAACCAGTTGACAAGTTCAGCATTGAAAGAGAATGCATTGTGGCCATCCTGAGGCTGAATGAAGCTATGATTGCCAGGTAAGCTCTTGAGTTTCTCATCAGGCAGCACCAAGAAAAGGCTTTTCAAAAGAAAAATGTCTTCTATGGTTGAAGGACTTCCATACTTACTGAATTAAGACGATCATTACCATATTGTATGGTTTCTTAATAACTTAGTGTTAAAGGATTGCACTATTGAAGAAAATGGGCGCTTCTTAGACACTAGGGGTGTATTTCACGCCCACCGTTTTCATTTTGAAAAACATATGGACCTCACAAACCCTCACTGAGAAGAGGCAGTGAGCTTGTCAGGAAGTTAGAGTCTGTGAAAAATCTTATTATCACACTCCGGCTGATACAGAGACCTGGGAAGACGGCTCAGCTTTGCCACAGTCTTACAGAGTTAAATTCAGGGCTTTGCTGTCTACACTATGCCTTGTAGTTCTCTTCCTTTTATCTAGGAAACATCACTAATACTATTGCTACTCCCAGTTTCATAACACAAATGGTGCTGTTACTAGTGGATGTTGTATCACACATTATATGTGAATGGGGACACACGGGTACATGTAGGTAATGTCCAGAAAACTATTCTAAATAGCTCTCCCAGAGACATACTACATCAATCCAATCCTAAAGATACATAAGGGTGATTAAAGACATCAGCCACCAAGTAAAGCTAATGCAACTGACCACATGCTCCCTGGCCTTGTCTCACCCCAACATTCACAGTGAAGCCCACGTGGGGCTCAGCCTGCACCCAGGCCCTGGGTTCGTTTTCCATATCACTTTATTGAGGAAATGGATGTGACTCACTTTTTTTTTTTTTCTTCACATGGACAATAAATTATGCATATTATTACATATCACAATTAAGTTTTAAAAAAGAGCATCCATCATTTACTTAGCAAATGTTGTGCAATTAGGTAATGTGAATTTATTTATTTTTTGTTTATTTAACCATCACAATAATCCTATGCTATCCATATGCTTTTATATATGGAGTGGATATAGAGTTGAAATCATACATTTATTGATACAATACAAATTTGTTTCCTTCAACTCATTTAGACACTAACTATAAACCCTCAACTTGATAGTTTGGTGACAAAGTCCATTTTAAATACTGTTGATATCATTTTTCTTCCCTAAGGTCACATAATAATCCCTATCGCTTTGGTAATATTATACTAGGAAAGTAGAGGAAAAATACATGATTTTCAGGACACCATGGTCATCTTACTGTGTTAAAGATACTGAAGAAGTAGGAAGGAAACGGTCCTTACAGAAGTATGGGCAGGGCTAAGGAAGCAAACTAGAGATGGAGAGGCACTCAGAGATCATCAGGAGAGGGGAGTACCCAGCATCCTTTGGGCCTGTCTCTTCCTGGAGGTAAGTCAAGGAAATATGATCCAAGTCTCCAAATTCACTGAACAAAAGAAATTTTGCCTCTCCACAATAAGTTTAGTGAACATCCATAATATCATATAGGTACAAAATGAGGAAATTGAAAAAATAGTTTTTCTTGTGATAAGAACTCAGGATTTACTCTCTTAAAAACTTTCATATAGGGCTTCCCTGGTGGTGCAGTGGTTGAGAATCTGCCTGCCAATGCAGGAGGCATGGGTTTGAGCCCTAGTCTGGGAAGATCCCACATGCCACGGAACAACTAGGCCCATGAGCCACAACTACTGAGCCTATGCGTCTGGACCCGTGCTCCGCAACAAGAGAGGTCGCGATAGTGAGTGGCCCGTGCACTGTGATGAAGAGTGGCCCCTGCTTGCTGCAACTAGAGAAAGCCCTCTCACAGGAACAAAGACCCAACACAGCCAAAAATAAATAAATTAATTAATTTTTAAAAAACCTTTCATATATAACATATAATAGTGTTACCTTCGTCTTGTACATTTACATCCCTAGTACTTATTTTTCTTATAACTGGCTATATATAGCTTGCAAATAATGCTGCTATGTACATAGGGGTGCACATTTCTTTTCTAATTAGTATTTTCATTTTCTTCAGATAAATTCCCATGAGTAGAATTGCTGGATCATATGGTAGTTCTATTTTTAGTTTTTGCAGAATCTCCATACTATTTTCCATAGTAGTTGCACCAATTTACATTCCCCCCCAACAATGTCCGAGGATTCCCTTTCTCCACATCCTTGCCAACACCTGTTATTTGTTGTCTTTTGATGATGGTCATTCTGACAGGAGTGATATCTCATGGTGGTTTTGATTTGCATATCCCTCATGGTTAGTGATGTTGAGCATCTTTTCATGTACTTGTTGCCTGTTGGTATGTCTTCCCTGGAGAAATGTCTATTCAGATCCTCTGACCAATTTTTAATCCAATTGTTTGGGAGGAGTGGTTGACATATATTTTATTATTGTTTATTATTCTTTGTATATTTTGATTATTAATGCCTTATCGAATATTTGCAAATATCTTCTCCCATTCAGTAGGAGGACATTTCATTTTGTTAATAGTTTCCTTTGCAATGCAAAAGCTCTTTAGTTTGATGTAGTCCCATTTATTTATTTTTGCTTTTGTTTCTCTTGCCTGAGAAGACATCCAAAAAATTAACAAAGACTGATGCCAAAAAAGTGCACTGTCTATGTTTTCTTCTAGCAGTTTTATGGTTTCAAGTCTTATATGTAAGTCTTAATCCACTTGGAATTCATTTGTGTGCATGGTGTGAGAGAGTAGCCCAGTTTGATTCTTTTGCATGTAACTCCAGTCTCCCCAACACTATTTGTTGAAGAGACTGTCTTTTCCCTATTGTATATTATTGCTGCCTTTGTCACAGTATAATTGCCTCTAGGTGTGGTTCATATCTGGGCTCTGTATTCTGTTCCTTTGAGCTATGTGTCTGTTTTTGTACAGTACCGTACTGTTTTGATAACTGTAGCTCTATAGTATAGTTTGAAATCAGGAGCAGTTTATTCTCTGACCCCAAGTAAACCTTGGAGGAATGGACATTTGCCTGAAGCTCCTTGTCAGCGGCTTCTCATTTAGCCCAGTGCTGGGTACCATCAAATGGTCTTACAGACTCAGCTCCTCATCTTCAGTTGGGTTTACTCCCGGTGGCAATGGAAGAATTCAGTAAGATAAGGCCGGCAAAGTTTCTAAAGGTAATTAGCACATAGTAAATCTCAAGAAAGAGTAGTTATTGCCCTTCACTTCCCTCATATTCCAGTTACAAATACTTTCCCTTTTAATCTACCCCACACTTAACGTGTCAAGACATGAGGTCATAATTTGAGCAGCCAGTTCATTCTGTACAACATATCCAAGAAAGAGATGTCACTAAGGGAAGGAAATAAGTGACCTCAATAAATGACAAAGATGGATGTATCTTCCAAGTGCTAAGCCCTCACCTGGGGAGCAGCCCACAAACTCCAAAGAGCAGTTCATCAACAGGATTGTCAGACCCGAGCAGAGAATGTAGGCACTTTCATTCTGCTAGATACTTACATCTCTGGCTTGTGGTTTGTGTCTTCTTATCTGAACCTATGTTTCTCTATTTGCCTCAGTAGGAAAATCCCTCTCAAATGCTTTTTTCATCACTCAGAGCACCTGTCACATAAAACTAAGAGACAGTCCCTGCATTTCTCTTTCCATCAAATTGAAAATGGAAATTAAAAATGAAGGAATGGTCTGTTTACTCTTTGTTTTCAACTGTTTCACAGAGATACTATTGTGCGACATAAAATTATGTTTTATTAATATTTTGGCTATCTTTTATTTTATGATGTTAATTTTGAATGTCTTGCTTCTAATAGTGTATCATGTTACTTAAATATATTTCTGAACTGTGAAGTATCCATTTATATGTTACTATTAGTTTTTTATGATAATATTTAATGGATAGTTTAATAATAGGAGATGAAAAAGTTAAGCTGGCTTTTCATAAATATTTAAGAGGTTTGTACTTTTTCAAACTTCTTTAATTGAAAAAAAATCAGCCTATAAATTTCTATGAAAATCCATTTTTCACTCCTGTTAAATTTGCAAAAGTTATTAGTTTAATGTGTTTATTTGTGCTAATTGGCATTTTAAAAATTTTTATTTATTTTATTTTTGGCTGTGTTGGGTCTTTGCTGCTGCATGTGGGCTTTTCTCTGGTTGCAGCGAATGGGGGCTACTCCTTGCTGCAGTGAGACTTCTCAATGCAGTGGCTTCTCTTGATGTGGAGCACGGGTTCTAGGCACACGGGCTTCAGTAGTTGTGGCACACGGGCTCAGTAGTTGTGGCTCATGGGCTCTAGAGTGCAGGCTCAGTAGTTGTGGTGCACAACCACATAAAAATGTAATATAATTAAGCTTAGAAAAGATAGCATAAATGAATATATGCAAGACCTTGGGTAGATTTCACAAACAGAAAAAGCAAAGCATTAGTAGTAAAAGAAAATATTTATAAATTATACTCCATTAATAAAAATATCCTCATCAAAATGTATCACTAAGTGGTTGAAAATTTGAGCCACTAAGAGTGAGAAGTTATTTGTAATAAGTATAACCAAGCACCTCCAAATTACCATACCGCCTGAGTTTCCCCAAGAGTAAGCACTATAAGTAGCTATTAACCAGTTAGAAAATTTTTGTGACTTTGGGTTAGACAAATATGTCTAACACAGGTCACAAAAAGCATAGCACATAATTAAAAAATGAGATGAATTTTATCAAAATTAAAACACTTTCACTCTCCACACCACTGTAAAGCAATTATACTCCAACAAATATGTTTAAAAAAAAAAACAAAAAAACCCTTCACTCTTAAAGCTACTGTTAAAGAAAAAGATAAGTCACAGGCAAGGAGAATATATTCACAAAATATAAAACTAATAAAAATTAACTCCTATAACTTCATAATAATTCCAATAAAAATATAAGCAAAAATTTGAGCAAACACATCACTATATATATATGATTATATATATTATATATTATATATATATTATATAATATATATATATGATTGTCCAGTAAGCACATGAAAAGAATCTCAACATTGTGAGTCATCAAGAATTCAAATTAAACCACAGTGAGATTCCTCTGCACACTACTAGTATGACTGTATTTTAAAAGACTAGAATATGGGTTGGTGAGGATGTGGACCACCCAGAACTCTCATTCATTGCCAGTAAGCAGGTGTAACAGTCTGGCCCCTTTGGAAAACCGTTTGCTAATTTAAAAAAAGCAATTGAGTGCTTAATATGTGGCCAAGCCATTCCACTCCTAGGTATATACTCAAGAGAAATAGTTCATCTTTTGTTTATAATTTGTATATCTTTTGCAAGTAATATGACTCTTTGATACTTAATTTAGTATAAGCAGTTCAAACTTACATATTCATGCCCAAATATATCTTCAGACACATCTTGTTTAGACTACTTAATTTTTGTAAGAAGCTGTCATCCTTACCTTATATTTTTATATCTATTTAATATTTAAATATATTATACAAAAGATAGTAGGCAGTGTATATATATATAATTTTAAGAGTAATAAATACTAATTTGCCAACAACATAAAAAAGAGAAATAAAAACATACATAACACTATACTTGATTCATGATAGCCCAAAACTGGAAACACCCAAATGTTTATTAATAGG
This sequence comes from Kogia breviceps, assembly GCF_026419965.1. NCBI lineage: Eukaryota > Metazoa > Chordata > Mammalia > Artiodactyla > Physeteridae > Kogia > Kogia breviceps. The sequence continues at coordinate 112,998,289 of NC_081318.1, read as the reverse complement.
TGAGTGGATAAGTACATTTTGATACATATAATAGAACTGGACACTGTTTCCAAACGTAGTCTCAATACTATATATATATTCTATACACATTTGAATGCTACTCAGCAATAAAAAACAAACTACCGATCACAGCATGAATGAATCTCAAAAGCTCTGCTAAGAGAACAAAGCCAAACATAAAGAAACGTACGTTGTTTGATTTCTCTTGAGTGAAATTTAGAAAAAGGCTATCTATTCTGTTAGTCAGAGAACAGCATAGAGATTAACTGGAGCTTCGTGGGGAGTGTATTGACTGGGAAGGGGCACATGGGGGGATTTATGGAGTGAGGGAAATATTCCATATCTTGATTGTGGTGGTGATTCATAGCATTCATTACATAAAACTCATTGAACTGTATGCACACTTAAAACAGATTCTGTTTATTGGATGTAATTATACCTTAATAAAAGTGCTTAAGAAAATCAAAACATTTATGAATAATAGGTTTGAAAAGAATTAAGTTAAATGAAAGAAGTGAATATAATGTCATTGACTTTCCTGCACAGCCCTCACTTTGCAGAACACTGTCCAGCATCACAGACGTCTTGGTGGCTACTCAATATTCTGTATAACTCATCTTCATGAATACACCTCACTCAGGAGGTACTTGGTTTTTTTTTGTTTTTTTTTTTTGAAGTATAGTTGATTTACAATGTTGTGTCAAATGTTTGGATCTTAATCTTCTACTTTTCCAGCCTGGACTGATACCAATAACTACAAACTGCCTGACATCATGTTTTCCTCTGTTTTGTCTCTTCTCCCACCTCCTTTATGGTCACCATACACTTTGTAGCACATTTGAGTTGCCATAGACTTTAGTTATTTGACGTTCGTACTACTTGCTCTTTGGACATTGGCCTGGTTAGACTGCCACTTGGTCATGACTTCTTCTCTTTCCCCATGTAATTATTGTTCCTGCATGGATGAATATAGAACATCCAAATGATGATGATTCATTAGGGAAAAACAGTTATTATACAAATAATATTATTTAAAATATTAATCCGTAGAGTTCCATTATCTGCTTGCTACAGATTTGAATCAAAGAATACAGTTGAAAACGATGATAGAGACCACCTTATCCACTGAAACTCACTAAAAGCATTTGCTCTTTCTAATGACACCATAGAAAAAATACAACACTAGCAAAGGTGATGTCTGGTCCTTTAACGTGATTTTCCCTCACTAGTGATTTTATTTTATTATTATTATTTTTTTGCGGTACGCGGGCTTCTCACTGTTGTGGCCTCTCCCGTTGCGGAGCGCAGCCTCCGGACGCGCAGGCTCAGCGGCCACGGCTCACGGGCCCAGCCGCTCCGCGGCACGTGGGATCTTCCCGGGCCGGGGCACGAACCCGTGTCCCCTGCATCGGCAGGCGGACTCTCAACCACTGCGCCACCAGGGAAGCCCCTTACTCACTAGTGATTTTAAAGAATCAAATTCTATTTTTTCCTGACCAAGATCATTATCTGCTGCTAGAAATTAACTAAGGCCCCCATAGAAGTCAAAGCATAGCTCATTGAAAAACAGAACATGTGTGAAACTATTTCCTTAGAACAACACAGCTTAATTCTCTGTCTTAAGTGGCATCTGACTTGCACTTCTGACACAGACTTTCCCAGGTTGTGGGAATAGAAAGAGATAAAAGTATCTCAGCAATATTGAAAATCAGAGCTTAACATTCAATATCACTGTGAAGAATTTTTATTAACCACAAGGTCAAAAGATTTGACTTCAGGAGCATAATCAGTGGACTTCTCATGCCATGTCCTGGGAAATAGCAAGTCAATCTGTCCCTCTTTTATCTTTTATTAGTGTCTTTATGTGGTTCCGAAATGCAAGGTCTCCCTCTGTTGCAAGGCTGTACATTTTTTTTGAGGTGTCTGCAACAGTCTCCTTCCCTTCCTTCAGCTCTCCAGACATGTGTGTCTGGATGTGTGCTCACACACGTCTTGGTGTGTGATTGTGAAGAGGGGAAATGATAGTTCTCACTCTGCCTTGGGACAGTGGTTCAAAAGGTTGGAGGTCCCAGAGCACAGCCTCTGACTTTGTAGAGAAAGTTGGGGGGGGGTGTTCTACCCAAGTGCACAGTACGGAAGGACAAGCACAGAGCTGTTGGCACGTTCCCCGAGATGAGGCCTTCTCCCATCCTTCAAACACAGCCGTGGACATGCTAAAGACAGGGATACTTGAAAGACATAACCCACCTGGCCTGCTCTCAAATTAGGCATTATGTAATTAAATAAGTAGTAGAAATAGTATTGCAGATAGCAATAAATCACATAACATCCTGAAACTTCAGTCCTCATTTCCCTCTGTTCCCTCATTTGAGGAGTTGGGAGTTGACAATTTCCTACCCTCCCCTCAAAACTTATTTCTCTTCGGGGATGACCAGGCGAAGGACTCCTTTGGGTCAGACCTTCCCCCTTTTGGGTCAGACCTCAGAAATATTCCTGATCTCTCTCCTGTGCTCCTGTGCACAAGCACCACTCTTCACTCCATCCTTTGAAATATTTATCCGCCAAGGCTGGTGACAGAATGTAACACATCCCCTACTCTCTCCACCATTGGAGATGGCACCCACATTTGCCCACCTAGGACGATTGAAAATAAAGGTACTTTGCCCATTTTTCCCAGGGAACCAGACAGTGAAAATAGAAAGAATAGATAGATATAAAGAAAGGATAGATAATATATAAAGCATAAAAAATAGATTTCTAAGATATTAACCCTGGTCAATTTTTCCAACATTAATCTTAATTGACCATGGTTAGTCTTGTTCTTAGGTTGGAATCTAAACCCTGAGGGAAGGACTTCTCATCACATCCACCGTCCATAACCCACAAGCAGAAGGTCCTTCCGCTCAGCCCTCGAACTTACATCAGAGGCTGGCACAACACTTACAGCCCTTGGGGAACCCACTTATCTCATGACAGGAGCCAAAATATCTGGTTCTGGAAGATCCAAGCAAAAGGTCCACCAGGATCCATTCCTTTGTCATCTCCACCTAGTGCTGCTCTGACATCAGCTACTGGAAACCCAGTTTGGATTAATATTTAAGTTCTGTGTTTTCATTTATTTCTTCTTGGCTCCTGAGGAAAACCTTTTTGGATTCTGACATCCAGCACTTGGTGAGATTGTGTAGCACAGGGTCCAGGGAAATCCCACGATGCCAACGTGGGGGAAGGGGTGCAGTCACCGGGCACTCTATGACATCAGCGTTTTGCTGCCTCTGCTCCTTATCCTGCAGCACTAATCAGCCACCGAAAGGTCCCTTTGTGGCAACAACAAGAATTGAAAATAGAGATGAAAGGAAGGCAGCATTGACCACACTGAGGTTAAATAAAGGACGCTCAAAAATTGTTCTTTTGGTCCTTTCAACTATCCAATGTACTCTGTACTCCAATACGAATAAAATCTTAGGGAACAGGTTAAAAAATGATCTCTTTAGATATCAGTTTTCTCTTTGAAAAATAGAAAGATGTAAGAAGATATATATTTCCCCACTGGACCTGTCAGATGTTGGACCTTCTAAGTCTGAAGGCAACAAAGGGATGGAGGGAATTGATGACCCCATGTCCCCGGGTTTAGCTCACACTGTACAAATGTAGAATCACTGGATGGCTTGGATCACACAGAAGCAGCTGTTATTTTGGCAAAGCTACACAAAACACCTATTCAAGATGTTTCCCAAAGCAATGTTTCCAGGGATAGCTTTAACACATAAGGGAAGAGAGCGATTAGGACCCTGGGTGGTAACTTTATCAGACTGACAGGAAACTCTCACCCCTGCTCTTGCTGGCTCATAAGACTTACAACTCTCTTCTGATAAGAGCAGAGAGTATCTGAGAGGGTCTTGGTGACTGAAGTCTTCAAACTCAGGAATTTAAAGTAAGTGACTGAAAACTGGCAGCTTACTGCACATCGCCAAATGGTGTTGATTTGTGTGTGTGTGTGTGTGTGTGTGTGTGTGTGTGTGAAAAGTTCTATTGACATTTAATTCACATATAAAATTCCCCCACTGAGGAGAAAAGGGAACCCTCATACACTGTTGGTGGGCATGTAAACTGATACAGCCACTATGGAGAACAGTATGGAGGTTCCGTTAAAAACTAAAAATAGAACAACCATAGGACCCAGCAATCCCACTATTGGGCATATACCCTGAGAAAACCATAATTCAAAAAGAGTCATGTACCACAACGTTCATTGCAGCTCTATTTACAGTAGCCAGGACATGGAAGCAACCTAAGTGTCCATTGACAGAGGAATGGATAAAGAAGATGTGGCACATATATACAATGGAATAATTACTCAGCCATAAAAAGAAACGAAACTGAGTTATTTGTATTGAGGTGGATGGACCTAGAGTCTGTCCTACAGAGTGAAGTAAGTCAGAAAGAGAAAAACAAATACCATATGCTAACACATATATATGGAATCTAAAAAAAAAAAAAAAAGATCATGAAGAACCTAGGGTCAAGACGGGAATACAGATGGAGACCTACTAGAGAGTGGACTTGAGGACATGAGGAGGGGGAAGGGGACGTGGGGTCACGGGCTCTGGAGCGAAGGCTCAGTAGTTGTGACTCACGGGCCTAGTTGCTCCGTGGCATGTGGGATCCTCCCAGACCTGGGCTCGAACCCGTGTCCCCTGCATTAGCAAGCGGATTCTCAACCACTGCACCACCAGGGAAGCCCCTGCTGATGGGTTTTATGAGGACCCCTAGGCCTTGCCCTGGAGAGATTTCAAGGCTGCTGTTTGTCACGACTGCCATGACTTTGAGGAGGGGGTGGAAGGAGCTGAAGCTGCAGAGCTGCGCCCCTGCTGTTCTTACCCAGGTGATGCAGTTTTCCCAAAGTGAAGGCCCTTCAGATTGTTTCCGGCCAGTGGCTAATTCTGAGAGTGCTGAATAAAGTTAATTTTTATGCTTTCTGACAATATTCATTGCTTTTATAGGAAGAACAGATTTCTGTAAGTCCTCACACCACCATTCTGGAAGGCTTGCCCAGTTCTGGCGTTTCTTGCCTATGTAATTTAATGTGAAAATAATTAAACTTGAGAAGACCCAGCAGATGCAGAAGAAATCTCAGCAGTTTTTTGACATTTGGAAAAGAATATAAAGTGTTGATTTTTAATATCTTCATGTATAACATAGGGAAAGGATGGCTAATTGAAAATATTTTTGTGAAGATTAAATAATTCTCTGCAGATGAAGTGTTCGGCATAGAAATTCAGTGGGTCTGATGTGCGTATAAGGAGAAGTGCATGGTAAGGATGAGGCCAGAAGTAGAAAAAAAGTGGCCACGTTGAGGGGTCTTCAGGGGCTTGAGGAGCCAGTAAATTTTATGATGCAGAGACAGAATATTAGCACATTTGTGCTAAAGAGAGAGTATTCTATTTGCAGTATAATATTTGCAAAATTATCACTTTGTCAAAAAAGTGTTTCTAAAACAATGAAGAACATTAAAATTATAAATTTGGGCTAAGATTACCACAAGATCATTCCTAGTCAAGAGAAGTTACAGAAATTCAGCTGAAAGCGGAGCAGAAACAACAAAATTAATAGACAGCTGGAAAAAAAAATTCTTAAAGACCTGAGCATGTCTAATGTGTCTTTTAAAAAAGCAATTAGTGGCTTTTAAAAAATGAGGGAAAAATCATTGGGAAAAAGAGATCAAATTACCTTAGTACTCAAGATGGTTCACGCCAAGTATGATCCTTAAATTTTAGGGAAAGTGAGTACCAAAAAAAAAAAAAAAAAAAAAAAAAAACCCACCCTGTTACTGAAGATAAGCTTTACTATAGAAAAGAAAACTGGGAAAGAAAACAAATTTCAGAGGTAGGAAGCACCCAAAAGTGTCATTATGATGGCGCAAAAGATGAAACATAGAGAGAAGTCGGAGGTCCCTCAAAAATGTAACATCGAGATGCTAGACTCGCTCACATTAGGAATATTTTTTAAAGATGGACACATATACGCACTACTATGTACAGAATAATGACGCATAAGGACCTGCTGTGTGGTGCAGGGTGACCTGTATATGAGAAGAATATAAACGGGAGTGGTTGTATGTACGTGTATGGCTGATTCACTTTGCTGTGCGCCTGAAACTAGAATAGCATTGTAAATCAACTCGACTCCAATGAAACTGTTTTAAAAAGAGTATGAGCCCTGCACCCAGACTTGATGAATCCAAATCCTGGCTAGATCTACCACCTTATAGCTCTATAACTTCAGGAAAGATAAATGAAATCCTGGGCCTCAATGTCTGTCTGTAAAATGGAGATGAAAATAATCCCTATGTTTTTGGCTTGTCATGAGAGTTAAACAGGATGGTATACATAACGAACTTTCAATAACCAAAAAAAATCTTTAAAAAAAGATGTATCTCTTAGTGGGATTTTTTTTTTTTTTTTTTTTCGCGGTATGCGGGCCTCTCACTGTTGTGGCCTCTCCCGTTGCGGAGCACAGGCTCCGGACGCGCAGGCGCAGCGGCCACGGCTCACGGGCCCAGCCGCTCCGCGGCATGTGGGATCTTCCCGGACCGGGGCACGAACCCGTGTCCCCTGCATCGGCAGGCAGACTCTCAACCACTGCGCCACCAAGGAAGCCCTTAGTGGGATTTTTTAAAAAGAATAATCCAGGTGGCATTAAAGAATTGTGAATAGACTTTATGAATACTTGAAAGCCATAAAGAAACAGTCTTATAAAATTTCCAGGAATGACAAAATGATCTGTTAGTTTTAACAAGCGCAGAACAATGGTCCACTGCTTATAAACGATGTTTCAACATTAGTAACAATAGTCACCGTAGTGACTGCTTGGTCACGACTGAGGTGCTACGCTGACCGCTTGTGTGATAATACTAGTAATAAAAATGAAGACTGTGACCGATAGAGAGGGAGATAAAATTATGGCTTCACCATAAATAAGACTATAGAACAGATCATTAATAAAATGTGTGAGCCACTTAGGGTAGGACAAATTGATCATCCAGAAGTGGTTTGAGTTCCCTAAATCTCTATCAGATGAAACTCATCTCCCCTTGCAAAGGAGACTATCACAGAAGAAAGAGGAAATTTGCAGAAGAGCATAATTTCCCTGGAAACTGGTATGCATCGTGGAGAGTTTTCAAATGTGATACCTTCATGACAAGGCTCCTTAAAGGTCAGAAATAATCATACATTGGTCACCGGAACCTTTTTTAAATCATAGTCTGCGTGGTGATTGTTTAAAGCTGTAGTATATGATATTGAAAGTACTAATGGAGGTAAAAGTGTATATGTGGCCTTCAAACTTTAAAAATGAAGCATGCCTTTTCACAGATTGGAGCATCTATCTCGTGTGTCTCCCTGCAATAAAATATTACAATGATTGCAAAATGCATAAATCTGCACCCAAAGGACCACATCAAGAGAAAGCTCCAAAAGTAGATAGTCTCTTCTTTTCTTCTCTAACAGAAGAAGTGTCCTCTTGCATACGCCATGGGTGAGTGCTTCACCAGCCACGCATTTTGAAAATTGCTTTGGCTTATATGACCATGAAAGTTCCTTCCATGTTTGAGATTGCAAATGATTATTGCTAAAAAATGCAGTATGTTTATTTATAACTCTTTCCTTTTTCTTGAATTTTAATACTCTTAAGAACTAGAACAGTGTTCTGAAACCCTTTGAAAATCCTAGCACCTCAATCAGGTAATGCACTGTGCGGTAGCTTCATACATATTTATTGACCGACTGACTGACTGGAGAGAGGAGTAAAATACAGGAGAATCCTTACACAGTCTGCCAGCTATGTTTGCTCTTGACTCAGAATCACTGGGAAACACATGGAAAGATGCCTGCATCAGTGGCCGTTGACCTGACTGGGAGTTCAGTCCCTCCGTGTCCAAACGTCATCAGCATGCCATCCAAATGGCATTTATTGAAGTTTGCCAGCTTCGTGGCTGATGTCTGTCTCCTGCTCGTCCAGAGTCATGGTCCCCTCCCCCTTCCCCTTCACTGGGCCCCCTGCCCCCGGAGGCAAGCCTCCTTTGTCCCCACAAAGAGACCTTTGCATTCCCTTCCTTCCCCGAAGTGCAGTTCTCATACATGACAGATTTCTTTTCTTTCTAATTTGAATCTGAGTTATCTCTTCATCACATACATAAACTGACACCATGAAAAATGTAGCTAGCTTGGCAGCAAGAAGCAGCAGAAAGGAAGTTTTACTGATATGGTCATGATTCTGGCATGCTGATTTCTAAACTTTGACCTATTAATTTTAGGTGAGCCTAGAATCCTAGGCACTGGACCTGAGTGGAGAGTCTGTTCTGACTGTCTTCAGTAGGGGGGCTGAAGAGGGCTGTATCACCGGTGGTGTGCATATCCACGCACCTAACAAGAATACCTACTATGTGTGAGTGTGTGTTCCTTCTCTCCTCCTCTCCTTCTTGTTGTAAACACCATATTTTCTTCACTGAATTGGCTTTGGACATTTATCAAAGCTCAACTGTCCATACATGTGAGTTTACATACGGACACTCTCTCTATTCTATTCCATTAATCTGTTTGTTTCTCATTATAAAAATGCTACATTGTCTTTCTCACTGTAAATCTGTAATAAGTCTTGACATCACACTAATAATAACAGTCATCTTGGAAGATTATAATGACCATGTGTAAACAAGAAGCAAATATGGAAATAGTGAAGGCACATAGAGGGATTCTGTATTCAATCTGTGAAGCCCAGAGTGTGAGTCTAGGTGTCCTTCCCTGAGTTTCTTTCCTTGGATCCTTGGGACTCAGTCCACTGTCTCCATAGAAAAGCACCTCTTTTTATTGCTATTTGCAAACACAGAAACAGATGAAACATACAAAAAAATAAATAAATAAAGCTATGAATTGTGTTCTGGAGGGCCGGTAAAGTTTCCAAGCTTCCCAACTATTGCTCTAATCAAGTGCTGAAACTCTAGCCCACGATGGTGACTGGAAATTCCACAAGGACTTTACCTGCAGATTTATCCTCCTGAGGTTGGGACCCTCACAAACACCAGCTCCCTCTCCAGGTTCCCCCCACTTTTCATCACTTCTGTATTCACGTTTTGTTTAGTTGCCCTTTTTCTCATTTTCTGAATTACAAGTTTAATAGAGGGCTCCTTCTTTGAGCAGTACTCTACGTAGACTCCTTCCCCTTTTCTCATTGAATTATAATTTAAATTAAGTTATAATTATAATTTAGCCCCTCTTAGCTTCCGCATTGCAGTGTAGAGATAAGTACATGCCCTCTTGTTGCCCAGCCTAGTGGATGGACAGGCACTTAGATAGGTGGTTTTAGGGCAGGAAAGGATACATAGGACCACAAAGATGGAGCAATGAAATATGTTCTGGAAAGTCTGTGAAGGAAGGATAAAATCTGAGCAAGACTCTGAAGAATGAATAACACTGTAACCAGTGGTACCTCAACCTGAGTTATCAAATTCAATTCACTTCAACACACATACATGGGGTGAACATCATGTAGAGGCATGAGGTGGGTCTGGAGGAACAGGAGGAGATCACACAGGTTTACCCCCTTCACCAAGTCATACAGACCAACATGGGAGGTCTCCACTACATCCCAGGAAGTAGGGAGTGAGAGGTCACTTAGAAAGGCACGCTACGGTAATTTAGGTCTTTAGGAAGTCCTAAAACATGACATTTAGGATGAAACCTAAAGAGTGAATAACAGATAGGTAATTATGGGGTGGGCAGGTGAAGTGCTAGTGGAAGGAGTGTGAGAAACGCTGATGTCACGAGGAGGAAGGCATTATGGAGAAAAATAAAGAATTTCAGTACTTCTGTGATATAAAGGATATAAACCTCACCAGGACAAATAAGTAGATATGAATTCTTTTTTTTTTTTTTTTTTTTGGTCACTCTGCACAGCATGTGAGATCTTAGTTCCCCCACCAGGGATCGAACTTGTGCCCCTTGCATAGGAAGCGTAGAGTCTTAACCACTGGACAGCCAGGAAGTCCCAGGAATTCTGATGTAGTTAGCATCACTGGCTGTTTATGAATTGACTCTTGGAGGCTGGAAATTCTTTCAGTGTGCTGATGGAAACTCCCATGTCATGATTTGTGAGGCTATGACTAGACATTGTATATTATTATTGCTATTATTATTATTATTACTTGAGTACTTGAGTTAACCTTCATGGAGAATCACTATGTTCCAGGCAGTTCACTAAGCCCTTTGCCTATGTCACCTCATGGACCACACATATAAAAGTTCTGTGGTTCGATGCCTTCCTTCTATCATAGAAGGAACTCAGATTCACAGCTGGAAATGCCCAAGTTCACTCTATACCTGATGGGGCTATCTGCGTGGCTTCCAAGGAGCTTCTATTAGCCTTGGTATTGGGTTGGCCAAAAAGTTCATTCGGGGTTTTTTTTGGTGAGATTGCTCTAGTAGCACTTAGTTGTCTTTTACTTCGTTTGAAATAATCTTGTTACATTGTATTGTGACAGCTGTCATACTAGCGTGCATTAAAAAAAAAATTTATCAAAGTTGGTGCATTTTTGTGTAGACGTTTTAATATTGAAGATGGAAGAAAAAAAGCAACATTTTAGGCATATTATGCTTTATTATTTCAAGAAGGGTAAAAACACAACTGAAATGTAAGAAAAGATTTGTGCAGTGTTTGGAGAAGGTGCTGCGACTGATCGAATGTATCAAAAGTGCTTTGCAAAGTTTCGTGCTGGAGATTTCTCGCTGGACGATGCTCCATGGTCGTGTAGACTAGTTGAAGTTGATAGCGATCAAATCGAGACATGGAGAACAATCAACGTTATACCACGCGGGAGATCGCCGACATACTCAGAATATCCAAATCAAGCAATGAAAATCATTTGCACCAGATTGGTTATGTTCATGGCTTTGGTGTTTGCGTTCCACATAAGTTCAGTGAAAAAACCCTTCTTGACTGTATTTCCGCATGTGATTCTCTACTTAAACATAATGAAAACATTCCGTTTTTAAAAACAAATTGTGACAGGTGATGAAAAGTGGATACTGTACAATAATGTGGAATGGAAGAGATCGTGGGGGAAGTGAAATGAACCAACCACACCAAAAGCCGGTCTTCATCTAAAGAAGGTGATGTTGTGTACATGGTGGGGTTGGAAGAAAGTCCTCTATGACGAGCTCCTTCCAGAAAACCAAACGATTAATTCCAACAACTACTGCTTCCAATTAGATCAACTGAAGTAACACTCGACAAAAAGCGTCCAGAATTAGTCTACAGAAAACGCACCATCTTCCATCAGGATAACACAAGACCGCATGTTTCTTTGATGACCAGGCAAAAACTGTTAGAGCTTGGCTGGGAAGTTCTGATTCACCCTCTGTATTCAGACATTGCACCTTTGGATTTCTGTTTATTTCGGTCTTTACAAATTGGTCTTAATGGAAAAAAATTTTAATTCCCTGGGAGACTTTAAAAGGCACCTGGAACAGTTCTTTGCTCAAAAAGATAAAAAGTTTTGGGAAGATGGAATTCTGAAGTTGCCTGAAAAATGACAGAAGATAGTGGAGCAAAAGGGCGAATAAGGTATTCAATAAAGTTCTTGGTGAAAATGAAAAATGTACCTTTTATTTTTACTTAAAAAACCAAAGGAACTTTTTGGTCAATCCCAGTATTTAACTGGCTCTCCGTGACTGCTGATGGCCCCAGGGTGGCAGAGCGAGGGCAACACCCTTCGTGTTGGTCCCGACTGGACCCTCTCCTCTGCATACCATGCTTCTCACCCTACTCAGTTTGGCCAATCCGAGGATGCCTTTGGCTGTGATCTGTTTTCATGGTAATACACCATCTCTACCCTGAGCAACAGACACCAATATTAACTCGGACACCACTTTCTTCGTCCAGTGACTTAAAGAGAGGACATTCACTAATATTATATAATTCTATTATTATTATTAAAGGAGGAGTTGGAGATTTCCGGAATGCACGGTGAATGACTCGGCATCCGGACGCTGCTGTGCACACAGCTCATCACTTCTTCTCATCACCGTGTGAGCTGAGTCATTCTTCACACACCTGAGGTCATCATCTGATCCTGAGTTAAAGGACCCCTCTAGGTAGGATTAAATTGAGATATTAGGACAGGAAGTCTTGGTGGAGATTTCAGTCCCTGGGGTGAACAAAGCCAGTTTAGCAAAATTCTCTTTCGGAACATTGTGCATGAGGCCCATTTCTAGCCAGGTGCGCTGTGCTTTCAAGCCCCTGCTCCAGTGTCATCCAGCTCAGAGCAGCTGCGGCTCCACGGGGGCTTAGGAGCATTTCCACAGCCGTCAGTTTTATTTGTGCCAGGACAGATCACTGCCTGATTTGTCCCCTCTTCTGAGTAATATTCAAGACCTGCTCCAAGACTCTGAAATAAACATTAAAGGTAAAAGGGATTTTTTGAAACGGTAGTCAGGTCCTCCTTCATTTCTTTGACAGGTTAAAAATCCATGCTTATCCTTTTAGAGTGTATATATCACAGATGCAGAGAGAGCAAAAGAAGAAGAGTTTTAAATGCTTTCTGATGATGGAACGTATAATTTCCCATTTCTTCTTTTAGCAAATGATGAAGCATGCAGGTGACCACCTTTGCAGTATTTTCTATAATATTTCAAACGGCTATCCATTGGCTGTGTGATAAATGGAAAGGGAAACAGCTACCTCACAATTTTTCTCCTTGTTACCTCTAAGAAATTCCAATAATCACTTGAAAATAGGTGACATGGTAATTGCTACCCTGAAGTTATTTGTTCCAATTTCTTTGCTTAGTGATGTGGTCCCCTAACTAAAAATATTTTGATGTTTGTTCTTCTGTTTCTATTATTTCATATGAATACTCTTCCCCAAATTTCCATGTGATAAGTGCATGTCCCTACTTTTCTAAAAGTAAACAATATTGGATAGTTAGTGAGAACACATTAGCAAAAAATTATTAGTCATCACATAGATTTATGAAGAGAGAAAATTAAACAATGTTTGGTATAATGATTTTAATAGCTTTTTCTCTGACAAGCTCATTTCTATCACAAAAGAAAGAAACAAACAAAACCCATGCAATGAGCAGCTACTTTAGAAAGAAGGCTTCTTCTTAGGTATTGTGGAAACTCTGAACGGAACCTTCCCTTCAGGGCAAATGTATATGCTTTAAAGGAAGTAATAACATCAAACAGGTTGTTCTGAATCTGCCATTTTGAGTCAGTAAGTTTTATCCAAGGATAGAGTTGTTCGATTGTGTTGTGGTGGTAGTGGTAAAAATACACATGACATAAAATTTACCATTTTCACTATTTTTAAGTGTACAGTTCAGTGGCATTAAGTATGTTCGTTCATGTTGCTTCACCACCACCATCCGTCTCTAGAACCTTCCATCTTCTCAAGTTAAAACTCTGCCCACATCACCCCCTATCCTGCCACAACTCCATTCTATTTTCTGTCTCTGTGTTTCAGACTGCTCCAGGGGTCTCCTCTTGGTGGAATCGTACAGTTTTCATCCTTTTGTGACCAGCTTATTTCACTTAGCATAATGCCCTCAAGGTCTTGACAAGGTTTTAACACCCCAATGATCAACATTCTACCATTCTTGTTTCACCTCCATCAGTTCCCACCCACCACACCAAAGGGACATTTTAACACATCTTTTTTTTTTCACCATGTCCTGGCAAATGGCACCTGTCAAACATAAATTAAATTTCTTTGTTCTGTTGCGAAGTTAACATTTGCAAAAGATGCCCCCATTCATTTTTCAGTTCCTAATCGTAACCCTAATTATGGGGAAATTTACTTTCTGAGTTATACATCTTTCTGTTGTTTGAAACTTTCACAAGACTACTTGTATTTGTTTATTCTGTGGTACTAGTTATCAGTAGAGGATGTAAATTGTGTTTTGCAATGGTTTTGCAATGGTTTCAGTTCCAATAGATGCTGTGGAATTCACTTATTTCACCTTGCACCTCTTCAAGAATTCAGTGTCTAGAAATTCATATCATGGCTCAGATATAGGTTAACTTTCTCTCAACCTGTTGGGCTTTAAAATTTAGGTCTGTCCAAGGCTGTGTCCAGCTGGGTGGATTGTGCTCCTCTGGCCTTCTGAGATGACTTCCAAGAGTAGGTTATCAGGGAGCAGCTGTGGACAGAGTTCTCTGAGATGCAGGGAGCCCTGAGCCTTTTCCCGGCATTCAGACACTCCTGGAGTCGTTGCCAACATTCTCCAGCTTTTCCTGATGAGACAACAGATCCACTGACATCTGGGTTCTTTCCCAGAAGGGAGATGGCTTTGTCTCACTTTTTAAGAATCTTCCATTTTTCCTCTTCATTGATCTTCTTAGGAGTTTCTATCTTTCATGGTGTTCTTTGTATTAAAAGCTGAGGTTGTAGAAAGACACCCTGTTTCTTGGCTTCTCACAGTCACCAGCCTCTCAATACTTTCCATGTTTAAAGGGCACTGTTGTTGGCAATTGTCTTCTTGTACTTTTCCCCTATGCTCTTGTCCACAGCAAACATGACCAGGTTTTCAGTGGCAATAATGTCAAGAGTGTCCAGAGCCTGTTCTCATGAACCTAAAAGTATTTGTCAGTATGACAATTAGTCTGAAGTTCTGTGTCTTTCTGATAGTAATAAAGGTACGATGCTTCTTCACAATAGGCCTAAATTCATACCAAGAGGTTAAGGTGTGACATTTCAGGTTTGTCCCTGAGGAAGGTGGCTGTCTGGATAGTGAGGGTCCCATGAAGGCTGGGCTCTTATTTAGTTCCTTGCCTTTGAAGTCTTGCCTGCAGAAAACTTTAAATCTTGGAGGTGTAGTCAGAGTCACTAATAGGACAGAGCCATGGCTTTGACCCTGGTCTGGCTTAGTATTAACTAAAGGGCCTTGTCCACTGGGAAAACATCAGAATTCAGTGTTTCAGAAAGAGCCTGGGTAGTGATAAAAGTATAGACATTAATCTCTGACTATCTAACTCATTTCTACTCTGAGTGCTGGAAGAAAGAATGTGTTTGCCTGGTTCAAATATGATGGAATTCTCTTGTTCTTACTGAAATTCTTTTAAAAATTGTGCTTGAAATCGGTTGCCATAGCTTCTCTATCTAGCTGGGTGTTCCCGTGCCACCACTCAGTGAAATGGGTGTCCCAATTGTAGACTTGAGATTCGAAATTTAATATTCCACAAAGAGTAGGCATTCAGCTGAAGTGCCAACTACAACACCAAGTTCTAAAGATTTCTCCCCAAACAGAATTTCTCTCTCAATCGATAAACCATAGCAGTGGCTGCCACTTTCACATCCTGGCAGCCTCCTACTCAAGTACAGATGATGACAAGATCAATGTTATTATGGATCAAGGCTAAGGGAATGGGTCTCAATTCTGCCACTTGGCAACAGTGTGACCTTCAATAGGTCACCTCACTCCTCTGAACTTGTTTATCTGTAAAATGGAAACAATAATACACAATTCACAATTTTCCTGTGAGGAGTAAAATCAGAGGCAGTCTGATGTGGAAAGTTGTGGTATCTCTTATTTACCATGAATTCATAGTGGTATTGTTTAAACAAAGAAATCTCTTGAAAAGTAAAAACTGATTATTCTGCTCCTAGATCTTCCACTGCTAAAGCAAAACCAAATCTTTATTTTACGTTTGTTAAGTTTGTTGTTGAATATATTGTAAGATCAATGGAATTGGAATATATATGTTAAAATATATTTATAGTCTTTGTGATGTCACATATTTTATTTAACATGTAAATATATCATACTATAATTATAGTATATAGTAGTATATTTTGTGCATTATATCCTATTATAATTTACATTGCTTTAACAGATTATATTATAAGATTATTAAAAATTTATACAATTTCTCTCTTTAATTTCCTAAATTATTCTATTTTGAATACATTCTTATAAAGTTATCCATGTGAAAATGTTACTGTTAAAGTAACTTTAGTAAAATCTTCAGCTGACTGCCAGTGTTAAAGTGTTAAGCTGATTTAAACTAGCTGTGTTTTATTTTCTCTAATAAGAGACAGTTATTACTGGATGAAATGTCCAACCCCTAGCATCAGTTTCTTGTCTTTCTAAACTGTGAGATACTGCCACTCATCTGGACAAGTAAAAATGGTCCAGTTTTGAAGAGTTCATGTCAGAGGGGCTAGCGCTCCTTGAAGAGGGGTGAAACTTCCTCCCCTAAATTTAATATGATCACCACTACCATAGAGATTACTTCCTATCATTCAAAAACTAGATTTCCTATCCTGTTCAGTTAATCATATAAGCTATGTGATTAACTAGCTTGGTATGAAACTTTTTCTTCTTCTGATACTAGCTTTAAATATATTTTTGATTGCTCACCTAGAAATTATAACAGGAATGCTTAACATGTCAAATTATAAATGGAATCAATGCCTTTTCCCTCTGTAAATATGACCAAAAACTATAAAGAATATAGGAGAAATTTATTTCTGATTATGCTCTTCTCTCTACTTGTAAGTAACTGCCTTTTTCTTTAATTCTAAAGATATTATTTTTTATTTATTCCATTTAATTTCTTTACTTTCCTTCTGGAATTCATTGTAGAGGTATCCTCAAGCTTTTTGCTTTATCCTCCAGGTTTCTTAATCCCTCTTTCATATTTTCCATTTTTTTTATCTCTATAGGGGTTATTTCTCCTCATCTATCATCCAGTTCATGAATTCTCTCTGCAGCTGTGTTAAATCTGCTAGTGTACCTAATATCTAGGTATTTTGAATTTCAATTATTGCACTTTTTCAACTATAGATATTCTCTAGAGTTCTTTTAAAAATATGTTAGGTGATCTTAATAGTTTTATGTTTCCTGTAGACATGCTGAACATCTCTTTTGTTTATTCAAAGAGTGTTAGCATATTGTTCTATCATTACGATCTGTTTATTCATTTTGCTGATTTATTTCCTGACTTATTTTGCTGAACCCCATCTTGCTCTTATCCTCATGGCTGATTTTTACTACTGCGTCCTGCAGACTTGCTCTCAGATCAGTCACAGTGCTCCTTGATGTCCTCAGAGTCTCTGGCATCATTGGGTCATCACCACTATTTCCTTGACTTATACAGTAACTTAGGCTTACATTTGCCCATCCCAGTTTACCAACCATACCGATGAGAATTATTTTTTCAGTATAAGCCTGATCACCCGTCTGCTTTCCTGAGCACATCGGTGGTCCTCATAATGTATCCAGCAGGGTTAATCAACATGCCTTGCGATCTGAGCCCCCACTTGTAGTTCCAGCTTCGTGTCCTTCATCAACACTGGCTGCAGCTTCCCAAGCTCCTGGACGGTCCCTGAACACACTGACACATGCTCTCGCTATCTCTTGCCTTTACATTACATTTTTATCTCTGCTAGAAGGAAGGTAATTCTTTCTCTTTCATACCTGGGAAGCTCTCACACATCCTTCAGGATTTACCTTGCAGGACCTCTGTTTATTTGTTCCTGATCTTCTCCACAAGGCAACTTAGTTACATGCTCTTTTGTCTGTTCCCCCTGCCCAAAGAATCACACATGCGCACACACACAAACTCACACACATCTATGTATATGTGTGTGTGTGTGTATATATATATATATATATATATATATATGCATATATATGCTATGCTTCACTTTTCCTTGAACATCTTCCCTGATAGACTAAGTGCAAAGGCCATTCCCTTCACATCTGTGTCTCTAGGTAGCATGTGATGCTGAAAGATAACATAAGCACTGGATAAATGTTGAAAGAAAGAATATATTTAGAATGTGTATCACAGGAAAGATAATTTAGGAGTTTCTGAAATTTGTCTTTAAATGTACAAAGGACTTATTTGAGGGGGAAGAAAAAGAGATTCTACCATTCTGTGGTAGAATTAGGACAAGTGGTGGGGATGTCAAAGAAATAATTTTATCCTAAGGTAAGAAAAACATTTCAAATAATAAGCACTGTCCAGGAGTAGAATGTGCCAGTTCCTAAAGTTCTGAGTTCCTTATATCCAGTGTAAAATTGAGGATGAACTGGTGATCTTCAGTGGCTATTATAAAAGAGAACTCTACTTCTGTAGGAAACTGTTCTAAGCGGTCTTTGGGGTACTGTCTAGCTCTTAAGAACATGTGAGTCCCTGTACATGGGAAGCAAGAAAAATGTTTTAAGGTTAAAAACAAATGTTTTCAGAAGCAAGATGACTTTTCCCCTTCCCCCAAAGCTTTTTTCTTTGTTTTTCACAAAGAAAACCTGAATATTAGTCTGATATATCAAAAGACATTACATTAAAACCATCTTCTCTCTGAGTGTGATTAGAGAAAATTCACCCCTGCCCTAGTTTCCTTTGGCTTTAAAATACATCGTCTTCTAAGGGGCAAGACATTTTGTGACTAATATGCAGACATAGTAAGTCTAAAATGTCAAACAAAAGGATGTGAGAGCAGCTTCTCATCTTAAACATTTCAGGGGCTGGAAAAGAGAGCCATTCCCCCCCCCCCATTTTTCTTCATTTTTAAAAAAATTGAAGTATAGTTGATTTACAATGTCTTGATAATTACATCTGTGACTGAGCAACTTGAGGTCAGAATCTTTTATTCATCTTCTTTATATTTGTAATGCCCAATATAATGCCTGGCATAAAAAAAGCATTCCTCTCCCGTTGCGGAGCACAGGCTCCGGACGCGCAGGCTCAGCGGCCATGGCTCACGGGCCCAGCCGCTCCGCGGCACGTGGGATCTTCCCGGACCGGGGCACGAACTCGCGTCCCCTGCATCGGCAGGCGTACTCTTAACCACTGCGCCACCAGGGAAGCCCAATTCTTAATAAATGTTGAATGCAGGAATAAATAGGGAGTCTGGGACCATACTGCCCTTTTACACTCATCTGGGGCTGTTGAGACACAGGCTTGTCAACTTTAAAAGATAGTTTTCCAAGGGCGTCCTGCTATTCCCTGTGATACACACACAAGGTTAGGTTGACAACAGCTTAACTTTGCAAAGCTATGCTTGTTCAAGTCTGAGCCATTTCACCACACATATTTCCATCTTCAAGAGAGCCATTTTTAATGAGAAATGCACCAAAAGCTGCATAGGCATTATACAGATGGAACAGAGCTTGGCAGTTACGATGGTGGTTCCAGGCAGAAAGGGATAAGACTTTACACTTAGCTAAAGAAAATGGCATTCCTAAAGGTCAAGGATAAATATGTATGGAGGAGAGGAAAGAATAATAATTAGAGCTCACTCATTCTGATATGAATATATTTTGCATATGAAACTGTTGTTCTTTGAAATGCTATGATTTCCATTAGCAGAATATATCAATTTGTCAGCTGTCATTTATTTTATGTATAACTGATTCACCTTGACGTACAGCATAAACTAACACAACATTGTAAATCAACTATACTCCAATAAAGATTTTTTTAAAAAGGGAAATAGACACAGGACCCAATATGGGATTTGACTTTAGTAACATGTGTTAGCAAATGGAAGATGACACTGCTGGTGTCATCTGGTGTGATGGCCGTGGACTTGAGGAGCTGTCGATCTGTGGTCCAGCCCCTGCAACCATGAGGTGGGATTGTCCCGGAGGACCAGGCAGCTCTAGCTCTTGCTCGGCAAGGTGGGTGCTTCGTATCCCCTTTCCATTTGCTGAGTCTAGTGTCACATCACTCTTCATTACTGCAGAGAGATGTGCACGGTGTCTGGTTGAGATCTCCTCCATCTCAAAAGGACTCCCGGGAATCTTCACCTATATAAAGACTCCTGTTCCCAGCGGTACTGGTAATGAGGAAAAAATGCCATGGACATAGTGAAAAAATAGAGCAATGTCATCTTTGTAATCCCAGGCTCCACGCCCAAGTATTCCCAGTGATTCGCTTTGTGAGCTAAAGATGAGTTCACAGAATTTAGGCATATGTGGCGACAAGAGTGAAGACGTCCATGGAGTCAAATGCGAATCGCGTTTATTTCTTCCTCCTGAGAGGGAGACGGCTAGGACAGCACATATGCTTCCCAAGAGGCACGCACATCCGTCGTTCAGCGACCCTGCTGAGCAGGGCAGGACGAAGGGCGGCGAGGTCTCCGAGGCCCAGGAGCATCGGGAGCTGGTGCAGTAGACCAGCTGGCGGCCCTCTCGGTGGTCCACCTGGCCCACGGCACAGCGTCTTGCCTGCCAGTTGTGGGGGGAGGGACGCCTGCTGGTGGGTACTTATGGGACAGGGCCATTAATGCGGCCCCTCTGGGAAGGTTCTGAGGGAAAAGCAGCTCTTAGGGCAGCAAAGGAGCCTCAGAGAAAAATCAGATCTCACGCCCCCTCTCTCAGAAACAACAGTCAGCACCTGAGTCCCTCTCCAAAACTCCTGGGTGCCCTTGTGCTCACACAGCAAACTAAGCTAAAACCTTCCACAAAATTCCTTTCACAGACACACACCTCTCTTCTCCCGAGATTCTTACACGGTCTGACTGTGCACACAGTATGTCTGCAGGTACATACAGAATCTACCGTTCATTCCCCTGTCCCTAGCAGCATCTAGCCAGGGCTGCAGTGTTCATGCTAGAATCTCATTTTTCTTTTCTTGCCGTTTCTTTTTTTTAAATTTTATTTTTATTCAAGTCTAGTTGATTTACAGTGTTGTGTTAGTTTCAGGTGTACAGCAAAGTGACATATATACATTTTATATATATATATATATATATATATATATATATATATATATATATAAAGTGCCTGTGGGCACTTATCCTTAGACCATACTCTTGCTGCCAAGGCTAAAGGATGCTCTCACTGCTGGCCTTGGTGTCTTAGGACTCCTTCTAAGAAGTCCCCACCAGCCACCTCTACCGGGAGGAATGGGAGATTTTAAACCAGGAACCCAGAACAGATATGCACAAAGCTCACCTGGGAGCACACCCTACCTCATCAGCATGTTAGTTCACAGACTGTTATTCGGCAATGAGAGTGCTAGCAAACAAGGGAACAAGTGGTCCCATCTTTAGGTAGAGGAAAAGAAGTCTGGTCCTCTAAATCTATGAGAAGAGCCTCCATGCCCTTGATGGAATGATGCAACCTGCCGTGCTCAGAATCAGTGTTGGCAAGCTGCCTCTACTTCCCACGAGCTGTGTGTCTTTGGGAAAATTACTTAACCCTACTAGACTTCGGTTTGCCATCTGTAATATGGGAATAATGATAATATCCACACCCTTATGGGTGAAGCTTTGCTGACATAGATGCCTGCTCTTAACCCCATGTCTGACTGAAAATATTTGCTACACATTCTCTATAATGATTTTCTAAATCACTTATTCACATAAGTACCTTTGCCAGAATAATCTTTTGTGTAATTAATTAGACTGTTTTCAAATGTGAAAATTTCTGATCTTGTTCCCAGACTTTGGGAAGGGAAACATCTATTTTGGATCTTTAGTCCCTTATGTTGTGGGATCGGTGTGCCTTTGAAAATTAATTTTAATAATTTAATATAACAAATAGAAGTCTAATCAGAGTTTATTTGCATTTTAAACAATTACCATTCAAACTATTAAAGCTAAAATTACTAGATCTTCATTAATATTTTGCTTTTACTTACAAAATATTCTATTTATACTCTTGCACATTTTAGCAATCACTTCAAATGAGTATTTGAATAATATATAGTACCATTTTCAAAGTTTGTTAAATAGTCACCTTTGAAATCTGCTTATCTGTAATGATATATTTAATTTCTAGCTTAAGTATTTTAATTTCAGTCAAGAAACAATTTATTCTCAAGAGCTTAAATAAACTTTCTAAATTTAATAGGTTTATGGCTTTATACTTTATATCTATTTAAATCTACTTTATGCTTAAAATTTTCTTAGATAATCCAATAACATGCATAGTTTAATAATTATTTAATGTAAAATTCACTGATAAAAGTTAATTACTCAATACACATTAAAAAATTGTAGATACAGGGTATCCAAATTCTTTTGAATATCACAACCTCAAAAGTATATAAAATGCCAACTATGAACGAATTTCTCTAATTTTAATAGATCTTAACTGGTTTTGATATTTTAACCCTTTCTCTTCCTAATTATAAATGCTTAGATTGTGAAAAGAGGAGTAAACATTTAAAGAAAACAGCACAAATCCAGTTAATTGAGTTTACTTAACACCAAAGAGTTCTGCCTAGATGATTTTGTGTAATTCTGATGGGACACACTGAATCCCAGTGATATTGCTACATCGTGACTTAAAGGGGCACTTAGCCCCAGACTCAGGTTAGGTACCTGTAGAAAGGTACACTCAGGTTACCACTGGTTGAATTTCACATTTGTTTGGCTCCTAAGCAGTAGAAATGTCTTTCATCCTAGGTCTAAAGACTTTTCGACATAATGGAACGTCTTGTCCTTCTATATTCTCTGGCCTATATGATATTTCATTGAATTTTGGATAGCCCATGGCTCTGTTCACTTGTAATCACCATGCACAAATTCATTCTACTGATAATACATCAACTGTGAAGAGGTAAGGGAAAGGTGATGTTATGGACGCTGGGAACTAATTTTGCAGAGTCACTACAGATTACCTAGCAGGTATACAATGGCCTGGCTCTCATATTACACAAATGATTCATTTTTTCTAATAGGTAAAACAACATCTATACCTTTCGAGATATAGCAAAGAAAGGAAGAACGAACAGATATAATCTATCTTTTAAGAAGACCTTTGCTGCAGGATAAAGGCAAAGGAAATCAGTGCTTCAAGGTAGGTTACCCAGCGTCTCTCTTCCCTTCTCCTTAGTTTGCATCTCGATATCTGCCCTGAAGAAGGCAGACAATTGAGGCAAGACAAATGATTTATATCCAGGGATTAAAAACTTCTGCAAATAAAACTAATTCATTTCCTGGAATTGAAATCAACTTCCCTGTTTTCCCAATTTGTCTGACAATAATAAACAGGAATTCACGTGTTAGTTTCAAAGATTTCTTTTATTCTTATTTGCCTATGATTATTTGGAAAAGAGCAAATTTGGAGAACTCACACTCCTTGATTTCTAAATTTATTATTAAGGTATAGTAACTAATAAAATGTAGTATTGATGAAAGTATAGACATAGCCACATAGCTCAGTGGAACAGAATAGAGAGCCCAGAAGTAAACCTATACCACTGATTTCTTACAGAAGTGCAAAAAGCAATTCAAAGGAAAAAAGTAGACTCTTTTCACTAACTTGGTGCTTAGATAATTAGACTTCTATATGCCAAAAAAGTAAAAAACAAAACAAAAATGCTGACCTATACTTTAAACTTATACAAAAAATTAAGATATAGGTGAAGATAAAGGCTTAAAAATAAATACAGACATTTGTGTATTTGCATATTAGTATACTTACATATATTTCCTACTTCTACCTGCTAAGAAGGACTGGTGACACCACAGGGGCTATGAGCACATTTCATGTCCAGACAGTGGTTTCTAAATACCATTCTCTAATCATGAGAACCAAGGCTTCATGTAGAAAGGATTCCAGGGTTCAGGTAGAGGAGAAACAAGATGAGCCTGGAGTACCTTACATGCTAGCAAGAAAGTACAATAACAACAACAATAAAGAGACATGCTGAAAGGCCAGCCTGAAAGGATTCCCATTAGTCCAAGTTGGAATGACTTGAGCAACAAAATAAATAAGTATTGCATTTAAACAAAGGAACAATTTAAATATTCTTGATTCCACACTGACATAAACACAGTGTCATATGAATAAGACCACACAACCAAGTGATAAAGATTAACATGAACAGTAATAGAAACCAATAATGTGTACCCCAGATACCATGCACTGGGAAGGGCACCTGTGGGATCTTTCCCAGTAATGCCCAACCTCCATCTAATAATGAGAACACATCAGACAAATCCAAATTGAGAACATTTCCCCGAAACAACTGAAAGGTCCTGTTCAAACGTGTCCAGGTCATGAAATAAAAGACCGAGGTACTGACGCAGAATGGAGGAGAATTAGGAGATTGACAACGAAAGGGAATAGATGTCCTGGATGGGATGATGGAGAAGGAAACAGGTTATTCGCAGAGGAATGATGCAATTCCAGTAGGTTCTGTATCTTAATGCTAACCAACCGAAATTAGTTTATGAAATAAGTGTTCTATGATTGTTTTAGCATAGGAGGAAGTAAGGGGATGATCTACAGGAATTTTCTGTGCCAGGGCTCAATACTCTGTACGCTTAAGATTACACAAAAATTAAACAATAACTTGAATATAATAAGACGAAACAAGGGATATGATGTCAATGTTCCAGAGTGGGTTTCTCAGCCTCAGCACTGCTGGTATTTCAGGCCAGACAGTCTTTGTGGTGGGGCCGTCCTGTGCATTGCAGGATATTCAGCTGCGTCTCTCCCCACTAGATGCTACTAGCAGCCCCCCTCTGGTGCGACATCACAAACATCTCCAGACTTTGACAAATGTCCCCTGTGAGACAAAACTGTCCCCAGTGGAGAGCTGCTGTTCCAGAGAGTGTTGAATTGTAAGGATTGGTGAGATTAACAGCAGAGCGCAGGGCCGTACATTGGTGCTGAAGAATAAGAAAAATTAATCTTGGTCTATCATTTGGTGTAAAGATAGACCACTTTTTAATGGATGCCTGTTCCAGCATTTGCGTGTCAGCTATATACTGGCACAAAAACTGAAATATAGATCAATGGAACAGGTTAGAAAGCCCAGAGATAAACGCACACACATATGGTCACCTTATCTTTGATAAAGGAGGCAAGAATATACAGTGGAGAAAAGACAGCCTCTTCAATAAGTGGTGCTGGGAAAACTGGACAGGTACATATAAAAGAATGAAATTAGAACACTCCCTAACACCATACACAAAAATAAGCTCAAAATGGATTAAAGATCTAAATTTAAGGCCAGAAACTATCAAACTCTTAGAGGAAAACATAGGCAGAACACTCTATGACATAAACCACAGCAAGATCCCTTTTGACCCACCTCCTAGAGAAATGGAAATAAAAACAAAAATAAACAAATGGGACCTAACGAAACTTAAAAGCTTTTGCACAACAAAGGCAACCATAAATAAGACCAAATGACAACCCTCAGAATGGGAGAAAATAGTTGCAAATGAAGCAACTGACAAAGGATTAATCTCCAAAATTTACAAGCATCTCATACAGTTCTATAACAAAAAAACAAACAACCCTATTCAAAATTGGGCAGAAGATCTAAACAGACATTTCTCCAAAGAAGATATGCAGATTGCCAGCAAACACATGAAAGAATGCTCAACATCATTAATCATTAGAGAAATGCAAATCAAAACTACAATGAGGTATCATCTCACACCGGTTAGAATGGCCATCATCAAAAAATCTAGAAACAATAAATGCTGGAGAGTGTGTGGAGAAAAGGGAACACTCTTGCCCAGCTGGTGGGAATATAAATTGATACAGCCACTCTGGAGAACAGTATGGAGGTTCCTTAAAAAACTACAAATAGAACTACCATACAACCCAGCAAGCCCACTACTTGACATATACCCTGAAAAAACCATAATTCAAAAACAGTCATGTACCAAAATGTTCATTGCAGCTCTATTTACAATAGCTAGGAGATGGAAGCAACCTAAGTGTCCATCATCAGATGAATGGATAAAGAAGATGTGGCACATATATACAATGGAATATTACTCAGCCATAAAAAGAATCGAGTTATTTGTATTGGGGTGGATGGGCCTAGAGTCTGTCATACAGAGTGAAGTAAGTCAGAAAGAGAAAAACAATACTGTACGCTAACACATATATATGGAATCTAAGGAAAAAAAATAAGGTCATGGAGAACCTATGGGTAAGACGGGAATAAAGACACGGACCTACTAGAGAATGGACTTGAGGACACGGGGAGGGGGAGGGTAAGCTGTGACGAAGTGAGAGAGTGGCATGGACATATACACACTACCAAATGTAAAATAGATAGCTAGTGGGAAGCAGCCGCATAGCACAGGGAGATCAGCTCGGTGCTTTGTGACCACCTAGAGGGGTGGGATAGGGAGGGTGGTGGGGGGAGACGCAAGAGGGAGGGGATATGGGGATATATGTATATGTATTACTGATTCACTTTGTTATAAAGCAGAAACTAACACACCATTGTAAAGCAATTATACTCCAATAAAGATGTTAAAACTAATTATTTTAACCTCAACCAACATCAGTAGCCGAAAGGTTTGAATTCATGGCAAATTATTTAGTCACATTTTTTTTCCCCAAAGCACTCTTCCTGGTAAATAGTTTCCTGCCATTAGTTTGTCCTACATTTTGTCATTATTGTATTGGGTATTGTGCATGATTTTTTCTTGCCTGTTGTTTTTGATCATCATGATGTGGATCTTGTGTCCTCAACTTTTTTTGAGGTGAAATTCGTACAACATAAAATTAACCATTTTAAGCTGTACAGATCCATGGCACTGATACACTCAGAAGGCTGGGCAGCCCCTGCCTCTCTGGTTCCAGAGCACCTTTATCACCTTCCAAGGAGACCTCATACCCAGTCCCTGCCCATCAACAGATGAAAGGATTAACAAAATGTGATGCTTCCACATAATGGTCTATTATTCAGTCAGAAAAAGGAGTAAAGTTCTAACACATGCAACGCCGTGGATGCATCTCTTGACTCTTTTTGATCATTATTCACAGGGAATGTGTAAGGGCTTCCAGGACCTGGCATTTGCAGAGTCTGTGTGGAAGATGGAGCAGAATGTCAGCGACTCTTGGGAGCCCATAGGATTGATGTCTGTGCCTCAGCCCACGGCGCTAAGCACAGGGGGAGATGCCTTCTCTGCAGCCAGCCACCCTGCTTCCTGGAAGGACAGGGCTCTGGCCTTTGTCCTGCTGTCTGAGGTCTGTGGTGCATGGACTTCAGACTCCTCCGCAGCAGAGCCACGTAGGGTTTCAGGGTTATGGATGTTTATTGTCGAAGATGGAGTTTGAATTCCTCATTCTTCTTGGTTTTGAATGATGTTCAAAAGGCCAAAGTGACAGGACCATTTGTATCCAGCAGTTTTTCTGAGAATAGCTGCCTAGTGTTTAAAAAGCACTTTCATATGAATAATCACCTTCTGTCTTGATGACACCTCTGTGTGGTTGGGATATTACCCCCATGGTTATAAATCACCCAGAATCAATGAGGCAGCAATTTGATGGAAACCAGGCTTTTTCTGTTTCCCAAAAGTTTGCTTTTTGATATTTTATAACACGATTTGTAACACTTGGAAAAAATTAACCAAGATATCTGAGCCTAAATTCTTCATATGTCAAAAGAAGACGATCTAGTTTTTGTGCAATTTTGATGAAATAATATATGGCAGGTTTTCAACACATAGCATTCATTCAATTAATGCTGAATTCTTTGCATTAAATGAACTGAACAAATTGAATTTATGAAATGGTGTTGTCTTTACTGGAAAATGTGTGATTTCCAAATTATTGTGCCACAGATCTTCTAAAAGCCGTAGTCAGGACATCACATCTCACCTGGTCTGATGAGTACAGAAAAGAATTACAGTAAGTGTCTTACGGGAGGTTTGGTACCTGTGTGCTAATCTGCACAAGTGCTAAAGGCTGAGAGCATCTGGCAAACTAGTATATACATGTTGGATAAACCACAAGGTGCTGCCAGGGAACTACATTCAATGTCCTGTGGTAAACCATAATGGAAAAGGACATGAAAAAGAATATGCATATATATCTGAGTCACTTTGCTGTAGAGCAGAAATTAACACAACACTGTAAATCAACTCTACTTTAAACATTTTTTTTTTTTTTTTTTTTTTGCGGTACGCGGGCCTCTCACTGTTGTGGCCTCTCCCGTTGCGGAGCACAGGCTCCGGACGCGCAGGCTCAGTGGCCACGGCTCACGGGCCCAGCCGCTCTGTGGCACGTGGGATCTTCCTGGACCGGGGCACGAACCCGTGTCCCCTGCATCAGCAGGCGGACTCTCAACCCCTGCGCCACCAGGGAAGCCCTAAACATTTTTTTTTTTTTTTAAAGGCTGAAAGCATCTGAAGCCAGACTGCACGGACTCACCCAACCCATCCACTCACTAGCTAGGTCAATTTTGGCTGAGAAAAGCCTCTGTTTTCCTTCTCAGAATCAAGGATAGTAATACTGTAGACATAACCTGTAGGTCATTAAGAGTTTTAATAAGGTCTGACATGTAAAATATTTATACCACACCCAGTATATGGTCACTACTTGATAAATGTCTGCTCTTATATTTCTGTGATTCCACATTCACAGGACAACGAAGTCAGCTTTCTAGACAGGAGAGAAGGTTCTGCCTGATTAGAAGACCTAGCACCCCAGTGCCTGGGAAGGGACATCTCTCATCTCCTGTTCTCATTTAACAGATGGGCCTTCTGGTTTATAAACCAGACTCTTGGTACTTGCTCAGCATCTGTTTTTCTTCCTGCATCTGAACAACTCTGGGTGCCTTTAAAACTGTAAATTGCTGAAACTGCAAAGCTGAGAACTAGAATCCAGATCATGGCGTTGCTATAAACAGCACAGCCTAGGAAGACAGCTGGCCTCCTCAGATGACACTTGTACTCTCACATAACCCAAATTCTAATGGAAGGAATTTATGTAGAGAGCACGTTATTCACACATTTTGACTCTCTGCCTGTGTTCTCTGTGATATAAGCTCCTCTGGAAAGATTGAGGTTTTCTTCTTTTGCCTCAGCTCGTGCTACTTCTTGAAGACTGTAACAACCGTCCAATTGCTCAGAGGAAGTGCTTTACACTTGCAAATCATTCCGGGAAGCCACATGAGTTGACATTTCTAAGTTTTTTTTTTTTTCCTTAAGGATGCTTATCAACTTAAATACTGGAACAGATCCAAATTGTTACTATCACACTAAAAAAAGAAAAACCTAATGTAGAATTTTCCCATTCAAAAAAAAAAAAACACACATCAGTTATCCTTTTGTTACTTGTGCTAAAGCAGATACAAAGACCTTAAAGATTTGATTTACGACATCTGAAAGCTGATGACAGCATGTCATGAGGTGGGTCATACAAAGGAGATAGAACACGCTTTACCTGGCAACACACAGGTAAATGATACCATTGTCCACATGTAGGGGACAAAGAGATCTGCACTGAAATCAGATCTGTGTAAATGAATGTCAGGCCGGAAGACTCGTGTTAGGAAAGGGGGCCGAGAACAATTGCAAATTAAAGATGCTTTGTGTCCTGCTCATTTTAAATAACCTCTATGCTCTATGCAGACTTCTTCCACTGTTAAAACCCATTCGGCAGCAGTAATGCAAGATAATTAAAATTAGAGAAAAGAAATCCAAAACACTTGGAAGTGAAAAACCTTATTAGTATAAAGTTCTGATTGTTACTCTCGCTTTTAGGTTGGCCTGGCACACGCATGAATTTAGCAAATTACAAACACCATGAAACGTTTGCCTTCATCACTAGAGCATCTTCCCTTGTCTTCAATCGGGAGCCCTTTGATCTACTTCTTCCCCGTTTCTGAATGTTAATTCTACCCCTATTTACATTTCTGCCTTTGAAGGAAGCTTCCTGCTTGTCTCTGGGATCCTGACTTCCAGCTCAGGCCCAAAGATTCTGGATGATCACTTATTTCTGGATCAATCTCCAGAATCTCTCCTGAGAATTCCATCTTCCGCCACCAGGTGAGAACAACCACAGTCCCAGCTCCCTGGGAGTTCCCTAAATTACTGCTTTGTCCAAGAGCTCTGAGAGATATCACCTTCATGAACTGAATTTTATAAACACACACACACACACGCGCGCGCACACACACACACCCACACCCACACACCAATCAGCAAGAGAAATGAAACACTAGACTTTTGAAGGGGTTTAGGGAAAGCAGGAAAACACAGGCTCTGGTCTCTACTGCCACGTAAGACTTATTCAGAAAGTAAGGAACTTTCCCCAAAGTAACATGTAATATTACCCCTGGAAACCCCTACTGCTCAGAGGCTCAAGACTGTTTCAGAGCCATCCTCCTGGCACAGTATAGAATCCATGGGGATTCCCCACAGGCAACACCTCTAAGTTGACGTCTATCCCCAGCTCCCTAAGTTCTGGTGTGGTCTTCCATCAGCAGATAAAACTTCCCTCTAGACCAGCACTCAACGAACCAACACACTGCCTGTTTTTGTAAGTCAAGAGTTAAAGGAATGGCCATTCATTTCTGTCCTGTCCATAGCTGCTTTCCCACTGCACAGGCAGAGGTGAGTAGCTGCAACAGATACTGTGAGCCTGGAAATCAAAAATGTGTGCTCTCCGGCCTCAACATAAAAAAACCGCTGGCTTACTCCTCAAGACCAAGAATTGGTCATTTTTTGATAATGTTGGTATTTATTTTTCCCTGTATGGCATTCTTCTCTGTTATCAATGGTTTTTCAGTAGCATATGACTTTTTCTCAGAAATTGATAGAGGCAGGTAATGGGCAAACTTCACTGGTTAGTTTCCCCAGAATGGACGTTCCTCTAAAAAGTGATTCTTCACATGTGAATATTAAACATAACACATTTTATAGTTCAATTACAAAGTTACCCAGAAGAACCATAACTTGTGGTTGTACATATCATATCATGCAACCAAGTCAATTTCATATTTTAAACACTTTTCTTGTTAATGCAGCGGGTTTTCCTCAATTGTTATAGAATGTCAAAGGGAATTAATAATATGAAGACTTCTATTACATAGTCCTTTCCTTTGAAGCCAGGGTTACTCTGCAAGGAGAGCCACTCCACGTGATCACCCAGGCTGTGCTGCAGAGAGTGGATTGTGCACAGCCTATACAGTAAAGTACAGTCTAGAGTTGTGCAGTGCCCATCCTACACAACTGTGCATGGTGGACCCACATATTTCTGAGCCAAATTCACAAAGAGATTGAGATAAAAGAGGTTTGGGTATAACCAATATGGAAAACAGTATGGAGGTTCCTCAGAAAACTAAAAATAGAATTACCATATAATCCAGCAATCCCACTCCTGGGAATATACCCGGACAAGACTATAATTCAAAAAGATACATGTACCCCCTATGTCCATAGCAGTACTGTTCACAACAGTCAAAACATGGAAACAATCTAAATGTCCATCCAAAGATAAATGGATAAAGATATGGTATATAGATACAATGGAATATTACTCAGCCATAAAAAGGAACAAAATAATGCCATTTGCAGCAACATGGATGCAACTAGAGATTGTCATACTAAGTGAAGTAAGTCAGAAAGATAAAGACAAATATCATATGATATCACTTATATGTGGAATCTAAAATATAGCGCAAATGAACCTATCTATAAAATGGAAATAAACTCATAGACATAGAGAACAGACTAGTGGCTGTCAAGGGGGAAGGAAGGAGGGAAGGGATGGACTGGGAGTTTGGGGTTGGTAGATGCAAACTATTACATATAGAATGGATAAACAACAAGATCCTACCATACAGCACAGGGAACTCTATTCAATATCCTGTGATAAACCATAATGGAAAATAATATTAAAAAAGAATTGTATATATGTATTACTGAGTCACTTTGCTGTCCAGCAGAGATTGGTACAACACTGTAACTCAACTATACTTCAATAAAAACAATTAAAAAGAAGAGGATTGGATTGTCAAATCAGACTCAGACAAACTGCATTCTTTCCCAGCATCAATGTCACACATAATTTCAAGGGGACAAGTAACCAGGAGGAAAGTGAAGCAGCGAGAGGTCTATAGACTTTTCTCATCACATTGGACACACTTGGCCCATTTTAGCATATGACGTCTCTAAATAATATATGTGGCTCCATGCTTACAGGAAAGAGAGACATCTGAGTCATGAAACATTTTCATTTTATACTTTATGTACAGGCAACAATCTAGCTTAAATGACATTTTTCAGGCTGCCATGCCTTATAAATCCATAGGTGGGTTGATCCTGAGCAATCCTAAACAACCCAATACATCCTATTGATAAAGACTCTCCTTTACCCAGCAGACACCAGTGTGTTCACCAATATAGTAGTTACAGGGACGTGTCACCGAATCACCTTCCTTTCACCCCTGGAGCAGTTCCGTAACCTCTTACTTCCCAGAAGCTTTATCTGAGGCAGCGGAGTGAAGGTAGCCACGGTAACATTGGAGTCTTCCTCGAGGACAAGCAAAAGCTAAGGGACAGGGAAGTTAGAAGCAGGTCAGCACCAATTTGAACCAGAATGTAGGCTGAGAACAAAGTAAGGATGATCTAAATCATGCAAGATCCAAGCTGAGGTTTCCAGGTGGGTGTCACATAGGGTAGAAGCACACATCTCCTGACCAGGAGCAGAAGGCTATGGTCAAGGACACTCAGGACTCTGGAATTAGAAAGATTTCACTTCATTTAGGACTCCGTCTTCCCCAACGCAAAGAATCTGTGAATAAGTAACCTCGCTCCTCTGAGGCGCAGTCCCCCACCCATGGAGGCGAGCTTATAACACTGTGTCGAGGGGTAAACATTATGTGAGGGCCAGCACAGTGCAAGTACTGCCCTTCTTGGGGTCCGCGGGGCCGCCACAGCCTTGTGCACACTTCCAAACCAAACGGCCACACCACAGTTGTGAGAAAAGTGCTCAGAAACATGAAAACAGGCAAAATAAATTTCCGGGTACTCTTTCAGTGCAGGGCTGGTGTTGACTTTCTAATTAATGAGCTACTTTATAACTCTGTAAGGGCAGAGGATAATTTGTAGATTTGTATCCACTGGAACTGCAGTTAAGTTTCTCCAATGGAACACATGACCCTACATAGTGCGGCTTTTAGCCCTGTTGGAAATTAACCAGTGTTACACTTACCCAGCCATCTACTAAATTGCGTTTGCATACCCTGGTTCTCAAATGCTATTTGGACTGGTATTAGCATCATCTATGTTCCCCTCATTAATTCATGAGTTGAGCAAAATCTCTGACGCATGCTTATTTTACTTTATCATGAAAGTCATATATCATCCCTTTGAACATGTTAATGTGACCAAATGTACTTGAAGGTTTTGAGTAGGACTCAAAGATGATTCTGTCGTACACACCATGTAGAAAGTCAGGTCGAGAGAAAACATTTTATTGATTCGGGGTGCCAGGTGGAAGATTCTGAGCAATGGAGGAAACTCTACCTGTTGAGGTTTCCTCATCACCTCCTGCAAGTCTCTTCTCCAAGATGGATGTGTGTGTGGCATACGTCTGCTTCAAGGGAACCCTCTGTGGGCAGAGGAGATTGGCTCTGTTCTAAGTCTCTGAGGTCAACCTTGTCTTTGACCTTTTGCTTGCCATGCTTTTCCACAGAATTACGTAACTTCATCCTCAGAATACGCAGATCCAACAGACCCAGACTGGGGTGTAGACATAGAATCAAAGAGGCTCAAATAGTCTTCTATCCTGTTCTTAGTATTTTAAGCCACTCAGATCACCAGCTAGGCAAAACCAACTCCCCAGGCCTTCTAGGATAAACCACTGGAATTTAGGGCAAAAGAGACTTCAGTTTACAAACATTGTCCCCCATTCACGTGTCTTCCTTCGGCACCACACAGGTGGCCATTGTGAAGACAGAAGCACAATGTCTGAGATTTCAGTGATTGGACACACGCCATTTCCTCAATGGCAGTATTTTTCTGAGATGAACACTGTCGAATCCCTTCTCATGAGAACTCTGTCCGCATTTTCTTTCAGTCACTTCACAATGCACTTTCTCTCAGCATTTTCCCTTACTTCTACTCCTAGGAGTCTCCTCATTCATCCCTCAGGGCTTCTAGCCCAGCCTGCAAGTAAGCCAGCTTGCTGTAGAAAGCCTAGGGCTACAAGTAATAGGAATATTGGATTCACTGTATGAAAGGGAATTCAAGATGATGCAGGGGATGTGAAAACTGCTAGACTTGTCACTTGGGAATGACAACATTAAAAACAACCTTGTCACTCTTAATAGGAGGCATGTAGGGTAGGGGCTGGAGCTTTGGAAAGTTTGCTATTTCTAGCATATTGTGAAATCTTAACTATAAAACTCAAATTACAAAGAAGGGGAAAAAAGCATATGCATGAATGAAACTTGTTGGGAAATCCTTAAAATGTGTGTCTGGAAGCCTTTCTTCCTTTGACAGGCTGGTTCTCTACCATCTCCACAATTAGAACTTCCTGAGGAGCTTGTGAAGTCCCGAGATCCAGGCTGCACCGGCATCAGGCTTTGTGGGGGAGGGTGGATTTACACACTGGTATCTTCTAAACTTCTTCCAGATTCTCCAGTGGTTCTGCTTCAACACACCTTGCACATTCTGTTAAAAGTAAACTAGAGCTTCCCTAGTGGCACAGTGGTTGAGAGTCTGCCTGCCGATGCAAGGGACACGGGTTCGTGCCCCGGTCCGGGAGGATCCCACATGCCGCGGAGCGGCTGGGCCCGTGAGCCATGGCCGCTGAGCCTGCGCGTCCGGAGCCTGCGCCCCACAACGGGAGAGGCCACAACAGTGAGAGGCCCGCGTACCGCAAAAAAAAAAAAAAAAGTAAACTAAATTAAATAATGTATATGTTATGGTCAAAATAAATAGTGAGGCTTATTTTTGTAAAACAGGCATATGTGATTTTGAATGGCATACCTCTATTTTATGTTATCTGATTTTAAGTTAAATATCATACTAACTGCCTTAGAAGAGTTTCTCAATTAAAGCAGGATTATCTTTTGGCAGCTTCAGTCCTGAAGTAAGTATATCTGAAAGGAACTCAGCATTTATACAACTCACCTTTGAACTTGGAAGTGACTCTATTCCTGTCTACCTGTCACTCTCACACCAGCCCACGTGCAAATGCAGACACATCACAGGCACCCATTATGCCTTTAGTGCGTATGTACTGCTGTGATACTTATGCTATGTTGAGGGTTAGTTTTACACAGTCATATTTATTTAAAAGAATCTACTTCATCCATTACTGAACATCAGAGAACATAATTATTTTCTTAAACTTTCACTGTAATTTTTTAGCATCCCTCAAAATGCACTACTGAAGCAGAAATCACATTTCCAATAACAACTGTGTCCTGGATGAGTTGTCACATAACTTTCCTTCCTGTTGCCTCTGGGACTTGATTGCTTAAATACCTTGGAAATATTATGACTCATTCTGTATTTGGTTGGTATTTATGATAACATCATCCAGAAATCAGAGCCTATATTCATTTAAAGTACAGTGATTGAATTAGTTGATTTCCAGCTGAATCATCCAGTGTAGATTAAAACATAAAAATAAACTATGCCTCCTAAATGTTTAGTCAGTTTCTTAAGAGTTTTGAAAGGGTTAATTAGAAAGAGACTAAATAATTTTGTTTTCCAACAGAGTGAGTGCTACAGACTCAATCAGCTGATTTTGCTCAATTCCAAAAATGGATTTTCAAGCACACAGTTGAGTGAATTAGTTCATCACTGACATCCCCAAGCAGTAAGCTATGCACCAAAGTTTGCTTCTTGGGTAGGGACATACTTGTAATATTCCAAATTAAAAAAAAAAAAAAAACACACTTCTTAGACATCCATGGATTTAAGAATTATTTCTGAACTTTTGTCATGCTTTGTAAATTGTGCTAGGTGAGCAGACTACATTAGTGAAAATTCCCAGCCACACCAGAGATGAAATCACAGTTTAATGTAGAGATGGAAAATTAAGCAAGCAATGATGATGCAATGTAATTTGTGTCATGCCAAAGAAAGTTCAGGAGGCTGTGAATTTTATAAAGGAGGCCACTTAATTCATTTTGATAGTCATTGAAGATTTCCAGAAAGAGATATTTAAACCAAGACTTTAAAAATCAGATATAAACTCACCAAATGAAAAGGTTATGTAGGCAAGGAGAAAAATGCATGAATGGTCAGAAGCAAAAGTATGCAATCTACAAACTACAAGTAGTTAGCAGCCTTCATGAAGGATGTTGACAATTCTCCATAGGTAGAAATACTGTCGTGTGTGTGTGTGTGTGTGTTGTAGTAAGATATGCAAATCTGATCGGCAATGTAAAAATACAATTTTAACAGTAAGGAACCAATTGGAGAGACACTTTCAACAAAAATGAAATAATAGAGATAGGATCTTCCCTCCCTCCTAAAGTAGCAAACAAAACTGGACAAAATATATTAAACAATGGTTTCAAGACCCTGGACATGAGGCAACAAAGGACATTGATCCCTAAAGATATTTAACTAATGATGTGCAGACCACACTAGCTCAGTGACCTTGAGAGAGAAGACACAGGCTGGGGCACAGGTGGACTGAGTCCAGTTAAAGGAAAAGCCAGGACTCAGGAGAGACCAGGAGAGAGAGCACAGAGAGGAGAGAGCACAGAGAGGAGAGAGCAGCACAAAGAATGAATTACAGAAACCACACTCATGAGTATTCACCTGAGTGTTGATCACATGTGTGCATGAAGAAAATATCCAAGGCTGGGGAAAGAAGCTGCTGAGATGATGAGAGAAAACACTGTGAGATGCTACGGCACGTTCAGGGGGCAGCAGGCAGAGTGCCCAGATGCACCTCATTTAGGAGTGGAGAGTCATTATCCCTCCTCCCAGTGTCTGGTCCCACCTGACAATTATTAAAAACTAGACCTGAAAATATTATACTGTTTCAAAGTAACTTAATCGTATCCCTGAGCCAAGCTCAAGCACACATATGGGAATACAAAAAGAAACATCACAAAACAAGGTATCATTTATCATTTCTAACATTCAATCAAATATTACACTAGGTAGGCAAAGAAGTAAAAAAAATGTAATTCATAATGAGGAGAAAAATCCATTGAAAAGCATCTAACAGGTGTCAGAATCAGCAGACAAGGATCTACAGATATATTACAACTTTATTCTATATGTTACAGAGTTAAGTAGAGAAATGGAAGATATAAAGAAATATTTGATTCACACTTCTAGGTCTGAAAATTGCACCATGTGAAATTTTAAAAAATACCAAATTGGATTAACAGCAAAGTGGATATCACAGATGGAAAAATTAGTGAATATGGAAACATAGCAATAAAAATTATCCAGTATGAAACACAGAGAGAAATAATGATTTTTAAAAATGTAATGAAAGAACTTGTAAGCTATGGCACAGTTTTCAGTGTCCTAATATACACGTAACTCAAGCCCATGAAGAAACAAAGGGGGTAGAGAAAATATTTGAAAAATCTATGACCAGAACTATTCCTAATTTGATGAGAATTATATACCCACGACTGCAAGAAAATCAACAAAACTCAAGCACAAGAAATATATAGAAAACTACACCAATATGCATCACAATCACATTTCTTGAAATCAGTGATAAAGAGAAAATATGTAAAATAGCCAGGGGTACATGTAGGGTGTACGTACAGGTGGGGAGATGGCAGAATTTTCAGAAACAGAGCAATTGAGAAGAGAGTGGAGCAGTATCTTTAAAGTTCTAAGAGAGAAAAAAATGCTCTTAACTTAAAACTCTCTACCCACTGAAAATATCTTTCAGAAACAAAGGTAAACTAAGTTTCAGTCATGCAATAGCTGAAAGAATTCACCACCAAAAGTCTTGTACTATAAGGTATGTTAGAAAAAGTCTTTGAAGATAACATGGGAGAAAATCTAGATGATGTTGGCAATGGTGATGCCTTTTTAGATACAACTCCAGAAACAAGATCCATGAAACAATTAATAAGCTGGACTTTATTAAAATTAAACATTTCTACTCTGTGAAAGACAATGTCAAGAGAATGAGAAAACAAGGCATCAACTAGGAGAAAATATTTGCAAAAGACATCCCTGATAAAGGACTGTTATCTAAAATGTACAAAGCTCTTAAAACTCAACAATCAGAAAATAAGTAATCCTATTTAAAAGGTAGGCCAAAGACCTTAACAGACACCTCACCAAAGGAGATACCCAATGGCAAATAAGCACATAGAAAATGTTCCACATCATATGTCATCAGGGAAACGCAAATCAAAACAACAATGAGATATCACTATACACCTTTTAGAATAGTCAAAATCCAGAAAGTCTGGAATACTGGCAACACCAAATGCTGGGGAAGAGGTGGAGAAATGGAATTCTCATCCTTTACTCAGGAGAATGCAAAATGGTGCAGTCATTTCGAAAGAGAGTTGGTGTTTTCTTACAAAACTAAGCATACTCTTACCATGAGATCTAGTAATCACACCCATTGGTATTTACCTAAAAGAGTTGAAAACTTATGTCCACACAAAAATCTGCATATGGATGTTTATGTTATCATAACTGTAAAAACTTGGAAGCAACCAAGATTTCCTTTGGTATTTGAGTGGACAAATAAACTGTGGTCCATCCAGACAATGGAATATTATTCAGCACTCAAAAGAAATGGCTATCAAGACACAGAAAAACATGGAGGAACCTTGAATGCATATCACTAAGTGAAAGAAGCCAACCTGAAAATGTTACATACTCTACAGTTATGCCTATATAACGTTCTGG
This sequence comes from Kogia breviceps, assembly GCF_026419965.1. NCBI lineage: Eukaryota > Metazoa > Chordata > Mammalia > Artiodactyla > Physeteridae > Kogia > Kogia breviceps. The sequence continues at coordinate 112,959,703 of NC_081318.1, read as the reverse complement.
TAAGGGTGAAACGATGGAGATGGTAAAAAGATTAGTAGTTGCCAGGAGCAGGAGGGGAAGAGAAATGAATAGGCAGAGCTCAGAGGATTTTTAGGACAATGAAAATACCCTGTATGATATTTTAATGATAGATATATGTCATTATACATTTGTCCAAGCCTATAGAATGCACAACACCAAAAGTGAACCTGACAGTAAACTATGGACTTTGGCTGATTAAGATGTGTTAACATAGCTTCATCCTTGGTATCTCCCTCTTGGTTTATTGTAAACCTAAAGCTTCTCGGAAAAATGTTCAATGTTTAGTGTTCTCCTAAGAAGAGGGAAATTTAGACACAAAGACCCAGGAGAGAAGGCCATGTGAAGGTGGAGGTGGAGATGGGAGAGATGCAGCTACAAGCCATACCTATACTTTCAAAGTCAATGAACCTCAAAGAGGATTCACACACAAGAACCCAGCAATCAGCCTGTTGGAAATTAAAGACAGAGTAAGATTTTGAAAGCAGCCAGGTTAAAATAAGGTACATTTCCTGTAGAGAACAACAATTCAAATGATTGCGTATTTCTCATCAGAAAACATGGTGGCCAGAAGGAAGAAAGGATATTATTAAATTGCTGAAAGGAAAGAAATGACAATCCAGAAGTGTTCAAATAATTCAGCAGTGGGCAAAGAGGGGAAAAAAGTGGAAAAAAACCCAGAGGGAACAAAAAGAAACTTATCATAGACAGAAAAAGGCTGTTAGCTAGTAATTAAACAGTCAGTCCCCAACAAAAACTCTAGAGGCATGTGTGCCTATCATCAGAGCTTCAAGACACATGACAGAAAACAATAAAAGAATTCAAAGAAGAAATAGACAATCCGGTATTTTACTTACAGACTTAAATACTGTTCTCTTGTTCTTGCAACCAATTTGTGTCTTTGGAACTAACATGAGTCCCTTTTAGAAAACAGACAGTTACATTACGTTTTTTTAATCAATTCTGCCACATTCTGCCCTTTTAATTGGAATACCTAATCCATTTTTTCATTTAATGTAATTACTCAAAAGCAAGTGCTTAATTCTGTCAATTTGCTATTCGTTTTCTCTGTGACTTATTTCCTTAGTTCCTCCATTACATTATGTGTGTTTTAATCGATACGTGTGTGTGTGTGTGTGTGTGTGTTGTGTCTTAATAGATATTTTCTAGTGTTCCATTTTGATGTCATTATTTTTTCTTTTTCTTTCTTTCTTTTTTTTTTACATTACATCTCTGTAACTTATTTATTTTATAACTGGTAGTTTGTACCTCTTAATCCCCTTCGTCTGTTTTGACACTCCCCCCCTCACTCCTCACCCCTCTCCCCTCTGGTAGCCACTAGTTTGTTCTCTGTACCTGTGACTCTGTTTCTGTTTTGTTGCACTTGCTTAGTTGTTTTGTTTTCTTAGATACCACGGATAGGTGAAAACATTCAGTGTTTGTCTTTCTCTGTCTGAGTTATTTTACTAAGCATATTACCCTCCAGGTCCATCCATGTAGTTGTAAATGGCAAGATATCATTCTTCTTTCTAACTGATTAATATTTCCTTATATACCACACCTTCTTTGTCTATTCATCTGTTGATGGGCAGTTAGATTACCTACGTATCTTAGCCATAGTAAATAATGCTGCTATGAACATTAGGGTACAAATATCGTTTCAAATTAGAGCGTTTGTTTTCTTCAGATAAGTAATCAGGAGTGGATTGTATGGTAGTTGTATTTTTAATTTTTTTGAGGAACCTCCCTATTGTTTTCCTGTGCCAATTTACATTTCCAACAACTGTACACTAGGGTTCCCTTTTCTCCACATCCTTGCCAACACTTGTTATTTGTTGTCTTTTTGATAATAGCCATTCTGACAGGTGTGAAGTCATATTTCATTGTGGATTTATTTGTATTTCCCTGATGATGAGTGATATTGAACATCATTTCATGTTCCTGTTGGCCATTTGTATGTATTTTTCAGAAAAAAAAATGCCTATTCAGGTCCTCTACTTATTTATTTTAATGGACTTCTTTCATATTTGAAAAAAGTTGAGTTGTCTGTGTTCTTTATATATTTTGGTTATTAACTCCTTTTTGGACATATTGTTTGCAGATATCTCCCATTAAGTACATGGCCTTTTCATTTTGTTGATGTTTTCCTTTCCTATGTCAAAGCTTTTCAGTTTGATTAGGTTCTATTTGTTTATTTTTGCTCTTGTTTCTTGTTTCTTGCCTGAAGAGAAAGATCCATAAAAATATTTCTAAGTCCTATCTAAAAGAGCATACTGTGTATGTTTCTTCTAGAAGTTTTATGGTTTCAGTTTTTGTCTTACATTTAAGTCTGTAATCCATTTTGAGTTTATTTTTATATATGGTATGAAAAGCTGTTTTAGTTTCATTCTTTTATGTGTAGCTCTCCAGTTTTCCCAACACCACTTATTGAAGAAACAGTCTTTTCCCTATTGTATATTCTTGCCTCCTCTGTTGTAGATGAAATGACCATATGTGCATGGGTTTATTTCTGGGCTCTCTATTCTCTTCCATTGATTTATGTGTCTGTTTTTGTGCCAGTATCATACTGTTTTGAATTATTTTGTCTGTAGGATGGTTTGAAGTCAGAGAGTGTGATACTTCCAGATTTGCTCTTCTTTCTCAAGATTGCTTTGGCTATTCAGGGTGTTTTGTGTTTCTATACACATTTTAGGATTATTTGTTCTAGTTCTGTTAAACATGCCATGGATATTTTGATAGGGATTTTATTGAACCTGTAAATTGCTTTGGATAGTATAGACATTCCAGAAACATGGAATATCTTTCCATTTATTTGCATTGTCTTCTACTTTTCTTTATCAATGTCTTATATTTTTCAGAGTATAGGTCTTTCATCTCCATGGTTAAATTTATTCCTCAGTATTTTATTCTTTTTGATAGTAAATGGTATTATTTTCTTGAATTCTCTTTATGATAATTCATTATTAATGTATAGAAATGAAACACTGGATCAATCCTGTCTGTACCTCTCCATATCCACATCACAAAAATATATTTTAATTTAAAATCTTTGATTTCTGATGATTTGAACACTAATTTATGTATAGTTAGTTGTTTCCTCTCTCCATGAAGAAGTTTCATGATAATAACATTTTAAGGGGAAAAAGAAAAAGTGATGCTTTAAAATAGTTACTATGGTTGGAAAACACAAAGTAAGTATCAAAGCATCTCATTTTCCTTATTTGATTCACATTTTTTCTCTCATTTGCCAATTCTCTGTTGCTGACTTGCTTACTAATATTTTAAGAACCCAGGAAGGATCTTGTGATCTCATTATGTGATTTGATGCTTAGGGAGATTTTGAACTAGGTAATTGAAAAAGGAACATTAGATTCTGGGTACCTAAGAGGCACAATAGAATAGAATGAAAGTCAGTGAAGGTCCCGTTTTTCACAATTGTTATAGTGTTAATTCTGAAAGAGTAATGCTTAGTTATTTCTGTTCAACCTAATTCACTATCATAGATAATCGTTACAAAAAACATTTGCAACTCAAAATTGTGGTAAATTTTATATTTTTATTGCCTCCATTACAGTAAAATATTACGTGGATTGTTACACTAAAGATTGCAGTCTAGATGATGCTAGGCAAAAAAGATTGTAAATATATGTATAAATGACATGCATTTGATATTAATGTATTCTAAGCCATTTATTCTTGCTCATGGAGAATTTTTTAAAGTAATATAATATATTTTAGAAAGGAAAGGCATCCAGAGAAGAGATGAATGATGGGATTTTAAATAGATCAAGATATTAAAACATATAAAATTGTTTAATACGATGCTATGGTTTATTGGAAAGTAATAGCATACTTTTATTTTTCTTTTTCTCTGGTGAATAAAAAAGTTATCTTTATTGTTTTCTAGCTGATCCCCTTTTTATTAACATCTTTATTGGAGTATAATTGCTTTACAATGGTGTCTTAGTTTCTGCTTTATAACGAAGTGAATCAGCTATGCATATACATATATCCCCATATCTCCTCCCTCTTGCATCTCCCTCCCACCCTCCCTATCCACCCCTCTAGGTGGTCACAAAGCACCAAGCTGATCTCCCTGTGCTATGTAGCTGCTTCCCACTAGCTATCTATTTTACATTTGGTAGTGTATATATGTCCATGCCACTCTCTCACTTCGTCCCAGCTTACCCTTCCCCCTCCCCATGTCCTCAAGTCCATTCTCTACATCTGCATCTTTATTCCTGTGCCTCCCCTAGGTTCCTCAGAACCTTATTATTATTATTACTTAGATCCCATATATATGTGTTAGCATACGGTATTTCTTTTTCTCTTTCTGACTTATTTCACTCTGTACAACAGACTCTATGTCCATCCACCTCTCTACAAATAACACAATTTCACTTCTTTTTATGGCTGAGTAATATTCCATTTTATACATGTGCCACACCTTCTTTGGCCATTCATCTGTCGATGGAGATTTAGGTTGCTTCCATGTCCTGGCTATTGTATATAGAGTTGCAATGAATATTGTGGTATGTAACTCTTTTGAATTATGGTTTTCTCAAGGTATGTGCCCAGTAGTGGGATTGCTGGGTCATATGGTAGTTCTATTTTTAGTTTTTAAAGAAACCTCCATACTGTTATCCATAGTGGCTGTATCAATTTACATTCCCCACAACAGTACAAGAGGTTTCACTTTTCTCCGCACCCTCTCGAGCTTTTATTGTTTGTAGATTTTTTGATGATGGCCATTCTGAATGCTGTGAGGTGATACTTCATTGTAGTTTTGATTTGAATTTTTCTAATGATTAGTGATGTTGAGCATCCTTTCATGTGTTTGTTGGAAATCTGTATATCTTCTTTGGAGAAATGTCTCTTTAGGTCTTTTGCCTATTTCTGGGTTAGGTTGTTTGTTTTCTTGTTATTGAGCTGCATGAGCTGCTTGTAAATTTTGGAGATTAATCCTTTGTTAGTTGCTTCATTTGTAAATATTTTCTCCCATTCTGAGGGTTGTCTTTTGGTCTTGTTTATGTTTTCCTTTGCTGTGCAAAAGCTTTTAAGTTTCATTAGGTCTCATTTTTTTATTTTTGTTTTTATTTCCTTTACTCTAGGAGGTGGGTCCAAAAGGATCTTGCTGTGATTTCTGTCGTATAGTGTTCTGCCTATGTTTTCCTCTAAGAGTTTTCTTGCGTCTGGTCTTACATTTAGGTCTTTAATCCATTTTGAGTTTATTTTGTGTATGGTGTTAGGGTGTGTTCTAATTTCATTCTTTTACATGTAGTGTCCAGTTTTCCCAGCTCCTCATATTGAAGAGGCTGTCTTTTTTCCATTGTATATTCTTGCCTCCTTTATCAAAAATAAGGTGACCAAAGGAGCGTAGGTTTATCTCTGGGATTTCTATCCTATTCGAGTGATCTATATTTCTGTTTTGGGGCCAGTACCATACTGTCTTGATTACTACAGCTTTGTAGTATAGTCTGAAGTCCAGGAGCCTTATTTCCCCAGCTCCAATTTTCTTTCTCCAGATTGCTTTGGTAATTCGCAGTCATTTGTGTTTCCATACAAACTGTGAAATCTTTTGTTCTAGTTGTGTGAATGCCATTGGTAGTTTGATAGGGATTGCCTTGAATCTGTAGATATTCATTTTTGAGGTGATTGCTTTGGGTAGTATAGTCATTTTCACAATGTTTATTCTTCTAGTCCAAGAACATGGTATATCTATCCATCTGTTTGTATCATCTTTAATTTCTTTCATCAGTATCTTATAGTTTTCTACATACAGGTCTTTTGTCTCCTTAGGTAGGTTTATTGCTAGGTATGTTATTCTTTTTGTTGCAATGGTAAATGGGAGTGCTTGCTTAATTTCTCTTTCAGAATTTTCATCATTAGTATATAGGAATGCAAGATATTTCTGTGCATTAATTTTGTATCCTGCTACTTTACCAAATTCACTGATTAGTTCTAGTAGCTTTCTGGTAGCCTCTTTAGGATTCTCTATGTATAGTATCATGTCATCTGCTAACAGTGAGAGCTTTACTTCTTTTTTCTGATTTGGATTCCTTTTATTTCTTTTTCTTCTCTGATTGCTGTGGCTAAAACTTCCAAAACTATGTTGAATAATAGTGGCAAGAGTTGACAGCCTTGTCTTGTTATTGATCTTTGAGGAAATGGTTTCATATTTCACCACTGAGGATGATGATGGCTGTGAGTTTGTCATATATGGCTTTTATTATGTTGAGGTAAGTTTCCTCTTTGCCTACTTTCTGGCAGGTTTTTATTAAAAGTGAGTGTTGAATTTTGTTGAAAGCTTTTCCTGCATTTTTGACAAGATCATATGGTTTTTCTCCTTCAATTTGTTAATATGGTTTATCACATTGATTGATTTGCATATATTGAACAATCCTTACATTCCTGGGATAAACCCTATTTGATCAGGGAGTATGAACCTTTTAATGTGTGGCTGGATTCAGTTTGCTAGTATTATGTTGAGGATTTTTGCATCTGTGTTCATCAGTGATATTGGCCTGTTGTTTTCTTTTTTTATGGCATTTTTGTCTGGTTCTGATATCAGGGTAATGGTGGCCTCATAGAAAGAGTTTGGGAGTGTTCCTCCCTCTGCTATATTTTGGAAGAGTTTGAGAAGGATAGGTGTTAGCTCTTCTTAAAATGTTTGATAGAATTCACCTGTGAAGCCATCTGGTACCGGGATTTTGTTTGTTGGAAGATTTTGAGTCACAGTTTCAATGTCATTACTTGTGATTGGTCTGTTTATATTTTCTATTTCTTCTTGTTTCAGTCTCAGAAGGTAGTGCTTTTCTAAGAGTTTCTTCATTTCTTCCAGGTTTTCCATTTTATTAGCATATAGTTTATTGTAGTAATGTCTCATGATCTTTTGTATTTCTGCAGTGTCAGTTGTTACTTCTCCTTCTTCATTCCTAATTCTATTGATTTGAGTCTTCTCCCTTTTTTTTGATAAGTCTGGCTAATGATTTATCAATTTTGTTTATCTTCTCAAAGAACCAGCTTTCATTTTTACTTATATTTGCTATCATTTCCTTCATTTGTTTTTCATTTATTTCTGATTGGATCTTTATGATTTCTTTCCTTCTGCTAACTTTGGGGTTTTTTTGTTCTTCCTTCTCTAATTGTTTTAGGTGTAAGGTTAGGTTGTTCATTTGAAATATTTCTTGTTTCTTGAGGTAGGATATTATTGCTATAAACTTCCCTCTTAGAACTGCTTTTGCTGCATCCCATAGATTTTAGGTCATCATGTTTTCATTGTCATTTGTTTGAAGGTATTTTTTGATTTCCTCTTTGATTTCTTCAGTGATCTCTTGGTTATTTAGTAGCATATTGTTTAGCCTCCATGTGTTTGTATTTTTTACAGATTTTTTCCTGTAATTGTTATCTAGTCTCCTAATGTTGTGGTCAGAAAAGATACTTTATACGATTTTAATTTTATTAAATTTACCAAGGCTTGATCTGTGACCCAAGATATGATCTATCCTGGAAAATGTTCCATGAGTACTTGAAAGAACATATATTCTGTTGTTTTTGGGTGGAATGTCCTATAAATATCAATTAATTCCATCTCATTTAATGTATCATTTAAAGCTTGTGTTTCCTTATTTATTTTCATTTAGCATGATATGTCCATTGGTGAAAGTGTGGTGCTAAAGTCCACTACTATGATTGTTTTATTGTTGATTTCCCCTTTTATGGCTGTTGGCCTTTGTCTTATGTATTGAGGTGCTCCCATATTGGGTGCATCAATATTTACAATTGTTATATCTTCTTGGATAGATCCCTTGATCATTATGTAGTGTCCCTCTTTGTCTCTTTTAATAGTCTTTATTTTAAAATCTATTTTGTCAGACAGGAGTATTGCTACTCCAGCTTTCTTTTGATTTCGATTTGCATGCAATATCTTTTCCATTCCCTCACTTTCAGTCTGTATGTGTCCCTAGGTCTGAAGTTGGTCTCTTATAGACAGCATATGGATGGGTCTTGCTTCTGTAACCATTCAGCCAGTCTAGGTCTTTTGGTTGGAGCATTTAGTCCATTTACATTTAAGGTAATTATCAATATGTATGTTCCTATTACCATTTTCTTAATTGTTTTATGTTTGTTTTTGTAAGTCTTTTCCTTCTTTTGTGTTTCTTGCATAGAGAAGTTCCTTTAGCATTTACTGTAAAGTTGGTTTGATGGTGCTGAATTTTCTTAACTTTTGCTTGTCTGTAAAGGTTTTAATATCTCTGTCAAATCTGCATGAGATCCTTGCTGGGTAGAGTAATCTTTGTTGTAGGTTTTTCCCTTTCATTGCTTTAGATATGTCCTGCCACTCCCTTCTGGCTTGCAGAGTTTCTGCTGAAAGCTCAGCTGTTAACATTATGGGGATTCCCTTGTATGTTTTTTTGTTGTTTTTCCCTTGCTGCTTTTAATATTTGTTCTTTGTATTTAATTTTTGATAGTTTGATTAATATGTGTCTTGGCTTGTTTCTCCTTGGATTTATCCTGTATGGGACTCTCTGCACTTCCTGGACTTGACTATTTCCTATCACATATTAGGGAAGTTTTCAAATATAATCTCTTCAAATATTTTCTCAGACTCTTTCTTTTTCTCTTCTTCTTCTGGGACCCCTATAATTCAAATCTTGGTGCACTTAATGTTGTCCCAGAAGTTTCCAAGACTCTCCTCAATTCTTTTCATTTTTTTTTCTTTATTCTGCTCTGTGGTAGCTATTTCCACTATTTTATCTCCAAAATAACTTATCAGTTCTTCTGCCTCAGTTATTCTGCTATTGATTCCTTCTAGAGAATTTTAAATTTCATTTATTGTGTTGTTCATCACTTTTTGTTTGCTGTTTAGTTCTTCTAGGTCCTTGTTAATCATTTGTTGTATTTTCTCCATTCTACTTTGGGTCATGTTTACTATCATTACTCTGAATTCTTTTTCAAATAGACTTCCTATTTCCTCTTCATTTGATTGGTCTGGTGGGTTTTTACCTAGCTCCTTCATCTGCTGTGTTTCTCTCTGTCTTCTCATTTTGCTTAACTTACTGTGTTTGGGGTCTCCTTTTTGCAGGCTGCAGTTTAGTAGTTCCCATTGTTTTTGGTGTTTGTCCCCAGTGGCTAAGGTTGGTTCAGTGGGTTGTGTAGGCTTCCTCATGGAGGGGACTAGTGCCTGTGTTCTGGTGAATGAGGCTGGATCTTGTCTTTCTGGTGGGCAGGACCGCATCTGGTGGTGTGTTTTGGGGTGTCTGTGACCTCATTATGATTTTAGGCAGCCTCTCTGCTAATGGGTGGGGTCGTGTTACTGTCCTGCAAGTTGTCTGGCATAAGGTGTCCAGCATTGTAGCTTGCTGGTCATTGTTTGGAGCTGGGTCGTAGCACCGAGATGGAGATCTCTGGGGGAGCTTTCACTGTTTGATATTCTGGTAACCAGGGGATTTCTGGTGGACCAGTGTCCTGAACTTGGCTCTCTCACCTCAGTGGCACAGGCCTCACACGTGGCTGGAGCACTTACACCCTGTCAGCCACACAGCTCAGAAGAAAAGGGAGAAAAAAAAAAGAAAGAAGAAAGAGAAAGAAAGAAAGAGAGAGAGAAAGAAAGAAACAAACAAACAAAGGAAGGAAGAAAAGAAGAAAGAAAGAAAAAATAAAATAAAGTTATTAAAATTAAACATTTAAAACATTATTAAAATTTTTAAAAATTAAAACGTTAAAAAAAAAAAGACAGAAAGAAGAACACACACAAACCAAAAAACCAATCCAGTAATGATAGCAAGTGCTAAAAACTATAGTAAAAAAAAAGAAAAAAAAAGTATAGACAGAACCCTAGGACAAATGATAAAACAAAGCTATACAGACAAAATCACAAAAAGAGGCATACACGTACACACTCACAAAAAGAGAAAAAAATATATATATATATCTATATATGTAAAAAAGGAAGAGAGCAACCAAATCAATAAAGAAATCTACCAATGATAATAAACTCTAAATACTAAACTAAGTTAAACATAAAACCAGAAATAAATTAGATGCAGAAAGCAAACCCCAGTTCTACAGTTGCTCCCAAATTCCACCTCCTCAGTCTTGGGATGATTCATTGTCTATTCAGTTATTCCAGAGATGCAGGGTACATCAAGTTGATTGTGGAGATTTAATCCACTTCTTCTGAGGCTGCTGGGAGAGATTTCCCTTTCTCTTCTTTGTTCACACAGCTCCTGGGGTTCAGCTTTGGATTTGGCTCCGCCTCTGCATGTAGGTCACCTGAGGGAGTCTGTTCTTCGCTCACACAGGACGGGGTTAAAGGAGTGGCTGATTCGGGGGCTCTGGCTCACTCAAGCTGGCGGGGAGGGAGGGGTAGGAGGCGGGGCGAGCCTGCGGCGGCAGAGGCCACCATGACGTTGCAACAGCCTGAGGTGTGTTGTGCGTTCTCCCAGGGAAGTTGTCCCTGGATCCCGGGACCCTGGCGGTGGCGGGCTGCACAGACTCCTGGGAGGGGAGGTGTGGAGAGTGACCTGTGCTCGCACACAGGCTTCTTGGTGGCAGCAGCGGCGGCCTTAGCGTTTCATGCCCATTTCTGGGGTCCGCGCTGATAGCCGCGGCTCACGCCCGTCTCTGGAGCTCATTTAGGCGGCGCTCTGAATCCCCTCTCCTCATGCACCCCAAAACAATGGTCTCTTTCCTCTTAGGCAGGCCCAGACTTTTTCCCAGACTCCCTCCCGGCCAGCCGTGGTGCACTAACCCCTTCAGGCTGTGTTTGCGCCACCAACCCTAGTCCTCTGCCTGGGGTCTGACCTCCGAAACCCGAGCCTCAGCTCCCAGGCCCCGCCTGCCCCGGAGGGTGAGCAGACGAGCCTCTCGGGCTGGTGAGTGCCGGTCGGCACCGATCCTCTCCGCTTTGCCCTCCGCACCCCTGTGGCTGCGCTCTCCTCCGCGACCTCGAAGCTTCCCCCCTCCGCCACCCACAGTCTCCGCCCGCGAAGGGGCTTCTAGTGTGTGGAAACCTTTCCTCCTTCCCGGCTCCCTCCCACTGGTGCAGGTCCCGTCCCTTTTGGCTCTGTTTTTTCCTTTGCCCTACCCAGGTACGTGGGGAGTTTCTGGCATTTTGGGAGGTCTGAGGTCTTCTGCCAGCATTCAGTGGGTGTTCTGTAGGAGTTGTTCCACATGCAGATGTATTTCTGATGTATCTGTGGGGAGGAAGGTGATCTCCGCGTCTTACTCTTCTACCGTCTTGAAGGTCTCCTTGATGTTATTCTTATTTATTTTACTATATATTGTTTTCTTAGTGGTTAGCATGATGCAATACTTCAATACAATTCCAATTCTAACCCCCCTGTAGTTAGTCTCAGACCCTACAGTTTAAAGAACCTAGTCACCAATAGAACTGGCTTCAACCTCAGATGCTACAACTTCAGTCATCACAAGCCCAGTCATACCTCAGATGCTACAAGTTCAGTGGTCACAAACCCACTCATACCTCTGACCAATGTGCTACAAATCCAGGGGGTTCACACAGCTCCCTCACAAGACTGCCCACCCTTCAGACTGTGGCCAAAAATTCAGGGATTCTGAAAGGTTCCTACAGTTCTGAGCAACTGGATCCAATTCCAGGTAGTTTCTACAACCTCCCTCGAGTTTGACAATTAGCTAGAACAATTCACAGAATTCAGGAAAGAGCTATATGTATGACTGTAGCTTTGTTATAAAGGATACAAGTCAGGACCTTTAAGTGAAGACCCACAGTGTGAGGTCTGTGAGGGAACCGAACCCAGAACCTCTGTTCCTTCTCTGTGTGCAATGGGGCTGCATCTGCCCCCTGCTCTGGCCATATGATCACCAGCCAGGAAACCCCACTGAGCTCAGGGTCCAGAGCTTGTACTGAGCTTTCGTTGTGCAGGTGTGATGGACTTGGTCATTGACCACAGGATTTAACTCAGTCAATAGCCCTGCAAATTAGGGAAGTTTTTGGCTATTATTTTTTTAAAATAGTCTCTCAGCCTCTTTCTCTCCTCTCCTTCTGAGAGTTATATGGACATTGATATATTTAATGGATCCCACAGGTCTCCTAGGCCCTGTTCATTATTACTGATTATTTTTTCTTTCTGCTCCTCAGGCCCGGTGATCTCTATTGCACATTCTTCAAGTTCACCGCTTCTTCCTCCTGCTTGCTTAAATCTATTATTAAATCCTTCTAGTGAATTTTTCATTTAAGTTATATGACTTTCCAACTCCAAAAATGTTATTTGGTTCATTTTATGTAATTTCTCTCTCTTTATTGATAGTATTCTTTTGGGAATAAGTCTTTTTCCTGGCTTTTTAAAACTCTTTATACATGATTTCTTTAGGGGTATTTTTTGTGAATATTTAAGACAGTTAACAAAGCTTTTGTCTAGTAAATCCATATGTGGGCTTCATCAAGGAGAGTTTCTATTAATTTATTTTTTCTATGCATGGGCCATATTTTTCTTGTTTCTTTGCATACTTCAGAAATTTTGTTAAAAACTAGAAACAGACTCACAAACATAGAGAACAGACTTGTGGTTGCCAAGGGGGTGTATGGTGGGGGAGGGATGGACTGGGAGTTTGGGATTAGCAGATGCAAACTCTTACATATAGGATGGATAAACAGCAAGGTCCTACTGTATAGCACAGGGAACTATATTCAGTATCCTGTGATAAACCATAGTGGAAAAAAATATAAAAAAGAATGTGTATATATATGTATATCTGAGTCACTTTTCTGTACAGCAGAACTAGACACTTTGAATATTCTTAATGTGACAGTTCAGGAAATCAAATTCTCCCTTCTCTCCTGAGGGTGTTGTAGTTTGCTGCCGGACTTATTTGTTTGTTTAGTAACTTTTATTTCCTAATTTTGTAAAACCTGTATTCTTTGTCACATGTAGCCACTGAGGTCTCTGTGCTACAAGCTTACTGGTCAGCTAAGTGTTTGACAGCATTTCCTTAAACACGTGAAAAAATCTAACAGACAAAAATCCCATCTTTGAAGGCTGGCTGTGTGTTTGGAAATGTCTTCAATACTCAGGTCACCAGTTTCTGTCTCTGTCTTAGCTCTCACTTCTGTGTGTGAAGAGCCAAAGCTAAGTACATGGGACCTTCTCAGATCTTCCCTGTGTGCCCAGCCCTAGATGTGCACGTGCCTAGGTTCCCAAGAAAAGCTGGGAGCTTTTCAAAGCAGCTTCCCAGTTAGTCTTTTTTCCCTATAAACTGTCGCTGCCCCCAGGTGGCAGCAGCTAACACATTTGTCTTTAAATGTTTTAAATGAACATCCCTGGACAGGTTAACCCACCTGGGAGAGTTCTGAGTTATGCAAAATAAAGGCAAGTCTCTTGAAGCAGTCCTTCAAGGACCTCTCAGATGGGTCAAAATAAACTACCACAGTTTTTTGAGAAAAAGTCCATCCTGCTCTTTCAAGTAATAGTTTCATGCACCAAAATACCGGTTTTGTTCTCAGTGCCACTACTGAGCCTCAAGGGAGGGATGGTCTCACATAAATTGAAACACTATGAGCTCTCTGGTTTATATGCAGCTTGTTTTTTGTTGTTTCTTCCCTGAGTTTTATCCTGGTTGCCATAAGATTTTGATTGAATTCTAGAAATCTTAGAGCTTATTCCAACAGAGTTTGCCAGTTTATTCATTGTTTTGTGGAGGGATAGGTTTGGAGTCCCTTGCTCTGCCATTTTCACTGATGTCTGCATAGAGGGTCTTGTAGAGATAGAAAGTAAGGAAGTACTAAAAAATAATTTTAAAACAAAAACATTTTACATACCTGAGAACCCCTAGAATGGGATAACACAGAGTGAACCCTAATGTAAATGAAGAACTTTAGTTAATATATCAATCTTGGTTCACTACTTGTTATAAATATACCATAGTATCTTAAAATGTTAACAGGGGGATCTGGGTGCAAGATATTCAGGAGCTCTCTGTGCTATTTTTACAACTTCTGTAAATATAAGCTATTGAATAAAAATTTTCTTTTAAAAATGAATTAATCCAAATAGAATAAATCTGGGAATATCATCTGATTAATAGGATTTCCCAAAGGAGAGATCATGGTAAATGGAGTAGAATAAATTATTAAAGATGTTATGGAAGATAATTTAACAGAGCTGAAACATAGAAGTTTTTTGATGGAAACTTCCTAATGAGTATGGTAATTATACTCAAAATTGTGAAATTATGAACCATCAAGAAAAAAGAGAAAATCCTGCAAAATTCCTGGAAACCAAATGGGTCACCTCAAAGGACTAAAAACTGTCTAACTTCAATTATTTTACTATCAACACTGTATGCTAGAAGACACAGGAGTATTGCTTGTAAATTCTCAGGAAACATTGTTTATAACATAGGATTCTTCACCCAAACTAGCAACACATTTTGAAGCCAAGATAAAGATATTTTTATACATGCCAGGACAGATAAATTCTCTTTATCACACCTCTACTTAGGTAGATACTTGAAACTATGATGGAGAAAATAAAGGAATAAAGCAAGAAAAACATCACTCACAGATTAAGGAAATTTCAGACAGTGGAACCAGGAAGGCAAAGCTAAAATAAACAGTTGTAAACAGTTGGAGAGGAAAACCACTCCATAATAAAACAAGGCAAAATTATAGGATTTGGGGGAAAGGAATCAAAATATATCATACATTGAGACTAGAGAAAAACTTAAGAATCTAATAAAGACATTTGATGAGTTATAAAAATGATAAGGAATTAATGTCAACTTCTCATCAGGAATTTCTCTACGGGATGCATGTTACTGACACACAGAGCATACAATTTAAACCTGATATATTAGCAGATTTTTATTAACTTTGAAAATGTAAAATAATGGTTGAAACTTTTCCTAAGAGATTAGGAAAAATAAGACAAATATTGACATCATTACTCTATTTAATACATGCTGAAGGTCTTAGCTCAATGTCAAGAAAAATTAATATAAATATTGAAAAGGATATAGTAAACTTTCATTACGTGCACAGACATTTAATAATTGTACATTTAAACAGCATAGAAAGCTCAAATAAACATGAATAAATCCAACCAAACCTTGGTTTTGTTTACACATTGCCCTATAAAAGATGCTGAGCAAAATCTAAGATGAACTATGAAATGGAGTGGCATATACTCTGTTAACAAATTGGAAGGATCGATATTGTAAATGTGACAGTACTTCACCAACTAATCTATACATTCAATGTAATCTCAAGAAAATTCCCACTAGAATGTGCGGGGCAGAGAGTGGTGGGATGTAAATCAAGAGGATAATTTTAAGTTATAAGGAAATTTAAATTGCAGGCATAAAAAACAAAAAGATGTAATAAAGAAGCAGCTATTGCACAAACATAATCTACTCAATATGAAACTTATTCAAAAGCTATTGTAACTAAGACATGGTGGCACTTTTCCACAAGAATCAAAAATAGAATGGTACAGGGATTACAAAAATATACATAAACTTAACGACCACCCAATTCATAAATAAATTGGCACTACAGAATAATTGAGGAAAGATTTATTTTTAGTTGATGTTGTTCAGTCAGCTGGACATCAGCTTAGAAATGAAAAATGACATATAGTTTATGCTATAAGAAGACAATTATGAATGGATTTTAAATCTAAATTCTAAAACAATAAAAATCTAGAAAAATGTTTTTAAAAATCCCTTAATTCTTAGCATAGGGAAATATTTATTCTCCAGGGGCCGGTGGAGGAAATGCTAAGCATAATGAAAAATACAAATAAATAAACTTCATTAAAATTTGGAACTTTAGTTTCTCAAAAGACAGCATTTAGAGAGAGAAATGGCAAGCCATAGACTGAGAGAATATATTTTACCAGTCATACATCCATCAAGGCTGTGTCCAGAACATATGGATTGCTTCTATAAAACCGTTCATCAAAAACCAATAACCCAAGAGAAAAATGGACAAGAAATATTGAACCGGTGCACCAGAAAAGGGGGTATATGAATGACAAATGAACATGTGAAGGTGTGCAAACTCATGACGAGTAAGAAAAGTGAGCACTAAAACCACAAGAAGATTCCTACACTAACTTGATGCTGTGACCAATAGTCCTGTCCAGCCTAACACACAGGCATGATAATATTTTTAAAAATCTGTTTGAAGGATTGGAGCACTTCCAAGACACCCAGGAGCAAGGATGTGGATGGAAAGGAAGCATTTTATCTGCTGTTTGTTCCTTTACTCGTGTGCAATTCTTGGTGCAAGGAAAGAGACCAGAGGTGGCAGGTGAATCACAGCATCTCTCAGAGCTGTGGGGAATGTCACGGAGGCAGAAAGGAAAGCACACTAGAGTTGGACTCTTAAGGCAGATAGTTGTTGAGGGTCTAGGATTCCAGAGAGAAGGGGGATGAAAGGAAGTGATACCAACATTCATCCCCAATTTTCCCCTTGAGGAGTTTGACCCTTGAGGCTTCCCAGGTCAAGAAGTAAATAATGCACAGACAAGGACTAACCAGCAGAGCAGACAGTTTTGCAGCTTCACAATTCTGGGTAGCAAAAGTTAGAACTCAGGAGCCACCAGAGGGGAGGGACTAGAGAAAATACCAGAGATACTTAGTTGAGACTTCTGGAGTAGTAGATTTTAGGAGTGCGTACAAACCAGAGTAGACTAAAGTAGACAAAGATGGCAGACTAAGCACAGGTAGGCTCCTGATTGGATTGGATGGAGAAGCTATGCCTCTCTGCAGATTGCCAAGGATTTCTGTACCCCTGGGTGATATTCTTTTAAAATGAAAGCAATCTAGACTTTCAGTGGCAATGATTTAAATACGTGACCATAAAGTAGCAAGACGGTAGACTTAAATCCAAATATAATAGCGATTACATTAAACTCAAATAAATTTTAAAAACCCAGTTAAAAGACAACAAACTACATTAAAAACCAAAACCTGACAATATGATGTTCACAAGAGACATGTTTAAATGAAGTTTGAAAGTAAAAGGTTGAAAAAAGTTATTTCATACAACCATTAGTCAAAGAGAATTGGTATAATTAGGTCAATATCAATAATATTAAGACATATTACTAGGCCTATCAACTAAATAGGAAAATCTTAAAATCCTTGGCTCTGTTAACATTGCTTGAAAATATGTAAAGCAGAAGTTGAGAAATGCACAAATCCATAATCATCACTCAAAAATTTAACATACTTATCTCAAAAACAGCACAAGCTAAGAAACAAATCATTTATTGAAACCATAAACAAAAGAGTTAGCAAACTTGGACTCCATATATGTAAAACATTTCAACCAAAAACTGCAGAAAATAAATTCTTTTTTTTTCAGTACGCGGGCCTCTCACGGTTGTGGCCTCTCCCGTTGCGAAGCACAGGCTCCGGACGCACAGGCCCAGGGGCCACGGCTCACGGGCCCACCCGCTCCGCGGCATGTGGGATCTTCCCGGACCCGGGCACAAACCCGCGTCCCCTGCATCGGCAGGCGGACTCTCAACCACTGCGCCACCAGGGAAGCCCCAGAAAATAAATTCTTTTCAAGTAAAAATAGAATATTTACTAACTGATCATATTTTCTGCCTTAAAGCAAGTTACAATCGATTTCAAATGATTGAAATAAAATGAGGTTTTTATCTGGCCACAATGGAAGTAATGTAGGTGGAAATCTATAACTAAAGGAAAATAAGAATATTTCTAAAAGTGTGGGAATTAAGCAATAATTTTCTTAAAAAACTGATAGATCAGATAAGTTAGTTGAAAAATATCAAATTCAATTAAAGTAGAAGAAAGGAAAACATAAAAATAAGGATAGAAATTAATAGAAAAATATGAACATTGAAGAAAAATCAACATAGCTATAAATTAGTTCTTTGGAAAATGTTCATTGGTGAATATCAAAAGTCTTTCTCCTGAGATCATTAACAAGAAATTATTTCCATTATAGACTTATTTTCTCATTCCACTGAATATTCCAGAAAGTGAAGTAAGACAGGAAAAATAAACATGCTTTCACCTGTGTGTTGAATATGCAACAGAATCATCAGTGAAACTGAGTTTACTAAACAAATTTAGCTTTTTGGTTTATACAAGGTCAATACATGCACACATACACACACACACATGAATTGCTCCACTTTATATCAGCACCAAAGCATTAGAACTGAAACTGGAAGGAAAACAAATCATTTGCAAATTTATCAATCAACATCAAATACTTAAGAATAAATCCAAATAAAGATTTGCATGACCTCTACATAGAAGACCTAAATAAATAAATGGAGGAACATACCATATGTGTAGATGTATATGCATATTATATATATAATATATATATACAATATACATAGAAAGAGATAGAATGAGAGAATGAGAGCATGTGAGAGATTTACTATAAGGATTTGGCTCACATGACCATGGAGGCTGACAAGTCCCAGGGTCTGCAACGAGCCAGCTGGAGACCCAGGAGACAACAGTGTAAGTTACAGTCCAAGTGCCAGCAGGCTTGAGACCAAAGGAAGAACTGAGGTTTCAGTTAGAGTCCAAAAGCAGGAAAAAAAACTTATGTTCCAGCTTGGAACTCCTCCAGGCTGGAGGAGTTCCCTCTTACTTGCAGGAGGATCATCAGCCTTTTTGTTCTATTCAGCCCTTCAACTGATTGGGTAAGGCCCACCCACATTAGGAAAGGCAATCTGCTTTACTCAGTCTACTGAGGCAAGTGTTAATATCATCAGAAACACCATCCAGGACACACCTAGAATAATGTTTGACCAAATGCCTGGGCACCCCGTGATCCAGGCAAGTTGACACATCAAGTTAATCATCACAAGAACACCCTGTGTCATCTTGGCATACAGGCACACCTCCTTAAACCAAACTTAATCTTCAAATAAAGGCAATAACAAGGTTATAATTCATCCAAACATGCTATGATAATCCTGTATGCTGTCAAAAACACACTCACCCCTTCCTCAAAAGGAGGTAACATCTTTGAGTGATGTTTTCTCTTTGATATTCCTCACTTACATACTATGATGTACAATTTATGATATTTAAATAAATACTATGATATAAAGTTGAGACATCTTCTGTTATACGATAATGGATAATGTTATATGTTATATGATAATTGGCCAAAGTAGCACAGCTAAAGGAGGAATAGGTTACCTTCAACATCCAAAGAGGCCTACGAGGCGTTTTGCCTCTATCTCGATTGTAGGAGAGGCCAGAGGCAACCTGTTCTCCTTTGCGCTGGAGTGGACATCTCAACAGGCCCCACACCACTGCATCCCTGAGCTTTTGTCAGATGTACTTCCTACCCTCTGACCCACTTCTTGCTACTTTTTGCCAACTAAGTCCAATCAGCATAATGTCAACCACATAATTGATGAGTACGATATCTTGTGAAAGGGAAATTCGATCAAGGTCCCTGAAAACTACATGACAACATGGGCCTGGAGAGTTGATCCACCCCTGAAGTAGGTCAGGGGGAGTGTATTGCTGGCCTTGCCAGAAGAAAGCAAACTGCTTCTGATGTTCCTTATTGACAAGTAGGGATAACCTGCTTGCCAGGTTAATAGCTGCACCCCAGGTACCAGGGGCTGTGTTAATTTGCTCAAGCAATGAAAGCACATCTGGTACAGCAGCTGCAATAGAAGTCACTATCTGATTTAATTAACAACACTCCACTTTCACCCTCCAAAACCAAATAGGTGAGTCGAAGGGGAATGTTGTAGGAAACACCATCTTTCAAGGCCCAGATGGTGGCACTAAGCTCTGCAATCCCTCCAGGAATGTGATAATGCTTTGGGTTCACCATTTTCTTAGGTAGAGCAGTTCTAATGGCTCACACTTGGCACTTTCTACCATAATATCCCTCATCCCACAGGTCAGGGAACAAATGTGGCAATTCCGCGGGCTGCTCAGTATTTCTATTCCAATGACACTTCCTGGAACTGGGAAAACAACCACAGGATGGGTTTGAGGGCTCACTGGGCCCACTGGGGGGTGAACCTGAGTTAAGCCTGACACCCATAAGTCCCTTCTCTGACTGGTGGGCCACAGTTACATTTTGGTTCTCTCGGAATGGGTGTCAGTTCAGAGCCAGTGTCCAGGAAAAGGACATCGTCCCCCAAATATCTTAGTATTTCCTTCTCACCAATGCACAGTTACCTGGTAAAAAACTGGAGTTCCCTTTGGGGAAGGCTGAGCAGAAGATTCATGGTATACATTTTTGTCAGTGTAGGAGGGTCCTTCCTGGGGGTGACCCAACCTCCCCTACATTCAAAGGGTTCTGGGTCTGCAAACTGGTTCAAGTCTGCAAAATGATCAGGGGGCTGTAACTCTCTGTTTTTAGGATTCCAGTTAGACTTTTGTTTCCTTGACCTAGAACTTTTCTTCTTAAACAGATCAAGTAAGGATTCAGTAGGCTTTCCGTCTATCTCACATCTAGGAACACCATGGCAATCAATAAGCCGGTGCCCTAGGGCTGTAGCGGTCAGACTATTCGACCGATCGCTGCGATCGCTGCTTTGATCCCACCGTCCATCACAGTGAGCACGCCTGCCTTTGGTTGTCACATGCTCCCACCCCCGCTTGGCCCTGGCCACCCCGGGGTCCAACCACTCCCACTGCATCGGGTTCTCAGTTCAGCCACCGAAGTTCTCACTGTGAGGTCTGGCCTACAGAAAGGACCAATCACAGAGCCCTCCAAGGGTGTGGGGAGCTGGGGTGGGGGGGGGTGGCCCTCACAAATTTATTTCTCACAGTCACAGCGAAAGGCTGTCCCCTGGACCCTCCTAGGGTGCTGAGCAGGTCTTCAATGACAAGTCCTCTCTGACAGCCCAGTGTCTCTGAGACTTGGAATCCCTTCCTCTCCATTAAACCAAGGCAAATCTGACATTTGCTAACTCACTCACCGTGGACCACTCTTTGGTCCGTGTCCAAGTCAACCAATCCATCAAACTCCCAGAGCTGCAACACTGATGCTGAATCTCTGCTCAGTGAGCAGAGATTGTTGGTACACTGGGCCCGACAGATCCAATGTTGTCTTCCCCCCCGACGCCCCCCATCATCCCACACACTTAGTACCCATCCCCATACACGTTCCGTACAACAGTTGACGGGTTCAGGGTTTAATTTGGAGGGGATGAAAATATTCCAAAATTGATTGTGCAGATTGCAAATATCTGCAAGTGTTCTAAAAACCCTTGAACTGTACATGTTAAGTGAGTGACTTGTATGGCATTTTAAGTTTATCTCCATAAAGCTATAAAAAAAAATTAGAAAAGGAAAGTCAGGCTCCCTGCTGTACAGTAATAAGGCCATTTGTTACCCAGGCCTCTCTGCTCTTTCTCTGACGCCCTTGGGACAATGGCAGCCTGACCAGCAGGGCAAAGACTCAGAGCCCCAGCCCTTCCGGGCCATGTTTTCTTTTCAGAAACTGCCAAGGTTGTCTCCACACCACCTGTAGGAGGTGTGGAACGCTGGCCTGACTCAGGAAGAGTTTCTGTGGATTTTTGAGCTTGTGCCTGAGTTAAAGCTGTAAGATGTAAATTTAGGAGCTCTCAGAGGCTGCGTTTCATTGAATGAGGAGTAAACTCGCTTATAATGAGAAGGAAGATGGTGAGTTTCCTTAATATTCAGACCCTGCAGAGTCCCTGAGGTCCAGTCAGCACCCTGCCCTTCCAGTGGCTAGCTTGTACCATTAATGTGCACCACAACCTTCCACTAACCATGTACTTGTGCTTAATCGAACACTGCAAGAACCTATATTATTTTAGTTTTAAGTAATCATTTAACAAGGTGGCAACCATGCACATAGTTAGGAGAAAAGATCATTGTCTCAGGAGGCTTGTCGTGAAACACATGCAGATTCTGTCGCATCCCTGCACCAGGGGACCATTGCTCTTACTGTTTCTTCTAAATTGTTGCTTCCAAACATCAAAATAATGCAATTCTCATATTATTTTTCTGATTTAGATATTATCTATTGATTCCCCAATTTGAAAGGTAAAATTTAACTTTACTGCAATGCCTACTCCATGCTTACTTTTCCAGTAGAATTTAATCAATAAACAATGCTTATATGACAACTATTTAAATGTATTTACTAAAGAGTCAAATAGTTTACCCAGCTTATATATATATATATATTTTTTTTTTTTTTTTCTGGCCTAGACATTTTATTTTCTTTGAGTTCCTTTTTTTTCATCTTTTTTTTCCCCCTTTACACCACCTGATCCTCTTTGTATTTTTATTCTGATTGTTTGGAACTTACTACACTTTCATAAAATCTGCAAGTATAACACGGTAAGCACTTATATTCTCTCACCTCTATCAGAAATGTTTAACATTTTGCCAAGCTTGTCTTCTCTTTCTCCAACTACCTTTCTTTTACACAGATGTGCACACACACAGCATAGTGGTGTGTATTGTGAAATCACTTCACCCCTAA
This sequence comes from Kogia breviceps, assembly GCF_026419965.1. Classification (NCBI taxonomy): domain Eukaryota; kingdom Metazoa; phylum Chordata; class Mammalia; order Artiodactyla; family Physeteridae; genus Kogia; species Kogia breviceps. The sequence continues at coordinate 112,937,211 of NC_081318.1, read as the reverse complement.
ATACTTCAGCATGTAACTCCTAAGAAGAATGAAGTCTTCCCATATAACTACAATCCAATTATTTTACTTTGATCTCACAATTCCCAAGGTTCATACAATATTTTAATTTAATGTATAAGCCATATCCGGGTTTACCCCATTGTCATAATAACAACTTTATAGCTTTTTTCCCCCAAATGCAGAATCCAAACAAGGATCACACGTTGCTCTTAACCGTCAGATCTTTCTGGTCTCCTTTGATCTAGAATCATTTTTTAAGTTCCTCCTCCTCCCCCTTTCTCTTCTGTCCCACTGACATTGCTGAAGCCTCCAAACCAGTAATTGTACCATTTTCAGGACTCCACCGTAACAGACATTTGAACAGTTTTTATTTTCTGGGCAACTTCCTCTCCATTCCCCTAGTCTCTGCTTCCATAATCTGGACTGACCTTTCTCCAGGGCTGCTGCACAAACCAGCCTCTGTAAGGGGCCTTGAATACTTGCCTCAGGTGGCTTCATTGATTCCTCAAATCTTAATTCTCACCTGTCCTTGTTTTGTTTCTTTGCTTTATGGAAAACATATTTTGTCAGAAAAAGAACAATTAACAAATTACAAGAGTTTTGAATTCATTGCAGCCTTGTCTACTGACACACAGTATGTGGTCAGGGAGCCTGATTTCACTGGATTTTCACTGTCCTCCACACCCTTTTCCCTCTTTCGCTTCCTTTCCCCTTTCCCTCTCCCCTACATAGTCCCTTATTCTATTTTGTTGTATAATTAGTACACTTTCTAATTATAATTTAGTGAGGTCTTGAGAAAGAAGACTTGTTGGCTCAAGTCACCATCTTTAATAAGAATTCAATAAATAAATGTTCTTCTCTCATATTTCTTGCCATATATTTCCTTTAAGAAAGAGAGCCCAACTCAGTTCTGTTGGATAGTTTATTTATTTTTATCAACGCATTGCATATAACTTTATTTTATGATAACTGTCATTGATGAAACATTTATTCTTACATGTCATCTTATGGTACACCTCATAAGCTATAATGATGCTTTTGTATATATTGTGTCTTCATTCTAAGTTTTAAACCAGTTTATGGTTCTATTTAACTCATTTTCAAATTTATGAATGATAAAATAATTGTTATGACCCAATTATATGAGTGAAAACATTTACTTACTCCTTTCTTTCTATCATCCTAAATTTTGCCGAGGCATTATTAACACTTTATCTTACATATTAAATCTCAGATATAGTAGTTGATATTTCATTCAATTTTATTATCAGAGTTATAAATGAAAGACTTAAAGTCACCTACTTAACTGTGGCGAATTTGGTCATGGTAGTCTTCCTAGAATATAAATATTTCAATTTTTGAATCATTGCTTTGGACTCAGTCTTTAACATCTAACTATGTTACATTACAATTAAGCCTGCTCTTCAGAAGGAAAAACTAACAGAATAATCTTCGAATGTTTTCATCTTGTCAACTTTTTAATTTTAGCATCTCAAGCTGCTTCAATTATATTGGGTCACGAACAAACTTTTTGGCCAACCCATACAAGTATTTCCTCTTACTATCAGCTGTACAGCACAAACCACTAAACTTACACCCATCTCTGATTAATTGTGAAAAAAAAAATTTAATGTTTTTTCATGGCAATCAAAAATCCCCAACCTGTTTCCTAACAAAAAGTAAAAGCACTGTATAAACAAACTATCATGTTAAAATGAATATAAATGTAAATGTAATGTTTAAAAGGTAAAAGGCTTAAGAATCTTCTCTTCAGGATTATCAACTCATTAATATGGCTGTTTACATTCAATCACTTTTTATCCGGTAACGGGATCCCCCAGTGCTGACACTAATCAGGAGACAGATACACGGTTAACAAATTTCCAAACATTACCCTTGATTACGTGGAATTAATTCTTGTATTTGGAATGGAACGTGAGATGATTTTTCCCTCCGCATAGTTTTTTTTAAAAACTGGTTGGGTTGTAGAGAAGTAACTCTATATGTTTTCAAATTATACTTCCTGAACCTTGATGTATGGTAAAGTATGTGCATTTTATGTAGAGAATAATAAAAAACAAAGCCTGACTACCTGGAGCTGTTAAGTGGGGACTTGTCTTGTGAGATGTTCCTAAATTAACCTGATACAATTATTCCTCCTCCAAACTCCAAACGCAGCGTATGTTCTCTACTCAAAGATGTGACAGCTGAGTCATCAACTTCATTTTCGTACCTTTGTATATAATCTGGAGGATCTTGACCTGGAGAAGTTAATTTATGTATGGAAAGTAAATTGGCTGGCTCTATCTAAAGGTTGTTTGTTAATAAAATTCACATCAAAAATTCATACTCATATTTTTAATCAATTTTTTTGAGACTCTCTTTTGTACCAAACACTATGCAAGGATGCACTGGTCCTTATGGCCTCACTAATTATGTGATTGTTTCTGATTCCTATCAACTTGGTTTTCGGGGGGGCTTTTTTTTGTGGGGGGTGCTCATTTTTCTTTTCATTTTAATTAGTATCTTTGTACTGTTATAAAACAAGACAATGGGTCCCCAATAGAATCACTTATGCTAAGCCCCAAGTCACCAAACTGAGACTTAATTGCAGTTTGGCTCTCCCAGGAATGGCATCTTTTTTTTTTAACTTTTTATTTTATATTGGAGTAGAGCCGATTAACAATATTGTGATAGTTCCAGGTGCACAGCAAAGCGACTCAGCCATACATATACATCTTAAACCAGCCAATCAGGAATCACCCCATCAGCACAGGTGAGGTCACCTGCCTCACAGCCCCTGCTCTCCCGTAAAGGATGGCGACCTTGCCAGAACCAACCCACTTTTTTTGCCAAGTATAACTTCCTTGTTTCTATCCCTTCTGCCTAAAAAGTCTTTCATTTTGTGCAGCAACTCGAGGTTCCTTCCTATCTGCTAGCTTGGATGCTGCCCAACTCAAATTGAACTTTGCTCAAGTAAACCCTTAAAAATGTTAATATGCCCCAGTATATCTTTTAACAGTACAGATTTTTTTTGAATTTTTAAAAACATTTGTTCCATGTATGGTGTAGTACAAAGAACTAAAGTCTAGAATCAAGAGACTTAAAAAGTACCAGTCTTAGGCATTATACAGAATGCTCTTAGACTCAGTTTGCTAATATAAAAAGTCAGGATGATAGAGAGCTCTTCTGAAGATTAAAGAAATAAAATAGTGAAAACTTTAAGGAAAGGATGCGCTCCAATGAGTAGAGGGTAAACTTTGGAATCAGGCAAAATGCACACCCAGTTCTCCACTAATTGATGGTGGCTGGGCACAAGTTTTTGCCTTGTTTCTCCCTTTGCAGAGTGTCTGTGGGGACATAGTGACCGAGGCACCATTTCCTGTGCCCAGCACCCTGGCACCTGGTAGGTTCTGCATCTGTATCTACACTCACATTTACCTTCATTTTTCTTCAGATAAAGTGTTAAATTCTGTAGAGTCTATATGTGTTAGAGATCTGTATAGATATAACAACAAATGAAATTCAGAGTATTTCCAGGTTAAGTTTTTTCTTAAATGTGGGTGTATATGAGGGTGTGTGTGTCATGTCCCACCAGGGCCTCAGCACCCTTACACCTGTCTATTTTTGTTGTTTAAAAGAAAAAAAAAAAAAAAAACTATGACCAAGGAAAGTGGGTTACAGGGTGGAACACAATTTTATCTCAGTGGAAAAATCCAGTTTTAAACAACATGGTGATTAAAAGAGTAACATTAAGTTAGATATTAGGGAGACCATTCCAATCTGTTTTCCACATTAGTCTCAAATGAGCACTGATGATCTTTGGGTTTGAGAGAAAAATGATACCGAGCAGGGCCCTGTGGGGCTTCTGGGCACAAAAGCCTTCCTCTCTCCCCCATTTCTTTTTTTTTTTTAACATCTTTATTGGAGTATAGTTGCTTTACAATGGTGTGTTAGTTTCTGCTTTACAACAAAGTGAATCAGTTATACATATATATATATGTCCCCATATCTCTTCCCTCTTGTGTCTCCCTCCCTCCCACCCTCCCTATCCCACCCCTCTAGGTGGTCACAAACCACCTAGCTGATCTCCCTGTGCTATGCAGCGGCTTCCCACTAGCTATCCACTGGTAGTGTATATATATCCATGCCATTCTCTCACTTCGTCACAGCTTACCCTTCCCCCTCCCCATATCCTCAAGTCCATGCTCTAGTAGGTCTGTGTTTTATTCCCGTCCTACCCCTAGTCTCTTCATGACATTTTTTTTTCTTAGTGGAGAAAAGACAGCCTCTTCAATAAGTGGTGCTGGGAAAACTGGACAGATACATGTAAAAGTATGAAATTAGAACACTCCATACACAAAAATAAACTCAAAATGGATTAAAGACCTAAATGTAAGGCCAGACAGTATAAAACTCTTAGAGGAAAACATAAGCAGAACACTCTATGACATAAATCACAGCAAGATCCTTCTTGGCCCACCTCCTAGAGAAATGGAAATAAAAACAAAAATAAACAAATGGGACCTAATGAAACTTAAAAGCTTTTGCACAGAAAGGATACCATAAACAAGACCAAAAGACAACCCTCAGAATGGGAGAAAATAGTTGCAAATGAAGCAACTGGCAAAGGATTAATCTCCAAAATTTATAAGCAACTCATGCAGCTCAATAACAAAAAAACAAAAACCCAATCCAAAAATGGGCAGAAGACCTAAATAGACATTTCACCAAAGAAGATATACAGATTGCCAACAAACACATGAATAAATGCTCAACATCATTAATCATTAGAGAAATGCAAATCAAAACTACAATGAGATATCATCTCACACTGATCAGAATGGCCATCATCAAAAAATCTAGAAACAATAAATGCTGGAGAGGGTGTGGGGAAAAGGGAACCCTCTTGCACTGTTGGTGGGAATGTAAATTGATACAGCCACTATGGAGAACACTACGGAGGTTCCTTAAAAAACTACAAATAGAACTACCATACGACCCAGCAATCCCACTACTTGGCATATACCCTGAGAAAACCATAATTCAAAAAGAGTCATGTACCAAAATGTTCATTGCACACATTTTTCTCAAGTGCTCATGGAACGTTCTCCAGGATAGATCATATCTTGGGTCACAAATCTAGCCTTGGTTAATTTAAGAAAATTGAAATCATATCAAGTATCTTTTCTGACCACAACACTATGAGACTAGATATCAATTACAGGAAACGATCTGTAAAAAATACAAACACATGGAGGCTAAACAATACACTACTTAATAACGAAGTGATCACTGAAGAAATCAAAGAGGAAATCAAAAAATACCTAGAAACAAATGACAATGGAGACACGACGACCTAAAACCTATGGGATGCAGCAAAAGCAGTTCTAAGAGGGAAGTTTATAACAATACAATCGTACCTTAAGAAACAGGAAACCTCTCGAATAAACAACCTAACTTTGCACCTAAAGCAATTAGAGAAAGAAGAACAAAAAACCCCTGTCTTGGCTATTTTGAGCCCTGTGAATTCCCATGCATTCTTAAATTAGCTTGTACGGTTCTGCAGAAAAAAATGTGCTGGGATTTTGTCTGGGATTAGTTGCATTCTATAAATCAGTTTTAGGAAAATTTTCACTATCTACATTTTTAAGGTTTTAGTTATTGAAATGTGATACACATTCATTTATTTATGATATTAAATTTCTCTCAGTTACATTTAAGTTTTGGGGGTACGTTTCATATATCTTTTATTACATTTATTCCTAGTTTTGTTATTCCCCAAATCTATTGTGATTTTTTTTTAGTTCATTTTTATTTGTTGTTAGTATGTGAAAATAGTAAAAATTTTATGTTGATATTATATCCAGCAACTTTGCTAAATTTATTTATAAACCTGATTGTTTACTTGATTATTTTAGATTTTCTATGTATTTAATTATGTCATCTCATATATGATAGGGTTTTTTTTCTTTCTTTCCTAATCCTTAAACATCCTATTTCTTTTCTTTTCTTATCACTTATGGTAGAACTTCCAGTACAGTGTTGAATTCAAGTGTTAATGGAAGTCATATTTTTTGTTATTGATTTCAGTATACTGCATTCTTTTCACTTTTTTTGTCTCTGTGTTTTGCCTGGATAGTTTTGATTGATCTGTATTCCACTTTAGTAATCCTCTTTTTTACTGTATTTAGTTTGCTGATAAACCCATCTTGAGTTCTTAATTATTGGTAGAATATTTTTTTCAGCTCAATGATTTTATATATATATATATTTCCAGGTATATGATAAAATTCTCCATTTTTTCAAATATTTTATTAATTTTTTTACTCTACTTATTTTGTAACCATAGCCTTTCTAGATCATTTTCTCATAACTACAATACCTGAATCACCTGTGTATTTGTTTTTACACAGTTCTTGTTTTTTCTTCATTTTGATCATATAGTCCTCTATCTTAGAATGTCTGGTAATTTTTAAGTTAATGCCAGATGTTTATGAAAAATTGTGCAGATGTGTACATATGTTCAGGAAAAGACACGAGATTATCATAGCAACAATCTTTGTAACAGGCAAAAATGATATAAAAACTTGATACATTACCTAATATAGGATAAATAAATTATTATTCTTTTGCACAATCAACTGCTATATGGAAATGATAATTAACAAACTATGATTACATTTGAATTCAAAGGTAAATCGCCACAAAACAAAAGCTAACAACAACAAAAACTGTAAATAAAAGGGTATTTTCTGTTTTATTTATACATGTAGTGGTATAAAAACAGATAAATCAAAATCAGAGTTACAGACATCAACATGATAGTCACTTTGGGGTGGAGGAGTTTCCTGAATAGGGCTTCTGAGATGCTAGTCATGTTCTTAAATCATGTATTATATTATACATGTATCCTCATACCAAATATTAACCTTGCAGAAAAGAATGTGACACTACCTATCAAAGCTTTATGTGAATCCCATTTTTATTGAGAAAGTCTCCTCATTCTGGAAATGTGCTTCAAAGGCAAACTGGTAAATATATAAGATACTGTTTGCATAAGTTTTCTTCTATGAAACACTATATGTAGTGGCAAAAGACTGGAAACATGCCAAATACCCATTAATGGGGGACTAGGTGAATAACAGATAAATCCACACAATGGGGTACTATGAAATGGCAATAAAGGAATGAAGAGAATAACAATAATAATGAAAATAATAATGATAAAAATTCCTCAGACTTAAATACACAATATATACTACACTTAGTAAAGCACTTAGCAACCAGTGTTTGAAAAATGTTATAGCACTGAACTATATACCACTTACGGCTTAAGCACTACATGTGAACTAGTGTTTGCAGTTCAACTACTATGAGTAAATTGGCTCCACGTCTCTGGAATTAGACCATCATCTCTTTACCCACCTAAGTGTCTACTTCCTAAGATTGTCTTTTCTGAGCTTCTCATCCACATTTACCTCCCTGTACCAGATTCATTAGTTCCTTCCTTCCTTACATTACTTAACAAATAATTACTGATTAGTATCTATGTGCCATACTCACTGTGCGGTGGCTTTTCCTTGCTCATCAAACTATTTTGTTCATGCTTTATTTTTCTCAACTATCAGATAATTTTTGTATTTACTCCTCAACTCTAAGCATTCTGAATTTGGTTCAGAAGAGTCACTTCTCTGCCCTCTGCTGTGCAAAATTCATCAGATGACCTGATATCTTGTCTGCCTCGGAACATGGAAAAGAATCAGAGAAACAAAACAAGAAGTTCTGAGAAATTGTGTGCTTTAATAGGGAGCTACAAAGATCCTCCCAGGAAGGTCAACACAGACCTATAGGGGAAGATAGAAAGTTATCACAAGTATTATTTCCTCCTCTATTTTCATAACAGAAAACTGATACTACCTAAAATTCTTGCTGATAGAAAGATAGATAAAGCCAAAGTAATTTAAAACGAATGCTAACAGTAGACATAAAAATGATAAAGTGTAGCTGATGTTGAATTTATGGAAGTTGTGATCTGAAGACTAAACTGACCCTTTGTAAACTAATAGATTAGTTTCCATCTGAATAAGCTCACAGGTCAGTAGGAAGCAGAGCATCAGGCAAACAGATGCATTGCCTTAGGCAAACAAACACTTTCTATATAGACACTGTTGAATAAATTTTAACAGGCAAGTATTTTCACCATAAGACCCTAGAAAACTAGACAAAATATATGAAATAACTGTTTTCAGATATGAACTAAGAGACAGTGCAGGACTGCAATCCCTGAAAGGGAATAGAGGGTGTGACATCATGATTACCTCAGCTCTGCCTGCAGAAACTTTCCAGATGGCAGCACAAGGAGGAGAGCCCAGACAGGACTCAGCAAGTTTTCTGAGATGAGCCTCCAGATCTGAGCTTGGAACTCCTGAGGTAGCTGGGATTTGCCACAGACTTTAGAATTCTGCACATGTCCGCTTTAGTATTCAGCTGTGCATAAACAGGTCAGGAAAGAGAAAAGTACCAGAGAAGGACCAACTACGGAGGACTTGGGAATTGAAAAGCTATCAAAGTTTGCACAAGAAGATGTTCAAGTTCCAAGGATCCAGAAGGGAGACACCTTGTTGAACACCTTGGTAATTCAGAAAAGATGCCAGAAAGTCTGTACCCTCAGAATAAGTTTAATTTAGCCCTGGACTAAATGCTACTCAGAACCAATTAATTTTTTTAAAGCCTTGGAATTCTAAAGCTGATTTACAATAAATTAACACTTAACGAAAAAGATCCAAACACTGAAGAATTAGAATGTTAGGATGTAAGATGACCAACCAACAGTGGAAAACTATTAGCTCTGCAAAGAAGCAGGAAAACATAACCATAAATAGGAGAAATATAACTCAGCAGAAATGGGCACAAAAATGACAGACATGATGGAATTAATAGACAAGGGAGTTTAGCAGCTATTAAAATTACATTTAAAGATTGAAAGAGAACCACGAACATAAATAGGACAGTTGGAAGATATTTTAAAAGAGTCAAAGGTTAATTCTAGAGCTAAACGATCCACTCCCTAAAACGAATGCTTCACAGATTTGTATACTTGAAGATGTGCTCTCCAAATAGAAACATGGAGAAATGGAAAAGAAGGACAATGAATGAACTGTGAGATAATATTAACTGTAATATATATAAATAGAATATGAGGGGAGAATAGAAGAGTGGGGCAGAAAAATTATTTGAAGTAATAATGGCCACAGATTTTCCAAACTGAATGATCCAAAAAACTCAGTGAACTTCAGGCACCATAAAATAAAACCACAAGGACATCATGGACAAATTCCTGGGATCCAGTGATAAAGAGAAAACTATAAAAGAAGCCAGAAAGAAAAGAGACCCATTATACACAGAGGAACAAAGGTAGTAATCATGATCAGATTTTTTTTGTCTAAAACAGTGCAAGCCAGAAGACAATAGAAAAAAAAAAAACATTTAAACTGCTAAAGGAGGAAAAAAATGTTAACGCAGAGTCCACTTGCTATTGGAAATATTCTTCAAAAGTAATGATTAGCTCTCCATTTTCACCTTGGAGATGTAGACAGTTAGAAAGGGTGTTAATCCCATGCTCATAACAAGAAAAATCCTGGAAAACCTTACATCAGTGACTTTTCTTGAACCAATCAGATAACTGAGGTCTTAGGGCAAACAACTAACCTGAAATCTAGGGAAGCATATGTATTTTCAGAGAAAAACAAGCACCAAGCATTTGTTTACTGGAGTAAGTGCCACCAAACCCTCGATAAGTCAATGGGAACCCCATTTTTCAGTGAACGGGATCCAGGGTAGGGGTGTCTCAGATATATAGGATTTGCGACCTCCTGGAGGTTCTTCCTCCAGGACTTCCACCAAAACTCACAGGGAAGATGGGGAGATTTGTCAGAAAGCTCTCCCATGGTGCACGCCATGGGAGGGACCGATAGCCATGGCCAGAACTTCTCCTTGACTGTGTCCTCTGTGGGAGAAAAGACTGAATCTGCAGGGAGAGGATCATCCAAATGAGTGGTGTGACGGAACCCTACTGCAGTCATTGGAGAGGAATGGGGTCACCACTGTCAGCTCCCCAGACCATCTCCTGTACCCCGGGGTCTCAGGGACAAGTATGAATCTGCAGGGGGTAGGGCATCAAAACTGTATCCTGAGCACACCGGTGGAAATAACTACAGCTGGAGACAAACAGGGACAGAAAACAAGCTCTGATCCGGAGGGCAGTGCAGAAAGGCATGTACGTCAGACCCAGCGTCACACCTTGAGGCAGGGCAGGAACACACGCTTTGCAAGGCTGAAGACTGAGACTCAACTAGAACATCAGAGAGAACTTCAGTGGGCCCCACCCCCACCCCCAGGGATGCTGAACAGCCCTGAATAAAAGCAGCGGAAAAAAAGATGGGGTCCGGCCAGGGACAGACTCCCTAGGGAGCAGCAAAAGGTGAACAAATGAAGGTAAGCAAGGAAGCCATCATGAGCTGGTGCAACAGCAAACCTAAAAACCTACTCAATTCCTGATGAGATTAACATTAATACATACCTATATTCAGGCCTAACAGAAGGGAAATGAGCTCATCTTCAAGCATAAAAACACTTATCTCAATATCTCCTGTTTTTACCATTCTGGTTTTCAATGAAAAATTATGATGCATACAAAGAGGCAAGAAAAACCCACAGTCTGAAGAAACTAAGGGGCAGGGGATTTAAAATAACTATGATTGATAGGGTAAAGCTTCCAATGCAAAAATTCTCAGCTGGGGGCTTCCCTGGTGGCGCAGTGGTTGAGAGTCCGCCTGCCGATGCAGGGGACACGGGTTCGTGCCCCGGTCCGGGAGGATCCCACGTGCCGCAGAGCGGCTGGGCCCGTGAGCCATGGCCGCTGAGCCTGCGCGTCCGGAGCCTGTGCTCCGCAACGGGAGAGGCCACAGCAGTGAGAGGCCCGCGTACCACAAACACACACACACAAAAAAAAAAAAAAAAAAAAAATTCTCAGCTGGGGAGGGGAGGTACTGCCCCCAGAGGACATTTGACAATGTCTGGAGATGTTTGGATTGTCTTGTCTGAAGAGTGCTACTGGCATCTAGAGGGTAGAGGTCAGAGATGCTGCTAAATAGCCTATCCTACCAGACAGTCCCTGACAATATAAAATTACCCAGAGTCCAAAATATCATTAGTGCCAAGGTTGATAAATATGGCTCTAGTGGAAAGAATAAACAATGTGTAAGATCAGATTGGAAATTTCACCAGAGAGATAAAAACTGCAAGAAAGGATCAATTGAAAACGCTAGAAACCAAAAACACAGGAGTAGAAAAGAAGAACACCTTTCACGGGCTCATCAGTAGACCCCAGCAACGAATCAGTCACATTGGAGACAGGACAATCTGAAATGCAAAAAGAAATAAAAAGCAGAAACCTCTCCTTCCTCTCCCCCCACCAAGATCAGAACATTTAAGAGTTGAGGGAATTTAGCAAACGAAGTAACATTTGTATAATTGAAATCAGGAGGTGACGAAAGAGAGATAAAAGACAGAAGAACTCATTCGAAAATTATGGCCAAGAATTTTCCAAAATTATGGACTGACATAAACTATGAGTCCAAGAATTTTTAGGATATCAAATACACACACACCCACACATACTCAGGCATAACATTCAAATATTCAAACAGCAAAGGGGACATGCACACTTCAGCAGCATACACACTAAAATTGGGAAGATGCAGAAGATTAGCATGCATCTGCCCAAGGATAACATGAAAATTCAACACTACTGAATTGTACGCTAAAATATGGTTAAGATGGTAAATTTTATGTTACATGTTTCTTTTATCACTATTAAAATTTTTAAATTAAAAATATTCTTTTAAAAAGCCAAGGCAAAGAAAATATTGAAGAAAACAAAGAAAGACTCATTACTTAGAAAGCATGCATTTAGAACAGGAATGATGTTAAGGTGAAAGTTGGTTCTTGGGGAACAAAAAAATCTTATATATTATCCTGGTCTGCGGTCCTCTAAAGCATACCCTTTAATGAAAAAAAAAAAAAAAAAGTTATTTCTTGGTATTTAACTTCTTTCTCTGGAACAAATTTAAATTTAATTAATTTTCCTCCTTAAAGAATGGAGTGATGAGAATGAAAAGAAAGTTGATTAATACCACTACCTGCAGAAGAATAAAGATAAGAATTTTCTGAAGAAATTTGTCAATAAATACCCTCAGCATAGAGTCCTTAAATGTCTCAGCAAGAATTCATCGTGGTACCCTGGGTGGAGGTGCCCCACCAGCCCTCACCAGACAGAGCGTCTCTGAGAATATTGTGATGCTGGCCCCACTCTCTGGAGGGAAAAACAGGCTGTCAAGGGGATTTACCTGTTGTCAGGCCTGTTTATCAAGTCCCAGCTAGGCCAGTTGTTATGCTGAAATACACTTGAGGATTGTAGAAAAAGGTTATTGCCCAATTGCTTATAACAATTGTCTTAGGAAACCTATCTTAGTAAACACTGTCCCCTGGACCTTATGATTGCAATTCAGGAGAGAACTTGAAACTGATAGGTTTCTAACTAACTTATTCCTTTTCCTTCAAAATTTATTGCGCATTTACTATGCAGTTTGCTAAGTCTAGGGATATAAAGTTCAATGAACCAGAGGCTTCAGCAGAAGAACCTGGCAGGGGACTGGCCTTGTTATCACAACCTACATATGTATCGACTTATTCCCTGTAGTCAGTGGGAAACTTTTGGTGGATTTTAATGACTGACTTTCTGGTTTTTGTTCATCTCAAGGTAATAATTCCCCAGAGCAATTTGTAAAGCAGTGCTGATTACAAATACTCTGAGGCTTCAAGCAGGAGGAACCACAGGAAGTACAGGAAAATGTTACAAAGAATACTTTCTAAATGATTATTCTGGTCAACCTCTTTGGCTTGGATTTGTGCAAACACTATGACATCTCTAAGGGAGTAGCTAACATTCAATACAGAGGGTGTTAAATCACCGTTAGAATTACCTTGTAGTCCTCTCCTTTCTTTAAATCAATATCATGAAGTTTCTTTTCCTTATACTTTATACTTTTAGTGAAGACAGAAATCAATAACACCAGATAATCTCAGCACAGAAAGAAATCTGAACAAAGGGGAAATATCCATGATTTAGGAGCTCATGCCGCAAAGGCATGGTGTTGCAGCCAGCCTTCTTGCCTAAAATAGTCTGTCTGTTCAATGTCTGCATCCTATCAAAATTTGTACTGTTATTTTATGTTGTTATGACTTGGTTCAATTAACATTTAAGTGGAACACAGGGTGTTGGCTGAGGAACCATGGCTCAACAAAAGACCACAAGAGAAATTGACAGAAGTTTATTACAAGTCCTGGAGGCAGTGTCCCACCTCCTGCGGCCCTGCAGGGAGGTCAAGGTAGAGGTCAAGGGCGCAGGCAGGGAAAGCCTGGCTGAACCTGGGGCATGCGCTTTTGTTAGGGTCTGTGAGTCGAGTGCTTTGGGGTTCCTTTGGGTTTGGGGTAAGCTCTGTGGGGGTCTTATCTCAGGGGCTCACAGGGACAGGTCTTGGGTGGAGGTTAGACGGTTGATCATAAGGACCATTGAAGCAGTCGCATCAGGAAATTACGTTTGCTTGTGACTCTAAGGGCTGTTATCCAGGGCATGTGCTGAAGAGAGGGGCTCAGGTCAGTTCATGGCCCCTGAAAGCCACGTGGCCAAACAAACTGGATGCTGAGGCATCGATGCCATGGAGTAGCTCAGTGAAACTCTGGACATAGGAATTCTACTTTGTGATTATGTTTTTAAAAAAGAGTTCTAATTGTTTGGAGACACACTGAGACCCTTACAGATGAAATCCTATGATGTCTGTGATTTACTTCCCATGGTTGGAAAGAACGTAACGTGAGCAAGGCTACAGATTTAATAAGATGGGTCACTAGTCAGTAACTGCTGAAGCCAGTGCCATGTCTGTCAATGCCGTCTGCCCCCAGAATGAATTTTCCTGAAAATAAACTAGAAGGTGACCGCAGATCACTGAAAGGTGCACTAGTGAAAAAGCTAGTTTGTACGTGATAAATATTTAACTCTAAGAAATGAATTTTACCCTAATCGTCAAGGTATGAGCTGGCTTCAGCCATTGCTGGATGTAAGATCTCAAATGATGCAATGGAGATTTTTCCTTGTCTCTCTCATGGAACTGTTTTCCTCTACACTGACTGTATTCTTACACAAGTTCTTGACATGTGGAAGAGAATACAGCCATAGGCTACTCTGGCCTTACAATTCTTTCACAAGTAAGAATCTCACAGTAAAGAAAGTTACCCTTTGGGGATTCCCTGGCCGTCCAATGGTTAGAACTCTGAGCGCTCTCACTGCAGAGGGCCAGGGTTCAATTCCTGGTTGGGGAACTAAGATCCCACAAGCCGTGCCGCATGGCCAAAATAAATAAATAAAAATAAATTTAAAAATTAAAAAATCTACTAAGATATGACTCGTGTACCATAAAATTATCCTTAAAAAGAAAGAAAGAAAGAAAGAAAGAAACCCTTCTATATCCCCTACATACTGGACAGTGTTTATATTAAACTCGCCACAGGCTCTGATTGGTCCCACCCTGGTCATTGTATCCAAGGGAAGAAGGAGGGAAAAGCATTGGTCAGACGAGATCACATCCCCCCAGCTCATGGGAGAGAAGGCAGGACCCCACAACGGGCAAGGCAGATCCTTACACTGTGTCCTCTATCCTCTGTGACCTCCTACCCATCCCGCACTCTGCACCAGCCACACGGGCCTTCCTGCTTTTCCTATGATATCCCAGACACTTCCCCACTGTAAGACCTTGGCTGGGGAGGTGCTTTACCCACAATCCCAATGGCTAACTCTCTTTTTATTTGCCTTCAAGTCTTGGCTTGGAAATCTCAAGCGTTATCTACTCCTTCTCTGTCAAACTCGCTTATCCGGCTATATCCCTATTCTCCAAGCACACATCACCTTCTGAAATGTTATTTAATTCATCTATTTCTTACATTTGCTGAGTTTTTCTTGTCTACTCCCCAAAGGGAAAAAACTTCAGGAGAGCAGGAATTGTTGTTTTCTATCCCAAGTGCCTGGTTGCTGGTCTCTGAACACTTGAAGAATAGTGCCTGGTAGGTACTTTCTAAATATTTGAATATAAGTGAATGAATGAATGTACTTAATCACAATAATTCGTATTGGAGGTAACTGGCCCTTAAGAAAAAACAAAAAACCAAAAAAACAATGCTTATACCAGTGGCATGAGACATTGGGCAAGAAAAATCAAATGCTAAAATACTGCAGGTATATCTAGTATTGACTTTGCTATCAAGGAAGGCTTCTTGGAGGAAGAAACATCCAAGGATGGGTCAGAACTCTTATGTGAGGAAGCAGAAGCAAGTATGGGTGTCAAGAGAGTACACGTCGGGATCTTACACACGTTTCTTAGGGTTTGATGGCATAATACACTGTTTATGTGACTGTATACATAAACCTATACATGGGCATGTATATTTACACACATACACATCATACAGAGCAGCCAGAGATGAAACTGGTAAGGTGAGCAAGTCTATGTCACAGTCACAGGTCACAATAACATGTTTGGACTTTAGCCTGTGGGCACTGGAAAGGCATGGAAGGTTTTACAAATGTTAAGTTCATTTTAAAACGTTCTCTCTGGCTGAAGGGTGAACAATGAACCAGAAGAGGTCAAGATGGGAGACAAGAAGAATAATTTCAAGCAATGCATGGAGCAGTGACTAGGCCAGATAAGAAAACAGAGCCTCCTATCCAGGGCCTGCAGATCAAGAGACCTTGATGCTTAGGGTGTACAATGTTGAGCATATTTTCTCTTTATAAATAAAGTTGACCAGATAGCCAAAAAAAAAAAAAAGTAGTTCTTCATTTATAGTACAGTTTCAGAAATTATCAGTTAGACCTCAAACTGAAAAGTTCAAGTTTAGAGAATCCTTCAAGACATAATTACAAGTAGACATCAAGACTGGGTTTATCTTAATTGAAGGCAAAAGGAATTTTGAATCTGGTCTTTAAAAGTGTCAGCCACCTGGCACCTTAAGTGTGGTGAAGTCTGTGTTTAATAACATGTCACCAAGAGTCTCATTTTGCTCTTTTCAGAGCATAGCGACAAAGGTGGTAATTTCCATTTTTCCAGCAGGTTTCAACGTTTCCTTCATGAGCAATAATGGACCCCAAAAACATGTTCCAGAAACCCTCTGTACCGTTTTCTGAAGATGTGCTCTGACACCCAGGTTCCTGAAGCCTAGTTCTCTGTGTAAATCAGGACGTGAACTGCTGAATGCCCGGATGTGACTCCGGATACATACCCAGAAGTGGGATCACCCGATGATATAACAACAGTTTCATTTTTCATTTTTTGATGAACCTCCATACTGTTCTCCATACTTGTTGCACCATTTTACATTCCTGCCAAGAGCGTACAGACGTTCCCTTTTCTCCACATCCTCGCCAGCACTTGTCAACTCTTGTCTTTTTGATAATAGTCATTCCAACAGGTGTGAGGTCGTATCTTATTATGTTTTTGATTTCTATTTTCCTGATGATTCGTGACGCTGAGCACCTTTTCACGTACCTGTAGAGGCCATTTGTGTATCTTTCTTGGAAGAATGTCTACTCAGGTCTTTTGCCCATTTTTTTAAACGTGTAGTTTGTTTCTCTGCTATTGAGTTGTATGAGTTCCCTGTATATTTTGGGTATTATCAGATATGTGGTTTGTAAATATTTTCTCTCATTCCACAGGTTGCCTTTTCATTTTGTTGATGGTTTCCAGTTGAAGAAGCAGTCACCTCTCCTGGAGACTTTACGGATTTGGCATCAATAAGACCTGTCCCTGTTGCTCTGGCACCCGGGACTGAGCTGCGGCCCTGGATCTAGTGGCTCAGGGCCCTGGATATGCATGCGTGTAGTGGCTCCAGGAGTGGGGCTGGGGACACAGTGTCTCGTGGGCTCAGGAAACGTGGGTCCAAAACCATGGCAGCTGCGTGCTCCTTGGCGGTGAGAGCTGTGGGGTCCACAGTGGCAGCGAGAACCATTGGGGGACCCAGTGATGCCTCTGGGTCCAGTAGCAGGGGACCAGGGAAGGCAGCCGTGGCGACCAGGGCCAGCGGTGGGCACGCGCTTGACGGCAGACACGTGCAGGTGGTGAGTGCCAGGATGGGCAGCGGGGACTGGGGTCAACTGGGAGCACACGGGCAGCTGCGGGGCAGGAGTTGGTGGCGTGCCCAGCTGTGGCTGCAGCGGGGGATGGGCCCGGGCGGCTGGAGTCTGCAAATGCAAAATCCTGCAGGACCTCAGGGGGTCCACAGTGGTCTGCTGGCTATTGGTTTTAGTTACAATAGTCCTCGGGGTAGCAGGCCACTGGGGTCCATGGTGGTGAGCGCTGCAGGGTCCTCAACGGTGAAAACTGCTGGCATCCCCGAGGCTATGAGGTTCTCAGCGGTGAAGACGTCTGGGCCCCTCTGCAGGGCAGACCCTTGGGGACCACAGGCACCCCTGCTGTGTGACTGTTGCTGGTAGCCCCTGCCCCTCTTCGTTCTTACCTGTATCCAGACATCTCAGCTATGCTGACCTCCCCAGCCCCCCGGGTGGGTAAAGCCTAGTGGCCTGCAAGTTGGGGAGGCAGGTCACTCACCCTGCTCTCCTTTTCCCTCAGGGGGACTCCTGGACGAGGGAGCTCACTCTAGGCTCTTGTCAGTGCTGCACTGGGGCCTGGGACGACGCAGGCAAAGTGGAACTATTCTTCCTACCTTTTTACATGGCTATTTTCAGGCTTTTTGCTCCACGGTTTTGCTACAGCCTCTTAAGTGGACTCCATCCCTCTTGCAGAGCTATTTTTTGCTTGTGGATAGTCAGTTGCTGTTTCTGCAGAGAGGGGGTGGGGGACAGAGGCTGGGAGCTCCTGTTCCACCATTTTTTAAAATTCACTTTTCAATTGGTTCGCTTTCTTATTGTTGAATATTCAGGATGTTTTATATATTTTGGACACAAGTCGTTTAATTAGATACGTGTTTAGGAAATACTTTCTCCCTGTTTCTTGTCTTTTTATTCTCTTAACAGGGTCTTTCAGAGAGCAGAAGTTTGTAATTTTAATAAAATACAACAGTCACTTTTCTTCATTGGATTGTGTTTTTGGTGTTGTAGCTAAAATCGTATTGCCAAACCCAAGGTCACTTAGATTCGCTATAATTTTTTCTTCCAGAACTTTCAGAGTTTTGCATTTTACACTTAGGTCTATGATTGATTTTGAGTTAATTTTTGTGAACATGGTAAGGTCTGTGTGTAGGTTCATTTTTTTTTCTTTTTTTTTTGCATATAGATGCCCAATTTTGTCAGCACCACTTGAGGAAAAGAATATCCTTTCTCCATTCAGCTGTCCTTCTTCTGTTGTTAATATGCGTGTGGGTCTACTTCAGGGCTCTCAATTTTGTTGCATTTATCTACGAGCCTATTCTTCCTCTATTATCATGCTGGTTAATTACTGTAGCTTTAAAATAAGACTTCAAAATGGGTAAATCCTTCAAATTTGTTCTTCTTCAGTATTACGCTGGCTCTTCCAGGTCTTTTGTCTTTCTGTATAAACTTTAGAATCAGTGTGTCAATAGCTTCAAAATAGCTTTGGGGGATTTTGTTTGGGATTGATTGCATTGAATCTATAGTTTAAATTAGGAAAAATTAACAAGTTACTAATATTAAGTATTCTAATCTATGAACACAGGATATCTTCCGTTTATTTAGATCTTTTTTTTAAACATCTTTATTGGAGTATAATTGCTTTACAGTGGTGTGTTAGTTTCTGCTGTGTAACAAAGTGAATCAGCTATACATATACATATATCCCCATATCTCCTCCCTCTTGCATCTCCCTCCCACCCTCCCTATCCCACCTCTCTAGGTGGTCACAAAGCACTGAGCTGATCTCCCTGTGCTATGCGGCTGCATCACACTAGCTAGCTATTTTATATTTGGTAGTGTATATATGTCCATGCCACTCTCTCATTTCATCCCAGCTTACTGTTCCCCCTCCCTGTGTCCTCAAGTCCACTCTACATCTGCGTCTTTATTCCTGTCCTGTCCCTAGGTTCTTCACAACCATTTTTTTTTTTCTTAGACTCCATATATATGTGTTAGCACACAGTATTTGATTTTCTCTTTCTGACTTACTTCACTCTGTATGACAGACTCTAGGTCCATCCACCTCACTACAAATAACTCAATTTCATTGCTTTTATGGCCGAGTAACATTCCATTGTATATATGTGCCACATCTTCTTTATCCATTCATCTGTTGGTGGACCCTTAGGTTGCTTCCATGTCCTGGCTATTGTAAATAGTGCTGCAATGAACATTGTGGTACATGACTCTTTTGAATTATGGTTTTCTCAGGGTATATGCCCAGTATTGGGATTGCTGGGTCATATGGTAGTTCTATTTTGAGTTTTTGAAGGAACTTCCATGCTGTTCTCCATAGTGGCTGTATCAATTTACATTCCCAGCAACAGTGCAAAAGGGTTCCCTTTACTCCACGTTCTCTCCAGCATTTATTGTTTGTAGATATTTTGATGATGGCCATTCTGATCTGTGTGAGGTGATACCTCACTGTGGTTTTGATTTGCATTTCTCTAATTATTAGTGATGTTGAGCATCCTTTCATGTGTTTGTTGGCAATCTGTATATCTTCTTTGGAGAAATGTCTATTTAGGTCTTCTGCCCCTTTTTTGGATTGGGTTGTTTGGTTTTTTTCTATTGAGCTGCATGAGCTGCTTGTATATTTTGGAGATTAATCCTTTGTCAGTTGCTTCATTTGCAAATTTTTCTCCCATTGGGAGGACTGTCTTTTCATCTTGTTTATGGTTTCCTTTGCTGTGCAAAAGCTTTTAAATTTAATTAGGTCCCATTTGTTTATTTTTGTTTTTATTTCCATTTCTCTAGGAGGTGGGTCAAAAAGGATCTTGCTGTGATTTATGTCATAGAGTGTTCTGCCTATGTTTTCTTCTAAGAGTTTTATAGTGTCTGGCCTTACATTTAGGTCTTTAATCCATTTTGAGTTTATTTTTGTTTATGGTGTTAGGGAGTGTTCTAATTTCATTCTTTTACCTGTAGCTATCCAGTTTTCCCAGCACCACTTACTGAAGAGGCTGTCTTTTCTCCATTGGATATTCTTGCCTCCCTTGTCAAAGATAAGATGACCATATGTGCATGGGTTTATCTCTGGGCTTTCTATCCTGTTCCATTGATCTATATTTCTGTTTTTGTGCCAGTACCATACTGCCTTGGTTACTGTAGCTTTGTAGTCTAGTCTGAAGTCTGGGAGTATGACTCTCCTCCAGCTCCATTTTTCTTTCTCAAGATTGCTTTGGCTATTTGGGGTCTTTTGTGTTTCCATACAAATTGTGATTTTTTTTGTTCTCATTCTGTGAAAAATGCCATTGGTAGTTTGATAGGGCTTGCATTGAATCTGCAGATCTTTTTTAATTTGTCAGAATTTTGTAGTTTTCCCCATATAGATCCCATACATAATTTGTGATACTTATAACCATTTCATGTTTTGGTGTTAATGAAGTTATTTTTAAATTTTAAATTCCAATTATCCCTTGTTGATATATAGGCAAGCAACTGACATTTGTATAATAACCTTGTATCCCATGACTTTTTTTTATCCTTGATTATCAGTTCCAGGAAATTTTCTCTCTAATGTTTGGAATTTTCTGCATAGACAAGTATGTCATCTAAACAAAGGCAGTTTTATTTCTTCCTCCTCAATTTGTGTGCAGTTTAGTTCTTTTTCTTGTCTTTTTACACTACTTTAGGGCTTCCAGTACAGTCTTAAATTGGCATGATGAGGGACCATCCCTGCCTTGTTCTTTATCTTAATGACAAAGGATCTAATTTCCCTCTATTCACTATGCTATTAGCTGTATATTTTTGTAGATATTCTTTATGAAGTGAGAAAGTTTCTCCTCAATTCCTGTTTGACTGAGAGTTTTTATGATGATTAGATACTGGATTTTGTCAAATATTTTTTCTTCATCTGTTGATATAATCATGATATTTTCTCTTTCACCTTTTGACATGGTTGGTGAAATTGACTGCATTTCAAATATTGAACCAGGCTTACATAATTGGAGTAAATTCTACTTGGTATAATTAATGTATTTTTACACATTATTAGATTTGATTGACTAAGGAATTTTGGATTGATTTTCATGAGATTTATTCATCTATAGGTTTTTCATAATGTCTTTCTTTGGTTTTAGTATAAGTGTAATGCTGGCCTTGTATAATGAGTTAAGAAGTGACCCCCTGCTTCTATTTTCTGGAATAAATTGTGGAAAATTGATGTCACATGACTTTTAAGTTTTGTAGAATTCACCAGTGAAACCATCTGGGCCTGGTCATTTCTCTTTTGGAAGGTGAGTAATTACTGATCTAAACTCTTTAATAGATTTAGCCCTATTCTGATTATCTATTTCTCTGTGAGTTTTGGAAATTTGTATATTGCAAGGAGCAGTCCCATTTCACCTAAGCAATCAAATTTGTTGTCATGGTGTTGTTTATAGTATTCTTTTATTATCCTTTTAATGTCCATGGGATCAGTAGTGATGATATCTCTTTCAGTTCTGATATTAAAAATTTGTGCAGTTGCTCTCTTTTTCTTGGTTAGATTGACTAGAACTTTCCATTTTATTGATATTTTCAAAGAAACAGCTTTTGGTTTCACCAATTTTCTCAAACGTTTAAATTGCTCTTCTTGTTCCCTAGTTTCCTAAAATGGAAACTTAAATTATTGATTTTATGTATTTCTTCTTTTGTGATACATGCACTTAATGCTATAAATTTCTCTCTAATCAAATCACTGCTTTCATTGCTCCATAAGTTCTGATAAGTGGTATATTCAATTTCATTTAGTTCATAGTATTTTTAAATTTCTCTTGAGACTTCTTTTTTGACCCATGTGTTATGTAGAAGTGTTGTTTAATTTCCAATTAATTGGAGATATTTCAGTTATTGTTAAGTTATTGATTTCAAATTTCATTTCATTGTGGTCTGAGAACATAGTTTCTATGATTTCCATTCTTTTAAAGTTGTTAGGGTGTGTTTTATGGTCGAGAGTTTGGACTATTTTTGTCACTAATTCATGCAAGCTTGAAAAAGCATGTATCTGCTGTGGTTGGATGAAGTGTTCTTTAAATATCAATTAGATCTAATCGATTGATGTACTGATCAGGTCAACTCTAACCTTATTGATTTTCTCTCCATTTGATCCATCAATTACTAAAAAAAGGGCACTGGCATCTGTGATGATAATTCTGGATTTGTCTATTTTTCCTTCTAGTTCTACCAGATATTACCTCATGCTCCCTTGTCAGGTGCATACACATTTAGAATTGGTATTTCTTAGAGAATTGGTTTCCTTAATCATTATAAAATGCCATGTTTATCCCTGATAATTTTCATTCTTTTGAAAGGTGCTTGGTTTGAAATTAGTATAGCTACTCCAGTTTTGGGGTTTTATTTTTCTGTTATAAAGGTATGTTTTCCACCATCACTTTACTTTTAACCTATCTGAGTCTTAATATTTAACATTTTTTGTATTCAACAAGTAGTTCCATCTTATTTGGTCTCTTCTAATTTGTACAGTTTTTAATTGTGTGTTTAAAACATCTATATATAAAGTGGTTATTGATACAGTCAGATTAATATCTACCATGTTTCCAGTTCTTTTCTATTCATTACAATTATTATTTCTTTTCACTACCCTCTTTTTCTGCTTTCTGTGGTTGTAATTCAGTTTTTAATATGACTCCATTTTATCTCTTTGGTTAGCTTATCAAGTACGTTTATTCTGACTTTTTTAGTGGTTGCCTTAGAGCTTGCAATATACATTTTTAGCTAATCTAAATCCATTAAATAATACTATATCACACCACATATAGCGCTGTTAACTTATAACAAACTATTCCCAATTATCCATATGCTACGAGCTCCCAATATATTGTTACTATTATTACTTTAAAGTTATCTTTTAGATTAATTAAGAAAATGAAAAATTTTATTTTATCTTTATTCCCTCTCCTATGATCTTCCTTTCTTTCTGTACTTTGAGTTTCTGATCTATATACTTTTCCTTCTCACTGAAAAAGTTTTTAACATACCTTATGAAAAACAAACAAACATACCTTATGAAACAGGTCTGCTGGTGATGAATTCTGTCAGTTTGATCATCTGAGAAAGTCTTTATTTTCCCTTCACTTTGAAGGGTACTTTCACTAGGTATACAATTCTGGGTTTTTAGTACTTTTTTTCTTTCAACAATTTAATATTTACCCCATTTGTCTCTTGCTTGCATGGTTTCTGATGAGAATTAATGATAATTCTTACCGCTGTTTCTCCATAAGCAATGTGCCCCCCACCACTGCCACATACACACATTCTGGTTTCTTTCAAGATTTTCATTAGTCTGTTGCTTATTTTTAGTTTTTTTTTTTTAACTTTAAATATGACATGCGTTGGTGTAGATATTTTGTTATCTATCCAGTTTGGTGTTCCCTGAGCTTATTGGATCCTTGTTTTAATGTTTATCATTAGTTCTGGAAAATTCTTGGCCAAATCTCTTCCTCTCTGTTTTCTCTTACTTCTCTCATATCCGATTTAAATGTATGGGACATCTTTAGGAATTGTCCTATAATTTTCAGAAATTCTCTTCTTTTTTTCACTCTTTTTTCTATTTATAGTTCAGTGGATAATCTACTGATAAACTCATCAAAGGCATTCTTCACTACTGTTACAGATTTTTGGATTTTCAGCATTTCCTTTTAGTTCTTTCTTAGAATTTTCCTCGCAGCTTCCATCTCCCTTACACTTCCATGTTCTTACACATTGTCTGCTTTCTCCACTAGAGTCCTCTACATACTAACAATAATTATTTACAATTCCCTGTCTAATTATTCCAACATCTGTGTCATATCTGAGTCTGTTTCTGATGCTTGCTTAGTCTCTTCAGATTGTGTTTTTTGCCTTTGTCATGCCGTGTAGTTTTTGTTAAAAGTGGAACATGTTACATCCCATAAGAGGAATTGGGGTGCCTGTAGTGTTTAGATGTATGTTAATCTGGTGAGGACTTGGGCTGTGTTTAATGTTTGCTGTCACTGTAGATGTCAGAAACTTTCAATTCATTTAGCATCCATGCCTATGTCTCCTCTGCTGGCTTTGGTCTTCCCTAAGAATTCCTGCTTGGGTAGAATGTGCTTGTTTCATCCCTTTCCCATGTAGCCCATGCCCTGATGTTGGAGGCTTGGAAGTAAAGAGTATGGAAGTAAGGGGTGGGGGATGGAAAAGCTCTATCATCTTAGGGTGACATCTCAGCACCATGGTGTGTCTGTGGCCCTGAACTCTGACCATCACAAGGGTTTCCTAGTTTTTTTGTTTGCCCTCTTAATTGAGAAGGAAGGGGTCAGAGGCTGAAGCAGGAGAAATGCCCTTCTTCCAGTCTTTTTCCCTAAAGCCTGAGTCTCTGTTGAGAAGCATGCTCTGGGGATATTTCATGATGTACTCTTGCCCTCCCCCTGCCAGAGCCACAGTGGATCTTTGTGGGTCTTAGCTGTGAGAATGCAGTGGGGTTCCTAGAGGTTAAACCCATGATATCAGGGTCCCAGGAGTTCCTCACCCTTATGTTAGTGCACTCTCAGCCTCCATCATCTTTCAGAAATAATGATTTAGCATTTCTATGAGTTTATGACTCCCAGTAAGCACATTTCAACTGTGAGTCTCTGGATTTACCTGTCTCCTGAGATTTGGGGACTGGAGTTTGCCCTGCGACTTATGTTCTTCTATGGGTCCTAGAAAAATCTTTGACTTTCAATTTGATTAGCTTTTCCTTCTTATAAGCACAAGAATGACTATTTCCAAGATTTTTACATGTTGGAGCTGAAACCAAAAATTCTCTAAACTTCCTTTCAAACCTCAAATATTTCCAAACAAGGAGAAGCCAGCTCCTTGTCTTGCCTGGAATATTATAATTGTCCCCTAACTTATTCCACACTGCTATACGTTCACTCCAGTTCCCATACATTCTACATACCACCTGGAGAAGTATTTTAAAATGCAGATTAAATCAGTTCTCTCTCCTGCTTAAAGATCATCAATGATGGTAATGGAAATTGAAGGGAAGGCTCTTCTTTGTAAACTTTTTAGATTTTACACATACAAAATATGATGAAATAATTGCTAAGAAATATAAGATCCTGTGGAAAGAACAAAGAGATTTTGAGAGAGGGCCACAATTAGAGATGTTATAAAAGAGAAGATGAAAAACAGACAGATGCAGGACAAGGTGTGAGAGAAGCAGAGGATGTTGAAAGATGAGTTTGGGGATGGCCAGTCCTTGAGATGTAGTGGTACTGGGTGAGCAAGTACAAGGGCACTGATGACTCCTCAGGATGCTGGGATGACATGGGAAGTGGGAGGCCCAGGTCCTCTGATGGACAATGATGGGGATTAACACAGGAGGACAGATGGAAAATCTATCTAAGGAACAGTTAGATACTCAGATACACTCTACACTATAAGCATGAACACAACTACCCTGACCTAGAGAATAAAACACACTGCTCTATTTAAAATGGATAACAAACAAGACCTACTGTATAGCACAGGGAACTCTGCTCGATGTTATGTGGCAGCCTGGATGGGAGGGGAGTTTGGGGGAGAATGGATACATGTATATGTATGGCTGAGTCGCTTTGCTGTGCACTTGAAGCTATTACAACATTGTTAATCAGCTATACTCCAATATAAAATAAAAACTTTAAAAAAACACACACAGAATAAGCTTGACTCCCTGAAGAGACTAAACAAGAGCTACTTAGGAAGCAGGCACTGGTCAGAGCTGAAGGCAAGAATTAAGTACCACAGTGAAAAGAGGGGGGTTAAATGCACATGTACATACTCAACTGTTGTCTGCATCCCATGGTGTCTTAGGTGCTCAGTGGACATAGTAAGAAACAACTGAATGAGTGAATAAATGAAAGATTTAACCAGTTGACTTCTGAATACTTATAGCTTTGTGGTTTTGAGATTGTACAATTTTTCCTAGAAAGAAAAAATTAATCTGAAAGATTGACTGTTAATAGAGGGAAAACATTAGCAGTATAACAAACATGGGATGAAAGACAATACCCAATTTCCTCCTCATTAGTAGGAGGCTAATTTATCCTGCTGATAGCTTAACTGACTTGTGTATCTCTCTGCAGTGCACTTAAAATACAGATGGGTGAATTAGCTAACTCCTTTAGCCTGACTATTAGTGATAAAGGGCATCCAAGCTTTTCCTATAGCAGCAGAGATCAATGATGATTTTAATAAAAGGGTAGCAATTTTGTTCAGGCCTTTCCCAGACCAAGAAAGTCAGAATTCAAATTATATTCACTAGTTCAAGAAATATGCTTGTACTTATGCCAGCATCCTCACTGCTTGTTTAATGCAAGCAGTGCATTAAAATACTAAAATACTCCTCTCATGTCCATACATCACTCAAATTAATAAAAGTCATGAGTACTTTTTAGTAATTTACATTTATCTGCATTGGACTTATTTTTAGAAGTCTAAGTTGGAAATCAGGGCAGGTAAATAGGATAAACAAAGTACAGCTCAAGAAAGGTCAATAGCACTGATGGATGCAAAATTCTCTACCTGATATTAAACCAAACAGAACAATGTATAAAAACGAAGAGGCATCATGATCAAAACAGATGTGTTCCAGAAATGTAATACGGATTTGACATTTTAAAAAATCAGCTAATATTATCAACACTAACCAGGTAAAGTCTGGATTTTTTTTTTTTTTTTTTGGTCATCTCAATGAATTGAAAAAAGCATTTTGTAAAGATTCCCAATGGAGGGGCCCACATAACAAGGAACAGAGGATGGACCAGCCAACGGCCAACCAGAAACTCAAGCCTTAGGCTTACAACTGACAAGGAACTGTTAAGGGTCAACTCTACATGAGCTCAGAAGTGGATCCTTCACAGCTGAACTTTGAGATGAAACCACAGCCCTGGCCAACATGTTGCTTTCAGTTTTGTGAGGGATAATTAATTAAGCAAAGGATCCAGCTAAGTCATTCATGGACCTCACACCCAGGAACCATGCAATAATAAATGTATGTTGGGTGGTGCCATGTGCAGGGATCATGCACAGTATGTACCCTGCTTTTTCACCTGGCACCTCAGAAGTGGCAGCTGGGTTTTTGGTCTTCTCTGTCTTGGTGCTTAGAATATGTCCCAACTGCCTATGCATGCAGTTATTTTTAGTCCTTTATACTTTCTTTATATTCTGTTGCTGGAGGAGACGTTTGTCCAAGTGTGAGCACTTCAGCAAAGGATCCCAGGTCCCAGGTCCCAGCCTGTCTCACTTTCACACCGTCATAAAGAAGAGAAGTCAAAAAATCAGGATATCTTCAACATGGCAGAGGAGGCAGACGTGGAGATCACCTTCCTCCCCACAAAAACATCAAAACTACAGCTACATGTGGAATGACTCCTACAGAACACCTACTGAATGCTGGCAGAAGACCTCAGACTTCCCAAAAGGCAAGAAACTCCCCACATATCTGGATAGGGCAAAGAAAAAAGAAAAACAGAGACTAAAGAATAAGGACAGGACATGCACCTCTGAAAGGGAGCTGTGACAGAGGAAAAGTTTCCACACACTGGAAGCCCCTTCGCGGGCAGAGATTGCGGGTGGTGGTGGTGGGGGGAAGCTTCAGAGCCATGGAGGGGAGCACAGCAACAGGGGTGCGGAGGGAAAAGTGGAGAGATTCCCACACAGAGGATCAGTGGTGACCAGCACTCAACAGCCTGAGAGGCTTGTCTGCTCACCTGCCAGGGCAGGTAAGGGCTGAGAGCTGAGGCTCCATCTTTGAAGGTCAACCTCCAGGGAGAGGACTGGAGTTGGCTGTGTGAACACAGCCTGAAGGGGGCTAGTGCACCACAGCTACCTGGATGGGAGTCCGGGAAACAGTCTGGACCTTCCAAAAAGGCAAGAGACCATTGCTTCTGGGTGCACAAGGAGAGGGGCTTCCTGCTCCATGTGCCCACAGATGGCAGAGCACCACCTAAGCAAGCTCCAGAGACAGGCACGAGCCATGGCTATCATCTCAGACCCTAGAGGTGGACATGGACCACTAACACTGCCGCTGCTAAAGGTTCCTGTGTGCAAAGGCAGGTCACAACCCACACCCTCCCAGGAGCCTGTGCAACTCACCACTACCAGGGTCCCGTGATCCAGGGCCAAATTCCCTGGGAGAACACACAGCACACCTCAGGCTGTTGCATCTACAGGCCAGCCTCTGTCACCTCAGGCACTCCTGGTATCCCAATCATGACTACTGTACCTCTCACTCTCCCTAGCCTGAGTGAGCAAGAGCTCCCTAATCAGCCACTGCTTTAACCCCCTCCTGTCTGGGTGGGAAACTGACACACTCAGGTGACCTACACGCAGAGGTGGGGCCAAAACCAAAGGTGAGCCCAGGAGCTGTGCAAACAAAGAAGAGAAAGGGAAATCTCTCCCAGCAGGCTCAGGAGCAGTGGATTAAATACCCACAACCGGCTAGGTAAACCCTACCTCTGTGGAATACCTAAATAGGCAATGAAAGTTCCCAAAATTGAGGCAGTGGACTTTGGGGGAAACTGTGGATTTGGGGTTTGCTTTTGGCTTTTCATTTGTTTTTGGTTTTCTTTATCTTAGTTCAGTTTTTAGTGTTTGTTTTCATTTATGGGTTTGTTTATTGATTTGGTTGCTCTCTTCCCTTTTTTTCTTTTTCTTCTCTTTTTGTGAGTATGTGTGTACTTTTTTTATGAGATTTTGTCTGTTTAGTTTTGCTTTCACCATTTGTTTTGGGGTTCTATATGTTCTTTTTATAAATTTCTCGTTATTTTTGTTTGTTTGTTTTTCTTTTTTTTTCTTCCATTTCTTCCATGTTGTGTGGCTGGCAAGGTCTTGGTGCACCAGCCAGGTGTCGGGCCTGAGCCTTTGAGGTGGGAAAGCCAAGTCCAGGAGGTTGGACCACCAGAGACATCCTGGCCTCATAGAATATTAATCAGTGAAAGCTCTCCCAGAGACTTCTGTCTCAAAACTAAGACCCAGCTCCACCCAAGGACCAGCAGGCTCCAGTGCTGGACACCCAATGCCAAACAACTAGCAAGATAGGAACACAACCCTACCATTAGTAGACAGGCTGCCTAAAATCAAACTAAGTTCACAGACACCCCAAAACACACCACCAGATGCGGTCTTGCCCACCAGAAAGACATGATCCAGCCTCATCCACCAGAAGAACACAGGCACCAATCCCTGCCAAAAAGAAAACCCAAACACAGTAAGTTAAGCAAAATGAAAAGACGGAGAAATGTGCAGCAGATGAAGGAGCAAGGTAAAAACCCACCAAACCAAACAAATGAAGAGGAAATAAACAGTCTTCCTGAAAAAGAATTCAGAGTAATGATAGTAAATATGATCCAAAATCTCAGAAATAGAATGGAGAAAATGAAAGAAATTGTTTAAAAAGGAACTAAAAGAAAAAAGAGCAAACAAACAATGATGAACAACACAATAAATGAAATTCATAATTCTCTAGAAGGAATCAATAGCAGAATAACTGAGGCAGAAGAACGGATAAGTGACCTGGGAGATAAAATAGTGGAAATAACTACCATGGAGCAAAATAAAGAAAAATAATGAAAAGAATTGAGGACAGTCTCAGAGACCTCTGGGACAACATTAAACGCACCAACATTCGAATTATAGGGGTCCCAGAAGAAGAAGAGAAAAAGGAAGGGTCTGAGAAAATATTTGAAGAGATTATAGTTGAAAACTTCCCTAATATGGGAAAGGAAATAGTTAACCAAGTCCAGGAAGCACAGAGTCCCATACAGAATAAATCCAAGGAGAAACATGACAAGATGCATATTCATCAAACTGTCAAAAATTAAATACAAAGAAAAAATATTAAAAGCAGCAAGGGAAAAGCAACAAATAACATACAAGGGAATCCCCATAAGGTTAACAGCTGACCTTTCAGTAGAAACTCTGCAAGCCAGAAGGGAGTGGTGAGACATATTTAAAGTGACAAAAGGGAAAATCCTACAACCAAAATTACTCTACCCAGCAAGGTCTCATTCAGATTTTATGGAGAAAATATAACCTTTACAGACAAGCAAAAGCTGAGTGAATTCAGCACCACCAAACCAGCTTTACAACAGATGCTAAGGGAACATCTCCAGTAAGGAAACACAAGAGAAGGGAAAGACCTATAAGAAACACACCCAAAACAATAAGAAAATGGTAACAGGAATATACATATCGATAATTACCTTAAATGTAAATGGATTAAATGCTCCAACTAAAAGACACAGACTGGATGAATGGATACCAAAACAAGACCTATATATATGCTGTCTACAAGATTTTCCATGCAAATGCAAATCAAAAGAAAGCTGGAGTAGCATTACTCATATCAGGCAAAATAAACTTTAAAATAAAGACTATTACAAAAGACAAAAAAGGACACTACATAATGATCAAGGCATCATCCAAGAAGAAGATATAACAGTTGTAAATATTTATGCACCCAGCATAGGAGCACCTCAATACATAAGGCAAATGCTAATAGCCATAAAAGGGGAAATCGACAGTAACACAGTAATAATAGGGGACTTTAACACCCCACTTACACCAATGGACAGATCATCCAAAATGAAAATAAATAAGGAAGCACAAGCTTTAAATGATATTTTAAACAAGATGGACTTAATTGATAATTATAGGACATTCCATCCAAAAACAACAGAATACACTTTCTTCTCAAGTGCACATGGGACATTCTCCAGGATAGATCATGTCTTGGGACAAAAATCAAGCCTCAGTAAATTTAAGAAAATTGAAATTGTACCAAGTATCTTTTTGATCACAATGCTATGAGACTAGATATCAATTACAGAAAGAAAGCTGTAAAAAAATACAAACACATGGGGGCTAAACAATATGCTACTAAATACCCAAGAGATCACTGAAGAAATCAAAGAGAAAATAAAAAAATACCTAGAAAAAAATGACAATGAAAACACAACAAATCAAAACCTATGGGACAGCAAAAACAGTTCTAAGAGGGAAGTTTATAGCATACAATCCTGAACGATCTCAAATAAACAACCTAACCTTACACCTAAAGCAATTAGAGAAACAAGACCAAAAAAACCCCAAAGTTAGCAGAAGGAAAGAAATCATAAAGATCAGATCAGAAATAAATAAAAAAGAAATGAAGGAAACAATTGCAAGGATCAATAAAACTAAAGGCTGGTTCTTCAAGATAATAAACAAAATTGATAAACCATTAGCCCGACTCATCAGAAAAAAAAGGGAGAAGACTCAAACCAACAGAATTAGAAATGAAAAAGGAGAAGAAACTACTGACACTGCAAAAAAACAAAGGACCATGAGAGACTACTACAAGCCACTATATGCCAATAAAATGGACAACCTGGAAGAAATGGACAAACCCTTAGAAAAGTACAACCTCCCTAGACTGAACCAGGAGAAGTATAAAATATGAACAGGACAATCACAAGCACTGAAATTGAAAGTGTGGTTAAAAACCTTCCAACAAGAAAATTTTTAAGCCCAGGACCAGATGGCTTCAAAGGTGAATTCTATCAAACATTTAGAGAAGAGCTAACACCCATCCTTCTCAAACTCTTCCAAAACATAGCAGAGGGAGGAACACTCCCAAACTCATTCTACAAGGCCACAATCACCCTGATATCAAAACCAGACAAGGATGTAACAAAGAAAGAAAACTATACGCCAATATCACTGATGAACATAGATGCAAGAAAATTCATAAAATACTAGCAAACAGAATCCAACAACACATTAAAAGAATCACATGGCATGATCAAGCAGAGTTTACCCCAGGAATCCAAGGACTCTTCAGTATATGCAAATCAATGTGATATACCATATTAACCAATTGAAGGAGAAAAACCATATGATAATCTTAATAGATGCAGAAAAAGCTTTCAACAAAATTCAGTAGCCATTTATGATAAAAACTCTCCAGAAAGTGGGCATAGAGGGAACCTATCTCAACATAATAAAGGCCATATATGACAAATACACAGCCAACATCATTCTCAAAGGTGAAAAACTTAAACCATTTCCTCTAAGATCAGGAATAAGATAAGGGTGCCCATTCTCACCACTATTATTCTACATAATTTTGGAAGTTTTAGCCATGGAAATCAGAGAAGAAAAAAAATAAAGGGACTATAAATCAGAAAAGAAGAAGTAAAACTGTCACCGTTTTTTTTTTCTCCAGAAAACTACTAGAGCTAATCAATGAATCTGGTAAAATAGCAAGATACAAAATTAATGCACAGAAATCTCTTGCATTCCTATACACTAATGAAGAAAAATGTGAAAGAAAATTAAAGAAACACTCCCATTTACCATTACAACAAAAAGAATAAAATACCCAGGAATAAACCTACCTAAGGAGACAAAAGACCTGTATGCAGAAAACTATAAGACACTGAAGAAAGAAATGAAAGATGATACAAACAGATGGAGAGATATACCATGTTCTTGGATTGGAAGAATCAACATTGTGAAAATGACTGTACTACCCAAAGCAATCTACAGATTCAATGCAATCCCTATCAGACTACCAATGGCATTTTTCATGGAACTAACAAAAGATTTTACAATTTGTATGGAAACACAAAAGACCCTGAATAGCCAATGCAATCTTGAGAAAGAAAAATAGAGATGGAGGAATCAGGCTCCCTGACTTCAGACTATACTACAAAGCTACAGTAATCAAGATAATATGGTACTGGCACAAAAACAGAAATATAGATCAATAGAAGAGGATAGAAAGCCCAGAGATAAACCCACACACATATGGTCACCTTATCTTTGACAAGGGAGGCAAGAATATACAATGGAGAAAAGACAGCCTCTTCAATAAGTGGTGCTGGGAAAACTGGAGAGCTACACATAAAAGAATGAAATTATAATTAGAACACTTCCTAACATGATACAAAAAAAATAAACTCAAAATGGATTAAAGACCTAAATGTAAGGCCAGACACTATAAAACTCTTAAAGGAAAACATAGGCAGAACACTCTATGACATAAATCATACAAGATCCTTTTTGACTCACCTCTTAGAGAAATGGAAATTAAAACAAAAATAAACAAATGGGACCTAATGAAACTTAAAAGCTTTTGCACAGCAAAGGAAACCGTAAACAAGGCCAAAAGACAACCCTCAGAATGGGGAAAGATTTGCAAATGAAGCAACTGACAAAGGATTAATCCCCAAAATATACACGCAGCTCATGCAGCTCAATAAGTAAAAACAAACAACCCAATCCAATAATGGACGGCAAACCTCATAGACATTTCTCCAAAGAAGATATACAGATTGCCAACAAAGACATGAAAGGATGCTCAACAACACTAATCATTAGAGAAATGCAAATCAAAACCACAA
This sequence comes from Kogia breviceps, assembly GCF_026419965.1. Classification (NCBI taxonomy): domain Eukaryota; kingdom Metazoa; phylum Chordata; class Mammalia; order Artiodactyla; family Physeteridae; genus Kogia; species Kogia breviceps. Next base: position 112,903,572 of record NC_081318.1, on the reverse strand, counting down.
TGAGGTATCACCTCACACTGAGCAGAATGGCCATCATCAAAAAATCTACAAACAATAAATGTTGGAGTTTGTGTGAAGAAAAGTGAACCCTCTTGCACTGTTAGTTGGAATGTAAATTGATACAGACACTATGGAGGTTCCTTAAAGAGCTAAAAGTAGAACTAGCATACCACCCAGCAATCCCACTACTGGGCATATACCCTGAGAAAACCATAATTCAAAGAGTCATGTACCACAATGTTCATTGCAGCACTATTTACAATAGCCAGGGCATGGAAGCAACCTAAGTGTCCATCAACAGATGAATGGATAAAGATGTGGCACATATATACAATGGAACACTACCCAGCCATAAAAAGAGATGAAATTGATTTATTTGTGGTGAGCTGGATGGACCTGTATTCTGTCATACAGAGTGAAGTAAGTCAGAAAGAGAAAAACAAATACCATATGCTAACACATATATATGGAATCTAAAAAAAAAATGTTCTGAAGTGCCTAGGGATAGGACAGGAATAAAGACAGAAACGTAGAAAATGGACTTGAGGAAACGGGGAAGGGAAAGGCTAAGCTGGGATGAAGTGAGAGAGTGGCATGGACATATAGACACTACCAAATGTAAAATAGACGGCTAGTGGAAAGCAGCCGCATAGCACAGGGAGATCAGCTCGGTGCTCTGTGACCACCTAGTGGGGTGGGATAGGGAGGGTGGGAGGGAGACGCAAGAGGGAGGGGATATGGGGATATATGTATACGTATAGCTGATTCACTTTGTTATAAAGCAGAAACTAACACCATGTTGCAAAGCAATTATATTCCAAGAAAGATATATAAAAAAAATCTATTTACAGCAACAAAAACAAAAAAAATATGTATGTTGATTTCAGCCACCAAATCTGTAGTACTTTGGTATCTAGGAATAGATAACAAACGCAGCAGCTAAATGAACCAAATCCACCTGGTGATAAAACAGTCTGATGACCATCTCAATCCAAAGCCCCTCATGTCCAGGGCAGACTCAACCACATCAAATGCAGGTGAAGTGAAGACAAAACCAGTTAAGGCAATCTTTGGCAAAGTTAGTGAAAATAGGGACACATTTTTTTCCAAAGGAGGGAAGGTGAGTTACACTTCCAGAATGATAACATTAGGATCTTGGCAGACCAAATCCCCAGTAAACCTTGTGAAAAGTATTTTAAAATGTATAATCATTTAATGTTTCTAGAAGTGGCCCTGAGGACACACAGTGATTGATGAAACCAGTATTTGAGAAAATCTCCTAGGACTCGGTAAGAGCAGTGAGTCTTGCATTTGACCCTTGCCCTCTGGGCTCAGAGCAGAAGAGGCCCCCCTATAGATGGGTGCAGTTGAGAACTGCTGGCTCCTGTTTCCAGCTACAAGACAAGAGCTAAGACATCTTCTCAGGAGGATCAGGACATCAACATTCCTGTCTCCCAGCTACTTGTTGCAAAGACCGTGTTCTGGGTAACTGCAGCTGAGAAATCAGAAATGCATTCTCCCACCTGACTCCCACTTGTGGGCTGACGATCTACCCTGGACAGGCAGCACCGAGACTCCTGGGGTTCCAATCACCCTAACCCTGGCTCGCGCATAAGGTGGAAATGCCACCCTAGAAGACAGGGAGTCATGGAAAAAGACAGAGAGAACCTGCTAAATCCACTGCCATCCCAGGTGACTGTGTATAAGCCCAAGGGCAAGCCTTCTGGGAAGCAGCAATAGAGGGTTCCCACCATGGGGGAAATGAATTTCACGGGAGTCACTCAACCAGTCAATATCAAACAAATAATAGCAAGCAGTACCCAGACTTGCTGTGATATTTTTTCTAAAATGTCCAGTTTCCAACAATTAATGATACATCTTTTCCCTGGCCTCTTTCTCCAGTGGGCCTGTGTCTTTGTTCTGATAACGTGCAGCTCTCTCTCAGCTTCCATTCTGAGTGACAGCAGAAATGTCTGCATGTTCCAAAAGTTCTCTGCGTTTTCATCTCAAGGATGGCCCTGCTGATTTTCTCAGGCCCCACTACTGGAAACGTATGAGCCATCCCTGAATTTCTCCTTTCTTTCATCTCAAAGGAAATGTGCATTGATTCAATCTCTCTGACCTGTCTGAGCTGCCCCCTCACATGACACCAACCTCCTAACTGTGCGGTGTGGGCATCCTTTACCATCCTGGCCAGATCCTGGCCACGTCTGCAGGCTCAACCCCAGCCATGGCATTTTTGCCCCAGCAACACTGGGGCTCCTGCTCTTTGCCAGGGCTCCCATCCAGTTTATGAAAGCCAGATCCCAGTTCAGAGCCATCACCTCCTCTGACCCCATGGCACCAAGTCCCGTTCATGCTTCTTTTATCTTCCGCTCCTAAAGTATACTAACGCTTAATAAATGTTTATTACTGAATGTTTTATTATTTGAGTAAATTTGTGCGTGTTTCTCTTTAAAAGTAACACCAGTGCAGAATATCAATCCCGGAACTCATGAAGAACATCCATTATAACAACTCTACTAGTAAAATAACCTAAAACATTTAAAATCGTTAGATAATCTAATATGACTGAATGATTCAATTTATTGGAAATGTGTGTTTTTTACATGTGCACAAATAAATAGAACGAGAGAGATTCTCAAGAATGCTAACAGTTGTTAATTTTGAGTTATAGAATTTATGGTAGATTTCTCTATTTCTAATATTTTGGTAAAATTTCAAATTTTTGAAATGAATATATATCATTTTAATATTACATATTATAAATCTATTTTTGTTTCAGAAGGAAAAAAATTGTTAGTTCAAGGTGATTTAAAGTTTTACTTAAGAGAAATAGGCCAAGTAGGACTTAGCAGAGTTCAAATTGTTTGTCTCGTGTTAGCATTCATCTGGAAAATTTGCCCACACAAGGTACATTTAAACTTGTATTTGAAAACTGAGGGATTTTTTTCCCATTTTTTTTTAATCTAGAGGAATAGCAGATACAAAAGTAAAAGATGTAGAAAGTATTGATGAATGCCTACTTAGGACTAGGTGTTTTCATATGCATTAAATTAGTAAATACAATAATCTCCTGAAGCAGAAACTGATGACTCTCTATGACAGATGGGAAAGGACCACTCCTAGAAGGAGGAAGGGTCACAGTGAAAACTCAGAACCTCAAAAGAAATACTTATATATGTTCATTTTATATTTTCAAATCTTCTCAATTTTATAGCAACCCAACTTTTTAAATGTTAGGTTTACAAACTGGATAGATAGAGAGGTAGATGATAGATAGATAAATAAATACATGTAAAGATATACAGATGAATGATAGAGTTCTGGGTTGAATTGTGTGCTCCCCAAATTAACAAGTTGAAGTCCTAACTCTCTCTACCTCAGAATATTGTCTGTATTTGAAGACAGGCCCTTTAAAGAGGTGATTAGGTTGAAATGAGGTCCTAATCCAATCTGATTGGTGCCCTTTTAAGAAGATACTGGATACACAGAGGGGCCAAGGATGGGCAGGCGTAGAGGAAAGGCCAGGTAAGGACACAGCAAAAAGGCTACTGTCTGCAAGACGAGGAGAAAGGCCTCAGAAGAGATCAAATCTGCCCTCACCTTGATCTTAGGCTTCTGGCTTTCAGACTCATGAGAAAATAAATTTCTGTTATTTAAGCCAACCAATCTGTGGCGTTGGGTGATGGCAACCTTAGCAACCTAACAGAGAAAGAGCTCATGTGAATGAGAGAGACATTTCTATTCCTCTGGACCCTCATTCTGCAGTTCCAATTATGTTTTGAAAAATAACATAAGGTAGGCACTCAGGGAGGAGTACATTTTTAGAAGTTATTTTTGCATTTTGCTCCTAACTGCACAAATAATTCTTACCGATAGATTGCCAAGATAATTTTTGTCAGAGGCTGATTTGTCTGGAAATAATTTAGCTTGCACACAAATTGCACCTATTGTAGTATCATCTTGCTTGGAGTTGCATCTTCCGAAAACAAAGGTTTCATTTTGATAATATAGGAATAACAGATGTTATTGTCAATGATCTGTCCTTGGAACAGGAAGTGTCTCCCTCACAGTAATAATCACTGGCAAAGGCTATAGGCTCACTTTGTCACAATCACAGGGCGTATGTGACCAGCCATGGCCCTGCATACATTTAGACTTATGAGCAAGTTCTTGAATGACAAGATTTCTCTTCATGGCAATTCTAGTCTAATATATACATTTAATGGGTATTATTATGGAAACTTTTTTCTTATATGAATTGTTTGTGTCTGTTTGATGACTCTTTTTTCTTCATGGCACTGGATTTAACCTAATAATAACCTAATAATCCCATTAATGTTAATAGGAACCGCCAAGTTAAAACTCATGGAAGCAAATTAACCTGCCCTGCAGTCCTTGGACATGACTTTGATACATTCTATATGATTAATCTCATTCACAGACGGACTATATGTTGTTATAATTAGACATAATGAGATTGAATGCCTTCAGCAACTCAGGGATGGGGAGCCTAGCTCTTGGGTGGTTAATTTAGGAACTGTAACTAGCCAATCAGAAAATGCAAGAAGAAAGTTCACAGGATGTTATAGAGTGATTCAGCCCATCTGTAAAATGTCAGGCCCCCTGCCTTTGATTTGGGCAAGATCTCCTGCACCTGCAGAAAATGACCCTGCTCTGGGTGCTTTCAAAGAAAGTGCGGGAGCCCGGGGCTTGCAGTGGACTCTGGAGAAGTCACCTGGGTCGTTTCCCATTTCCCCAGAGGGGAGCAGACCTCCTCCACGTCTTTGGGGTGTTTGAATCAGTTTCAGACGTTATTGGATCTAGGACTCAACTGAAACAGGCAAAGAATTTGCTGACTTTCAGAGATACTTCTGAGACTTGTTTAATGGAATTCAGATAAGAGACTTGGAGAAGTTGGTGGGAGCAGGTCTCCTGTGGCTGCCCTTCTCCCTCACCGTTACCCATCGCCACCCACAAACTGCCTGTGACGTATAACTGCATCCTCCCAGAGGCTCCCGAGCAGAGGCTGACCCCAGAGCAAAGCCCTGCTCACACCTGCTGCCCCCAATTTCTTTTTTTTTTTTTTTTACGTGAGAGGTGAGATAAAGAGCAGTCCGGGAAAAACAGAAGGGACCAAGTCCCAAATGCAGCGGCGTTGACTCAGGTGCCAGGGTTGCCCTTTGCTCCACTGTCCAAGGTGCTGAGTGGTTCCCTGCCGTGTCTCATTTACCCAGAGGAAAGCCTTCTTTCCCTATTTTGAGATAGCAAGTATCACCGTTCATCCTCCACCCCGATGTGAGAGGATGTTACATTTGACCCATAGAGATGGGCTGAGAGTCCTGCAGTTGCAGCTGAGAACTTGAGGATGAAGGAGGAGCCTTGGGACCAGGAGTGAGGACTCCTTCAGCCACGGTCCTTTCCAGCCTCAGTGTCGTCGCTGTACCAGTTACCCTCCAAAATCCCTTGGACAGCCACCTTCTCACTGTGTCCTCACCCGGCCTTTTCTCAGTGTGGACACCTCTGGTCCTTTCTTCTTCCTATAAGGACACCAGCCCTATTGGATCAGAACCCTACCCTTATGACCTAATTTAACCTTAATGACCTCTTTAAAGCCCCAGTCTCCAAATACACCCCCATTAGAAGTTAGGGCTTCAACAAAAGAATTATGAAGAGATGAAATTCAGTTCATAATGGGTTTCTATTTTCATTCTGTTTTGTTTTCTCCCCTGACACAAACTGAGTAAGATTCAGCTTGTTATGTTATAGAGCTCCTTGACCTCCATGGACCCCACTGCTTTTAACGTTAGAGAGTAGGAACTCTACACCTTAGCACCTGCACCCTGAATTAAGTGAGATTTTACTTGTTGGGAGAGTTTGCAGTTTCCTTGAGTAGAGGAATAGGAATGAAATTAGTTTTAGGGGAAGAAAGAGTGTCATTGGTCCTGAGTATAAGACTGGGAGTATGTGTGGATGGAATGGCCTCGGATCACACACACTGAAGCTACGACAAAGGGGCAGGGAGCTCCGCAGCCCCAGAGGTGCCCAAGTGTCCTGGAGCTGCGGGCAACAGAGACAGGAAGAAGCAACCATGTGCTTCCAGATTAGGAGTCAAGATAAGAGGCTCAGAATCCAAGCTTAATTGTAGGAAAACCCTTTGTGCTTTGTGGTTGAGAACTTGTTAGAGGCCTGCAGATTGATGTCTCAGACTCTTTAACTGAAAAGCTGAAGACCAGTGACCCATAAAGTAATATTCCCAAGTCACATGGTGACCTTGGAGTTCACCCATTTTTGATGCCTGGTAGGGTTTGAGGAGGAAAGACTCAGAGGCACTTGATCAGCATCTCCAACAAAGGCGCAGACAAACACAGCAGGAGCCAGTGTTTTGACCATCTCTTTGTCCAATGACCTGAGGGCAGAGTTAAGAGGGTTCGGGGAAAGCAATACAGCAGAGACGGTGGCGGAAATAAATACAGTCCCCCCAAAAAGAAGAGTGAAATCGCGCCTCGCCCAACACACCACTGGAGGGGCACCACAGCCTCCCCTCACTCCCAAGAAGAGACGCCAGAAGAGACAGTGGTTAAATGCCCTCAGCTGTCCCCAGGAGGTGGTAGGACTATAATCAGCCCTTGGACGTCCAGCCTGGCACTCAGGACTCACATCAGAATGACATCTCTATGTCCCTCCAAATGCGTGTGGTTATTACAAATCCTGGTATCATCCTTGCAGCTGTTTCCTAATCGCACAAGTTTGCAGGAAATAACTCAGTTCTGCATGTGCGCATGCTTGTTTCCTCACCAGAATTTAAAAGAAAAAAAAAAAAGCTAAAAACTCAAACTCTTCCAAGCTGAATTGCAGGCCTGTCTGAGGTCACGAGAGTGGGGGAAATGGGAATCAATCCAGAGGCAAGGAAGCGGCTGGCAGCAGGCCGGAGACAGATGGGACAGCCGGAAAAACACAGAAAACCCAGCGTCAGAGGAAAGAGGGAGACAGAATAGGAGTTGGGGAGATGACCGAGGACCAGTGACACAGACGGAGGGCTGGCGGCAGAGAAATCCATCCCAGAGAACTCCAGCCTTCTCCCGGAGGGAAGCAAGAGACACCAGAGCTCACCTCCTCTCGGTGTTCCAGCAGCAAAGCCTTCCTTGGGCTTAAGGAGACTTTCCCCAAACTTCCCAGCAGGCTCAGGCCATCTCAGTGAAGGGTCTGACGTGAGCACCACCGGCAAGTCCCCTTGCTCAGGGCCTGAGTCAGGACTGGCTCTTGAGTTAATCCTGCTTCCAATGACAAGGGCTCTGGGTCCCTGGGGCCGGCGCAAGGCCCGGCTGCCCTCCACGGGCACGCCTTCAGCTCCCAGGGTGCTGGACCTTTGTGTGTTTTCTTTGCACTCCCAGCAGCGAGCAACTTGACGTGTGGGGGAAGGACCTCACATCATGATCCCGGGCAGCGAGGGTGACTCAAACAGCCCCGCCCTCCTCCCGTGCTCACCCCTCCGTGGACAGAGAAGTTACCCAGAGCAGCAACCAAGCGGCCATGAACAACCACTGCAGGAGGCCTCAGGAGGGCGGGGCTTGGGTTTCTGTCTTAAAACCCTCAGCTCTGTGTCTGAGACCAGACAGGCCTCCAAGGACAAAGCGCTTGAGACCAGACAGGCCTCCAAGGACAAAGCACTTGGCACAGTGGAAGGCACCAGCAACAGCTCTGAGTTAAAACCCTTGAGTTTGAAGGTAAAGAGCCTCTCTGGCCCTCCGTGCAAAAAGGAGCAAGTTAGCAACAAAGGATCTGGGGAATCTGTCTCTTGATATGCAATGAGAAGGAATCATTGTTATGGTCTATTTTCAGCCAGTTTTCCCCAAAGTTGAATTTTGATCCTCCCCACACGAAATTTGGATGGGGGTCCTACTTTGCTTTTGAAAGCCCCTGGGCATCTCACAAACAGAGTGGACCTTTTTCTGCTCGGCCCCTGGCCCTCATCACCCTCATCCCAGCATCTAGGAAGACGGGAACTCAAACCCCAGCATCTCAGATCTCCAAAGTGATTATGGAGTTTCATAAAACCTATCATTGGGCCCAGTACTCTGGTGAACACGTGAAAATGAATGCAATCAATAAAAACAGTATCCGGAAGGCAGAGAGTCAAGTTTTCACTCTTTTCAAACCCCATAGAGCCCCACAATTAACACATGCTTCACAGAGATGTGTTTGAACTAAAATTTTCATAACACCGCAAGACCCTGTCTTCATCTGGTTTTGACAGCTCTAAATAGAAACGAGCATGTTTGTAAATCAAACAGATTGGTCTTCAAACCCTAGTTCCTCCACATCCTAATATTTTGTGTTTTGTGAACCTATTTCCTCATCTAGAGACTGGAAACAATAATAACTGCTTCAGAGGGACTGTGACCCAAACTTGAGATCATGTGTGTGAAATTACCTACACACTTCCTACTACAGAGCAGGCAAATATTAAACTAAAGTCTCCTTCCTTCCTTCCTTCCTTGGGGACACAAAGGAATAAGAATATTAAAATTCACTCTCACTCCTCAAACACGATGTTCTTTAGTGTATGATCTCTTTTTAGAACCAGAGCTCTCATAATTAAAGAAAATCATACCAACTAATTATTTTTATTTTGGAGGAGAATCAGTAGAGCCACATTTCTGAAGCAATAAATGGAAACAGTGCCACAGCAGAGGGGTTCAATTATTTAAAAGAATGTCTCTTTCCAGATCCTGGTTTATGAAAGGAGAAGATTTAGGTAAAGCATAAATGGTAGCAAGAATCCAAGCAGAGGAAGAAATTTGCTAAATAAAAGGACCTCAATGAAATGTTACTGTCATCAGGAGATACCTCATTTCTCCAAATACTTTTTTTCTTTTTGTTTGTTTGTTTGTTTCCAGGGCAGTGTTTTATTAGGCACAGATGTTTCTCAGGGGACTTGCCTGCTTCGCCATCTAAAAGATGGGGCTCTACACCTGCTGTTCCAAATTGAGCCCATGTGAGGGGATGGCAGGGAGAATGAAGCACTAGCGGAAGGTGCGTAAGTGCTGGTCCTACAGCCCATTTCTCCCCAGCTGCAACCACCTTCTGACCCTGCTATGCACGTCAGGCTCTATACATCCCCATATGCCAAGAGAAAATAACGCCAGGAGAATCTGTGAAAGCAGGTGTACTTTGAGAGTTTCCGCACCAGTACCCAGACTTCTAGGTGGTGGTACTTGTAGTTTTCACCCTGTTTTTGAGCTCTAGCTATGTGCCAATCATCATCCGAGGTGTCTCCCCTGCATCATCTTATTTCATCCTCAAGACAATCCTGTGTGTTGGAATTTTATCCCCCTGTGATAGAGGAAAGCTGAAGCTCAGAAAATGCAAGGCACTCGGGTTGAACTCGGGCTTTCGGACTTAAAAACTCATGCATTTTTTACCACTTCAATCTTGCACCAATTGCAGGGCCCAAGCCTTTCTAGTTCCCTCCATGACTGATTGCATCCCTGGATTTCTCTCCAATGACCACCTTTCTTCAGGGTCATGGCCCCACCTCCTCCCACTGCCACTTCCCCCAGGTCTCCATGTTTCCCCATCTCTCTGCATACCGCTGACTTCTAGACCCTGACCTCCACCTGTCTGCTTGCAGCTCCTACCCGGCACCTACGTGTGGTAGTAAACAACATCCTCAACAATACTGCAGCTGTGAAAATAGCAACAAGTTCCAGCAGTTCTTTACTTACATGAGCTGCAAGGCCATCGTATGATACAAGCAAACCTGCAGGTAGGACGGTGCAGTTTGGCAGGGGGTCATATGTCTCATGAGTCCTCTGCTTCTCTGACTGAAGCCAAATGTCATCCGGGGGCAGCTGGAGGAACAGGTACAGGGAACGTTAGACCATCCTCTGTGAACAGGGATGCTTACTCTCACCTGTGAGATAAGAACTACCTGGCAGGGAGTTTCAGACTAGGTTCCCTGGTAAGAATTTGGAGCAAAGAAATCCCATGTTCCACTCAAGGCTGTATCCACATGTTGGAATAGAATCAAGGCCAGTATCCCAAACTTTTCTTCCTCAATGTTTGAAGGTTTGTGGCTTTGGGAAATTTAGAGAGAGGGAGAAGTCTTGTGTCTTTATGTTCTTTTGTTGTTGTTGTTGCTCTTGTTTTTAATTGAAGTCTAGTTGATTTACAATGTTGTGTTGGTTTCAGTTGTACAGCAAAGCGATTCAGTTCTTTTTCAGATTCTTTTCCTTTATAGGTTATTACAAAACATTGACTATAGTTCCCTGTGCTATACAGTAGGATTTTGTTGCGTATCTATTTTATATATAATGGTGTATATCTGTTATTCCCAAACTCTTAATTTACCCCTCCTTCCCCTTTTCCCTTTGGTAACCATAAGTTTGTTTTCTATGTCTACAAGTCTGTTTCTGTTTTGTAAATAAGTTCATTTGTCATGCCTTTATGTTCTAATTGACAAAATTCAAGTAGTAATATTTACATAATGGGGTTGTTTTAAAGTATAAATAAGGCAATGTCAGTAAATGTACACAGCTAATTACTGACACAGACGAAGCTTTCCACAGATAAGTGTTTGTTGACTGCAACCATTCCCAATCTTACCATCCCATCTATACGTAGGGAGCCAGGGTGACTCTTACAACAAATTAGTTTTAACTGAACACTTTAACTGGCCAGCATTTGGTGATGCATTGCCCAGATAGGGGACACGCCCATTGGAAATTTTCACAATACATCATCTCCACCAACATGACATCGACCAATTTTCTAGTTTATTCTTTCTTTATAACTACCTATTGTTATTTAGATGTCATCTTCTCTCAATCTCACCAACGGTGACATTTTTCTACTTTCTTTTCTATTTCCTGGGTGAAATCTTTCCACCTGGTGAGCCTGGCCTGCTTCTGTTGAGATGCTTATTCTCCTCCAGGGATGACGGATTCCCTTTCTAGGTGAATGCATGATGAGGTCTGGCTTGGTCAGAGTCCCCTGCTGGTGGCCACCGTTGGGTCCCTGCTGCACATCCTCTGGCATCAGAGCCCCCATCGGTGCATGCAGCCTTCTGCCATTAAGTGGCCCCAGAAGGCCAGCACCACCTCTTTGTGCAGGGTGTGAATGCCGTTCAGAGACCTAGCACTGCTCCCTGGTCACTGATCTCTGAGCCCAGGTGTCCAGCCCCAGCTGGTGACTCTTGGGAATATAGGGGAAGGGAGAAGGGGCTGTTCCTCCTGGGATGTAGGGAAGGCATTACCTTGGAGGTAGAGCTGTTTAGATAATTCAGCCTCTGAGCTGATTTTCCAACCACTGGCCTGAAGTTGGCCAGGAGGCGGATCCTCCGTGTATGGCTGTCCAGCTCATGCCTGTAACCCCACAGCATTTAGCAAGAAAGTGAAATATGGGGGTGAGAGCTGTTCCCGGGCTGCCAACTCATCCCTGTGTCAGTCTGTGGGCTACAAAACACCACAGACTGGGTGGAGGAAGCCGTAGGAATTCACTGCATGTAGTTCCGGAGGCTAGAGTCCAAGATCAAGATGCCACACAGTTTGGTTCCTTGGTGAGAGCTCTCCTTCTGGGATGCTGAGAGCCACCTTCCTGCTGTGTCCTTGTGAAACAGAGAGAGAGAAAATGAGGAAACTCTCTGGGGTCTTTAGTGTCCTTCACATAAAGCCACTAAACCCATTATGAGGGCCCCACCCTCATGACTTCATCTAAACCTGATTAACACCCAAAGACCTCAGCTCCAAATACCACTCATTGGGGGTTAGGGATTCAACATTTAATAGAATTTAGGGGGGACCCAACTCAGTCCATCACAGTATCCGTCTCTGTATTCGTTTTTTTTTTTTTTTTAACTCGGGAAACACCTTTATTTGTTTGTTGTTAATATCATTTAATACAGAACTCTAGAACACTGGGTCATAACAATTTTAAAATGCACATGAAGTGTTCTTCATATATTCTTGACTCCAGTATCCTAAAGCTTGTCTACACCTCCCAATCCATAAATCCCTTCTTATCAATGCTTAATATACTGTTTAGTTATATTTCAAAACCTAAGAGTCTCTTAAAATGGGGCTCTTGTTACATAGGACCATTAATGGAGCATTTGCTGTTTTACAATAAGTTTTAGACTATAAGCTTCTCATAAGAAATTTGAGCACAAGCCACAGACAGTAGGCATCCCTAACAAGTAACAAATAACATTTTTAAAATGTGTGAAACCAAAGGTCTATTATAGGAGAATAGGAGAAATATTTCCCCAGTCAAAACAGTGTAAAAATTCAAAATGGCATCAAAATATGTTTTTTAAAATAATTTTTTCCTGAAGTCACTTTATAATCAAATCTTGACATTATATCAGCAAAGGCTTTAAATATTCTTGTTGAAGAATCATTACAATGTATGAATGAAGCTACACGTTGCAATGATGAAAGTACGCTTTCCATATACTAAGACAAATTTTCTGCCAAAGAATTTTCGGTAGGAATTAACTGTTGCCCGTGAGATCCATGAGCGTGAAAATGCCTTAAGCTTTACGCCAGCTGTGTACTTTTATGAAGTGAGATTTTTCCCCCTATTTAATTAATTTCAACACTGTTTGCTGGATCTTCACAGAATAACAGATGCTACATAAACATGTTTGACAGTAACCATTAGAGAATGAGAAAATTGAATAGGATCATTCGAAACTTAAGATAGAAAAAGCTATATGGAATAAGCTTTTGGAAAATAAGTGAAGGTGGAGGTTTTTTTTTTTTTTTTTTTTTTTAAGGTGGAGGTTTTAAAATATTTTCTTGGAGCTACAAAAGTAATGCTACATATTTACTTAGGTTTTTTGGCAGTAACTCAAAAATCTTGAAATGTGTCCTGTCATAGGTACTTTTTCACAATAAAGCAACCATTGTGTTAGCTTCTGTAGTAACATTAAATTAATTGAAATGGTCACATAAAATACCTGCACTGGTAGATCCAATTCCTGTGGTGAGCACAGACCTTGGTGTAATTTTTGCTGCATATTTGAGGAATTTTGAGATTTCCCTGTGCCAGGATCCCCAACCAATAAAAGATGAGATTCACCTCTGACCCGTGTTCCTGTAGCATCGGTCCTTTGAATCCCACCAGCCAGCACCATGGCCACAGCAAGCTTTACTAGGTACATTCCAAAAACTTGAGGGCACAAGCTAGCCAATATTTCATTCCTTCCTGCAAAAGGATCACTCTTATAGTATTCCCCAAAATCTTCAAATTCTTTTCGGACTTCCTCATCCATGTTGATCCCTGCAGACTGCTCGTTATTTACTTGGACGTAATTGGCTTTCAGGACTATCTCCACTTCACAGCGCACATCTTGCTGAAAAGGGCTTCCACCGTTGCATTACAACCCCATAAACAGTGAGGTCGTCACCAGATTTGCAACGGTCTACTAAGTCATCTTCCAGGATAACCGTCATTGTTCGTGGGATACTTCCAACAGATAGCCTTTGAACCTGTTCCTGAATTTTGATCTCCTGATAATCTCTACACCTAGTTGGAGATGAAGACAAGTCTGAGAGGCAAGTGAATTTTGCAGAATCACAGCTCTCCAAGCTGGGACATGAGGATGGCCGACAGAAGGTATAATACTGCTCAAAGTCGGCCCTGACCACAAATACATGCTTGCATTTGTTACACATGTAATCCCGCTCAAACTCCAGGATCTTCACCAGACTCGCTCGAATCACTGTCCCAGTGACAGAGAAAAAGTGTCCCACATACTTGGTTCTAGGGATGTGCTCCCTCACCAGCTCAGGACAAACAGGCAATCCTGATATCCTGGCGTGAAGATTCTGCTTCATGGAGACACCTTCAGGCTGAGAAAGGGACTGGAGAATTGTCAAGGTTGATCTTCTCAGTGCATGGCGGATACGCGGTGTCAGAAGTCACCGGGGGCGCAGTGCTCGCGAGACCGAGGGCGCGGAGAGCTCAAGCCGATTGGCTGGGTCCAAAGAGGCGGGAGCAGGCCCCGGGTGGGGGCGGGGCAGGCCGCGCGAGGCGCCGTCGGCCGCGGGGGCGCGCAGGCTCCAGCCGGCCTGCCTTGCCCCCGGATGAGATAGGCGCCACACAGGCGGCTCTGACAGGCCCGCGCTCCCGAGGGGCGCCGGGACGTGCACTGCCTCAACTTGGCGGCTCAGGTAGCTCTTCCGGGTCCATCTCTGTATTCTTTTTTTTTTTTTTTTTTGCAGTACGCGGGCCTCTCATTGTTGTGGCCTCTCCGTCGTGGAGCACAGGCTCCGGACGCGCAGGCTCAGCGGCCATGGCTCACAGGCCCAGCTGCTCCGCGGCATGTGGGGTCTTCCCGGACTGGGGCACGAACCCGCGACCCCTGCATCGGCAGGCGGACTCTCAACCACTGCGCCACCAGGGAAGCCCCATCTCTGTATTCTTAACTGACCATCTGAGGCCCACTCTTGGTGCCGTGATTTTCAGGGATTTTCTGGCCGCCATCAGAGAAGCTGGTCCAAACCTCACGTTTCCAGGGTGGGCTAGCAGGCAGCCTTATCGGCTTATTCTGAGAGCTCAGCCGTGAGCAGTTTTTCCATCCACACATCCCCCCAGGAAGTGATATGTTAAAGCTGCTGGCCTGTGAGCCATTCAACCCTTTGGGCATGAAGACCCCTGAGAAAGGAAGAGACGGGAGCGGGTTGTCCAGACCAGTCTCCTTGGCAACTGTGTCCATAGCAGGATGCTCCTATTCCCCAGCTAAAGTGTGACACAAGCAAATAAGCCCAGAATCTCGAGGCCTAGCTCCCGGTGAATGTCTTGTAGACACACAACATTCTAGGGACTGCCTGGAGGTGCTTCAGGACTCCCCCTCCCACTGTGTCTCTGGCCTCCAGACGCCATCCACTGTTCTGATGCAGGGGTGCATGTCTGAAAAAGGAAGGGGGCATGGGGAGCCCGTCTCCATGTCCCAGACTGCTCTTAGCTTTATCTGAGCCTCGAGATTGTCTTCGTCTCTCAAATTATCCCCAGATCTTGACACCCTGAAACTCTGGTTGGTGGGAACCTGATTTGGCAACCAGATCTCATGCCAGCTCCCAACAGAATAAAAAACGACAGAAATTTGCAAAACCTGTAGCCCAGGGACGGTACCGGTTTCTGTTCCATAGCACTGCCAAGGGTACTTTAACATCACATTTTTTCTTGGGTCTTTTCTCCAGGCTCTTGGAGAGGGGAGCAGTTGGAGTGTGGGTTGAGTGCACCGCACTGAACCTGGGTCCTCCTCGCTGCCTTTAATGATGTCCTTATCTTGCCCTCTGCTGGGTGACAAAATAGTACCTTGCAGATGAAAGCAGAATCTGTCACTTTTACCAGAACCATTTTTATTAGACAGAAACAAGTGATACGAGTCAAAGTGATAGAGCCCTGTGAGCCGGGGCTTAAAGCAACTTTTCATAATAGAAAGCTGAACAGTAAAGTTCCCAGTGTAGACAGGATGTGTGCACCTGAGAAATCAGAAAAGGCAAACTGGTCAATTGTCACTAGATGATTCACACGCAACTGTGCGGTGCCTACAGCTCAGACACCTTCCACATTTCAGGACTCCCTACAAGTGGCTGACACCTTTCTCTTTTTGGTGTAGTGCTCTCCTAGGAGTCCCTGAGGCCGAGCTGCACCCAGCCAAGCAGATGCGGGACAGCACATAGAGAACTCATCTGTGCCAGGTGAGTTGGTGAGAGCGTCACTTTATTCATCTAAAGGAGCCACATTATTGGACACTTGCGAACATACGAGACGCGTTACACACTGTTTTGTTTTCTTTGGAGTTTTAGTGAATAAAATTTATTTTTTAAGGCAGGTTTAGGTTTGCAGAAAAATTTAGGGGAAAGTACAGAATGTCCAGAGAGTTTGCCTATACCTCAGACTCACCCCTCATACACAGTTTCCCCCAGTAACATCTTACATTCCTGTGGTACATTTGCTACAAGTGGTGAGTCAATAACATTAACTAAAGCCCATAGTTTACATTAGAGCTCACTCTTCCTATGAATTTTGACAAATGGGTAATAACATGTATCCACCATTACAGTATCTTACAAAATAGTTTTACTGCCCTTAAAACTCCTCTGTTATCTGCATGTTTATCCCTCCCCCAACCCCTGGCAACCACTAATATTTCTATTATCTTCATAGTTTTGCTTTTTTCAGATGTCTTGTTATTGGAATCATACAATATGTAACCTTTCAGATTGCTTCTTCCCTTAATAATATGCATTTAAGGCTCCTCATTGTGTATTTCTGTGGCTTGGTAGCTCATTTCTTTTTAGCACTGAATAATATTCCATTGTCTGGATGGACCATAGTTTATCTGTCCATCACCCACTTAAGGACATCGTGATTGTTTCCAATGTTTGGCAGTTATGAATAGAACTGCTACAAACATCTGTGTGCAGTTTCTTTTGTGTGCATAGTTTTCAGTTCCTTTGGGTAAATACCATAGAGAGTGATTGTTGGATCTTATGGAAATAGTATGTTTAGTTTTGTGAGAAACTGCAAACTGTCTTCCAAAGTAGCTGCACCATTTTTTATCGCCACCAGCAATGAACAAGAGTTCCTGTTGCTCCACATTCTCAGTAGCATTTGGTGATGTCAGTGATCTTGATTTTGGCCATTCTGACAGGTGTATAGTGGAATCTCACTGTTGTTCTAATTTGCATTTCCCTGATAACAAATGATGTGGAATATATTTTTGTATGTGCATTTGCCATCTGTGTAGCCTCTTTGTGAGGTATCTGTTCAAACTTTTCCCTTTTATTAATTTTTGTTGTTGTTGTTATTTTCTTACTGTTGAGCTTTAAGACTTTTAAAATATATTGTGGATACCAGTCCTCTATCAGATAGGTGTTTTGAAAATATTTTCTCCCATGCTGTGGCTTGTATTTTCATTCTTTTAACAATGTCTTTCACAGAACAGACTTTTTAATATTAATGAGGTCAAACTTACCAATTCTTATTTCATGGATCATGCTTTTGGTGTTATAGGTAAGAAGTCATCTCCAAATCTAATATCTCCTGGAATTTTCCTCCGTTACCTTCTGGGAGTTTTATAGTTTTGCATTTTACATTTAGATCTATGCTCTATGTTGAGTTAGATTTTGTGAGAAATGTAAGCTCTTTGTCTAGATTCACTGTTTTGTTTTTCTGTCAGCACGATTTGTTGGAAGAATTACCTTCCTCCATTGAATTGTTTTTGCTCCTTTTTAAAACCCTTTAAAAAAATTAATTCTCAAGATAGCCTCATCCAGGAGAGGGCAGACAGCAGAAGCAAGAAGAACTACAATCCTGCAGCCTGTGGAACAAAAACCACATTCACAGAAAGATAGACAAGACGAAAAGACAGAGGGCTATGTACCAGATGAAGGAACAAGATAACCCCAGAAAAACAACTAAATGAAGTGGAGATAGGCAACCTTCCAGAAAAAGAATTCAGAATAATGATAGTGAAGATGATCCAGGATCTGGTAAAAGAACGGAGGCAAAGATCGAGAAGATGCAAGAAATGTTTAACAAAGACCTAGAAGAATTAAAGAACAAACAAACATAGATGAACAATACAATAACTGAAATGAAAACTACACTAGAAGGAATCAATAGCAGAATAACTGAGGCAGAAGAACGGATAAGTGACCTGGAAGACAGAATGGTGGAATTCACTGCTGTGGAACAGAATAAAGAAAAAAGAATGAAAAGAAATGAAGACAGTCTAAGAGACCTCTGGGACAACATTAAACTCAACAACATTCACATTATAGGGGTCCCAGAAGGAGAACAGAGAGAGAAAAGACCCCAGAAAATACTTGAAGAGATTATAGTCAAAAACTTCCCTAACATGGGAAAGGAAATAGCCACCCAAGTCCAGGAAGCGCAGAGAGTCCCATACAGGATAAACCCAAGGAGAAACATGTCAAGACACATAGTAATCAAATTGGCAAAAATTAAAGACAAAGAAAAATTATTGAAAGTAGCAAGGGACAAATGACAAACAACATACAAGGGAACTCCCATAAGGTTAACAGCTGATTTCTCAGAAGAAACTCTACAAGCCAGAAGGGAGTGGCATGACATATTTAAAGTGATGAAAGGGAAGAACCTACAACCCAAATTACTTTACCTGGCAAGGATCTCATTCAGATTTGAAGGAGAAATCAAAAGCTTTACAGACAAGCAAAAGCTAAGAGAATTCAGCACCACCAAACCAGCTTTAAAACGAATGCTAAAGGAACTTCTCTAAGTGGGAAACACAAGAGACCTAGAAAAGGACCTACAAAAACAAACCCAAAACAATTAAGAAAATGGTAACAGGAATATACATATTGATAATTACCTTAAACATAAATGGATTAAATGCTCCAACCAAAAGACACAGGCTTGCTTAATGGATACAAAAACAAGACACATATATATGCTATCTACAAGAGACCCACTTCAGACCTAGGGACGCATACAGACTGAAAGTGAGGGAATGGAAAAAGATATTCCATGCAAATGCAAATCAAAAGAAGGTTGGAATAGGAAACTCCTATCAGATAAAGTAGACTTTAAAATAAAGAATGTTACAACAGACAAGGGAGGACACTAAAATAACAATCAAGGTATCAATCCATGAAGAAGATGTAACAATTATAAATATATATGCACTGAACATAGGAGCACCACAATACATAAGGCACCTGCTAACAGCTATAAAACAGGAAATCAACAATAACACAATAAGAGTGGGGGACTTGTTTCTCATGAATTCACGTGAAGCTTGATCACTGCTCCAGTCCTAGGCTCCCCTCTTGACCATTGCCTAGACTCCACTGCTGGGTCCTGTGCTGCCCCCTGCAGACCTGCCTCCTTCAGTCCTATGACAGGAGTCCTGACCCCAAGCTCATGCCATACTACTTGAAGCCAGACGTCCCTACTGGTCCCCGGCCCCTATGGCTGTGCTTGGTCTGCTGTTTGGAACTCTGTTACCCTCAAGACAGTCTCCAGAAACAAGATCCCACTTAGCACCCAGACACCTGCAACCATGCTGGACCCAGACAACCATGCTTTTTTCCACTTTCAGCCCAATATTTAATAAACTACATGAGTTATTCAACACTTTCTTGTAAAATAAGCTTGTGTTAGATGATTTTGCCCAACTGTAGGCTGACGTAAGTATTCTAAGCACGTTTAAGGTAGATTCGGCTAAGCTAGGATGTTTGGTAGGTTAGCAATATTAAAGGCATTTTCAATTTACAATATTTTCGATTTAGGATGGGTTTGTCAGACATAACCGCATCGTGAGTCGAGGAAGATCTGTGTATATATATAGATAGATATACACCCATATATGTGTATACACAAAAAATATTAACCTATATTATTTAAATGTTGTATACCTGGTATCAGGTCATATATAATCTGGGGGGGATTCTTCAGTTAATATGATGTTGCAGGATTCACCCTTAGTTTCACATGCTGCTGGCATTTGCTTCTTTGAATGGCAGCAAATATTCCATTGTGGGAACACACAGAGCTGACCAGTCCCTTTTCCAGTCAAGGTGCCCTGGATTGTTCCCAAGTTTGACATCCTGAGCAGGGATGCAATGAACATTCTTGGCTTTGTTCTGTAAATGTTTCTCTCAAGTATGTTCCATCAAGTGAAACTGCAATAGTTACAAAGTGTGCAGATATTTTACGTTCGGAAATAAGGCCCAGCAGTTTCCCAGAGACGTTGCACCAAGAGTCCATCCAGCAGCAGTGGATGAGAGCCTTGTGGTTCTCCGTCTTCTCCAGAGTTGGCATCTGTGGCTTTCCTGTGCCTAGGGAATGGGGGTGCAAAACGACCTCACCGGGTCCTTATTTTCATCTCCCTCTTCAGTCATGCTGTTAAACCTCGCTGTGTGGGTTTACTGCATACACGTTTTCATTTTTTAAGATGTCTGTTCAGGTCCGTGCCTCCTTTCTATCGATCGTCCATGCTGGTAATGAGCCTGTCAGAGAGACATTGCCTCTGCGTCCCCCCCTGAAAGAATAGGGCCGCTTCCAGGCTCCTAACCCTGTGTCATTGCCCACACTGTCCTGATCTGTGAGGAGCTTTACTCTTTTACGACTTTAGGGCAAGTCATTTTCACATTAAAGGCAACTTCAGGCAGCTGAAGAGAAGGGGAATTTAGAGTCTGACCCAAGAGGTTCTCTGGAATGAGGATATATTTTAGATGTCTGATCAGGGTCTAATGACGACCTCAGAAATCCCCAGGGGGTGTAGAACCTCCAGGTCTGAACCAGTCCAGCTGTCATTCAGGCGAAAGGGGACACAGTAGAGGGGATCCAAGCATCAGAACATAACAAAGGGTCTTGTGGGAATATGTTCCTCTCCTGGATATCTGTCCACTGAACCAGGATAAAGTTAGGAAAGCTCCCGTGGAGGAGGGCCCTCTGTGAATAGGAGCTTGTGGGCCCAGTGGATGGACATGAGGGATAACACAAATGTCTGTACAATTGAAAACCATTGAGTTGACACAAAGAAGGGGGGTGGGGTTGGGTGTAAGTCCACCTAGGACTTAGAGAGGCACTGGGCTCCCATTTCTATGCCATTGGCAGCAACAGTGATGGACCCAGAGGTGATCATACCGAGTGAAGTAAGTCAGACAGAGAAAGACAAATATCATATGATATCACTTTTATGTGGAATCTAAAATATGACACAAATAAACTTATCTACGAAACAGAAACAGACTTACAGCCATAGAGAACAGACTTAATGATTGCCAAGGAGGAGGGAGAGAGGGAGAGGGACAAATTAGGAAGCTGGGATTGACATATATACACTGCTATATATAAAATAGATAAACAACGAAGACCTACTGTATAGCACAGGGAATTCTACTTAGTACTCTGTAATAACCTATATGGGAAAGAATCTGAAAAAATATATATATGTATATGTATAACTGAATCACGTAGCTGTACACCTGAAACTAACACAATATTGTTAATTAACTGTGACATAAAATAAAAAATTAAAGAAAAATAAAAACAGAAAGTAAAAAAATAAAGGGAAAGAATCACTTTATAAAACAAAAGGCCCCTGGTTTGCTTGACAGTGAAAGGAATTCTGAAATCCATTTGGGGTTCCAGGAGTCATAGGCTACCTATTCCAGGTGGCGCCGGTAGCCTCATTAAAAGGCCAATTGTTGAAAGACAGAGCCATCAACATATTTTCTGATTCATTCAGGACTGACTTAAAACCACTAAACCTTTGTGAAAGAAGCCTAGTTTTGCAAAACTACAGAAGAGAAAATGAATTTATTTTAATGAACATTTTTACACTATGTATACTCCAAGCACATGACTTTCTTCAGGGACAGAGTTGCCTAAGACTTAGCACTAGCTTTCACATTGCCGAATAATATTAACATTAACATGGATTTAGTTCGTAACCATGTAACTCACTGTGCTAAACATTTTATATTGATTATCTCATTTAATCTTATTTTACAAACGATATAAGGTGGGAACCAGGATTATCCTCATTTTCAAAAGAAGACACTGAGGTTTAAAAAGTTTAAGAAAGTTTCCCAAGGTCACCTGTACAGCAGGTGGAGAAGGAGGAATTTGTGCTGTGTTTCCAAAACTTCTTTTATGGGGGAGGGGAAGGGCTCAAACAGCCTCCTCACAACTCATTTTGTTGTAATATTAACCACCTAAAGACAGTAAGGCCAAGTATAAATTCCTTTAGCTTTCATGCAAATATGGAAAACACCTACAAATAACATATAAACCACAAAACCAATATAATTTAAATAGAATAACAAGTGAATGAGGTAGAGGACGTGGTTTCACCGCAGTGAATTGCATCCCTGAGTCTGCGGGCCCCACGTCTGTAATGACTCATGTCTCCCACCATTTGCCTCTATTTGAGCGACTGTGAAACTTCATTAGCACGTGTGCCACGGTGCCATCTGGCCTCCTCTAGATGAAAGCACATCTCTCATGAGTTAATTCACCCTAGTACTTTCCCATTAGCCAGTGACAGTGAAAGAAACATTCCTTGGCACCAACGCAATTATGAGCACAACCCCATATGTTGGCATTAAAATCTCCCGGCTGTGATCAGGTGTAAGCTAGCAATCTCCCAGAGAAATCTGGACCCAATTTGAAAACTGTTTTATTATGCTCACCCTCCTCCCACCAACCCCAGTCCTAACCAAAAAGGCAATAATTCTCACTGTGTGATAAATGCCAAGGCAGAGAAAAATGCAGGGGCTGAGATTTGTACAGGGCACAGACCAACCGCCCTATGAGTACAGAAAAGTTTCCCTAAAGTGTGACTCCTGGGCTAATTCTTGAAGTTGGTATGTAGAGGAAGAGAAGAGTTTTCCAGATGGGGGAAACAACATAAGAAAAGGCCAGGGGATGTGAAGCAGCATAAGTGTATGCACAAAACAGAATATATATATATAAAATGCATGAGGGATAAGAGGAGGAACAGGAGGCTGGAGAAAGGGGTACAAGATAGGTCCTGAGTAATCTATCTTTATACGCATCTACAGTACATCTGTATTTGTATCCACATCTTCATCCACATCCACACCTACACCTCCATCTTCACCTCCATCTCATCTCCATCCACGTCCCCATCCCCATCCCTTCCCCATCTATATTTCTACGACAGCATCTCCTTGTACATCTATATCTATGTCTACATCCATATTTATATCCCCAACATACCCATGGCCTATGTGATAAAAGAGAGGAGAGCAAGACCATGTCCCTAAAGAGCTTCCATTTTCCACTTTCCTCTGCACCATCTGTAGAGAGAACACCTGCTGTGTTCGAAATGGAAACATCATGACCTTCGATGAGGCAATCTTCTCCCATTACCGTGGGCGTCCACCTTTGTCATTAGCTTCCTACCTCCTGCCAGGCCAGGGCTGCAGCAAGCTGGGCTCTTTGGGTGACAGAAGCAGCACTTGGAACTCTTGTTTCCCGGCACTGGCATTTGCTTGTATTATGCAGCCACAGTTTGCTGGGTCCTTTAAATTACAGCCCCATTTCCCCGTGCTCTGATCATTGCGGCTCTCATGGCCACTTTCCTTAAAGAAATAACTTTCATTTTACGATACTGTTTCTTTAATATGGGCATGTTGGCTGATATTCATGTACGCTTACTTGCATAGGGCTTTTTTTTTCATCCAAGAGCCTGTGCCAACACTAAACAGGTGAATTTAGTAAAAGCAGAGAAGGATAAAGAAGACAATAAACATGACCCGTGGACCTCCTTCTCAGATTAGTTCTTTTGCATGTTGGAAACATCAAGTGCCAAGTTTTACCATTAACATTAAAATATAAACATGTCTATACAACTTTGAATATACTGGAAAATAATTTAATGTCTGTGTACTATTTCTTTATAACCTTTCATATCATTGTCGGCTATGGCTATCACACTTTGATCCTTCTTTGATTTATTTATTCATTTATCAAATATCTGTTGAGCACATAACACCAATCATGGCAAATCACTAAGATGAGCAAGACGAACATAGCCCCCGTCCTCAAAGAGCTTACAATCAAAGGAGCAGAATCAGATAATGAACAAGTGAACAAAAGCAGTAAGATCCCCAATTTATACATATTCTACTCAAATTATGTGCAGAAAAAAAACTCAGTTTTTAAATTTAATTTATAATCCATTATCCACATAATTTCCTATCTACAAAAGTGTAAGTAAAATATAGAGTACAATATATTTAACTACGTACCAAGAAACCTAGGCTAATTTACAAAATGGAAACACTTTTCTTAACTAAATCTTTGATTTTTTAGTTAAAATATCAAAATATCCCATCGCTTAGATTCTTGCTCATTCAACGGAGCAGTGTTCATTCTTGGGGGGGACTGCCTGAAGTATCCATCCTGAAACTCTCTCCCTGAAGGGTCATCTGAATTCTAACCCCAAGGTTGCCTGGTCCACTGTATTCTCATCATTTCTAATTGAGCACCAGGGACTTTCCAGGTGCTTTGCCAGACACAGAAATCCAAGGGTATCTACAGTGATGCCACATAATCCTTTGTCACCTGCTGCCACAGCTGCTAATGGACCTTGACTCACAGGGGCAGCAGTTGCCCCCAGAGCAATGGTTCTCAAAGTGTGGTCGCCAGACCACCAGCACCAGTGCCACCTGAGATATTGTCAGAAGAGCAAGTTCCTGTACCCAACCAAGACCCATCAAGTCAGAAACTCTATGTGGGGCATAGCGATCTGTGTTTTAAAGACTTTGGAACCTGTTCAGGGAGAAGGGCTTGGCTTGGAGGGTCTCCTTGTCTGTATTGCATCCTCTTCCTGCTCCGCTAAGGTAGCAAGGCTCATTCCTGCAAGCACGGGTGCAAAGCATCCATTCTTCATTTCTGGAAGGGACACCAACACACATCCTCCAGCTTTGATTATTTTTTTGTTTTGATATATTAAAAAAATTTTTATTTTATATTGGAGTAGAGTTGATTAACAATGTTATGTTAGTTTCAGGTGTACAGCAAAGCGATCCAGTTATACACATATATGTATCTATTCTTTTTCAAATTCTTCTCCAATTTAGGTTATTACAGAGTATTGAGCAGATTCTTGGTATGACAAAAAGCTCCAAGAAATTCTCCCTCTTTCTCCCTCCCGCTTTTAGCGCAGCTCTTTGTGGGTATGTCTCCACGAAGCCTGACTTACAAACCTTATTATCTTGATATGAGCTCAAATAAACAAAAAAACTACTTGACAGTCCACCTGGAGAAAGGAGTATATTGGTTGAACAAGTGTGTCTTCTATCTCTCTGAAACATTGTTTTAATGGGTGTGACATCCCCAGGGCAAAAAAAAAAAAAAAAGGCAGAATATGAAAATCCATCTGAAAATACTTCCAAAAATAATAGCCCTGTTGAACCAAGACAAAAATCATTATGAATTCCTTCTTTCAAAAAGAATGTATCGAGGACCTTCTCTGTACAGAAGTTCTAGGCTTGGGGAATTAACAGTGTCACTAGATGTTTGGTAAAAATTGTTACAGCATTTAATCTTCAAAACAGTCATGAAAGATAAAGCATTATTCTCTTTCCCAGGAGGTGAGGAAACTGGAGGAGCAAAGAGTCTAAGTTGCTTCTCCAAAGTTCTCACCCAGAAAGGGTTGGTTGCCAAGCTGTGCTCCGTGAGTTGATGTGAAGGTGAAGGTCCTGCTCCAGCCCAGTACTGGGTACGGATGTCTCCTCTTCCACTACACAGTCTCTGTGTCACCCATTTATTTCCTCCGTCACAGCATTTTCCGTGCTACGGTCAATGGTCACATTCCTTAATGCACAACTATGCATGTGTACAGATGCACATACACAGACATGCACGCATGTCATTTATTTGTTTCTCTGTCTATCTGGTTCCATCCAGTCAAGTACTTGGGAGGCAGAATCATGCCCCCCCCAAAGATGACCACTTCCTAATGCCCAGAACCTGTGAATATGTGATGTTACCTGGCAAAGGATGAAGTAAGGTCACAGATGGAATTAATGTTGCCTATCAGCTGACTTTAGGATGAGGAGTCAATTCCATATTATCCTGACAGGGCCAATGTAATCTCAAGGATCCTTGAAATGGGAAGGGGACAGACAGAAGAGTCCGTGTCAGAGTGATGCAGGGTGAGAAGGACTCACCCCACCATCGCTGGCTCGAAGATAGAGTCAGCCTCTCGAAGCTGGAGAAGTAACGTCACAAATGCCTCCCTAGAACCCCCAGAAGGAAAAGCAGCCCTGCAACGCCTTGATTTTAACCAGGGAAGAGCTATTTCAGACTCCAAACCTCCACAAATACAAGAAAAGACGTTTGTGTGTTTTAAGCTACCACGTACACGGTAATTTGTGTACACACCTCAGCCTCCAGCCTAGTGCCTGCTGTGGGCTGAGCACACAGGAATGGCCAAGTAAGAGCCTCAAACTGTCTTTGCAGAGAGATGCCTTTTCCCTGCTCCCATCCCACAGTGAGCCCGCTAACTAAAGCTGTCTTCATGCCTCACCTCTAATATTTCTGTAGCCTCTAGACACGGGCTCTCTGCTTCCAGGTGAGACTTTCCAAAGTTGAGATCTAACATCCTAGCTTCCTGATCAAAGCCCATGAACAGTCACTCACACCCCTTTGCACAGCCTTCTGAGAGACCCCAGTGTGGTCCCAACGTACGCTACCTTCTTCTCTATAACTTCCCCTTGTGTGCACCTGCACCAAACACTAGCCATCAGCCATGGATGTCTTTGAATTCCCACTGGAGCCCTCTGCCTGGACTCTCCTGCCTTCTTCTCCCTGCGTTCCAACCCACGTTTGCACTCCTGAAGGGCATCTGAGTCCCCCCAGTCCTGGTTCATGGCCCGTGACACCCCCAGATCAGTAGCTCTGAGGTGGAGACAGGCATCTTTAATATCTAAAAGTTCCACCCATGAAAGCCAAGTGGGAAACCTCTGGTCCAATTATTACCTTCCCATGGACTGTTCTGTAAAGACTTCCCAAGCTGGAAAAGACTGTTCTGTAAAAACTTCCCAAGCTGGAAAAAAATCTCTCCATTTTAGCAGAACAGGGCCAAGTAGATGTTCCTCTGGCAAATGGCTGAAATGAAACAACTGGTGTGTAGATGGGTCCAAGCATCGTAAAGAATCCCTCTCAATGCCCCCCCCCACATACCATAATACTCCCTGTCATCAGATCCACGGCCCAAGCTGGAACGCTGGGAAGACTGACGATGAGATTTTTATGGTTACAAGGACCATTGCTGAATAGTCAACTCTCTGTGGAAATTATACCGCCACAAATCTGGGAGTAAAATAAATGAAATCAATAGCGAGGCAAGAAGTGAGTAATAGAGGCAGCTCAGAGCTAGAAGCTGGTTTAGCTGTGTCCTCGGAGCATCCTGCCCTGGTCTCTGCTGCCTACTTAAAATGCAGTAGATACAAGAGGGAAGAGATATGGGAACATATGTATATGTATAACTGATTCACTTTGTTGTAAAGGAGAAACTAACAGACTACTGTAAAACAGTTATACTCAAATAAAGATGTTAAAAAAAAAGATATAAGGGGACTGAAATGAAGTAAAAAGGATCCTGGGTAAGGACGGCAGACTGAACACAGGCATTAAGCCCTATTCCTTTTGAAAGCTCATTAAAGTGACAGTAAAAAAAAATGCAATAGATACAAAATGGGCAGCTTACTCAGCATTACTTCTCTCTTCCCTGGGAATCCGGTATGGCCATCTAGTCATTAGCACTGGGATGCAAACTTCTAGGTTAAAGCTTCAGCTCCTGGAGGGCTGCAGGGAAACCCCCGCTATAATCAGCAGCTTGAATCTAGTTTGTGTTTGTTTGTTCCTGGCTGACGTTCATCCTTTTGCAATTAATCCGTTCTTTCCTTCATTCAGCAAACATTTACTGAGCATGTCCTCTGCCCTAGTGCCTAGCTCCTTACAAACATTCAAGATGAAGGAGACAGAGCCCCTGCCATGGAAAACCTATAGAGTAACAGGATGGCCAGAAGTCCAGGTTTGCCCAGAAATGATGGGCTTTCTAGGTCCTGTCAGTGCTGAAACTGAGAAAGTCCTGGACAAACCGAGACACCTGGTCAGGCCCACCTCCCTGTTCCAGTTCTTCAGCAGGTCACATTGTGGTTTGAGGCACCTGGCAGCCCATTCCCAAAGCCTGAAATCATTTTGGGATGATGTCTGGTAATGTCTGTACTCACGATCCAGGTCTATATCCTATATCACCACAGCCACCGGCACTCAGGGACAACGTCTGACTCAGAAAGGCCAATCCGTAGGGAGAGCTAAGTCGGCCGGACTGCTGCTTCAGGTCAGATGAGCTGAAATCTCCTAGACGTTAAGTCCCGGCCGGTCACCCTGACCACGTGCAAATAGAGGAAAGGGGGCAGGAGGAGGGTTGCTGAGGGGCACATGTGACAGACACCACACAGCCCCCGAAAATTACAAAAGAGGGGGCTTCAGATTCTCATTTTCCAGTTTTCTGGGAATAGGGAGAAGCAGAGGTGAGAAATATCATCATGAAGATCCTGAAAGATAGAAAAAAGGGCCTCAGATCTCAATTTTCCAGTGTCCCGGCTGAACTGAATTTCTTCAATGAGCCAATACACATAAAAAACAAAGCTTTAGAAGAGCACCTAGCAAATCCGTGCACAGTAAATGGCCCCATTATTTGGGGCATCCATGAGATTTGTTGTAACGTTGGAAAATAAACACTTTGAGGCCACCCAAGCAAACACTATGGAAAATTACACAGTACATTGTGTTTCCTCACTGCCTGAAACTTAACAGAATTGTGAATGGTAAGCGTCTTACTATTTAAACTAATCACATACTTGTAAAGGTTGTTTTTAGGATCCACTGATCTCCAACCACATGCCAGTTTCTGTGTTTCACTCCCTTCAATTGTTAATTGTATTTCTCTGCATAATTAGGTTTGGGGCCAGATCAGAGAAAGTTTCATACTTCACAAGGATAGCTTATTTTTAAGGCTGCTCATCTCTTGCTAATAGATGCTCACCCAATGCAGCAGCCTCGGGTCATGAGTTGTAAATTAAGCTTGAGCAACAACAGAAAAGAGTTTAATTCTGACACCCAGACCATAAACCTGACAAGATCCGTTAATCAGATGGCTAGCCTGACACAGAGCAGAGTTTGATTCAGTACAAAGTGCTTCCTGGAAGTCATACGCCAGGAGGGCTCTGGACTCACCTCTTGCACGTGTTAACGTTTCTTTGAGTTTTCAGTGTGGGCTCGGATATTCCAAGATCAAAAATAGGGGACACGTTACATTGAAATTCTCTCGAAGGACTGGCTTCTCCTAATCCTGGCAGGAAGATTTTATACCGAAGCTGGGTGGACAAAGGTCACTAAGGCTCAGCAGACCCACGCCTGGGAGGGACAGTCAGAAATAAGCTCAGACGAGGACCCGAGAGCTGGTAAGAGGAAGGACCATTCCTCATCTGTCACAGTCTGAAGCGAGGTTGACCTGCAGTTGCTGTGTTTGTGATCTGAACAAAGAGGGTCACCCAGTGGGGCAGATTGGAGCTGAATGCCAGCCCACCTTCCCTTACTAAGCTATGCACTCTGGCACCAGCCTGCTTGCTGGGTAGGAAGGGGAGCCTTTTCTATTTCACTGTATGTGTGCAAACTCACTCAAGCAGTCCATCAAAGTTAAAATGGGTTCAAAATTATGACCCTCTCGTTGAAAGAAAGCATTTGGGAAGGAAGAGGGAAACGGACCATGACTCTGTATTATAAACTGTAGCATCTGTTTATTTTATAAAGCTGTGAAAGATTCTTTGGAATTTCAGAATTACAGAAAGATATTTCAGAAATTTCTCATTAAACAGTTGCAGAACAAGCAGACACAGGCTCAGGCTCTACCCGTTTGATGTGACAGTAATTTCCCCATTGTCTGAGGACACACAGCACAGATGCTTGTGAGAGATCTCAGCCTGAGAAGCACCTCTTCCTGTCTCCAGTGCCCAGAAGCCAGCCCACGCCAGCTCATGGATGGGCCTCAGCCCAGTGAGAACAAAGGCTATTTTATCAATACCATGAAGTTATTTTTCAGTTAAAAATGAACGTTCTTTGTTCAAATCATAATGTGAAGATGAGAAGGAGGATGAATTACAAGGATTCATGGACCATAGGAGTGGATTCCTGCCCCAACCAAACTGTGTTTGCATGAATTTTTAAATTCAACGTAACTAGCTCTCCTGAAGATTTTCTTCCCTATTTTTGACAATTGGAGGCCTTAGGATGCCCAGTGGAATTCTGTTTTGCATTTTTGGGTAAAATGAACAGAGCAAGGGCTGGAGATACACACTGGAACAATCTCCTTGGCAATATACAGCAGGTGTTGATGGAAAATATTTAAGGGAGAAGGTAGGAGGGATGTTTAAAATAGTAAATTAGTTAAGTTACTTCTGAATTTAAAGGAAACAAAATTGGAGATAAAGAATAAATAGGCTTCCAATTGGCTATTGCCACTGAAAAAATAAACATTTTTTAAAGCAAACAAACCAACAAAAATCAATCCATAAAATTAATACTTGTCAGGTATAGAATCAACTCCAAGAAGAATATGAAACAAAAGTTTCAGAGTGATGAGTCTTAGGTAGAAAGAAAACATATGAGGAAGAAGAGATAAACCCTTCCTATTTGGGGATGCTAAAATGATTACTATGAAATAAAAGTGATAGCGTCTATTGATTTATTATAATTAATTCTATTTTGATAAAATTTAAAAGTTATCAGCCTTATGGTTGCGTTTCTACTTTATTTGTCTTGACACTAGTCTTTGAATCCCAAGCTTTGAAACCACTTTATAGATTTATAGGTTGATGTCTTCATCAATTTGACACCAGATATGGTTGGAAAAAAAATAGACTAACCTAGGACTTAATAAACTGCTTAACAGTCCTGGAACTAAATCTGGTAGCTACATTCTCACTGGTAAAACTCTCAAAAGCATTCAGCTGATGTATTCATTCCTTGTGTTAGTGTTTCCAATGTTCCATACATGGGTCCAGATGCTAGATTTATAGGACACAGTCAATTAGAGAAGACAAAAATCCTTACAGAAATAACTACCATATGAAACAGAAACCAGGTCATATGACAAACATAGAGGAGGAAGGAAGGAAAGGATTTCTCTCTTACTGTCATGTAATCATGTTATTGATATTTTAAGCATTATATGGTCTATCCCTCTACCGTGAGGGGTGTGTGTTATGAACTCACCAGAAAAAGGTGTCCGTTGCTTTCTTTGAAATATCTCTGGAGAAATAAATATTTTACCATGTAAACAAATAGATTCTAATTATCTGCTCTTCCAAGAAACAGTCTCCATTACTTCCAGCAGCTCCCTGTTCTCAAAGCTGCTTTGACTAGTAAACCCTGTTTATCCTCAGACACACCCGTGAGTGTTTCCTCCTTGGGTAGTCAAGGGAAATCTGAAGACAAGAAAGAATTCCCACCAGCCTGTGTTAAGGTCAGAGTGTTAAAGAAACTTATAATCAATCAGGGGTACGAATCCATACTGATTTAATATTGAATAAAGTTTAAAATTCACATCATCTGCTGTGAACACAAAATACATAAAATATTTTCTGGAAAGCCATTTCAAATTATGTTTCAAGACATTAAAATTAAGACACCCTGTGGACAAATAGTTTCATCTGCTTCTAGCAAAAATGTTCAGCAAACTATCAGAAATACAGGCAGAGATTTATATAGTCACCACACTTCTGTAAATAAGAGCAAAAAGGGGGAATCTCCAAAATAAAAGAATGGTTAAATACAGTATAGTAGACTCATAAATGACAGTAACAAAATGTAATTAACTTTATTTTTAAAAGCAAGTAATGATGTAGAGTAATTCATATGATAGAATGTTAAGTGAACAGCAAACAGGATGGAGAATTAATATGCTAAATGATTTCAATCTTATACAAATAAATCACAACTCTTTATCTCTAAGAAAGGGGAATTTGGTTGGTATTTTTTTCTTTGTAACTTCTACAGTTTCAAAATTGTATACAAGAACCACATAATTCATCCAATGCTAGAGGAATTCTCTCTTTTTGAGTTTTTGCTTATCCAACCCACACATTTATTTTTTTTTTAACATCTTTATTTGAGTATAACTGTTTTACAATAGTGTGTTAGTTTCTCCTTTACAACAAAGTGAATCAGCTATACATATACATATGTTGCCATAACTCTTCCCTCTTTTGTCACCCTCCCTCCCACCCTCCCTATCCCACCCCTCCAGGTGGTCACAAAGCACAGAGGTGAACTCCCTGTGCTATGCTGTAGCTTCCCACTAGCTATCTAATTTACATTTCGTAGTGTGTATATGTCCCTGCCACTCTCTCACATCGTCACAGCTTACCCTTCCCCCTCCCCATATCCTCAAGTCCATGCTCTAGTAGGTCTGTGTTTTATTCCCATCCTACCACTAATCTCTTCATGACATTTTTTTTTTTTTTAGATTCCATATATATGTGTTAGCATACGGTATTTGTTTTTATCCTTCTGACTTACTTCACTCTGTATGACAGATTCCAGGTCTATCCACCTCATTACAAATAACTCAGTTTCATTTCTTTTTATGGCTGAGTAATATTCCATTGTATATATGTGTCACATCTTCCTTATCCATTCATCTGTTGATGGACACTTAGGTTGCTTCCATGTCCTGGCTATTGTAAATAGAGCTGCAATGAACATTTTGGTACATGAGTGTTTTTGAATTATGGTTTTCTCAGGGTATATGCCCAGTAGTGGGATTGCTGGGTCATATGGTACTTCAAGTTTCAGTTTTTTAAGGAACCTCCGTAGTGTTCTCCATAGTGGCTGTATCATTTTACATTCCCACCAACAGTGCAAGAGTGTTCCCTTTTCTCCACACCCTCTCCAGCATTTATTGTTTCTAGAGTTTTTGATGATGGCCAATCTGGCCGGTGTGAGATGATATCTCATTGTAGTTTTGATTTGCATTTCTCTAATGATTAATGATGTTGAGCATTCTTTCATGTGTTTGTTGGCTATCTGTATATCTTCTTTGGAGAAATGTCTATTTAGTTCTTTTGCCCATTTTTGGATTGGGTTGTTTGTTTTTTTGTTATTGAGCTGCATGAGTTGCTTATAAATTTTGGATATTAATCCTTTGTCAGTTGCTTCATTTGCAAATATTTTCTCCCACTCTGAGGGTTGTCTTTTGGTCTTGTTTATGGTATCCTTTGCTGTGCAAAAGCTTTTAAGTTTCATTAGATCCCATTTGTTTATTTTTATTTCCATTTGTCTAGGAGATGGGTCAAAAAGGATCTTGCTGTGATTGATGTCATAGAGTGTTCTGCCTATGTTTTCCTCTAAGAGTTTGATAGTGTCTGGCCTTACATTTAGGCCTTTAACCCATTTTGAGTTTATTTTTGTGTATGGTGTTAGGGAGTGTTCTAATTTCATACTTCTACAGGTAGCTGTCCAGTTTTCCCAGCACCACTTATTGAAGAGGCGGTCTTTTCTCCAATGTATATTCTTGCCTCCTTTATCAAAGATAAGGTGACCATATGTGTATGGGTTTATCTCTGGGCTTTCTATCTTGTTCCATGGATCTATATTTCTGTTTTTGTGCCAGTACCATACTGTCTTGATTACTGTGGCCTTGTAGTATAGTCTGAAGTCAGGGAGCCTGATTCCTCCAGCTCCATTTTTCTTTCTCAAGATTACTTTGGCTATTCGGGGTCTTTTGTGTTTCCATACAAATTGTGAAATTCTTTTATCTAGTTCTATAAAAAATGCCAGTGGTAATTTGATAGGGATTGCATTGAATCTGTAGATTGCTTTGCAACCCACACATTTATATACCCAATTTTGTTAGGAGAGAAAATTTCCTTTTGCCTCTTTCAAGGTCAAAGCGTGGTCACAGTTACAGGAGACAAGTGGCACCCAATTACCCCAAAATGCTCTCTGTCCAAAGTGTCAGTTTGATGTAAATCTCTGCCCTTTGTGCCCTCCAAGACAACGTGCTTGCTTTAAAATCCATGTTCGGATAAAATTGCTTCCTTTTTTTTTTTTTTTTTTTTTTTGCAGAAATGGCTTCCAAGCACAGTACAAGTGCTAATAATTTGCACTGTCTCCAAACAACTGCCAAATTGGCAAGCTGCGAGTTTGCAGCTGTTACAGTTCCTATTTGCTTTAGTAATATGTACATTTTATTATGGAAAAGACCATCACGCACAAAGTTAACTCTGGTTTCTATTTACAAATGTGTGCTATTGGAATGACCTGCTCGATGCTTACATTCTCTTGTTATTGGTAGAGTGTGGTTACATCATAATGTGCTCCAGAGAATATTTTCCACATATCCAAATTTTCAAGCAGTTATACTCATGTAGTGAAATGCCCGGCTTTCTAATTAGGGAAGAAAATGGTGTCATTGTTGTTGTTTAGGTAAAATTATATCACTGCAGTTATGTTGCTGTAAGAGTCAGGTGCCCTTGCTTCTAATCCATAAACCACTCTCTGGTGTACAAATGAGGAAATTGATCCCCAAAGAAACTACATGATTTTCCCAAGATTATACCTTGCTAGGGTAGCAGAGGGAGGTCTAGTACCTAAATCCTCCTGACAGCTGCAGTGCTTTCATTGTGCTACATCTCTTTTGAGAAGTTCAGAAGGAGAAAAAAATCAAACCAGTAATGATGTTTTGATAATAGGCAATAGTATTAGCACAGGCCATTGATTGAGGGCATTAGTATTAGAAATGGTAAAAAGTATTCACATATAAAAATGGAAAAATAAAGAAATTCTCTGGTCATAAATATGACGTCTTCATGTAAATAAAATTATAAATATTTCTTTATGTCTGGCTTCTTTCCCTCAATGATACTTGGAGAACAATTCATTCTTTATTTACCACTTAATGATTTTCCATTCCATGGACATATCACAGTTCCTTTATCCATTTTACTATTTAAATGTCATGCTTCTGAATTATATATAATTTTTGGCATTTGTTGCAAAAATTGATCCATTCTCTTATTAGGTAATTCTAGAGGCTTGCTTATTTCTTTACTTATGGATAAATAAATTTTTTTTCTAGTTTAACTTTCAAAAAATATTTTCATTTGTTTTCTCTGTTTTCATCAGGAGTTCCTTTCTTTCTCAGATGAAGCTACATTATACTATTTTCTATTTCATTATATTTTCTAAAATTGTTTTATCCACTGTGTTTAATTTTATCTTAATTAACACTGATTAACTTTTCTGCAAGCTAAATTCTACTCTTTAATTGCTTCCAAATCCAATTTATTTAGTTAATTAAGGCCTTCCCTTCAAGATATTCTCTTTGTTTCTACCTATTTGTTTGACACATAAAAGACTCTAGTCAAATTGAGAATAGATAAAAATCACTCTATCACCTTATTTTATCTTCTGAAATATGTTCAAAGATTTTCATCAGAACCCTAAATATTATTCAGTTGGTGATTTCAGATGACTGACTAGGCATTAGTTATTAAATTTGATGTGAAATGCCACTTCCACTTTCACTGAACTGCTCTTAACTCAGCCACTGACTGGCTCACAGAAATTAGTTCATGTATGAAATAAGTAGATTGTAAACTTGAAAAGTGGAATCCATTGTGTTAACAACAGTAGCTGAATAAGGCTAGTGTTACAACAATGGTAACGATAGATAAATCTGTTATTTAACACGACAATAGCATTTTCACTCAGTTAAACCAGTATGACAACTGGTTTAACATGACTGGTTTGCATGACAACACTGCCAGGTGGTCAGCACTTTAGCCCCACTTAACCACAGAAGTGGAGCCCAGCTCTGCACTCAGGGGAAATGAGATGGTGAGGAACCCCTGGGGGTCTCTGCCCTAGTCTTCTCTTCTTGTGCCCAAACATCCACTTCATTCTTTCTCTCAAACAAAGGGACACTTGCTCTTACCCCAAGGAAAGTATTGGGCTGGCTGAAAAGTTCCTTCGGAAAAACCCAAACGAACTTTTTGGCCAACCCAATACTTCATTTCTTACCTAAATACCAAAACCAGCTGAAATTTCAAAGCATCTGCATGATACGTGGTGTTCATCTTCAGGTGCAGATGGGCTCTTCGTGGGCTGGTGACCTGTCAACAAAGATGGTCATGTGATCGACACACACACATGCTGTGTGTACCAGGAGGGCAGGGAAGGGACAGCCTCTATCCACCCTCCCTCAGAACCTGGACAAAGAGCTCTCACAGGTCCAGAGCTTTCCCAGGTCCTGATGGGTTAGGAGGAATTCCCTGATTAGCTCTCATTTTGTTCTGGAGAAGGATCTCCATGGCCCATTATTCTTTACGTCCCATGGCTCCACCAATTTAGAGGTTCCCCCTTTCTGTTACCCTGTAGGGCCACATCTGACTGGTCATTCTAGACTTTGCTTTCTTTCCTGGCTGCCAAGTTTCCATGTTTGACTCATAGTTTGTGAGAATGTAAGCGCCTCATGCTTTTACATTTCTAACAGTTGAAGGCAGATTTGCACAAGCCAGTGAACCCATATTTTCCAAATGACTGACACTTCATGTTACAAAAATCATGCATGGGTAAAAGATACATTCAGAGTCCAAGCTAGATAAATGCAACAGTGTATGTAAAGTTCTTTGCAACTAACTTTGATAATTCTTGGGAGTTCCCTGGTGGCCTAGTGATTAGGATTCTGAGCTTTCAATGCTGTGGCCTGGGTTCAATCCCTGGTTGGGGAAATGAGACCCAGCAAGCTGCATGGTGTGGCCCTCCCCCCAAAGAAATTACTTCTCACCCGGTTTTTGTAAAGAATCAAAGAAGAAAGTCTATAATTATAACTGCCGTTAATATCTACAATGAGAATACTCAAAATGCTAGTGCATTTTCCAACTACAAACAGGTCTGTGTGAGGTCATATTTCTCTCTTATATACTTCAATCAAAACAATATATTGCAACAGATTGAGTTTAAAAACAGGTGTGTGAATCCAGCATCATCCTGTTACACCTCAAAGAGATTTGCAAACACAATATATAATTTTTCTTTTATTTTCTGGATTTTTAGATTTTATTTCTTTTTTTATTGAAGTATAGTTGATTTACGATGTTGTGTTAGTTTCTGCTGTACAGCAAAGTGCCTCAGTTATACATATATATACATTCTTTTCTATATTATTTTCCATTATGCTTTATCACAGGATATTGAATATAGTTCCCTATGCTATACAGTAGAAAGATTGTATATCCATTCTATATATAATGATTTGCATCTACTAACCCCAAATTCCCAATCCCTCCCCCTTCCTCCCCCATCCCCCTTGGTGACCACAGATCTGTATTCTATGTCAGTGAGTCTGTTTCTGTTTTGTAGATACATACAAAATACCATTTTTCTGACTATTTTTTGTGATAGAAAATATAGTTATTTTTCATGAGAAATATTATTTATATTAATATGTGGTAGATTTATTATTGTTTTTTACATAAATTAACAAAGATTTTTAAATTTCTCAGTTTAATTTCTCATACAGTAAATATAAATATACAGAATACGTACCAATAAAAGCGTTTTTAGGGTCACCAACAGGTTTTCAACAAGTAAAGCAACCCTGAGACCAAAAGTTATAGAACTACTGGTCTAGAAGTCAGCCCAGGAAAAAACAGAAGGGGATTTGGTGAATACATCATGTCCCTGCTACAAACACTACAGAGTCCATCCCTCCATGTAGAATTCTCTGTCATAAAAATCTCAAATACCTGAGGAAAGATAACAGCAATCATCTGTGATATGAGAATAAATCAACCAAAAGTAGCTGATCTGGGCTATTTCATATAGAAAAGACTCATGGGTGGGGATAAAATAATAGAACATGTGAAGCTATGGTGCTTCTCATTATTTTACCTAACAGGGAAACGAACAGTCCATGAAGACACCCATCCAGCAAGTATGGGAGCTTGCTTACATTCATGTTTTCAGATGCTCCTAAATTCAGGTGGTGTGATTTCCATTTTATACCTTATTTCCAGACTCAATATTTTCAGTTTGGTCTTTAAATGATTTACAATTTGGTAAGATTCAGTCATACATAGCTACTTATTTTAGAAATATCTTTGAAATGCTAGATTCTTTGTTGTCACAGTGTATACAAAACAAGCCTCAGTAAATTTGAAAGTACAGAAATCATACAAAGTATGTTCTCTAACTACAATGGAACTCAGAAATCAATAACAGGAAATTTGGGAAATTCTCAAATGTGCATACTAAATAACACACTTAAATAACCAATTGATAAAAAAAAAAAAAAAAGAACAAAGGGAAATTAGAAAATACTTCCTAGACTGAAGTGAAAATTCCACATAGGTTAATGAAATGGTGATTGGTCAGCCACACCTGTGTCTCCCCTGGACCAGCAGTTGGCCAGCTGTGTGACTGTGTGTCTGCCATTTCCTATGTCATTACTCCAGGTGTTGCTACAAAACCTCAGCTCAGCCATAAGAAGACTCTCTACTAGGTTAGGCGTTGCTCGAAATAATGTCAACCCAGCAGTGGACTCAAAGAATAAATTTGTCTCTAAAATTTCATATGCCTATAGTCAACCCACGACTATGCTGACCACATATTCTATTCCACTTATAAACAGTATAAATAATATGCAGTTACAACACATTTCTTATCATATCACTTAAAAGAGCAATTTCCACTGACATTAGAACTATTAAAACCATTGATATCGAGGTCTCAAACATAATTAGTTAATAAGTTAATGTATGAAGGAAAAAATGTACATCCCAGGAATAATGGACACATCAGGCAAAAACTCTCAAAATGCTTGTGGGAAAAAGTAATAATATCCTTTACATATATATTTAGAATGAAGCAACTGGAAATTTCCATAGCAAAAAAAAAAAAAGTCAAAAGATCTAGAATATATTTCAAAGGTGTCAATGAATCTCACTTAGGTTCATTCAGAATTATTCTCCCCCATACACATACAAGGAAGTATTATAACTTTTATATTCACAGTAGTTGCTGAATTTTTGAAAAGATAGTACATTCATGTGATTCAAAATAAAAAGTAAAAGAGTAGAGTGAGAAGTCTCCCTGGCACTTCTGTTCCCCATCTGCACAATTACCATCCACCTCACCTCCAACCAGGTAACTACTATTATTACTTTCTTGTGTATCCTTCAGACATACTTTATGACCACATAGGCAAAAATTATAATATTGTCTCATCTTCCAACTTTTTAACACAAGTGGTAGCATGTGACCCAAAGTGGGCTGCATTTTGGTTTATTCAACTAACTGTATACACCAGAGATATTTTTATTATACTACATAGTGGATTCCCTTATTTTTTAAAATTGTTTCATAGTAGTAGTTTATAGACAAAAAAAGGACCGGAATTCACCAACCCATATTAATGAAAATTTAGAAATTTTTTGCTGTCAAAAATAGCTTTGCAATGAATTATACAGTACATATGCTATTTTAAAATATGTGAATATAGTCATAGGACACATCCCTAAAAGTAGAATTGATAGGTCAAATGTTATACATTGATAATTTTGATCAATATTGATAAATTGCTCTCTTGTAGTTTATATTTCCACATTTCCAGTATATGTGATTCCCTGATCCCCGCAGCCTTACTAATAGAGAATATTAACAAATTTTCAATTTGCCCATCTGATAGAGTTGAGGAAACTCAATCACATAATCTGATGTATCTCTTTACTTAGTAAGAAAATCAGTCCCTTATGTGATACAAATTGGAACATTTCTTCAATCATTTGAATTGTGACTATGCTCAGTTTATGTTTGTTTGTTTTGACCAAATATATGTTTTGTGGTTTTGATGACTGTTCCTAAAGTAGTCAACTTGTCAGACTATATTTTTATGGGTTTTGGATTTTAAGTTATGGTTAGAAAGTTCTTGTCCACTGTTAGGTTATAAATAAATTCCAATTTTCATTAATTACATTTAAATCTTTGACCTACATAGAGTTTTTCCAGCTGTTCACTGGGAAGTGGAGATCCAAATTATTTCTTTCCAGATGGCTAGCCTCATTTTCTCAATAATATTTATTGCATAGTCCATAATTTCCTCCCCTTATTTGAGATACCAACTTTAGTTTATACTAAATATCTATAAGTATAGGTCTTTTTAACTATCTTTCCATTAGTCTACATGATGCTAGTAGAAGAACAGTAACATGTTATTTTAATTAGAAAGGTTCTATAAAAGTGTTTCATATCTGTTAGAACAAATATACCTGCATTGATTTGTTCCTTCTAGTGTTTTTGTTATCGTTCCTTTTTTGATATAACCTTATGCCTTTCATGAGGGATCAGATGCCATAAAACTCCTAGAGGAAAACATAGGCAGAACACTCTTAGATGTAAATCATAGCAATATTTTTTTGGATCTGTCTCCTAAAGCAAAGGAAATAAAAGCAAAAATAAACAAATGGGACCTAATTAAACTTAAAAGCTTTTGCACAACAAAGGAAACCATCAACAAAACGAAAAGACAACATACTGAATGGGAGAAAATACTTGCAAATGATATGACCCGACTGTTAACAAGTTAATAGCCAACATATATAAACAGCTCCTACACCTTAACATCAAAAAACAAATTACCCAATTTAAAAATTGGCCAAAGAACCGAATAGACATTTTTTCAAGGAGGAAATGCAAATGGACAACAGGCACATGAAAAGATGTTGAATATCACTAATCATCAGGGAAATGCAAATCAAAACCACAATGAGATATCACCTCACACCTGTCAGAACGGCCATCAGAAAAGAATCTACAAATAATAGATGCTGGAGAGGGTGTGGAGAAAAAGGAACCCTCCTACACTGTTGATGGGAATGCAAAATGGTGCAGCCACTATGGAGAACAGTATGGAGGTTTCTCAAAAAAATAAAAATAGAGTTACCTTATGACACAGCAGTTCCACTCCTGGGTATATATCCAAAAAAACACAAAAACACTAATTCGAAGAGATAATGCACCTCAATGTTCATAGCAGCACAATTTACAATTGCCAAGAAAAGGAAGTAACCTAAGTTTCCATCAATTGATGAATGGATAAAGATATATATATATATACATACACATGTATACACATGTATATAGGTATATACACACACACACATATACACAATGGAGTACTATTCAGCCACATAGATAGACTTGGAGGGCATTATGCTAAGTGAAATATGTCAGACAGAGAAAGACAAATACTGTATGATATCACTTTTATGTGGAATCTAAAATATACAACAAACTAGTGAATATAACAAAAAAGAAACAGACTCACAGATATAGAGAACAAACTAGTGGTTACCAGTGTGGAGAGGGAAGGCAGAAGGGAAGTAGGGGAGTAAGAGGTACAAATTATTAGGTATAAAATAAGCTACAAATATACATTGCCCAACATGGGGAATATAGCCAATATTTTATAATAACTATAAATGGAGTATAACCTTTAAAAATTGTGAATCACTATATTGTATACTTGTAACATATAATACTGTGCAACAACTATATGTCAATTAAAAAATACTAAATAAATAAAATTTACAACAATAAATGGGTATATAAAAATATAATGAAGCACTCTAAATAGTTTTTGTAAGCTTATAACATTTATAGTTCTGAAGTTAATAAAGCTTAAAAATGCTCTAAGAAAACAAACTTTACTGCTAAAAAATGGTAAGCATCATAGGATCCTTCTGCAAGTTGTAGTAGTAACATCAGAGATCACTGACCACAGATCAACATAACAAATACAATAATAATGAAAAAGTTTAAAATATTGCAAGAATTACCAAAACGTAACACAGAGACATGAAGTGAGCAAATGCTGTTGGAAAAATGATGCCCATAGATTTACTGGACACAGAGATGCAACCTTCAAGTTGTAAAAAATGCAATATCTGTGAAGCACAATAAAGCAAAACACTATAAAAGGAGGTGTGCCTGCATCTATGTGTGAGTTCCAATAACTTCACCATTCTATGCCTCAGTGTTAACCATTTTAGGAAAGGTCTTGCTTGGCATATGGTATAATCATTCTAGATATAAACTGGAATCTTAATTTTACTTCTTCAAGTTTATCTTTAAATTTTTTTTTCCATCATACTGTTTTGATTGGCAGATGCCAATTATGTATATGTTGAATTGCCTTTCCTTGTGTTTTATGGTTTTTATTTTCTCTCTCTCTTTCACTTTTAACACATTTTAATTTTTCTTTTATTTTGTTTACTTTTTTTGTTTCTTTCCTCTATGTCCCCTACTATGTTTTCCATGGTGTCCATCCTGCCCTTTACTTGTTTTTATTTCTATAATGGTTTTATTATATTTCTCTCAGCTCATGCCTAATTTCCTCCTGTGTCATGCTGTCTCTTCCTTGATTTTTTTGAATTTTTTCTTGTTTTGTGATCTTTCCTCATAGAGGCAACTATTCACTAAATTTTTGAGTTTGTTTTTGTTTTTAATTTAAGCCAAAGTTTTTATCACTTTTTTTTTTTTTTTTTTTTTTTGTGGTACGCTGGCCTCTCACCGTTGTGGCCTCTCCCATTGCAGAGCACCAGGCTCCAGACATGCAGGCTCAGCGGCCATGGCTCGTGGGCCCAGCCACTCCGTGGCATGTGGGATCTTCCTGGACTGGGGCACGAACCCGTGTCCCCTGCATCGGCAGGTGGACTCTCAACCACTGTGCCACCAGGGAAGCCCTATCACAATTTTTATCTTCTCCAGGGCAATATTCCTCCAAGGAATGTTCTTTATCTACTAGTAATCTCTGCTACTCTTTTCTTTGTTTTTTTCTTACATTCTCCTTACACCAATATTATATTCTATCTCTTCTGTATCTCGTCTTGTAATATCTCAAATTTCCTGGAATTAGGTTCATATTAGCTGAGGAGGACAGAGAGCTTTTCCAGGCTGTAGTTTTCACAGCACCCAGGGCTCTTCCTCCTACCTTCTCTGCTTCTTTGACTGAAGCTGGTCCAGGCTGTTTCTGCTGCAAGATTTTTACACTCAGGTGTGTGATCTTCTCTTTCAACAATGGTGTTTTTAATACATATTTCTCAGACCTAATGCCACTGATCCCTCCCTTTCTTCATTCCAGCCTACTTTTTCTTTTCTCCACTTCTGGTTAGACTCTTGGATGTTTTTGGAATCTAGCAATTATATCTATTTTCTGGTTTACTAAAACTTGAGGGTTTTTACTTCTTTTTTTTTTACTTTTAAATAATTTCTAGGAGAAGAAGAAAAATGCAGACTTTTGTTGCCATGTTGAAAATAGAACTCCTCTTGAGTAACTTATTGCAAACTTATCGGCTTTTTTTAAACAGAATAAAAATATACACAAATTCTCCACAATTATTTAGTTATGAACTTGAAACTAAGTTATGTACCATAAAATATATTTCATTTGGATGCAAAGCATATACAAAAGGGCAGAGATCTTATATAAGACCTAGTCTCTTCTAGTCTCTCTGACCATAGAGATTTGTGTAAACCAAATTTTGCATACCAGGTAAAGAATAGTTAGAATATTTTTTGATATTTACTATTTTAAACTTAATTTGCAGCATGTAAGTCAACTGGAATAGTGTAGCCCACAGATACATTTCACTAACACTGGAGTTATACTTTCCTAAAATGTAACAGTAGCCTCAAGACTCATAAAAGAACCTGCCAAACTACCTTTCCTATCTCTTATGTGCATCTATTTTCTGTTTCACTCTCTTGAGATGGTTGGTGACAAAGGAAATTTTCTCCTTTTCTCAGGTCCTTTCAACCCCGTGGGGCCCTGAGTCAGTGTGGGTGGGAGAGGTCTCCTTTAACAGTACCATCCTCCAGATAGATAGATAGATAGATAGATACATAGATAGCCACACTGTATCTATATAATATTTTCATGACGAAAAATATCTACGTGGTGAAGTATCTTTGGTGTCAC
Source organism: Kogia breviceps (assembly GCF_026419965.1). NCBI lineage: Eukaryota > Metazoa > Chordata > Mammalia > Artiodactyla > Physeteridae > Kogia > Kogia breviceps. The sequence continues at coordinate 112,859,981 of NC_081318.1, read as the reverse complement.
AAAAGATGTTGGTCTTTTTTCCATTGTTACATCTTGTTTCTTCTTTTTTCTCAATAATTTTTACCTTCCTACCCAAAGGTTCACGCTTTGTTTTCTCTTACCATCTTTCGTATACTATTCTTTTATTACAAGTAAATATTGTTCAAAACTAGACCCTATGAAAAATTTTATGCAGAACTTACCTACAGTGTTGGCCTGGCCTCTGTCTTCTTCTGTGGGTACAACCTGTCATCCATGGTTCTTCTCACATCTCCAGTTAGAGAATCAGCTCCGGTGGCTACAAATGACCCCCACAACTCCACACTCCAGACGGTCTGGGCCAGGGTGTCAATGACTGCAACAGGAATGGACCTTGCTTGCAAGATGGGAAAGTCATTTCTTCCTTGTGCAGTTTGGAATCAGGACATGAAACCTAAAGTTAGTCCATTAACCATTTAAATGGAGGCCTTAAATCTAAGTCCGGGGCATCCAGGTTTATGAAGACAAGAAAAAGTGAGAGAGAGAAACAAAGGGTAAGAGAGAAGGCAGGGAGAAGGGAGAGAGGGATCGGGCTGAAGGATGAAGGCCAGGAGAAAAAGCGCAGGCTCCCAGGATAATGGAGTGAGAGCAGCGTGGTCCGAGCTGTCAGACCTCCACGAGCCCAAGCCTGTTTTTTTTAATGCTGGGATCAGCGAGTTTGCCAATGATCACTTTAGCTTTCCTTTTTTGCTTAACCTGGTTTCACTAAACCTGTTCTTTGTGAAACAGTGATTCCATAATTAGATATACATATGCTTTAACACAAGGCAACATGAAGGCGTTTGGTGAAAAAGCAGTGATAAAAAGCAACAAAAATATTTGAATTAATAAAATGACAGCAGAGATTCAAATTTAGGGCTAGGAGGAGGAGCGATGCTGGACCCTTTGCAGCCCTGATCTACAGGAAATGACTTGTTTGTGCTGGCTCATTAGGCTGTGAGGAATCCCCTGTGGAGCATATTATGTAGAATAAAATTAGAATAAAATATCACAACCTCCTAACTTTTCAACCCAGCTATGAATATCAGAAAGCTATGCTTCCAAACCTGCTTACACACCAAAAATGTTAATCAGAACCTCGAGACCACTTCAGATGAATTAACCCAGATTCACAGACACGGTATGAAAATGATCCTTTTTCAACCAACTGGGGACCATCTATGAGGGATAAAACCATTATTGTTTAGAGACAATTTTTAAAAAACAGACGGGGTCCAGCACAGACAGTGGGCATAGCAGGAAAGTGAAGTCAGTGGTCCCACCTGGAATAGTAGCTCTGCTGAAGGTCAGATACAGGGCGGGTCTCCCAGCCTCAGGCTTTGGTGAAACGTGGCATGAGATGTTAAATTAGATGAGTCATTAAATCCCAGTCATGGAAGAGAATGAACTGGATGTACGAGGCCTGTCCACCAAGGGCTTATGATCCAGCTTTCACGGCGAATATCTCCTGTTGTCAAACCAGGGAACCCGGGTGTGTGTACGCACACATGTGAGCCAGGCACACGCAGGTGCATGCTTCTTCAGATGTGCTTTCTGTCTCCTTCACCCGTGTTCTCATTCACGTGCTCGGCGCTATTAAACCCATCAGCATTGCTTAGAAGTTTCCAGTCCTGTTTTCTCGCCTAAGTGCAGACTACCTACGAATTTAGAAAAGTTGATGCAGTACAAGAAGAAATTCGATCATCTTACTCTTTATTCAAACAGAGCTGCAATCATCTGTCTCTGATTGAATATATAAACACATTCATTTAACTCGCGTGTCTTCCTATGGGAGCCGAGGGCTGGGAGTGTGCATCTGATCTCGTCCACATCCAGGAATGAAAAGGCTTATGTTAATGTTTTCTGCTTTTATTTTGGTGCCTAAATGTTTAGTTTACTAAACAACAGTCGAATGTGGATTCAATATGAGTCGTCAACAAACGTTGATGGAGAGCAGGAAGCATACTTGGCCAGAAAAAACTACATCCAGAGTCTCTCTCTGTAACTTGTTTTGCCCTTGGAGCCCTGCAACTAGGGTGGGCTCACCCAGCCCACTTCTGCATCTAGAGCAACAGCCCTGGGAGTTAATAGTCTCTGTGCATGTCCCTGTGAGTTAATAGATGGTGACGAGTAAAGGATTTGTTTAGAATCTCTGGGCTCACTCGTCTCCTGAGCAGCTTCTTTTTAAGTACCAGATATTTTTTTCCCTAAAAAGAGAAAAATCTGATTCAAAACCCCAGAATACTGAATAGTGCAAAATGCAAAACAGAGCTGCTGTGGTTAAAGAGAGGAGGGCTCACTGTAACCACTACTTCCCAGTAAACCCAAGATCTCCCTAGAACACCGGCACATGCCAAGGAAAATGGAATAAAATAGCCTTTCCTCCTGGATGGATGCAGAGTTCAAACTCTCGTGCTCCTGGACTGGAAGAATTAACATCCTTAAAATGACCATACTACTCAAAGCAACCTACAGACGTAATGCAGTCGCTATCCAAAATTATTGATACCCTTTAGGTTATGTGATTTTTTAAAAAAATAGCTTCATTTTTTTGCCAGACCTGAATTCTTTTTGAATTTTCCTTTTCTTATTCCATCCTTTTCTGTGTCCACAATGGTATAACCGTAGATGCCAGTTCGAACCACACTTACATCACAGTGCTGATCTACTTATTGACACATTCATACTCTATCTGGTTCTCTCCTGATCAAAAGCCTTGTGAGGGAGGCTTCCCTCTACCAATAAGCAACGGAAATGTCTGCTACTAAATACATCCAATGCCTAGAAGTTGTTCTCTTCCCTTTTCTTCAGTACCTGAGTCACATTTTATGACATAAGCTTTGATACTATTTAGTAAATGTCACGATCAGCCATTATTCTTCTGGAACAGCTCCCCTGACAGGTGCGTTTTACTCTCCTTGCCAACCATTTGGTTTCTGACTCAAGTTCCCACTGAGGACGGCCTTTCCCAGGGGGCTGAGTGACAGGTCTGACCGATTCAGTGTTGAACTTGACCATCACCACCAGCCCCAGAGCAGGTCATTTCCTTTCTGTGTATCTGTCCACCACTGCCTTGTGCCTTTGTGAGGTCCAGATGATTTTATCTAATTAAGTAGAATTTCAGTACCTCAGATAGAATTGGTATCATTTTGAGGGTCCTGTTGGACTTTTTAACCTTGTCTCCATATTAGAAACACCTGGGGAGAATTTTGCAAATGCCACCTCAGGTAGATTCAATCGGACAGCGTGGAGGCAGGGCCCAGGTGTCAGTTGTTTCCAGCTCTGTTCAGGTGACTCCAACAGCGGCCAAGCCCTGAGAGCTGCCAGGTGCAAGATGGGGCTCCTTGCATCTTCTAGGAGACAAGCGCTCTGAATGTGTCCTGCGGGCTTTTCTACTCCTTCCTCCGAGAGGCACTACATTGCTTTTCTCTCTAAGCAACACTGTGCTAAACTCACATCTGAGTGCCCTCTGTCTACCCTTTCAATCGCCTTCTCCCGTGACAGGGCAGCTGGCCCGGAGCCCGGCTCTGCATTTGGAAGCTCCCTGCGGGCAGGAGCTGCCCGTCCCCTAAGGAGGAAGAGGGCTGATTCTGTGGAGGCTGCCCGGCAGGGCTCTGGCTGTCATTTCCTCGTTTTTTTCAAGGAAAGCCCGTTTGTACCTCCAAACCTTGCCATTTTCAACAACACAGCTGGGCTAGTCACTCCGATATTTTAATTCCCGTCTTCATCCTGAGTCCTTTCTCAAATGGTTCAGGATCTATGCGGCTGGGAGTACGAGTGAGCATAAATCCACACGGCCTGCTCCGCGGCTGAGCTCCACGGAGATCCATCTCCGCAGAGGTGCAGAGATGCTGCCTCGGAGGGGAAGTAGTGTGTACGCTCCAGGCATCCGCAGGTGCTACGCCGAACACTAAGTGTTGGATGAAGGATGCTGCGTTTCCGCCCGGAGCCCAGCGTAGCTCCTCAGTAGTGATGATAGGATAGGACAAAGCATCCCATGCGCAGCCCACAACACCCGCCGCTCTGGGGTCACCAGGAGGCCGCCGAAGCTCCCACAGAGAGGGTGAGGCAGGTACAGCGGCTTGGGTCTGCCCTTGACTCTCGGTGTAGCCTCCAGTTAGGTGTAGGATTCAAGAATAAGTAGGTGTATTAAAATTATTTAGAAATCCTAAAAAAAAAAAAAAAAAAAAAGAAGAAGTAGGTTTATATTCAGATTAACACTAAAATCATTTTTATTAATTTATTTCTGAGTTCTAGTAGTGATTTTTATTTTAGAATTTCCCTTAGCTGAATTTTCTAAACTCCAGTCTGAAGACCTACTGCTTATCGAAAAAGAACAAGAATTAAAATGCATTACTAAAATAAAATGATTGTTTTGTAGTTAGCTTTTGACATCTGTGCACGTTTCTTTCATGGGAACTATCTCCAACTTTCCGTTTTAGTTTAACATCTTGCTTAATTAACTCACAGCTCAGATATTATAACATTCAATATTTTTGAAAACATACTATGGAGCAGGAATGTACTAGGTCTTTAGGTTAAATCTGTTTAAAAGCAGGTAAATGGTTCCTACTTTACAAACGAACAATTAAAACACTCAAATATTTGTACTCACATGCCCCAATTCCCACCTTCATTCTGAATGTTTTGTCTTTTTTTATCTAGTCTAAATCAGGAATCAATTTTTAAAAGGTTATGCATTTAATACCATAAATATTTTAATATTAATATCAACTCTGCTTTCCCAAACTATAGTGCATTAATACATCAGTCTCTTCTATTGTATCTTTTAAAATTTTGATTTGTGAATTGAAGAGTACAAGTTTTGGAATCTCATGAACTAGGTTTATGTCCTAGGTGTTCCTGATGTAAGAGAAATGAGCAGTGGCTTTGTATTCAGAGATAGGAGTTTCAGTCCAGGGCAGCCGCTCCTTAGCTGTATGGTTGGTCCTCCCAAAAGCTCATTTTCCTCATCTGAAAAATGGTGGTTATATTGCTTTCTTCATGAGATTACTGTAAGGACAAAATGATGTAATGCCTATAAATCCTATTGCACTGTGACTGGCACATAATAAATGCGAAATTGGTCATGGTTCCCTCTCTCGCCACTTAATCATCCATACAAATATGTCAAGTTTATGTAGCTAAACCCCTGCTGTTCAGAAAGTCACCATCCATATGTCTTTGTGTCCCCCTGACTCTCGTGTAACTGATCATTTAAGGAGAAGTTGAAGTTTACAGCAGCAAAAACATCTCAATTCTCCCTAATGAGTCAATCCAAATCGATGATTATATGACAAGAACAATAGTACAACAGAAAGGAGTGATCAGGGTTTTTTTCTCCCAGAAAAACGCATTTGAGTTTTAGCCCCTAGAGTGAAGGCTGAGACAGGTAGAAGTTGGCAGAGCGAGTGCAGTTTTCCTCCTAAGAATTCCCTTGTTTCCTCACTCACCAAGAATTTTACAGAACACCTGCTACCAGAATCCTCGGGATGCAGATGACAAGATATCATTTATTTCCAGAATTAAGCCCACCTTCAAAATCTTCTATCCCACTGATGTCAGTGTGACAGACAGAGCTCACCCTAGAGTTTCCAGTGCATTTAATGAAAGCAGGATGTAAAATCATGAGTTTTCTACCCATAAGCATTTGCCAACTTTGCTTTGCATTAGATGTAACACTTGTCCACTGCGTTCATCCTTAGGAGGCCGCTTATATTATCATAACTCAAAAGACAAGCCTAGGTCCATGCAAATGAACATGTCAGCTCCCATGTTTACACACATGTACAAAGTCCAGATGGCCTAGTGGAATCAGACCTCTGAACAGGTCAGGTTCAACTTTTGTTTGTTTCCGGTTACAAATTCTCCAGTGTTGTCAATGCAAGAGACAGTCTTGAAAGAATATTTCATTGTAAACCCAACCATTGCTGAGGCATCTTCTACACCTTCCCTTATAGCCAGACATATGGGCTTCCTGTGAAAGGTGACAAGGTGAAAATATAGTCGAAAAAGCAAAAAAGCAGGGAATCAGCCAGATCCGAGCTCAATTCCTGGCTTCATGACTTATTCTTAATGGTCTAAATCAGATTTGAAAATTAATTTATTTGAGCTTCAGTTTCTTACAAGGACTAGCAAGACCAGCCCCATGGAATGTTCTTACATCTGCTTTCCTATCTTGCATCGATCCTGTCTGCCTTACTGTGACGTATACTCTTGGCCTTTTTCTTGGCTACCTCTCCTCACCATTATTTACCTTAAAATAACCTCTCCTTCTCCTCATTCCAGCCTAACCCAGCATTCTGGTTTCATTAGGATCTCTTCAGTGAGAAGGAACAAAAAGCTCCCTCACATGTTCTAGGTCAGGAAGGAGTTTTATCAGCTCAGTGATTGGAAAGTTTGGAGGTTCCTAGGTTTCATGCTCAGTCCTCTTGATACTATCGGTGCAAGGGCTATTTCTCTGTGATTTCTTGAGCTCTAGGCTCCTGAATGTGCTGCCTTTGCCCCCTGAAAGGCGGTTGTCTCTGTTACCGGGGCTTCGTTCTTCACATCTGGGGAGACTCTCTGTCTCTTCCCATAGCGATTATAAAATGTCTTCAGCTTCACTACTTGGGGAGCATCTCAAGCTATGAGCCCACCTCCAACCAATCACTCAATCACTGTGTTGCCCTGATTGGCCCTCCTGAGTCGGAGGTGGGGTCTACCCACCTAAGAACACACGATTGCCACACACAAGGAGAGGGGTGGTGTGGATTTGGAGAAGGCAGCCAAAACTTCCCCATTCCCTCACCACCACCAAGTCTCCACTTTCTGCAAAGCTTCCCAGCCCTGACCCCTTTGCTCTTATGTTACAACATTCTAACCGAACCTGATCCAAGAAGCTGACTCTAGAAAATTCCATGGGAGAGGCTGCAGCCAGAGAGCAGTACCGTGATGTATCTGCAGGAGAAGGTCATCTACTCGACTGCCAGTAATATGGAAAGAATTTGCTAAGATTGTAAAGACCCTTTATAAACCGCACACGGGTAGGAAAATCTTCTGGCTGGTTCCAAAGTAAAGCTCATCTCCAGCAATAGACTTGCACACTGGTGAGAAGATACTGAAAATTAGGGGGCAAAGTCCAATAGCAGAGGAATCGTTAATTAATTGAAGGTTTATTACTCAGTTACTGCAACAAAGACAAAGGTATTCCAAATTCATAGTGTCATGGAACTTACTAATTCTTTATATCAAATTGGTATGTTTTGAAGTAAAAGTCTGTTTATAATATGATTATATTTACATGAAACAAATAAACAAAACCAGTGCATATAGGGCTGGTGAAGACAAAGGAAAACATGAAAATATTAGAAGTGCCCATCTGTGGCATAATGGATATATGTTAATAGTGGAAAGGAGAATCCATATTAGTTTTTAAATTACAGGATATACTATCGACAGATTCCAGAGAGTTTGTCATCTGTACAGCCTCTCAAAGTGACAGCTTTATATGAGTAATACATGTTATATTTAGTGAAAAAGAAAAAAGCAACCTAACACTAATACTTAAAATATTCAAGATGACACCCATAATATTGGTTCTGTCATGACTTGTTAATACAATATTATTTATCATCTCTCACACTTTTAGACTGTGCTACTCAGTTCTATTAAGCCTCCATCAGGTAAATAGTACTGCAGAAAAATTAACAAACAAGCTCCATGTATATACATCATAGTACATTTAAACCTTTACAGATAAATACAAACATGTCTCCTTCTTTAAGAAATTTCATTCTTATCAGCCAGTAGAACCCTACTTAACAGAAACACCTATGACAGGACACCCTATAATTTTTTTTTTTTTTCTGGAAAACCTGGAGCCACCAGCATCTCCCTGCCTGAATTCCCAGATGCCTGTTGCTTTAGTTTTATTACAAAGCTTGTCCATTTTAATCTGATTCTTTCTTCATGATACATGGGCCTCTCCTTGCAGGGTGAGTTCATTTGAGTGTGGTTCTTTCATTGTAACTTAATCAGCTGTTTTCAGCATCCTCCAGATTGAAGTGTTGATTGTGTACTCTTCCTAATAACAAAACATTCATCTGCAAGGCCAATATCAAAGGAGCTGGTCTGTTGTCCATGGTGAGAGAGGAAGTGGTGTGATGTTCTTACCGAGAGGAACATTTGCATCCTTATAGTTCTTCCTGGGTAGCCGTTGTTTTACTTCGGTGTGATCGCTCTCTGGACTTTATGATTTTATCCTCATCCTTAGGACATCCAACATATTCACTCCAGGTGTCATCGAGACAGAGCAGCTGCTACCAGCAATGCTGAAAAGCAACCCCTAAATTTCCCTTTTAGGCCAATGCCCCCACAACCCTTTTTGGAATGACAGATGTAATGTCCACGGCAAAAGAAAATATTGCAAAGGGCTGCTCAGGTCCCTAAGACACACCTCCGTCCTGCCTGGTCAGTGCAATCCCTTCCTAACAGCTCTGCATCCGCTGGTCCCCTCAACCCCCTCCCCCAACCCCCTTCCCATTCCACAGGGCAATCGCGGGAAATGCCGGGTAGAACAAGGGAACACATCCACAGAAGCTTAAAAAAGTAGATCCCATTCTAATTCTGTTCAGGACTCTACTTACCAAGCGGGCCGGCCTGTGCTTCATGGAAGAACAGCTGTTACTCTCAGGTTAAGGGAAGATGCAGAAAAAGACACATCCTTCTATCAACTAAGCTCAAAGGAATAAACAAAGGAGACGATGGGGTCGTGGTAGAAGCATCAACAGAGCCCTGAGATGAAGGCTCGTCTCTGTATCACTCTTCCCATCAACCCTCCTGCCCTTCATCCAGCACACGGCAAGTACCAGCCACATGCCGGCCCTGGGAAGGCGGCCTCAACAAGACTTCACAGCCCTACGCCCAAGGGACTTGGAGGACACGATAACACAGACTTATAGAGACCTCATCAGATGCCTGGCATTGCTCTAGATGTTTCCCATACACAGTAAGTCCCCTACATACGAACGAGTTCCATTCTGAGAGTGTGTTAGTAAGTCCAACAAAGTTAGCTTCGACACCCAACTAACACAATCGGCTGTATAGTACTGTACTGTCGTAGGTTTATAATACTTTTCACACAAATAATACATAAAAAACAAACACAAAAAATAAAGAAAACATTTTTAATCTTACAGTACAGTACCTTGAAAAGTACAGTGGTCCAGTACAACAGCTGGCGCACAGGGGCCAGCATCGAGTGAACAGGAGAGAAGAGTTACTGACTGAGGAGGGAGAGGAGGTGGAGATGGTAGAGCTGAAGGATCGTCAGCAACAGGAGACGGAGGGCCAGCTGCAATGTCACTCACGCCTGTTGTTGATGGCACAGGTTCTGGACATGCAAATGCACATTCACATCTTTGAAAGTTTGCAACTTGAAGGTTCGTATGTAGGGGACTTACTGTATTGATCCTTTTAATGCACAAAAATACGGTATGGAAGTTACTACCACTGTCCCTATCTTTATAGATGAAGTAACATAGAAACAGAAAGTCAAAATAACTGGGCCCCAACACAGGGCCAGCAAATTGCAGAGAAGGATATGTGCACGGGTGGGAATGGCCAGACTCTTGGGTCCTGACACCCCAGCTGCATCCACGGTCCCTGACATACTCACCACTCATCCTCTCAAAACAAGACAAGACTACAGCATCTTTAGGGCTGCAAGTCAAGGTAGAGATCATCTTATCAAAACTCTAGTTGTTTGGTTGAGGAGACTGGCACCCAGGCAGGGCTACTAAAGGACCAGGCACTGGGACGTGTCTGCATCCGCCAAGATGCTTTCCCCAACTTAAAACTAGCTGAATCGTGGAGGTGCCTCACGCTAACTGGACGGCCGCACCCCACTTTCCCCAGCCTGCATCGGACATAAGAAGCACAATGGAACACTCCTGCCTATATTTTAACTTCATTTTCTCTCTCAGTTCCCCAACTCCCTATCAGTCTATGTACTTGTGAGCTTACATCTCATTCCAAGTCTTGTGTCTTGACACCAGGCACCTCACCCCAGCAAGGACCTTCACAGTGTCCAGATCGCGCACAGACAGAGTGATTTTTTTTCCCTAGATATGTCCATCATGGGGGAGTAAGTAGCTGACCTTCTGGAGTAAATAGGTTCATTTGTGCCATATTTTAGATTCCACATATAAGTGATATCATATGGTATTTGAGACCATATCCTCTTAATCATCATTTTATAATGAGGACATGAAGGCAGAGAGGAGAACAAAGCTCCTATTTAAAGGAGCAGAGATAAGCGTGTGTCTCTGGCTGGGTCACCACTCAGGTCTTCTTATGCGCTTCGCTTTTCCTTTCTACTGTTCTGTACTTTTGGAGCTGCCCAGCTATACTCAGCGGGTCATTGGTATTGAATATATATACTAGTTTGCATCCACCAACCCCAAATTACCAATCCATCCCTCTCCCTCCCCTTCTCCCCCTTGGCAACCACAAGCCCAATCTCTGTCTGTGAGTCTGTTTCTGTTTTGTAGCAATAGGATGGATAAACAATAAGGTCCTACTGTACAGCACAGGGAACTATATCCAATCTCCTGGGATAAACCATAATGGAAACGAATGTGAAAAAATATATATATATATATATGTGTGTAAAGCTGAGTCACATTGTTGTTCAGCAGAGATTGGCACGACATTGTAAATCAACTACACTTCAATTTAAAAAAAAAAAAAGGATATGGTCTCCATAACAGTGACTATCTCGTACAAGTGCCCGAAAACAGTCACGCTAATTGTTGATGAGTGATTTTTATCCAGTCTTGGATACTTGAGTGTTTTCACTTTGTGAAAATGTATCACTTTTTTTAGCTTGTTTATAAATAACGATTTTTAATTGAAGTATAGTTAATGTACAATGTGTTAGCTTCAGCTGTACAGCAAAGTGATTCAGTTATATATATACATATATACGGGTGTATATATATACACATATATATATTCTTTTGCAGATTATTTTCTGAAAATGTATCACTTTGGGTTTGACCGCTTTTCTGTGTTCATGGTATACTCACTAAAAAGATATGAGATTTGAAATCACACGCACCTGAGTCTAAATCCCCAGACGTTCACTCCAACCTTTGGGCAAGTTTCTTAATCTCTCCTGGCTTCCATTTAGAAATACAAATAATCACACCTCCCAGAGTTTTCCTGGGAATGTAAAAGAGTTCCACACACATAAAGGCAGCTGGAACACAACAGCCCCCTTGATCCTTCTCATAAGGAAAGAGACTGTGTCTTTTGCTTTTTACCTTTTTTCCCAAGTGCCCATCATGGAACAGCTTAGCCAGTGTTTTGTTTAAAGTACCTATTAAGTGATTAACTAGCTTTTCTCAAAGCGTCTTTCATTTACAAATGGCAGTTCCCACAATCCTGAATTTGAGGACTTAGAGGTTCTTTCCACAACCCAGTGGCAGAGGAGATCCAGTGGATGGGAGTTTCTTTTCCCACTGAGATTGAGCACGGCCCCGCTGAGCTGGTTAATATGGCCCTTCAAGACCTGGCTCTCCCTGGCCTGTCCCCAGCCAGCAGACTTGGCCTCGGGGGAAGCGTTTGTAGGATGTAATGGCCTGATTTGCATGGCTAATCACCCTCCCTGACCTGTGCCAGCAGCCTGGTGCAAGGCTGAGAGCCAGCAATGCCCGGTGCAGACTCTCTCTCTGCACTGCGTTTGCTGAAGTGCTCAGACAAATCACTTAGAGCCTCCACATCTCAACCCCGCTCGCTCTCTCGAGAACAGTGGCCACAGTTTGTATTTGTTTACCAATTAGCTGACTTAGTTAATACGTTTAAATTGCTTTGTAGATAGGTGATATGGAGTGCAGGGAGGGAAGTGTTAATCATTGTGATTTGTAGACACTTCTCAACTCCCTAGTCTTGTGTGCAGAAGAGGTAGTAACTGCCTCATTTGCTAAAAAGAGAAAGAAATGCTAAGTGGAAATTGTGTCGGCAAGTGCAAATGTTTACATGAAAGAAGAAAGGAAGAATGACAGGACTCTTTGGTGGGAAATTGTCCTTGGGCCGCCAAATTAATCTGTTGCTTGAGGAGTCTAAAATCTAAAAGAGACGGAGTGACCGGCGGGGCTAGTGAGAGCCTGGAACAGCCTCAAATCCTCGGAGGGGGCGGGTGGAAATCTCAACAGCTGGCCCTAGGAGAAGGCAAGGTGCCCAGCAGTTATGAAGGCTGCCCTTGGCAGTAATTAATTATCAGGTTCAATATACTTGAACTGAATGTGGATTACGAACCACACTCTCTGCGGGTGATTGGTAGGAAGAATGTGACCATGAGAAAAACAAGTACTCATGAGTTACTTTCAACCTTTGAAACATTGACGATGTAAGAGCAGATCACCTACACATGCAGGTGAATAAAGTGCTACAAGAGATATGTGGATAAGAGCAATCAGGAGAAGCTTCAGAGAGGACGTGACATTTGAACAGGGTTCTGGATAGTTAAGTAGGAATTTCCCAGGAAGAAATGACAAAGGGGTCCTGGGGGCAATGGGATATGCAGGCCATTGTGGCCACTATATCGAGAGTGGACAGACAGGCCCAGGGATGACCGAAGCAGGTAAGAGATGATCAGGATAGTAGGTGACAGAATAGGTGACAGTGTAGCCCAGGGGAGCATCTGAGGCCATCTCCCTAGTTCATCATCACCTAGAAAACCAGATTCTGTGCCAAGGACAGATTTCAGGTCTACAAAAGGATCTCTCCCCTCAGTCGCTAAACTTTCCCTTTACAATGAACCCCAAGAATGTACGCCGTGACAGTCAGAAAGTGTATAAAATGTCAGGTTTATGCTATTAAGCGTACAAACCTACAGAAGCCAATGACCTTTCCGTGATGGATATTTCTTTCTGCCATGATCCCTACAGGATCACAATCCCTTTATTCATGTCCTCACCTGCCCACCTGTCACACTCCCAACCCCCCTAACCCTAGGGGTCTGTGCTGGAGAGTGGTCCCCGTGGGCCTCCTGGGAACTGAACCCCCTTCCTATTTGGGGGCACTTATGTTGCTCACTCTTGGAGGAGGCAGGATTCTCTCTCTGTAGAGGCCACCCCAGAGCCAGTAACTCCTCTCCCACCTGGAGGCAGCCGGGAGGGGGAGGGGGACAGGGCCACCCTCTGGGCTCCAACAATGTGGTCCTGTGGGGCTGTGGGGACTGGGTGCAGAGTCCAGCAGAGCCAGAGAGCACGTGCATAGTCACCGTCACGGCAGTGGTGGGGCCCCAGCCAGATCCTGCCTGACCTCTCTGGGTCCCAGCCTCAGCCAGGACCACCATGCTTCTCCCAATAGCTAGTGGGAAGCAGCCGCATAGCACAGGGAGATCAGCTCAGTGCTTTGTGACCACCTAGAGGGGTGGGATAGGGAGGATGGGAGTAAGATGCAAGAGGGAGGAGATATGGAGATATAATTAAATGTATAGCTGATTCACTTTGTTATAAAGCAGAAACTAACACACAATTGTAAAAGAGTTATACTCCAATAAAGATGTTAAAATAATAAATTTTTTAAAATGATGCTCAACACCATAAGTCGTTAGGGAAATTCAACTCAAAAGCACAATAAAATTTCTCCCCTCATCCATTAGAATGGCTGAAATAAAAAAGACAAGAGAATAATAAATGTTGGCAAAGATGCAGAGGAATTAGTACTTTGATACTTTACTGATGGAAATGTAAGATACATGTGGTAGCATGGATGCTTCTCAAAAACATTATGCCAGAGAACGTGAGACAGAGAAAGACAAATATCACATGATATCACTTATATGTTGAATCTAAAAAAATGATACAAATGAACTTATTTAAAAAACAGAAACAGACTCACAGACATAGAAGACAAACTTATGGTAACCAAAGGGGATAAGGGGATATAAATTAAGAGTTTAGGATTAACATATAAACACTACTATACATAAAACAGATAAACGATAAGAACCTACTGTATAGCACAGGGAACTATATGCAATATCTTGTAATAACCTGTAAAAGAAAAGAATCTGAAAAAGAATATATAGAGACATAAAACTGAATCACTGTGCTGTACATCTGAAACTAATACAACTTTGTAAATCAACTATACTTCAACTAGAAGAAAAAGAAAACCATTATGCCAGGTGAAAGAAGCCAGTCTCCAAAACAACACATATTTATGGTTCCATCATATGAAACAGCCGTAATGGGTGAATCTAAGAGTAGATTAATGTTGCCTAAGGCTGTGAGTCAAGGAGTTGGGGGCAGTCAGGGGTAGAAATGGGGGGTGACTGATAATAGGTCAAAGGGTTTTTTCATTCCATCTTTTATTTCATTTTAATAATATACAATATAACATGAGGTTCCCAGTTTCAGTTCCCATTGGAGTGCCTTTAACAGCAACCCAGATGTACACAAAACCAAAGCTGCAGTGTTTACATTTAAAAAAACTATATCAAACCCATATTTTCAGTGTTCAGAGTTTTTAATCTGAACTTAACACTGCAACTATTATATTGGAATAGATGTGTGCCAGAAATGGAATAGTCTCACTAAAAATTATGTATATGTTTATTTTCTATTCTATTCACATTTGCAGGCTAATTTAAAATTACTATTATATTATAATGTGACTCTGGGAAGCCTTACACATTAAAATTTTTTTAATTTTTTAATACTTTTTTATTTTATATAATTTTAAAGGTTATTTTCCATTTACAATTATTACAAAATATTGGCTATATTCCCTGTGTTGTACAATACATCCACGAGCCTGTCTTACACTCAATAGTTTGTACCTCCTCTTCCCCTACCCCTATACTGCCCCTCCCCCCTCTCCACTGGTAGGTCAAAATTTCTTTGGGGTTAATGACAGTGTTCTATATTTAGATTGTGGCTGATTTCTGAATAAGTGTACGAAGAAGCATTATACACTTTAAGTGGTGAGCTCTGTGATATGTAAATTATATCTCTGTGAATCTTTGGAAAGAAAGAAGGAAGGAAGGAAGGAAGGAAGGAAGGAAGGAAGGAAGGAAGGAAGGAAGGAAGGAAAGAAAGAAAGAAAGGAAGGAAGGAAGGAAGGAAGGAAGGAAGGAAGGAAGGAAAGAAAGAAAGAAAGAAAGAAAGAAAGAAAGAAAGAAAGAAAGAAAGAAAGAAAGGAAGGAAGGAAGGAAGGAAGGAAGGAAGGAAGGAAGGAAGGAAGAAAGAAAGAAGGAAAGAAAGGAAAAAAAAGAAAGGGAAATGCCATTGCCAATTGATAATCATACCCTCTGACATATTTTCCTACTCAAATAAACTTACAGAATTGGTTTAACGATTGCCCCCCTCTGTGGCTGAGGAACCTGAGGCTTCAGCATAGAGGGCAGGTGACCTTCTCAGGGTAACACAGCGAATGAGGGAAGGATCCAAGCTGAAGAGGGTAACCCCAGCAGCATCTTACAATGACAGAGAAACAAGTTCTATCATGTGTTTAACCAAACAAATGTTATTCAAATGAAAGGACCCAGTATATTTTGGAGGCTGTATATTTAACCCCACAGTATGTTTGTGCTGTCTCTATTATTTCCATTTTATGGTTAAGAAAACTGAGATGCAGAAAGGATATTTTTAAATTTTACACAGTAAATAAGTACGTTGTCCAAATTCACATTTCTCTGACTTCAAAATGGCAATATTTTCTACTATATTCATTATGCTTTGATCTTTAGTAGTTCAAATCCTTAACACTTCATTTTTTTGTTTCAAAGTTATCAAAAACGTATGTAAAACAAAGTTGTGAGGTCCTCATAACTTGTACAAAGAAATAGGCACCAAAGGATTGCAAAAATTGTCAGAATTAAACACAATGTGCAGGAATGATTATGTTCCTTGTCTTCTGAATCCAATATTCCTGAAAATGTTTGAATAGTTCAGTATACCTAGAACCAACATTTAATTTGGTTTTTGTTAGTTGTTGCAAAATATATTTAATATGTTTTTCTCCTTTAGAAAAGCAATATAATTAATGCACTGATGGTTAAAGAAGAAAAAAAAAAAAAAAGACCTTTCCATTCTAGAACAGGTGTTAAATTAACCACAAGAGGACTCTCGTGTTATTTCCCAAATGTAATACAATAAAATTACAAGGAATGCATCACTAAAAAGGGAAAAGCTTTATAAAATCCTCTTCTCCAGTCTAAATTAATAGCTTCTAGGTTAATTGGTTCCCAGAAGAAAACAAGCTGAATTTGTTTACTCCTACATATGAATAATCATGCCCCTGATGTTCCAGGGGAAGGAAACACGCAAGAATGATCAATGTCCCTTGTTCTAAGAAGTAAACAGAAAGCACAGTCAGAACAAGGAGGGAGGGCTTTGAAATGGAACACAGATAATGGAGTTTGCCCCAGGAAGTCTGGGTTTGTAGAGGGAGCAATAAGAGGCAATAATCCAGGAGGAGGGTTAAGTTCATTACAAGAAACACGTGACCCTACTACGTACCAACCAGCACTGGATGAAAACTATCTACCCCCTGCCCCCAGCAGAGAGGTTAAGGTTTCCTTAACTCCAATTCAGTACAGTGAGTTTCATTTGGGGGAAACAGGGGGACAGAAAATGGGGGGATGGGAATAAACAATTCCCCAAACAAAAATGACCTTTATATAGATTTTACACTTGAAAAATAGCAAATTAGCTAATTACATTCAATAATCACAAATACCATTAGCCAATCTCACTGAGCAGGTTAAACTTACATAACAAATGATTTATGCATGTGTACTATTCATAAAAACCTTATGAGATAATTGTGGTCCACATTTTTCAGATGGGAATACTGAGGTCAGAGCAGGTATGTACACTCAAGCTTAAGTGACCTGGTCTGTGCCTACCGTGCAGGGCCATTTGACTCCCAAAGCCATTCTGTTAATCCCTGTACTTACCACCTTCTCTTGGAGGAGTAGGCAGACAGAAGTCTGAAGAAAATCACTCCAAGCACACCGGCGAGCAGGAAAACAAAGTGAACTAACAAGGTATGCTCAAGGAGATACCAGCCTACAAAAGTCATTGGGGAAAAATCCCCAGGGAACAAGTTGGGAGGTGAAGCAAAAGAATAAGAAGGGACCCGGTCCTGTAAAGTCTGTATGGTAAACTCTCGCTGCGTAACAAACAAGCTAAGACTCTCAATGGCATACACATGTAAGCATTTATTTCTTGCTCACATGTTAGTGGATCAGCTGGGGTAACTCTTGTCCATGTTATCATTCATCCTCCCTGCAGGACCAGCAGGCTTTCTGGGGCACCAGCAGACGCTCTGAGAGCCCTCCCAGCTGGGCAGCCACAACACAAGCCCCTGCCTGAGTCCAGTCAGCTGTGACCCCAGTGGCCAAAACGAGTCACAAGGCACAGCCCAAAGCCGAGGGGGAGGGAAGTGGACTTTGCCTTTATGGGAGGGATACCAGAGTGAAACGCACAGCGTGTGGATACACTGAGGTGTGAGGAACTGGGGCCAATAAATCAATCGATCGCAGCGTTTAAAGGAATTTGACTTCACAAGAAGCTTCTGAGGAACCATTCCAGCTTTTACTGGCTAGTTTGAAACAGATTTGTTCTACAGAGAAAAAAAAAAAACCTTTGGAAGAAGAAATCAGTTTGGGGGATGCTTGGTTAAAGGAATAACTTTTGCTCTTTC
Organism: Kogia breviceps; assembly: GCF_026419965.1. Classification (NCBI taxonomy): domain Eukaryota; kingdom Metazoa; phylum Chordata; class Mammalia; order Artiodactyla; family Physeteridae; genus Kogia; species Kogia breviceps. The sequence goes on along the minus strand of NC_081318.1, from coordinate 112,842,281 downwards.
CTGAAAAACGTGTGGAAGTGGAGAGAGAGATTCTACTCTGTGTGAGAAGGATGGATGGAATACACATGCCTAATTCACTCAGATGGCTTCTGTGATCTGGTACTGAGGGTCTGTCCCATCGGACTCCTGTAAACACGAGTGTATGCATTTTCCTGCAGTTTTCATAGACACTTGTTCAAAGACAAAGAAGCCAAAAAAGAACTGGGATCAGATTTCAAACCCACTCAAAATTAAGCAACATACTTATATCTTTATAAATGTATTTTTATACCTTTGTTGAATAGACAACTATTTAAGTTACCACGTAATTTTTATTCAGTACGTACATTTCCATCCAATAAAGTGTATAGTCCTGTCATTGTGTCTTTAAATTGACATGAGTATTTTTACAGCCCTTTCCCGGCTTTACCCACCATTTGAGCACCCTCCTTTTTGTTTGGACTGTGACAGGTGGATGCAGGATATTAGTTCCCCGATCAGGGATGGAACCCATGCCCCCTGCAGTGGAAGCATGGAGTCTTAACCACTGGACCACCAGGGATCATCCTCCTTTTACCAAAATATGCGTGAACATGCCTGTTTGAAGCAGACATTATCTTCGTGTTTTTGGATTTTGAAGTCACATATCTGAGTATTTAACTTTTCTGAGCCTCAGTTTCCTTGTTTTCAAAAGAAAAATACTAATACCTACATTATAAGGAAATTGAGGGTTAAAGAAATGTGTCGCCAACATCAAGCCTAGCACAAGGCCTTCAGTAAATGGGGAACAGGATGATGCTTAGACGGTACCACTCATTTAAAAGTGGACACATGGTTACAACCCATCAAAGGCTTCTCCAGATGAAGATGAGCCATGGCCAATCCTTTTGAAAATACGAAAATCAGGAGGAAAATTCTTCTGTTGCTTAAGAATCTATGAGTCAAGGGATAGGTTTGAAAAAACAAGCTACAGCATTTTCTTTTTCTTGCTCAGTTTGAATCTAGGTCTGCACTTTGAAGACTAACGTTATGGCCCGGCCCGATGGCCTGCAGTAAAGATGGGAGTCTCCATCAGGGGCTGCAAAGACAAGTGTCTGGTCCAGGAAAATGAATGTCTTTAATTTCGGGCACTCCTCAGAAATACTGAGATACATAAAGGATCCACTGAGCATATTGATGTGTGGTCCATGGCATCTCCAACAGGAGGAGCAAGGAGAGCCTGACACGTGGACGTCTCTGTTTCACTCTCTTCTTTTAACAGAGCAAACTAGGAATCTCCCTCCGTAACACCAACAGTTTAGGTAAACTCTGGGCATTGGGTTCATATGGTGCGAAAAGCGAGTCCATGGTAGTCATGTGGCCCACATTTGACAAAATTTCCATCACATACATTTGCAGGTCGTGTCTACTTTTCCATTCGTTCCAAAAAACAAAAGCATAAAACACCTAATTGCCATGAAACATAAAGAAAAAGAAACAATATATTTCAATATTTGGATTTAATCTCTTAAACACAAGAGTCTTAAATTTCTCTCAAGATTTCCATTAAGTGTCTGAGCAACTCCTCTGGTTGTGTCCTACCCTATGGGAAGGAAATATCTGGGTTTTTTAAAACTTACTTTGGAGAATAAGACTCTATACGTTCTCCAGATTTGTCCTACAAATGTATCGTGGATATAGTTGAATATTTGGACAGCGCCTTCATCATTTTTTGGAGTGGACAATAGCCAGGATAATTAGAACATTTATTGGATGCCAGCATCTCAAATGAACTTAATAGGCAGTGGCAAAGCCAACGTGATCAAAATTAACAAGGTTGAAATTCCTTGCTCTAGTTTGGGTAAAGGAGAAGGAACTGCTTTGGTTTGTTTTTTTCCTTGCACCTAGTTGAAAAAACTATAATGTTTCTCGCATCTATCCCTGAATACAGAAACCAAGAAGAGAAATGGGGACAGACAACACCAGGCAAGGTCCACTGAGGCTGCCCATGAGATGAATCTCTCAGGCTTTAGGAGGTCAAGCCACAGAGGTCTATTCTCCAGAGAGTCCATCCAAGAAATGCTCAACCACAAGTCAAGATGCACACCTGGAGTATTTGGTAAAGTAAGGTCAACTTCAAGAGCATCAGTAAACTGTGATGCCAAAGCTAGAGACAGGGACAAAAGTAATGAGAGGAGAGGGATCTCCGATCCAGAGCTTGGGGCAGGTGGCAGGGAACCACGGTTGGTTGAGGGCCAAGCTTGTGAACTCAACATCCCATGTTTGAGAAGCTCCTACAACACTGAGCAGAGATGGTAAAGATCATTCTGTGATGTTGAGTGAGTACAAACATTCAGTTGAGTACTCTAGAGTCTTTTTGAAAGACACACATTGCAATCTTGCCAAATGTAATCATAGATGTGACATCACCACCCATATCCTTTTGGAGGAAAGTGAGTCACAGACCCTCCTCACACTCAAGGGTGAAGAGTACCAATGGGTATGAAACCCAGGAGGTGGTCTCATTGGGAGCTATCCCAGAGTCTGTCGGCCACCTGGCCTCCTTACTTGGGGGATGGGAAAAGGAAATGCTACCACAGACAGTCAAGCAAAATCCAAAATCACATGCCACCCTGCCCAATTCTGCTCTGTCTCTTCAATTCATTCTAAGAGAGATCTCTCTACTATTAGGACTTAGAATACATTCCATGGGGACTTCCCTGGTGGCACAGTGGTTAAGAATCCTCTTGCCAGTGCAGGGGACACAAGTTCAATCCCTGGTCCAGGAAGATCTCACATACCACTGAACAACTAAGCCCGTGTGCCACAACTACTGAAGCCTGTGCTCTAGAGCCCACACGCCACAACTACTGAAGCCTGCGTGCCTAGAGCCTATACTCCACAACCACAAGAGAAGCCACCACAATGAGAAGCCTGTGCACTGCAACGAAGAGTAGCCCCCACTCACCGCAACTAGAGAAAGTCCACATGCAGCAACTAAGACCCAACGCAGCCAAAAATCAATCAATCAATTAATGAATTAAACAAAAAATGCACTCCATGGAGGGTAGTGGGTTACTACCAGAGTTTCCAAGTAGAGACTGGTCAGTTGATTGATTCGGATACCTGCTACCTGCTTATACTACATGAATGTTTGATATCCAATTTCTAGCATAGAAACTTGGAAAGGACATTAACATGCATTGTACACCCACTACTTGCCAGACACTATTACGCTTTACACAGGCTTCTTTTTAAATTAAATATTGACACAACTCCATAGAGACTCTATTTTATAGAAAAGAGAAATGCAATTCAGAGAGAAAACAGATCTTTTGCAAGATTCTGTATCTAGAGAATGTGAGGGCTGGGATTTAACAAGAGCAATCATGCTTTTATTTTGCTTCACCTCCCCAAACTGCTTGATAACCTTTGTACATGAGTAATGATTGTGTGAAATCAGAAGGTGAATTTGATTCAGTTTGGCTTTTTCTTTGGTGAGTAAGCACATTACCCTATGAGTCAGAAAGGAAAGCAAATAAGGCAGCAGTTTCTGTGGAATTATCTCCTCCCAGTAGCTTGACTGGAGGGGAATGAGAAAAGCAAAACTGTAAAAAAAAAAATAGCTTTGGAGATAGCCATAAAATATTACACTCTCTAAGTAAAATGGGTGCCTCTTCCTGGCTCCTGACTATTCTGAAGTCAAGAAACTGGTAACTTGGCAGGAGTTGGGAGGTGAAATATGAAAAACAAAAGCTTTCCTCTGTAGCAGGGATGGGAACACAGAAGAATTACCAAACTTCTAGGTTCCTGCAGAACCAACAAAGAATCTCTACGCAACTCTCCAAATCCCAGGCTTCCCTGAAGATAGAAGTCAAAATGTCTTGAGAAGTATGGGGTGGCTCTGCTGGCTGGAAAGGCTTTGGACATTCCCTAAATCCTCTCTGTGGAGTTCTCAATTTCCGGAAGAGTTGTCGAGAAGAGAAAAACAAAGGAGAAAAAATCTAAAGGAAGACAAGAATCTCCCTATAGCCATGTTCATAAACACCAAAATAGCCAACCATTTGAAAAGGTGAAAGCTTTAAGAAGATGCTCATCGCGACTAAGGAAGCAGAGAGCGCGTGGAAGATGAGATGGGCAGAGGCCGGCCAACCTTCAGGAGAGCAGCGTGCCAGTGTGTTCCCCTGAAACCTCCTAAACTCTGGTTTGGAATTATCCACAGCCCTCTGTTTACCCCTTCAGTTGATATGGGTTAGGAGATCTTAGATGTTGGACACTATTCTAGATGCTGATTTCAGACACAGAGCATCATTTTTTTCCAGAGACCCAGGACTGGTGGAGAGGGCAGGTCAGCTAGCCAATGATCAAACCTCATGTCCTAAGTACTGTAATAGTGGGGTATTTTCTAGAGCAATGTGGACGCAGAGGGGTAGTGTCTGAGTTCCCCATGTAGTGGGTCGGGGGTTAAGAGAAAGAGTTGTTGTTAGACAAGCAATGAATGCAATAGTATCAGCCTTCTTAGGTTAATTCAACATAAATAAGCACATTAGAGGGGTCAGAATTATGTTTCACATTCAGTATGGAAGTTAAGGGACTTCTGTGAGGCAGATTGCCTAGGCGAGAATCTCAGCTCCAACATTTATTATCTATGTAACCTTTGACAAATTATTTATACTCTCTAAGCCCCCGTTTTTTAAAAAAATTTACTTTATTGAAATATAGCTGATTTAGAATGTTGTTAATTTCTGCTATACAGGAAAGTGACTCATTTATATATATATATATATATATATGTTCTTTTTCATATTCTTTTCCTTTATGGTTTATCACAGGATATTGAGTATAGTTCCCTGTGCTATATAGTAGGATCTTGTTTGCATCTGCTAACCCCAAACTCCCAGTCTATCCCTCCCCACCCCACCTCCCCTTTGGTAACCACAAGTCTGTTCTCTATGTTCTAAGCCCCAGTTTTCTCAACAGTGAAATGAGCGTACTGATCTTCTTACCTTATTGTGTTTGTATGAGGATAACTAGAGATATCTATGGTTAGTATAGTACTTGAAACATAGCATCCCTCATATAAATGTTGGCAATTATTTTCATTATAAATTAGACACAAAGACTAATTTGGATTTGTTTCCCCCATTGAGAATTAATAAGCCTTATAATCTTCTAGAGAGAAACCTCCTTCAAAAGCCAATGGACGGGGCTTCCCTGGTGGCGCAGTGGTTGAGAATCCGCCTGCCGATGCAGGGGACAGGGGTTCGTGCCCCGGTCTGGGAAGATCCCACATGCCGCGGAGCGGCTGGGCCCGTGAGCCATGGCCGCTGAGCCTGAGCGTCCGGAGCCTGTGCTCCGCAACGGGAGAGGCCACAACAGTGAGGCCCACATACCACAAAAAAAAAAAAAAAAAAAAAGCCAATGGACGAAGATGACATGGACTGTCTCTTCAGATGGTAGCAGTGCTGGCCTTTTAACTGCTATCCATGGATCACTTGCAAAAGATTGAATTATTTTATTTGAAGATTCTTGGCATAGGTACATTCTTTCAGGGTATCTATAACAACTGGGCTACAAAATGAAGAAATTGTCCAGCTACTGAGATGAGCCAGTAACAGCATTACGATACAGGAAAGGAAACCAGGTCTTTCAAACTATAGTGTTTCTAGTAAGGAAAACAGTCCAACACAAAACAGGAGAATCCACATGGGCCATTTAAGGCATTTAGGCACCACCAACTCTGGGGCTCCAATACCCTGCACTCTTTGTGGTCTAAGAGCAAACCACCGACTTCTCAACAAGGAATGGCCACTTTTCCCAGCTTCTGACTTTGTCTGGGCTGTCTCGTTTGTAATCTGAGCTCACCTCCTCGGTCTTGACGCTGTCCAGCACCTCCCATCACTAGGACGGCTCCTCTCCTTTATGATGCTCCAGACTGTCCTTCTTTCTACACGTCTGAGAGAACATCCCATCCCATGTCCAGAACCCCTTGCAGGCAACCTTGTCAAGGGCAAAGCCTTCTCTGCATTGCACAGCAAGCAATTCTGTGCGTATCCATGTGCGTCTGGTCACATAGTCTATGGGACCTGGTGTCAGGTGAAATGGTAGGGTCTCTTACTCACTAGGATGAGAGTGGAGACCTAAACCAAGCATGGGGACCTTCCAAGAGGGGGTCCTGTGCAACTGCATAGGACACTATTTAGGGTCCAGTACCCAATTCCACTGTTTAGGGGAGCAGGAAGGGTGTTCCCCCCATGCACACACACAAAACAGCAAGAAATGCTCTGCAAACCAGCTGGGGGGGTCCCACAATTCAACTCAGTTCTGACACCATCTGCCTAGAGACAGCGTCAGATCCCACAGATAAAGTGCTCAGTCCCACAGAACTGCCCAAAACTTCAGGCAGACGCCCATCGCCAGACCAGGTTGTTACCTGTACTTTTGACTAATTGGGTATAAATCAGAGCTTCCGAGGACCCCCTCCTGGGGTTCAATTAATTTTCCAGAGAAGCTCACAGAACTCAGGAAGCTGATTTATTTACTAGATTACCCATGTATTGCAAAGGGTTTTAAAGGATACAACCAGCTGAAGAGATACAGCCAGGTGAAGAGATACAAAGGGTGAAGAGATACAAAGGCACCTCTGTCATCATGGAGTTTGGCGCCCTGCACAGTGGCATGTGGATGTGTTCTTGTTCATCAACCCAGAAGCTCTCTGAACCCTGTCCTTTTGGAGGTTTTATGGAGGCTTCATTATATACGCACAATAGATTAAAATACTGTCCATTGGTGATTGATTCAACCTCCAGCCAATAAACTCAGCTCAGTCAGTTCTGAACTCTGAAAACAACACCCTGATGGCACAAACTTTCCCAAGCTGCCCTCTGTCTCCAGAGTGAACGGAGCAACAACACATTCCAACGATAATGCAATCTCCTGGGTATTTCAGATGAATAAACTGAATATCTGCTGTATACAAATGTTTTCCTCAGGAGTTTAGTGAACACTAGTCAACATCCCTCAAGCTCAGTCAGTTTTATGATTCTGACAATATTGAGTGACCAGTGGGCAGGGCTTAAAGGCCAATCCCTGGGCTCAGTGAAGACTCCCCTATGATATGATATGCTATACCATATCTTGTACACAATATGCCATTTCAGCCAGCCTCCCTTGCTGGGGGTCAGAGACACCACCTCCCTTAAAAAGTCAATAGTCCTACTGAATATTTCTCTTACAAAAAGCTTAAAATGATAAAGTAGAAAGTATCAAAGGTCACCCGATTCCACCTCCTCTTGGGGATGGAGCCTCCCCTCTTGGAATTACCAGGTTTTTGCCAGGGGTTACACTCCTGCATCTTTTCCTTCTGAGGCTCAGTGGACCACTCAAGCATCTCCTGACATAGATCTCAGAACGGGACCCTTGGTTAGTACACACTGCAGAAGAAGTGAGTGCAGACACAGCTCTGGATGGAACAGCCAAAAGAGACCTTTGAGTTCCTTCTTAAAGAGAGCAATGCCCATAAGGGTGTGGTCAGAAAATGACCTAAATTAGTAGAGACTGATGTGACAAAAACACGACTTAAACTCAAGGCTAGAGGATGTATGTGCTAGTCCCACCCATTGAAGGAGCAGCAAACATCTGGCAATCATGTTCCCCGATTCCAGCTAAATGATGCCTACACTCTGCACATGAGCCAAGATGCTCGTCTCTGAACGTGACGTTTGTGTTCAGATTGATAAAGGATATGAAGGCTGACTTCAAATGATGGATGCAGCCACCACATCCCTTCTTGCAAAAAAAAAAAAAAAATCACATAAAGGTGATTAATGGGCTAGGAGTGTCGGTGAGTGAATTTTAGGAAATAAAATATATTCAGCAGTGTTTCTATTCTCTTTCCCAAGGGAGATTTGTGATCAAGTTGGGTGTGGTTTGGATGCTTAAAAAGTCTACTTGTTCTTGGAAAGAAATTATCCCCGTTATCTAAAAGGCTGTGAGAAAGGACCACCCACCACAAGGGCCTCGAGGCTTGGCATCACATCTGGACAGAGACCTTAACTTGGGCAGGTGCATTTGTGACACTGCCTGATGGGGTGATATTGGACTTCTCTGAACATTTTCTATTTTCCTCTGCACTTTCTTCTGATAATATTGACAGAGTTCAAAATATTTGCTCAGCTCCATTTTATCTGTTGGGAAATAACTATAGTGTAATATCTTATAGAACCATGAGGACATGAACAAAATTATAATTGAATTGTGTATTGGTGCGAGAAACTTCTTTTAAAAGATGAGCCCTCAAGAACTGATGCACACGAGCGAAAATGAAGGCTAGAACAATAACCTCTGTCCCCAGGGCAAATGAGAGAGAGGGCAGGCAAGACATTCCAATATCAAGTCGGAGAAAGAGTGGTGACCTCATCAGACACTAACCAGTGGGTCAATATCCAAAATAGACAACTGGAAGGAGATTATTCAAGTGTGGTGTAGGAAAAAGTGAATAATGGGGACTCCTGGCCACAAGAGACCCAAGAAGGTCTATTTAAACGAAGTGAGAGCTACTCAAACAAAATATACGTTTGCATAACTTGAAGAACAAAGGTCAGAATTCCCAGGTGTTAAGGACTGAGCTAGCATCACATAGAAAACCTGGAGATCTGCTTCAGAGATGCAGATAGGGCAGCCTATTAGGCAGGAAGGTGCACCAAGAGGGGGCCTTAGAGGGAGGCTAAGGTGCACAGCCCATCCATGTAAGACATGAATATTCACATCAGCAGACTGGGTAGTTCCTGACTTCATGACATTAACATTCAAAGATTTTATTCACTACTAGCAACCCAGAAAATCCATAATACAATATAACATAGCATAATATTTACTAGAGTCCTTAGAAAGATTAAAAGGAATAATGGATAGAAAGTACTTGAAACATACCTGAATGACAAAGGTGAGTCAGCCCAGCAGACCACACAATATTAGTGTTTTGGTTTGTGGTTTCATTGCTTTTATTTTTTGCCTTTCTTTTTTCCTTTTTTTTTTTTTTTTTTTTTTTTAAGATGAAGAACAGTTAATGCCTATTGCATTCGTCATGAATGGGAAAATCAATTTTCTTTCCCCACTGCCAGTGAGCAGGGAGGGCCAAGTGTCCACTAGGCTTGTCTTCCACTGGCCTGGTGTGTGGACAAGGTTTAGCCCATAGCACCGAGACCTCATTAGGGACTGAGATGGGCAGCCAAAGACAAACACATGGGGTTGACTGAGATCCACTGAGCCCCAAAAAGAGTGAGGAAGTGTTTATATAGAAATGAAGAGGCTCAAAGAGTGCATCAGGACTCAGGAAAGTCAGTGCAGAGGCTGCCACCCTAGAGGTGGTAACCAGGGGGAGGTACTGGGTCAGCCTCAGCCTCTGAAACAGCAAGAGCACCTACGGGGCTTCCAGGAACAACACTGGACAGGAAGTGGTCAAAGGGGCATCCTCAGGTGATGCTGGCTCCAAGCAGAGTCCCACTGGTGTCCATGCTCTCAGAAATCTCCTGGACATAGCTGACAGAGCAGCATAAGATCTGAGCTCCTGGAAAGTAGACAGTGAGGGGTTCTGTGGAGGAGAAGTCCTGCTCTGGGTAAGGAAGGGATCACAAGGAGCAGAGTGGCTGAGGACTGCTCAGATGCAGTCATCAGAATGTGGTAGAGTGTACCATGGAGTACTGCTTGGGCATCAAAAAGAGTGAAATGATGCCATTTACAGCAACATAGATGGGCCTAGAGATTCTCATATTACGTGAAGTAAGACAGACAGAAAGACAAACATCATGTGATATATCTTATATGTGGAACCTAAAAAATGGTGCAAAGGAACTTACTTGCAAAACAGAACCAGACTCACAGACTTAGAAAATAAACTTAGGGTTACCAAAGGGGATAGTTGGGGGGGGGCAAATTAGGAGTTTGGGATTAATAGATACACACACTACTAAATATAAAATAGACAAACAACAAGGACCTACTGCATAGCACGGGGAAATATATTCAAAGTTTTGTGATAACCTATAAACGAAAAGAATCTGAAAACTAATAATATACATAAAAACTGAATCACTTTTCTGTACACCTTAAACTAACAGAGCATTGTAAATCAACTATACCCCAATAAAAAGAAGAAAAAAATAGCAAAGATCAATAAAACTAAAAGCTGGTTCTTTGAGAAGATAAACAAAATTGATAAACCATTAGCCAGACTCATCAAGAAAAAAAAGGAAGAAGACTCAAATCAATAGAAATAGAAATGAAAAAGAAGAAGTAACAATTGACACTGTAGAAATCAAAGGAGCATGAGAGATTACTACAAGCAACTCTATATCAATAAAATGGACAACCTGGAAGAAAAGAACAAATTCTTAGAAATGCATAACCTTCCGAGACTGAACCAGGAAGAAATAGAAAATAAGAACAGACCAATCACAAGCACTGAAATTGAAATTGTGATTAAAAATCTTCCAACAAACAAAAGTCCAGGACCAGATGGCTTCACAGGTGAATTCTATCAAACATTTAGAGAAGAGTTAACACCTATCCTTCTCAAACTCTTCCAAAATACAGCAGAGAGAAGAATACTCCCAAACTCATTCTACAAGGTCACCATCACCCTGATACCAAAACAAGACAAAGATGTCACAAAGCAAGAAAACTACAGGCCAATATCACTGATGAACATAGTTGCAAAAATCCTCAACAAAATACTAACCAACAGAATCCGACAGCACATTATAAGGATCAGACCCCATGATCAAGTGGGGTTTATTCCAGGAATGCAAGGATTCTTCAATATATCCAAATCATCAACGTGATACACCATATTAACAAATTGAAGGAGAAAAACCATATGATCATCTCAATTGATGCAGAGAAAGCTTTCGAAAAAATTCAACATGCATATATGATAAAAAAAAACTGCAGAAAATAGGCATAGCGGGTACGTTCCTCAACATAGTATAGGCCATATATGACAAACCCACAGCCAACATCATCCTCAAGGTGAAAAACAGAAACCATTTCCACTAAGATTAGGAACAAGACAAGGTTTCCCACTCTCACCACTATTATTCAACATAGTTTTGGAAGTTTTAGCCATGGCAATCAGAGAAGATAAGAAATAAAAGGAATCCAAATCAGAAAAGAAGAAGTAAAGCTGTCACTGTTTGCAGATGACATGATACTATACATAGAGAATCCTAAAGATGCTACCAGAAAACTATTAGAGCTCATCAATGAATTTGGTAAAGTAGCAGGATACAAAATTAATGCACAGAAATCTCTGTCATTTCTATACACTAATGATGAAAAATCTGGAAGTGAAATTAAGAAAACACTCTCACTTACCATTGCAACAAAAAGAATAAAATATCTAGTAATACTCCTACTTAAAGAGATGAAAGACCTGTAGGCACAAAATTATAAGACACTGATGAAAGTAATTAAAGATGATACAAATAGATGGAGATATATACCATGTTCTTGGATTGGAAGAATCAACATTGTGAAATGACTCTACTACCCAAAGCAATCTACAGATTTAATGCAATCCCTATCAAACTACCAATGGCATTTTTCACAGAACTATAACAAAAAATTTCACAATTTGTATGGAAAAACAGAAGACTCCGAATAGCCTACGCAATCTTCAGAATGAAAAATGGAGCTGGAGGAATAAGGCTACCTGACTTCAGACTATACTACAAAGATACAGTAGTCAAGACAGTATGGTACTGGCACAGAAATAGAAATATAGATCAATAGAACAAGACAGAAATCCCAGAGAAAAACCCACACACATATGGTCACCTTATCTTTGATAAAGGAGGCAAGAATATACACTGGAGAAAAGACAGCCTCTTCAATCAGTGGTGTTGGGAAAACTGGACAGCTACATGTGAAAGAATGAAATTAGAACACTCCCTAACACCATACACAAAAATAAACTCAAAATGGATTAAAGACCTAAATGTAAGGCCAGACACTATCAAACTCTTAGAGGAAAACATAAGCAGAACACACTATAACATAAATCACAGCAAGATCCTTTTTGACCCACCTCCTTGAGAAATGGAAATAAAAACAAAAATAAACAAACGGGACCCAATGAAACTTAAAGGTTTTTGCACAGCAAAGGAAATCATAAACAAGACCAAAAGACAACCCTCAGAGTGGGAGAAAATATTTGCAAATGAAGGAACTGACAAAGGATTAATCTCCAAAATTTACAAGCAGCTCATGCAGCTCAATATCAATAAAACAAAAACCCAATCCAAAAATGGGCAGAAGACCTAAATAGACATTTCTCCAAAGAAGATATACAGATTGCCAGCAAACGCATGAAAGAATGCTCAACATCGTTAATCATTAGAGAAATGCAAATCAAAACTACAATGAGATCATCTCACAGCGGTCAGAATGGCCATCATCAAAAAATCTAGAAACAATAAATGCTGGAGAGGGTGTGGAGAAAAGGGAACACTCTTGAACTGTTAGTGGGAATGTAAATTGATACAGCCACTATGGAGAACCCTACGGAGGTTCCTTAAAAAACTGAAACTTGAAGTACCATATGACCCAGCAATCCCACTACTGGGCATATACCCTGTGAAAACCATAATTCCAAAAGAGTCATGTACCAAAATGTTCATTGCAGCTCTATTTACAATAGCCAGGACATGGAAGCAACCTAAGTGTCCATCAACAGATGAATGGATAAAGAAGATGTTTCACATATATACAATGGAATATTACTCAGCCATAAAAAGAAATGAAATTGAGTTATTTGTAGTGAGATGGATGGACCTAGAGTCTGTTATACAGAGTGAAGTAAGTCAGAAATAGAAAAACAAATACTGTATGCTAACACATATATATGGTATCTAAGGAGAAAAAAAAAGTCATGAAGAACCTAGGGGCAAGACAGGAATAAAGACACAGACCTACTAGAGAATGGACTTGAGGATATGGGAGGGGGAAGGGTAAGCTGGGACAAAGTGATAGAGTGGCATGGACATATATACACTACCAAACGTAAAATAGATAGTGGGAAGCAGCCGCATAGCACAGGGAGATCAGCTCGGTGCTTTGTGACCACCTTGAGGGGTGGATAGGGAGGGTGGGAGGGAGGGAGATGCAAGAGGGAAGAGATATGGGGACATATATATATATGTAAAACTGATTCACTTTGTTATAAAGCAGAAACTAACATACCATTGTAAAGCAATTATACTCCAATAAAGATTTTAAAATATAATAACTATTATTATTATACATGATCATTTTACTCCTGTAAAAATTTCAACCAAAAAATTGTGGGTGTGGCCATTGCTCAGAAACTATAACAAGGTTAAAGCATTCCATTTCAATAGTTGAGTTTTAAACTTGAATATTAAGAGAAAACATCTGTAGATAGAGCTCTAGAGCCAAAAAAACATTCAAAGGAATAGTTATAATGATAATCTACATTTGTATCATGATTTATTGGTTTTAAAATCATTTTCACATACATTATATTATTTGCCTGTAGAATTAGCACTTTCTCCAGATGGGTATTTTAAGACAATAGATGCATGATCTCAGTTAAGCAAATCAGCTATCAGACTAGATACTCAAGCGCCAAAGCAAATCCATATGCTATTTGCAGGATCACAAACTGAACTCAGAAATCTCTTTCTAGGAGAGGAATTTGTGGATAGGCATCATCCAATACTTTTTGTTTCCTGCACCTGCTATGCTCATAGAGGGTCTGATTGCTTGTATTTTCTTTTTGATGGCAGGCATTTGGTACTTCTAAAGCAATTAAAAGCAGGCTTGGTAAAAAGGCCAAATTAGTATCTTAATTAAATAAAATTGAACATTTATGTAACACTTTACTATTTGCAAAGATCTAAATAAATGTTAGAACATGAACTATTTAACACTAGACTACTTTTTCATTCTTTAAAAGTAGTTGTTTCCTAATTATTCTTTACCATAAGAATCACTGTCCATTTTACATACTCACATTCAAAAAATGATTTTGCAGTACGATTATGCTGAATTATGTAAAGAGGACCCCCTTGTTCAAATTCACAGAAAACCAAAAGATAACTTGTATGATTCAATTCCATTTCAATTAATCCAACAGTCACTTCTTGGGTTTTCCATGTGTTGACTATTATCATAAACTGCGATAGCTATTAGACAAATGAAAATAAGGTTCTAAAGAAAAACAATTGTCTTCCAAAGTATTGCAGTTGGTTTCATTAGATGAATAGAGGAGAAGAGGACAGAAATTGTATAGCCTAGAAAAGACTATAAAATTTGCAATTGATTTTTGACTGGGACACAAATTCAAATGAAATAGAGAAATTAAAATCTACATTGAGAAATGATTTGTTTTTGGTGAAAATCTGATGGGGTCCCCATATCTTGAAAAAAAAATAGTTTTACAGTATGTAATCCACAGTCTATAGCAATGAAGACTTCACAATGTATTCGACAATTTCTCTGAGATTTTACACTATTAGGGCTATCTCTGACTCTGAACTACTGTTTCCACTGAAATGATTAACCAATCAATTGCCTAGAAATTCTACAAATGTCCTCTCCATCTGTGTTATATTGATAAAAAGAATCTCGGGTTACACGTGGGCACAAAACAAATTTAAGTAGCTGCAAAGCCAACTTTACTGAAAAATTCTTAGGAGGGGCAGAAGGGTTTATATCTTATCAACATGAAGAAATTCATGGTCTTATTCTTAAAAGAACTCCTGTAAGGAACAGGTATAGAAAGCTTGGGCAGACCCAGCGCCAGGAGTCTGAATGGTGACTTACGTTTACTGATGGGATATGAATATCATACACTCAGGTTAAGGGTGTATAAAAAAAAAATCTGAAAAGCAGAAGGAAATAACAGGAAACATAGTTGTTTATAGCTAAAGTGTGGATGAAGACTTTTTAAAAATCTCCCTCACCAAACCTAACCAGAGCTTGTAGACAGAATCTGTGCTACCAGTGTTGCCTGAAAAACCTCAGATGAAGAATTTAACTTAATATAGTCTTGGGTTGGTGGTATTAGAGGCAACTGTCAGACGCAAGTCTCTGAAGGAATATCATTTCAACTCACAGATAAATTTCCAAAAGCATTTTCTAAATAAGAAGAAAGAGAAAAGAAAATCATTAGAACATGCAAGGAAATGAGGCACTTTGAGCAAAGGCAAACAAACAAAGAAAAATACACAATGTAGATACCAGAATGAATAGAGACAGAATATAAATTAATATTTGTCCTAAAGTGAAAGCAGTACTTTGAAATATAAGAAATGAGCGAGGGACCAGGAAGATTTGGGAAATAAATAAATAAACTTCCAAAACTGAGAAAAAATTATTAAAATTGGGGATTCATTAGACATATTGAAGAGAAGATTAGATACAGATAAAAATAAAATTAGTAAACATGAATATAGATTATGAAAAATTATTCAGAATACAGCACAGAGAAAAGAAAAACAAAGTACTTTTAAAATATAAAGAAGAGGTTAACATACATAGAAGATTATTAATAAGAATTCAAGAGATTATAGAAGGGTTAAGCAAGAGGCAATATTTGTTAGGAATACAGTTCAGAATTTTTCAGACTGGTTAAAAAACGAATCCTCTAAACCAGAATCACGTGAATCCTAAAATCAACTACAGAAATAATGATATTTTACTGAAAAAGAAGTGAGAGATTTTTTTCCACCAACAAATACTTTAGTAAATTCTACAGACTATATTTTCAGTAGAGATTAATAATCTACACTGAAAAATCAGAGAAGCAAACAAATAGGTTGAGTAACTAACTTAATAATTAGTAACATAATCTACTCTTTAGACCATTAATATTACTGTTAACAAAACAGGAGGAAAGCAAGATACTGAACAAAAGTAGTATAAAAGTTGGAAGGAAAATAATATAAGTTAAAGCACTCAGAGGTCCTGTCTTGTTCATGAAGATCATAAAAGGACTGATTAGCACTTCCCTGGTGGCGCAGTGGTTAAGAATCCTCCTGCCAATGCAGGGGACATGGCTTCAATCCCTGGTCTTGGAAGATCCCACATGCCTCAGAGCAACTAGGCCTATGCGCCACAAACTACTGAGCCTGCGCTCTAGAGCCCGTGAGCCACAACTACTGAGCCCACGTGCCACAACTACTGAAGCCCACATGCCTAGAGCCCGTGCTCCACAACAAGAGAAGCCACCACAATGAGAAGCCTGCGCACTGCAACAAAGAGTTGCCCCTGCTCTCTGCAACTAGAGAAAGCCCGTGTGCAGCAACGAAGACCCAATGCATCCCAAAATAAACTAATTAATTAATTAATTATTACTTTTTTTAAAAAAAGGACTGATTAGTATTACATAATCAATCCAACAAAAAAAAAAACAAAAGACGAAGACAAAGATCCAGTCCAAATAGTAGGCACAAAATAAAATGAAGAGAAACAAATTCAAATATATCAAAATTAAAGTAAACATAAAAGAATTAGAATTTTTAAAAAAATATATTTTATTTATGGCTGTGTTGGGTCTTCGTTTCTGTGCAAGGGCTTTGTCTAGTTGTGGCAAACGGGGGCCGCTCTTCATCGCTGTGCACGGGCCTCTCACTATCGCGGCCTCTCTTGTTGCGGAGCACAGGCTCCAGACGCGCAGGCTCAGTAATTGTGGCTCACGGGCCCAGTTGCTCCGTGACACGTGGGATCTTCTCAGACCAGGGCTCGAACCCATGTCCCCTGCATTGGCAGGCAGATTCTCAACCACTGCGCCACCAGGGACGCCCCAGAATTAGAGTTTATTGATAAATGATAGATTTTCACGCACGATTAAAAAACCCAGAAAGATTGAAATTCTAATGTGGAGAATGATTGCTAGATATAATAACCAGAGGAAAAGTGATGCTGTTATATTAGTAAATGGGAAAATGGTCTTTTGGCAAGACTGAAAACAATAAAAATAAAATAGCCTTTATGTACAGATAGTATGTTTACTTACAAAAAAATTCATAAAGGAGTATAGCAAGAATGCTAGATATACAATCAACATACAAGTGCTAACTAACCATAACCACACAGCACCAACATGTGAGAAAATGTTTTAAAACAGATAAAACACTCTTCTACAATTGACTATACATATATCATATCATGCATAAATTCCATGCTTAGGTATGTATCCAAGCAGAAATATGTGCATATATACCCTAAATAATGATTTCAAAAACAATCAACCCAGCATTATTTTTCCTTTGCTCATGCTTCAGATGCATGACTTGCAGTTTTGTTGTGTTATCTCTAAAAAAAACAACTCAATACCTAGTTAGAATGGGGCCAGTTTGGGCTGGTTCTGCAGTTACATTGTCAAGGTTAGGGTTAGCATCAGGGGAGTTGGCTGTTGGGCGACTCGAACAAGGTAGCAGGAGGGCTATCCATGTGGTTATGAATCGGTTCTGTATCTTGACTGTGGTGTTACATAAATCTACTCGTGGGATAGAACACAGACAACCACACGTACTGCACCTGTTTCAGTTCCTGGCTTTTATATTTGACTATAGTTAAGTAAAATGCGACCATCGGAAAAACTGTGTGAAAGGTACATGGAACCTACCTGCACTATATTTACAGCTTCCTATGAATCTAAAATGATTTCAGATAAAAAGTTAGAAAAAGGTTTGCTCCTATACTGACCACATTAAAATTAAGAGCTTCTGTTAAACAAACAGCCATAAAGAATGAAAAGTGAAATTTGGTAAAGATATTGCCACATATGTAATCATCAAAGGACAATGTAAAAAGCATACCAAGAATGCTTACAGTTCAGTAACAATTTGAAAACCAATCTAAGAGAAAATAAGTAAGCTACTTAAATAGCTATTTCTGGGAAGCAAAAACATGAATGACAAATAGATAAACGTATACTCATCTTCATTTGAAGTAAATATCAATTAAACCATGACTGAATCATTTATAACTTGTAATGTTTGGGGTGGGGGGCAACAGAACAAAGAGAGCTGATACTCACTGCTGGTATCCGGTACAATCAATTCCGAAAACAATTTGATATACTTGAGTGACGTTGAAGATTTGTATATCAAATGATCCAGCATGTTCCTTCCAAATCACATACCTTAGAGAACTTCTGGCATGTGTGCAGCCGAAGTTAAGACATTGTTCACAGATGACGATACTAAGAAAATAAAAGTGGAAACAAAATGTCTAAAAACAGGAGAATCAGGATGAGGAACGCTCGTATTTTTATATAACTGAATTGTGTGGAGAACTAAAACTAGAAAACTATGGTTACATTTTGCCACAGTGTATAATCCTCATGAGAAAAATACTGAATGAAAAAAAATTACTGAATAGTACATGTATGGAAAGTTTCCAACATACTAGAATAAGTGAAATTTAGATGATTGAGATGAAGCCGTAAAGAAAAATGATGAGATACAGTGTACACGATGGTGGTTTTCTCACTGGGATTGGAGGGAAGGTAGAAGATGAAAGTAAGAAGGAAACACAGAGGTTCCCAGGGAGCTGGTTCTCTTCCTGCTCTTGAAGCAGGTGATGAAAATTTGGGTGTTTGGATTACTGTATACTTTACAGCCTTTGGATTTCCTTTGAACCTACTGGATATTGGTAAAAAAGAATTTAAGTGAAACAAAGTTAACTTAAGTGGTCATTTGGCCATCTCCCTACTCAAGGGGATGGATGCTTCATCCCCTAGGTACCTGAAGCTCAGGCCATGTCATTGGCTCCCCACCTCGCTCCCCTTCTGTCTCCCCACTTTAGCTTCCTTTTACCTTATTTTGCAAAATAGTTAACAGCTTTCCCCAGTTCTCAGTGGCAAACTCATGTCAAAGCCCACCTGCAGATATTCAAATTCCTCACAGTGTAAACAGAGGCAAATTCAAAACATTCAATGCTGCTGTAGAACAGCAGCGTTCTAATTGCTGATCAATTAGAATGGACTTGGAGATCAATCAGAATGTTAAATGATGGTTATAAAGCAATGTTATAGCCTCTTAGACTGAACTAGCTGCGTCTCAGTGCTAGTGCAAAGCAGGTCTACTCAACAACGTAGAATATTGACATCCACATACACTCTCTATGGGTGTCACAATATTGAAGGAGAAGAACAAAGTTGGAGAACTGACCTTACCTGACTTCAAGACTTACTATAAAGCTACAGTAATCAAGACTGTGTGGTTTTGGCCAAAGAGCAGACAAATAGATCCATGGAAGAGAATAGGAGTCCAGAAATAGACCCACAGAAATACAGTCAGGTGATCTTTGATGAACCAGCAAAGGCAGCACAATGGAGCAAAGACAGTCTTTACAACAAATTGTGCTGGAATAACTGATATCCACATGCACAAATATTAATCTAGACACAGACTTTACCCCCTTCACCAAAAGTAACTCAAAATGGATCACAGACCTAAACATAAAACAAACAAACAAACAAAAGCTATAAAATACTAGAAGATAACACAGGAGAAAACTTACATGACCTGGGGTATGTTAATGACTCTTAGATACAGCACCAAAAGCACAGTCTATGAAAGAAATGATTGACAAGCTGGACTTCATTAAAACGTAAGCCTTTTGTTCTGTGAAAGACAATTCAAGAGAATGAGAAGACAAATCACAGAGTGGGAGAAAATATCTGCAAAAGACACATCTGATTAAAGACTGTTATCTAAAACATACAAAGAATGTGTAAAATGCAACCATAAGAAAACAAATCAATTAAAAAAGGGGTCAAAGACTTGACAGACACCCCACCAAAGATATGTAGGTGGAAAATAAGCATATGAAAAGATGCTCCACATCATGTCACCAGGGAAATACAAACGAAAAACACAATGAGATACCACACTGCACATCTATTAGAATAACATCCCCCCCCCAAAAAAAAAAATCTGGAACACTGACAACACCAAATGCTGGCAAGAATGTGGAGCAACAGGAACTCTCGGTCACCGATGGTGGGGATGCAAAATGGAGCAGCCCATTTGGAAGACAGTTTGGTGGTTTCTTACAAAGCTAAACACACTCTTACTATGATCCAGCAGTCATACTCTTGGTATTTGCCCAAAGCACTGGAAAACTGCACACAAAAACCTGCACACAGATGTTTATAGAAGCTTTATTCATAATTGCCAAAACTCGGAAGCCATCAACATGTCCTTCAGTAGGTGAGTGGATAAACTGTGGTCCATCCAGACAATGGAATATTATTCAGTGACAAAGGAACAATCAAGCCATGAAGGAACCCTAAATGCAAATTACTAAGTGAAAGAATTCAATCTGGGAAGGCTACACACTGTATGATTCCAACTCTATCACATTCTGGAAAAGGCAAAACTATGGAAACAGTGAAAAGATCAGTGATTGCCTAGGGTTGGGGGGAGGGAAGGATGAGTAGGTAGAGGACAGAGGAATTTTAGGGCCGTGAAAATACTGCTTTGATACCATAATGATATATCCATATGATTATTCATTTGTTCAAACCAATAGAATCTACAACATCTAGAGTTAACGGTCATGTAAACTATGGACTCTGGGTGATAATGACTTGTCAGTGTAGGATTATCCCTTTCAACAAATGTACCCTGTGGTGGTGGATATTGACAGTGAGGGAGGCTGTGTCTGTGAACATGGGAAAGGTTATATGGGAACTCTCGGTCCCTTCCCCTCAATTTTGCTATAAACTTAAAACTGCTCGAAAACATTAAGTCTTAATAAAACGATTTGTAATATATATATAACTATTTCATTCATTAACATTTTATTTCCAACTTTTTAGTCTCTCCGTTGATTTATAATTATTCTTTGTTAATATAGTAAGGTCTTACGTTTACTAAAACCTATTCTGAAGAACTTCTGTTTCATTGATCATCTAGGATTTCTTCATTGCTATACACGTATATATTTTGTTGGGATTATTTTGGTGTTTTATTTCTTTTGGGGGTCTCTCATATGGTCTATCACTAGATACAACAGGCAGGCTGCACAATGTATGTTGCAATGAAGAATAAGACAGGTCGCCTCCCACTGTCTTCATTTTCAAAATACACTTTGCAAATCGTGGAGTTGGGGAGGAATTCAGGCAGAGTGCATTCAGCTTCTGGATTTAAATGGAAGATGAAACACAGACGTCCAAATTTGCTCCTTCCAGATACACTTTAAAAATAAATGTTCATTTGAAAAGAGGCATAAACCCACAGAAACGGTGAGAACAGGGAAGGAGCTAAGAAGAGGAAATTTCCAAGGCTTCGAAACAGATGGATGGGGTGGGAGCTGACCTAGAAGACCTGAACAAAGCGAATCCCGAGCAGGGAAGCAGCTGGAAGCCGAATGATTGACAGGGCAAAATCCTGAGCGCACACATGACAGATGACTCCAGTCTCTGTATCCAGAGCTGCTGTTGGGATGGGGCTAAATACAGAGGAGTGAGGTGGGCCGTCCCTCCGTCCTCCGCAGAGACTTGCCTCCCAGCGTCTATACGTGGGACTGTGTCTGTCACACGTGGCAGACCTCCAGTCCCAACGGAGAACCCCTCAATACCAAGCAAGAGTGGGGTCCCTGCTGAGCCGACCGATGCACCCACCCCAGTTGGCTCCCCCATCCCGAGGCCACGTGGGGTCACGGTCCCCAAAGGCTCAAGTGTGACCAGCATATCACGTCATCAGGGACCTTCACTGCAAAGGACTAGTCACAGCATGGAGCAGGGGTATGATGTGTCCACCCGGGCCAGACAGCCCGACAGGCTTGTGGACTCCCTATGCTTGGCAGCAAGACCAGCTTGCTCAAGCCCTTCTTCAGCTGTGTCCCCCAACTTGCTCATCACTCCTGAGGATGAGAGGAGGACCTAGTACAGCCCAGGGTACCACAGCCCAGACCACGAACTGTGGAGCTCCAAGCATCACAGCCAGCCTTGCAGCAAACAGGCACAGTACGTGTCGGAAATGTGCAAAGGATGAAGTACCCTTAACACAGGGAAGGAACAGTTATGCTTTGTGAACAACAGATACTTACATGGAGCCCAACCCACCAATGTAATAGAATGCAAGAGAGCAACTGTAACAAGCTTCAGCGCACAGCATCGGCTGATGGCACCACAAGATCCCCAGCAATGGGCAGCTTTCAGACAGACTCCAGGGAGGTTGCCTGTCTGCCTTGACCCCCTGTTGCCTGGAGTCATCAAATCGGACCAACGCTGCTGGCGATCTGCAGCACCTGTGCTTCGGTAACCACAGGGTGCAGATGGGGGTACAGGACCCAGTGCCTGGGATGCCCCCGGGCAGAAAGTACCTTTCCGTTTGGCAGTCACATGCTCGCATGCTTCAGAAATTGGCAGATGCAATTCAGAGCTCTTTTTTAAAGGGGTTTTTTTTTTTTTGAGACCAGATAGTCTTTTACGTCTAAGTATGTATTTCAGTATTTCTCAGGAAAAACTAGGATAAATATATTTCTTGGAGTGCTTTTAGCATTTTCATATCATACGTCCACTTCATTAGCTTACTTAGAAAACATGAAGCAAAAATCAAGTTAACCTGCATTTTTTAAGTATTTGCCAAAAATCTATTAGATAATGTAATATGTATGAAACTTGTGAGCTCGTGTGTTTTATGAGATCCTGGTCAAGACTGGTGCCAACATACAATTAAGGACAGTTCCAGAGGATTTATAAGGGTTACTAATACTGAACATAGATGAATATTTTATTTCGGATTTTAAAGTATTTTGGCATTTATAGAAACACAGTGAGTCACTGGTTACTGGCTAGTGTTCTGTAACATACAAATTCTCTCTTTTCACATTTTAAGCCTTTTTTCTCCCTGCAATGTCATGCAGGACTTCAGTATTTTTCATCAATTTAATATTCAAAACAACATTCCACTTATGGACCTAAAGGTGGATACACTAAGCAAAGCACAGAAATATTCACATAATGTACAAATGAATTAACGAATGGGAGAATATATAGTGAGAGTAGCTTCGACAAACAACTCTGGGAACCAAATGACTTACGTCAAAAATCCCTTCCTGGGCTTCCCTGGTGGCGCAGTGGTTGAGAATCCGCCTGCCGATGCAGGGGACACGGGTTCGTGCCCCGGTCCGGGAGGATCCCACGTGCCGCGGAGCGGCTGGGCCCGTGAGCCATGGCCTCTGAGCCTGCGCGTCCGGAGCCTGTGCTCCGCAAGGGAGAGGCCACAACAGTGAGGCCCGCATAACACACACACACACACACACAAAAAAAAAAAAATCCCTTCCTGTGAGGAAGCCTCCTGCATTGTTGGTGGGAGTGTAAATTGGTGCAGCCACTATGGAGAACAGTACGGAGGTTCCTCACAATACTAAAAATAGAGCTACCATATGATCCAGCAATCCCACTCCTGGGCATATATCCAAACAAAACTATAATCCAAAAAGATACATGCACCCCAATGTTCATAGAAGCTCTATTTACATTAGCCAAGACGTGAAAGCAACCTAAATGTCCATCAACAGGTGAATGGATAAAGAAGATGTGGGACATATATACAATGGAATATTAATTAGCCATAAAAAGGAATGAAATAATGCCATTTGCAGCAACATGGGTGGAACTAGAGGTTATCATACTAAGTGAAGTAAGTCAGACAGAGAAAGACAAATACCATATGATATCACTTATATGTGGAATCCAAAATATGACACAAATGTATCTATGGAACAGAAACACACTTGCAGACATAGAGAACAGACTTGCAGTTGCCAAGAGGGAGGAGGGTTAGGAGAGGGAAGGACTGGGAGGTTGGGGTCAGCAAATGCAAACTATTCTATATAGGACGGATAAACAACAAGGTCCTACTGTACAGCACAGGGAACTCTATTCAATATCCTGTGATAAACCATAATGGAAAAGAATATAAAAAAGAATGTATATATGTGTATTACTAAGTCACTTTGGTGTACAGCAGAAATTAACACAACATTGTAAATCAACTATACTTGAAACAGAATAAATTTTTTTAAAAATCCGTTCCTGTGAGTCTCCGGCCTTGCACGCAGCTTTGCTGTGTTTGTGTACCTGTTCATTGCACTCGGAAGTGGAAGC
This sequence comes from Kogia breviceps, assembly GCF_026419965.1. Lineage (NCBI taxonomy): Eukaryota > Metazoa > Chordata > Mammalia > Artiodactyla > Physeteridae > Kogia > Kogia breviceps. The sequence goes on along the minus strand of NC_081318.1, from coordinate 112,818,172 downwards.
ACAAGGCCTGCGTGTGTTCAGAGGCCGTGTGTGTTTCCTGCACATAGTCACTGATCCACCCAGAGCTCCCTTCCCTTTCTTTTTTTTTTTTTTTTTTTTTTGTGGTACGTGGGCCTCTCACTGTTGTGGCCCCTCCCCTTGCGGAGCACAGGCTCCGGACGCGCAGGCTCAGCGGCCACGGCTCACGGGCCCAGCCGCTCTGCGGCACGTGGGATCTTCCCGGACCGGGCCACGAACCCGTGTCCCCCGCATCGGCAGGCGGACTCTCAACCACTGCGCCACCGGGGAAGCTCTCCCTTCCCTTTCTTAATGAGCCCAGGGAAAGATCTACATCTTCGAGAGTATCCTTAAAATTTATAAAAGATGTTTTATTTAGAATAAAAAGTAACCTTTGGATATTTTTTTTTTTAAAGAGTGTTGAGTGACAGCAAGAAGAGAAGCAATGCTGCCCTAAGATGCCTTCCACTCTACATGGCTAGGCGGCGGCCAAAAGCCTGGAAATGCCTTAGGGGATTCAAAGCTCACCTGAGAGTACAGGTACGTACTCACCATTAAAGGAGAGTTCAGGGACAGGGCAGGGTCCTGCTGGGGACAGAGCATCGACCCTCCCACTCCCCACGCCAAGCTCCCCATTGATGGTGGAAAGATGGCTCTCGCCCCACGGTGGAAAGGCTCTTCTCTGGCTAATTGAGCAAACCCAACAGGAAGGACCTAGAGATGAAATGTTCGCGGTTACCACACAACAGCTCCCTTGCAGATGGGGTCAAAACTAACAAGCCTCATCCATTTCAGAGCCTCTGATCAGCTTTCCAGCCCTCAGACTCTTAATTATGAGACAGCAGCCATGTATTATCACGTACCTGAAGAAAGCTCCTATCAGGGAAAAGAGAGATGTCCTGAAATAATAGGAACAGACAAAAAAACCAACTCGGAGGCAATAAAGACCATGCAGGGAGGAGAAAACTGAAACACAACAAAAGTTAACATGCTCAGAGGAAGAAAAGAACTACCCCATAAAGGAAGTAAGGAATTATATATAATTAAGAGATCTATGTGATAAATATATGGCATCTATCTTGTACGCATAAATATATAATTCATCACAGCTCATTGTTAATAAATAAGAACTGCACGCACATCCAATATATGTATGTATCTGACATATACATGGCATACATTTCTGTTGTATGTATTACATCCAGCAAAGGGTAAAGTGCTCATAAAAATTGAGACATGATAGCATGAAGATAAAACTGAACAGAAGAATCTCCAAGCAGAGTCTGATCAAGACTGCAGAGCAGGAAGACCCTGACGTCACCCCCCTCCCAGGGAGACGCCAAAACTGTGACACTGTCTCTGCGAGTGACCTGAAGACCCGCAGGACAGGTTTTCTACAACTAAGGATATAAAGAAAAGGCCACACGGGGACGGGGAAGAGGAGAAGAGATGCGGTCCGGTCCGAACCAGCAGCCTCAGGGCAGTGACTCCCAAGTGTGGGGGGGGGGTATTACCATTATGGAGCCTCCCCCCAAGAAACAAGGAGTCCAAGCCCCACATCAGGCCCCCGAGCTGGGGCACCTACACCAGGAGAATGAGCCCCGCCATAAGCCTGACTTTGGAAACCAGCCAGGCTTACATCCAGGCGAGCCTGAGGGCTGCAGGAAGCCGACCTCGCTCCTGAAGGGCTTCCCCATGAACCCCCTCCTTCCGAGTTCCAGAGCAGAGGCACCTGGGTCTTAGGAGGAGGAGATACATGGACTAATTTTAAGGAGTGTGCCAGGGGCACAGGGATCTCTTGGAACCCTAGGAGCTTTCTTGGGGATGGAAACAGGCATTGGCAGGTCCGCTGTTTTCTTCACTCTGCGTCCACCTCGCTGGCCTGTCTCTGTTGGGTATCATTTCTGTCGCTCTCCATCAAACTAGCTCACCCTGTGCACCCTACCTTGTTGTTCCCCTGAGGACCTGCCCTGCCCGGCCCGCCCCTCTGAAGCAGCTACTGCCCTCCCCCCACTGGAGCGGGTGCCCCACTAAAGTGCCTCCCACCAGGGGGGCCAGACTCGCCTCCCCCCCAGGATGCCCGCAGCAGCCACAGCCCAACCGCGACAGGAGCACACCCGGGGGATAACCCCGGCTCCGGAGACAGGGCGACTGCGCCACTGGACCCCACAGGACACCTTCTACATAAGGTCACCCCTTCAAGACCAGGCCATGGAGCTGAAATACCTAATATGAAGAAACAACACAGAGAGACTGGCAAAATGAGGACAAACAACGTTGATTTAAAAAGAGGGCAGGGGGGCTTCCCTGGTGGCGCAGCGGTTGAGAGTCCACCTGCCGATGCGGGGGACGCGGGTTTGTGCCCCGGTCCGGGAGGATCCCACGTGCCGCGGAGCGGCTGGGCCCGTGAGCCACGGCCGCTGAGCCTGCGCGTCCGGAGCCTGTGCTCCGTAACGGGAGAGGCCACAGCGGTGAGAGGCCCGCGTACCGCAAAAAAAAAAAAAAAAAAAGTGGGCAGGGGACCTAAATAGACATTTGTCCAAAGAAGGCATACAGATGGCCAACAGATATATGAAAAGATGCTCAATGTCACTAATCATCAGGGAAATGCACATCAAAACCACAGTGAGATGTCACCTCACACCTGTCAAAATGACTATTATCGAAAAGACAAGAAATTACAAGTGTTGGCAAGGATGTGGAGAAAAAGGACACTCATCCACTGCTGATGGAAATGTAGATTGCTTCAGCCACTGTGGAAAACAGTATGGAGAGTCCTCAAAAAATTAAAAATAGAACAACCATATGATCCAGAAATTCTACTTCTGGGTATTTTTCCGAAGAAAACAAAAACACTAAATCAAAAAGATATAGACACCCCTATGTTCACTGCAGCACTATTTACAACAGTCAAGATGTGGAAGCAAATAGGTATCCACTTAGACGGATAGATGAATGGATAAAGAAATTGTGAGATATATATCTATAGATGATGAAATATTAAATTAGATTTTAATTTAAAAAATAAAATCTCGCTATTTGCAACGACATAGATGGGCCTAGAGGGTATTGTGCTTAAAAAATGATAATCCAAATTATCCTATCTCTATTACAGAAATTAAAATGACAGTTAATAATCTTCCAGCACAGAAAACGTCAGGAGATGATGTCTTCACTGTTCAATTTTAACACTTAAGAAAGAAATAATACGGAAACTACACAAACTCATCTGGAACACAAAAAGGAGAATACATTTTGTGATGCAAGCCTTACTCTGATACCAAAACCGGGCAAAGATGGTACCAATAAAGAAAACCACAGAATAATATCACTTACGAACATGAATGCATACATCTTTAATAAACCCTCACAAATAAAATCCCACAATATGTAAAAATTGTCATATATCATGACCAAGTGTGTTTTATCCCTAGAAGGCAAGCTGGTTCAACATTCGAAAGTCAGCCAGCGTTGTTCATCATATATCTCATGTTAAGTGTTTTTACCACCATAAAACGAAATGATATATTTTTTTAAAATAGTGTGACTCTTCAAGAGTAATAGGTCATTGGGAAATTTAGGTCATTTGGGGAAATTTGGGGGGAGACCTACTGCCAGGGTTGCTGGCATGTGGGGATGAAAGGTCAGGCGAGGTGAAAAGCCTCCACTGGCATCTCCCTGATGGATACAGAGCCGAGTGATGGGGTACCACACTGCCACCCCCTGCTCTAACTTCCTCACCTGTGAGCCAGGCGTTAGAACAGAGTGGCACCGCTACACGAATATTCCCCATCATCAGGCTGAAGAAGAAGAATTACAGGAATAAAAAGGATGACAGGAGAAACATGAGCATTTATCTTCTAATTCAGAACTTCAAAGGACGTAGCAAACAGTGAGGCATTTCCCACATTTCCAGGCTGGAAGATGTTTGTACACTCACCCTCTTCTAGTGAAATCAATGAATGGGATCTCTGGCCTCCCCAGACGGTCCTTCTGGAGAGGATTCCAAAGCGCCTATTTACATTTGGAGAAGTACGAACTAAGAGAGTCCCGAATACAGTTTTTAATTAAAACCAAGTATTTATACGTGGCTGCTAAATCGTGATTTCCCATGACTCTAAACAACAGGGGAGAAAAACTGTGAAAGCGTCTCTGGTTTCTGACCCGTGGAGCACAAATGGCAAAGGTAGTTCCATCCGCCAAGCCCCCGAAGAAGGAGAAAGGGAAAGTAAGAGACAGCAGTAGAATGAAAGAGGATTCCTGAAAGTGGCTTTCAGCTGAACAGCGTTTCGGCAGTTACCTGGATATTTTCTGCTTGGAAAATGCAACCCACTTTATGTCTTCCGCCACCTTTTTTCTTTTTTTTTCAGAAAACACATTGGCTCATAAATTGCCAGCTTCTCTAGATGTTCAAAGCTCAGAGTTTTCCTTGCTTACAATGTTAAATATGCTATGATTGCTGTTGGGATTTTTCTCTATATATCGGTGCAGCATGTAGGCAGACTTTACCCTTCCCTTCGGAGCTTTCTTCCAACTGAGAAAAGTCTGGCAGCGTTTCTGTTAGGGAAGCGCAGCCACTTTTGTATCGGAGGCTCACTGAGCGCCACATGGCAGCGGCTCCTTACACCTTGAAAAACAGATAATTCCCCCCAATTACGGCATTCCTTTTTTTTTTTTTTTACTTTAGCTGTGGCATTTCATTGTTTTCATTTTTCTTCAATAAATTAAAGTAATATAGTCATTGTAAGAGAATAAGAAATGCAGGTAAACAGACATGGAAAAAAAAAGTAACAGAATTCCATTTTCTAGAAAGAACAATCATTCATGTATTGGTTTATTATATTCTTCTAGGAGTATACGCTTATACGTGTATAATAATTCTCTGCCTTTGCTAATGTACTTTCTCTCTTTGAATGCAAGGCTTTCCATGTAATAAATAAAACAGCTTTAGCATTTTAAATAACTACTGCTTTGAGGATCCCATAATTTATTTTTAAATGGCCAGCTTGAGGCCAGAGAAGAAGTTTTATCAATAAAGATGGACTTTTCAGGACATAAAATGGCAAAAGATCTTGGGAGACTGTGTGGGCAAGGACTTTATATTTTAATAAATGAATCAGTTTACTAAAAGCCATTTGCAGCGAGTCTTCTGAATACATGGCAATCTTCTGTAAAAGACATAAAGATGAAACAGACCAGGATTCTGATCTCACAGGGTTTACTAGGTAATGGGGAAAGAGACAAGTTCCTCCAAGAAACTTTTATTTGACAAGCCACATAACAAGTGAGGAGACCTTTATGGGTGCGTGAGATGGGTGTAGAAATGTGTCATGATTATACAGAGACGTTAGCTATGTCCCATTGGGGCACTGGAAGGAGGTTTTCTGGAAAAGATGGCATTTGATTGAGTGCTTGAAAATGATGACACTCAGGTCCAAGTGGACTAGAAAAGTTCCCAGTGACGAAAGAACAGCCTATGCAGAATGCAGGGCAGGAGAGACAGGCCAGAGCCTGGGGGTCCAGGGGCCACACCAGCTCCAGGCTGAGTGGGGAGGAGGGGGCCCAGGGTGGACATGTAGGGCAGACAGTCACCAGATAACAGCTGGCAGTGAATTCATCAGACGTTCCACGAACAACAGTCCCAACTGCTTAAGACAGATTCACTGGGCGGAATGGAAGAGGAGGAGGAACTTAAGCCCTTTGTGAATGACTTCCTCATGTCGGGAAAAGATATGCCTTAAATCACAAAGCCGTACACCACCTGTTTGAGGGAACATCACTGACTCAGTTTTGTAAACTGAAAAGCAACAAACTTGTCCTCCAATCTATAGATAATAAGTGATGGAAGCCCATGGAAATTCACGTTCATTAGCTTTCAGAGACTATTTCAGTCCCATCACTGCCACCATGAAAGTGATTTAAATGCAGGCAGTCACCTGAAATGAGCTTTTCGTTGAAAGGGAGGCCCAAGCTGATGGAGGAGTCCAGAAGGGGATCTAAAGAAAAGGATGAAAAGAGGAAGAAAAGGAAGCAGGAAGACTCAGTCTGGCCGACAGGCTTGCACCACTAATTGATGCTTCTTCTCAACTATACTGGCTGGAAAAGAGGCCTCCTCTAAGCCACAAAATACCAGCAGAACCTCTTTCCCCAGTATGTTGACCACACTTCTGAGGGAGACCCAGAGTCTCCAGGGTGCACGGAAGCCTGGGTACCCAGGAAAGAAGGTAACCCTGCCCACATCCATAACTTACATAAGTGCAAACCGATCCGAGGAAGCTGGACTTGGGGAAAATCTGCAGCCGAACCCCAAGCACCTGAGCAGGGAGCATACAGGCCTGTACTGACCATTCCTGGCCTGACCTCGCTGCCTTCCATGGGATCTTTTTGTTCTAGGAAGGAAAAGGCAACGCTGAAATCCCTGTGTCACCCACAGCCCCAAGAGCTCTGCTGTGAGCCCCCTTCTCTGAAAGAGCTAGGTGGGCAGGGAAGAGTCACTTCAGAGCATGAGAGAGATTTGTAGTAGGAGGGGAGAGAGAGGCTCAGTTCCAGACACTTAGCAGGTGGAGAAATATTTATTCAGTGAACTTGGGACCAAGTATGGAAATGATTTTGCTCAGTTCCCTGAAGCCGGTGGATTTGTGAGACTTGGAAGCTTCCTTGAAAAGTTATGGGAAGAAAAACTTGGGGGAATATCAAACAGGACTCTCTGGTAATCAAGACTCCTGAAATTTAAGTTCTAGTTCCAGCCTGTAGAAGCACCAATTTTTGAAAGCAGGGGCCTCCTTTCACTTCTGTGCCACGGTTCCCCAATGTTCATGAGCTGTGGAGAGACTAGTTTTTTTCAGGATGGGATTTTCCAAAGCAAAGAATATCTAGGGCCACCTGTCAAATAAAGATATTTATTAATTTTAAGCACCCTATTACAATGGAAATGCTCCATGCACGGGCCAGGGATAAAGCCACAGATTAACTATGCAGACTACATATGGCCCCCCAAGTTCCTATTTTTCACTGCAGTAAAATTTTTGTGGACAACATTCATCCTCCAATAAAGGGACATCAAAGGCTGTTTCTGAACTATTGAGATGGCCTAGTCCTACGTCTAAGAATTCTGACATCCTCTTCCTTTGGGTCAGTTGTATGGTTTCTTCGGCGATGGATGGCTTCCACTCTAGATGACTCTTGCCCACTTCAGCACAGGATGGACACAGCTCTTCCAACCGAGAGCAAGTTCAGGCGGGTGGGAAAGCCAACTGCTGGCCGGACTCAAAACTGCAAAAAAGCAAGCAATTAGCTGCTGTGACTGGAACAGGTGGGTTTCTGCAAGGGGAAATTAGAGAGATGCTAACCAGGAGGTCTGAGGTTGTCTCTATCATCTGGAGAAGCAAGCAACAGGTCTAGAGTAACAGAGAAAGACAAATATCATATGATATCACGTATATGTGGAATCTAAAAACATGATATAAATGCTCTTATTTAAAAAACAGAAACAGACTCACAGACATAGAAAACAAGCTTATGGTTACCAAAAGGCTGGGGGCGGGGGGATAAATTAGGAGGTTGGGATTAGCAGATACACACTACTGTATAAAAAATGGATAATCAGGGCTTCCCTGGTGGCGCAGTGGTTGCGAGTCCGCCTGCCGATGCAGGGGACACGGGTTCGTGCCTCGGTCCGGGAAGATCCCACGTGCCGCGGAGCGGCTGGGCCCGTGAGCCATGGCCGCTGCGCCTGCGCGTCCGGAGCCTGTGCTCCGCAACGGGAGAGGCCACGACAGTGAGAGGCCCGCATAACGCAAAAAAAAAAAAAAAAAAAAGGATAACCAACAAGGACCTACTGTAGAGCACATCGGACTATATTCAATATTTTGTAATGACCTATGTGGGAAAAGAATTTGAAAGTTTATATATATATCTATACTTTGAAATATATATATATATATATATATATATATATAACTGATTCACTTTGTTGTACCCCTGAAACTAACACAACATTGTAAATCAACTCTACTTCAATAAAAAATAAATATAAAAAATACACAAAAACTAACCACCTCCAAATTTAAAAACAAATGAAAATTTAAAGAACAGTTACTAAGACACAAAAGGTAGAGTCATCTTAGGCCTTCAGAATTGCACATGTGTGTAAAAAGGTATGAAGTCAGCATGTAAAAGTTACCTTGCAGGCTAACAGAAAGCTGTTTCTGTAAACATGCATATAGCTATGGTCACAGTCTGACGGCTAGAGTATGAGACATAGCAATTCTAAAAATATGACACATACACACCCTTCTTCTGCTTATAAAGAGTGAGAGGAATGGGTCAAAGTGTGAAGAAGCTTTTCTTGAGCAGTCACATTATTGTTTATTACTTTCCTAGGCATTGTTATAATTCCCCAGATGTCCTTAAATGAGCATGCATTATTTTTTATTAAATGCCCTTCTAATATCAGTAAGAAGAGTGTGCCCTTTCCCACAAGGAGGTTACAGTATAATAAAAGAAACTTTAGTTCCACAAAACATTTGCTTGGATCCTTTCCCCAGAAGTCAGGATCATAAAGTGACTTCACTAAATGTCAAAAGTCTCTACCTACAAAGCTCTGGTCACAGAGAGGAGTAGAATGTTAAAATAGGCGTTTATTTTTACCTTTTGACTTGGAAAAAAAGGAGAAGCTGTCATTATCACATCTTCTTATAGAAACGTTTAACACAAAAAGTCAGCATTATGCAATCAATGGAAATAGGGTTGTCTGCTTCAGCAAATAAAAATGCAGGATTCTCAGTTAAATTTGAGTTTCTGATAAACAGCATACAATATTTTTTATACAAGTGTGTCTCATAAGGTATTTTACGCATTTATCTACAATCTCAAGTGGAAAGAATCCAAGCTAAGAAGCCTTATTTTTTAGCTCAGACTCTTGCCCTGGCTCTGAGGATCTTGTTCTTGGTTTTCTGGGTTAAATAAGAGGGCTCACCACTGACTGTTCCAATATTCTATATAAAGCTTGCAGGACAAGGAAAAGTTCCTTATGAACTTAGCCTCCCAGAGAGCTGTGATTGACTAAAATAATTTTTTTTCTAAAGTGAGCCCTGAGGATCCTGAAAACTTTTGCACATAGGCTTTGAGGTTTTTGTATTTGTTTCATTGATTTTCAGTTAAGTTTCACTCATCAACTAATTTTTAAAATCATATGAGCAAATTTAACTTCAGTTAATATTTAGAAGGATGTGAAAAGATCGCTCCTATTATACCAATAAAAAGTCATAGGAAAGTGTTTTAATGAAGCATTGGGGAGTTGTGGATGCAAAGAAATATAAAAGAACGAGACTCCAGAAGCTCTAGGCTGTCCTAGCAATCAAGGGCTGGGGCATCCTTTCCCAGCATGGGAAAAGAATAAGAGAGAAAGAGGAAGGAAATTTGTTTTTTAATGTTGGCCAAATTTTTTTCAAACTTGATCAAAAACAGCAATCCAGAGATACAGAAAGCTCTGCAATCTTTAAACAGGATAAGTATAAATGAAATGACACCAAGGAACAGCATAGTTAAATGGCTTAAAGCCACATATAGAAAATCTTTAGAGAGGCCAAAGACTTCCAAAACTATGTTGAATAAAAGTGGTGAGAGTGGACATCCTTGTCTTGTTCCTGGTCTTAGAGGAAACGCTTTCAGCTTTGCACCGTTGAGTATGATGTTAACTGTAGGTTTGTCATATATGGCCTTTACTATGTTGAGATATGTTCCCTCTCTGCCCTCTTTCTGGAGAGTTTATATCATAAATGAGTTTTGAATTTTGTGAAAAGCTTTTTCTGCATCTACTGAGATGATCATATGGTTTTTATTCTTCAACTTGTTGATGCAGTGTATCACATTGATTGATTTGCGGATATTGAAAAATCCTTGCATCCCTGGGATAAAGCCCACTAGTTCATGGTGTATGATCCTTTTAATGTATTGTTGGACTTGGATTGCTAGTATCTGGTTGAGAATGTTTGTGTCTATGTTCATCAGTGATATTGGCCTGTAATTTTCCTTTTTTTGTGGTGTCTTTGGTTTTGCTATCAGAGTGATGGTGGCCTCATAGAACGAGTGGGAGAGTTTTCCTCCCTCTGCAATTTTTTGGAACAGTTTCAGAAGGATAGATGTTAGCTCTTCTCTTAACCATCAAAAAGAATGAAATAATGCTATTTGCAGCAACATGGATGGACGTAGGGATTGTCATACTGAGTGAAGTATGTCAGGCAGAGAAAGAGAAATATTGTATGATATTGCTTATATGCGGAATCTAAAAAAAAATGATACAAATGAACTTATTTACAAAACAGAAACAGACTCACAGACCTAGAGAATGAACTTGTGGTTACTAGGGGGAAGGGTGGGGCTGAGAGATAGTTAGGGAGTTTGGGATTGACATGTACACACTGCTATATTTAAAATGGATAACCAACAAGGACCTACTGTATAGCACAGGGAACACTGCTCAGTATTTTGTAATAACCTAATTGGGAAAAGAATTTGAAAAAGAATAGATACATGTATACGTATAACTGAATCATTTGTTGTACACCTGAAACTAACACAACATTGTTAATCAACTATGCTCCAATATAAAATAAAAAGTTATAAAAAGGAAGAAGCTAAAGAAAAATGCCATATTAGATACATGGAAACAATGTTCAAAAAGTACTAGACTTTGTATTCAAAGCAATGGAAGATCAAAAGCAATGAAACAACATCTTTAAAGTTCCAGGGAAAATAAAAATCTATCAGCCTAGAATTCAATATCCAGTGGTAAGAAATTTCTAAAATGAAGAAGAAATGTTCAGATAAATGAAAGCTGAGAGATTTTATTGCCTGCAGACCTGTACTACAAGACAAGCTAAAGGAAGATTTTCAAGTTAGAAAGAAACTAAAAAAAGATACCAGATGGAAACTTCTAACTTTAGAAAGAAATGAAGAGCACTAGAATGAATAAGCATGTGAGCAAATAGAAATATTATTTTGCTTTTTTTCTCATTGAAAAAAATTTGTGACTGTTCAAAGCAATATATATACATGTTTTTATATATTAATTAATTGGGGTTTATAACATATGGAGAAGGAAAATGTCTAACAATGGTAGCACGAAGAACAGGATAGGATGTAAATGGAATTATATTGTTGTAAAGTTCTTATCTTACACATAAAGTACTGTAACATTAATCAAGGTGGACTGGCAAGTTAAGGATACCCATTGTAACCCTTATATCAACCATGACAAAAGTAACACAAAAATATGTAGCTAATAGCCAATAAAAGAGATATGATGAAATAATGAAAAGCACCTAAGGAACCCACAAGAAGACAACAAAGGAGGAACAAAGGAGTCACAAACATAAGGGACAAATAGAAAACAAATAGATGGTAGACATAAACCCGATTGTGTGAATAACTGCAATAAATGAAAATGCACTAAACTCTTTACATAAAAGGCAGAGATTTTCATTTAAAAGGCCATAAAGAAGGGACACAGATGCTCATGCTTTGGGATGCTCACCTTTATGCTGGTCCCAAGAGATGAATGTTAAATATGAAGGTCTGTAGAAAGATTGAAAGAACAGGAAAAGACACACTATACAAATGGTAAGAGCTTAAAAATTGATGTGACTATGTTAATATCAAACAAAAAAGAATTTCAGACAGGAGCATAGCCAGATAGGAAGAGGATCATTTCTTAATTTAGCAATCCTAAGTGTGTATGAAAATATATAACAATTTTAACATATAGCAAGCAAAAATGGACAGAACTAAAGGTATTAAAAGCAAATCCACAGTCATAAAGATTTTTTAAGGTATATTTTTCCTTTAATGTTAAGTTCATAATGACAGAAAATATAAGTTCATAATAACTGAATAGAAACAAGCATATATAGAAGTGTGTGTATGTGTATCTTTTTCTTTTTTTAAATGTAATTATATTTATTTTTTAATTTTATTTCTTAAAAAAAATTTTTTTTATACAGCAGGTTCTTATTGGTCATCCATTTTATACACATCAGTGTATACATGTCAATCCCAATCTCCCAATTCATCACATCACCATAAAGATCTTAATACCGCTCTCTCAGCAAATGATAGAAAATGTAAACAAAAAATCACTAAGAATATAAAAGATATGAATAATATTATCAACCAACTTGACATAAGTGACATTTGTAGAACACTACACCTAATAACCTCAGAATACACAATGTTTTCCATAGCTCTAGGAATATTGATCAAGATAGATCACATACTGGGTCATGAAACAAGTCCCAGTACATTTCAAAAGACTGAAATCCTAAGTATTATGTTTTCTCTGCTATTTAAATTATATTAAAATTCAATTGCAGTAATAATAAAATATCTAGAAAATTTCCAAATATTTGGTAAATTTGTGGCAGACTTTAAACAAGAAATAGATCAAAGGAAAAATAATCTCCAAAAAAATTAGAAAATATTTTGAAATAATGGTGAAACAACAACATATCAACATATATAGGATGTAGGTATAGTGTTCCTTAAAGTAAAATTAGTAGCTTTAAATGGTTATATTTTAATAGAATAAAATAAAATAAATTATCTAAGCTTCCAACATAAAAACTGTAGGAAAAAAAAATGGAACATGAAATACCCAGTGAAACAGAAAATAAACTACAGAACATATCAATGGAGCCCAACATTTTTTTTAAAAAAAAGATTAATGAAATTTCAAGAAAAATAGAAAGAAGACACAAGCTGTAAGGATGAAATTGGAAAGACAACTACAGATTGAATTATTCAGTCATTAATAGGATAACAAAGGCATAGTATGAGCAACATTATGCCAAAATCTGACAACTTAAATAAAATGACCAAGTTTCTTGGAAATCTCTTACCAAAGTGGGACAAACTAGAAAATCTGAATTGTGATATATTTATTTTAAAAATTGAATTTATACTTGAAATTCTACTCACAAGTGTTGGGTTTGCAACCTCAGGAGCTTCCCAGGTGAGATCTGAAACTGGTCCCCCTACTCAGGGGGCAGGGAGAGAATGAAGAAAAAGGCAGAGTCTCCAGATGGGCAGGTAGGAGGTTGAACAAGCAGGGAACTTACTTGAGGCTTGTCTTGGGCACCTCAAGATGAGTAGATCTTGGCACCTGCCCATCAGAATCTTAAAATTTGAGATTTTAAACCAAGGAGGCCTTACCTGGGTTCAGTCACATGTACCATCTGAGTGGTCTCAACAACACTCTCTCTACTCCTCAGGCAGCTTTTATCCTGGGGAAGGCAAGTAGGTCGCACCTTCCAAGGACGGGGAGAGGTGAGGAGCCTCCAGTTGCCTGGGTCCAGATCAAGGGTCAACCAGCAGTCACGTCCTCTTGATGACCACCTCCAAAAACAAGGAAGTCCCCAAGTACAGATGGCTTCACTGGTGAGTTCTAGCAAACATTTAATGAATAAATAATATGAATCTTAAACTCTTTCAGAAAAGAGAGGATAAGAAAATGCTTCCCAATTTCTTCTGTGAAGCCAGCATTAACTAACAGCAAAATGTGATAGAGCTCTTACAAGAAGAAAACATATAGACCAATATTTCTGTTGAACATGAACATAAAAGTCATCATTAAATATTAGAAAATTGAATCCAGCATTGTGACCTAGTTGGGTTTCTCCCAGAAATGCAATATTTGTCCAACATTCAAAAAACAAGCAGTATAATTCACACATTAAGAGAAGATCATACAATCAGATTAAAAGATGAAGAAAATAGACAAAATTCAACACTTGTTCACCATAAAAACAATCAGCAAAGAAAAAAATAGGAAGAAATTTCTTCAATCTAATAAAGGTAATACACAAATAAACCTACAGCCAACATTATATTTAATCATGTAATTTGAAGGCTTTCCACGTGGGATAGGAGACAAGGCTCTGAATCTGTTTTTCCACATTTTGTTGGTGGTCCCCAAAGGATACAGTGGAGCATTAAAAAAATAAAACATAATAAAGATTGAAAAATAATTAAAACTGTCTTTGTTTGAAGCCCATATAATTTTTTGCTTAGAAAATTCTGAGGAATGTACAAAATAATTATTAGAATTAATAAGTGAATTTACCCAGGTCAGTATGTAAAATCCAACTGCATTACTATATATGAGCAATAAATAATTGGAAAATAAAATTGTAAAGTATCATTTACAATAGCATCTAAAAACAGAAAATATTCCTTCTAGTAAATTTAAGAAAGTATGCGTAGGATTTTTACATTAAAAATTCCACAGAGAAAATAGAGCTAAACATATACAGAGATATACTATGTTCATACATGAGAAGACTCAATGTTACTAAGTTGTCAGTTTTCCCCAAATGAATCCATAGACTCAACGCCATCCCAGCAAGCATTTCTGTAGAAATTGACATACTGGTTCAGCTACTCACATGGAAACCCAAAAGACTTATTAAAGCTAGTAACATTTTTTAAAGGTTGGAAGGACTTACATTAATCGATTTCAAGGCTTACTATAAAGTTATTTAAATAGGGCAGGATAGCTGTTGCCATAAGGATGTTTGTATAAATCCATGAAACACAACAGATCCAAAAATTACACATGGTGGTTGATAGAATTTTGAGAATTCTGAAAGAAAAGTTGTCTTAACAGTGGTGCTGGAAAGACTAGATATCTATGTGAAAAGTAAAGAAATAAATCTTGACCACTAAACTTGGGTAAACCACAAAATTACCTTGACCTGAACATAAAAGCTAAAGCTATAAAGTATCCAGAAGAAAACAGGGAAGAAACTGTGCTAGGCCTTGGAGCAGGCAAAGATATCTTACAAAGCACATACACACACACACACAAAGAGCACTAATGAATAAAACACAACTTTGATAGGCTATTTATGAAAATTAAAAATTACTGCTCTTCAGGAGACAGTTCAAAAAATGAGACTATGGACTTTTAAAACTTTATTTTCATTTCATTGTTAAAAATTGAAAATGCAACCTTTTAAAAAGTTTTTTAAACAATGAAAATGGGAGAAAACATTCATAACACTTATAGGAATTCTATTGAAAATGTATAAACTCCAGAAATTCAATAAGAGATAGACAACCAGTTTTAAAAAGGGCAATTTCAGACAGAGTCTTCAAAACTAAGATACACCAAAGCCCAACAAAGCACATGAAAAAGTATCCAACTTAGTTAATAGTTAACATTGCAAATGCAAATGAAAACCACGCTGAGCTTCCACCTCACCCACTAGAGTGGCTAAAATTTTTAAAATTTGATCAAGCTTGTTGATAAGTACGTGGGACAGTGGGAACACTCGTACTGCTAGTAGAAATGTGCAATATTTACAACTATTTGGGAAAGTAATTTGGTAATTTCTTTTTCTTTTTCTTTCTTATTCTTTCGTTTTTTGGCCATGCTGTGTGGCACGCGGGATCTTAGCTCCCAGACCAGGGATCGAAGCTGCGCCGCCTGCAATGGAAGTGCGGACTTACCCACTGGCCTGCAAGCGAAGTCCCCTGGTAATTACTTATAAAGTTATGTACACACTTATCACAGACACAGCAATTCTACTTGGAAAAAAGGGAAACGTGTATCCACAAAAAGACTTGTATAAAAATGCTCATGTCAGCTTTTATTCTAAAAGCCAGCAACAGCTTAAATGGCCGTTTGCAGGCAAGCAAAGCAACAAGCTACGGCAGAGCCATACAAAGGAACATGAGTCAGCAACGAGAACCATCATCCTCCTGGTGCCCATGACATATATAGGAATCGCAGGCACATTGAAAGAAGCCAAGCACAGAAAGCTCTAAGGTGCTGCATGATTCCAGGGAAAGGGAGTCCTTAACCAGCAAAATGAAAGAAGTTTTTGGGGACTGGGGAGTGAGGGGTGGAGTTGGTAGTCAGATAAGGGATTGACTGAAGGTGTTAATAGGGCACTTTCTGAGGTGTAACCATGTGCACCTTGATTGGTGTGTGGTGACTCAGGTAGACACATTGGTCAAAGTGTAGCACAGTATACAAAGTCTATGCAAGTTACTGTTTGTAAGTTGTTCCTCAATAAAGTGGGTGAGAAATGTAATCACCCTGACCTAGACCCCCAGGTGACCGCCTCACAGAAGACGGTGACGTGATTCAACTTCCACAACTCAGTTACGCTCACGAGTACGCTGACACCACACTTGGTACAATTTTAATACTCACAGACTCAATAAGAAATAGCCGCGAATGAACTTATTATCAAAACAGAAATAGACTCACAGACATATAGGAAAAAAAAACCTTATGGTTACCAGAGGGGAAAGCGGCGGGGGGAGGAAGGGATAAATTAGGAGATTGGGATTAACGTACACATTCTACTATATATAAAATAGATAAGCACATGGGCTTCCCTGGTGGCGCAGTGGTTGAGAATCCGCCTGCCGATGCAGGGGTCATGGGTTCGTGCCCCGATCCGGGAGGATCCCACGTGCCGCGGAGCAGCTGGGCCCGTGAGCCATGGCCGCTGAGCCTGCGCGTCCGCAGCCTGTGCTCCGCAACGGGAGAGGCCACGACAGTGAGAGGCCCGCGTAAGACAAAAAAAAAAAAAAAAAAAAAAAATAGATAAGCACAAAGGACCTGCTGAATAGCACGGGAAACTATACTCAATATTCTGTATACACACACACACACACACACACACATATATATATATATATATATGAAACGGAATCACTTTGCTGTACACCTGAAGCTAACACAGCATTGTAAATTAACTATACTTGTTTTAAAAATGGTTATTGAAAAAAAAGAATCAGCAGTGAGACTTCATAAATAAATGCTGTAGTTGTGATAAGTAGAGGCCAATGACCTTAGAGGGAGCCACGCTCATTGAAGTAATTTGAATACAGGAAAATGCTGCAGGATCCAGACCCTACCAGGCACCAACCCAGTCACCATGCTGAGCTCAGAACCTATGTAAATGAGGACACAGCCGCCGACACTGCCCACAGATCTTCAGGGGTCGTCCTCCTCTGTCTCCTCAAACTAATGTGGTTCATTGCAGTTCTATTGGTTTCGTAGTTTATTTTTTATCTGATCTGTAAATTTACTTTTATAGGTGCTTAAAAGCTAAGGGCCTAAGAGTTTGTAGTGTTTTATATTCGCATACGTTTAAGTAAGATTACTATAAAAAAGAATTGAAGTAAACACTGGGGGTCTGTGAGAATATTTCTCCTTTTAAAGGGGTCAATACATTATTCAAGGCTGGGAGCTGCTGAGTATTTCTAAATGGTGTTATAACTGGAAGAGACCCAGAAATCTTGATTGAATGCTGGGGCTGCCAGAAAAAAAATGTAGCAGCACTGGCAATGGTGACTCTTTGTACAATTCAGAAACAGCTCTGCCTCTGAGCACAGAGGCGGATTTGCTGGGATGGCATGAAAGGAATTCTTGTGTAGAAAAAGCAGTGGCTTCATTTCTAAGTGAGAGGGCACTTTTGCGAATGCTGACAAAAGGACTAAAACCATTGACAGTCTAACCATTATGGTGGGATTTTGGTGTCTGCAGATATATTGGGCACCGCTATTTGAATTATGATATCGTTGAATTCCATCAATGAACCATTATATTTGCCAGGGCTTTTGAGTTTGCAAGGGATAGAAAACTCCAATTCAAATAGACTTGGGCAGAAAGATATGCCTTGGCTTTGACCACTGAAGACTCCAGTCTCCTTTGAGGCTGTGAGGATCTCACATAATATTTTCAGGACCAAATGTGTCATCTTGTTTTGCTTCGACTTTCTTCGGGGCTGTCTCCATTTCAGGTAGAGTCTACAACCAGTGATGCCGCTGGTAGGTTCAGCCTTAATTTTTACAAGACTCAAGTCAATGAGGAAGAGAAAAAAAAACTTCAATTCTCAGATGATTCAAGCAAAAGTGATAGACCTGCCTCTCACAGCCTCAGCAGGACCACGCGACCATCCCTGATGCAACCGTGGCCGAGGGACGGTGACCCCGGCCAGACCTGGCCCCTTGCCCCATCTGACAGCTCCGCCTGAGAAGCAGGTGGTTGAGGATGGAGGTGGGCTTGGTTCTCTAGAGGAAAACGGTCAATGTTTGTTATCAGAAGAAAGAGAACGGATATTGGATGGCAAACATCCAGTAAAATCAGTGTCAGCATAAATAACTAAACCTCTAATGAATGAAATAACAATATATCGGGGGCACAAGGGAGAAATATGATTTGAACGCACCGTAGAAGGTGCGTTTGGAATTGTTTGAAAAAATTGATTCCAGAAATACTAATTAGTGAATTGGTTTCCATCTGGAAGCAAAACATCAGTGGTACCCGGAGAAGACCGACCCTTGGCCACAGAAACATGAAGCTGTGCTCATCACATCTCTGGACGAAATAAACTTCGGCTGGTGAGTTAATTTATGGGAAGATAGAATGAGGATCCCTAGAATGATGGACCAGATGGAATAACTTGATGTAAAGAATAAAATGAAGACTGATGATTGTGTACAGAGGACCAACTCCGCAAGTGTATGATGGAGAACCCTTGCCAGCGGAGACCCGAGTAACTCTTCACTGACCAGTGGTGGTGACCAGGTTTTGAATCCCTCAACCCTCAATCAATTCCTCAAAGGATTTCCTTCTTGAATCTTGCAAGAAAGTGAGGGATCACTGGATGAAGAGGGCACGGACAGAGCAGCAGACGGGACTTCTTCTTGGTTCAAGACTGCAGAGAAGCTTCACGCTTCCTCCTGCCTGGTGCTGGGAGAAAGGAGTTTCCCTCGAGAGCTAGAGATAAAACCTAACTTGCACATTCTTGAGGGAGGAGAAGAAGGGTAAGAGTGAAGAGAGCCTGGCGGAGGGCAGAGGAAGTCGAGAGACCCCCGAGTGCACCTGCAGGACTGCAGTGCGTGACCAAGCACAGTGTGGAGGTCGGGGAGTAAGCTGGAGATGCAGGCACGGGGAGATCCTCAAAGATCACGCCGTCTGCATCCTTCCCTAATTCATCTGATAAACGTTTGTCACGGCCCAGCTATATACTGCACAGGCCACAGGGGCCAGGGATACAGGGGTGACTTACGGTAAGGGGGCTGGGGCACGGAAGGTGAGAGGGCTCACCGAGCAAGTGTATGCAACGCTGTCTCACAGATGCTCAGTGGAGTGCATTTGAAAATAAAAGGCTGTTGGCTGTGCGGGCAGTTTGATGGTGCCAGCCTCGTCCTGGTTTGCAGGTCCAAATCACCACTCCCACCCAGGGAGGACCACAGACGTGGACTCCGCGGAAGGCTCTGTGTGCAGCAGGAACGGGAGGAATGGTTAACATGAGATATGGGATGAATGATATTGACTGACCTCCTGCCATCACACGCTTCCCACCCTCTCCCTTGGTCCTTGATTCCTCCCGGTTTATGCACAAACCACTGACCATTTCCCTCAGGCTGTGTATCAGATGTATGACTCAGACCCCGTCCCCCTAAGTTCTGCATGTCTGGATGGTCCTACATTTGGGGTCCATGCAGAAGTGTGTCTGGGGCGAGGAGGCACTTCTTATGATCGTCCTGAGGCACGTGGTCACGGCGGAAGCCCAGGGCCCGAGCCCAAGCAGTGTCCCGGGCCAGGTTCCCGTTCCTCTGCTGCTGGCGTTGCTCCGGGAGCTGGTGACATCTGGAGAGCCTTGAGACCCACCAGAGAACTTCAAAGTGCCCTCAGCATACCATGGAAGGGTCAAGAGGCCAGTCAGTTTGGGGCCTGGGGGAGAAGCCATCCCAGGAAGATACGTAGCCTGACTCTCCAGCAGAGACATGTGTGCCTCCCCCGTGCGAGGTCTCTGGTTGTATCACTGTCCAGTCCGGTCCACGACTCCTGGGCAGACCAGGAGCCAGAGATGCAGCCCTGAGAAAACACATCCCATCTCAGAAGTGCTCCAGAGTGGACCCCAGGCTCCCTTGATGGACCAAGGAAAACCCCGCCCGGGGTCAGCATGGCACCCAGCACCTGCCGGGCTGCCTCCTTTGGAGCCGTCCGAAAGGAGGAGGAAAGCAACCTAAATGGCGTCCCCCGAGGCTTTTCTGCCTGGCTCGATGCACACAGAACCTCTCGGCTCCGAGGGCACGGCATGTGCCAGCACAAGCCCACAGCCCTCTGCTATCCTCCTCAGGCCAACCCGTGCTGAGGGGCCCGGGTTCCATCAGGACTGTTTTGGAAACTTCTGTATTGGTCCACGTGCATGTGGTCTGGGGGCCTGGGATGTTCAAGCAGTGCAGGCCGTCACAGTCTATTCGAAACGGATCCCTGGCCGCCTCCTTTCAGGAAACATGCTTTTGCCGCAGATTTTAGAAGAATTATCTGTGAGTCTCCCTTTCGATTATCTGAACAGACGCTGCTGACTTTAGGTAGGACAACAGGACAGATGAGGTCCCGAGGTGCGGTGTGATCGGGCAGCCTGTGCAGAGGGCCAGCGCGGGAGCAGGGACTCTCCACCCCAGCCGCGGAGCAGAGGCTGATCGGGACGGAGCTGTTGCCTCTGCTGCCCAGTGGCCCGATCCAGAGCCAGCTTAAGTAGCCAGCTTGCTCTGTGCACGACACAAAAAGCCACCTGCGCGCCCCAGGTGGCTTCCCTCACTCAATATACGTTGAGTCAGTGGTCCGCCTTCTGCCTGACCACGAAAATCCCGCTGACCCTGATTTCAGGTGCGAGTGGCTTTTATTCCCTCTAACCCGGAAAGATGAAGACTTTACAGCTTTTCCTTTTCTCTGGCCCAAGTCCAGAATTCACGGTAAGTACGGCTTTGCAAAGGTGTGAACTAAATAAAAGCAACCCTTAGGCACTGGCCCCAGGCAATCGGGGAACAGCAGGATTTCGTGAGAGGCTCGAGGCTTTGCATTTTCTGCCCCGTCTTTACCTGGAACAGGAGTTTCCAGAAGGCTCTCCTTCCCACAGAAGCCACTCTGCATCCCCTCCCTGTAAGGCTGGCAGCACCCTCCCCGTCCATGGCCGGCCCTGGAGAAGCTCTTCCCGCAGCCACAAGCAGCTCTTGACTCGTGGAGAAAATGCACAGGGCGCTTGGCCCCTAGCATCTGCTTTCCAGTCTCCACCAGGCCCTCTGTTTCGCAGCTTTTTTTTTTTTTTTCATCCTCCTAACCTCATCCCATAATTTATCCCACAGTCTCCTTTCTGCTCTCAAGCCACAAACACAACCTCTGCCCCTTCCATTCCCACAGACAACACTGTCCCATCCCCCGGGGGCAGGGGGCAGACCCAAGTTTCCTGACATCTCCTCCCACTTTATCTTCTGATGCACCCCCCTTCCCAGGGCACCTGGTCTGACTTTTTCCTCCAAGGAGTTACCTTCCCTCAGTATTGCAGTTATCACTCTGTGCCCGAGTCCTCGGTGGACAGAGTCCCAGGGTGGGTTAGTCTGGTCTAAACATGTGACCACAAGGACGTCCCCGGAACTGACAGCTCTGGTCGTTTCCCACCCCTCTGCCTCTCTGCGCTCTCAGGAGAGTAGGGCCCAGAATGTGTAGTCACGTGGGCTCAGCTGGATTGGGAAGCTGGGGAGAACCTCGTGTCACGTACAGTAAGTCAGGGACAGAGCGCCACCCGAGCAAGGGAGCTGTGGTACTGGACCAGAAGCCCTGGAGTTAGAGTCTGAGGTTCCAGGGTCACCTGGCTCCTGCCCTGTGAGCTGGGACCCCAGCCAACTCACAACTTCCTTGAGGTGTGGTTCCCCACTGGCAAAATGGCAAACAATAGTGGTGTCCCCAAGACCAGGTGTACTGTGTGAAATAAGTGAGATGCTATGAATGGGCCCAGGACTGTGTGAGGCTAAGCACTGTTCTCCTAGTTTTCCCTCCCTCCCCCATCCCATCCTCCTTTCCTTCCCTTTTCCTTCTCTCCCTCCCTCCTCATTTGCCTCCTGGGCCGTAAGCACAGGGAGATGAATCAAGCACAGCTCCAGCCCCTTGTTTAATAAGCCACTGTTTCAGAGGTGGGTGCAGACTCCGTGGAGCTAAGACACAGTCCGACGCGCTACGAGACCTGAAACGGAGACAGAAACAAGCCTTGGTGAAGAGGAAGGTCAATGAGTTAGGCCTCAGGGCACCGAAAAGGTGAGGAGGAGGGGACTCTGAACTTGGCCTGGAACCCACCTGCCCTGCCTGCTGCTACGGACGGGCCTGGGGCTGAGCACAGACTCAGGGCTTCTGCTGGTTGCTTTAAGACTAATAAAACAGGGCTGGGGGCAGAAACATGCCATAGTCCCAGAGCACTTTGGGGTTCCTACCCACTCGGGGATTTTTTTTCTTCTTCCTCTTAAAGATGAGAAAATGGGGACCTTGAGACAGCAGTTGACTTGTCCGAGGTCACAAAACTGGCCCCTAGTGGAGCCCAGTGAGACCCATGTCACCTTACTCCATGAGCAGAGATCTTCCTGCTGCCACCTCTTACTCTGCAGAGAGGGAGAGAGGGGTTGGGGGGGTGGGGAGTGGATCAGATTCCCTCGATACCTGCAAAGCCCCTGCTACTTCCTGGACTCTCTCAACTAACCAAGGCGGCTTGGACACCGTTCGCCACTAAGCACAGAAATCCTTCTAAAATTACTTCTCCCCTCATTCCGTCAGGCCCTTCCCGGGGGGGCCCTACGGTCTCAGCCTCAGGGCTCTCCACTGCGCCCGCGCGCACCGGCACAGAGGTTTTCTGATCCAAGGGCCCCGTGATCGAGGTGCGACGGGAAGAGACTTCATGATCCCCTCCACGGGACCCCCAAGCAACTTGTAAGCCAGAAGTAGAATCTTGCGCACATACTGTTAGTGTTTTATTCTGACTCGTCACATGCACTTGGGGCTATGCCAGTGTAATCTTCTGAGAGCCCTTCTCGTCAAAACAAAAACAAACATGATTATGTGACGACTGGGGGGCCAGGTTGCTCTGTCCCACAGGCAAGTGCGACCCGTCTCTTGCCTCGAGGTGACAGGAAGAAAAGGGAGGCAGGGGCTGCAAAGGCAGAAGGGCTTAAACCTTTCTGGACGTGGAAACCCTCCACCCAACCCTTTTTTTCATTTTTTTGTTTCTGTTTTCGTAGATAAGGAGAAGCTTCCTCTCACCCAGTCTTTCTGTGGCTGGGAGAGGGCCTTTCTGCAGTTCATTTAAATCTGGTCTGTCCACTATCAAGAGGTGGGAGAGAAGAGGAACCGGTCTCAAAGCACCCACCCCAGCCCAGGGCCTGACCTTGTAGCGGAAAGGTTGTGTGTGTATACATGTGAGCTGAGCATTTTCAGTTAGTCTAAGATGACAGGGTAGGAACCATGGCCTTGGGAATGGCCACCTCTATAATAAAAATCCCATTTTAGGGGTTAATGTGAAGTTTCCTTTTCTCCTTTATCCAAGAAAACTAGCACGTCCATTGATCAAGATCAAAGAGTAAAAACAAGTCTGAACCACACAGGCCTCTGCTTTGACAGTTTCACATCCCAGCGAAGTTAACCCGAAATGTTTCTATTCGGTGACAGGACATGTGGGCAGGAAACGGGGGACATAAGCATCGACCGGGGAGAGACGGGCAGGGAGCCCGAAAGCACGCGGAACGGGCTTTTATGAGTTTCTGACTCTTACGCGCCTCTACCTCCGGGTTTCTGAATGTAAAGAGGGAAAAAAAAAACCCCTCCCACGGGCTGCTAAGCTAACACGGCCTTCGAATTCCAAATTGAACACACTTTGGTTCTGGCTTTTCAACAGTCGCAAGACCAAGCCGTCCACGGGGAGGAAAGCCAGAGGGGGCCAATTGGGAAGGAAGAAATTAAAGGGAGGAATAAAGGAAAGGAAAAAGCCCAGATGAAAGGTCCAGCGGAGAGTGAGTGACAAGGCCGGAGGATGGCAGCCGGAGGCGGAGGTGGGGAGGCGGCTGCGCTGCAAGCTGACAGGTGGGTCTCGGGCCTGGAAGGGGGCGGGTGAGCGCGAGGCCCTCCAACCCCTGGGCAGCGCCGGCCGCCGCGGCGACGCCTCCCGAACCCGGGCCGCAGAGGAGGGGCGGAGAGCGCGCGGGGCGGGCGGCGGGCTCCCACTCCGGCCTCGGCGCCGCTCGCCCGCCGCGCTCCGGGCGTCTCTTTGCCTCCGGCTGCCTGGTCCGGGGAGCCCCCCGCGCCGGCCGGAGGAGAGGAGCGAGGCCGAGCCGGGGCGGCCCCGGGCACGGTTCGTCGCGGAGACGCGGGGACCAGCCCTGAGGATGAGCGGCGGAGGACGGCCCCGGCACTGACGCGAGTTGGGGCCCCGGCTCCCGGCCGCCGGCGGTGCGATGAGCCTGCCAGCGGAGACGCCCTAGCCGGGAGCACGCGCCGGCGAAGCGTGCAGCTGGGGCTGCGCTTTCCGCGGTGCGCCCCGCGCCGGGCCCCCGCCGGCCGGAGGATGGACGCCGGCGCCCCGGGGCCGCGCCCGCCGCGAGCCCCGCGTCCGGCCGGCGCCCTGCGCTCCTGTACGTAGGCTGGGCGCCCGCCCCCGGGCGGGGGGTGAGGGTCCGTGGTGGGTGTCCGCGCCCGGGGCGCCCTTCCGCCTCCCTGCTGCTCGGGAGGAGCCCCCTAGCCCAAGCCCGAGTTTGTACACATGGGTGATGGCCCGCGCTGAAGTCCGCCGGGCCGGGGGTGGGGCTCGGCAGAGGGCACGGGCGACCCGAGCCTGCTTGAGGGGGTGGGGATGAGGGGAGGAAGCCACCCGGAGGCGCGCTGAACCGGGGGGCGAGGGGGCTTGGAGGGCTTGGTGGAGAGAGGCTGGGTGGCCAGCGCCCTGCGGCGTCTAGGGTTCCCTCGGCCCCTTTGGGCGGCACAAAGTTCGGGAACCAGAGAGGCTTTCGGAGACAGGCAGAGTGACGGGGGCTCGCCCCGCCCGGCGCCCGCCACCCCCGGCCTCCTCCACCGCGCACCCTAGTGCTGCCGGGCCCCGCTGCTCTGCCGCCACGACCCCTCCTGGGTCAAAGAAATTAGGCGACTGCGCGCTGCGGCCCACGCAGGGGTCTCTGGTCTGCGCCCCGAGTCGCTGGGCGGCTGCCGGGTGGCTGGTGGAGGAGCCACAGCCTCCTAAAGACCCGACCCGCAACCGGGAACGGGGGTTGGGCTGGGGGACAGTCACGGACCTTCTTCTGGGCAACCAGGCCTCGGGCGGAGGGCGGGGAAGGGGCGTCTGCGCCCCGCACTGGTGGCGTTTGCAAAGTTGTTAGGATGAGTCACCGGGTCCCGGGAGCTTTCTTACCCCCCTCGCGCCCTTCTCCCCCAAACACCCTCGGGCAAGCGAGGAAGGGTTTCCCTCTCATTTTCCTGCGCGGCCGTCAGCGCCCGCTCCACTGCGGAATTCTCCACTGAGGAGCGTTTCGGGAAGTGTGGCCGGAACCCGGAGTTCCGTGGCTCCCTCCGAGCCTGGCAGGGGGCGCGGGCCCTGCTAACTGCATCCCCGCTGCTCCGCCACCCGCTGATCACGAAGACACGGGGAACACTGCGGGCCGGTGTTTTTCTGGGACTCGCTTCCGTGTCCATGTCCGCAGTCTGGGATGTGTAGGACCCCGGGGCGTGCCCCTGCCCTCGGGGTCCGGCGCGCCCGTTTCGGGAGCCGCCGGGCCGGGCGCGCGCGGGCCTCGGGGCTCAGCTGTGCTGCTTTCTCTCCGCAGGGACGGCGGCTCCAGACTGGCGGCGGCGCGCCCCCGGGCTGTGAATGCGACTCGCCCGTCGACCTCGCTCCCCGCCCGCCCGGCCGCCGGGACGCGGTAGGGGTGGCCCAGCTCCACGGCGATGGCAGTTGGCGCGCTGTCCAGTTCCCTGCTGCTCACCTGCTGCCTGATGGTGGCTCTGTGCAGCCCGAGCATCCCGCTCGAGAAGCTGGCCCAGGCGCCCGAGCGGCCGGGCCAGGAGAAGCGCGAGCACGCGTCTCGGGACGGCCCGGGCCGGGTGAGCGAGCTCGGGCGCCCGGCGAGGGACGAGGGCGGCGGCGGCGCCGGCCGGGACTGGAAGGGCAAGGGCGGCCGCGGGCTGGCCGGCCGGGAGGCGTGGAGCAGGCAGAAACAGGCCTGGGCCGCCCAGGGCGGGGGCGCCGGGGCCGGGGACCTGCAGGGGCGCCCCCGCGGGGACACCCCGCACGAAGAGCCCCCGGCCGCCGCCGCCCAGGACGCGGCGGGCCTAGACCCAGAGCCCACGCCCGAGCTGCCGGAGGAGTACGCGTACCCGGACTACCGGGGGAAGGGCTGCGTGGACGAGAGCGGCTTCGTGTACGCGATCGGGGAGAAGTTCGCGCCGGGCCCCTCGGCCTGCCCCTGCCTGTGCACCGAGGAGGGGCCGCTGTGCGCGCAGCCCGAGTGCCCGCGGCTGCACCCACGCTGCATCCACGTCGACACGAGCCAGTGCTGCCCGCAGTGCAAGGAGAGGAAGAACTACTGCGAGTTCCGGGGCAAGACCTACCAGACCCTGGAGGAATTCGTGGTAAGAGGCGAGCGCCCGGGCGACTTCGCCCGTCCCGGGAGAGGGTGAACAGGCTCTGAGTCCCCACTTTGGGGAAGAGGCGCTCTGTGCGCCTCAGAGGTGGGCGGCGCTGTGCCCGCGTCCCCTCAGCGCGACCCCTCTTTCTCAGTGCAGAGGTAATGTTTGAAAGCCGTGTGCCCAGTCCACGTGCATTCGCTCGGTCTTCACGATAAAAGGGTTTCCTTACAGAGAAGCCCGTGGCCCTAAGGCGAACAGCCGGAGCAAATTCACTGGCTGTACTTTTAACCTTAATTGGCTGCTCCTGAGTTAAAAGTGTTGCTGCCGAAACGCTCGCCCTGTTTTCAAACACAGGGTAATTTACCCTGCTGTTTGGGATGTGTTCTTGAGCTAACAGCTCATTAAGGGAGACTCTTCATATAATAAATAAGCCGTTTCCCTAGATTATGTGCTGGGTATCAGGCAGATGTTCTAGAAATTAAAAGAAAAAAAATGCTTGCTCAATGGATGCCAAAACATAGTCGACAGCAAAAACAAGAAGTCCAGGTTACGGTTTAAAATGGTTTTATTTTAGGTGAGTACTGGTAATAATATTAGTAGCGCTATTTCCTGAATGCCTACCGTATGTTAGGCTCCAGGCTGCATTTTTCACCTGTATTAACTTAGTTAAACCTCAAACCACGCGATTAAGTAGATAATTATCTACTATTTCCAGCTGATAAAGAAGAGGAAACTGAGACACAGAATGTTTTAAAAAGGTGTCGAAGGCAACACAGCTGTTAAGAAGCAGATTCATTGGTCAAGCATGCTTTTACCCCCTACACTCTTATTTGAACCAAAAGCCCAGCCCCGCAGGGGCACTGGCGTGGATGGAGATGCCACCCAGCACTTGTGCTGGCCAGGGGTGAACTCCCCCCCGAAAGCCCTGCTTCTTCACTACCGAGCCTGGGAGACAACTGCTCTGCTACTCAGTCATTCCAGTCCCCCGTGGTCGGCTCAGTCCAGCTGGACTTGGCCTGCCAGAGGTTTCCCCGGGCAGCAGAGGGCATCCTGGCCCCTCCAGCCCCCAAAGCTGAAGAAGGAGGCAGATGCGAAGGGATCCTTCAGGGTGCCCAGACCATAGCCTCTGAGATCTGCAAGTTGAGAACGTGCCCAGGATGTGACAGCGTGTAGTGAGTTTTAGGAATGAATTCTTGAGTGTTGTAGGACTAGTAATGTAAAGCCGAGAAGGACAGATCTATAGGTAATGTAGAAAGTGTGGAGATGCTGGGATTTGGTCAGAAAAGATGACTTTCCATCCTGGTTTTGCCACTAATCGGCTGCATCATGGGAACAAAGCACATCTCCCCTCTGGCTTTCTTTTTCCTCCTGTGTAAGGTAAGGGCCCGACATTCCTTAAGGCTCCTTGGAGTTCTAACAACCTGACACCCGGGGTTTATCTCCAGGCAAACCTGTCTAAGACAGTTCTTGGCTTCAGCCCTTTAGAGAGACAGACAACTTTGATGAGAACCTACTAGGAACCAGGTGCTGGCCATACTACAGAAGTCAGTCTGGAACCCTGCCCTCAGAATGCTCCTGGAGGACTGGGGAGCCGGGCAGATGCCTCCCCAGATGTTCTGGGGTGCAGCCCGGACGTGCATAAGTAAAGCTGGCCATGGGAGCTGGTGGAACCCAGAGCGGGGAGGGGCCTTCGTGTTGGCCTGGGACGGGGCTGTAGCCAAACGATTCTCTGGAGTTTTAGATTCACAGGAAAATCTAAGAGGTACAAGATCAAAGAGGAGGGATTAGTTTTTAATTAATACCATTTATTGTTTGCACTGTGTGTAGTTCCATAGTCATTTCTTATAAGTGTCCGTGAGGTAGGCTGAGGAATTACTAGCATTTTGATCTCAAAAGCCCAAACGCATCCCGGAGCAGCCATCACAGGTAGAAGGAAGAATTCAAACTTCTATTCTGGTTATTCATTGCTAAGTGCTGGATGCCATGAAGCTGCCTGTTGTATGGGGGTGGGGGACCGGTTTTGTTTTTGTTTTTAGCATCTTTATTGGAGTATAATTGCTTTACAGTGGTGTGTTAGTTTCTGCTCTATAACAAAGTGAATCAGCTATATGTATACATATGTTCCTATATCCCCTCCCTCTTGCGTCTCCCTCCCTCCCACCCTCCCTACCCCACCCCTCCAGGTGGTCACAAAGCAAGGAGCTGATCTCCCTGTACTATGCGGCTGCTTCCCACTAGCTATCGGTTTTACATTTGGTAGTGTATGTATGTCCATGCCTTGTATTGGATTCCTGTTTTCCAAAATTGGCGCATAAGTAGAATGTGTTTCCCACTCTGAGATGGGAGATGATAGCCACTAAAGGGAGACTGGAAAGATTATAATATCAGTAAGAATTAAAATACCAGTAAAGCTATTTTTAGAGTATTAAGAGCATCTTTCATCTTCAAGTGATTCTTTGTTCTTAACTTTCATCCAATCATGACCAGCTGCTAGGCTGACACTGTGCGCAGCTGCTATAAAATTTTCATTATATTCCTGCTCCTATGATAGGTACAAATGCATAACGATTGCATTGTGTATATCATGCTTGTTCATTCTGTTAGTATCAGGAACACTCCTAAGGCATTTCCCTAACTTAGTGTGGCTTTGTGCAAGTTTCATTCCGCGAACAAAAGAGGGTGCGGTGCTTTCTGGGAATAAGCGTAGAGGGGTGTAGGCTCAGCTGTGAGTCCAGGGGTTTGTGGGGCACAGCTGCTCCTGTAGCTGCTCTGGAGCCTCCAGGAGACCCATCAAGGCCTGCAGTTTGCACAGCACACAGTACATGGAAGACAGGAAAGGAAAGCATTTTACATCTGAAGCGCGTTGCGCTTCTCTGAGAAGAATGTAATCCAGTGGAGGTTGTGGTGCCATAGGGTCACGTCTGGAGCGCTCCTGATCATGGCCAGGTCAGGGGAGGGGAAAGGCAGGCCCGTTCTGGTCCTCTTTCCTTGGGAGCCACGCAGGCGCTTTCTGTTCTCTGCATTCCGAGAGAGAGTAGGTTACTGAGGGAGGCTGGGAGCCCGTGGTGGGCGCCCGAGAAGGTGGAACCCCGGATCCTTGTGCCTGTGATGCTGTTGGGCCCGTGTTCCGGACAGAGCGTGGCTCTTCCCTACCCTCTCGTGCTTGTCTGTCCTGGGTATGTGTCTGCAGTCCCTGTGCCCGTTGCACAGTGAGGCCAGACAAACCGCAACGTCAGAGCTCGGAGCCGAGAAAGGTTTATTTATCACAGGGCCACGCCAGGAGAATGGCTGGCTCACGCTCCAAAGACCCAGTGGGTTTCAGGGAAGAAGGTTTTATAGGGAAAACCTGGGGGGGGGCGGGATTCAGGGTGTGTAACCCTCCTCTGATTGGTTGGTGGTGAGGTCACAGGGCGGTGCTCCAGGGATCTGTGCTCAGCCTGAAGTCACCATCCTCCACCCGGATGGGGGCCTTAGTTCCTGCAGAAGAGCTCAGGGATATGTATCAGATATCTGTGCTCATCCCTCAGGAGGAACTGGGACCCTCCCACATCCTGCTCTACTGTTTCTTTCTGCATTTCCTCACTCCCCTAATTAGTGACTGTTTGAATCTGACCTTTGGAACTCAGGGAAGGTCTTGGAGGCAGAAACCTTTCCCCTACAAACAAGAAATAGAAAGCACAGAAAGGCTTGTGTACTTGGGAGGGCCCCACAGGGTCCTGCTGGGTTTCACTCTCTGCCCAGTTATCTCTGTACTTCAGTCCTGTCTTTCCCCTTCTCACCAAGGCTCTTTACCCCATTCAAATTCCCATTCTTTACAGCCTGGGTCAGGCAGATGTCAGCAGAAGACCTTCAGTGCAATACCCTTAAGCTGCTAATAACAATTAGAGTAATACTCTCATTCCTCCAGGGATGTTTGCAGTTTAATTTGTATATTCAAATAAAAACATAGTTACTAGTAGAATGTCCTCCACTGCCTCTGAAATTATACCAAGTGTCCTGTTCTTACACCAGCAGGCCTCCAACTTTGAGTAAGGAAGCTGGTCTATCCGTTTATAATTTTTATACATGAATGCTATTTCACATGCTCTCTTGCTTCCTGGGGCATGCCATTTGTATAACAAAGTACCACAGACCCGGTGGCTTAAACAATAGAAACTTACAGCCTCACAGCCCTGGAGCCTGGAAATCTGAGATCAGGGTGTGGGCAGGGCTGATTCCTCCTGAGGCCTCTCTCCAGGGCGTGTAGAGGACCACCTTCTCTCTGTGTCCTCACATGGTGTCCCTGTGTGCATGTCTGTGTCCTGATCTCCTCTTCCTATAAGGACACCACTCATATTGGATTAGGGCCAACTCATATGACCTTATTTTACCTTAATTACCTCTGTAAAGACCTTGTCTGTAAATACAGTCACGTTCTGAGGTATTGGGTTTAGGACCACAACATCTGAGTTTGCGAGGGGACACAGTGCAGCCTGTAACAATAGGGTCAGTGACCAGAGTTGACCTCGTAGGCCTGGGTCCAAGGAGGTGTAGGGCACGCAGTGGGGCGAGGATGCATCAGCAAGTATGACCGGAAGAAAGAATTTGTAGAGAAGGCACAGAGTGATGGGTAATGCACGGAATGACGTATAACCATAATTAAGCCACCCACCCATGTCTACTCCATTCTGAGCTCCACTTCAGGAATTACTGTGCTACTTGCTTATGTCAGTGGGTCCTTGTAGCATCCGTATGATACGTACTTTTAAATTTGCCCCCGAGAGCTGCCATACAGGCCAGCAGCACGTCAAATTTGAAATTCATTAATTAAAACACGATTCCATTTTGAGCAGCCAAAGAACCTGTTCCCCTCCTGGGCATCCTGATTTCTGGGGAACTGTGAAGACGGAAACAGGGTCTGCAAGCTTGTTTCCACGTTTCGTAGAACCTAACAGAATGCATGCGACTCCCCGAGATACAAGAGAACTGAAATTTCACTTTGCTTTCGGTTGGGATGATATCAGTTCTGTGTGTCGTTGGGTAGCTGATCAGGAGGTCTGATTGGCAATTGTATTAAGTCTTAGAAGAAAAAGAGAAAATGAGTTATTGATACGTGCTGCTTGCTGGGCTGTCTTGCAAAGCAGGGGGACTGTTGGACAGAAGATCAGTGAACGAGGTAGAGTCACAGGTGAGATGACCCGGCACCGCTGAGTCACAAGCCCCTCCTGGGGCCTCAGCAGCGGACTTGTTGCAAAATCTCCTCTCTGGGAGCTTATCAATGAAAAACAACTTACATGAAATTTGGAATCAAAAGCTCCATCTCAATAGATCTCTACTGCAATTATGAGCAAGTGCCAATAAAGAGAAAGACACAATTCTCCATACTTTTCAGTCTAATAGTATTTATATTCTTTGGGCTGATGTTACTTAGACCA
Organism: Kogia breviceps; assembly: GCF_026419965.1. NCBI lineage: Eukaryota > Metazoa > Chordata > Mammalia > Artiodactyla > Physeteridae > Kogia > Kogia breviceps. The sequence goes on along the minus strand of NC_081318.1, from coordinate 112,786,300 downwards.
AAACAATACCATTATTATTTTCCTTTGCCGAGGAAAATGAACTAAGTTGTGTAAAGTCGATGTTCTTTCCTGTAAGTCAATTTCATGTGTGTGCTATTGCTACGAATGAGTTTGTTTTGGCTTCTAGGAAGATTTGGCAAATTCTGGACTTCTTAGTTTCTGCCTTTCTGTTCAATGCCATTTAAATGTTAACTTTTTTTTTTTTTTAAAGAAAGGAGACTACATGTGGTTTCCCTAGACCTTTCAGATGTGTCCCTAACTCAGGTGGGGGAAACCTAGTGTGAATGACCGCTCTTTCACATGCTCCATGCAGTGCTTTATTTGTGCGTATGAGACAAATGCTATAAAAGTTCCCACAGGACATGTGGTCCTATCCAAAACTTCCATAAAACCCCTGGTCCATAAGATATTCCGTCTCTGCCAAAAGGTCCTCGATATTTTTGCAAGACCATTTTGTCCGGTCCAAAACATACATAAAGATATTTGCTCCATAGCAGAAGGTCTTTGTAGCAACGTGGATGGACCTAGAGATGATCATACTAAGTGAGGTAAACCAGGCAGAGAAAGACAATTATCATATTATATTGCTTATATGTGGAATCCAAAAAAAGACACAAATGAACTTTTTACAAACGAGAAATAGACTCACAGACATAGAAAACAAATTTATGCTTACCAAAGGGGAAAGCAGGGGGAGAGATAAATTAAGAGTTTGGGATTAACACATACATACCACTATATATAAAATAGATAATCAACAACGACCTACTACTGTATAGCACAGGGAACTGTATTCAGTATCTTATAAAAACTGTAATGGAAAATAATCTGAAAAATTATATATACTAATATAATATAATACTGAATCACTTTGCTGTACCCCAGAAACTAACACAGCATTGTAAGTCAACTATACGTAATAAAAAAAAAGAAGAAAGATCCTTGATATTTGGTCTTGTCCAAAGCCATTTGGCATGGACTCTTTGGTTAGGACCGAATTTCAAGGACCTTTGGGTGTGGACCAAATGTCTTATGGAAGTTTTAGACAGGACCAATATCTGCTAACCTTAACGTTTAGTCTTTTATGTTGGGTAGAAGGAAACCAGCATTCATCCATCGCTTACATGTTTTATATGTTGGGGGCGGGGCAGGGTTTACACAATAGACTGATGAGCTGGTGGTATTTTTTGTTTGTTTTAGAGGAGAGAAAACTAAGGTTCAAAGCAGTTAAGTAACTTGACTGAAGTCATCAAGCTAGCGATGGGGGAGCCAGGATTTGAGTCCTGGCCTGTTGGACACTTCCTTGCAACTCTGCCTCTTTACCTTCCTGATGCCGTGGGGATGGAGGGGCATTCTGTGCGTGGCTGGGAGAATTTCTGGTCCATGGAAAAGGGAGGGCTTATACAGGCCTGGAGTGCCTGGTCCACTTTGTGTCCGGTGAACGCTGAATCAATTTGGGTAAGCGTTTGTTTCTGTGGACTTGGGTTTTGCTCAAGCCATTGAGGACAAAATGAGTATCTGTGGCCTTCAAAGTATAAAGTCTTGAGTTGAAAGCAGGAGACGAGCACTGATCCCAGGAGCTCCCTGAGGGCAAGGAGGGAGGCTCCGGCAGGCAGTGGACCGGGTACCAGATCTCGGCCGTGGGTCAGACCTCAGAGGTCACCAAGCCCACGCGGGGGGTGCAGACCGACGGCCCGACAGCCAGCTCCGGCCCACGGGGGTGCTCTGCTTGGCTCAAGGCACATCCGACGTCTGTGTGATAGAGCAGACGTTGAACAAGTGAGGTTCTTACAACTACTCCAGTTGCTGGTTTCTTGTGAGAACAGGGTAAGCCCCAGGTGGCAGCCATCTGCCAGGGCCAAGCTGCTCCTTGAGGAGGGCACTGGCTCCCCAGCTGACCACCTCCTCCCTTGGTGTGACTCCCCGGGGTCCCACAGCCATGTGGCTTTGTCACGCTCTCTGTTCGCAAGTGGAGCAACGTCACCCTAGAAAATGGGTACCTTCCTCGAGATCAGACAAGCTGGCGGCCTCAGAGGACGGAGGGACCCCGGCCGTGCTCTCCAGTCCCGTCCTGCAGTTGGGGTGGGCAGTCGGTTTCTAGAACTTTGAGCACAGAGTCCTTACCCTCTGACGACGTGAGCTTGAGCTCTGGTTCATCCCTGTGCCTGTGGACAATACTCGGAACCCCCTTATTAGATGGCGGGAAAACGTGGAGAGGACGCTGCCGTCTCTCTCGTGATGAGAAGGAAATGAGAGATACGAAAACCTGCAGAGCTCTGCACACGCCCTGCCCCAGCAAGGCGCTTGGTCTCTGGCAAGATGGCCTGTGAATTTCCTCACCGTTAGAGGGTGACCTAGGGGGCTGTGTGTTCCCAGAAGTATTTCCTTCTCCGATCTGATAAGTCCCAACAGAAAGCGCATGCTTGCATTTATGTATTCAAAAATACTTTTTTGGATAAATATTTGCAGGCGTTGGGCTACATCCTGGATGTACAGTGACATACCGTCAGGTCCCTCCAGTCAAGGGGGCAGTGACCCTATAGAGAGTGATGTGCCCAGAGGTTGGTCAGGTGGGGTCGTGGTCTGCAGGGTAGGCAGGTGGAGGCCCCTCACCTAGATCCCAGTGCTGTTAATGCTTTGTGTTTAAATGACAGAGGAAGAAGAATCCTGGGGCAGCTTTCTAGGGAAAAGACCAGAAGAGCCTGTTTCAGATGGCGCAGTTGTGAGACTGAGTAAAGGATATGGTTTTCCGCTCAAGTCTGCATCCCCTGTAGCCATCCTTCATGGCACGGTTCTGATCATGTAGCCGGAAATCCTTCTTGCTGCTTATCTGTTCCAAGGCTGAGATCCTGCCAGCTGGATCTCACTTCTCCTTCTATTTCTGTCGGGCGCTGGGGTGCGTCCAGGACAGAGGGTGTCTTTCGAATGGATGCAGAAAACGATGATGTCAGGCATCTGCCCGTGGCCCTGCGAGCTCTCTGGGAAGCCCTAGGCCCGTGGAAATGCAAAGCAATGGAAACTTAAGCTGCCGTGTGGCTCTGTGCATATCCCCTCATGGCAGAAATGATTTTACCTGGGACTATGGAAGACTCATAGGCTGAAAACCCACTGTTTAGAAAACTCATGAAATCCTGGCTCTCATACAATAAAACACATCTTCTCAAAAGCACAGCAGGAATGGCAAAAAAAAAATAAGAGAAATTAGTCCATAGAGGTGGATGTATGAAACCAGAGAGGAAAGTCAGTCGTTCAGGGGAGACTGTCTTAGGGTGTCCACCGATGCCCGGGGCCTGCACCCTTGGTACTCGAGGCCAGGCTGGGCCACGTCACAAGTCCAGGGTCCCAGGTAGGGAGAGTCAGATCAGGGTACCTCTCCTAAAGGCAGAGTCCCCGGAAGAGCCTGTCCTGCGAGAGGTCAGTGTAGACACCCCCCCGGATGGCCTCAGCACTGGGCAGAGCTGGAGGCTTCCCTCTCAGCAGTTGCACATGCCCTGCTGTGGGTGTGGAGCCCCTAATCGTGCTTCCCGGAGCACTCTGGATGATCCATGTGGAATATTTTTGTTGAAAGTGGTCCCAGGCTGGCAGGGCCCACAGGTATCTGACAAAGGCAAACACTCTCCAGCCACAGAGAATCCCCACAAATAAGGTTCCAAGGAACGGGATGTCAAAATAACAATTACACACGAGAAAAGAGCATCGGAAACACGAGTCAGCCGAGACAAACGCAGTCAGATCAGACCCAGATGTTGGGATACAAACGAGAATATTTTTTTACAGGCAGAGAAATACATGTGGGAATCAAGTGGATGGGTAAAAACCACCTCAGTATATACCGAGTACTTGCCAGCTTTGGAAAGGAGTCACATAGAGCCTGTATAAAGGAATGCTACAGTAATTGGAACTAGTCTGCAAGGGGTGGATTTGACAGGATGATAGGTGCAGGTTGTGAGATCATTTAGTGAATCTGGGGGTAGATTTGAAGAAGTTGCCCAGAATGAAACACAGATGCACGGATAGAACATAGGAAGGAAATGTTTTGGTACATGGAGGATAGAGAAAGAAGGGCTAACATACATCCAATTAGAATTTTGAAAGAAGTAGCAGAGAATGTGGAGAAGATGAAGAGATAGTGCCGGAGACTTTCTAGTTGAAAGACCCCTATTTCCTGATTCAGGAATCCCAGTGAATCTAAAGAAAGATATATGTATGTGTGTGTATATAAATCACACACACACCTATATTAAGTATATATAAAATATTTATGTATATATATATACATATATGTGTATAAATATATGTATGTATATGTATAAAACCACACTTAGCGAGACTGCAGAACACCAGAGAGAAAGGAAACATTTTAAGAGGGACCACAGAGCAAAGACTTTACCTGCAAAATAACAGTAACTAGGCTGACCCCTAACATCTCGTCAAGAAGAGAACGTTTCCGCCAGGACTTCCCTGGGGTCCGGTGGTTAAGACTCTGCACTTCCACTGCAGGGGCTGTGGGTTCAGGGAATTAAGATCTTGCATACCACATGGCGCGGCCGAGAAAAAAGGAATAGAAAACCCAGAGCTGTAGAAGAACATCTTTAAAGAACAAAGAGAAAATAAGCATTAATTCAGTGTATGTACCTGGCAAAACTATCGTTCAGGAATGAGCCTGAACAAAAATATTTTTCAACAAAAATTGAGCGCATACTACCAAAAAACCTTTACTAAAAGAAGTTCCAGATGCAATCTAAAGGTTGAAATCCAGGAAGCAAAACAGGATCCCAGAAGCAGAGGCACAGAGTTAAGAAAGACGGGATCAAAACCCACCCTTCACTAAATTGCAGATCAGTAGTTCTCAACTGGGGTCCACGTTGTCCCTACGGGGGAGCTTTGGCCACATGTGGAGGCGTTTTTGGTTGTCATAACTGGTGTGGGCAGATGTTACCGACATCTGGTGGGAGGAGGCCAGACAGGCTGCTGGAATCCTACAGGGTACAGCACAGCCCAACAACCAATATTATCAAGGGTGCTGGGGCTGAGAACCCCGGCTGCCGTTGACAAAAGCGGGGGTCTCCAGGGTGGTGACAGCTGTGGCGGTGGGGTGATGTTCCCGTGCCTTGCAGGGGTTGGTGTGTCCTGCACTGAATTCTGAGCTGTGAAATTTATCCTTAAACAGGAGATGCCATTAAATACAACTTTTAAATGTTCTTGGAACAAAATGATCGCTGGGGAGCTGGTGCAGCTTGAGGCCAAATTCTGAAATAGGTGGACGTTTTCAAAGGCTCTTTCTGTCGTCCAGGGCTACAGGTCACAGGTGGCACCAAGCTCCAGCGGGCCATGGCCAGCTGTTCTGCCCTTACTGGAAGAAAATTCAGACCACTTCTAAGTGATCTGCCCCCTGCTCCTGAAGCAGCTCAGAAATAAATACTAACATACACCGTACCAGACGGGTTGGCCCTTCTGGATCATGTCTTTGCTTTTGTCAGAGGTTGACATGCTACACTCATTTATTATCTATCTCCCTGGTCCAACTTTAAAAACAATTTCTTACTTACGTTTTACTTTGAAATTTCATGCATTTTTGGAAAAAGTATCTCAATCTTTTTGTTTCAGAAGGCTGGAAACAAAATACGCAATTAGTTTCAAGCAAGCCAGGACTCATATTTATTCATTCCTGTTAAGGTGTCGGGGGCCATAGCTCTGTCCCCGCTCACGCTCTCTCATTGTTGACAGTTATGTTCTGGGGAGACAGGGCCCTTGGCCAGTGGACGGCTGTCACCGTGACACCTTTCTCCCCTGGGGCCGCAGTGCAGGGGGTCCCCAGCTGGCCAGGATGCTGGCATCCCTTCCCACGTGGAGCAGGGCCCCCCGAGCACCTTTGCCTCAATCGGCTGGTGGTTCAGCCACGTCACGCTTGGCAGAAATGTCAGGGAGTGTGGGGATAGGAAAAGAAAGAATTCTGACAAGGCTGCTGCCTTTCCCTGGGCCTGTGAGGAGCAAGGGACGCTGGTGGCCTGAGGGATAAACTGTGCCGTGATGTCAACCTCTCAGCTCAGGTCACCCCCCTGCGGCAGAGTCCCCTCTGGCCTCCTGTGCCCTCCAGGGAGTCAAAGAGATAAGCTCATCTTGCTCCAGGGTGACGGCTCACAGAGGCCGACGCCACTGAGTGGTCCCGACGCTCTCAGGGGTGCATCTGAGCTCAGAGATGGATCCCTTTCTTGTGAGTGAGCCCCTCAGTCTCTTAAAGCCCCGTGGAAAGCGACCTCATTAACTGGAGAAACCGCTGGGCTGGCCTGTTGTCACGTCAGGATGCTTTGGAAGAGGCTCAGCTTCAAGGGCAAGTGCAGGGGCCAAAGGTGTGAGCCATGGAGGCCTGTGCCGCGGTCTCCTGCCCTGGTCCAGCACTTGCTGGGTGATTGGTAGCTGCGGCAGGCTGATGGGAGCCAGGCTGCGACCTCAGATGTATCCAGGTGGCCGCGTCCTAGTTGGCGATGGTGAGCCCTGTTCCCGGAGCTGGGTCAGCTCTCCTCTGGTTAGCACAGTTTTGTGTGCCCCACGCACAGTGAGGCCAACAAACTGAAACGTCCGAGTTCGGAGCAGAGAAAGGTTTATCGCAGGGCCATGCGAGGAGGTGGCTTGTGCCGTAAAAAGCCCCGGGCTCCCCGGAGGGTTTCAGCAAACATTTTTAAAAGCCAGGTGAGGGAGCGGGGCGAAGGGTGTGTGATCCGCTCGTGCACAGTTCTGGGATTAGCTGATGGTGAGAGAACAGGGCAGGGTCACAGGGGTTAAACATTATCAGTCCTTAGGCTCCAGGAGGCCTGGGGCTATGGGCTTACATGGTCATCAAGTAGTTAACATCTAACATTTGGTGAGGGGTTTAGCATCTGCAAAACAACTCAGGAAATGTGCATCGGATACTGTTATCTGGGTACTTCAGAGAGGCCCCAGGGCAGAGGACATGGGGAGGGGTCTGTCCCCGGGACAGACAGACCCATTGGGTCCTGCTCAGTTACACTCTGGTCACTTGCACTGCTCCCTGCTTAGCGCATTTAAACGTTATTACTGCCGTCTCAAATGAAGAATGATGAAAGGGAGAAGCATGGTATTGTTTTCTTCGTGTGCGTGTGTGTGTGTGTGTGTGTGTGTGCGCGTGCGCGCCTATATTAGGAAGAGATACGCTCATGGGTTTCAATGCATTAAGTGTTTTCTCCATTTGCTGCAGTCCCCACCACTCCCTATTACCACCTAGTTCACTGCCTCATTTTCTTACATGACGAATGCCTGAACGAATCTGAATTTGTGATCCCTGAGAGAACCAATCACCACATCTCACCTCACACCCATCTTCTCTTGGAAGATAGTTAGTTTTAGTCATTAATATGTTAAAGGAAAACCATTTCCTTTTCATTGCTTCTTTCTGCTAAGGATGACTTATCCTTAATCTTTTATACTAATTCTAAAAAAAAGGGTTTAGCGCTTCCCATGTTTTAAGAGGAGTTTGGCTTTAACAAAACTGCCGCCAGCCCCAGTCTGTAGGTGGTCACGCCCAGTTGGCATCACATCCGTTCTATTAAGGTCTTAATTTAGAAATCTGTGAATAGGCAAAGTATCTACTAAAGCTACTCCATCAAAATCTCACCATCACCCATGCTCCCAAGTGGGAGGAGAGAGGCCCCACCTGACTGCGCCCAGGGTCCAGGGTAGCACTCCAAGGCCATCCGCCTGTGGTTACTGCCTCAGTTACTCCGAGCCTTACTGGCCCCTTCTCCTCCTCTCTGCACAGCTCTGTTTGCAGCAGGCCAGGGCTGGGTGCCAGGGGCAGGTCCACCGTGGGCACACACTTGCCTCCACCACAGAAATGGGGGTGCACGTGCTGTCTTAGCTCAGGCTGCCAGAGCAAAATGCATGAGACTGGGTGCCTGAAACAACATAAATTTACTTCTCCTGGTTCTGGAGGCTCGAAGTCCAAGATCAAGGTGTCTGCAGGGTCTGGTTCTGCTGAGGACCCGCCTCCTGGCTTGTACACCACCGCCTACTCACCGTGTCCTCACCTGGTGGGGAGAGGGCCCTCCTCCTCTCCTTACAAGGACACTAATCCCATCGGCCGAGGGCCTCACCCTCGTGACCGTGGCCTCATCTAACGCTTACGACCTCCCAAAGGCTCCACCTCCAGAGACCATTGCATTGGGGGTGAGGGCTTCACCATATGAGTTTAGGGGGGGCATTCAGTTTGTAACAGGAAGCCAGCAGGTTTTTGCTACAAGTGATTGGACTGTGTGATCTGTTAGGTCAGCACCCTTCCAGGACATCCCCCAGGTCTTCAGCCCAGAAGAAGCACCCTTCTTCATTTTCATCTGTTTGCCACCAAGTGAAATACACATGTAAACACTGCCTGCATCTTTCCCCTGGAAAGTGAGTTTCTACGTGATCCATATTTATCTGAGGGAATTATTCACAAGAGGATTTGAAAGACATTAGGGGGTCCTGCCTCAAGCTAAACTATAAAAGTCAGTCTTTGGTGCCTGAGAAGAAAGCAGTGCCTTGTCGGGTTGTCAGACTGTTGTTCTGTTCATCTGCTCTGTGTGTGTGTGTGTGTGTGTGTGTGTGTTTGTGTGTTTGTGTGGAGTCGTATTCTTCCTGAGACTGGAAGCTGACAGCTCCTGGGGACAGTTCTTAATTAAGTCCCTTTGCATGCAAATCCGTTCTCTGACAGCCAGTAGAAAGACAAAAAGAACAAAACAAAACCAAAATCTTCTCTGAAGGTACAGGAAGCAGCAGCTTGCTGTAGCTCTGTGGCCATTGGCTTGTGCTGGAGGCCGGAAGGTGGCCGTGGATCAGGTTCATGTCACTTCGGGGCTGCTATTCCCATGGCAGGGAAGATGGGGGTGTGGGGACAGAGGGGCTGGAGCCCTCCCTGCTGGCCCTGGTGGACAGGGGCACCTCAGACAGTGGGCAGAGCCTGGGAGACATGGGCTGCTGGGTGGGCGCCTCTGTGTCTGGTCAGGACCCTGCTGCTTCCCAGGGTGGAGACAGAGCCTAGTTTAAGGTATTTCAGGTCGAGGAAACTTGAGTAAGGTTGGGAAAGGATTTGGTTTGAGGTCACCGTTGAAAAGAAAGCTGGGACCTGCATAGCATCTTCCAGGCATGTTGCAGGGAGTCAGGGGAGGGTGGTCAGAGCAGGCAGGGTGGCCCAGGACACACTCATGACGATGGTACGCGAGCAGAGCCCTGTGGCCTGAGCAGACCCTGTGTTCCGGCCGCTGCCTTGCCCTGCTGTGTGGGTTTCTTGACAGTTCACCCGAGCCCCGGGTGTGTGTTCAGCCCATAAAAAAGCAGAGTTGAAAAGCATTGCTCCTGCGTTTTCTTCCAGCTCCAAAATATCACAGCTCCGGGTTATCCGACGTTAAGGAGACGTGAGGTTTAAGTAGAAGGGGATTCCCCTTAAGGGCATCGCGCTCAAGGAGCCGTGACTCCCGGCCCTTTTGGGAAGACACTCAGCAGCTGGAAGGACGCTTTCGCCATCTGGTGACAAAAGTGTGACAGTGGCTTCGGGAGGGTGCTTGACATCCAGGGCCAAAGCCAAGGACGATTTTAGCTCCTGCCTCTTGTTTCTTCTTTCTCTTTTTTTTTTTCCTTTCTCTGTTTTTATTAGTTTCAGATATCATTTGATTTTATCACATTAAATTTTCGTTAAAATAAAATGAACATTATCCTATTAAAATGTAACGTCAGAAAAATAAAGAGAGGTTGTTAAAGAAGTTACCATCCTTTTTGGGGAGAGAAGATATGCTTGAACAGAGGAATTTTTTTTTTTTTTTAAGAAGATTATCTGATTGCAAAACTTTAACTTAGATTGTTGTTTTGGAGGTAAAGAAAAAAAATGAAATGATAAAACGCTGTAGTAGCCAAACTCTAAAACACTTACTTTAGATTTTTATTTTGAGCACTATTGAAAAATTACTCCTGGAAAAAAAGGTTAAAATCTGTATTTATCTCTGTACATGGCAACTTGTTTCTCAATTGGAAGTTATCAGAATAATTATACAAGAGGGTCATAATGTGTAAACAAAACTCAAATCCACAAACACTGAGCTCTTGTTCTTTGGTTTTAGAACACTTCTTTTAGTTCTGCTGATGGTGGGAAACGTTATGCTCTCCAGGTTAGATTTCGGAGTCCCTTTGGGGTAGGTTCTCAGCCCCAGGAGGGAACCGTGGAGCCAGCGAGGCCCCTCCTTGTCTCCGTGGAGCCCCTCTCCACCTGCTCTGTCCTCCCCAGCTGACTTATCCACATTCCAGTCTGATCCTTTTCCTCTCCCTCCCACTCCAAGAAACAGCTTTGCCTTTAAAAGCCATAGTATGCACACAGTTCAGCTGCCATCTGCCACTGCCCGCTTTTCTGTTACTTTCTCTTTTTATGTGTCAGCTCCCCAGCCAGACTGGGCACAGAGGTGAGCGACTTGGGTGTGTCTTTGCATCTCTCTGTGAGGATACAGGATTCTGTTCGGGTTGTGAGCCTGTGGGATTGGTCAGTGGAGGGTCCCTGGCCTGCAGGGTGGGTGTGTCCACATCGTACATCTTCCACTTTGGGATCTGAAGTTTGTCCACTGGGTAAGTGAAAGTATGAGTCCTCAGCTACTCCTTATAAATGTTAGCGCTATATAGGAAACACTGACACGCAGAGTAGAATGGTTAGGAAAGATGTAACAGGCAGAGGGGGGTGTGACACCTGCTCCCCAAGTGCGGGACTGGATCGCTCCAGAATCTCCAGGTTTTGCTTCCTGATCTCAGGCTGTGCACTTACGGACCCTGTTTCTAGCCGTGCCCTTTATGCACTTGTCGGATCCCTTCTGTAAAGCTCTGCTTTTGTGTTTCTATCATCCCAGCATCTGTATCTTCTCTTCCATTTGTGGATGAAATGTGTAATCAACATCCTGACCCCTCATAGTGGAAAGATTTCCCTTTCTTCCCCTTGCCTCCTGTGTGGGGATCTAACCCTCTAGCAGCTCCTCACCAGGTGGTGGGCAGCCTTCCCTGAAGCAAAGCTGTCGATGTCATTTTTTATGTTTCTCCTCGTGTGCTGTGCAAGTTAATTTCAGCTCCTGTGTCTTTCAGAGGTTTCTTCCTTGACTCAGTCAATATTTATTGAGCCTGTGCAGCGTTTTGCACCAGCTCAGTTGCTGTAATCATCCTGGATGTGACAGAGACATGACACGCCCTGGCCCTTGAGTTGCACTGAATCTAGTTGGCAGCTGACTGCAGGCTGGGAGTCCGGCTGGCTCTCAGTGACAGGACACAGTGCTCTTGGCCAACACGCCCCGGAGGAATTCAAGGGGTCCTGGGCTTATGGAGATTCGAAGGAAGGGGTGGGGGGATCGAGGAACTGGGAAAGAGGAAGGGAGGGGGAAGCTGGGATTTCAGGGTTTCTCTTTGTTTTCATGTTAATCTTAGTTTGTGTCATTGTAGAAGCCAGCACTATGGGGGTTAGAAACATAAATGGAACCTCTCTGGTGATGGACAAAATAGAGAAATGGAGAGAAGACTTTCTTTTAGGTGGAATGGTTTTAACTGAGAAAGGTCTGGGCTGACACCTCTTAGCTCACAAATTAATCCCATCTATGAAAACATTACAATTCCTTGGGAAGCTATGCTGGGATTTTCATGCCTCTCATTTGTCTGTTCCTGAGGAGACATCTGCATTCAGCCTGGAATTAGTGGGGTTTCATGGCACCCACGCCAGCAACCACAGGATAAAGTTCCAGATCGGAAATGTAATGGTGGTTGCTTGTCAGAGAGCAGGATTCAGGTGACACAAGGCATCTTTGAGTTCTCATCCAGGCCACTGGCCTTTTCTGGCAGCGCAGAACAGAAAGATGTGTTGAAGCTGGATTTAAGAAAAGTATGTTGGCTTTCCCAAGTAGGTGGGCATTCTGCTGGGTGGTGGAAGGTGCAGCCGTGTAGGCAGGATGGAACAGGAGGAAGTGTCTGGAAATTAGTTTCTTTTTTTTGTGTGCATGAATTTTCACAGCAGCTTTATGGGTAACAGCTCCAAACTAGAAACAACCCAAATGTCCATAAACAAGTAAATGGATAAACAAACTTTGTAGCATGTCTCTACAGTGGAATATTGTCCAAAATGAATAAGAGGATACAGCATAGATACATCTCAAAATAACTATGCTGAGTGAAAGAAATCAGACAAGAAAGAGTACATGTATGAAATAAGTTTCTGCCTTCCAGAATGGAAAGACATTTGGGGACGCAGACAAGAGTGGGATTCAGATTCAACCTGCCTTCTGCTGTATTTCAGAGCCGGGTCCTTCTCACGGTTACGAGATGACACAAGGCAAAGCTCCTTATAGATAGATATCTAACTGCACCCGAGTCTGTCAATGTGAAATATATGAGATAAAATACAACTGCTAACAAACAACTAGTATAGAAGCTCCTCCCAAGCCACCACTTACCTCATGTAGGTCCTTTATGTATGAGGCCCTGAATGTAAGCACTGTCCGTTAGGAAGGCCTCATTCTACGTCTGAGAACTGATTCCCATGTAAATTATATTGCTTGTTCCTACTTAGTTGTTTAGAAACAGGCTCAGTATGCATTTTACAGTCCTTACTGCCTATGTACGCGTGATACAGACATGTATATCATTACTGAGCATTCTAAGGGCCTAACTAATTATGAAAATACTTCAGCTACCATCAAGTTAAGATCTTTCTTTCCCCTCTGCTGTGCACTTTGTATTCACGGCTGCTTTGTGGAAAACATGCTCAGACGTGTCTGTTCTTCATGGCTTTGCTTCAGGTTAGATCCACCTTGCAGCACTGTCGTTCATAAGCCACAGTCACTGGGGTGACTCTGAAAGCAGAGGGGGCTGGTGAGAGCCCTCAGCATCGGTACCTGGACCCGAGGCTGGCCCAGGCGCTGGCCCTTTGCCAGCTTCCCAGCCCATCCTCCTCCGTCCCCCCCCACCCCCGCCATCACCCATGTTTCCACCTTCCTGGAACTAGCACAAGTGGATCTTATCAGCCTGGGCGCAGGCCTGGGATGAAGGAATGAGTAGCACAGAGCTTCTCTTTACTCTCACTCCCAATTCTGCAAAATTCGGTGCTCTTTTTCTCCAGCACAACGGTTGACTACTCCAGCCCATAGTGGGTACCTTGAGAATGGCTCCTCTTCCTCAAATGCCCGGGTGTTCCTCTAGGTGCCTCATCGAAGTTCTGTACGAAACTTGATTTGTACCTGGAAGGTTGCAGAGGATGGCATTTCTGTCAGCAGGCGTGTTATACGAGGTGTAGGTGGCTATTGCTCGCCCGCGGGATTGCAGAAACACACCTTCGAACCTCAAGTGCCTGCTTGCAGATCCAGCAACACCCTGGGCATTCTTACCTTCGGTTTGCACAGAAGGGCAAAGAACATGGGTTGACAGGAGGCCTTCTGGTGCTTGAGCTGGTATCTGAGGGCCCTTCGGCTTGGGTGGTGCTCAGACCTGGTGTCTGGAACCCGAGCAGCACGTGGAATCCAATCAGGGTCTGGGCAGGCCGACCTCCCACCGGGGTCGCAGACGCCGTAGCCGGCTGCCCCACCTGCTACCGCGGGGTGTGGGGTGGGTCCCAGCCACACGAGAGGAGGGCTGGCAGCTGAGGCCGGGGAGGGACCCACACACTCGGGACCCTCACTCTAAGCCTCAGCTCTGATTTTTTGTTGTTGTTGTTTTGTTTGTGGTACGCGGGCCTCTCACTGCTGTGGCCTCTCCCATTGCGGAGCACAGGCTCCGGACGCGCAGGCGCAGCGGCCACGGCTCACGGGCCCAGCCACTCCGCGGCACGTGGGATCTTCCCGGACCGGGGCACGAACCCGCGTCCCCTGCATCGGCAGGCGGACTCTCAACCGCTGCGCCACCAGGGAAGCCCTCAGCTCTGATTTTTGAGAAGTAAACATCTCCATATAGTTGAACCAGAATTTCCAAATGTGTATTGATGGTAAAACCCACAGTTCAATGTTTGATCACGTTGCAGACCTTTCAGAATTTAGCAGTCCGTGCTGCGTGTGTGGTTTGAGCACGGCTCTGTGGTGGAGAGGGCGATGTTTCAGGCCCAGAGCAGGAAGGAGGGTTTAGTTTGCAGGCCTGCCCAGGAAGCGGCCCGGAGGGGCTCCTCGGGGCCTGTGATGATGCCTTTCTGATTTGAAGTTGCACCTTCGTTGTTCTCCTGAAGCCCTGTCCTCGGGACAGGACAGAAGGGCCCTTCCCTCCTTTCAAATTCCAAACCGAAATGGGGCTTTTTCCTGCTCCCTGCAGAACAGGGAGGGGGTGGGAAGGGCCTTGGACTCGAGCCGGAGCCCTGTCTCTGATGAAAGGTCTGCCCACAGCCTTCCAGGAAGAGCCGTGCCCCTTTCTTGAGGACAGACCCCAGTCATCGCCGGCCCTCTTGCTCCTTCCTGACTATCCAGCCCTCCAGATGGGACTGTCCTCACCTCACCCGGGGTGGGGGCTTCCTCCCCACCGTCTGACCCAGCGGGCCAGTGCCCTCCAGACTGTGTGTCCCGCCCTGGAGGGGGCAGTGAGGAGTCTTACAGGGCGTGGTCAGCTCGTGGACCTTCTTCTGATTGGCTGCTGGTGAGGTCATCGGGAGTCGGCATCGTCAAGCTCCTGGTTCCAGCTGGTCTGGGGTCTCCGTGCTGGTGGGCAGCTTGCAGCTAACTTCTCCCACCCGGTGGGGATGTCAGTATCAGCAAAACAGATCAAAGGACATGGCTCAGAATATTGTCTATAGGCCTTGAGGAGGCACTAAGATAAAGGTCCTTGCCTTTGTTTAATGGCTAAAGTATTATTTTGTCTTGCTTGACTGTTTTCCTTTCTTTCTGCATTTTCTCACTTCTCTGATTAAATTTACTCTTTGGCTGAAGTTTTTCTACAGACGCAAGGCAGGCTGAGGACGTGGGTGAGGGTCTATTCTGGGAAGGACCCATAGGGTCCTGCTGGGTTACATCCTGTGCAACTCAGGGTCTCTGCTTTTAAAATTCCAAACCCTTTTTCTGATCCTGCTTGCTGAGTAAACCCAGCCTGGACACAAGGATGCTACAGGCTGGAAAGAGAACTGGTAGGAAACAAGGACAGGAGGAGAGCGGAGGCAGAGAGATGCTTGTGGTGGTGGTGAGAGAACCTTCTCGCGCCAGCACTGCTTCTCAAAAACGTGCCTTTACATTGTTGTAAGACTGATTGTAACTTCTAAGGCTATAATGCAGACCAGGTCAAGATTTTGTCCCGGGCCGCTCTAAAGTTTTTGTTTTCAGTGTTTTCTTTCTTTTGTTACTTTCTAAGCGCGAACACGCACACACACACATGCGCGCGCACACACACACACACACACACACACACACCCCCGCTAAGTCGTGACTCCCAGCCAGACAGTGGTCTAGTGCCTTTAAGCACATATTGAGCTTCTGCTTCATGCAGTAACCAGGCCGCCTGGCGGAGGCTGCAGTTTGGGGTTTTTGCACGGTGTAGACCAAGGGAGCGTCCGAGAGAGCTGTTTGTGCAGTGCTGGCCATGCCACTTGTGTTGTACGCAAAAGTCAAGGGGGCCCCCCCTGCCCAGAAGAGTGTTTGGCACCCCGTGTCCCACCCGCACTGTCCTTTAAAGCACATATTTCCACATCTCAGCTCCCGATTGCTGGGTCCACGTGTGCTGTTTCTGCTTTGTCATGGGTCAACCCAGATGAAAAATCACTCTGTGGGTGGTTTCCAGGGAAAAAGAAATCATCCCCTCACGGCCTGCCTGAGTTACGACAGGAGGATTTGTTGGCAGTGGCCAGCATTGCCAGGAACGGCCCTTTTGCTTGGTCGGAGCCAGCCAAAAAGATAGAATTGGGGCCCGTGGCTGGAAAGTGCAGCGAGGCCAGCTGGAGCGTGGAGACGAAGGCCACGGTGAGGCTGGGTGATGACCCCTGAGAGGCCCTGGACTCGAGCCGGAACCCTGTCTCGGATGAAAAGTCTGCCCACAGCTGGCGGCCTGATGCCTCTGGGTCTCAGTTTCCTCGCCAGAAACTAGGGTGATCGTGTTAGTAGGGGTGTTTAGTATTGCCACGAGACTGACATGAGCTCACGTTGGGACGGCTCCCGGCCGGGTGCCCGGCCCTGAGAAGCCCCCCGTTTCCGCTTCCCTTAACCCTGCCCTTCCTGCCCTGCTCTGATGTCTTCTCACAGCAGAGATGCTGGGGGCGGGCCGGGCTGGCTGGGTGGCCCTGGGCAGAGCTGTGGGAAAGGGGTCCACCTGCGGGATGCCTGGCTGGGCAAGAATTCAATATGACGTGTTATTTACGTTTTTAAGAAACAAAACCCTTTCTTCAACAGAAAGCTTATAAAGCAGCTCACTATGTGGGCTGATAAAAATACAGAGGCTCGGGCTTCCCTGGTGGCGCAGTGGTTGAGAATCCGCCTGCCGATGCAGGGGACACGGGTTCGTGCCCCGGTCCGGGAGGATCCCACGTGCCGCGGAGCGGCTGGGCCCGTGAGCCGTGGCCGCTGCGCCTGCGCGTCCGGAGCCTGTGCTCCGCAACGGGAGAGGCCACAGCAGTGAGAGGCCCGCATACCACAAAAAAAAAAAAAAAAATACAGAGGCTCAGGTGCGGAGCTGGGAGGGATTGAGCATCCTAGACCCCATCGATGTGCCCTCCCCCTTCCCCCCAGGGGAGCCTGCTCAGCCCCGGCCCCGCCCTCACGCTCCGGGACCCCGGGGCTGGTGAGTGTGTGATGTTCAGGGCCGAGGATGGAGACACTGCCCTGACCGTGTCCTTTGTTTGCAGGTGTCGCCGTGCGAGCGGTGCCGCTGCGAGGCCAGCGGGGAAGTGCTGTGCGCGGTGTCCGCGTGTCCACAGACCGAGTGCGTGGACCCCGTGTACGAGCCCGACCAGTGCTGCCCAATCTGCAAAAACGGTAGGTGAATGGGCGTCCGGCCCGCGATCGCGCTTCCCGCCGTGAAGCACGGGATGCAGTGCGGATTGCACTGCAGGATTCATGTGAGTTTCAGTATTTGCATCTACGCCCTTGCACGCGGGTTCCCGCCCTCTGGGCCCCGGGGACCCGCGGGAGCTGGGCTCCAGTAAGGCCTGCTCTCTCGTATCCGTGTCAGCACAGGGTTTTACACACGTTTAGTTCTTTGGGGGAAAATTCAATTTCCACTCTTGAGGAGAGTCGCTTATTTTAATTTAACTTTTGTTTGTTCTTGCAAAGCAGTTTCTCTCTTTCCGAGACAAATCAAACATGCTGGTTGGGCTCATTGACTTTTCATTACTAAGTGGATTAAACGTGAAACGTCATTGAATATTTTTCATAAGCAACTTTGGCAGGTAGAGAACCCCCTCTTACCCAGTGAGAACCTGGGCGAGATCAAAAGCCTTGTCTGCTTTATGAAAGAAAAATGGCAGGATGGCTTTGGTTAGCAAGGGAGGGTGTTTCCTCATCCTAAAGGATAAGTACTCTGTACCTGAGATGCTGCATATGCATCTGGGCATCACTTTAAGAGGGTGTTGGGGAGAGTGGGTTCCCAGGGAGGGTGGGTGAAGAGCCGTGGCTCAGGACGGTGGATGGATGAAGCAGTTGAGCGCAGCGTGGGAGAGGGCGGACTCTGGACGTAAGACCACATCTTCAAGTACATGAGGGTCCTGCCTTGGGAGGGGGTTGGGCCGTCGCTGTGTGGCCCCAAGGCCACGGTTCTAGGACGAAGCCAGGGCAGAGTGTCTCAAAAAGGTGAAGGCAACTCCATGGCCTGAGCATTTCGGAGACGGGAGGGGCTCACCTGTGAGGTTATCAGCTCATCATCTGTGGGGTTGCTGGACATCAGGCCGTGTGGTGTTGGCTTTGTCAGTGGCTGATGGTTACACGGGGCCGCTATCAGTGTCTGCGGTAATTCTGAGATTCTGCAGTCGTGCGCACTGTGTGGGCTGTGAGGCTCCACGGATACCTTTCACCAAGTGCACACAGATACCCAGATTTCACCATGAGAAATTTAAAAACTCTTGAAAGGAATCAATAGGAGAGGACGTGAAGCTTCTGTGGAAGCAGGACGGTGGCAGCCTCTCCACCGGTGGTGTGGAGTGAAGTAAGCGTGGGGAGGGGCTGCTGGTGCCTGGGGTCGGCGAGGAGACCACAGCGACTGAGGTCCAGGCTGCAGCCCATTGCACGAGGCGGCATGACTGAGCCTTCCCGAGTCAGTGACACTTCGTGAATGGCTTGAATATAAGTGACTCAAAGAATTGGCATCTTAAGTGTGCAAGATATTGTGTCGCTCTTGTCAGTTATGACACAAAAATAAACACAAAGTTTTGGCCTTAGACAGTCAGGGAATCCTCGTTTTGATGTTTACAACAGATGGAAAGACATGATTTCCATCCTTGAGGATTTTTTCAATCCCCGAAACTTCAGAAAAGTTTCAAACCTCAGAAAAGTTGACAAACAGCACAAAGAACCCAGGGAGGTATACCCTTCACTGTATTTGCCCATTATTCACGTTTTGCCGTTTTATTTGCTTTATCTCTTTTGAGCTCTGTCTCTGTCCCCGTCTCTCCCTATCTCTGTATATAACCCAGCACTGTCAGTACATTTGCTTATTTGTTCTTTTTCATAATACACACAGGATACCTTCTATTTATACCACAACCAGCGTGAAACCTACTGGTTAAAGTGCAAGATTTTTTTGCAGTTCCGTTTGCGCTTAAGATATATCCCACTTAGGGTATGGAGTTAGAGAACTTAGAAATTATTTGAATGAATTCTTTATCGTGTGTGGATATGTTAAAATTTTATAAAGATTTAAAGTCACTTATTTCTGTTGGATTCAGTTTTTAACATTAAGATATAATTTTATTATTTGAATAAGGAAACAGTGTTCAAAAGTAAAACCTGTATAAATACGGTATAGTCAGAGATTCACAGAATGTTTTAATGTTGCATTGATGGTTTGGGCAGAGAGATGGTTCTTGCCCTGATAGCAAACTTCTGAATGCTCTGCCATTGCCTTTACACTTTGAGAGACAGCATAGAATGAAATAAGGCAGGATTGGGGGTATTGTATTAAAGATTCTTAGAAGGAGGATGAATATGTTTTTTAAAACTAGATTAAGAGGGGCTTCCCTGGTGGCGCAGTGGATGAGAGTCCGCCTGCCGATGCAGGGGACATGGGTTCGTGCCCCGGTCTGGGAAGATCCCACGTGCCGCGGAGAGGCTGGGCCCGTGAGCCGTGGCCGCGGAGCCTGTGCTCCGCAACGGGATAGGCCACAACAGTGAGAGGCCCGCATACCGCAAAAAAAAAAAAAAAAACCTAGATTAAGAAAGATTACAGGATAAAAAAGGATTTGTAGTCAAAGGTTTAATCCAATTATATTGAAATAGCAACAACTTTTATTTTCAGGAATACACCCAGAAATAAATTTAAATGTCTAATCATGTAAGTACTCTTAAGTTTTGTTATAACGTATTCACTAGATATAATCTGTCTTTCATCTGTCTCTAGCTGTAGGGTATTCTGACCTTGACAGGGCAAATGGTGTTCGGAATTCTTATTGAAAAATTTGCTTGAAAAATGAGAACAGTTTCTATCAGAAATGAACGTCCTGTAATAATTGGTTGAGATTAGTGAATAATTGACAGTAGTCCATCCCTACTGCTGTGCACAAAAATCAGTGTTTTCAATAAGAAAAAGTTATACATCTGATGGATCACAGATTACAGGACATCAAAAGTGATACCTTGTAAAATTAAATACTTGGATAGACTTAGCTTGGATGGAAAGGAAAATCACAATTCAGTTGCAAGCTGCCAAAGTCACTTGCATCAAAGGAACAAAAGTTGGAAATCAAGAATGCCTGGAATATAAATAAATGATCACAAATCACATACAACTTAAAATAGTCACTTTGTTGATTTGTATAGATCAATCTCCCAAGGATTTTCTTTTCTTTGGGACTGGTTTTTGGATTTTTCCTACTGATACAAACAGTGAGTGTTCTATTGACTTTCCGGATTTCAGGTTTTCGCTCGTGCTGGTGTACCTCAGATGAGGCTCACATTCACAGCACACATTCCCTTCAAGCCGGAGATCAGAAGACTTCCGTCCTGCATGTGTGCACCTTACCTTACTTTAAACATTCAAAGGAAGGAAACTGACAAATGTAAGACATTGATGTTGAAATATGAGGGCCTTGTTGGGATTATCGCTGATTCTCCAACGTGGAATATTATACCCAAGAGGGAATACGTACGCCAAAAGCACAAAGGCACTGAGTATAGAGATAGATTGTATATCTCCCTGAAGTATTCAGTACTACTTGATGGTAGTTATTTAGAACTTTATTTCCACCAGAAAATGAATATGGCTATTTTGGGAGGAAAATGAAAACTTTGATGAAATTTTAAAGATAAATATGGAGACTTCAAATCATTAGAAGCACGTTCATGGAAAACATGTGAGAAGCACTAAGAATTAGACATGGTTGTTTTTGTTTTTCTCTTGTGTATTTCAGACGGTAGGATAAGATCATAATTAAACCACATGTAGTGAGTTGGACAGAACTGAATGATGTGTGTGTGTGTGTGTGTGTGTGTGTGTGTGTGATTCATATCAAGATCCTTCTCACAAGGAAAAGCCTACTCCCATCATATGCCTTCAACATTACATTTTTCCAAAATTTTTACCAAAGAGATAATACCAATCTTGTGAAAACACTTGATCATTATTTAAGATGACATGATCTTGTCCATAAAAAAAATAAAGGAAACTACAAATATCAGAATTAATACTTGATTATACCAAGTTTGTTTTACAAAATCAATATGTAAAAATCAGCTGTATGTCTAGATACCAGCAACCAACAAATAGAAATGAATTAAAAACTACTCTTTCAAATAACATCATACATACCAAATAATTAGAAGTAAATCTAACAAAATTGGACACGTTTGCCACATTTAAAAATCTTAAAGCTTTATTGAGAGAAATTAAATAAATCCTCAGTAAATGGAAGGATAGACAGTATTCATGATTGGAAAACTCACTAATGTAAAGATGTCAGCAGCCTCAAATTATTCTATTAAATAAAATCTATGTATTCAGCATAATTCCAGTAAAAAAAATACAATGACTTTTTAAATGCAAATTACCAAATTGATTTTAAAATCCACATGGAAAGACAAGTTAAAAACTGACCAGTGTATATACAGAAGAAGAACAACAAAGCTGTAAAATGTATACTGTAAAAGTGATTAACACACTGTGGTACTGTCTCAAAGATCAAAAGACTGACAAACGGGAGCAGAATAGAGTCAGAAAAGACTTAGGAATAAAAGACCTCTAGATACACGATGAAGCTGATCCTGCAGTAGAGTGGGGAGGGGGTGGTCTTTCCAATAAATGCTACCAGGTCATTTGGGAGCAATATGAAGATAAATGTTGATTTCTTCCTCACACTGTACAAAAAAAAATCCAGTTCCAAATAGATTACAGATTTAAATATGAAAGTTAAAATAATGCTTACAGAGGGAAACATAGAACATCTTTATGATTTTGATTAGGCAAAGGTTAATTTTAAAAGATACTAAAAGCACTAACCATATGGAAAGAATTGATACATTGGACTTTATTAAAATTAAAAACCTCTGTTCATCAAACAACACTATTAAACCAATGCAAAGCAGCTCACATGTTGGGAAAAATATATGCAATGCATATATCTGAAAAATAAATAAACCATCCTAACACAGCAAAACAAAAAGTAGAGATGAAAAGTAGAAAGAAAAATATAAAGGGATTCCAACTCTCTGTGGACCTCTGTGTCCTTCTTCTAGTTCCACTAATCATACACACAAGTTTTCTCTCTGAGTTGTATGTACTGGGATGCTGCCACTCACCACTACTTTTGTAACATTGTAGTTCTGTGATAGGGCCTGCTCTTGGTGTAGAGTCATGAGAGAACAATAAATTGTATTTCCTATTTTAGTGAAATTAGTATTAATCTGAAGTAGATTGTGATAAATTAAGATGCATATTTTAATACTAAGAAAATGAACAAAGGAATTAAACATAGCACACTAAAAAATATTTAATTAACTTAAAAAGGCAGTCAGGGAGGATCAGAGGAATATAGAGCCAGAAAACTTGCAGAAAACAAATAAAAAATGTATAAGCACTTAATAATAGAACCTCAAAATACAGAAAATAAAAATTGATAGAATTCAAAGGAGAAATAGAAACTTAATCATAGTTGGAAATTTCAACAAGCTATTCAATAATTCACAGAAAATTAGCAAGGATATGGAAGACTTGAATGACACTGTCAACTAACTTGACCTAACTGACATATGTGTGGAACACGGCACCCAGCCACTGAAGAATGCTTTTCAAGTTGGTGGACATTCTCCAGGGTAGACCATATGTCAGGACATAAAACAAATCTTAATAAATGTAAAGAACTTACTCATACAAACTTTATTCTTTGAACATAACCGAGTTCAGCAGAATCGATAACAGAAGAAATCTGGGAAATTTGCAAATATTTACAAATTATATAGCACACTTCTGAATAACCCATGTGTCAATGAAGAAATCACAGAGAAATTAGAAAATATTTTGAACTAGTACAAATGGCAACAGACCATACTAAAATGTATGGGATGGTGCTAAGGCAGTGATTAGAGGGAAATTTATAGCTTTAAGCACCTATATCAGAAAAGAACAAAGCTCTCCAATACATATGTAAGCTTCGACCTTAAGGAATGAGTGGAAGAGGAGCAAAGTATTCTAAAAACATAGCACACAGTGAAAGAGAGAAAGTAACAAAAACGTGAGCAGAAATAAAGAGGATAGAAAATAGGAAAAGCTTAGGAGAAACTGAATCATTGAAGTTAGCTCTTTGAAACTTGGGACTTTGAAAACATCAGTAAAATTGACAAAACTTCCACTAAACTAAGAAAAAATCAGAGGAGAGACAAATCAAGATGGAAAGAGGGGACATTACTACCAACCCTACGAAAATGGAAAGGAATATAAGGCGATATTAATAACAACTTTATACCAACAAATTGGACGAGTTGGAAGAAATGGACAAATTTCTAAGAGAACACAAATTACTAAGACTAACTCAGTTCATTTCTGAATTGCACTAAAAGAAATAAAAATTCAAATTTGTAATCAAAAGTTTCCCACAAATAAAAATCCAAATCTACATGGATTCACTTTAAATATTTGGTCAAATATTTAAAGAAAAAATAACACCAATCCTTCACAAACTCATTCAGGAAATAAAGATGAAAGAACATTTCTCAATTTATTCTGTGTGTTTTTTTATGGTCCTGGTACTAAAGCAAAGCAAAGGTATCACACACAAAAATACAACTACAGATCAATTTCTTTCATGATTATATGTGGAAAACTCCTTAACAAATATTAACAATCTGAATCCAGCACCATAAAAGGGATAATACACTTATAACCAAGTGAAATTTATCCTGGGAATGCAAGGTTGGTTTATTATCTGAAGAATCAATTAGTGTAATATGCATATTATCAAAAAGATAAAGAATAAGAAAAATGACCTCAAAAATGGAGAAGAGGTATTTGACAGTATTCAACACTCATTCATGATTAAAGCTCTCAACAAAATAGCAAAAGTGAAATTTCTATCCTGATAAAGGGTAACTATGAATAATCTATAGCTGTAGCTAACATCATACTTAATGGTGAAAGACTGGATGTTTCACCAACAAGATCAGGGAGAAGGCAAGAATATCCACTTTTGCCACTTTTATCCACTACTTTAGTGGAGGTCCTACATGGTGGGGTAAGAAAGAAGAAGAAAGAAAGAAAAAAATACAATAAAGCAAATTAATAGGTAAAATTGCCTTTACTCAGAGATGTCATGAAAAATATTTGAAAAATTCCAAGGATTACACACACACACATGCAACTATTAGAACTAATGAAGAATAACACCAGATTAATATATACAAAGTCATTTTTTGTAGCAAGCAGTGAACAACTAGCAATGGTCAATAAAAAAGAAATTGAGAAAATAGCTCCACTTGTGATAGCATCAAAAAGAATAAAATACTAAGGAATAAATTACCAACAGATGTGCAAGATTCATACACTGAAAGCTACACATTATTACTGAAAAGAGATATAAATAAATGGAGAGACATTTTATGAGTAGAAGTCTTAATATCATCAAGATTGCAGTTGTCACCAAATTGATCTATAAATTCAATGAAATTCTATACAAATCCCAACACACTTTTTGGGTAGAAATTGACAAGCTGATCTAAAAATTCCTATGGATCATAAAAGATAGACAAAACAATTTGAAAATGAACACAACTGGAGAATTTGCACTATCCAATTTCATAACATATTATAAAGTCTTAATAATCAACGTAGGGTGGTATTGGTGTAAGGATAGACATGCAATAATGGAACAGAATTGAAAGTCTAGAAATAAATCCAGAAGGTAAATCCTTACCTATTTATTTTTCACCAAGATACTAAGGCATTTCAACAGGGAAGGAATGAAAGAACAGCCTTTTCAACAAATGGTGCTGGGGTTATTAGACACCCTTGTGAAAAAAAGAAAAAAATTAACTTAGATCCTTACTTAGATCACCCCATATAAAAACATTTACTCAAAATGAATCACAGACCTAAATGTAAGAGTTTAAACTATATAATTTTTATATTATTAAAAATAGAACATCTTCGTGATCTTAGGTTGGGCAAAGAGTTCTTAGATTCAACACCAAAATCACAACTCATGAAAGGGAAAAAAACTGATAAATTGAATATCATAGAAATTAAAAGCTTTCATATTTCAAAACACCTCATTACAAAAATGAAAATATAAGCTACAGACAGTGAGAAAATGTTTACAGATTATATACCTGATAAAAGTCTTAGATCCAGTATGTATAAAGAACTCGTACAGCTCAATAAGAAGATGAACAACCCAATAAAAAATGGACAGAGGATTTGAACAGACAATTCAGCGAAGAAGGTAAACAAATGGTAAATAAGCACATAAAAATATGCTCAACCTCCTTGGTCCTTAGGGAAATAAAAATTAAAGGCACAGTGAGATACCAGTATACCCCCTCTAGAATGGTTCTAATCAAAAAGATAGACAACATCAGGTGTTGGCACAGATATGGAGAAACTGGAATCCTCAAGCATTGCTGGTGGGAATGGTCCATGTGCTTTGGAAAACAGTTTGGCATTTTCTTAAAAAGTGAAACAAAAACTTGTATCTGTCCTAGCAATGCCATCCTGGAATTCAATCCCAGGAAACTGAACACATGTCTATATAAAGGTGTGTAGGTAAATATTCATAGCAGTATTATCCTTCATAGCCAAAAAAAAATAGAAATAACCCAAATGTCCATCAGTTGGTGAATGGATAAACAACGTGATTATATCCACGCAATGGAGATCCACCAAGAAAAAGAGATCAGCAAATGATAAATATATGCTACAAAATGCATGAACCTCAAAAACATCCTAAATGAAAGAAGCTAGTTGCAAAGACCACATATTGTATGATTCTACTTATTTGGAATGTCTAGAGAAGGCAAATTTACACAGGGAGAAAGCCCCTCAGTGGTGGCCTAGAGCTAGGATCAGAGAGGGTAATTAATCACAGATGGGCAGCAGGGAATTTACTGGGGTGAGAGAATGTTTATTAACTGGTTTGACTACTAAGATCATTAAATTGTACACTTAGAAGGGGTGAGTTTTATGGTGTTTAAAATATACCTCGATAAAACTGCTAAAAATTTGGATAGTCCCTTTAAAAGATAGACAGGTGAAATTTTTGTAATTTCCTTTGATTGACTTCTAAGGCCAGCCTTGATTACACATCTTTTCATCTTCCCTGAGAGAGTGCCTTTTCAAACCCTGTACTGGTGCCTTTGATAACTATGAAATCTTTTCATTAAGCCAGTAGAAGCTGAGGCCCTTCTAAGTATATACCATTATGTACCTTGAAGAGCTAGGAGGCCATAAAGGGTTGCAGACACACAAACCCATAGAGGCCCATGGGGTTTTCTAGACTTCCTGTGCTCTGGAGCCCTGTGCATGACACAGACGTGCAGCCCACACAAACCCCTCTTCTGTATTCTTCACTCGCGGTGTGGACACCTCTCTGCCCCCTTCAGTGCTGCACTCCTCCGTGTCATTCTAGACTCTCCCTCATGATGACCCAACTTCCCAGGACACGGGGCTGCAGATGCCGGGAGAATGGAGGTTGCTGGGTACATCCAGATCTCATGCAGATATTGTGCTCTTCTGGGATCCCAGAGCCCAGGAGGCAGGGTTCACCCAGCTCAACCCTGTTGAACATCACCTCCAGGACTTGTTATAACACAGATTCACTGACGCGCCCCCTCCCCAGAGTTCCTGATCCAGTTGGTCTGGCCTGGAGCCTGAGAATTTGCATTTTTAATATGTGCCTCCCTTGGTGTTTTTGGTGCTGCTGGTCTTGGAACCCCCCTTGGAGAACCACTGCTTTGAGGTGCTCCTTTTCTCACTTTAAAAAAAATTTCCCTCCCAGTCAAGTTTAATAAGAGAAGCACACAGTGGAGCTGTGCAGCTTTAGGCATGAATGAGATCTTTTTGAGATTTTGATGCATTTCTGTTGTTTTTCTAGAGATTTTAGAGTTTATAGGAATATGTAGTATGTAATATTTTAAAAATTGAAATCTCAGGGCAGAGAGAAAATGACTGTTGAATGGCAAGTGAGAAAAGGTTAGTACAGATACATGCTCCCCATCACCCTGTTTCATAACAACTCATTGTTAAAGACGGTCTGCAGAGTTGACAATAAGTTTTCTAGCAGCCGAAGCAGAAAAGAGAAACTTAATAAATATCACCTACACAGAGCAACGCCCCAGAGGAAATGACTTCCTAATAAGCAATTTTCCTAAAAAATAATACCTAAATAAAGTTTATTTCTCATTCCAATTTACGGTCTCTGGAGGTGTAGAATTGTTTATTATTGGCCTTATTTTTTATGTTAAAAAAACTAAAATGAAGAGAATTTAAATCTGATCACAGTGATTTTGTAACTTGCTGATATAACCATATGGTATATTTTTTCCTGGTTCAGTGTGCTTTTTTTTTTTTTTTTTCAATTTTATTGAAGTACAGTTGATTTACAATGTTGTGTTAATTTCTTCTGTACACCAAAGTAACTCAGTTTTATATATATATTCTTTTTTATATTCTTTTCCATTATTGTTTGTTACAGGATATTGAATATAGTTCCCTGTGCTGTACAGTAGGACCTTGTTGTTTATCCATCCTGTATATACTAGATTACATCTGATAATCCAAAGCTCTCACTCCTTCCCTCTCCCTCCCCCCTCCCGCTTGGCAACCACATGTCTGTTCTTTATGTCTCTGAGTCTGTTTTTGTTTCATAGATATGTTGATTTGTATTGTAGTTTAGATTCCACATGTAAATGGTATCATATGCTATGTCTTTCTCTTTCTGACCTACTTCACTTAGTATAATAATCTCTAGGTCCATCCATGTTGATGCAAATGGCATTCTAAATAGATTTTTTTTAATGTAAAAGCTTTATTCACCTTCTTGTTAGCGTTTCCCCATGTAGGCCAAGAACTTAACTCCAAAGTGCTAGCGGATTTCTTATCCGTGTGTTTACTTACATTTTGGTTTAGTGGGAGTAATGATTCAGATCGTATTCCATGAATCCTCACAGAGCCCAGTGAGCGTCGATACTTACGCTTTAGAGAAGCACTTGCATGCCCCATGGTGTTCCTCCTCCTTCGTGAACTAAGATCAGCTCTGGGTTTGCTGAGGTCCACGCCAGGCTAAGTTGCTGGGTGTCCTAAGTGCAGACAGCTCTCAGGTCTGCTCATTTGTGACAAGTTAGACATAGAGAAGGGTTGGGTCGGGGCTGATCTCTTGATTTCAGGAACTTAATTTGTTTTCATCTCCTCTGGAGATCTTTGAATTAGCAGCTCCTCTTTGCAAATTTGTGACTAGCTTAAAATGACACTTTTGTTTGCAAACATTGGGGCAAAACCTTAGTTTTTAAGATAAATAAATCAAGTTAGACACAGACTGCCCTGAAGTCGTTGCTACCCGATTATCACAATGAAGTGCTTTCGTGAGTTAGGTGCTCACATGAACCTAGGCAGAAAGTGTATGACCGTGGCTTTATTTACATGTTTCCTAGAGTCTGGGTGCATTTGGCCATGGATTTTAGACCAGTCTGGGGCTCAGGTCACAGACCAGCCTCCACGAGGCTTGGCCACTTCCAGTTTACATCGTGCCCTTTGAACTTGCTGAGGACCCGCCTGGAGTCCCTTCCCAGTCTCCCCCTTTTTATAAAGACTGGCACTCAAATGTCCTCACCTGGAAAACCTTCTCTGTCCTGTTTCCTACAGGAGGTTAATTCCCCTGTGGGTCCTTCTCACAACGCAGAACCTGAATCACATGTTTTCTGATGTAATTAAGCATGTTCTTTTGTTGAACTTTTGGCTCTTTTGTTGAATGCTGGGTTCTTTTTTTAGATTTTTGTAGAGGAGTCTGTGTGTATGTATGTGTGTGGGTGTGTGCTTATATATTGCTTTTATAAAAGTTAGAGGCACATATTATATATTTTACATCAAATACAAAGTTGAGTCAGGTTCTGGTTCCTGCCCTTATGAGCTCACCATCTAGAGGGGAAGTAGTCTGTAAATCACCTGTCTGCTACTTTTGTTGAATGATGAGGAAAGTGGTGAGGGAAGCAGAGGAAAAAAACTGAGTAATACTGCAGTAACACATCACCGTGTGTGTGGCCTCTATTTGCTTTTGATTTATTTCACTAGGATAACGTCACGGGAGTGAGATGATTAGGTCAAAGGCTTGGAACACTTTTATCATCCTGGTACATATTGCCATGTTGTTTTACAGGAGTTCGTGCACAGTGTAAAATCTCTGGTTCTATGATAAAACTGTTAACCTTTCATTAATTTAATTTATAGAAAATTGTGCCCACTGTTTGAATATTAAGCCTGAAAACTCTATAGTATTTCGATGCTATTTTTCCTACAATGTGTTCTACTTCTCTACCTTCTTAGCAAAATAACTTGAAAGAGAACTTTCATGGTTCTTGATTACTGAAAGTCACTGATGTGAAAACCAGTTATTGGACTGCCCCGTTATACAATGAGGGCTTCAGAGTAAGAATTTGATCAAGTAACCTGATTTCTCCATATCCTTTCTGGAAAATGGACATATTAAATGTAGCTACATCTGTGGATGTTTTGTGACAGTTAACTAACATGACGGATTTAGAAGAGTTTCCTTCATTCAATCAGCAGATACTGATTGATCCTCTGCTGTATGCCAGGAGATAAGATGGCAATGGAAAAGAGCATGGGAGGGGAAGGGATGATTTCCCCAGGGGGGAGGAGGCTCTGAGGGGGCCAGGGAGGATTGTGGCCCCCGGGGGTGGCTGGGCAGTGGAGGGGTGAAGGTCCCCCTGTTTGTGGGCTGGGATAGCCCTGCAGGCCTGGAGGTGGAAGCAGAGCTGGGGCCTGCCAGGCAGGGGCGCAAGGATGGAACAGACTAGCTCTTGAATGACCATTATGCCTTGTTAGGGGGTTAGATTTAATCTCGAGGCTACGAGGCACCAGAGAAGGGTCTTTAGGATGGAAGAGGCACACTTGTATTTGAACGGAAGAAGTTCTTCTGGTGGTGGGCCCAGAGCCTGCAGATGGACAGGTCTTAGGCTCTCTTGGAGGAAGGACCGTGGCTCGCAGATGCTCTTTGTCCAAGCTGTGGAGCTGTCAAGTTAGACTCAATTCCTTGAAGAAGCAGCTTGGAAAACCCCGGCTTTGGAGCTAGACAGATGTGGCTCTCCAGCTGAACCCGTGTACCCTGGATGGACTTGCTTATCCCCTTCAGTTTCTTCAACTGCAAATGGGCTGATGGTCCTTTGGCGCCTGGCAGGCTTATTGTGAGGATTAAATGCAAGGCGCCTGCTGCCCAGTCACTTCTCAGGACCTTCTTCTCTCTCCCCACTTGGCCTCCTAGGGGCCCCACTTAAAGGTGTGCTTCTTATAAAATAGATAACGAACAAGGACCTACTGTATAGCACCGGGAACTATACTCAATATTTCATAATAACCTATAAGGGAAAAGAATGAAAAAAGTAGATGTGTATAACTGAGTCACTGGAAACTAACACAGCACTGTAAATCAACTACACTGCAATTTTAAAAAAGTTTTTAAAATATTTACCAACAAAAAAGTTGTGCTTCTTAAAAATACCCTGGGAATTCCCTGGCGGTCCAGTGGTTAAGACTCTGTGTTCTCATTGCCGAGAGCCTGGGTTCAATGTCTGGTCGGGAAACTAAGATCCCACAAGCCGCATGGCGTGGCAAGAAAAAAGAAAAAGAAAAAGGCAAAAATACTACTCATCACCAGATTTTCTTTCATGGAAGCCCTAAATCTGTACCACAAACGCTGTGGCAGCTGGCCTAGCCTCAGGAGGAGGAAGGATGGTGGCTGCAGAAGAGGTCACATTTCCAGCTGTATTTCACAGGCAAAGGCCCTTTGTCCTCTAGAAGATTATCCATTCATACTCCTTCGCCACCATTCATCTGTTAAAAGCCACTTGGTCATTAATCCAATGGCCTCAGCTACCTCCAGGCTGTGTCTTCAGCAAAAGGGAAATCAATTTTCACAAGATACAATAAAGCCATTCATCCAAGGCAGGCATATACCTGCTCCCCACCTGCACCTTGATCAATGGTGCCATTACCAGAGGTAACTTGAGTTGCATCCAGCACCCTTCCATGGGATGCGTTCTGGTAGAAATGAGCTGTCAGTGGCTGACAGCATGAGACAAACTGCCCTGGGGACAGCTTGCCCAACCTCCAGGAGAACAGGGCGATGAATATTCTCAGCCAGGACTTCCAGTGGCTGCGTCCACGGGATGTAAAATACCCTCTTTGTTGATCAGAAGACACATTCTGCTCTTACACTAACAGCAAAACCCAAACCTCTTAGTTGTCTTTCAGGAGGATAAGCTCCAGGTGTAAAAGAGCCCATTACCCCAGGAGGTCCCCCTAAACCACCAGTTCTGAAAATTGCATCTCATCTTTTCTCCAACAAATGCCTTCGCTTAAGAGTAGTTACAATTTGGTAATCCTGACAGCCGTGAACGGAATTTATCTTTAATCACATTCCCTGAGTGCCTACGGAAAGCACGTCAGCCATCACTGAGTAAAGCATTATTAGACGAGAGAAAAACACCACCACTCTTTACTTAGGAGCGCTCACATTAGATAATAAGAATGATAGGCCTCTGAATAAAGTGTCTGTAGTTTAACCTGTGTTATAACCTGACTCTCATCACCCTGGATAAAAATGCGGTTGTTTGGGCAACCTTCGGTCACCTGAGGCGGTGAGGTCACAGTGGGTACCAAGGTACACTTTAAACTTCACCTCCTGAGGGCACCAGATGCTGGTACGTCTGAATCCAGGTCGCCTCTGGAGAGACAGGCTAAAAATGGGTGGACTTTGAAACAAGGAAGACTTTTCTGACCTCGGCAGTGTTCAGAGGCTGGGGAACCGAGTTCAGAGATAAGTACTTTCCAACTTGGACCAGATGACTTAAAAGAGCACTTCAGTGCTAAAATCGATTATTCTTTGACACTGATGAATACATTTAGTCAGGATGTCCCAGGCATCCTGACTCAGCAATCCACTTTGGGGGCACAAAAAGAACAAGGTTCCTTTCTTTGGTTAATTCGGACGTTTTCTTGTTTTTTCTCATCTTCCTTATGTCACTAAGTCATTCTGTAATTTAACAAGATAAACAAGCACACTTATTCTTTGAAGAACAACAGAGAGAAAACCCTGTATCACCTTCCTCTAAAGCACATGGAGAGAAACATAAAAACCAGGCCGGCGCGGGGGGGGGGAGGTTCTGAGCCCTCCCCAAGGGGCCTGGAGCTGGCGGCAGGGTTGCTGGCTCTGGTTCCACCCACCCTCTGCTGCTGCCACATCTGGACCTCACTTTCCTTATCTGTAAAAGGGAATAGATGAAACAGGGGAGAATGTATATGAACTTGCCTTTGCAAATTAAAACCTATTATATATCTGTCATTTAAAGGAGGGATATGCCTTAGCAAACAAAATACACGTGATTAATATTTACAAAAAGCCTCCAACATTTCCCCCTAAAAGCCCCCAATTCATTTATCTCCTAATAATTAGATTTTTTTTTTTTTTTTTGCGGTACGCGGGCCTCTCACTGTTGTGGCCTCTCCCGTTGCAGAGCACAGGCTCCGGACGCGCAGGCCCAGCGGCCATGGCTCACGGGCCCAGCCGCTCCGCGGCATGTGGGATCCTCCCGGACCAGGGCACGAACCCACGTCTCCCGCATCGGCAGGCGGACTCTCAACCACTGCGCCACCAGGGAAGCCCAATTATTAGATTTTTGAAGCCCCCTTGCCGCCCCTTGGACAGGCCCAACACACACACAGCCGCTCAGCTTGCCCACAGGGCCCCCGCCTCCCCACCACGAGCCTTCCTGGGCTGAACCTGCCCAGAGCTGCGGCCATACCTCACCTGCTTCTCTGCAGTTGCTCCGGCCACCTGTTTCCAAGGGCCGGCGCCGATGTCTGTGTCCCACATTATCCGTGCTCCTCACCTTCCTATCACAGGAAACACTGCGGCCCCCGGACCTTTGTGTTTGCCACCCCCAGGAGTGATTCCGTGTTGGCCGGCTTTTTCCGGTGCAGCCATGGACGGCCCCAGGGCCAGGGCCCAGGGACCTGCTCGTTTCATCCTCCATTCTTGGCTGTTTAGAATAAACTGTCAACTATATTGTTTCTTTACATGTTTCCAAGGTCTTAATCCCTTCTAAATAAGACCAAGCTTCCTGCCTTTACTTTGAGAGGCTGGCCATACCAATGGTCAGAGACTGATCATTTCCCCAGACCCTGGAAGCACAGTTTTGTCGTTTCAGCTCTTGTAAATACCTTCCTGACCCTTGACCCCACTGCCTCTTCGGGCTCTGACCCATTTCTGAGTGCCAGAAACATCTCACATCAACCACTTCAGACCCCAGGCTCCAGGAAACAATGACCACCAAGGTAGCCTGCTGTTCATTATTAAAATACAGGATCAGAATAATGAAGGTGTGAGGCTGTTCCCTCTGGCCCTGGGAGTCATGAAAAGCCTCCAGGAAGGGCTCATTCATTAAGATTTTATAAGCAGGGGGGAATAAAAGGAGATTTGTTTTAAAGAAAGCTATTTTCATCCAGTCTGGTCTTACTTTAGAGGAAATTTGGAGAGAATGTAAATTTACTTTTAAAAAACAATAAAAATGAAATCCAGTGCCTGCAGAAAGTCTTTCACCTGCCAGTAAGATGCTTCACTAGTAACATTTTTTTTTTTTTTTTTTTTGCGGTACGCGGGCCTCTCACTGTCGTGGCCTCTCCCGTTGCGGAGCACAGGCTCCGGACGCGCAGGCGCAGCGGCCACGGCTCACGGGCCCAGCCGCTCCGCGGCACGTGGGATCCTCCCGGACCGGGGCACGAACCCGCGTCCCCAGCATCGGCAGGCGGACTCTCAACCACTGCGCCACCGGGAAAGCCCCACTAGTAACATTCTGTTCACAAATTCTAATCAAACAGACAAGAATCTGATTTTTGTTCTGTGTTCTGATGGCATGTTAATACGTTTAAGTGCCTATACCGGGAATACAGAGGAAAGCTGAAACTGGCTGTTTTTCCCTGTCATTAAACTTACAGTGATTTACAGCACCTCACTTAACGGGCAAAAGCCCAACATGTCAAAATCCTTTTTGAAATCACCAAAAAGGTGAAAATGGACAATCCTACCCCAAGGAAGCAGCACTCCGGCAGCACAGGAGTCCCCGAAAAGGTGATCGGACAGGAATGAGCAGCTGAGCTGTGTGCCCCCCACTCCCCCACCCCGCATGGAAGTCTGAATAATGCTTTGCTGTTTAGCAACTAATGATTTCCCTAGCAACAAGCTCAATTTTTCTTTAAAGGAATGAAATTAGGAAGAAAGTGAACATTTAACCGACCTTTAGTATTGATTTTCTGTTTCTCAAAGCTGTTGAAAATGAGCCCATAATTTGCACAAACTTTGTCTAGTCATTTTAGAGAGCTGTAGTGAATTCACTAAACAGATAGGAATGAACTAGAAAACATCCATCTGTTTAAGAAGTATCAGCTTGTAGTTCATAAGTTGGTAGACATTTTGAGAAGACCGTCTAAAGACAATGATTTAGGGGCTTCCCTGGTGGTGCAGTGGTTAAGAATCCGCCTGCCAATGCAGGGGACACGGGTTTGAGCCCTGGTCCGGGAAGATCCCACGTGCCACGGAGCAACTAAGCCCGTGCGCCACAACTACTGAGCCTGCGCGCCACAACGACTGAAGCCCGCACGCCTAGAGCCCGTGCTCCGCAACGAGAGAAGCCACCTCAGTGAGGAAGCCTGTGCACTGCAGTGAAGAGTAGCCCCGTCCGCCACAGCTAGAGAAAGCCCGCGCGCAGCAACGAAGACCCAATGCAGCCATAAATAAATAAATTTAATTAAAAAAAAATAAAGACAATGATTTAACAGGCATGACAGCAGAAAGCGTGACTTACCTGTCACCATCCGAGCCACGGAGTCTCACCGAGAGCCACTTACTCTAGAGTAACTTTGCTCCTTTTCGGTTGCAGGGTTTTTTGTATTTGTACAGAAAGTAAAACATAGCTGTTACTATGTTGGCTCCAACAGCAGTAGAAAAACATAGTAAAACTCAAAGTCAGTGTTGCATCAGTTTTTCGTGTGCTTTAGATAGAATATCAATTCAGCTACTTTCAAAAACAAAGTCAGTTGTCTTTTTTTAAAATTCAGTTTCTGGAATCAAAGCAAAGCTTCTCATGCACCTGGAATCAGAGAGATGAGCCTGCGTCTGGCTTCCTTCATCTGCTATGTTTGTGAGATTCATCAGCCCTGTTCTTGCATGTGTGTCAGTCACACCCTTTTCTTGCCGGGTAGCATTCCACTGTGTGGACAACACCGCATCCTATTATATTCCATTGTATGGATAGACCACATTTTTATTGCATTCCATCTGTGAGTATAGCACAAGTAATCCATGTACTGCTTGATGGACATTTGAGTGGTTTTCAGTTTCTGACAAATGTCAATAGCACTGCTCTGAGCGTTCACCTAGAAGCCCCTGTGCAGCAATGAGATACCTTGGGTAGATTCCCAGGGATGGAAACTGCTAAGTGTGAGTGTGTGTGTGTGTGTGTGTGTGTTTAACTTTGCCAGAAACTGCTCAGCAGTTTCCCAAAGTGGCTGTTCCATTTTACATGCTCTTTAGGACGGGTTTAGCCCCAGTTTGTCTCATAATTAAACGATACTGGGTTCTTTGACTAGAAGGCATTTGGACGATGAAAGGCAGAACTCTGTTACTTGCAGCTCCAGAGGGCATGCCTCCAGGGTCAGGGTGACAGCAGCCTGGAACCCTCCAGGGCGCCTTGTACGTGGGGGTGGCCTGCAGTTGGCAGGTGGGGCTACTTGAGCTTTCTGGGGATTTGGGGTATTTTGAATAATTCCATGGTCTCTAGTAAAAGGAGGCCATTCCTGCGTGGGAGGTGTCGGGACCTCTGTAGGTGGGGTGTGTGTTTTCTAACTCAGGAGTGTCAGAGCCTGAGAAAGGAAGAAGTTAGGGGTGGGAGCTTAGTAACTGCCCATGGAGTGGACTTGAGAGATTTCAGCCCTGATTCCAAAATGGGGTCAGCACAACACTCGTGACACATCATAATACACAGTTACTCCGTATCCTTGAAAACACATGGTTTGACAGTGTTTACTTGTAGAAATTCTGCTAGTTCTAGTAGACGTAAATTTGCTTTCACCTTATGACTGCTGGACATGGTTTCATGTGGCCGATGACCATTTGCACAGCTTATTTCGTGAAGTGCTTTTTCAAATCTTTGGCTCAACTTTTGTTGAGTCGTTTGATCCTTATTATTGACTTGAAGAGGTTAATACAAATTTTTTGATATATAGTGAATATTTTCTCTCAGTCTGTGGATTACATTTTCATTCTCTTAACGGCATCTTTCAAACAGCAGAAGTATTTCATTTCGGTGGCAGCTACTGTATCAGCTTTCCTTTTGTGGGTTATATTTTTTTGTATCCTATCAATGGCACATTTGACTAACTCAGGTTACAAAAATTTCTCTTGTATTGCTTTTAAGAAGTTTTGTGATTTCAGGCCTCAGACTCATTGTCTGTAGTACATACGTTGTGTAGGTGGTGAGAAGTAAGGGGTAATGTTTGTTTTTTCCCCAAATTCATATCAAGTTGTCCCGGCACCATTTGTTGAAAAGATTATCTTTTCTCCATTGAATTATTGTGACATTTTTGTCAAAAATCTGTTCACCATATAAGTTTGGCCTATTTCTGGACCATCTGTTTTGTTCCCTTGATCTGTACACTTATCCTTATGCCAGTGTCGGACTCTGGATTACTGTAGAATTATTTAAATCTTGTTTTATAGATTGCTTTGGACTTTGCATTGTCATACAAATTTTTAAATCAGCTTTCAGTTTCTACAAAAAACCTGTTTGGATTTCGATTGGGATTACATTGAGTTTATAGATCAATATTGGAGAATAGACATCTTAACTAGATTAAGTCTTCCAGTCCACGAACATAGCATCTCTCTCCATTTATTTAGGTCTTCTTTAATTTCTCTCAGTGATGTTTTATAGTTTTTATTGTATAGGTCTCGTACTACTTTTGTTAATTCAATTCTTCATATTATTTTTCCTAATATTAAATAGAAATGTTATTACAGTTTATTTTCCAGTTGCTTGCTGCTTCCATATATAAATACATTTTATTTTTGTTTAGTAATTATTGTCTTACCACCTTGCTAAATTCACCAACTTTGTGAGACTTTCAACCTTTATTTCTTCAGTTATTTTTTGTGCTTCTTTTTCTCTCTTCTATCCTTCTTGGACTCCAAGTACACAAGTGAAAACTTCTTAAATTGTCCCACAGGCTTTGAGGGTCTGTTCATATTTCCTTCACCACTTTCCTTTCTGTTTTTCACTTAGATAATTTCTGTTGATATACCTTCAGGTTCACCGACTCTTTCTTCTGCCTTCTCCAATCTGCTGTTGAGTTCATCTAGTGAGGTTTTTTTTTTTTCATTTCAGTTATTGTGCTTTTAGCTCCAGAAATGTTACAGAAGTATTTTCACAGTTCTCATTCCTCAGTTTTGACTTTATATGTTTACCCATTGACTCATTAAGACCACATTTAAAAGAATTATTTCTGCATGTTTTAATACCTGCTTTGATGTCTTTGTCTACAAATCCGACATCTAGACCCGTTCGGAGTCAGTTTCTACAGCCTCTTTCCTTCAACTTGGAGAAGACATATCTGTGGTTTTCTTTTTATGGCTTCTCATTTTGGTTTAAAAACTATATATAGAGAGAATGGATAAACAACAGGGTCCCACTGTAGAGCAAGGAGAACTACATTCACTATCATGTGATAAACCATAATGGAAAAGAATATGAAAAAGGATGTATATATATATATATGTATAACTGAATCACTTTGCTGTACGGCAGAAATTAACACATTGTAAATCAACTCTACTTCAATTAAAAAAAAAACAAAACTGTACAGTGTAGATAGGATGCTGCAGCTCCCCGGATCTGTTGTTTGTCTGAGGATCACTGGCGTCCTGCCCCAGTGGGCACTGGCTTTCCTGGACCCACAGTGTACTTGTGGATCCCTCCTGCCAGGGCAGGCGCTCTGCCCCAGGCCTTCGTGCCTCGGCTGCTCCTCCCCAAGCCCGATGTCCTGGGCTCTCCCTGTGCCATCTGGAGGCCCCGCACTTGTTCTGTGCCTGCTGCTGCTCAGGCCCAGCTGGTCTGTTCCCCGCTTCACATTTCTCTCCCCACTCCCCACTTCTCTGCCCATCACACCTGTGTCTTCGTACACCTCCAGCCAGGAAGGCTTCAGCCTACTTCTGCACGAGCCGCACACGTGTTGGGAGATGCATGCAGCGTATTCACAGACATTACGCAGGGCTCTGTCCTTTGGGACGCACTCCCCTCTCACACACCTCCTTCTGGCCAGCCTGTCGGACTCTCTGCCGCAGATGCTTGCTTACTGGTCGGCCAGGAGACAAGTAGACTTTGTGCTCAGCTTTGCATCTCACCTTTGTGAGGCTCTTTCACTGCAAGGACTTCCCCCCTCAATTTCCAGCTTTCCCTGACTCTATCCTGGAGGCAGTAACACTGATTTTTCTGTGACTGGAGTAGCAAGTGGGTGTTGGGTTCACCATCAGCAAAAAGACACAAACTCATGATTCTTACACTTTGTTCTCAGTGTCTGTTCAGAGCAAAGTCTCTCAGGCTTTTGTCCGCTTTTGCTGACTTTCCAGTGCCTTCTAATTGTTATTCTTTTAATCTAGTTTTCATCATTTTTATCTGTAGAGGATTTTTCAACTGTACCACCACCATTACCAAAATCTTCTGCTTTTAGTTTTCAGGATGAAGGTATGAGAATTCTTTAACAAGCTGTACTTTATATTCTCACAAAATCTGATAATCAAAAATGAAAATAAATTGCTAAACATCTTAGAACATTTTAAAAATTGATCATTATACTAGGCCCCAAATGAATTATTGATGGACTTAGAAAAGTAAAATGTATAGTCAATGATTTTCAGTTGAGGACTAAACCAGGTGTGATTCTAAGGGTAGGATATGCAGATCAACAAGCCGCAGTCTGTGTCTGGGAGTACACGCATGTCAGGCCTAGGAAATTCCAATGGAACAAAGAAAAATCCTCCTCTCAGTTATTTTTAGCTTGAAGAAGAAATCATACTGAAATTATACACTGTTTAGAGATGCGTGGAAATAAATATTACATGTCAAAACCAGTGATTTTTAAAATTATTAATGTTTTTATACACTATGAGACTGGTAGGAAATTTTCAGTAATTACATTTAAAAGCTCTTTAGTAGATTTCGTAGGCATCTGGATCAACAGACTGAAGTATTTAATTGAAAGTTTGAAAAACATTATCACAAAAGCTGGCTTAAGTTATTTAATGGAGTCTGGCAGTTAATAGGTGTATTATATAAATATACATGTGTGATTTTTTTTTTAAGCAAGTACTATGTATTATTGGCCTTATGGTAAATCTATTATTACGTAAATTCAGTATATTTTCTTAGGTAAAATTTTCATCTTCAGCCACTCAGAAAAAACTAGTTTATCCACAATTATTTTGTGTTTGTCTTGTATTTACTTACATATCAGTGGCATCTTGTCCCTGTTACCTTCACAGGTTTTCATATGTTTATTAAATTTTCAGATATTTTTATTATTTTTTGCTTAGCCTGGTGTTTTCATACTCTGATAACACAATTAAATATCTTGGCTTGCAACTGTATTTTTGAGTAGGGCTTGCATTTTTGTTTGTTTAGATGTTATGTAGCTTGTAATATTCTTGGGTTTTGGTAGTCAATTCTGAAGCTTTTATACTTATGCAAATAGAATGAAGCTTTGCCCGTTCTAGAACTTTAGAATATGTATTTTGATTTTGTTTTTTTTTTATACTCAGCAAAGTTGTTTTGACCAGCTTTAATTTGTTTTGTTCACCTTAAATGCAGCAGTATCTTCTTTTTTGTGAAATAGTCTAGTGCATTTGAGTGTTTTATTAATACTGAACCCATTTTCCCGTATGTTCAACATTGTTGCTGGCCTTTGTAGTCTCTTTTTGTTTCTGTATTTATTACTCATTGGAACAGTACCCTCTTTTCTTTGTATGAGACAAGAGGTAATTGTATGTGACTAAATGTATTTGCTAGGATTTATGATATTCAAAGAAGTTGCATTCATTATTTTCTGCCATTATTACCATCACATCCTATTTTTAAGACTAACCACATTTAGGAGGTCCGCTTTGTACAAGGAACTATCCGTGATCTCTGCACATAATGGCCCAGGTACCCCACCATCCTTCCAGGAGACTTCTGTGGTGGGGACATGCCCTCTGGACAGCTTCTCACATCTTGGTCCTTCAGTTTTCCATCATAAAATGCAACACTTTCCCCAGGCTGTTCTGTGAATATGTTTCCAGAATGAACTTTCTTTGCTTCTATGTTCTTTTAGTGAGGCATAATTTAGGTACAATACAACACACAGATCTCAATCATCCCGTCTAAGTTTGGATAATTATGTCCACCCACCTAACCATCAGCCCGGCAAATTCCTTCATGTATATTACCTTTTACTTCCCCCCTCCCCTCACCAGAGAATCATATTTTCTGGTTTCTATCTCTATAGATGATTTCTGTGTGTTTCTAGACTTCACATAAGTGAAGATAAATTTTGTGTCTAGTTTCTTCCACTCAACGTAATATTTTTAGATTCCTTCATGGCGCTGTACTTATTTGTATTTTGGCTCCCTTTTCTTGCAGAGAAGTACCTATTGTACAAATATCCTACAATCTCATGGACATCTGGGTTCCTCCCATTTGGGCTGTACTGAGCATAGTGTCGTGGACATTTCCGTGCCAGTCCTGTCATGGACATGCACCTCCAACATGACTCTTAGGTAAATAACAAGTGGGTCGTGGGTTAGGTTTGCGTTTAAAGTTACAAGAAGAGTTTGTGCCATTTTTCACTTCTCTCAACAATTTAAGAGAGCCCCGGGGGCTAACCCCTACACCAGTACTTGATCTTGTGACTTTCTCAATGTAGCCCTTCTGGTGGGCAGGTGGTGCCCCCCCCCTCCGCTAGTGTGTCCTGGCCCTGCTGTCACCCAGGTGGGTTCAGTTCCCCACTGGCTTCGGAAGTTTTCAGAGTGAGATACGGACTTTCCCTCTAGCAGGGCTTGGGATTTGAACACAGTTTGACTTGATATTTTTTTGTTGAGTCTTAAACGTCAGTGGCCAGCTTTCTGAAATGTTGAGTCGCTCTGGGGGATGCTCCCAGCCGTGGTCCTGGCTCCCTGGCTTTGGGGGTTTCTCTGCTCTGCTGGCCTCCACGGCCGGTGTTCTCCTGGGGTCTAAGCATCAGCCGGTCCACTCAACGATCATTCAAGTTGGTGACGATGTGGACTGCCTTCTCCTCGCCGGTCGTGATGCTGCCATAAAGGCATCTCTTGTCTAGAAGCAGGCTCGACCCTTTCTGGATTTAGTCCACTCGGGTCCTTCTGGGTCCTCGGCTCTCTAAGGATTAGCATGTTAGATAGACGACAACCACAGCAAACTAGGTTTCATAGCTTCCCCGGCTGCTTCTCCCTAGGGTGGGGATGGTCACGTCTTGAGACTTTGTATACCCGAGCTGAAAGCAGAGCGTCATGGTGGCTCCTGTGAATCTCACCCACTGTCCATTGGCTTGGTGTCATTCTCTCTAGTTAAGCTGCTCTCCGATCTCTTGCTGCTTGTAATGATTTTGTTACGACCGTGGGAGTGTGTTTACAGATTATTCTCGTGTCCTCCAGCGACCGAGACCTTTTCCTCCTGCCTTCAAAGGAACAGTCAGCATCATGGGATGCATATTTTCAGGCGGGCCCCCCTTTCTTCTGACTGCTCAGCACATTTCCCGAAGCTTTCTTTCCCCTTTTTCAAAGTCTCCAGGCATAAACCTGAGGCTTTCTCCTTCTTGGTGTCCTGGCACGTTGTAGGATCTTTATTTTTTCTTTAAAGTTTTAAAAAATATCTTTGCAAGTAGGAGTCCTGGAACAGAAGAGGAGCAGTTTCCGTCAAAGTCACTCCTCCACGGGGTGGCAGGAGCTCTGTGCTGAGAGGATGCTCTGATTTCTCTGGTCTCTTGATTTCATCCCAGGTGGGGTTTCCTGGATGTGATTTCAAAAGTGTGAGTTCACCTCATTATTACTGTGATTCATGTCTGTTGATAGTTGGCTGTTGATACTTTTCCTGGGCTGGTGTTTTCCTGACATCACTCTTTGATTATTTCTCCCTCTTCAGTATTTTGCGCCTCACAGAAAGTTTATTAATCCCCGAGTCCCCTGGAATTCGCCGCTTTAGCGTGCCCGGTGCAATAACATATGCTTGTCCGCTTTTTCCAGGGACTAACCGTTCTATTGCTTCGAGAAGCTGCTCCTGGCTCCTGAGTGGAGGGTCCCTGTCCCCTGCTGCCCTCTCTTCTTCAGTTGTCCCATCCGACTTGTTTGTCACGGGTGGTTTTGATTTTTTAATTTCTTGTCAGTCTTTGGGGTCGTTCTAATTTATTTTGATGTGGATGTTCTTTTTGTGAAATCATATCCTGTGCTTTAGATTGTTGATAGCTTAAGTTTTAATTTTTTTTTTTCAGTGGCAGTCATAAAGAAGATCATTCCATGCTGTAGACGGCAGGATTTAGGGACAATACGACAAATGTTGTATGTCTTTGGTGTAATTACTTAACCTGGAGAAGAGAAGATGTTGAGGTTTCATGGGAGAAATGTGATAACTGAGTACTTATTTCCTGGGAAAGGGACAGATTTATTTTGCTTCGCTTCCGAGGACCTGCGGGTGCAGAATACACAGGTGGCAGATTTTGTCTCAGGGTAAAGAGAAGCTTCTAATAACAGGGGCTGCTCCCCACTGAGGTGGGTGCCGCAGAGGCTGTGACCTTCCACACTGGAGCGGGGTGGGTGATAACTGGGTGGCCGTGCCTTTGTGACAGTGAGGAAGTCCTGAGTAAGGCAAGGACAAATACCACCCTGTTCTTCAGCAAGGCAACAGACTATCAAAAAATTCCCAACTCAGTGAGGAGAGACATTTGCTCAGAAGGATTATTGCAAGGGGGGAAAAGAACCATTGCCACAGGCAAGAACACTGTGCCCATAACACCTGCATGTGTCTCCAGCCTGGCCAAGTAGGTTTGCTGTGATCGAGAGGAGTGATCGAGGTGGAGAGAGCTGTGTGTGTGTGTGTGTGTGTGTGTGTGTGTGTGTGTGGTCAAGTAGGTTTGCTGTGATCGAGAGGAGTGATCGAGGTGGAGAGAGCTGGGTGTGTGTGTGTGTGTGTGTGTGTGTGTGTGTGGTCAAGTAGGTTTGCTGTGATAGAGAGGAGTGATCGAGGTGGAGA
Source organism: Kogia breviceps (assembly GCF_026419965.1). Taxonomy (NCBI): domain Eukaryota; kingdom Metazoa; phylum Chordata; class Mammalia; order Artiodactyla; family Physeteridae; genus Kogia; species Kogia breviceps. The sequence goes on along the minus strand of NC_081318.1, from coordinate 112,743,134 downwards.
GAGCTGTGTGTGTGTGTGTGTGTGTGTGTGTGTGTGTGTGTGGTGGGGGGGGAGATGAAAGGGGGATGGTGGATAGAAGGTCAGAGAACATTCTACCTGAGGCCAGCCTCTTCTAGGGGCAACAGGGTGGGCTCTCTACTGCTCAGGCTGAAAGGTGAAGAGTTATATCAATCGTTGTTGCTCAGCTCTTCCATCAGGAATTGAGAGATGGTTTGGGAGTAAGAAAACATTTTCAAAAGATTTCATGGAAAGGCTGCTTTTTGGATTTTATTATCCTTCATTTGTATGAATGTGTGTGTTTTAATAATTTGACCAAAGATCACATAACCGTGATTTTTAATTGATCATGGTGTCCTCACAATAAAATATAAATGGTTAGTTCAGCTTATGCACCTAGATTCTTTGTAGCTCTATTCTTAGAATTTTTAGTTAATATGAAAATTATCATTTTATATATTATTTATTTCTGGGTCATTTTCTCACCATCTGAAAATCAAATTAGAAGATGTAATATGATGTCAGGCGCTGGGAGAGAGGTTAACATGCATTTTGTTCTGCTTGATCCCTGGGGATAAAACAGTTCAGCTAATTGTTTATGAGGCATGAATGGGAGGGTCTGGGTCTGGCCTTTTCCTGGGTAAACAGGCAGGCATCTGTGAGTTTCATCTCACAGATGAAACCCATGGGGAAGAGAGGCTTTGCAATCTGCTGTTTACTAGAACACAAGAGGGTGGGGAGATTTCTTGACCTTCAGATGAAACTCAGCATTGTCAAGTTCCATTGCTTCTTGACAAGGAGATGTTCCCAGGGGTCATTTCACTTCTCTCCAGTGATTTGCAACGTGCCTGCCAGGCACTCCACCAGGCCCCAGGGTTAAAACTGCGGACACCAAGGAGGTCATACTCTACAAGTGTCCCAGGGAGAAGGACTTTTCCAGAATTGCAACTATATATAGACCATGTATGTCTTGAGTTGGAAACGTGCAAAATCCAGGAAACCAGGCTGAGCAAAGAGAGGGCTGGAGATCAAAGAAGATAAGACCAGTAATATTTGCTGATGGATTGAACTGGGGCATTCAAGACAGAGAGGGGTCAGCAGAGAGATGAACTGCAGGTAGTTGAGCAACGAGATGAATGGGGTTGATATTTGCTGATTCTGAGAGGGTTGTGGGTACAGCAAGGTGGTGGGTGGGGTTGGTTTGGCGTTCAGTTTTGGATGAGTTAAGTTTGATAAGCCTATTAGAAATCCAAGTGGTTTTATCAAGTAGGGAGTTAGATTCTGGAACTCAGAGGAGGGCTTCAGGCCAGAGAGGTGGCCATGGACATGGCCTTTGGATCATCACATCCAGGGGTCTAGAAGGTTGGCCTGTATGGGGGGCTGGTGTATATTGGTGGGACGAGACCAGCAGTGGTCCTGTGTTGATGGGTAGGATTTGGGAGTGAGTTGGGCTTGCATTTTCTTCTCTCCTCCTTGAGCAGGGCTGTTCTGATCCGCTGAATAACATTTTATGGGTTATGTAGGCCTTGGGGCAAACTTCAGGGTTGACTGGATGTAGTTCATTTGTCTGTTCCTCTGTCCTCTATTCATTATCCCCAGAGGTGAATTCATTTCCATGAGGGACTCTGTGGGAATCAAATAGTTCAATTATATGGAGGCTGAATCTGAGCACAGAGCTTTCTTCACACATTAAGAAGCCCAGGCTGGAAACAAGAATCAAAGCTTATCAGAGTCAGATTCCAGTTACGGAAATACACACGCCTGTAACAAGCTGATGAGTAAGTTGATTATTCAGCAGATTTGTTAGTTCTACTAAGTGTCTGTAAAACATCCTGAAGAATCGATAGTAAATACAAAGGTTTCTGACAACATGGCAGATGGAACTGAGGTTCATGAAACCCCTCCTACTGGAAATATAAAAGGCTGGGTAAATATATATATATATATATATATATATATATATATATATATTGTTGTTGTTCCTGTTTTTGAAAAATACAACTTTGTTTAAAAGAAGAAAAAGTAAGTAACATCGTCAGGTGCCAGAAATGAAGAGAGATGTAAAAAACCCGAGGAATATCAGACAGTCAGTGCCACAGTGACTCCGGGAGTTTGAGACTCGCTGGCAGCTCTAAGGATTGACTTGTGATTCCAGCTGGAAATTCGGCTGTACACACACTGTGAGTCAGAAGGCCGAGAACATACCCTTTGATTAAAGTTTTCTAACTAGACTGTGTGTGATGGAGGGTGAGGGCAGAGATACTTAAACAGATGACACAAGTAAGGAAGGAAAACTAATTTTTCCTCTACCTTCCGTAGTTCTTGCCTGAGACCCCCTATAACAGCAGACAGATTAGCAAGAGGAACACAAACAGAAGTTTATTAACTAAAAAGACCAATGATGTTGGAGGGAGCGGGGGACCGGTTATGAGGTAAAAGGAAAAAGCACAGTAAATAGGGGAAAGGCTGTCATGCAGATTTAAGTTGGGAGCATTCATTCCCCTTGGAGGAGCGTTTCTTAGTCCTCCTTCCTTTCCTGGTATGGAGAGGGAGACACCCTCACAAAGGGAGATTTCCCTTATAAATGTAAATTTCCTTCACAAAAGGGCAACTTCGGTTTTCTGAGATTCTCCAGGGGTTGGCGGCCGCTCAAAATAATCAGCCCCCGGGCTTCCCTGGTGGCGCAGTGGTTGAGAATCCGCCTGCTGATGCAGGGGTCATGGGTTCGTGCCCCGGTCCGGGAAGATCCCACGTGCCGCGGAGCGGCTGGGCCCGTGAGCCACGGCCGGTGAACCTGCGCGTCCGGAGCCTGTGCTCCGCAACGGGAGAGGCCACGACAGTGAGAGGCCCGCGTACCACAAAAAAAAAAAAAAAAAAATCAGCCCCCAATAATCCTATTCGCAAGAGGCCTGTTCTGCCCTCCTTCACACACGTGGGCCAGGGGTGCAAATGTTCCTGTGTGCAAGGGGCGCGGAGCGGATAAAACAGGGTTGGAGGCCGTCCTGGAGCAGAATACTAGGTACTGATTAAAAGCAGCGAGACTCATCCTTTTCAGACCGCAGCAGTGGGGGAGAGACCAGTGTAGACGACGAACTCAGCTCCCCCTGACACGAGGTGAGGGACCAGAAGATAGAGCAGAAAAAGGGGGTGGGGGTTCTGGAGAAATGGAATTTGACAGAAAAAGGGTGAGAGAGAGCTACGGCCTGTGGCTCGGCTCTGGAGCTGGGCAGGACCATTTAGCAGCTTTGCATTTTCTTGAGCAAAAGACTCAGCATAGACTAAGGGCCTGGGGTGGCTTAGGCACAGTGGGTGCAGGTGGCAGCCAGGCTGCCAAGGGTCAGGTCTCAGCACTGCGGCGGGTGGTCCTGCGTGCTGCCTGGGGGGTGTCCCAGATTACAGACGAACACTTAGATGTGTGGAATTCTGGCAGAAGGAAGCTCAGACCACACGATGGCATTTTCACAAGTCAGACTAAAGGAACCCCAGAAACGATAAAACTGCACTGAAGGAGGGATCGCGATTTAAAATAATAATAAACTTACAAGATTGAGCATAAAACAGAGAAAAGGCAAGTGATATTTAGAAGGAGAAAAGATCTGAGACCTGGTTACAACTATAATCGAAGCTATAAAAATTTAGAAAAGGAATACAGTAAATAATTTATGCAAAAATATTGAAAACTTAAGTAAAATAAGCATTTTTTGAGAAATATATATATATATATTTCCAAAATTGTCCCAAGGAAAAAAATAAAAGCCCTAAGTAGCAATGTAAAAATTAAAGAAATAGAATTGGTGATTTAGTTTTTAAAAACCTGTTCACAAAAAACAGGTCCCATTTGTTTTACAGGTAGGTTTCATCAAACTTTCCATAAAGAGGTGGACCTTGGGTTTCTTTGAATAAAGGATAGGAAATTCTCCCAAGTCTTTATGAGGCAAAAAAACCTTGAAAAAAGACAGTATCTGTAACTCAATCTCACTTAAAAACATAAATAAAACAAATACTACATAAAATACCGTCCAACCAAATCCATCAATATGAAACAATAACCACATTATGATCAGGTAGATTTAATTCCCTGGTTTAGAAATGGTCAGAATAAGAAAATCAATGAGGTATTGATCACATTAACACATTAAATGAGAAAATGTGTGATTGTTTCTAAAGTTTCACTAGAAAAAAATGACAAAATTCTGCCCCCACTCATGGCTAAAAAATAAAAATCATGTTAAGTAAGAACAGAAGCAAAGTTTAAAGACCTGAATGTAGTATGAAAAAAACACCTGTAATTTTTTTTTGTGTGTGGTACGCGGGCCTCTCACCGTTGTGGCCTCTCCCGTTGCGGAGCACAGGCTCCGGACGCGCAGGTCCAGCGGCCACGGCTCACGGGCCCAGCCGCTCCGCGGCACGTGGGATCTTCCCGGACCGGGGCACGAACCCGCGCCCCCTGCATCGGCAGGCGGACTCTCAACCACTGCGCCACCAGGGAAGCCCAACACCTGTAATTAATGCTGAAACATAAGTATTCTCTTCAAGAAAAAGAAGAGAATAACCATTCACACCAGGTTTTAAAAATTCAACGCCTTACTGAGGATTCTAATAAATATAATGAGACAAGAAGTAATCATAAAGGGAATAAGAATTTCAAGGGTAAGGAAGAAGGTTTTATTCACAGACCACAGAATGTAGAAAAATCCAAAGAATCTACTGATAAGCCAGTACAGATAATAAAGGAGTTCCACTAAATTGTTGATGCAGTCATTAGTATTCCTATACCCCTGGAACAACTAATTAGAAAATGTAATAAAATAGGCTATTGATTTGTTGATTATCACTGAAAGACATTAGTTAATGGTATTGGCTATCTGTCTTGGAAAGTTATTAATACTTTTTGTTTCTTTATTAACGTGTTTCTTCCAGTTTGTTATAATGACCATTTTTTGAATCAGAAGAAATTGTTAACCTGAAATAAATAGACTTGGGTTCATTTGGGATCAGGAGAGAATTGCAAGTCAGGGTCTGCAACCCTGGTGAGCCAAGTGCAAGATCTCCCGTGGGGAGGAGGATGCTTTTATAGAAGAAAAGCAAGGTGGGGTGGGCTTTGTAAACAGAGTCCCTGCCTGGAAAGAGGACGGGTCTGTCTTATTCCTGTCAGGCTGGGCTGTGGTCTCTGGGGTATTGGGCTGTGGTCTCTGGGTATAAGAGCTCCTCCTCTGGGCCTCCCAGCTCTATTTAATTGGGATTTCTGTTTATTAATTTTTTATGAAAAAAACAAAGCCTCTCCAATAACATCATGACTAAGTTCCTTATACAAGACAATCGAAGGTAAATTAAATTGCTTTGGGAGAAAATGCAGCTCTTTGGTTATCCATTCCCGGACATTCAAGGATAACTTGAATATAATCATGAACAGAAGCCAGAAGAAGGGACTTGGTAGGCATTTTGTTTTCATTCTGGGTTTAACCAAAGTCTGGGATGCTGTTCCCAGATTAATCCAATATGGCATTAAGTCATCAAATTTAATTTAGATAGAGTATTTTAGCCAGGTAACTCCAGGAGTATATTTATATCTGAAAAACGAACTGGTAAAAATTTTTGAATTAAAATAAATTAAGAGATAAGTGTGTAGGTTGATGGCATTCATGAAAATTTTTACACTTAAAGTAATGTCTTGTCTATGGCTTTATTTCCAACCATATTTAAAATCTATACTTAGGCATGCACAGAATTTATGAAATTTTTTCTTGGGGTCAGGCAAAATGTTTCAGAATTTTGATATGCCAGGAAAATAAAATTATATATATATATATGTATATATATTCTGAAAAAGAAACCAAACCATTGTTTAGTTACAGATATGCCTATACTGTGTACCCTTCTCAGAGAGAAGCCAGGTCAGAAGTTCACACTACCTTGTTCTGCATGTGAACAAAATTTCAAAAGATGTAAGAATGAGTGGGCAATTAGTTGCTAAAGAATATAGTCACTAATGGCTTGAAACTTCAGTCTTTGAAGTCTCGGTTATTTGGTTTGCGACATTAAACATGGGCTTTACAGATGAACATATGTGGCAGCTATTGAAGTGAGTTGAAAACCTTAACAAAAATGACCAAGTTCTTTTCAAATGTTTTTTTTAAACGTATTCCATAGAGATGTGAGGACTTGAAATTAAGAACTGCAACTGTGATATTCAGTGAGGGAATATTTAAATAACCAGAGCTCTGTGAAACTCAATGGACCATGTAAATGTTTCTCATACTTCCTTGTGTAAGCGAACTTAATTAAATATAGACGTTCTTAGAATAATTGCTGAAAATTGTCTCTATCAAAAAGATAGCTACCAAAAAACTGGTATTAAATGCAAGGACACCAGTAACAACAACTAACCTCAGATAGGAGCTTGCCGTGCCAGGCGGGAGCATGGGTGTCCCCAGGACACAGGAAGGACCTTTAGGGTCCCCTCTTACTGGCTAAAAATGCAGTGATCCTTCACTTCAAGTGTTGCCTTGGAATCCTGAAGGCTGGGTGTGGGAGTGGAGAGAGTTCTGGCTGTGGATCCAGGCCACCCTCAGAATAGGGTACCTGGCCTGGCCCAACCCTGGGGGAATCATTGGCTTTGTGTGTGTTCTTCGGTCAAAGTTGGGAAGCTTACGTGAAAAAGGAGTTTTACCTGCTACGCTGCACTTCATTTGAAAATGTACTTGACGAGGCTCATGCAAGATACAGAATATGAAGAGATTTAAAATTTATAAACTGATGCAGTTTTTTTTCCCACATCACTTGGTCTTATTTCCCTTGTTGTGCAGTCCCTGGAAAGGCCCTTACAGTGCACTTGTGTCATGTTGACTGGAGCTGTGAAACACTATAAGAGCAGCTCTTAAGATGGATACTGGTGCTTCTCCTTTCATTTAACCTTGACATTGTAAGTTGTTACCTATACACAAATGTATGGGGAATGTTTTATGTAATTAATTGTCACCGAATGGTATCAGCAGCCCTAATAATTACCCAGGAATAGCAATACGAGAAAAAAAAAATCCTGGGGTGATTATCATTAGTCAGATGATTCTGTCAAGGTGAGAAAAAGGACAATAAAGACATGCTCAGGAATGAACTTTGCCCTTTGTTTTCCGTCTTGATCATCTAAAACTGATGCAATTCGAAAAGGAAGAAAAAACGTAACTCTAGTAGCAAAGTCAGCACCCCAAATGCTTTCTGAAGGTCTTATACACTTACTGGAGACGGAATACCCATTTTGCTTTGCATTTCTAGTAGCCAAGGGGGAGAAATCTAACCCCTTCCATGATCCATGGTGTTAATAATACAAATAAAACATATTGCTGGAAGAGGAGCATATTTATTTCTTCTTTTGAGGCCCCAGAGCAATTTTCCCATGAGTTTTTATGATATATCGTAATAAAAAACATCTCTGAAATCCTTACAGGAAATGCAGCCAAAAGGTTTGAATATCTGCTTATCACCTTCTACATCCGTGAGGGGATAGTACCAGGCCCAGCTCAGTGAAAGCAGTTCCAAGAGAAGCTGGCTCCCCGGGGGTGAATAAGCAAGTCTCAGAGGGTCGGGTTAATCCAGGCATTACTTTACAGCATCTGTGGGATGAGCCTGGATGTCCCAGAGGGGCTCACCCACGCGGGACTCCTGAAGGGTCTTGTGTCAAAGGCTTACAATCAGATTTACCTGTAATCGCTTCTTTAAATAATGTATTTTTGGCAGATGAGTCTTTGGTTTCACTTTCTAGGAAGCGGTTGGGCTTGTCAGGGGGTCTGGCCCTTGGCAGAGGTGGGGGAAGCAGGGCCGGATTTGCGCGGACTCCTGGCTCCCCAGGTCTCGTCCGTGGGGAAGCAGATGTTCACAGCTGGCACCCTTCCAGGGGCTGGGGGAGGAGGGAGCCTCACCGCTGGAGTGGGGAGCGTGGGTTCCAGGCCTTCCTCCTGGAAGCCGCCCCTCTTGGGGCAGGGGGGCAGCAGGCTGTGTGAGAGCAGCGTTCTGAGGGAGGGATTAGCCAACATAAGCAACATCCTCGAATCGTTTGGATGGTCATGGTATTAACTGCCATGTCGTTTTCAAGACCCACAAGTTTCCAGGATCTTCTGTGAGCTTTTCACCTATCTTATGGAGCCTTTAAACCTTTTAGTGACTCTATGAAATAAATATAACGTACATTTCGCAAATCCAAAAACAAGGCTTAGAAGTGGCATATAACGTACCCAGCGTCACACAACTAGCACGGGTTGCTGTGGACTGAACTACTTGCCTTTGAAATGCTTATGTGGAAGCCCTAACCCTTGGCCTAACTGCGTTTGGAGATGAGGCTTAAAGAGGTCGTATGGGGGCCCTAATCCAATAGGGGTCCTTATCAGAAAACGAAGAGACACCAGCACCCTCTTTGCACCATGTGTGGACACGGGGAGGAGGCGGCATGTGCAGCCCAGGGCTCCCTCAGTAATGGAATCACCAGCACTTGACTTCCTATCTCTCAGCACTCTGAGATCTGTTGTTTAAACCACCCCGTCTGTGATGTATTGTTACGGCAGCTTGAGCTGAGTGAGACAAGGTGAAGAGGCCGGATGTGGATTCGGTCTGTGTGTCCCCTGAGCTCTTTCATTCCTGCCAGGATCCCTCCTGGTTATAGCGCTAACTTAACCCTTGGCAACATCCTGTCATCTGCAGGGCTCTGTCCCACACGCTCTCGTGCCATCGGCACTGAGGGGCATCCAGGCTTTCCTTGTTCCGAAACGTCTGGAGTCCCACCCAACTTCTTGTTTGCAGAGTTGAGTTTCACATTCTTGTGCCTGGGGTGGAGAGAAGCCTGGGACTTACCCCGGAGGAGCCCTGGGAAGGACGGCTGCCTTCAGTAAGGGCGGGGCTGGGATGTGGAAACTCGGCCTGGTTGCCGTTCCTGAGGCCAAAGCCCCTGTGCGGTGCCTGGGCTTGGAAGGTCCAGGACTCCGTGTGTTGGACCCTGGGAGTCCAACAGTGCAGCTGGGAGCCCCTGTAGTAGCCGGAAACATCCCGAGATTGAAACCGCCCAGTCCACGGTGGGACCCGAACCCACCGTCTTTTAACTGAGATCACGCACCTGGTCTCAGGACTTAATGAAGCTCAGGTTCTTGATGTCTCATTGCAAAAAGAATTTAGTGAGAGACAAGTGATAGGTAAGAAGTAGATTTATTTAGAGAGAAACACTTCACAGACAGAGTATAGGCCATCTCAGAAGGTGAGAGGCCCCGAAATATGGAGTGATTAGCTTTTATGGGCTAGGTAATTTCATAGGCCAATGAGTGGGAAGATTATTCCTACTATTTTGGAGAAGGGGCAGAGATTTCCAGGAATTGGGCCACTGCCCCCTTTTTAACCGTTTCTGGACGGCCCTGGAACTGTCATGGCACCTGTGGATGTGTCATTTAGATGCCGGTGTATTATAGTGAGCATATAATGAGGCTTAAAGTCTAGTGGAAGTCGAATCTTCTGCCACCTTGGGTCTAATTGGTTCTAACCAGTTTATGTTGTGTCCTCAATGGCTATGTCATTCTCTTCAAGGTTGTGCCCTGCCCCCTTCCCTCCTGTTTCGGGCACATGTGAACACAACTGAGAATGCAATATGGCCTCGTTGTGAAAACTAGTATTTGCTGAAATAGCCTAAGATGTTTACACATCATTTTTTCTTTTTTTATTGGCCGTGCCGCATGGCTTGCGGGACCTTAATTCTGCAACCAGGGATCAAACCCTGGTCCCCAGCAGTGAAATCACTGAGTAGTAACCACTGGACCTGCAGGGAATTCCCTACATCAATTTTTTTTTTTTTTTTTTTAAGTAAGAGAATCAGCCAAAAGTAATAAGCAGAACTGTGGGCTCTGCAGAATGCAGATCAAGCACTGTCTCCTAGAAAGCCTGCGAGTCCGGGACAGACGACTCGATCCTTGGATCCTAATCACGCTGTGTTACTGTGACTGACTGACTTCCTGCACTGAGCTGTGAGCTCCAGACAGACTTTTGTCTTGTATCCAAAGGTGCCCAGAGGTGCTGACCCAGAAGAAGTCCCCCCCACCCCACTGCATATCTGTCAAATGAACTCACAATTTCACAACATCGGAAGGCGCACATTTCCCCGGCTTGCGTATGGATGCATATGTAAATTGCCCGAGCAGCATTTGACACGCAGAAAAGTAGGTTTCTTAATCACGCTGACACCTTGGCAGTTTTGCCTGGATGAGGTAAAAATATTATGAAACAAATAAGTGATTGTTTTTCTCTGAAGGAATAATTAGCAGTTTGACAGATTGCATATGTGAATTATTCAGCGTGAGGCTGTGAATTTCCTACACGCAGAATTTAACTCTCTTGCTTGCTGGGAGCCGAAGGTCTGTGTTACAAATCTTGGGTGTCTTTGAAAATGTTGGCTTATTATTTGCAAAGTGTTTCAAAAGAACAGCAAGCCGTAGAGATGGCCTTGCTATGAGAATAGATGAGTTTTAGAAGGGTCACTGCCAGGGGATAAGAATCTTCTGTGGGACACAATATTAAGAAACGAAAAGTTAGAGCATTTTCTAACAGAATGACTGACGAGGCTCTAAGTTCCATTTCTGATTAGTTATCAGCTACGTGAGCTCTGACAGGTTCTGTATTATCTGTCAGCCTCGGTTTTTCCTGCTGACCTCGGCCTCACGATGTTACCTGTGTTGTAGAATTGCTGTGAGGCTCACACGGTGAGTGCACATCTGAACACAGACCTGGGCGGTGGTCCCTGAACGCACGCCCTGTGCTCTCCCTGTGACCTGCGTGAAGAGCACGCACTTGACCATGCCGGTTTCGTGATTATTAGTAACGATGAGGCCAACAGATCAGCAGACGACCGCCGTTCACAAGAGAGCTTGAAACATCACATTCCCAGGAGGAGGGGCACTCACGCCACGGGCGGAGGCACCAGGGTCGGTCAGGGCACCGAGGGACGAGGCGCTGTGGGCAATAGGCTTGATTCCGGCTCCCCGCGGGGGAACAGGCGCGGGCCTGGCACTTTGAAGCATTTCGGGGCCGGGGGCACAGGGCTGCCCCTAGTTGTCTGGAGCCTGGCGCCGGGGGATTAGGGCAGGGGGCAGTGGCCCCACAGCGATGGGGGTAGGAGATGATCTCCGGATGGGTTAGTTTATGTATGGAGAGCACTCTCGGGGGAGTTGTTTACTATGTCTAATAATTAGCCCAGCCTGGGAGGGGCTGCCCCTCCAGGGTCAAACCTCAGAACACAGGTGATAAAGACAGGAGGGTGGAGCCGGTCCCTCCTACGGGCCTCTTCTGGGACCCGGGTACCAGCCTGGACCAGCCCCTGGGGAGAAGTCCCACAGGCGTCCGTTTGGTGTGCTGGATGCCCTGCCTCACACGTGGGGGCCGGAGGGGCTGCAAAGCGGGACCGGGCCTGCAGTTGTGCAGCTTACGTACTCATCAGACCTGCCGCGCGAGCGTCCTGGGGATGCGGCTGGCACCGCCTGGCCTCCCATCCACGACCGAGACCCGCCCTTGAGAGTCACCGGAGGCCGCGCCCCCCCCTCGGGCCCTCCCCGCTCCCCGCAGGCTCCCCTCTCCCGGCACCGCCCCTGCATTCCTGGTCCAGAGCATCCCGCACCTGGGTGTGCTCTGTAGTAGCCGGGACGGGTCCCAGGACGGGTTGGCCATCGCAAGTCGCCCCCCCTGCGGACCTCCGGTACCCAGTGGCTGTAGGTCACGTGTTGCTGATGGACTTGAAGGGCTTGGCTCTGCCCAGCACGTCAGGGAGATGATTTCATTCCATGTTAAACCAAACCTTTGTTTTTATTTTAAACTTGGGGGCAGAAGGGCTGAAGCCCATGCCCAGGGAGAACGGTATTGAGCGGTTGTTGCTGTTTCTGCGGCTTTTTGCTTTTCATCTAATTCTGGAGATGATGGGGGCGTTTGAGGACGAAGAGCCTGGTCACCTGAAGTCACTGCGGGTTTGGGCCTCGTTCCTCTAGACGTAGTTCTAGGGTGAGGGGGTGTCTCTGTCTTAATTAACTTCCTCCAGAGCCCGGGCCGGCACAGGCCTTGGGGACCTGGACTTTTACCCCACTTGCCCTAAAGGACCCTCCTTTGTCCGGCAAACCCCCAAATGGAACGCGTGTTTGGGGGCGACCTGGACGGCGGCGCCATCTGGTGGCGGCATCCTTGAACTACAAGCCTGCTGAGGGTGACCCGCCGGGGACTCCCGTTGACAGTGATGAAGGTGGGTGCGGGGGCGTCATTCGGCTTCCATAAAATCCCGAATTACTACACAACTGATCCAACTCCCCTCCCACTTCCTCCCCACACTGAAAACAACAGCAACAAAGGACAGAAGCAAAAGCCACAGGAACTCAGCGTGGCCCAAAGGGCGCTGCAGCCTCCACAGGGTCGCAAGGCGGAGGGGCAGGCGTGACATCTCCGAGTGGGGACAGTCACCGGGATGGCCGTGCTTGTGCCCTGGATCCCTGCAGAATCAGGGAGCAAGCCCAGGGAGGCGGGAGCCCTCTTCTGGGGGGGGCGAGGCGGGTCGGGGGGCGCAGGCGCGGCGGAGCACACCTCCCGCCAGGAAGTGACGGCTGGCTGGGTGGCTGGTCACCAGCACCCGCGTGGGGACGCCCACCTCGTCCTCCCCAGGGCCCGTGGGGATGCGCTTGAACCGAACTTGGTTGGCCTGGGTGGGCATATGCCCGGGGCTGGTCTGCGCTCTGCCTGCTGGGAGAACGTGGTAGCACCAGAACTCAGTCGGCCCTCCGGTGTCCGCGGTTGCAAGGATGCAGTGGGTAAACCAGGTGCTAACATTTCCTGATCACGGTAGCACCTGAACCCTATGATGAGGCTAAGTGAGAGGATTTATATACAGGGTTTTGGGGGGTGATTTTCTGGGGAGGGGAGTTGCCGCGTGTGCAGCATGCAGGATCTTACTTCCCCGACCAGAGATGCAACCCGCGCCCCCTGCAGTGGGGAGTCTTAACCACTGAACTGCCGGGGAAGTCCCTACACAGGGCTTTCATGTACATTTATTTTTTTCTACTTGCCACTTATATATTTCTAGCATGCGACAAGCATTGTGCTCAGTGCTCTAAGTAGGTCACATTTGTCCCAGCACTGAGTGGGAGAGCTGTCGTCCACACTTAAGTGCAGATGAGAAAGCTGAAGGCCAGAAAGGTTAAGTTATTGGTCCAGCTAGTGGCACTAGTGACTCTGCCTGGCCCAGGGTCGAGGGAGGAAGTATTAGTTATTATCCTAAGGGATGCGAGGCCAGGTACCGCGTCGTGTCTGTTTGGGAGAGAGGAGGAATTCTCAGCTTCTGCGTTTTAAAATAGAAATGTCTGTATACCTCAGTAAAGATGTGAAAATAGAAATCAGTGAGATTGTGTTGTGAAGAGCTTGCTCACATCAAGTTCTTACTAGAGCAAGGAGCATATCTCATGGTTCCTAAAAGACACCGCTTTCTCTTTTGCACGTTACTGTCTTTTATAAACTGGGACGTTTCACAGTCAGTGGTTGAAGAAGACCTTGGGTCACAGTTTCCTGACAGTCCAGTTTCTTTCTTAGTGATATTTCAGGGTCCTTCTCATCATCCCTGACAGCTTAGATTAATTAGATGCTGCATCGCTAGTGGTTGGGTACATTGACTTGACAGGGACCCGGCCAGTGTTTCTGAACGGGAGTTCACCTTTCCCAGGATGGGCTCTGAGGGAGGATGTCGGCTTGACTGGTCCAGGAGTGAAAAAGGATGGGAGTCCAGGGGGAGAGGTGAGGATGAAAGGCCAGTGAGGACGGTGTGAGGGGAGAGAAGGGGGCCTGTGGGCTTTAGGGAGATCCTGTTCCTTTACATCGGGACAGGATTCATGCTTGGAGCTGGAGGAGAACAGGGCAGTTCGCCCAAATCATTTCTGGGGGCCTTGTGGTAGCAGATGGTGAGCAGTGTCCCCTGGGGCCAGCTCAGTCCTTGGCCTCCCGCAAGGGGCGGCCTCCCCCCTCCGGGCAGGCCGGCTCCCGGCTGGCACCCGGGGATCTGGTGAGAGTGCCAGAGCTGCGGCAAGAGGAGGCTGATGGTTTTCTCAAGTCAGTGGAGGAACTAAGCCCTGAGGTTTAACCTGGCCTCCGACGTGTGCAGATGTATAGGGCTGCCTTTTGGGGCTGGGGCCCCTTCTGCGCCCACAAACGCCCCTTCTCAGAACCTTCTAGATCTTCCTCCCGAGGCCGCTGGGGTGGAGGGGAGCACCCCTGTCATCTCAGGTCGGTCCCCGCCTGGCACGGCTGCTGTCCATGGTCTTGATTTCTCTGGTGAGAGACAAACTGATGATGAACAGACATCTCCCAGCAGCCCGGCCCGGCCCACCAGTAACGCTCTCTGGCCCGAATACTGTGACTTGCAGTTCTTTTTGTTGTTGTTGTTCTTTTTAGGAACAAAAAAGGAGAGTTTATTCATTCGTTCATACAGCTCATTCAACAGATATTTATTGCACGCCTCCCACTCTAGACACAGGGGATAGATGGATAAATGATGCAGGTGAGTTCCCTGCTCTCCTGGATCTTATATTCAGGGAAGGGTGTTTGCCAGGATGCAAAAAGGCAGAAAGGAGATGGGAGATTAATAAACAAGTAACTAAGTAACAATGAAGTTATTCAAGTCCTTTGCCCATTTTTAAAAATTAGGTTGTTTGTCTTTTATAGTTGAATTATAGGAGTAATATAGATTCTGGATATTAAGCCATTATCTGATATACGATTTGCAAATATTTTCTCCCATTCTGTGAGTTTTCTTTTCGCTGTCTTGATAAAATGTCCTTTGATGCACAAAAGTTTTTAATTTTGACAAAATCCAGCTTATCTCGTTTTTTCTTTTGTTGCTCATGATTTTGTGTGATATCTAAGAATCCACTGCCAAATTTTGGGTCATGAAGATGTACACCTTTGCTTTCTTCTAAGAATTTTATGGGTTTTGCTGTTATATTTAAGCCAAACATCCATTTAGACTTAATTTTTGTATACTGTGTGAGATAAGGGTCCAACTTCTTTCTTTTGCATGTGGTTGTCTACTTGTCTCAATGCCATTTGTTGAAGAGACTGTTCTTTGCTATTGAATGGATTTGGCATCCTTGTCAAAAGTCAGTTAGCCATAGGTGTCTGGGTTTATTTTTGTTTTTGTTTTTTTGGGCTGCATTGGGTCTTCATTGCTGCACACAGCCTTTCTCTAGTTGCGGCGAGCGGGGGCTACTCTTTGTTGTGGTGGGCAGGCTTCTCATTGCGGTGGCTTCTCTTGTTGTGGAGCATGGGCTCTAGGTGTGCGGGCTTCAGTAGTTGTGGCATGCGGGCTCAGCAGTTGTGGCTCGCGGGCTCTAGAGCACAGGCTCAGTAGTTGTGGTGCGCCGGCTTTGTTTCTCCATGGCATGTGGGATCTTCCTGGACCAGGGCTCAAACCTGTGTCCCCTGCATTGGTGGGCAGATTCTTAACCACTGTGCCACCAGGGAAGTCCGTGGGTTTATTTTTGGACTCTCGATTCTGTTCCATTGTTTTTTTGTAGTCCACACTGTTTTGACTACTACAGCTTTGTATTAAGTTCTGAAATTGGGAAGTGTGCATTTCTGACTTTGTTTTTTTTAAGATTATTTAGACTAGCTGGGGCCCCTTGCAATTCCATAGGAATTTAAGGTTTGTCTCTCTATTTCTATTTTTTAAAAAAGCTGTTGGAATTTTCATAGAGACTGTGTTGAATCTGTAGATTCTTTTGGAGAATGTTGCCATCTTAGCAATATTAAGTCTTCTAAGCCATGAACATGAGGTTTTTTTTCTATTGATTTGTATCCTCTTGAATTTCTTTCAGCAATGTTTTATAGTTTTCAGTGAAGAAGTTTTTCATATCCTTGGTTAATTTATTCCTAGATATTTTATCCTTTTAGATAAATGGAATTGCTAACTTACATTTTTTTCTTGTTCAGATTGTTTGCTGGTGTTTAGAAATACAACTGATTTTTGTGTGTTGAACTTGCAACTTTGCTGAGTTCAATTATTAGCTCTAGTAGTAGCGTTCTTGTGGATTCTTCAGAATTTCCTATGTTATCTGAGAACAGTGATAGAAAAAAAAAAAAACAAAACAAAAACCCCAGTCTCTGCAGACTGGCTCAGTCTGTGCTGGGGCCCTACTTTAGTCCATAGCTGGGCTTCTGCTGAGTATAAGGATCAGCCTGCAATGAAAGCTTAGGGTCCTTTCAGGAATATTCTGAGCATGTATCTTGCCCTGAGCATGTGTGGTTTTCTAGAACCCCCTTGAGCATGTGTACTTTTGATTACCTTAACATGCGACATAAATTCTTCCCAGGCTCCGCCTCCCTTGATCTAGGTGGCCTGTTGCCTGTCATGTTTTGATCCACCAAAGGGGTCATCTGTTGACCCCGGTGGCTGCAGGTTGATTGTCCTTTACAGTGTCTGATGCTTTTCTGCCCTCGTGGGTTCTGAGCTAGCAGAAGCAGAGACCCTGTGTGTCTCCTTCAGGTAGGCCCAGGCAACTTCAGACAGACACACACAGTAACGTGCAAATACAGTCAGCTCTGCTGCCCCGGGAACCAGGGGCTGAGTTCCCACCCAGGGAAGGGGTGAGCTGCAGTCTTCCACACTGCAGCTGAGGTGGCGGGGGGCAAGTTAAAACACCACAGGGCTTTTCTTCCATTTGTACATTGCCTCTTTCGGGCTTCAGTATTCATTGGTTGCTGTAAACCTTTGAAAGTTGTCCACAGTTCCAGCAAAATAGATTTTGACAGTTCCTGCTTGTTTTCCAATGTTTCTGGGGGGGAATGGAGTGCGGAGCTGCTCACCCTGCCATCTTGCTGACACCACTCTCTGTTTATTCTTAAAGGTCTTATTTTTTGTTTTAAACTCTTGTAAGTGGGACATGTTTTATGTGGTGTTTTCTACCTGAATTTTTGTGTGTGTAGAAATGTAATTGATTCTGTAAGACTATGAAGTTCAGGAAGAGGGGACCATGGGGGTGATTCATGAGTTGGACTCTGAAATCAGATCACCTTGGATCAAATCATGGATTCTCTCCCATCCATTGTGTAATCTTTGATAAGTTACTTAAAAATTTCAGCCCACAGTCTTCTCAGCTGAAAAATGGGAATAACACGAGTACTGAGCAATTGGCTTTTGCTGCATAACCGACCACCACAAAGTTCAGTGGCTCAGGAAAGACTTCTTTTCTGTAGCTCATGACTCTGCGGGGGGCGACGGCAGTGGGGGCTTCTCTCCACGTGTTCTTAAAGGTCTCTCCTCACCTCACGGTCCACAGTAAAAATAGTCCCCTCTTCCTGAACTTCATATTCTTACAAAATCAATGTACAACATCAATTATATTTCTACACACACAAACGTTTCAGCTAGAAAACATGACCGAAAGCATGTACCTTTTACAATGGTTTAAAACAAAAAATAAGACCTCCGAGAATGGTGGTCTCTCGGGAATTCCCGGGCGGTCCAGTGGTTAGGACTCGGCGCTTCCACTGCGGAGGGCCCGGGTTCAATCCCTGGTCTCGTAACTAAGATCCCACATCGTGCAAGCCCCGTGGTGTGGCCAAGACAAAAGAATGGTGGCCCCTCCCCATCGGGGAGGCAGGTAGCCCGGTAGCCCAGGCTTCTTCACATGAGGGGCTCCGGGCTCTGCAAAGCAGCAGGAGAAGACAGCCCTCAACCTGCCTGTGCGTCGCTTCCTACTGTCTCACTGTCCAAAGCAAGGTACAGGGTGAGCTGAGAACCAGGTTGGTGCAGAGCCTGCAGGGATGCGGTCCGGAGAGACGTCGCCAGAGCAGGCACTTCCGGCAGTGGTCCAGCCCCGTCCAGCCTCGGCACCGGTGACTCACCCTCCTCCAACACTCAAGCAACAAGCTCCTCCCAGCTCCTCCCAGTTCTCATCCAGGACCGCGCTGGTCTCAGTGCCCAGGAATCCCCTGCCGCGAGCAGCTGGGACACAATGTCCTTGTGACCCTCAGTGCCTTCCGTCCAGCGGAGACCCTACGAGGCACCACCTGAAGTCCTTAGGTCTTCATAAAAGATCTTAGAATCATGCCTTGATTTTATGTTTTTTTCCAAGGCCATTTCTTCCTTTGAGACTTTTCTACCAGTTGGGGATATTAGACGCATGAAACTTTTATTTTTCAAGTCCAGAAGGTCCTGGCTTCCCCATTTTTGCTCTAAATTCTGCTTGTAAGCCAAATAGTTCCTTCTTTGGCTCACCTCTTTCCTGTCAGGGGGACCAAGGAGGCAGAGGTACATTTTTTCTCCGAGTCACTGCCAATGTCAGGGGTGCAGTATTTCCTCATTCGTTAGAAGGAGGGGATAAAATACGAGTGGCTACTTCACAGGATGGTCGTAAACACCACCTTGGCAGCTGGGGTTCTGTGCAAAGTGCAGCTCTGCTTTAGGACGTGCTGCTGGCCCCTCTGTTGCCGGATTGGATCTGCATTTGCTTCCTTTCAACTTGGACATCCTGAGGCAGGAACAAGCCTGGGGTGGTTCCAGTGGACAGGGGCCAGGGAGCCATAGCCCCTTCCCCCTGAGGACAGAGAAATCCAGAAATCCTCCTCTTCCTAAGAGACCCCAAGTGAGCCTTTAGCCCGGAGCAAGGAACATTCAGAACCCAGACATCATTATCCTTATAACACAGGGGAGACAGATGGCTCATGAAATTTAAATGGCAATGCTCAGTGGTCCCACAAATATCCTGGAGCCATATCTCTAGGGTCCAATGGATGCAGAAGAGTGTGGGAAGAAAGCTTTATCATTTTAGCATCTTCCTGTGAAGAGATTGAGCCTTTATTTGTCCCACATCCTTTAACAATTACACAGGGAAATGATATTGACCAAGATATCACTGAAATACATATTTAAAGAATTTTCACTCCTGGAGATCGCTGAGAAGGAAGAATTAGGAGAAAATGAGACAGGCTGAGTTCTCGTTATCTTTTTTTGTATCAAAATTTGCTGCTTAGCACAAACAGGAGGGGTTGGGGGAGCACACCCCCAGTTTAAGAAAAGTGCCAGGAAAAGATGCACCACACTAAATAAAACATGCCCCACGCACTGACACTTACTACTCGTTTGTTAAAAATAAATGAATGTAAAGCACAGGGAACTCTATTCAATATTCTGTGATAAAACATCATGGAAGAGAATATGAAAAAGAACATACATATATGTATAACTGAATCACTTTGCTGTACAGTAGGAAGTAACACAACATTGAACATCAACTCTACTTCAATAAAATAAATTTTTAAAAAATAAATGAATGGGGGCTTCCCTGGTGGCGCAGTGGTTGGGAGCCCGCCTGCCGATGCAGGGGATGCGGGTTCGTGCCCCGGTCCGGGAGGATCCGACGTGCCGCGGAGCGGCTGGGCCCGTGAGCCGTGGCCGCTGAGCCTGCGCGTCCGGAGCCTGTGCTCCGCAACGGGAGAGGCCACGACAGTGAGAGGTCCATGAACTGCAAAAAACATAAAATAAAATAAAAATAAATAAAAAATAAAGTGGACACCAGGTTTGATCCTCTTTTGCCAAATTAATTTTGTATACATTTCAAAATATCCATTGGTGGTTTATTTCCTGATCACAGATCAGCTGATGACAACACTTTATTAGTGTTTGTGAGATGACGTGCCTCTAATTCAGGGCCACTATGTCTACTTATGTTTATAAGTAGATTATGTTTATATTTTATAAAACAACAGAATCACCTCGTAGAGAAAATGCCTACAAATGTTGCCATACGTGGATGATCATACACCTATGAGCAATTTTTCTAAGCATTCACATGCATCATTTAAATAATCTCATGTAGGGAGGTAGAGAAAGGCGTTATATGGAAGGAAGTTTTCTTGTCTCGAATTTATGTACGGTTTTCAGGAATATAATTTCCAGAAGAATAAGCTACAAATTAGGAAAATGTCAGTTGTTTATCTTTCTGAAGGACAAGGAATTTTTGAAAACCCTACAAGTGAGGGATCATTTACTCTTTCATTCATATTTTTTCTGTGAATATTCATGGAATGCTAGGTGCTTAAATGCTGCAGTAAGTTGTGGGTGTAACCTGGAAGTTTAGGAGAAGAGGCGACATTGACCATAACTCCATGTTATGATTGCTGTAAATTAAGCATTTGTGAATAACTCAGTGGATGGAGAACTCATGCCACCAAGGGCCTCAGGGAGGCATGGTTGAGGGGTCTGAAAGGCGATGTTCCCCTGTCCAGGTGGAGAAGGCCGGAGAAAGTAGTCCAGATAGATGAAAGATTCTGAAAATTAAGGCCTACACTAGGGTAGGAAAATTCCAGGTAGGAAAAAAGAATGGTCTCAGATACTATAAAATATGTGCTACCATCTCTGTGTCGTGGTTATTTCTAAGTTTTAAATAGCTTAGATTTTTATATCGATCCTTTTGCAAAATTTTAAATCCTTATTTTGATATCTTTTGGTCAAAGGAGTTAAAAATAAAAGATAGTCTTTAAAAAGGATATGTTCTTCCCCACAATGGTTAAAATTAAGAAGCCTGCTGATAAAAAGTGATACCAAGGATGTAAAGCAGCTGGAGTGCTCTCTCTCTCTTTTAAAAAAATTTTTAAAATTTAAATATAGTTGATTTACATTGTTATGTTAATTCCTACTGTATAGCAAAGTGATTCAGTTATACATATGTATATCTATTCTTTTTCATATTCTTTTCCATAATGGTTTATCACAGGATATTGAATATAGTTCCCTGTGCTATACAGTAGGACCTTGGTTTTATCCATTCTCTATATAATAGTTTGCATCTGCTAATCCCAAACTCCCAATCCTTCCCTCCCTCCCATCCCCTCCCCTCTGGCAACCACGAGTTTGATCTCTGTGTCTGTGAGTCTGTTTCTGGTACATTTGTGTGATATTTTAGATTCCACATATGAGTGATATCATATGATATTTGTCTTTCTGTCTGACTTACTTCACTTAGCAAGATAATCTCTAGGTCCATCCATGTTGTTGCAAATGGCATTATTTTATTCTTTTTAATGGCTGAGTAATATTCCATTGTGTGTGTGTGTGTGTGTGTGTGTGTGTGTGTGTGTGTGTGTGTGTGTGTATATATATACGACTTCTTCTTTATTCACTCATCTGTCAATGGACATTTAGGTTGCTTCCATGTCTCGGCTATTGTAAATAGTACTGCAGTGAACATTGGGGTGCATGTATCTTTTTGGATTAGGGTTTTGTCTGGATATACGCCCAGGAGTGGGATTGCTGGATCATATGGCAGCTTTATTTTTAGCTTCTTGAGGAAGCTCCATACTGTTTTCTGTAGTGGCTGCACCAATTTACATTCCCACAAAGAATGTAGGAGAGTTGCCTTTTCTGCACACCCTCTCCAGCATTTATTTGTAGACTCTTTGATGATGGCCATTCTGACTGGTGTGATGTGGTACTTCATTGTAGTTTTGGATTGCATTTCTCTAGTAATTAGTGATTTGAGCATCTTTTCATGTGCCTGTTGGCCATCTGTATGTCTTCTTTGGAGGAACGTCTATTTAGGTCTCCTGCCCATTTTTTGATTGGGTTGTTTTTTGTTGCTGTTGTTAAGCTGTATGAGCTGCTTGTATTTATTGGAGATTAAGTCCTTGTCGGTGGTAACATTTGCAAATATTTTCTCCCAGTTCGTAGGTCACGTTTTCATTTTGTTTATGGTTTCCTTTGCTGTGCAAAAGCTTGTAAGTTTGACTAGGTCCCATTTGTTTATTTTTGCTTTTATTTCTATTGCCTTAGGAGACTAAGAAAGCATTGGTATGATTTATGTCAGAGAATGTTTGGCCTATGTTCTTTTCTAGGAGTTTTATGGTGTCATGTCTCCTGTTTAAGTGCTTAATCCATTTTGAGTTTATTTTTGTGTATGGTGTGAGGAAATGTTCTAATTTCATTGATTTACATGTAGCTGTCCAACTTTCCCAGCACCACTTGCTGAAGAGACTGTCTTTTCTCTACTGTATATTCTTGCCTCCTTTGTCAAAGATTAGTTGACCCTAGGTGTGTGAGTTTATATCTGGGCTCTCTGTTCTGTTCCACTGATCCATGTGTCTGTTTTTGTGCCAATGCCATACTGTTTTGCTTACTGTAGAAAAGCAGTTGGCGCTCTCCTAACCTGATGTGGCAAACTTAACCCCATGCCTCCCCATGCACACAGCTCTCCTCCTAGATACACACCCAAGGGAAGCAGTGCACGTGTCACCAAAAGATGTTTATAAAAGTGTATGTGGGGGGCTTCCCTGGTGGCACAGTGGTTGGGAGCCTGCCTGCCGATGCGGGGGACGCGGGTTCGTGCCCCGGTCCGGGAGGATCCCACATGCTGCGGAGCGGCTGGGCCCGTGAGCCGTGGCCGCTGCGCCTGCGCGTCCGGAGCCTGCGCTCCGCAACGGGAGAGGCCACGACAGTGAGAGGCCTACATACCGCAAAAAAAAAAAAAAAAAAAAAGAAAAAAGTCTATGTGTCTGCTTTAGTCAGAATAGCCCCAAACTGGAAATAGCCTCAGCACCCATCAAGAGGAGAATGGATTAAAAACTATGGCACATTCATACAGCAGAGAACCACTCAGCTATCAAAAGGAATCAACTGCTTCTTATATGCAAGACAGGGGTTGAGTCTCAAAAATAGTATTCTGAGTAAAAGAAGCCTTCACAAAAGAGTATGTAATCTATGATTCTGTTTATTTGAAGTTCAAGAACAAGATAACTAATGGATGGTGAGAGAATAGAGAATAGTGCCATAGCAGTGAGCGGCATAGGAACTTTTGGGGGACATAGAAAACCTTGTATATTTTGACCAGGGAGGTAGCTTCACAAGTATGTACATGTGTAAATATTCATGAACCTGTAACATTTGTATATTCTACTATATAGAAAACTAAAATTTTTAAAAGATGAGTAAATGATAGTGGTGACAGTTACTTAAGTAATAAAGGATAGGGCATGTCTTAAGGGATGAGATTTTCACACCTGCACAGGTGAGCTGAGGCTGCAGCTCCCATGTGCATCTAGAAGGTCAGAGTAGCTTCCCCTCTCAAAACAAGAGCTGGGAAACCATGACAGTACTATGAGTAAATAACAGGAAGTTTTCCCCCATCAATGTAGACTGGTGAAAATACATTATGCATAGTAAGTCGTGATTGGGTAAGAGTCACCCTCAAGGCAGGAAGTTAGAACCACTTCTTTTCATAATGATCTTTATGGGGGAACCTTAATTCAAGAAACTATCAAGGGCTTCCCTGGTGGTGCAGTGGTTGGGAGTCCGTCTGCTGATGCGGGGGACGCAGGTTCGTACCCCGGTCTGGGAGGATCCCACGTGCCGCGGAGCGGCTGGGCCCGTGAGCCGTGGCCGCTGAGCCTGCGCGTCCAGAGCCTGTGCTCCGCTGCGGGAGAGGCCACAGCGGTGAGAGGCCCGCGTACCGCCAAAAAAAAAAAAAAAAAAAGAAAGAAACTATCAAAAAACATTAATAACAGGTGAACTCCCTAGTGCGAGGTCAAAGTGACAATGAAACTGCTCCAGGATATAAGTTGGGCTTTTTTTAGAAGAAAACTCCTTTGGAATATGAGTTTTTATCAAAGATGATAAAACATATTAAAAAAAATACAAAGCCGTGAAAAATAAACTACAGAACCAGCAAATTGGAGATTTGCCCCTAAGGATGTCAAGAGACTGGAACATTCCAAAATGGACATGAAAAAAGTATTTTTAAAATAAAGTGATCAAGAAATACAATATCAATTTATAGCAAGATTTGAGTAGGAGGGACTTCTCTGGTGGCGCAGTGGTTAACCCTCTGCACTCCCAATGCAGGGGACCCGGGTTCGATTCCTGGTCAGGGAACTAGATCCCGCATGCATGTCGCAACCAAGAGTTCACATGCCACAACTAAGGAGCCCGCCTGCTGCAACTAAGGCCTGGCACAACCAAATAAATAAATAAAAGGGTAGTAAAAATAAAAGTGAGTGGTGGTATCTATTGCTGATATCTTAATGAGACTTCTTACTGCCTTCAGGGTAAATAGGAGAGTGTGGTTGCCTAGAACTGCAATTTCGTACCTTTCAACCCAACAGTTCAACCCCTGCGACCACCATGCAGTGAAAACCCCAGCACGTGGAGGTCTGTGCTATGGGTTTATTATTATTATTATTATTATGGCATTGCTTATAATCAGAGAAAATAAAGAATTATGGTGAATGCTCACCTATAATAGAAAGACTGAAAGAAATTTGGTGCATACATTCATGAGCTAATATAGAGTGATTAAAAGAGATGACTTAGTGATAGGTGAGTTACTTGGTGGAGTTTCCATGATGTGTTTTTAGGTAGAAAAATAAGAGAGAGAAAAGCTGTTTTTCCTAAGAGGGGTTGTTGCACAAAGCAAAACAGAAACGTCTAGGGACTTCCCTGGCGTTCCGCTGGTTACTGCTTCCACCGCAGGGGGCACAGGTTTGATCCCTGGTCGGAGAAATAAGATCCTGCATGCCGCAGGGCACGGCCCAAACCAAACCCAAACAAAAAAAAACCTCTGTATGTTTTTATTCATTTTGTTCCTATATGATGTGAGAATGAACCTATACGGAAGGAAACACATTAGGTTGATAACCTGGTTTATGCGAATGCAAGGCAGGGGATTTAGATTAGGTCAGGGGAACAAATTGAAACCCATCAATGGTTTCTTCAAGAAAATCAGAGACCACAGAAAGTATAATGCATTTTATAATCAGGCTTAAGGGAAATTACACCCCCAAACACATATATGTGCATATATACATAGACAGAGACGGGGGGGGGGGAGAAAGAGACAAGAAAGAATAAGACAATGTGTAGGAGAAATTAATAAAACTAAACAAAACTAAAACTAATGAAAGAATAACACGTCTAAAGAACAGCAGGCTATGAAACAGAAAAGGTAGTTAAAATATCGAAAGAAGTAAAAAAAAAAAGGGGGCTACAAATGAAATGTATGGTCATTGAAAGTAAAACTCCAATTGCTTAGTGACAAGTGCCTCCCTTAGTGAAGGGGGAGGGCTGGGTTGAGGCAGAGGGGCAACTGATGAAGGAGTTTGGAGAAGTGCTTACAGATGCGAGCTCTTCACTTCACAAGGGTCCACCAAGTGTCCGGTTAGGACACCCAGCTGCATCCCAGTGATGCTGCAGCAGGAGAAATTCCTGAA
Organism: Kogia breviceps; assembly: GCF_026419965.1. Taxonomy (NCBI): domain Eukaryota; kingdom Metazoa; phylum Chordata; class Mammalia; order Artiodactyla; family Physeteridae; genus Kogia; species Kogia breviceps. Next base: position 112,717,895 of record NC_081318.1, on the reverse strand, counting down.
AAGCCCCAGAGAGAAAGTGTAGGTCCCTAGAAAACACCAACAATCGAAAGTGACATCATCTTGCCCTCAACAATAATGGACGGGAACAGGCAACACACATTTTAAATTTTTGAAAGTGCGGTGAGGAAAGAATTGTCAACTAAAATTCGTCAGTGATTAAAACTCTCTTTTGAGAATCAGGCTGAAGTGAAGGCATTTTTACATTTACAAGAACCAAGACCGTGTGATCCCCTCAGATTACGGCTGAAAGATGTAGAGAAGATGTACCTCAGCCAGAAAAGCATCTGCAGGAGGGAAAGATTCGCAGAAACATCCCAAAAGAAAAAGGTTTACAAAATGATGATTTTTAAGAGCCAGGAGTGGGGATATTGCAGTATAGAGACATCCTGGCTTAGCCCATCCCAACCCGGGGTCCCCGCTGGAACCCAGAGAGAGAAAGGCCCATAAGGACAGCTGCTGGCGATCTGATCCCTGGTCCTCAGAGAGCCTCATCCTGTATGCAAACACCAATCCCAGGTGGTTTAGGACTCCACATGTGCAAAAAGGTCATTCAGTCTATGAGAATCTGTAGCATAAGGGGTGGTGAAATTTGTCTCAATCAGGATAAAAAATATATGTAATATTTTTCTGTAATAAAATACAAAAGTTCCATGAAAATAAGGATTTGGTACCTAACATGAATGAAACTCTAAATTAGTAAAAAGAAATGCTTGGGAAAAGGGCAGGAGCAGAGAGGAGAATGATATGGAACAGTTCAACCTGAGTAGTTTTTGGGGAACTACTTTGCAAAACAATACAGAAGAAAGCCAATTCTCACCCATTATTCTGAAGAATGAGAATAACATCTTGCCTCGGGGTGGGGGGGCCGATGCTGCAGACAGCTGGGGCCAGCGTGCAGCGCAAGAGCTGCTTTGGGAAAACATTTGGCAGAATATTTTAAAATTGTAAATGTGTATAGCAAGGCAGTGTGCAATGATCGTGCGCTTCTGATTCTGGGTACATAGAGAGAGGCCCTCATGGATTTTGTACAAGGAGACATGAACAAGTATATTTGTTAAATCATTGTTTTTAACAACACAGAAAATGGAAACAGTCTACGTAGTGGCCATCACTAGAAGAATGGATAAGTTCATTATGGTCCATTCTTTCATATAATATACCACTTTACAGAATTTGAATTTATGTCAACATGGAGAAATGTCAAACATATAACCAAGTAAAAATTTAAAAAGCAAGTTCTGATAGTATTATATATTACATTATGCTTGTTTAAATGTAAAAATCCAACATATTAAAATCAATGCACTATTGTGATTGGAGTGTGTGTGTGTGTGTGTGTGTGTGTGTGTGTGTGTGTGTGTGTGTGTAGTTTTGTTGATGGAGCCAGAGCACACACAGCATAGATTGATACAGGTTTTCTCTGGGGAAGGGCAAAGAATGGGATTGGAGTTCATGGGCAGAAGAGACCCTCACCCTGGGTGTTGTAGCCGAAGTTTGGAAAGAGCAAAATCAAATAACTGCATACACCCACACATACACGTAAAACAATCAGAAGCTGATAGAGTTGCTAGGTCTGGGTGGGAGAATTTAGGGCATGTATGGTATTCTGTTCTCTTCTCTGGGATTTATAAATTCGCTGTGCACATGGAGCGACCCCACTGGAAGCCCAGGGCCAGGCCACCTTCCTTCTAAGCGACATGAGATGATGCAAGTGAGCCGTCCTTTTCCAGCCTTACCTCTGCTGAAGATGCCTGCCCTCCACCCACCCCTCTTTGTAGGAGGGAGCCAGATTCCTGGAATTCCCATTTCCTATGGAAATGAGTTTTAAATTGTGCAAAGATGTGGTTGAAATAGTTTTATCATTCTAAGGTCGTTTCAGATGGCTAAAATGAGTTTTGGAGACAAGGCTAGAAATGATTTATGATATTGTTTCTATGAAAAGAAAAGTTTTTGATGAACTTAAATAACAGGGAAAGGTACAAGCGTTTGGATCCAACCCACTCACCACGTGAGACCCCTGCGCTGAGCTAGCGACAGCCTAGGAAAGCCGTGTCCTTGGGGGGCGCCCTGGGTGGGGGGACATCTGTCTGAGCGATTATTCCATTAACGGAAGGAAACTCCGAGTTCATGGAACACGCCCCCTTCCTTCTTAGCTCTGGGGCCCAGGGTCACCACGTTACCCCTGTACCCACCTCCTCTTCTGCACAGTGAGGGAGTCATGGGTATCTGACGAGACAGGATGAGGGTGGCATCATTTATATGTATGTAGTGCCTGGACCCCTGCCTGACCCATGTCAGAACACTCAGACAGTAGCTCTTGCTGTCCTCGGTGTCCGTAGTCTATGTCACCCTAACCCACCAGGAACCACGCCCAGAGTTTTCAGGTTGGCGTTTTCTACAACAGCTAACAAACAGCTGCAGGAAGGAGCAGAGGAACAAGCGCTGTGCTCGAGCATCCCCCTCTGCACCGAGGATGTGAAATCATACCCCACTTGACAACGTATGTAAAGTATTAGAAACGTTCAGAATGTGTGATCTGGATTCTAGTTCTAGAACTTTATTCTAAGGAAATAATCCACTTTGTAGGCCGCAGTGGATATGGAAGCTGTCTCAGGAGTGTGAGGAATCGGTGAGGACCTGGACTCCGGGGTCAGTGGTTGACTAAGTCGTGTCTATGTGGAAGGATGCTAAGGTGTACTGTCCAAGAAAATTAGAAAATACGGGGGGAGAGGCACTTTTCCACATGGCGAGCAGTTGTGGTTGATGCAATGGAAAGTACATACGATTTTCACTTAAAAGTCCAGATTTTGATTTTTCTCCTTGCCACCTATGGTTGACACCTCTGATGAGTCCCTTAAGAGCCATGAGCCTCAGTTTCCACATCTGTAAAGTGGGACCGTGGCACCTGCCTCACAGAGTTCTAAAAATAATCAAACGTGTGTAAAAGCTCTTCTAAGACCACAAACTCATATCTAAATGTAAGGTAATTCTCAAGGTGTACTCGGGGATATGCCTTTTACCTAATTCATATTTAATTTAGAACGTCCACTAAATAACCTATTTGGAGAAAGTATATGAGCATTAACAAAGAGCAGCTTCAGGGCGGGGTCAGGGTAAGAATTTCCTCTTCGGAAGCCTTGACATTTTATCCCATTTTCAGATTCCCCTTCTTCCTCCCTTTCTCCTGACAGCCTGTTTCTATATTCAATCATTACCTGTCAACACGGCTTCATTTGGTATGCGTAAATATGGCTTAATCAGCTTGAAAACGATTCTCTTAATTACGGTGGTAGAGTTCCGTTATTTGCTTAGCCTTCATATCTAAGGAATATGACACAACCTGCCAAGTCAACTTAAAACGCAAAGTCTAAATTTATCAGCGCGATGCTTTTGATGTGCCCATTTCACGGTGGTTTTGCTCAATTCCTTCTGACAGGTTTGGAGGGTTCAAATGCATTTAACCACACATTTATTCCTTGGGACACCCTGGAGTCGCAGAACTTCCTATTTGAATGTCAGACTCTGCCAGAACGAGAGGTGATGCCAGAAGGAAGCGGGAGGAAAGATGTTGCTGCCAGCATCCATCACTGTGGTGTGCAAATCCAATGAGAAAATACCTTGGGAAGAAGGATGTGGCGCTTTCCTGGCACACAGTTGGTGCTCAGAGATACTCCCCGAGTCACGTGTTCCTCCCCTCATCCTGTGCCTTCCTCTGTTAGGCCTTACCATGAACAAGATCCAGACTCATGGATGGACCAGTTCTGGTCTGTAGTTGGTGTGATGTATCCATCAGGGAGGGAGAACAGGGAGAACCTCATATCTGGTCCTAACTTACACCCTGGAGAGTCACCGTCGCTTTCAGGCATCGGCTGCTTTTATGGAAGCCTTTATTAGTATAATTTTGAAACGGGTGCTGGTCTCCAAAGGCGCCTCCAACACTTCCCGCCACCACTGGTGGGCGCTTGTGCCTGCTGCATCTGCTTCCCCTTCCCTGGAATGTGCTCTGAGTTTTGTGAGTGTGGTTCAAGAATGTGTATTCCTAAGTCACGGGGGTCAGCATCCTGTATCCTATATCCTTTGGAGTAGATTTTCTTCTCCTTTCCTGATTTCTTTTGGCTGTCTGGGGGTCTTTTATTGTCTTCCCCTTCCATTAGCCCAAGTTATCCATCACCTCACATGGTCACCTTGTTGGAATTTTTTTGTGTGTGTGAGAACACTTAAGATACATCACAAATATGTAATGCTTTATTATTAACTATAGTTACCATGCTCTACATTTGATCTCCAGAACGTATCTATCTTATACCTGGGAGTTTGTACCCTTTGACTAACGCTTCCCCATTTCCCATCCTCTCCTGCAGAACCAAAGTTCTGCTCTTTGCTTCGATGAGTTCTGCTTTTTCAAATTTCACATATGAGATCGTGCTGTATTTGTCTATGTCTGGCTTATTTGACTTAACATAATATGTTCTAGTCATACCCATGCTGTCGTAAATGGCAGGATTGCCTTTTATTTTAAGGCTAAGTAGTATTCCATTGTATATATACCACATTTTCTTTATCCATTCATCCATCAATAACCACTTAGGTTGATTCTTATGTTGGATATGGTGAATAATGATACAGTGAACGTGAGAGTGCAGGTATTTCTTGAGATAGTGATTTTATTTCCTTTTGATATGTACCCAGAAGTGGGATTACTGGATTATATGACAGTACTATTTTAAATTTTTTGAGGAACCTCTGTACTGTTCTCTCTAGCAGTTGTATAAATTTACATTCCCACCAACAGTGCACAAGGGTTCCCTTTCTTTTTCCACACCTTTGCCAACACTTAACTTTTTTTTTTTTTTTTTTTTTAAGAATAGCTATCCTATCAGATGTGACATGATATCTCATCATGGATTTGATGATGATTAGTGATGTTGAGCATCTTTTCATGTACTTCTTGGCCATTTGTATTCCTTCTTTAAAAAAGTGTCTGTTCAGGTCCTCTGCCAGTTTTTAAAATTGGGTCATCTGTTTTTGCTGAAGAGTTGTATAAGTTCCTTACATATTTTGGATGTTAAGCCCCTATTGGAAATACGGTTTGCAAGCATTTTCTCCCATCCTGTAAGTTGTGTTTTCATTTTGTTGTTTCCTTTATTGTGTAGAAGTTTTTCAATTTGATATAGTCTCAATATTTACTCTTGCCTTTTTTCCCCGGTGCTTTTGGTGTTACATCCAAGAAATCGTTGCCAAGACCACTGTCAAGGAACTTTTTACCTAAGTTTTCTTATAGGAGTTTTATGGTTTCAGGTTTTACCTTTAAGTCAGGTTTTACCTTAAGTTAGTGCTCAAATTTTATCCATTTGCATGTGTAATTCCAGTTTTTCCAACACCATTTATTGGAGAGATTATCCTTTCTTCATTGCATATTCTTGTGCCTTTGTGGAAGATAAGTTGAGCATATATCTGTGGGTTTATTTCTGGACTCTTCAATCTGTTCCATTGGTCCATATGTCACTCTTTATGACAATACCAGTATGTTTTGATTACTATAACTTTGTAATATACTTTGAAATCAGAAAACGTGATGCCTCCAACTTTGTTGCATGTACAGCAATACATTAATATTGTCATTTTCTTCAGACAATGATCATTTATATTAACTCACATATTTATGATTTTTGCTGTTCTTTTGAGTGTCTGCCAATCTGAGCTCCTTCTGGGAAAGTAAATTTTCTGCTTGAAGATTGCCTGTAAGTGAGGGCCTAGTGGTAATGAATTTACGCAGTACTTGTTCATTTGAAACGGTCTTTCACAAATACTGCATGATCTCACATATATGTGAAACCTCAAAAAGTCTTCTTGAATTTATGTAAAGAATTTTAAAATCATGTTTCCTCAGTGTATCCTCTATTTTAACTGACATTTTCTTTCAAAACTCTGAAGATTTTTTTTTCATTGTTTTTGATTCCCAGTGTTCAACTTTACACTCAAGCTACTTTTTGCTCTATTTATCTCTGGTTGATATTAAGATTTTGTATTTGATTTTTTTCATTTGTTTGTTTTTGTCTTGCCAGTTTTATAATGATATTCCAAGCTGTTTACTATTTTTTAATATCTTTATTGGAGTGAAATTGATTTACATTGTTGTGTTAGTTTCTGCTGTATAACAAAGTGAATCAGCTATACACATACATATATCTCCATATCCCCTCCTTCTTGTGTCTCCCTCCCACCCTCCCTATCCCACCCCTTTAGGTGGTCACAAAGCACCAAGCTGATCTCCCTGTGCTATAAGGCTGCTTCCCACTAGCTATCTGTTTTACATTTGGTAGTGTATATATGTCCATGCCACTCTCTCCCTTCATCCCAGCTTACCCTTCCCTCTCCCCATGTCCTCAAGTCCATTCTCTATGTCTGCATCTTTATTCCTGTCCTGCCCCTAGGTTCTTCAGAACCTTTTTTATTTTTTTTAGATTCCATATATATGTGTTAGCATACGGTATTTGTTTTTCTCTTTCTGACTTACTTCACTGTTTATGACAGACTCTAGCTCCATCCACCTCACTACAAAAAACACAATTTCGTTTCTTTTTATGGCTGAGTAACATTCCATTGTATATATGTGCCACATCTTCTTTATCCATTCCTCTGTTGATGGACATTTAGGTTCCTTCCATGTCCTGGCTATTGTAAATAGTGCTGCAATGAACATTGTGGTACATGACTCTTTTTGAATTATGCTATCTTCTGGGTATATGCCCAGTAGTGGGATTGCTGGGTCATATGGTAATTCTATTTTTAGTTTTTTAGGGAACCTCCATACTGTCCTCCATAGTGGCTGTATCAATTTACATTCCCACCAACAGTGCAAGAGAGTTCCCTTTTCTCCACACCCTCTCCAGCATTTATTGTTTGTAGATTTTCGGATGATGCCCATTCTAACTGGTGTGAGGTGATACCTCATTGTAGTTTTGATTTGCATTTCTCTAATGATTAGTGGTGTTGAGCATCCTTTCATGCATTTGTTGGCAATCTGTATGTCTTCTTTGGAGAAATGTCTATTTAGGTCTTCTGCCCATTTTTGGATTGTGTTGTTTGTTTTTTGGTATTGAGCTGCATGAGCTGCTTGTATATTTTGGGAATTAATCCCTTGTCAATTGCTTCAGTGGCAAATATTTTCTCCCATTCTGAGGGTTGTCTTTTCATCTTGTTTATGGTTTTCTTCACTGTGCAAAAGCTTTTAAGTATTATTAGGTCCCATTTGTTTATTTTTGTCTTTATTTCCATTTCTCTAGGAGGTGGGTCAAAAAGGATCTTGCTGAGATTTATGTCATACAGTGTTCTGCCTATGTTTTCCTCTAAGAGTTTTATAGTGTCTGGCCTTACATTTAGGTCTTTTATCCATTTTGAGTTTATTTTTGTGTATGGTGTTAGGGAGTGTTCTAATTTCATTCTTTTACATGTAGCTGTCCAGTTTTCCCATCACCACTTATTGAAGAGGCTGTCTTTTCTCCAGTGTATATTCTTGCCTCCTTTATTAAAGATAAGGTGACCATATGTGCACGGGTTTATCTCTGGGCTTTCTATCCTGTTCCATTGATCTGTATTTCTGTTTCTCTGCCAGTACCATTACTGTAGCTTTGTAGTAGAGTCTGAAGTCAAGGAGCCTGATTCCTCCAGCTCCGTTTTTCTTTCTTAAGATGGCTTTGGCTATTCAGGGTCATTTGTGTTTCCACACAAATTGTAAAATTTCTTGTTCTGGTTCTGTGAAAAATGCCATTGGAAATTTGATAGGGATTGCATTGAACCTGTAGATTGCTTTGGGTAGTATAGTCATTTTCACAATATTGATTCTTCCAATCCAGGAGCATGGTATATCTCTCCATCTGTTTATGTTATCTTTGTTTTATAGTTTTCTGAGTACAGGTCTTTTGCCTCCTTAGGTAGGATTATTCCTAGGTATTTTATTCTTTTTGTTGCGATGGTAAATGGGATTGTTTCCTTAATTTCTCTTTCTGATCTTCCACTCTTAGTGTATAGGAGTGCATGTGATTTCTGTGCAGTAATTTTGTATCCTGCAACTTTACTAAATTTACATTGATTAGTTCTAGTAGATTTCTGGTAGCATCTTTAGGATTTTCTATGTATAGTATCATGCCATCGGCAAACAGTGACAGTTTTACTTCTTTTCCAATTTGTATTTCTTTTATTTCTTTTTCTTCTCTGATTGTTGTGGCTAGGACTACCAATACTATGTTGAATAATAGTGGCAAGAGTGCACATCCTTGTCTTGTTCCTGATCTTAGAGGAAGCACTTTCAGTTTTTCACCACTGAGAATGATGTTTGCTGTGGGTTTGTCATACATGGCTTTTATTGAGGTAGGTTCCCTCTGTGCACACTTTCTGGAGAGTTTTTATCATAAATGGGTGTTGAATTTTGTCAAAAGCTTTTTCTGCATCTATTTAGATGATCATTTGGTTTTTATTTTTTAATTTGTTAATATGGTGTATCACATTAGTTGTCTTGTGTATATTCAAGAATCCTTGCATCCCTGCGATAAATCCTACTTGATCCTTTTAATGTGTTGTTGGATGCTCTTTGCTAGTATTTTGTTAAGGCTTTTTGTATCTATGTTCATCAGTGATATTGGTGTATAGTTTTCTTTTTTTGTGATATCTTTGTCTGGTTTTGGTATCAGGGTGATGTTGGCCTTGTAGAACGAGTTTTGGGGGTGTTCCTCCCTCCACAATTGTTTGGAAGAGTTGAGAAGGGTAGGTGTTAACTCTTCTCTAAATGTTTGATAGAATTCACCCGTGAAGCCATCTGGTCCTGGACTTTTGACTGTTGGAAGATTTTAAATTACATTTTCAATTTCATTACCTGTAGTTGGTCTGTTTGTATTTTCTTTTTTAAAATTTTTTAATTTTTTTTTTTTTTGTGGTACGCAGGCCTCTCACTGTTGTGGCCTCTCCCGTTGCGGAGCACAGGCTCCAGACACGCAGGCTCAGCGGCCATGGCTCACGGGCCCAGCCGCTCCGTGGCATGTGGGATCCTCCTGGACTGGGGCATGAACCCATGTCCCCTGCATCGGCAGGCAGATTCTCAACCACTGCGCCACCAGGGAAGCCCTGTTTGTATTTTCTAATTCTTCCTGGTTCAATCTTGGAAGGTTGTACTTTTCCAAGAATTTGTCCATTTCTTCCAGGTTGTCCACTTTATTAGCATATCGTTGCTTGTATGATCTCTTATGATCTTTTGTATTTCTGCGGTGTCAGTTGTAATCTCTCCTTTTTCATTTCTAGTCTAATTGATTTGAGTCCTCTCCCTTTTTCTCTTTATGAGTCTGGACAAAGGTTTATTAATTTTGTTTATCTTCTCAAAGAACCAGCTTTTAGTTTTATTGATCTTTGCTATTGTTTTCTTTGTTCCTATTTCATTCATTTCTGCTCTGATATTTATGATTTTTTTCCTTCTACTAATTTTGGGTTTTCTTTGTTCTTCTTTTTCTAGTTGCTTTAGATGTAAGATTCAATTGTTTATTTGAGATTTTTGTTGTTTCTTGAGGTAAGTTCGAATTGCTATGAACTTCCCTCTTAGAACTGCTTTTGCTGCATCCATAGGTTTTGGATCATTGTGTTTTCATTGTCATTTGTTTCTAGGTAATTTTTGGTTTCCTCTTTGATTTCTTCAGTGATCTCTTGGTTATTTAGCAGTGCACTGTTTAGCCTCCATTTATTTGTATTTTTTACTGTTTCTTTCCAGTAAAGTGATTTCTAATCTCATAGTGTTGTGGGTGGGAAAGATGCTTGATACAATTTCAATTTTCTTAAATCTTCCAGGGTTTGAGTTGTGACCCAAAATGTGATCTACTCTGGAGAACATTCCATGTGCACTTGAGAAGAAAGTATATTCTTCTGCTTTGGGGTGGAATGTCCTAAAAGTATCAATCAACTCTATCTGGTCTATTGTCATTTAAAGCTTGCATTTCCTTATTTATTTTCTGTCTGAATCATCTGTCTATTGGTGTAAGTGGCGTGTTAAAGTCCCCCACTATTAATTGTGTTACTGTCAATTTCTCCTTTTATGGCTGTTAGCATTTGCCTTATATATTGTGGTGCTCCTATATTGGGTGCATAAATATTTATAATTGTTATGTTTTCTTCTTAGATTGATCCCTTGATCATTATGTAGTATCCTTTCCTATCTCTTGTAACAGTCTTTATGTTAAAGTCTATTTTATCTGATATGAGTATTGCTACTCCAGCTTTCTTATGATTTCCATTTGCATGGAATATCTTTTTCCATCCCCTCACTTTCAGTCTGTATGTGTCCCTAGGTCTGAAGTGGGTTTCTTGTAGACAGCATATATAAGGGTCGTGTTTTTATATCCATTCAGCCAGTCCCTGTCTTTTTGTTGGAGCACTTAATCCATTTATGTAATACATTCAAGGTGATTATCGATATGTATGTTCCTATTACCATTTTCTTAATTGATTTGGGTTTGTTTTTGTGGGTCTTTTTCTTCTCCTCTTGTGTTTATTGCTTATAGAAGTTCCTTTAACATTTGTTGTAAAGCTGGTTTGGTGGTGCTGAATTCCTATAGCTTTTGCTTGTATGTAAAGCTTTGAATCTGAATGAGATCCTTGCTGGATAGAGTACTCTTCATTGTAAGTTTTTTCCTTTCATCACTTTAAATATGTCCTGCCACTCCCTTCTGGCTGGCTTGCAGAGTTTCTGCTGAAAGATCAGCTGCTCACCTTATGGGGATTCCCTTGTATGTTATTTGTTGCTTTTCCCTTGCTGCTTTTAATATTTTTTCTTTGTGTTTAATGTTTGATAGTTTGATTAATATGTGTCTCGGCATGTTTCTCTTTGGGTTTATACTGTATGGGACTCTCTGGCTTCGTGGACTTGACTGACTATTTCCTTTCCCATGTTAGGGAAGTTTTCGACTATAATCTCTTCAAATACGTTCTCAGTCCCTTTCCTTTGCTCTTCTTCTTCTGGGACCCCTATAATTCGAATGTTGGTGTGTTTAATGTTGTCCCAGAAGTCTCTGAGACTGTCCTCAATTGTTTTCATTCTTTTTTCTTTATTCTGCTCTCCAGCAGTTACTTCCACCATTCTATCTTCCTGGTCACTTATTTATTCTTCTGCCTCAGTCATTCTGCTATTGATTCCTTCTAGAGTATTTTAAATTTCAGTTATTGTGTTGTTCATCACTATTTGTATGCTCTTTATTCTTCTAGTTCCTTGTTAAATGTTTCTTGTGTTTTCTCCATTCTGTTTCCAAGATTTTGGATCATCTTTATTATCATTACACTAAATTTTTTTCAGGTAGGTTGCCTATTGTGTCTTCGTTTATTTGGTCTTGTAGGTTTTTACCTTGCTCCTTTATCTGTAATGTATTTTTTTGACGGGTGGGGCTCTAGTCCTCTTACTGGTTGCTTGGCCTGAGGTGTCCAGCCCTGGAGTTTGCAGGCAGTTGGTTAGAGCCGGGACTTGGTGCTGAGATGAGGACCTCAGGGAGGCCTCACTCCGATTAATATTCCCTGGGGTCTGAAGTTCTCTGTTAGTCTAGAGGTTTGGACTCAGAGCTCCCACCACAGGAGCTCGGGCCGGAACTCTGGCCTGGGAACCAAGATCCCACAAGCCACATGGTGTGGCAGAAAAAAGAATAAAAGAGAAAGAAAAAGAAAAAAGGAATGGTACAATAACAAAGAATAAAACACAAAATAAAATTAGAAAGATAAAAAATACATTAGGAAAAATAAAAATACAATGGAAACAACTGCAACATGGTAAAATAAAACCACAATAGAGAAAAAAAATGGGGGGGGGAATAAGACAAAAGGAGAGAACAATAACAAAGTATAAAGAATAAAATCAAATTAGAAAAATAAAAGATTTATTAGAAAAAATAAAAATATAAATGAATCAACAGCAATGAATCCACTAGGTAAAACAGAACCCCAATCTAAAAGATGAAAAAAGAAAAAATAATAAAGTCTTGGCAATGGGGACAGAGTTTAGGCAGGGGTGGACCTTAGGCAGGTATGGAGTTTTGTGTGGGGCAGGACCTAGGCGGGTGGTGGTGTGACATTTGAGCATGGGGTGGGGCCCAGTCTCAAGACCCAGGCAGCCAGAAAAGGCCCTGGGGGCGGGGCCTAGTTGGGGCATCATTCAAGCATGTGGAGGGGCCTCTGCTTAGGACCTGTGCAGAAGGGGAGCAGCAGCATGTGAAAGGAGGGCCTCTGGAGTGTGGAGTTCCGGAGTTTGGAGGTAGGGCCCTGAGTGAGGGTATGTGGGTGGGGTTTAGGCCCAGCTTGTCGGAGGGGGTCTCTGAGTGTAGAGGTGGGACCCTGGGTGGGGGCGTAGGGGCGGAGCTTGAGCTCTGCATGGCAGGAGGGACGTTCTGAGGGCAGAGGATTAGGCCTGGGAGCCAAACAGGTTCCCCGGTGCCTAAGTGGACAGGGAAAGCGCTAGCCCTGTTCCCTTCCATTCCTTCGTGCCCCTCCCCCACTGTCTCCCCCAGGGTCTCCCGCGTCCCCGCTGGACCCCTAACCGTGGGTGGGTCCCACTGGGTGTAGGAACCCATCCCCTCCCCCAGCCGCCCCTCAGGGGTGCTGGTCCCAGAGGTCTGGCCTTTTTACTTTTGCTCCCCCTTCCCTCCCTCCCTCTCCTTCAGGACCCGCGTGGCTGGAGGGGCCCTTGGTGGTCAGAGGATCAGGCCTGGGATCTCAGCAGGTTCCTGGGGATCCACCTGGCCACGCTCCCCTTTGATCCTCTGCCCTCCCGATGGTCCCCCAATCTCCCCCTTTGGGTGTGGGATCCATGCTCCTCAGGGGTGCCAGTCTTGTCCCACCTCCACTTCTCCTCCCCCTTCACTCCCCCCATGCCCCACATCCTACCCGGTCGCTTGGGGTTCCTTCCTTCCCCTTAGGTGTCCACGGTCCCCCACGGGTGCCTGGTAGGTGCCCTGGCTGTGCGGAGACGTGAATTCCGCATCCTCCTCGTACGCAATCTTGACTCTGCACCCCTAGTCCTTGATTTTAACTGAAATGATTTTAGTGCCTCATCATTTAAGAGGACAGCTCTCATTAGATTTTGTTGAACAGCTTTCCTTTTATTTAGGAGCTTTTCTGCCTTTGCAGTGTTTTACTAAGAGTAGCTGCTAAATGTTATCAAATGACTTCATATGATAAAGGATTTGCTGTTATAGGTATTAGTATAAAACATGTTGGTAAGTTTTCTAATGTTGAACCATGCTTGCATTTCTCAGTGCATCATTACCATCTTTATTAGACTTTGGAATTAAAGTTTTCCAGGCTTCATGATATTGCTGGGGGTATCTTTATTTTATCCTATGACAGAATAGTTTAAATAGCTCTAGGGTTAAAGGTTACATTAAAATCAACCATCAGTTTACCTGGCATTGGCATATTCTTTGAATAGTAGACTTTTTATCCAGCTTTCCTATGGTAATTGATCCATTCAAATGTTTCACACTTTCTTGGCTCCTTTTCCATTCCTTGGGGGCTGAGGCCTTGCTCGGAATTACCCATTCCTGGTCCTGGTTCTTTTGGGTCCCCGGACCCAGTTTTGTGTTTCACATGCGTGCAGTTGTCCTGGGGCCTTAGGAGCAACTGGTCCAGGAGGTGAAGGTACGTGAGCTTGAGGAGAGGAGAGTCCAGTTTGGCCCCAGCTCTCCAAGTCTTTCTCTCTTTTTGTTTTACTAGTTCACATCTTTGGAGTGTTGCCCGCCTGCATAGCAACTCCATCCCATCTGACAATACAGCTTGTCCTACTTGAGACATTCACAAGACCAGGGCAGAAATTATATTGGGGGTAACAGGAAATCTGGAATAATGGTGAATTATTAGAATGTTTAAACAATAAGGGGCTCATTAGTCCACACCCCTATCATACCTCTATGTCCCTTTGTCTTCTTCTGTTATGGCTTTAGTTCTGTGGGTTGTCCTGGGAAATAATTAGAAAACTAATTAGTTATGTAATTACAAGATATGTGTGATGAGACCTACAAAATGTGCCCCATAGTTTTATTGGGGAGGAAGAAACTGTCCTCTAAGTTCTTCTGGCTGGTCTAAGAGTAAAATGGACATGAGACAGATTAACAGGAGAAAGTAAACAAAGTTTAATAATACGTATACATGGGAGAGACCCAGGAAAACTGAGTAACTTGCTAAAATGGTCAAAGCCCTCATCTTAAATACCATCTTCAGCTAAAGACGAAAGAGGATGTTGGGAGTAGTGGCTTGGAAATTCAAAGGGGGTGAAGGCAATTCACGTGGAGATGGAAAAGCAAATGTTGGTAAACAAATATTTTCTGGGACAGTGGGACACAGAGTGGAATCTGGCTTCTGGGCTCTGTCAGTTCCTCCCCACCCCCACCCCTAGTCCCAATTTTTTGCAGACATCCGTCACTGCTGATAACTCTGTTCCAAGGACAGTCCCTCTATCTCAGATCTTTAGGCAGCTAAGGGGGAGGTAAAAAGAAAGACCTTCTGGGCTTCCCTGGTGGCGCAGTGGTTAAGAATCCACCTGCCGATGCAGGGGACACGGGTTCGAGCCCTGGTCCGGGAAGATCCCACGTGCCGCGAAGCAACTAAGCCCATGTGCCACAACTACTGAGCCTGTACTCTAGAGCCGTGAGCCACAACTACTGAGCCTGTGAGCCACAACTGCTGAGGCCCACATGCCACAACTACTGAGCCTGCGCTCTAGAGCCCACAAGCCACAACTACTGAAGCCCACGTGCCACAACTACTGAAGCCCACATGCCTAGAGCCCATGCTCTGCAACAAGAGAAGCCACGGCAATGAGGAGCCAGCACACCACATGAAGGATAGCCCCCGCTCGCTGCAACTAGAGAAAGCCTACGCACAGCAACAAAGACCAGCACAGCCAAAATTTAATTAATTAATTAACTAATAAGAAAAAATGTAAGACGTTCTGTGTCTTCAAAATAATCAGTCTAAATTAATCCTCATGCCAAAGAGACATATTTGGGGGCGGTGCATGTGCAAATTGTTCTGCTCTACAGTTTCTTTGAGACATTCTTATTGTCTGCATCTATCATGCTTTGCCTGTGTCCTTGAAACATACCACCATGATATTGTTCTAGGATGTATCAATTTTCCCTAAATGTCTTTGGTTAGATTTTTATTAGCATAACCATAAATAAGCTTTTGAAAGGAAATTTCTCTATTTTTAATAATGATTGAAATTTTTTAATATAATAATAATGTTAACTGAAATAATTAGTGATTTATTTTTGTATTATTAAAGAGATATATACCTGGAGTTGAATTTACAGATATATTTAGAAAGGATGAACAAATACTAAAATAAAAGTTTTTATTATTTGGCATAATCTGCAACTGATTAAGTTTTTCTATTCTTTGTTGAAACTTGTCTTAAAAATAAATTGTATTTTCGCATCATTTTATGTGCCTGAGAGAAAAGGAAAACAGCCCCTAGGTAAGCATCCAAGCACCATCTGCCTGCTTAACTGCTACTCACAGATTATTTTTCTGTTTTAGAAGTTATTTAACATGGAGAATGAGTGTATATAAATATTTAAGAGTAGATTTACATATGCCATAAAACTGGAGAACAAACTGGTGATGCAATCAATATTTGTTCTTTTCTTTTATTGATTGAACAGAAAACAAAACTAAGGGAAGTGACCCACCCTTACAGGGAAGTTGTCCAAAGTTGGCAAATAGAAGTAGGATAGATTTCTGGAATGTTCCATTTGTTCTATAGAGCCTGGCTTCATTCCCCACCCCCATCCCCCTGCCGCCCCGCCTTAAAACATTTACATGTATATTATGGCAATAAAAAATAAATTAGAAAACAAGAGAACAACACGCTACTATTTCCCATCAGTAAAGCATCCACTGTCTTCATTTTTGTGTTCTCTTCTAGTCTCTTTCCCCAGACATCCTGTAATTTAGAGGGTCATTATAACAGTTTGGATACAACTCTGCAAGCTGTGTAGGGAAAGGAGTGGAGAGGGACAGGGGAGGGAGGGAGGGAGAGACTGGACAGGTGTTGAAGCACAGCGTTGTGTCGATTCCTGGCAAGCTTGTAGCTGCCGCACCCCCAGACTGCAGTTGAAGAGAGTAACGTGGAACCCTAAAGCCATGAGATCAGAATTGTCTCATTCCAGAAGCACAGGCAAAAAATTATTAAAAGGAATCTGATTCTCTACTTTAATTCCTAAAAGGGAATTAAGGCAATGTATAAGCTTCATCTACATCTCTTTCCTGTCTGAATTTTCCTCCCCCTTACCTGCTCGGAAGCGGCAAGCCACCCCAAGGTTCAGTCCTCTCGTCACGCCTTCAAGTGTTTTATGTCACCCCCTCCCTGCCCCCGCCCCCCGACCTTGTAACCCGGACTTTGTCCTCCTCATTGGGCTCGCCTGGGCCCTCTGAGTCAGAGATGCCAAGACACGATTAGACAAGGCAAGAGATTTTCAAAAAGAAACATCTTTGAGGAAGTGAAGAGGGAGGCCAGGGAGGTGTCTGACCTTGAGGAGAGAGGGAGGAATGGTAAGTCAGGCGATCCGTACCCTCAAACAGAAACCTGGTCCAGGGAGACTCCTCCCAGATCAGAGGGTCCGGACATCAAAGCAAGGCCCTGCCGTGGAGAAGCAGCTCAGGCTGATGGATGCATGACCGATGCCCTAGGGATCCGAAAAGAGAAACGCATGTGCAAAAAGAAATGTACCGAAAGAAATGTACCGAAAGAAAGAGGAAACGAATTTGGAATAAAAGGTAATTTAGGTTCTCAAAATAAACGTTGACAAGAATGGTCTGTATCTATGAAATTGGATTTAAAGAAATTCAGGGAGATTAGGAACGCTAATGAGAAAACTAAAATTTTATTTTCCAGTGTTTCAAAATTGCAGTGGAGAAGTGACGTGAGTTTGCTCAGAGGTGTGGACATGGCAAATGGTGTGTAAAGATGGAAAGGAAAACGTCGACAGAGAAGAGTCGGGAAGAGCGTGAAATCTCACTTCCTAAACGAGACATCGGAACAGCGAACAGATTGATCACAAGTTAACAACAACAAAATGTTCTTAGTTAAAGAGACTTTTGAGTCTGTTAATGGAAATGCCTCACCAAGCATCAGTGAAGAGCAGTGAAGAGAGTCCAGTACGTAGACATAAAGTAGTTCATGTTTGAATTTCTGGAGTAAAGAAGGAAAGAGTCCAACAAAGAAGAGAAAGTCTTACTGGCCTTGGATCTGTCCTGTGCAGAGGAGAGAGCAGCGCCCAGCAATCCCCCGGAGCCCGGTGGTGAGGAAAGCACTTTGATGCTGTAGGGGTCAGGACAGCCAGCTCTCAGGAGAGAGGCGAACTGCAGACAGAATTGTTAAGCAAAAGGGAATCAGAACGTGGAGGTTTGGAACATTCTCAGCCTATCCAGTGTTTCAGAAAATTAGAAAGCTGGTTCTAAAGAGAATACTAGGGGTGCGGCTGAAAAACTATTTGATACAGTGATCCTGGTGAGCTGTGGACTTAATCAGCCGTCTCAGCAGAAGCCGGGAATGGAGACGGGATTATACCAGCAGGAACACGGCCACTTCGAACTAAAGGGACACAGAGAGAAGAATGAAGGAAGGGATTCTGCACAACAAACCGTCGAGCTAGTCAGCTGTGAATGTGTACTATCCTTCAAGGAGATCATTGTCTTAAATATTTCCATTTCTAAACAAGGATAAAAATAAATCAAGCAAAGATTCCAAAGGAGAGAACATCAAAAAGTCCAAAAATAACACAGAAGTTAGCAGCTAGTAAAACAAATAGAAAAATAACGAGTTAGAAGATTTTAAAAAATAGGTTTTGGTTTTATCAATTCTATCTTCGACCAAATCAATGAAATTATGACTGCTAACAAGCCAAATAAAGAAAAAGATGAAAAGCACTGATTTTATAAATCTAGGGAAAATAAAGAGAAGATACTAGCTGTGGAGCTGAATTTAAAGGTATAGGAGAATACTTTGTACAATTGGAACTTTTATTAATAAAAGAGGAAACTCTCGGGCTTCCCTGGTGGCGCAGTGGTTGAGAGTCCGCCTGCCGATGCAGGGGACGCGGGTTCGTGCCCCGGTCCGGGAGGATCCCACATGCCGCGGAGCGGCTGGGCCCGTGAGCCATGGCCGCTGCGCCTGCGCGTCCGGAGCCTGTGCTCCGCAACGGGAGAGGCCACAACAGTGAGAGGCCCGCGTAGCGCAAAAAAAAAAAATAAGAGGAAACTCTCAATGAAGCAGACTATTTCTGGGTCTACTGAAAATGTCTCATAATTTTCTGTCCTGTGTGCCGTAGGTTTGGTCTTCCCATAGAATCGAATTAGACAAAATCATCAAAAAACCTTCCTGCTGAGGGCAAGTTTCTCTTTCTTGAGCAGCCTGGGTTTCACGCCCAGGAGGTCACTTCTGTCCCCAAGTCTGCGGCTCCTTCCAAAGTCACGTGTTGGCAGCTCCTGGGTGGACTCGATGAAAGTGTAACTGGCCGTTCTGCTTCCTTGGTCTTCTTTCCTTATCCTTTTTCTATCTTAGAGCCGGCTGTCAAATGCCTTCCAGACCATCACTAGACCTCCTTTCTTCTCTTTCCTCCTTAGGTTGAATCCTGGCTCATGTGACATAACAGGCAATGCTTGGTGTACTTTTCCTTATTTGTTCACCATGACTTAGTGTTGATCCACGTTGTCAGCTCTGCAGCTGTGGTTTAGACACTCACTGATTTCCCAAATCCGGTTCTTGTTCAGATACCAATGTATGTGTTGAAGAAGGCTAGGAAAACTGTGGTTTCAATACATTTTATTCTATTGTGAGTATAGATTCTGTTCTAATTCATAACATTATTACTGATTGCAAAGCTTACCATTCAGAATTGATGAGACCCTCTCGGCCTCTGTACAAGCCCAATATGAGGGGGGGTCCGACCAATCCAGGATCCGTCTTGGGGGTGACTCAGAAGCTCATCCGAGTGCCTGGGTGGCCAGGATGTGCGGACAGGCCAGCGATGTCGCTGTCCACACCCGGAATTGCAAGGGAGACCAGACGTCCATGGACCGTGTACCTTTAGTTGCTGCTGGTGCATCATGGTGGGCTCATTTCTGATCTCACAACGTTCACGTCATCTTCACTGCTGACCTTGTGTATGTTTCAGGTGGCTTTTTAGATATGTCAGCTGAAAAAAGTGCACAACCTAAAAGTTGGAATTATGCTTTATTTGGCAGACTTTCCCAGGACTTCAAGCCTGGAAGGTAGTAGCATCTCAGATAGCTCTGAAGAGGTAAGGGGGGGAGCCAAAAATAGGGATCTTTGCAACAAAGACCAGGCAGTTGGAACATCAAAAGATTACTATGTAAAGAAAACCAGCTATCTCAGGTTAAGGAATTGAGTGTTTTTCTATGTATGGGAAGACGCAAGAGTTCGGGCTCACTGATATCATTCCTTTGGTGCACACCTTGACTACCCAGGGCCAGTATCCTGTTTTTCTCCATCCTGAATTCCCCTCAGGGCCCATAGTCTGGGGTGGCCACAGTGGCTGATGGCTTGGTGGCCCCAACATTCATTGTTTACTGGAAGGGCAGGTGACATTTTTTGGTCCACAGATACATGAATGGCATTTGGATAAAGGCTATTTCCTGGAGCTACCATTTCTTCCATTTTTTCAGGATGCTGCTTAGGCTTCTATTTTGAAGGTTAAACTTGATGACGTGCTGTAGTATTGAATAGAGCTAGGTCTAACTACCAGAGTAAGATGAAGAATCATTTAAACGGTCCGGCAGCGGCGCCAGTGTTTCCCCACATAGGTGAATCTTGTGTACGGGGATGAGAGGGGAGCACAGACTGCAGGAGAAGGTGGAAGATGCTGGCAGAAGCTGGGAGCTCGGGCCTTAGACTGGCCCTTGAAGGAGGAGGTCCCAGGAGCTGAGACCCAGAGCCATCCAAGGGGAGGAAACCAGGAGGCAGCTGCAGGGTGGTAGGCTGGATGGAATCTGGGGACACACACAGGCATCCCTGTGGACACCGCTTGCACCCTGAGAACAAGCAGTGTGTCCCAGGAGCTCCAAGGCTCCCACCCCGGCTTTCCACGGTGACCACTAAAACTGTATTGGGAGAAATGGTCTAAATCGGAAATAAGTGAAAAACTTGATTTACATGTTTTAAAAATATAACATTTGAATTCAAGAAGCCTCCGTAGGCCTTTGGCAACAGCAAATGGGTGCCCTGTGGTCGTCATTCACACTTGCAGTTTTGAAACAGGTGGGCCAGCTGGCATGTTAGATTGTTGTACCAGAAACGCTTGAGAGACAAATCCACGCTTTGCAAAAGAAAGTCTAATGTACAATCTCAACTCTAATCTCTTGCTATTTCTAGGTTTCAGCTTTCCCATCTCTGTGTTGAGGGAGTCTGAATAAAAGATCTCCAAGGTCTAATATCTGTGGTGCGAACATTCTCCACCTCAATTTTCCCACCCCGCATCTCCTGTAGGAACAAAGGGAGGGGAAGCAAAGCGCAAAGCAAGACTGAGTTCCTAGCAATAAAGAACCACATACATTTACGCTGTACATATAATTATCCTAATAGTCGTTGGTCAGGGGTACTTGCTCTAAACTGTGAAACTGATGTAAAATTATATATATAAAATATTATATATAAATTATATTTTTACATAAATGGATAGACTACACATGCAAAGTTGTGTTTAATTCACTAAGGATAGAACCAGCAAGAAGACAAAAGAGCCTGTTCAAATACAGGGATGCATAGAATCATCCGGGAAAGGAATGCATATAGGAGATTGCTAAATCCCATGACCTGCTGTCTGACTTTTTACAGGTCAATAAATCCATAGCATCCTTGAGTCTCCATCCCCACTTGCCTAAACAGTGAAAACACCTGACCAGTTTTTACAGGTTAACGTCCTATCTTACACGGCTACTTAGCATCTTCTCCTTTCTCACTTGGGAATTATTAGTGTCAACTGAAAAAAAAAAAGCACAACCTAAAAATTGAGAATTCTGCTTTGTTTGGCAGACAAAACTGAGGACTTAAGCCCAGACAGGCTCTCGGAGAGCTCTGAGGGACTGCTCTGAACAGGTAAGGGGGGGGGGGGCAGGATATAGAGGAGTTTTTGCAACAAAGACGAGGTAGTGCGAACATCAAAAGATGACTGTTAATTAAAGAAAACCAGGCATGTCAAGTTAAGGAATTTAGCGCTTTTCTAAGTACGGGAAGATGCAAGAGTCCGGGCTCACTGAAATCATTCCTTTGTTCTGCACCTCAAGTATCTGAGGCCAGTGTCCTGTGCTTTCTCATCCTGAGTGCCCTCAGGGCTCACTATTGGGGGACGGGCTGCGGTGGCTGACGGCTGGATTGAGGGCATCCTGTTTCCATCCTGAGCTCCCTCGGGGCTCACTATCTGGGAGGCTGTAATGTGATGGCTTGATGGCTGCAACATCCTTTGTACTGATATGGCAGCGACACTGGTTCACTCACACTGGTAACTAGGGCAAAACTGGGGGCTTGACACAGACTCTGCGTTTCGGGAGACTGGATGGGGCTCCCAAGGGGATGAGAGACCTCCTTGGGGTTGAGTCCCCCGCCAGCACCTCGGGTCCTGGGCTGGGCCTGATGCAAGCTATTCTGACATTGCGAGTCAGTCACTGTGCAGGTGACGTGAACGACAGGTGTGGACTCCTTGCTCTGAAGTCAGAGCAGCACAGAAAAGTTCAGGGTAGCAAACGCCCAGCAACTGCCTGCTTGAACAACTGTTCCTCAGGCAGAAAAGGCATTATATGCTGTGTTCATTTTGAAATTAGCCATTTTTAGCCTGAGCGTCCTTGAGTAACAGCCAGGCCAGCAATAGAATTTAGTGTATCAATAATTAGTTAGGAGCCATGTGACTTGGACTAATGTTTATTCCCTCTAAATCTCATTTCCATTTATAAAATTCTTCTGCGTGCATCATATATTTTAAAGTACCATATAAATATCAGATATTAGATTAAGATTAAAAACTGTTGCTATTCTTCTACTTACTAATGAAGTCATATATATATATAAATATGTGGCTTTCTTTGCCACTGAATAATTATAGTGACCAGACTGCTTTTGTACAGCAGGATTCTCTTCAGTAATTTATATTTCAGCTCATCAAGTTATCATATGTGTTTTCTTTTTTTCAAGTTTCTTAGTAGTTCTTGGGCTTCAAGTCTATAAATTTAAAGTAAGTGTTTCATGAAAATGAAAATGTTAACTACCACACATCAAAACTTATGAGACCACAGCTAAAGTAGAACTGAAAGGGAAATTTATGGAACTAAATGCTTACATTAGAAAAGAGGAAAATTCTCGAATCAATAATGTAAATCACCAACTCAAGAAACTAGAAAAAGAAAATCAGGGACTTCCCTGGTGGCACAGGGGTTAAGAATCTGCCTACCAGTGCAGGGGACACGGGTTTGAGCCCTGGTCTGGGAAGGTCCCACGTGCTGCGGAGCAGCTAAGCCTGTTTACCACAGCTACTGAGCCTGTGCTCTAGAGCACGCATACCGCAACTACTGAGCCCACATGCTGCAGCTACTGAAGCCCACACACCTAGAGCCCGTGCTCCACAACAAGAGAAGCCACCACAGAGAAGCACGTGAACTGCAACCAAGAGTAGCCCCTGCTCACCGCAACTACAGAAAGCCCGTATGCAGCAACAAAGACCAAGACAGCCAAAATAAAATAAATAAATAGATTTATTTAAAAAAGAAAAAGAAAAGCAAACAAACTGAAAGTAATAGAAAGAATAAAATAGTAATGATAAAAATAAAACAAGTCAATAGGGCTTCCCTGGTGGCGCAGTGGTTGAGAATCCGCCTGCCGATGCAGGAGACATGGGTTCGTGCCCTGGTCCGGGAAGATCCCACATGCCGCGGAGCAACTAAGCCCGTGAGCCATGGCCTCTAGGCCTGCGCGTCCGGAGCCTGTGCTCCGCAACGGGAGAGGCCACAACAGTGAGAGGCCCACGTACCGCAAAAAAAAAAAACAAACAAACAAACAAAAAAACAAGTCAATAAAACTGCAAACAGAAATTCAGTTGTGAAAATTAATGAAATAAAAAGCTGTTTTTTTTAAAGATCAATAAAACTGATAAACACTTAACATGACACAGGAAAAAAAATAGAGAAGATGCAAATTACTGATATTAAGAATAAAACAGGAGATGTCATTACAGATCCCACAGAAATTAAAAGGATAATAAAGGAATACTAACAGTTCTACACACATAAATTTAACAATTTAGAGGATATGAACGAACTCCTTGAAAAATATGAGCTGCCTCAACTTACGAATGTGAGACAGATAATCTGTTTGAAAGCTACTAAGGAAATTGAATTCATAATTTTAAAAGTCCACCAAAACTCCAGGCCCTGATGTTTTCATTGGAGAAAAATACCAGACATTTAAAGAACTAATATCACTTCTATAAAATCTTCCAACAAGAGGAGGAAATACTTCCCAACCCATTCTATGAAGTCAGTATCATCCTGATACCCAAACTAAACACAGACAATATTTTTAAAAGTACAAACCAATATCTTTAATAAATCAACAGCATTTCTTAACATTTCTTATTAGCAAGTCAAATACATCAATATATAACTAGAATTTTATGTTATGACCTCAAGGGATTTTTTTTTCCAGGAATGCAAAGTTGGCTCAAAAGTCAATCAGTAGGGTTTCCAGTCACCTCTCCATCCTAAAAACAAGTAAAAAGCTCAACAAATGGAAAAATCGGTAACACTTCTTAGATCCATCAGAGAAGTAAGGTCACAAAGCAAACTGAATCTCCCTAAAATTTGGAGAGACGTAGAGAATCAAACTCACCAGAGCAGAGACCTCCGTGCGAATCAGCGCCGGGGCAGGAAAACCTAACCTGTACGCGACGAATTGCTGAGAGTCAGGAGCCCCGGGGGCCCCAGACATGGAGGGTCCTCACAGTTACGTGAACTTTGACATCTTTTGACAGAAGAAGGGGCTACGTATCCTTTTTGAAATATTTCAGAACCTTCTGTTCTTTTAAAAAAAGTTCTGATCTCGGGAGAAACTTGACCAGAGCCTAACCTGTTGAGGTTTTATCAAAGCGCAGTTGAAGTGGGGGAAGGGAAATACCCAGCTCCAGCCCCCGGAGCCATCCGTACAACCAAGGGGGAAGGTGGGGGGCTAAGAAACACTTGTGAAGCTCACAGTCCAGAAGCAAATACGAAAAGATTAAGACCTAATTATGGGACTGAGAACCCTCCCACCACCCTGCTGTCAGGGTTACTGAAGTTATATTTAGAGTAGTTCCTCTTCCCCAGTGCATCATGGGTGACCATTCAAAACGAAATTAACGAGGTGCACTGAGAGGCAAAAAACAAACAGTTTGAAGAGACCAGAACCAGAGTCAGGTAGGATATGTTGGAATTATCAAACCAGAATTTTAAAATAATTATGATTGAGAATGCAAATAAACTGACTGCTGATTGGAATGTAAATTTCACAGTTACTCTGGTAAACAGTTTGGCAGTTTCTCATAAAACTGAACCTACAAGTGCTGTAGGCTCCAGTAATTGCACTCCTGGGCTCTCATCTCAGAAAAACGAAGATTATGTTCACACAAAACACGTACGTGAGTTTTTAAAGCAGCTTTATCCTCGATAGCCAAAAAACTGGGAAGAAATCCACAATGTTCATCAGTAGGTGCATGGATAAAGTGGGGTCCATCCATAGCATGGACACATCTTCTCTGTAAAAGGAATGAGCCATTGGTACTTTCCACAGCTTGGCAGGGTCTCAAGGGTATTATGCTGAGTTTAAAAAGCCAACCTAAGAAGTCACGTACTGTTCCATTCCACATATATAACATTCTTTTAATGACAAAACCATAGATATGCAAAGGACAGTGATTTCCAGGGTTAGGGTTGGGGGGGGTGGGGAGGGTGATAATAGTGACTCTAAAAGGAGGCACGAGGGTGGTCTTGGTGGTGATGGAACGGTTCTGGATCTCGGTCTGGTGATGGTCACACAAAACTACGCATATGATAAAATGACACAGGTGTGCACACACCCACTGTACCTGTCAGCTCCTCCCTCTGGCTTTGTGCTGTAACTGTGTAAGATGTAACCTGGGAAAACTGAGTGAAAGGCACATGGAGAATCTCCCTGTAGTACCAAATTCCTGGTTTGACTGGAATCTATAACTTCAAAATTAAAAAAGTAATATGGTTCATAGGAAAATGTGTGTGTGTGCGTGTGTGCATACAAACACATATTCAGAGGGAGTTGGGTACACGAGTCTCATAATTTGGTTAATTTATAGGAACATTGCTTTTAAGATGGAAGATTTAGAAATTTTCAGTAATTGGAACCTGTTATAGAAATATCAGTAGGTTGTACAAATTATATTTTAGTGAAATGTGCATAATTTACCAAACACTTTTATGGGGTTTTCATTCAAAAAGAATTTACAAAGTACAGGAGCAGTAACTCTGTTGAACTATATCAGAAGCAAATATTTGAAGCAGGAAAAAATAGCAACAGTGCATATAATTCTAAGTCATGTGAATAACCCTCTACTCAGACTAAAATCATTTTAGATGAAGAAAGCTTATTTTTCTTCTTTTTTAAAATTGCAGTGTTGTGTTAGTTTCAGGTGTACAGCACAGTGATTCAGTTATATATCTATGAAGAAAGCTTATTTTATAAATCCTTCAAGGGTCGACACTTGTGCAGCCTAACTCTGTGTCACTGATACGACCACACAGGGAAAAGAGTTAAGTGACTTTTGAACAAAATGCACGAATTTGGAACAGTTCCCTCTCCCCTCCTGTCAGTCTTGCCGTGTCAGACAAAAGTATCCCCACGTGGTGTCCAAACCTACACAGACAGTTCTACAAGGGGTTAGGAAAGTGGTTATAACATAATCCAGATGCAAGAAAGGTCAAAAATTTACAAATTATGTCATAGTAAAGTCTTTTACCAGGAATAATTACTCTTTTTTAATCACAGGCCTGGGAGACAAATACCTGACAGTCAGATGCTTGTAGCACTTTCGACCTGAGTTTAATCCGAAATTGAGACTCAGTGAAGACCCAGAATCAGGGTTTCTTCTCACTATGCATTAAGCAGTAATAAGGAGATGACTTTTTTGAAAGCTTATGAAACAAACACTTTCTTATAGGAGACAAAGCGTAAATTGTTGCTTTCTACCTCTAAGATTAGGTGTTTAAATTACCTTTTTGAACACTTGGTGTTTTTGTTGGATTTTGCTTTTCTTCGTGAATACAGAGTTTACTAATACACTACCAGCACGTTCTTGTGAGCCTCACTTTACCATATTTCTTCCTTGCCTGAAGCAAATGATAATGCATGCTCTCAGCATTTAAGCATTTCCTATACACGGCGGGGGGTCTGGGAGGCCGGCTTCCGAATGCCCACTGACCTTGCTTGTGACGGGGACACGGGGGCGCTGCCTCACACGAGCCCTGTGTACGGATGTGGAGTGAACCCCCCTGGGACATATTTTTAA
Organism: Kogia breviceps; assembly: GCF_026419965.1. NCBI lineage: Eukaryota > Metazoa > Chordata > Mammalia > Artiodactyla > Physeteridae > Kogia > Kogia breviceps. The sequence goes on along the minus strand of NC_081318.1, from coordinate 112,691,301 downwards.
GTGAAAAAAGCCGGGTACGTAGAGTTAGGAGTATGCTGCCTTTTATGAAAGAAAGACAGATAAATAATAATTTGCTTATTCTTTTAAAGAAAGTTACCCCAGGGGATACATTAGAGCTAGGGAAGCCGGTCATCGCAGTGGCTGGGTGGGAGAGCACAGCGCAACAAACGAGCCTCACGCTACGCACCACTGTTCACACGGCCACGTGGAGAGAAGAGCTGGGTGACTTCGGAACAAAGGACACCGACTCTAAGAACTAAGAAAATCTTCCTGTTAGGAATAGCACTTACAGTGTCATTTTAAATCTCTTTTACGTAACCGCGCGAGAGAGAAAATAGGTGAATATGCTAGTGATTTTAATAAACAAGAGATTCAGTGGAAGAGGAGGTACATAATTTAAAATCTAAGTAAAGTTAAGCAAAGAGTTAATAGGATCAATTACATAAATAAATATGCTCAAGTTGAAGTGTTTCACTGTAAGAGAAAAGATGTACACATGTAAAATCTAAGAAGAGAGAATTATGAATCCTAATAATGTCAACTCACAATTTAATACCTGTGCGCGTGTGTGTGTGTCCCCACCTGTGCCCACTGAGAGGGGCTGGATGCAGTGACACCCCAGTAATAATGAGCACTTGCAATAATCAGGCCTTGGACCCTCAATTTTCCTCTCCACCAAAGGAATCTGGGCCCCTCGGAGAAACGGCTGATTTCAGATGTGGGCAAAGTGAGCTGAAAATGCGTTGTTGGCACAGATGTGGCAGAGGCTGGTAGCAGCTGAGGGGGTGTGTCTGAAGGACATGGGAGCGGCCTAAAGCTGGGGCCACTCAAAAGCCAAATTGGGACAATTTGAATATAAAAAATAATAAAGACTGCAGTGGTTGCAAATCATTGAAAAAGAAAGATCCAAAGTCCTACAGTGATATAAAAAATAGACAAAAAAACCTCATTAGGAGTGACTACTACAATGACATAGATTAATTCAGGCAAGAGGGATAGGAATTGTTGAATAGCTTGAGGGCAGAAGTGTACTATCTATTCTGGTTTAATCCTCAGGACCCTGGTGATGTATGGCGTTCCCATTCTGCAGATGAGGACATTAAGGCTCAAAACAATGAAATCCCTTAGTCCAAGATCTCTTAACTAGTAAGTAGTGGTACCAGATTTTGAACCCAGATTTTTCTGAAGAGGAGACAGGTAAGTCTCCGTGAATATCTGTATCTAAAGGTACAAGTTTTCTGGGCAATTATGGAGTACCCTCTATGTGCAAAGCACACTGATAGATATTAGGGCAAATTAGAAGGCGATCGGACCCTCAAATTAAACTCTGAGAAAGGGACAAAAAGAAACAAAGAAAAAAGCACACCAAAGAGACCTGGTGCCAAATGTCAAAGTCGGGGCATCCCAGGAGCCGAGTGGGACCAGTGCTCACAGGGTGGGTCCCCCCTGGAGCTGCTGCTGTGGCCCTTTGGCCTCTCACCTCACAGAGCCGAGGACACGGTCCGAGGCTGAGGAACAGGAGGTGGGCGGGGTGAGGGGGTTGGAGGTCAGGAACCTCCTGTTGGCCTACAGGTGGGGAGGGTCTGGAGTACAAGTATCCTGGTTCACCAAAGCTGATGCAGGAGTGACTTTACCACCAACACAGCCATCACGTGGGACCGGAGAGGCAGTGGTTCCAGGCATGTGAGCGTGGAGTGTCAGCAACCTGCAGAGACCACCAACCTCTGAAAACCCAGGAGCAGTGCTCGAGAGAGAAAACCGGCTTGGATCTCCGTTTGGGGTCCTCCTTAGCTGGATGACTGTTAATGCTTCAAGGTTTTAGGGAGACCGGTAGGGGTCAGGGGAGGAATCTAGGGCGGGTCTGCGTGGAGGGGCCTGAGGAAAGCGGAGTTCCCGGCGGGAGAAGGGGCAGTACCCCGGGGGTGAGGTCTCCAGGGCCACCTTCAGGATCCGTGATCCTCGCCCCTTGGCTGACACCGAAAACAGAGCCACTGAAGCGTGAGTTACTCTGCTTTGAATTATTCTGACTAGAATTACAAAAAAAGCCAGTTTTTATCCTAGGGTTTTGGTGGATTCATTTGTTTAGGTTTTGTAGATGAACATTTTTCATCTCTTTGATGGCTTGATACAGCGTCGTTGGACGTGCTTTGCTGTGAGCACGTTGTCAAAGGCTGTAGAAGCGAAGGAAGGGAGATGGGCACGAGAGCCCCGTGTTCAAGGCTGCGGTAAGGACCGATGTCTCCGCTTCAGAGAAAGGTTTGGAGGCTGAGCAGCTGTTCCCATACGACGGAGGGGAATGAACTGTAACACAGAAACCATCTGTTTCAACCGAAACAACTCACACCGGCAATCTCCCTGATCACCATTTCTTCGTGTCCTGGATTTTACATGGAATAAGGTGCACGCGTGTGGCACCTTTGTTGGCAGAGAAGCTGGCAGGTGATGTTGGTCCAGAATCGAGGGGTCTGCGGTTCTCAGGGAAGACTTGACGATGTAGCCCTGGTGCGTGCTGAGTCGGTGCCTCTCAAAGTGTGGCCCCAGGCCAGCATCAGCATCGGCATCACCTGGGGACTTTTATCCAAGCAGATTCCCTACTCACAGCCCCAAACCTGGGTCAGAAGGGCTAGGGGGTGGGACCACTAACCAGTGCTTCTAGAGCCGTCCGGGTGGTTGTTCCGTAAGCTGCCCTTTGAAACCTGCTCTAAGAGCTGTGGTGGTCACACTGGATTTATGTCACTTCAAGCAACTTGCTTGTTTCTGCTGTCTCTCCTGATAAGCCTGGTTCTCTGAAAGTCCCCGTTAATCAAGTTTTTCTATGATTACTTGGAATTAATTGAATCAAACGATTGCAGATCCAGCCCATGCAGAAGGCCCCCGAATTGAAAATCACAGTGGGTGAAAAACACAGGATTGTTATTCATAAAAATTTTATTATTTTAATTTTTTAAAACTTTTTATTTTATATTTGAGTATAGCCAGTTAACAATGTTGTGATTAAAAAAAAAAAAGAGAGAGAAAAAGCAATGTTGTGATAGTTTCAGGTGCACAGCAAAGGGGACTCAGCCATACATATACATGTATCCATTCTCCAAACGCCCCTCCCATCCCGGCCGCCACATAACACTGAGCAGAGCTCCCTGTGCTGTGCAGTAGGTCCTTGTTGGTTCTCCCTTTTAAATAGAGCAGTGTGTACATGTCCATTGATTCCAAACCCCCTGAATATCCCTTCCCCCTCTGGTAACCTAAGTTCATTCTCTAAGTCTGTGAGTCTGTTTCTGTTTTGTAAATAAGTGCATTTGTGTCATTTAAAATAACATGGCTTTCATTTCAGGAAAAAATGGGAACACTTCATAGTCCTGAAATGGTAACTTTTTCACTGTCCTTCCTGAAAGGGAGTGGATAAAACATGCAAGGTAAAGCTAAGTCCCTAATTAAGTGCAACCGGTTTCTTCTTTCCAGGCCCAAACTGCTTTGCCGAGACCGCTGTCATCCCCGCCGGGAGGGAAGTGAAGACGGACGAGTGCACCGTCTGCCACTGCACCTACGAGGAGGGCACCTGGAGGATCGAGAGGCAGGCCATGTGCACCAGGCACGAGTGCCGGCAGATGTGAGACTGGCCGCACGGACCACAGGTGTTTTCTAGGATCCTTTCCCGATCTATCTGAACGTTCTGGATGCCTCTGGGAAATAACGACCGAAAGGAGCAGACTTTTGATGAGGAATCGTGGAAAACTGTTGGTACTTTTTCTTTTCTTGGTCACGACAACTGCAGGAGAAGGAAATGGACATATTTCAAAACATCGACAAGAACTTTGGGCAAAAAAGTCCACTTCTAAATAAATGTGCTATTTTCACAGTAAGTACACTATTATATATGAGATGTATTTCTATAATCCCTCTGTTAGACAGCTTCTATAAATGTTTTCTATAGATACAGATTAAAAATGCTGTGTTGTCAACTGTCCTCGCCGCGTACCTGCATTTCTTCTGCATTTCTGATTCCATCACGGTTTATTTGTGGTCGCTGATTCTCCTTCGAATCCTGGAATAGTGCACCCATTAATGGATCATAAGATAAGGGAACTGATTTTCCCTGAGATCCTCTCCAAATTCTGTTTCATTACAGAGAGATATATAGTGTCGATCCTTAGAAGATCCAGTCGAATTCACACAAATATAATATTTCCTTCTTGTAACTTACTGCTTTTAGTATCTTCGTTCTCAGTCATTTGGGAGATGCAGGTACAAAGATAACTAATACACGCTTTTTCTGTTCATTCAAAGCTCCCATGTCGTGGGCCATTGATGGATGCATGCAGATATTTCATTTTCACTTACCTGACTTTCTCTTCTGAACACGACTTTACATCATGTCCCAAACTGAGGAACAGGATAGGCTGGATTATTTGCATCACTGGTACCTCATGCGGAAGCACACAGTCAAATAGGGGAACCCCTGTTTCTCTGGAGGAGAGGGAAGGGAAACAACCCCTGAACAAGTCTCTACCTGCGGTCTACATGTGGCACGGACATCCCACCTCTCTAGTCCATGGACTTGTGGCTCTCCTGGGGACAATCCTCTCCTACATGGCAGGCATAGTCCAATCCTGAACGAGAGACCTGTATTAGTCACTGTGCAAGAGCCCAGTGAGAAAGCAGTTCTGTTGAATATATTAAAACAACAGCGCCGAAGGTCACGGGCAACGTTCCTGGAGTTACATGTCACTCCAAACCAACACCACTTCTCTTCATTTGGATAAAAGAAGGCCACTGCTAATCCCGCTGATCTGATCAGTGCATGTTACAGAATATTTCTGCCTTTATCAATCACATCAACACCTGACACGCTGATGAAAAAGGTAGCCAGAGTTTTAATAGGTTTAGGGATAAAAGGCAGAACTAAGGTCACTATTTAATGCCTTAAAAGCTTTTCCCCCGTACATACATTTATTGATTCCAAAATTTTGAATTAAGCATCTAAGTACAAATTATTGTGACCACAAAAAAAGGAATAAATCATGGTTTCCTGCCTTCATGGACTTTCGGCCTCTGGTGCAACACAAATAAGAAACCACTGTGAATCGTGGTGGGATCTAGAGGTCAGCAAAGGGTGGTCAGAGAGGCTTCATTCCATACAGAAGAAATCATTCAGTCATTAACGCTTGAATAATACCCAAGAAAAATGGATACTTTTGTCATCACTAAAAAGTTGACCCACTGTAGACCTTAGTAACTGCAAAGCCACCACTAACTGAATCCTCAAGAAATTTACATATGCTTGTATTTAATTTGTATCTTGTTTATCAAGAACACCTTGGGCCGAATGGGCTCTGCACTCAGCTTTCCATGCAAATCCTCAGGGGAAGTACCATCTAGACGTGCTCAGGTGTGATCAGCTTTCCAGAACTTACTTTTTTGTATTAAAGGCTACTAGAAATCAGCCATCTCTGCATCATCCAAGAGAAGATTTTTATGAGCCGAGGTTATATCAGGGTATGATTTTGTCGACAAATGGCCCCAGCCTCCTGGAGAGGTGGGTCAGCAGGGATGTCTCAGCACACAAGCAGCCTCTTCTCACCCCAGCAGACACGCTGCAACTAGACAGACCCCAGCAGGGGGGCCCAGAGTCTCCCTGCTCCTCTTGGTCATGTCACTCCTACCGGGTGGGCGGTGAGCTTGGAAATCATGGTGATGGCTCCTCAAACGTGGTGAGAATTCCAGGAAACCTGGTATTTTGTTGCACAGAGTGTGAACCTGACACCATCCTGTGAAATGGTCTCAACTCGTCCCACCCTTGTCCTGGGCATGCTCCCGACCGGAGCCCCAGGGCCGCTATTACAGTAAAGTAATCCCCGCCCCTCCTCTTTCCACATAAGGACAATACATAGCCAAACACAGGGCAGAACCTGGATTAACGACACTGCATAGGCTTAATGTAGAATACTATCTGCATCCAAGAGACGTGTGTGATTCTCAGGTTCTTTACTTCATGCTGTCGATATTAGACTTTCACATCCATAAAGTATATCGGGGGAAATTTTGGTTTCCTCCTCTTTCCATAGAACATTTGCTGAGATTCCTAATGATGAAACTGCTCTAACAGAGGAAAGTATGGGTCCAAGTTATTGATTTCAAAACACAGTTTTGACATAGTACTGAAAAGGGAGCCTCAAAATTCTAGTGCAGAAGTGATCGGAGAGCCATAATTCTTAACATTCAAATAGGCCTACTCCATGAGTACCTCATAAATGTTGTTGAATGGTTTATTCAAGTGAAAAAAAGGAAACCATGCTTACCAATGAATTTCCAAGCTTACCTTGAATTTATTTCAAATTATTCAACCTATATCAATATCTGAAAACCTGAAGCTACTTGTATAAGCAATAGAGTGACTCTAGAATTTTCTAATCTGATATTTTAGATTTTCAAATTAAGATTCATTCTTTCAGCCATAGGCTCTTTTCCTTGTTGGATGGATCCATCAGTACTTGTACATTTCACAGAAGCTCCTATTTCACTACTGCACACAGCAAACCTTACCTGCACCCTTCGCCACATGCCAGAGTCTGCAGTACAGATGGAGATAGGAGTGTATGCTTGACCTCAAGGAATTTATATGCCTTGAAACTCACATTAGTTTCTTTTCAATCTTTTCATACCTTCAGTGTCTTCATCTCCTGTGTGCAGTAAAACATAAAGAGATGAATTCTTATACATTTTAAAATTTGTGGCATCATGAATAAGTTTAATAAACTCTTCTCTTCACTCCCCCAATGTAAGTGTTGTATGTGTACAATGTTAAAAAATGTCCAAAATATTTCAGAGAATTCAGATGTTTTCGTTTGTTTTTGATTTTAAGCATTGAAATGGACTTCTTAATGTGTCCATTAGTTGAAACATGAAAAATACAGTTTCTAACAAGCATTATTGAAAACTGCATCGATTATTTTAAATATAGATTATTGAAACATAGAGAAAACAAAAGTATAGACACAAGCCAAATAAGCAAATATTAACAACTCACTCTATTTGCTTTAATAGGCAAGAGAGCAAGTCTGCTTTTTATTAATTTTAAAAAGTCAGATGTTATTGTGTTGCATTGGAGGACACACCTGACATTTTAGAATTAATAAAAAATTAACAAAGGTGACCTAGATGTCATCCCATTGGCACAAGGGGACAGTTCCAGGCGTCCCAATTAGTGGGCACCATTGGTGACAGCGTATGGCTTCTCTGGCCAATATAATTTGCAAACATAATGTTCTTACTAAACCTGCCCACTTACTATCACTCCGATGGCTGATGCAGTCATTTTTCCTGAAGAATCCGGTTTAGAGTGAGCAATTCACTTATTCTAGAATAAATGCATTTTTACCGTTCGTACTTTTCCCATCCCAGCTGCCACTCCTTGTGGTTCCACAGTAGAACTGTTCCATGCTCCTCACTCCAAAGAACCTCCCCAGTCTACGATTTCATTTTCCTAAACCTAGATTTCCATTTTGACTGAATGCTCCCAATCGCACACAGAACAGCCAGACTCCTCAGCATGGCAGGCTGGCATCTTTACATGTGGGTCCTGGTCCACACCCTGACCCGGCCCTGCTGGCTCTCAGCACCTTAGGATCACGGTGCCTCAGACTGGGCTCTGAACCTGCCTCTACCTGCCACCCCTGCCTTTTCAGCACAGGGAGAGATGAGCCACTTTTCAGTATCAAACTCAAAGGCCATTACTTCTGAATTCTTCAGTCCTAATTGGATGGTCATATTATACCCTGCTATACATTTGGTACCTTATTTTAGCATGATTTATTTTTTGAAGTATAGTTGATTTACAATGTGTTAATTTCTGCTGTACAACAAAGTGATTCAGTCATATATATATATATATATATTTTTTTTTTTTCTAATATATTCTTTTCCATTATGGTCTATCACAGGATACTGAATACAGTTCCTGTGCTATACAGTAGGACCTTGTTGTTTATCCATCCTATATATAATAGTTTGTAGCTGCTAATCCCAAACTCCAATCCATCCCTCTCCCACCCCTCCTCCCACTTGGCAAGCACAAATCTCTTCTCTAGGTCCGTGAGTCTGTTTCTGTTCCATAGATAAATTCATTTGTGTCATACTTTAGACTCCACATATAAGCAATATCATATGATATTTGTCTTTCTTTGTCTGACCTACTTCACTTAGTATGATAATCTCTAGGTCCATTCATGTTGCTGCAAATGGCACAATTTCATTCCTTTTTATGGCTGAGTAGTATTTCATTGTATATATGTACCACATCTTCATCCATTCCTCTGTCAATGGACATTTAGATGGCTTCCATGTCTTGGCTGTTGTGAATAGTGTATTTTAGCATGATTTTGAAATCATATCGTACTTTGCATTATAGTTCATTTTACTTTTGCTCTATTCTTTACTCTAAATCTCTTTAATTCAGGCTATGGACCATTCCATCCCCAGAATATCACCCAGTACCTTTATGTTAAAGGTTTATTGAGTTGTTGTCAACATATAAATTCAGTTATTTGCTGCCCTTGTTTAAGGCCAACATGTTTCTTGAAGAGCAACTCAAAGCTCCCATTACTGTTTGCCTGCCCAGTGGTCTCTTGGTGTCTCAGTTGACTTGCAGACCTCAAAGGTCCCGGGCCAGGAACCTGACGCCTACCCAGTCCCCAGTATTGCTGAGTTTAGGGTGAGTAGCCATGAGATAGTCATGGGCCATTTATGATGCAAGTCAGGAAACAAATGGCTTTTGGTGTAAAATTTCTGATGCTGAATGTAATTTCTTATACTGAGGAGACACTGGTACTTATTGATGATAAAACAAGTCAAGTTCACAGTTTTGGTATTTCTTTACTGATTATTTCCAACTTTTGGAATATAAATCTCTTATCTTTGACTTTCTTTCACAGTTTTGAGTATTTCTGAATATTTTAATTTTTTCACATAATATAATTAAACACCTCAATAGGTATCTGATGAATTAATAAATCAATGAACTGAGTTATCAGTACAGAAATACAAGTTTCCATAGCCTGTTGGAAAAGTGTTAAAAAGTGATGGTTGTCTATATTTCACCAGTGTCAAACTGTGAAGAATCTGCTACTGTAACCTAACACAGAAATGTGGAAATTAAGTACAAATGGCTAATTTTAAAAGTAATAAATTCCATTGAACATTAAGTGACACTGGACAGTCATGCTGGCCTAGAGCGCTCAACCAGAGTTTCAATAACATTCAGAAAATGTAAGTGAAAATGTGCTCTAACTGCTTGGCACATGGGCATTTTGTGGTCTAAGAACTATATTCTGTTTAACTCCTACCTGTTAAGTTCAGAGAAGTATATAAAGCCAGTGGCTGCCACATTATTGAGACACAGAATTATCAAAAATAATCAAAGGAGGGACTTCCCTGGTGACACAGTGGTTAAGAATCTGCCTGCCAATGCAGGGGACACAGGTTCAAGCCCTGGTCCAAGAGGATCCCACATGCCAGGGAGCAACTAAGCCCATGCACCACAACTACTGAGCCTGCACTCTAGAGCCCATGAGCAACAACTACTGAGCCTACATGCCACAACTACTGAAGCCCATGCACCTAGAACTCATGCTCTACAACAAGAGAAGCCACTGCAATGAGACGGCTGCATACTGCAAAGAGTAGCCCCTGCTCGCTGCAACTAGAGAAAGCGCACATACAGCAATGAAGACCCAAGGCAGCCAATAAATAAATAAATTAATTAAAAATCAAAGGATATACCTGCAGTCATTTTAGTACGTTACTGACACAGTCTGATGAATAAAAACAATTGTAAATATTGACACCTAAGTTTTAAATTCAAGTTTCAAGAAATATAAACATTTCCCAATTTTATTTAATATTCAATAACATTTAATGATTAATTTCCTATTTTTAAAAATTCCTGGAATTAATTTCAGGCCTATTGCCTTTCAGTATACTTTATGGGAACATTGGTTTTCCCATTTTCTTTATTTATTGTAATTACATTATCAAATGAATACAATTCTATGTTTATTTCTACTTGATTTCAGGGATTATTTCCTTTGGAAGCCTGTATTTCCTACAATTAAAATGAAAACGAGTGAAAAGTATCCAATAAGTAATGTCTATGAAATTATTAACATCCTATATATAACAGAGTTACTTATTTTGTAGTTTGAAATAATCTACTATTAGGCAATCAATAAATACATATTTTAAGCCAAGAGTTATGCAGTTTCCCCAGGCAGTAGTTAACATTATCTCCTTTTTTGCAGAAAAGTAAATGTAGGCTCAGAAAGTTCAGAAACCAGCTCAAGTTTCATTCTATTGAATGACGGCCTTGAGTTAAGAACCAGACTGTGATGATAATCTCAATAGATGCAGAAAAAGCTTTGGACAAAAGTCAACACATATTTATGATAAAAACTCTCCAGAAAGTAGGCATAGAGGGAACTTACCTCAACATAATAAAGGACATATATGACAAACCCACAGCCAACATCGTTCTCAGTGGTGAAACGTGAAACCATTTACACTAAGATCAGGAACAAGACAAGGTTGCTTACTCTCAACACTATTATTGAACATAGTTTTGGAAGTTTTAGCCACAGCAATTAGAGAATAAAAGGAATCAAAATCGGAAAAGAAGTAAAACTGTCACTGGTTGTAGATGACATGATACTATACATAGAGAACCCTAAAGAGGCTACCAGAAAACTACTAGAGCTAATCAATGAATTTGGTAAAGTAGCAGGATACAAAATGCAGAGATATTTCTTGCATTTCTATACACTAATGATGAAAAATATGAAAGAGAAATTAAGGAAACACTCCCATTTACTACTGCAACAAAAAGAATAAAATACCTAAGAATAAACCCACCTAAGGAGACAAAAGATCTGTATGCATAAAACTATAAGAAACTGATGAAAGAAATTAAAGATAATACAAACATATGGAGAGATATACCATGTTCTTGGATTGGAAGAATCAACATTTATGAAAATGATTATACTACCCAAAGCAATCTATAGATTCAATGCAATCCCTATCAAACTACCAATGGCATTTTTCACAGAACTAGAACAAAAAAGTTCACAATTTGTATGGAAACACAAAAGACCCCGAATAGCCAAAGCCATCTTGAGAAAGAAAAATGGAGCTGAAGGAATCAGGTTCCCTGACTTCAGACTATACTACAAAGCTACAGAAATGAAGACAGTATGGTACTGGCACAAAAAACGGAAATACAGCTTAATGGAACAGGATAGAAAGCCCAGAGATAAACCCACACACATATGGTCACCTTATCTTTGATAAAGGAGGCAAGAATATAGAAAGGAGAAAAGACAGCCTCTTCGATAAGTGGTGCTGGGAAAACTGGACAGCTACATGTAAAAGAATGAAATTAGAACACTCCTTAACACCATACACAAAAATAAACTCAATGGATTAAAGACCTAAATGTAAGGTTAGACACTATAAAACTCTGAGAGGAAAACATAGGCAGAACACTGTATGACATAAATCAGAGCAAGATCTTTTTTGACCCACCTCCTAAAGAAATGGAAATAAAAACAAAAATAAACAAATGGCACCTAATGAAACTTACAAGCTTTTGCACAGCAAAAGAAACCATAAACAAGATGAAAAGACAACCCTCAGAATGGGAGAAAATATTTGTAAATGAAGCAATTGACAAAGTATTAATCTCCAAAATATACAAGCAGCTCATGCAGCTCAGTATCAAAAAAAACCAACACAATGCAAAAATGGGCAGAAGGCCTAAATAGACATTTCTTCAAAGAAGATCTACAGATTACCAACAAACACATGAAAGGATGCTCAACATCACTAATCATTAGAGAAATGCAAATCAAAACTATAATGAGGGGGACTTCTCTGGTGACTCAGTGGTTAAGAATCTGCCTTCTAATGCAGGGGACATGGGTTTGAGCCCTGGTCCAGGAAGATCCCACATGCTGCGGAGCAACTAAGCCCATGCAACTACTGCTGCAACTACTGAATCCTGCACTCCTAGAGCCCATGCTCTGCAACAAGAGAAGCTACTGCAATGAGAAGCCCGTGCACTGCAACAAAGAGTAGCCCCCGCTCGCCACAACTAGAGAAAGCCCATGTGCAGCAATGAAGACCCAACACAGCCAATAAATAAATTAATTAGTTAATTTAAAAAAATCTACAATGATGTATCACCTCACACTGGTCAGAATGGCCATCATCAAAAAATCTACAAACAATAAATGTTGGAGAGGGTGTGGAGAAACAGTAATCCTCTTGTACTGTTGGTGGGAATGTAAATTGATAGGAGAACAGTATGGAGGTTCCTTAAAAAACTAAAAAGAGAACTACCATACGACCCAGCAATCCCACTACTAGACATATACCCAGAAAAAACCATAACTCAAAAAGAGTCATGTACCACAATGTTCATTAGAGCACTATTTACAATAGCCAGGACATGGAAGCAACCTAAGTGTCTATTGACAAATGAATGGATAACAAAGATGGATGTGGCACATATATACAATGGAATATTACTCAGCCACAAAAAGAAATGAAATTGAGTTATTTGTAGTGAGGTGGATGGACCTAGAGTCTGTTATACAGAGTGAATTAAGTCAGAAAGAGAAAAACAAATACTGTATGCTAACACATATATATGGAATCTAAAAACAAAAAAAAGGTTCTGAAGAACCTAGGGGCAGGACAGGAATAAAGACGCAGATATAGGGGCTTCCCTGGTGGTGCAGTGGTTGAGAGTCCGCCTGCCGATGCAGGGAACATGGGTTCGTGCCCTGGTCCGGAAGATCCCACATGCCACGGAGCGGCTGGGCCTGTGAGCCATGGCCTCTGAGCCTGAGCATCCGGAGCCTGTGCTCCACAACGGGAGAGGCCACAGCGGTGAGAGGCCCGCATACCACACACACACACCAAAAAAAGATGCAGATATAGAGAATTGACTTGAGGACACAGGGAGGGGGAAGGGTAATCCGGGACGAAGTGAGAGAGTGGCATTGACATATATACACTACCAAATGTAAAATAGACAGCTAGTGGGAAGCAGCCACATAACACAGGGAGATCAGCTCAGTGCTTTGTGATCACCTAGACGGGTGTGATAGGGAGGGTGGGAAGGAGATGCAAGAGGGAGGAGATATGGAGATATATGTATAGGTATAGCTGATTCACTGTTATACAGCAGAAACTACAACACAATATTGTAAAACAATTATACTCCAAGAGAGATGTTAAAAAACAAAAAACAGAAAAAACAGACTGTGCTTTATACCAGAGCCTGGGACTTTAAAGCAGAGCCTTTAGAAATTAGACAGGAATTTCCAAAATGCTCTTCCTCTCTAATCCACACAAATATAGGGAACAAACAGCCACAGATTCCCCTAATTCTACTAAGGCAATCTCAACAGTTGTGAGACTGAAAGGTAATTCCTCACAAAATATGACTCCCTAGTCTAAATGTTTGTCGTATACTTTTACTCCTAACTAAACTATATCTAGATCTCTTGTTAAGAGTATTCAAGCATCAGTAGTGGTTTTTATGTCTTTGTTTAGGTATGGTCCTTGCATTGAAATTTATAAATATGACCAAATATTAGGACCCACCTTCCTGAAACTAAATGAAGTAAGCTGCCATCTATTGTGTGCCAATTATATGACATGTACTATAATAGATATCTCAGATTCTCTGGTTTCTTCATTTTATCAACTTTGCTGTCTCAATGTGGAAATTAAGACGTGGTAGATGACGTGTCTGAGTTTCAGTGATAGAACCAAGGCCACGTCTGTCTGCTTCCATTTCCCTGCATGGGGCACAGTCAGGGCTGGAATGGGTGGTACCACCGGCATCAAGTATTCTTCCGGAGGAGTATCAGCTGACCTCCTGCAACCAGTGATGTCATGTTACAGATATTTCTTGAGTGTATCCTATAGGTCAAGTATGGTTTAGGCCTGGATGACCAAGAAATGTACCTATGGCCTTTGGACCAATGGAACTCTTGGTCTAGGACACCTACAGGTCCTTAAGTCAGTAAAAACAGGGATGGCATTAAATTCCACTTTGAACTTTTGCTTAAAGTCATTAACTTGTATCGGTATTGTCATTTATAATTTAAAATAAAAAATCTTGTTACCTTCTGATATACAGTAGAGATTGAATTATGAGGTTAAGATTGTATGGAACCAATGACTTTAAAAAGGTATTAAGTGCCTTCCTGGGTTAGTTATACTCTGCACACGTTTTTTCATTTAATTCTCGTAAACTTCAGTTTAATTTAACTCACATAAATTAATTATAAATATAATCTTCACACATTATATTGGGTTGGCAAAAAAATTCGGTTTTTATTTCCATAAAATGGCTCTACTAGTGCTTAGTTGTCTTTAACTTCATTTGAAACAATTTTGTTAGATTGTATGTGACAGCTGTCATATCAGTGTGCATTTTTAAAAAGACAGCAAAATTGGTGAATTTTTGTTTAGCCATTTTAATATTGAAGATGGAAGAAAAAAGGCAACATTTTTAGCATATTATGCTTTATTATTTCAAGAAAGGTAAAAATGTAACTGAAACGCAAAGAAAGATTTGTGCAGTGTATGGAGAAGGTGCTGTGACTGATTGAATATGTCAAAAGTGGTTTGCAAGGTTCTGTGCCGGAGATCTCTTGCTGGATGATGCTCCACGGTGGGGTAGACCAGGTGAAGCTGATAGCGATCAAATCGAGACATGGAGAACAATCAACGTTACACTACGCGGGAGATAGCCAACATACTCAGAATATCCAAATCAAGCAATGAAAATCATTTGCACCAGCTTGGTTATGTTAATCACTTTGATGTTTGGGTTCCACATAAGTTAAGTGAAAACAACCATCTTGACCGTATTTCGGCTTATAATTCTCTACTTAAATGTAATGAAAATGTTCCGTTTTTCAAACAAATTGTGACGGGCGATGAAAAGTGGATACTGTATATAATGTGGAACAGAAGAGCTCGTGGGGCAAGCAAAATGAACCACCACCAACCACACCAAAGGCTGGCTCTTCATCCAAAGAAGGTGATGTTGTGTATATGGTGGGACTGGAAAGGAGTCCTCTATTATAAGCTCCTTCCAGAAAACCAAACAATTAATTCCAACAAGTACTGCTCCCAATTAGACCAACTGAAAGTGGCACTCAACGAAAAGTGTCCGGAATTAGTCAACAGAAAACGCATACTCTTCCATCAGGATAATGGAAGACCGCATGTTTCTTTGATGACCAGGCAAAAACTGTTACAGCTTGGCTGGGAAGTTCTGATTCATCCACTGAGTTCACCAAATATCACACCTTTGGATTTCCATTGATTTTTGTCTTTATAAAATTCTCTTAATGGAAAAAAATTTCAATTCCCTGGAAGACTGTAAAAGGCACCTGGAACAGTTCTTTGCTCAAAAAGATAAAGTTTGGGGAAGATGGAATTATGAAGTTGCTTGAAAAACGGCAGAAGGTAGTGGAACAAAAAGGTAAATATGCTGTTCAATAAAGTTCTTGGTGAAAATGAAAAATGTGTCTTTTATTTTTACCTAAAAACTGAAGGCAATTTTTTGCCAACCCAACATGATATTAAATCTGTGATTTCAAAGCACATGCTATTTCTCAAAACAAAACCAAAGACTGTCCCCAGTGCAAACAATTCCGGTGGCGGTGGGAGTGGCTGAGGGGGTGAGAAGGTCCCAGCAGTCGGCAGACCCTGGCCAGGTCAGTCCAGCAGCTCCCACCCTCCCTCACTGTTTTCTCTAGAAGAAAGCATTCCTACTTAAAAACAGGCATCAGTGCAGTAAAGGAGCTTCATATAAAATATGATTTCCTATTGATCTTTTTGTAGGTTTAGATTAATTATGGTAAATCAATACCACAAAAAAATGCAGATCTTACAAATAGCAACACTGAAGTAAGAATCAAAATTTGTCCTCTATTTATGGAAAAACTAAATGTCTTTATATAGAGAACAGAATGGTGGTGGCCAAGGAGGGGAGGGGGTTAGGGGAGATATGGAGTGGGAGGCTGGGGTGAGCAGATGTAAGCTTTTATATATAGGATGGATAAACAACAAGGTTCTATTGTATAGCACAGGGAACTCTATTTAATATCATCTTATAAACCATAATGGAAAAGAATATTTTAAAAGAATGTATATATATGTATAACTGAATCACTTTGCTGTACAGCGGTAATTAACACAACATTGTAAATCAACTATCCTTCAATTAAAAAAAATAAGTGCCTTTAAAAGAAACATAATGGGCTTTTTTAGTACAATAAACAACATACCTACTCTTGAAAGGACAGATAATGTTATATACTAATAAGGGGGAAATGTAAAGGGAATGATTAATTTGGATCTGGAACCAAAATGGAAAGGTTGAAACTTAGACTAATATAGATTTGAAAAAGTGTGTTAGAAACCTTTAAAATATTGGGAATATGATTTAAAAGCTCAAAGATTACATTACATGTTGAATCCCTTTCTTAAAAAAAAAAAAAGAAAGAAAATACATTTTTTAAAGTAGTCTTTGGGCGAGATAATTTCCCTCAATATATTCCTCAGAACTACCTGTATTTTCCAGGTGGAAGCTTCTTCCCATACATGCGTGCATCTAAACACATGGTTAAACATTTACCCTCTGAATTCACCGAGATCTGAAGTATAAATGTAAATATAAGTAGGATCAGATTGAAACAAAACAAGCAAAAGACAAAAGAAGCAATGCATCACTGGGCAGGCATTTCTTTGGGATTAATTATGGTGAATCAATACCATAAAAATACAGATCTTACAAATAGTGACACTGAAGTAAGAATCAAAATTTGATGTCCGACATCAAAGAAAGACAGATGGAAGTAGTAAAAGGTGTGTGGAGCGGACTGAGAGAGATGCTACTCAGGACTCTGTCATTCTCATTTGTTTCTGTAAATTCATAAAGTCTATTACTGTTTGCTCATAGCTGTAAGTATAAGCATGCATATAGACACATATGTATTTGTGTTATTTACTACTTATTATTTGAATTAATTTAAAAGAATAATTTCAGATACTGATTCCACAGACCCAGTATTTGAAAATGAAAAAAAAAAAAAACCAAAACCAAATTATTTTAAATGGCATTATTTACAAATATGTGTGATGATTTACAAGGTACCAGATGAATATAAAACCATAGGTTTCTGTTCTCATTTTTAACAGACTGTTGCAGGGATTGTATTTACTACATTTATGAATTACACAGTTTTCCTATAGACTGAGAGTGATGATGTATTTTTTTTTTTTTTTTTGCGGTATGCGGGCCTCTCACTGTTGTGGCCTCTCCCGTTGCGGAGCACAGGCTCCGAACGCACAGGCCTAGCGGCCATGGCTCACGGGCTTAGCTGCTCCGCAGCATGTGGGATCTTCCCGGACCAGGGCACGAACCCGTGTCTCCTGCATTGGCAGGCGGATTCTCAACCACTGCGCCACCAGGGAAGCCCTGATGATGTATTTTTTTAACATCTTTATTGGAATATAATTGCTTTACAATGGTGTGTTAGTTTCTGCTCTACAACAAAGTGAATCAGTTATACATACACATATGTTCCCATATCTCTTCCCTCTTGCATCTCCCTCCCTCCCACCCTCCCTATCCCATCCCTCTAGGTGGTCACAGAGCACCGAGCTGATCTCCCTGTGCTATGCGGCTGCTTCCCACTAGCTATCCACCCTATGTTTGGTAGTGCATATATGTCCATGCCACTCTCTCACTTCGTCACAGCTTACTCTTCCCCCTCCCCATTGCAGCTCTATTTATAATAGCCAGGACATGGAAGCAACCTAAGCGTCCATCAACAGATGAATGGATAAAGAAGATGTGGCACATATATACAATGGAATATTACTCAGCCATAAAAAGAAATGAAACTGAGTTATTTGTAGTGAGGTGGATGGACCTGGAGTCTGTCATACAGAGTGAAGTAAGTCAGAAGGAGAAAAACAAATACCGTATGCTAACACATATATATGTGATGATGTATTTTTAAAGTCCTTTAGTGAAAGCGAGTCTGCCTGTAAGTGTTCATGTCCTGTGCAAATTTATCAGACAACATCGATTTTATCTACCAAGTGTAACAATGAAGAATTCTCCAACCACCATTTTTCCTGC
This sequence comes from Kogia breviceps, assembly GCF_026419965.1. Classification (NCBI taxonomy): domain Eukaryota; kingdom Metazoa; phylum Chordata; class Mammalia; order Artiodactyla; family Physeteridae; genus Kogia; species Kogia breviceps. The sequence goes on along the minus strand of NC_081318.1, from coordinate 112,673,075 downwards.
TTATCTGACAGATAGAGAATATCATGCTCAGTGCTGAAGATACTTGGGGAATTCCTGTTGGGGAAAAACAGACGAGGAAATTGATCTAAAGGGAATGCCCATGATGCTTTTAGGAATAAGGGCTAGAACATGCTAGTTGGAGGGATGGATCTGGGACCAGCAGAGGATGGTAGGAGTGAAAAGGCATAGGCAAGTGGGTCTCATCCCTGGCCTAGGCCTTATTCCACATCCACAGAATCAAAATCACCAGAAACAAAGGCCAGAGCAGCCTTTGAACATTTATCCTTAATAGATGTTTGCAATCTCTTTGCTTTACGTAACTTAGCAGTTAAGACTTTCGCCATTGGAGGCTGGTTCTAATCCCAGTCCCACCACTTACTGAATGTTGATCAAGTCCACGCTACCTACCTCCAACTCTCACCCTGCTCATCAATAAAATAGAGACTGTAGTACCAACACTTAAGATAATTAAATGAGTTAATATTTGTAAAAAACACACAGACTAGATCATATTTATATATTTATATAGCACGAGGTCCATATAAAAGTGTTCACTGCTTAATACATTGGAAATATGAGACTACTGAAATTAAGACATTTTGGAGAAAATGCTTGGAAAGAATATGTCCAGTAAGAGGTTAATATCCAAAATATATAAAGAACTTATAGAACTCCATATCAAACAAAGAAACAAAAAATCTGATTAAAAAACTGGGCAGAAGACCTGAATAGACATTTTTCCAAAGAAGACATACAGATGACCAACAGTCACATGAAAAGATGCTCAACATCACTAACTGTCAGGGAAATGCAAATCAAAGGCACAGTGAGATATCACCTTACACCTGTCAGAATGGCTATTATGAAAAAGACAACGATTAAGTGTTGGTGATGATGTGGAAAAAAAGGGAACCCTTGTGTGCTGTTGGTAGGAATGTCAATTGGTTCAGCCACCAGGGAAAACAGTATGGCATTTCCTCAAAAAACTAAAAATAGAACTACTATATGATTCAGCAATCCCACTCCTGGGTATTGATCCAAAGAAAATGAAAGCACTCAATTTAAAAAAATATATGCACCCTCATGTTCATTGCATTATTTACAATAGCCAAGATATGGACAGATGAATAGATAAAGAAGATGAGATATAGATATATATATATATATATTACTCGGACATAAGAAAGAATGAAATTTTGACATTTGCAACAGCATGGATGGACCTAGAGGGTATTATGCTCAGTGAAATAAGTCAGAGAAAGACAAATAATAAGTGAGAGAAAGACAAATACAGTATGTTTTCAATTATATTTGGAATTTAAATACCAAAACAAATGAACAAACAAAATAGAAACAGACTCAGAGAGCAACCTTGTGGGTACCAGAGGGGAGAGGGTTGGGGAGAGGGGCAGGATAGGCGAAGGGGATTAAGAGATACAAACTACCAGTTATGAAACTAATCAGTCACAGGGATGTAATTGTAATTAATGTACAGCACAGGGAATATAGTTAATATTTTATAATAAAACTTTTTTTGAAGATTCTAATTAAGTAAAAGTGAATGTCTTAATTTAGGACTCATTTTTTCCCCATACTATGCCTCTCAAATGTTTAAATTTAAAACCTATAATATCTTAGTTTTTATCCTATTTATATATGATATCTGCCAGGAAAATGTTTTATAATATTTAATTATATGTGATGTTGAATTTATATGATTAGGTCCAATGTGTATGTATTGTTTCATGGGTATGTGTGTCGAGCTGATTTACAAAGTAAACTTTTTTTTTTTTTTTTTTTTTTTTTTTTTTTGTGGTACGCGGGCCTCTCACTGTTGTGGCCTCTCCCGTTGCGGGGCACAGGCTCCGGACGCGCAGGCTCAGCGGCCATGGCTCACGGGCCCAGCCGCTCCGCGGCATGTGGGATCTTCCCGGACCGGGGCACGAACCCGTATCCCCTGCATCGGCAGGCGGATTCTCAACCACTGCGCCACCAGGGAAGCCCCAAAGTAAACTATTTTTTAAGCTGCGTTTTGCACTTCCACACAGAGTTACATTTAAAAAAATACTTTTGAAATAGTTCAGTCTTTTAAAGTAAATTAAACAAGAATAATAACATGTGTCATTTAAAAAATACTCAAAATGCTATAAATATTTTGAGTTATTTAAATATAATCCTTGAGGTTTATTTCAATATATATTATGACTTTCACTTCTTATTTAAATAAAGGATGGACATTACACTAAGTAGTATCTATAATATAAACTTGCCTCACGTTACAGACTGTGATAACAATATGTTTTCATTTTGTTGTTTCTAAAATTAAATATGGAACTTCCCTGGTGACACAGTGGTTAAGAACCCGCCTGCCAATGCAGGTGACACAGGTTTGAGCCCTGGTCCAGGAAGATCCCACATGCCGCGGAGCAACTAAGCCCGTGTGCCACAACTACTGAGCCTGCACTCTACGGCCCTCGAGCCACAACTACCGAGCCCACGTGTCACAACTACCGAAGCCTGTGCGCCTAGAGCCCATGCTCCACAACAAGCGAAGCCACCGCAATGAGAAGCCCACACTGCAACGGAGAGTAGCCCCCACTCATTGCAACTAGAGAAAGCCCATGCACAGCAACAAAGACCCAGTGTAGCCAGAATATATATATATATATATATATATATATATATATATATATATATATATATATATATATAAAATTAAATGCAATGCTCATTAAACTATGTAAGTAGAAATAGGGTCTAACAGTAAGTAAATACCTTAAGTGCAAACTTTCACTAGAGTTTCCTCCGCTGTAGCATGGAGGAAGACTTCTTTAAAAATAAATAAAGGGGCTTCCCTGGTGGCGCAGTGGTTGAGAATCTGCCTGCCAATGCAGGGGACACGGGTTCGTGCCCCGGTCCGGGAAGATCCCACATGTCGCAGAGCGGCTGGGCCCGTGAGCCATGGCCACTGAGCCTGCACGTCCGGAGCCTGCGTTCCGCAACGGGAGAGACACAACAGTGAGAGGCCACATACCGAAAAAAATTAAAAATTAAAAAAATAAATAAAATAAATAAATAAAAACCAAAAATCTTCTTTTTAAAGCTAAGAACTTCACATTCCTGAATTGGCAGATTGGATAACTTAGAAAAATCTTCCTGCCAAAAGCATCAAAAGAAGCTGGACAGAATGTATAATTCTTCTTTTGGTATCAAAAGAAACCATGGAATTCTGAAGACACCTGAATATCATCAATGTGCTGAAGGAAAATAAATGCCAACTTCGAATTTCATATACAGCAACAGTACCGTACAGACTGTAGTATACATAAGTAGTTGCCTTATTAAGATGTTATATTTATTGATGCTTTTATCACTTTACAGGCAAAGCCATAGTACAATTTAACTCCATTTACCTCTTCCTTATGTATATCCATTATTTTAAAGTATTTTAATTCTACGTGTTTTATATCTGACAGGTCTTGACTATTATTTTTCAGAGAGTCATTATTCATTTAGCTATATCCCTGTATCTGCTATTTTATTGGTTTTTATTCCTTCCTTCATTTTCATTGCAAATCATATTTCTTCTGCCTAAAGAATACTTTTTGGTATCTCTTTTAGTGAATTTCTACTGGTGGCGATTTTTTTCAGTTTTTGTTTGATTGAAAATATCTTTATGTCAACTGCATTCTTAAAACTATAAGGATATAAAATAGCAAAAAATAAACATTAGATCTTGATAAGAATATATACTAGAATTTATAGGGTAGTATTTTTATATATAACTGGTAAAATGAATAGGAGACAAAATACTCAGAGACATTTTACCAACCTGAATAACTTAATTAACAAAGTTGACCTAGTGGACATGTACATAATTCTTCTTAAAAAAATTACAGAATACATATTTTTTTACAAGCACATATGGAAAATTTATAAACGATGACTTTATGCTGAGCCATAAAGTCTCAACACATTATAAAGAACTGACATCATCCAGATTGTAATTCCTGACAACAGTTGAATTAAAGCATAAATCAGTAAGTAAGAAGAGCTGAGTAAAAAGTCTCCATATGTTGCAAATTAATAGAATCCCAAACATCCCAGTGGACAAATGAGATGTCACAGTGAAAATTATAAATCTGATGGACTGACCAAGAACAAAAAGAAAGAAAAGGTACAAATAACAAATGTCAGGAATGGAAGAGGCAAAGTCACTTGAGACTTGGAAGATATTAAGATAATCAAATTATACTTCAGGAGACGTCTGGTTCTGCCAAAATACAGTAGTTCCCTTCCTCGAAGATTCTCCCTCTTTCTACTAAAAACCCTGGACATCACTCAAAAGAAACAAAAGACTCTGGAGGTTGCAAAGAAGCAGGGGGCTGCCTAAGTTCCGAGGGATTTGGGGAAGACCACCGCAGAGAGTTCCCTGTTTCCTTACTGTCTCCCCTTGAAATCACGCCCGCCAATAGCACAGACAGAAGTGCCCCAAGCAAGGCCAAAGGATGGGAAAAGGATGACCAAACGACAGAAGACGTTTCTGCCCGTTCCGACCCTACCCTGGGCACACGCCACCAGAAAAGTGTAGGCCCCCCTGGTTTCAGTGGACTGAGGGCGGGCTGGCCTCCCACTCGCCCTCCACCTGCAGAGGCAGGTGGCACTGCTGCTGCCCTGCTGGGTGGTGGGGGTCCACTCCTGCACCTTCTACGCTATGGAGTGGTCCCACCCTCGGTTGGCTACTCTTCTGTGCAGGATTCCATGGCTGGGGCCAGGCTGGGAGTGGCACCCTGGACAGTGGTGCTGACCACGCAGCGGGTGGGTGTACATTCCTGAAAGGACGGACCGTTGGAAGATGAATGTCATCAAGCTGCTACCCAGTTGCTGGTGTCCTTGAGGAGGGGGCCATACCAGGGACTCAGAGGTGGCGTGAGCTGGAAGAGTCCGGGAAAGTGGAGGTCCGTGCCATTGGGAGCACACGGAGCTCCACCTCATTACCCTGGCCATTCTGTCCATGTGTCCACGTGATGAAAGCTGGCTGCGACATTTTACCCACTTGCTTGTTCCGGGCCTCTTCCAGGGCACAGCTTCCTGCTGGATGTTAACGTGAGACTCCACGTTCTCATAGTTGTGCTTATGGCCCTGTGTCCATCCACAGGTCCCCGCTCCAGACAGTTTGGCATCCAGTCTTCCAGCCTTTTTCCTTCTAGGCCCCTGGCTGCAGCCAGCCTGTGGACCACCGGCCAGGAGCAGGTATAGAGCGTCCCCTCTCCAGTCTTTCTGCAACCTCTGAAATGGGCAGCCGCTCATAAATTCTGGCTTGCGCTCACCGACGGAGCCAGTGCACCCATACATCAAGCTTGGGATTTTCCTCATCCCTGAGTTGGTTGAACTGATGTGAGCGTGGGGAAGGGCCCTGGTGCCATGGTTGTGGATCAGATGGGGGTTGGGGGTTGCCAGCTCTCACAGCGTACTTGGGCTCGCTGGTCCTGTCTGGACTCAGTCCTCAGTGGACCACTTCCAGGCAACAACGGACTGCTGCTGGGTCAGCCCAGGTTCAGCGCCCAGTGGGCGGTTCTGGGCCCGTGGTCACTTGTGCCTAGAGCTGGGCACTCCCTCTGGCTTTATTACTGCATTACTCCGCCCCTCCCACCTTTAGCCCTGGCCTGTGGAGGAGACCCGCCGATGAAGTGCTTAGCGACCCTCACGTCCCTGATGGCCCTGTGAGTGGTGTGCCCTTGAGCTCCCTGTGGAACACAGTGCTCCGTTGGGACTCTCGGCCTCGTGTCAGTTATCAGTTCCTGCACGCCTAAGTCTGCATTCCTTGCTCCATCACTTTCCCGGGGCTGCTCCATCACTTCCACTCTGCTCAGTGTGGCCCATCACTTTTCCCAGGCCTCTCAGAGCACCGCCCCCCCAGCAGTAAGTTTGCGCATAGCCTGGAGTCCTTGCCGGGGGAACCCCCCGAAAGGGTCCTGCTCAGTGAACCCTTGCACAGTCCATTTCATATTCCAGTTCCTCTGACCAAACGCCCTCACACTCCAACGTCCTGGTTGCTGCCAGTGCAATGAATGGGGCCTTTTTGTAGCTACAAAGGGGCCTCTGGCTCGACCCATAGTCTTCAATCATCTGTTTCTCTTTATTCCTTTTCAAAGCATCCATTTGACTTAACAGTATTCTGCCAAAACAGTTGGCCTTGCTGGCATCACTGTCCCCTCACCTTTCAAATGTTCACACCTGCAAGCACACGGCACACAGGTGAGCTCGCTCTCTGCCCACTGGCTGCTCAGGGAATAAGTCCCTGAGCCCCACGTTACTGCCTGTGTCCCCCGACTACTCCTGGCTCCTGGCGTTCCTTGGGTCAGTTAGGATCTCCTGAGAAACAGTCACAAAAATAAGATCAGATGTGTAAGAGACTTATTTGGAAAAATGTGTGTGAGAGAAAAAGGGGAGAAAGAGAGAAGAGGATGGGAGCGCCTGGGGTAAGATGCAGGTTGGACCCCGAGGAGCAAGGAGGAAGGAGGGGAGGCCTTGGGTGGAGCTGGAGGCTGCAGCGCGGGTCCAAGACAGAGCAGGCTGGGTGATGGGCAGCCCTCAGGCCACAGTCACCCATCAAGAAACCCCATGTATGCAGATAACGGGCCTGAGCTCTGTGCTCCACGGAGCTCAGTCACTGGGGGACACAGCCTGCAGGAAGCGCGGGGCCAGGGCAAACAGCAGGGTATGCAGAGCACAGCCGTGTGTCCATAGGTCAGTCACACCTTATGGCAGAAGGTGGGGAAGGCGCGCTGTCACAGCTGTTACACCCACATCCTGTGCCATCACCAGCCCGTCTATCCTGGGCACTGTGGTCTTCGGTTCACTGTGCCACGGGACACCGGGGTGCTCAGACTCGCCACGGAGGACCCCACCCTTCCTGCCTGTCTCCACAGTGCTGGGGAAACCCAGTCTCCTCTAGAACACTAGAGTCAATCACTCTGACCTTACAGTCAGCTCCCTCTTATGCATTGATTCAAGAGCATGAGATGCAAGTTCCAGCTCACAGTTTAATAGATGCATTCCTCCCTTGATAAATACTGCCTTTAAACTAGCAGAGTCCACGATTGCAGAGACCAGAAGCTAATGTTTGCTAGTTGGTCTGTGGTGTAATCATGAGAAGCCATTCCTGTCACCTACTCCCCAACACACACACGATTCGGAGACCCACGAGGGTCTGAACTACAGAAGTGACACTACCAGATACTACTGCCACACAGGTAGGGACAGTTCTCCCACCATACCCTTCTCCAAATAATCACCGTAATTCTACAGGAGTAAAATCAATGAGGAGAGTGTGGCCGTTGCTGTTAGTTGGTGATTCAAAGCATAAGTCACACCCAGGAGGACATCACCTGAGCCTCCAAGTGATCCCTTCAGGTGGCACCAGAAGAGTCCTCACCAGACCAACCCACCATCCTGTCACTATAGATGTTTCAAGGTAATGGGGAGCAGGGTGAAACTAGTAAACTGTAAGAGCACAAGTCTATTGTCATGCTTCACCTCTTGTAAGTTCCCTGTTCAGCAGCAATGCTGTGAGGACTATAATCACAGCGATAACGGCATTTGCTAAATCCGCAGGTGGTGGTTTTGGCAGAAATAATGGAAAGAAAATCTGCACCCAGTGCCAGTATGAACAAAGCACGGCCCCTTTCAGGATGGCCTTGGTCCCATGCTGCTGGACCTGCCATCCCAGTGGTTGGCTGTCTCCCTGGTAAATGCTGCCGTAATGGGGGCTCCTTGTTGGACTCTCCTGTTGGAAGATCGGGCACTCAGAAGAGGCTACAGCCAGGTTGTGTCTTGATATCAGGCAGAGCCTCCATCTTTGTCAACATGCACTTGGTTCATGGCAAGGAGAGGCGGACCACTGTCCGCAGAACGGTCATCTCGTGTATTGGATGGTCAAAGCTCTCTCAGCTGAGTTTCCCCTTAGAGTGCATTCCTCCATGCTCTGTGCTTATCCTGAGAGATGCAGCCACAAACATCTCCTCCTCGTCACCCAATTTCCAATCTTGTCCCACTAAACTTTTGCTTATTGCTTAAAAATCCATGCAGCTCCATACTTCTAGTCAACTCTCACTTCTGACCAAGTGGGAAACCAAGGGCACTGCTCCAAGTTGCATCTCTTGAGAAGATTTCCCTTCACCGCTCTTATGGGACTACCTGTGAGCGCGGCTGTAACTGTCCACTTTGGGATGCTTCCAATATATCATGTACAATCAACTTCCCCGGGCCTCAGGACCCGCCCGAGCCCTTCTCACGCACACCCGTCCAGCACGCCCAGGGCTGGTGGCAGGAGCAGCTCGTGCAGGGGCCTGCAACAGCCGCAGAGCCATCTTTTGCCTGAGTCTCATTCAAAACTGGCAGCTTGCCAGGGTACTTAGTAAATTAGCCGGAGAAACACATCAGTAGAAATAAATACGGACTCCAAAATCAAGAGAATTCCCCTCTTTGGCTTTGCACCTCTTTCTTGCTGGAAGAAGCCAGACGAAGAAATTCTTCTACAGTCATGGAAGGAAATCAACATGGGCCAGATCACAAGACCCCTAGAAATGTCACCAAGGTGGCAGGATCCTGAAATCTTGTGGGGCTTGCATCCAACCTTCGGACACGTCTGTGTCTCACAAAGTTGTGTGAAGAATTTGGTGATTCCTGTTTAGCATTGCAGTCAGCACGGTGCCTTTAACACAGTGGGTCAGCCTGGTACACTGTGGAATGGAAAGGTCAGGTTATCTGCAGACAAGATGATGACAGAGTTGGAATTTGACAGTCTTACAGTAGGACAGTAAAAGTGTTATTATTGTCTGGCCAGCTGAAAACAAACTGCTTCTGGTGGACTTTACCTGAAAGTACAAAGATCAGAGCATTCACCAGATCAGCAGCTTTGCACCACGCATCAGGGACCGTTTTAATTTATTCTAGTAAATAAACAACAAGTGTAAAGGAAGTTGCAGCTGGAATCCCACCTGATGGAGCTGGCCGGTCATTGTCCAAGGCCCAGTGTCTTCTGCCCAGGTCAGAGAGATGCGTGCACGATGATGGGAGAGGAATCACTATCCTTCCTCCTTCTAGTCTTTGAAAATGGCATTAATCTCCTAAATCCCTCCAGAAATGCAACGTTGCTTTGGGTTTATTATCTTCCTAGGTGGGGACAGCTCTAGGGGCTCCACTAGGTCTTTCCAGTTCCAGTAACTCCGCAGCTCATGGAACCAACAGGAGGAATTCATCCAGCTGCTCTTCTGACTATGCAGCTCGGAAGAGTCAGGCAGTGGACCAGGGAGCCCACGCAGCCCATCGTGACACGGACCTGACCCCACACTCCTTTACTAGTCCCCACCCTGAGCACGGCGGTATCGTGAGTTCCCGGGAGGAACATCAGTTGAGAGCCAGAGTCGAGTCATCTCCAAAATAGCTGGTATGTTTCTTTCTCTTACGCAGCCACCCTAGCAAGCGGCTGCGGGTCCCTTCCGGGAAGGCTGGAAAGCTGTGCAGCATACATCTTGGGCCGTGTGGCGGGTCCTTCCTCAAGAGAGCCCCCGTGGGCTGCCTCTGCCCCAAGGTACACATACCTCTGAGTCTGTGAATTGATTCAGTTCTGGAAATTAGCTAAGAAGTCACGATTCTCAACTGCCATGGCTTAGTCAGGCTTCTTTGAAACAGGCCTGGAGCTCTGATAAACCAACCTGAATTTGAATCTCACAGACGGAACTGCCCTCCACCTCCTTCAGTCTGGGGACACCATGAGCAATGTGCCAAGACCCCCGTGGTCTGGTCGTTCTGATCGCTGCTTCAGCCTCGACACCCAGCACCTCTGGCCTCTGCATGGCACTCCTCCTGGATGCCAACAGCCCATGTAATTCACCAGGCCCATCTCAACTCCCATCGCTGGACCACAGAGCGCTGCCAGTAGAGACCTCAAGATGCCAGCACGCTCTTCACCAAGAACTCCTCTGAGCCCTGGAAGGGAGAGGCCTCTAGACCCATCAGGGGCCAGAAATAGGGGAGTCTGCATGGACATCTCACATAAAACGTCCACTCCAGCATTCCAGCCTCCCTAAGCCTTCAGATGCCTTACTCGACACACCAAGTAATTCCAGGCTGTCAACTTTATTCAGTGTAAGCTACCCACCGCTGGGTTCAGAGTCTGGTCACTCTGGACTGTTAGTGCGATTCCCAGCTGCTCCAACGAATACACTGAATCCAGGCTCTCCGGCGATGACACCCGTCTCAATACGTTCAGCGCCACCCAACACGGCATCCCTTCCACTCTGGCTGAGTACACCGAGGACCTATTCCCTACGCATCGGCTATACACTTTCGGTTGCTGTGTAACACATCACCATACGTTTCATGGACGAGGACAACACCCGTTTGCATCCCAGTTTCTGGGGTATGGCTTAGCTAGGTCCTCTGCCCGGGACAGAGCTGCAGCCAGGTGCTGGCTGGGCTGGGCTCCTTTCTGGAGGACGGTGTCCTCATCTCAGCTCACATGGCTGTTGGCAGAATCCAATTCCTTGCAGTCTTAGAACTGAGGCACTGCTTTCCTGCCAGCTGACAGCCAGGGACTGCCCTCAGCTCTCCGAGCCCACTGCAGGCCCTGGCCACTTGGTCCCCTTACAGGTCCTCTCACGACATGGCAGCTGCTTCTGTGCCAGTGCAAGGATCTCTTGCTCCAGATCCAGCAAAAAGGAACTCAGTGACTCCCATCTTTGACATCTTCTGTCGTCTAAAATCAAGTCACAGGTTCTGCCTGCATTCGAGGGAGCAGGATTATACCAGACATCACTCGCCAGGGGATTCCCGATCAGGTGTCTCCAATGTCGCCTGTGCATGTCCCCAGTAAGCTTCTGCTGTAAACTGGCTACTACAATCCTTCTGATACGTGTAGTAGGTAACACTTGCTAACCAAACACCCTGGGGACTGCCAGGATTCAAGTTAAGGTCTAGGTTCAGAAGCAATGAAAAATGATAGTTTGGGGGAGGAAACAGGACAGCTGTTTTAGGACGACCATTATAGGCTCTTCAGGCAAGGGGAAGTTTAGGCTCCTCAGGGGAGGAAGGGCTGCTCTTACTGACAAACAAATCCCAGTAGAATGTTGGGCTTAATGTGTTTGGCTTCACTGGGACTTTCACATGTCCTCACCTCAATTCTTTCCCAACCAGTGCCTGGCCTCTATCATGAGAAACATATTAGGTGGTGAGTTCAAGTAGATTTATCATTCAATCCACCATTGGATTCGAATTTAAGTTTGTTTATCAAAAATCTGTGTGGCCACAGGAAAAGAGAGCCCCTTCCGTGGCAGTCATAGGAACTTTCTGGGTTTTTTTGAAGCCCTGAACTCATCATTTTCTTTCACCAAGTGCAGTTAGAAGCAACCAACTCATCGCGGTCCTTATACTTCACTGTCTTCATTAAAATGTAATATTTCATCTGCAGCCTTGTCTTCCACAGGCACTTGGCCCTGAGTGATGACAGGTGATCATTTAAATGATGTTTCCCCACTAAATGCCAGGCGTTACCACCATCAGTGGAGTCCATCTTGTCTTTACATCTATAAAAGGACAGATCTGTGGAAACTGAGACCCCTGGGGAAGCTCAGCCTCTGGACATCAGGCAGTGGGTGGCATAACTGAGGTCACTGCTGGTCAATGCTGGCAGCAAGTCAGACGCACAGCAGAGGAGAAGTGGGGGCCAGCTGGGGCCTTTGAGGGCACCTGTGCATCTTTTGTCACCAAGCTTAACCATGAGGACACAACACAACCTAACATAAGAGAACTGTCCTGCCCTTGGATACCCAAATCTGGGCAGTGATAGCTTATGAGTGTTCTGGGCCCCTGACTTCCAGAAAGTAGAATAGAATAGAGAAGGAAGATAGCCACTGAGGTCAGAGCCAGGGACCAATCAAAGAACTCACCCATATTTGATGGCAGGAAGATGATGACGGGGATGTGTTTCTCTTTACTCCCTTTTCTGAATGGGCATTTTAAACTATTCACTCTCTTCCTTTGCACCCATTTTATACTGGTAGTTTGGAGGCACATCAACTCTAGACCATAGGGACCCTGGACCTGATGCAACCTTCCACACATCACCCATGATTTTGAACTTCAACCTGAATGCACTCACTGGGTGAGAGTTTGAACCTGTATTACGCGGGAGGGAGAGACACTGAGCATGTGACATGCAGAGCTTGTTAATGTGAAGGGTATGTACTGACGCAGACTCGTGAAATGGATGCTCTGTGTCAGATAAAGACACCGGCCCACTCAACACCATTCCAAGTCCATGTCCACTTTTAACCCCTCTTCTCTATTAATGAGAATCAAAGAGGAATATATCAATTTCCCACTTACGTGTCCTTGGGACATTGTCCCCTTCAATGTGATGTAAAAGTCTTGTAGAGGGCTTTCATCTCATCATTTTTCTGAATAGAAGGTCAATCCAATGTCTAGATGTACAACAGCCACCTACAACCATAAAGACAAAAGCTACACTAAGGAAGGTGGAGCAAAAAAGAACAGGTGGCCCAAGGTAAGGACAGCTCTATAGAGACACGGCACCAGCTCTAACCCGACCTTTGCTGGACTCGAGAGAGAATGGAAACCACTGCATCAGGGCTCTCTGTAACTGACACACATCTTCACCACTAATCAGCTTGTAAACTTGGGGAAGTTATACAATTATTGTGACTCAATCTTCTCATGTACGAAATGAGAGTAATACAGTAATAAATCACAGAATTGGGTAAAAAAAACATGAAAATATACGCAAAGGATTTCAAACAAATCTTTTCACATAATAAGCACTTGGTACATAACACTCGTTAGCACCAGCAGCAGCGTAATTATACAAGGAAAGCTCAACCTCACCAGTACTGCAGAAAAATGAAAGTATATGGGAAACTATTTCCATCTGTCAAGATAAATAATTTAAAAAATGAATTCAGGGAATTCCGTGGTGGTCCAGTGGTTAGGCCTCCGCACTTTCACAGCTGGGCCTGGGTTCAACCCGTGGTCAGGGAACTAAGATCCCACAAGCTGTGTGGTGTGCCCCCCCCCAAAAAAAATAGAATTCAGAGAGGGTGCAGTGAAATGTATACTCTGATATATCACTGGTGGGACTATAAATTGATACAATTCTTAGGAAATAAATTTGGCAAATGGTCCTAAGGATTAGAAATATCTGAACCCAGTAATTCTACTTCTGGGCAGAAAGAAGACTTAAAAATACCACAGAGTATTAAGAAAGAAGATGTTAACTGTAATGCTACATAAAACAGCAAAAGTCTGGAAGCAGCAGAAATGTCCAACAATTAGAAATGATTAACCATACTATAGTAATTCTGCTGAAATGTATCATATATAATAATCATTCAAATTATGTTAGTGAGGTGTATAAGATGGTATGGAAAATACGTATTAAGGGACATACTGACTGCATATACATGAATAAAACATATAACATGAATAAAAAATCACACAAAAGTAGGAAATTTACCAAAATGTCAACATTGCTGATATCTGGGTTATGAAACTGTAAATGGCATTTTCCCCCTACTTCTAATTTCCTCTATTTTACCTATTTCCTGTAATGAACTCTCTACCAATTAGGATGCTTTTAGCTGCAGAAAACCTAACTTACTTTAACGAAAGGAACTTTCCTGTCTCACAGAACTGGGGAGCCCAGGGCAGGCTGGGATTCAGACACAATAAGGGTAGCGATTCAGCAGCAGCATCAAGTGCCGGCTCTTGCCATGTCTCCACTCGGGGTCCTCAGCGTGGGCTTCTTCCTCAGGCTGTTCACCTCACGGTTTCAACCAAGCGGCGGCCAAAAAACAGGCACGTGCTGACTGGCCAAGAAGGATAGTCCTCTGGAGTAAACAAACTTGGTGCTCTGTTGGGAAGAAGGGGGGCGAATTGATACTGGAGAGTGAGCAACAATGCCTTCCCCAAATGCCTACTCCTGTCATTTGCCAAAGTATGTTTACTGCTTCCAAGATTTTCCAAAGTAACTTATTTCACTGTAGAAGACCTGGAAAACAGAGGGTATCAAAAAAACCTCACACAGGACCCTATCACATAGCATGACCACTATTAACATTTTGGTTCATTTGTTTTAAAACTCTAAACAATACTACACAACATTCCACCATATGGAAACAGCATAATTTATTTAACCATTTTATTCTTGTAGATAATTTCTGTTAATTCCATTTTCATTATTAGTACCATCGGATGGAATATTTCACCTGATCTCTAATTTGCTTCCTTTGGATAGTGTCCTTTAAGTGAAATTACTGGACCAAACTTGTTAAGACTCTTTTTACATATTGCCAAATGAATACATATTACACACCTATAATGAGAAAAAAATCTAATTGATAAAATACAAAATGGGAACCGTATTTCCCATAAGTTCACACGTCAATGTAAACGTCAGATTGTGTAATTAAGAAAAAAATGTTTTGTTAAAATTAAGGCATTATATAAATGTAAGATCTTATTTTGATATAAACAAAAATAATGAACACCTGTAAGTGTCTTATGACAACAATCTCTCTTAGGGATTAGTTTACAGTTTTTATCATACATATTGTCAATTGCTTAAAACAACTTTCAACATTCCACAACCTGTCTATTAATATAACAGAAGCAACTTTTATCTTAGTTATTATTTATACTCACAGGACTTTAATAATCTATGAATTAGTTTAAAAATTATTAAGCACATAACTATGTGCTTTGAAGATGACTAGGGAACTAGGAATACACTAGTATAATTGAATGTGGAAGACAGACACACAACCAACTAAAATAAATGTGATATGTGGTAAAACAGAGCCAAGAACATCTCACTTTGAGAACCAAGAAAAAGAAGTAATTAACACTTCTCTTTCTTTTCCTAGCTCATCCTCTGCTTAAATTTCTACCAGCTGTTCTTTTTGCCTGGACTTTTAAATCTGACCTGTTCTGCCCCCTGGAATTTGTGTGGCCTCATTTCTGGTCTGCCTTCATAAGCTGAAAGTCCATGACTGGCTCCACTCATTCTCCTGTCACTTGTCTCTTCTCATTCCAGATCACCCGTCTCTTCTGACCTCCAGTGCCCGTCCTCACCATGTCACCCCTGCCGCTGCCTTCCCAGCTGACCAGCTAGGGGGCTAGTACTGGTCACGCCTCAGAAGGATGTATCAGAAATTAAACTTCTCTGGACTTTTAAATAATAGGAAGAAAGTAATCCAGACTTACGGAGTACAAAGCAAAGAATATGTACTCCAATGCATCTTATTATTAAATTAATAAATTTGGAAAACTTTAGAAGCTTGCACTACTTTTACAGATGGAGACTTAATAGGGCTTTTGCTAGTTACAGAAAGCATGTGCTAGAGGAACAATATCTCACCCACACAGTAAAACGGCAAAAATACGTGACTTAATAGTGGAAAGACGGCTCTTGACAAACCTCTCAAAAATATATGAAAACAATTACGTCATGATTAGGAAAGTCCAAAGGGATTGTTAAAGAAAGATCAACAGGGCTAACAAAGAAATGTCATTTCCCTTCCCTCTCTTATTTGTGTGAGAATTCCAGAGTAATGTTTGTCCACAGGACGACGGAGAAGCTAATGTATTTACTGGACACTTTCAAAAAGCCATGCAGAGCCTCGGTGTAAGTACATGCCTCTCCTGTCCAGTGTGCTGCACAGCTGTGCCCAGATCCAATCTGTGTGCATTTGCCATTTACATATGTTCACGTCTCCAGAAAGGAAATATGAAAAGAAAAACAGGGAACGTTACAAGAGAGTGTAAAGTGGATACGAATATAATTAAAACAGTAATTAGAAAACTGAGAAGCTACTAATTTTGTAATTTACTCATGTATTTTCCTGGTAATTAATATTTAAATTTTGGTAGTTTTTCATATTCAAACACAACATCCCAGGGTGAGAGAGTAAGTATTAGGTGGTCACAGCAGTGGTATCTGTCACAGAACACTGTAACAGTGAAGGAAGTGAAACGACTGCTTGATTCTCACCCCTAGAGGTGCTGCTGGGGAAAGAAACTGCTTAGTTTCTCTTTCTCTCCACGTTGTGAAAGCTCAAATGTTAATTTAGGCACATACAATGATTACTCCATTCAAAAAATGTCAAAAAGGTAATTTGAGGGACTTTCAACTGAAAAGTTTAAGATCACCACATTGAACTATATTAAAAACTCATAGTGTGTTTGGGACTAGGTCTTAAAGTGGCTAAAAATTGCAATAATTAAGACTTGCGGTGACTTTGAGCTATGAAAGGTCAAATCCCATAAAATTAAAGGAATGAAACAAGCTGAAATTAAAATGATTGTGGAAGAATATGGTGGCCTGAGATTAGTCAACATATAATAATGATAGAATGGGCTATTTTTGAAAAATCATAAAAAAATCTTTTGGGCTAACCCAATACAGTATATTTGAAACTATTTTAAAAACAGTGATCCAAGAAATATTTTGGAGTCATACGTAGGTCTGGCACTAATGAATAAAGATTACTGGATGTTCTGTATATAAAGCATTTGGACATACCATGTTTCAATTAAAAGGATGACACCATATTTTGGTAATATCTAATATATTTAATTTTGGCATAATAGTGATTTATTATATAGTAATATTTCAAAAATATACTTTTGTGTTTAACAACCACCGAAGAGCTCAAAATAATGGCCTATAAACATGCTTTTGCTCCAAACACCAAGCTGCTATTGCACTGAAGGCAGTGAATTCCATCGTGGGAGTTATAAGATCCAGGGCTGCAGATCACTGTGAATAAAAAATAAGTTAATAAGTAATGGTTTCCTAATGCCATGTAAATTAACTTTACATGGAGGATAAATTTTCAAAGAAGGTTCTTTTTTTTCTTTTTGTTTTTAATTGTGGTAAAATGCACATAGCATTAAAATTTGCCATTTTAACCATTTTTAAGTATACAGTTCAGTAGTGTTAAATGTATGCAAATCATTGTACAACTAATCTCCAGAACTTCTGCATCTGGGAAGAACTGCAACTCTATACCCATTAAACATCTCCTCATTCCCCCTCTCCCAGCTCCTGGCAGCCACCATTCCACAATTTGTTTCTATGAGTTTGACTCCTCTAAATGCCTCAGGTAAGTCAAAAGTTTTAAGTTTTCACTCTAATCCAGCTTAAACCAAGACTGACCTAACATAGCTTTACTGACCACACGATGCTGACAGCAGAAGGCTGACTGGGCCATCCTGTAAGTTACAGAAGAAGCCACAAGGGGTCAAGGACCAAATGTGGCTACCAGATGGTGCAAAGTGGCCACGATTTACATGAATAAAGACACAGCCCCCCATAAGGGAAGGACTTGCAAATCACTTCTAACAATGCTCTGATTTCAAATCCCATTTCTATCATGGGCTAAAGGTGTAATTCTGGAAAAATTACTTAGCCTAAAACGTAACTCAGTCTGGTCATCCCTAACATAAGGACAATGTATACCATGAATACGTCACCACTACTCCCTCTGTGCGATGGAAAGTAAAGAAAGGCAGGAAGAAACCAAGGTCAAATACATTCTCTGCCATTGATTAACTTTGGGATCCTGGGCAAAGTAGTCAATTCTCTTAGTTCTAGTTTCCTTATTTGTAAAACAGGTACAGTAACAATCAAGTCATAGCATTATTGTAAGGACTGAAACCAGATGACTTAGATGAAAAGGCACCCAGCATGTGATGGGCATTCAATAAATGCTTAACCCTATGCATTGCGGGGTTGCTGCCTCTACTCACCTCTTCCACTGTGGGGGGCGGGCATCAAGGTCATGGGATGCCATCAGCCCCTAACTGGGCTGGGGTCTCTGACTAACCTATTGCAGATGTGGTCAGCCAAGGGATCACTAAGATGTTACTAACAGCACATCTAAGGCATGGGTATCATGGGCCATCAAAAAACATTCTTGGCTTCCCTGGTGGCGCAGTGGTTGAGAGTCCGCCTGCCGATGCAGGGGACACGGTTCGTGCCCCCGTCCGGGAAGATCCCACATGCCGCGGAGCAGCTGGGCCCGTGAGCCATGGCCGCTGAGCCTGCGCGTCCGGAGCCTGTGCTCCGCAACGGGAGAGGCCACAACAGTGAGAGGCCCACGTACCGCAAAAAAAAAAAACATTCTTTTTCTAGCACCCTGATTTAATAATACATGTCACTGACTGGGTCTGGGTCATATTATATTATTTAATTTCTTATTCTTTTTAAAATAGATTTTTTCAAATTGGGAAATATCTTAACCGCCACTCAGAAAAAGTATTTTCCATTCTAGGTTCCACAGAGTTCCTCAAGTTTTAATAGACATTTTATTTGGGAATTAATGTTCCAGATGGAAAAAAAATTGGTAAACAAAGTTAAATAGATTTATTTGCTGCAGTAATAGGAGTGTTTAAAGTGAAAAGGTATGTGGCAAAATTCTAATGATATAATATTTCTCAAAGGTGTGTGATCATGGTACACTTTCTCTCAAAACACATATTAATTATTTCTTGATGCACAAATATGGAAAGATTTAGTGAATGTATTGAAAGTGTCAAATCATTACATATGGAGAAGAGAAACCTGCATGCAGTCTTTACACACAGACTTTATATATGACCGTAACAAACAGAACTGATACTGGCGTAAAATCATCTAAACCAAAGTTTAAATAAATAATGATATTCTAATAAATATTCTTATAATTTAAAAGACCTTCATAATATAGTACGTGTTATACCACAGAGCCCTTATCTGTAGCACTCTCTCCTAGGATATATCCTGAAATACTTTGTTCTCTTTTAAATGGAATTGAGGAAAAATGCTAAAATGTTATTTAAAGTACAAAATTAGTGAACTTTTCTTCCAGGTCTGAGTCCCAGTGAGTAGAACCATCTCCCAGCTACAGTTATGAGAGCAGCCTGATTAAAACTTGATTATTTCAATAAGAAGAGAAGGAAGCATTGGTGACTGATCGGTATCGACATATGAAGAAATAAGTAAATACAGGAAAATATCTTAATGAATTTTGGATAGGGAATAAGTCCTTAAAAAGGGAAGTGACTAGCCATAATAGAAAATAATTGATACATGTGGTATTAAAATTAAGAACTTAAAGTAACAATAGTCAAGAAAACTAGGAAATAGTTGCAGCTATATAACCAACAGAGCACTACCATTCAGAAAACACACACAATTCATATAAATCAATGAGAAAATGACAGAAAATAATAGGAAAACTTAACCAATCAGGCAAATTCTTATGTACTGAAAACTACCAAAAATTGCTGAAAGAAATCAAAGACACAAATGGAAAGACATCCCATGTTCATTTAATATTGTTAAGATGTTAGTACTACTAACTATCCATGAAATCTCTATCTATGAAATCTCTAGATTCTATGAAAGCTCTATCAAAATCCCAGTGGTGGCATTTTCAGAGATAAAAAAATCCATCATAAAACTCATTTGAAATCTCAAGGGACTCAGAATAGCCAAAACCATTTTGTAAAAGAATAACAAAGTTGGACATCTCACACTTGCTGACTTAAGTACTACAAAGCTACAGTAATTTCAGTGGTCTGGTACTGACATAAAGACAGAATTACAGACAAATAAAAATAGAAATAAACTCCCAAATAATTTTTAACAAGGATACCAAGATCATTCAATGAGGAAAGGACAGTCTTTTCAACAAATGGCTGAGAAAACTGGATATACACTTGAAAATGAATGAGGCTGGACTCACCTTACACCATATATACAAAAATTAACTCAAAATGGATCAAAGACCTAAACATAAGAGCTAAAACCATGAAATTCTTGGAAGAAAACATAGAAAAAGCTTTATGACATTAGATTTTACAATGATTTTTTTATATGACACTGAAAGCATGAGGACAAAAGACAAATAATTAAATTGGACTACATCAAAATCGAAACTTTTTCTGCACACTTGAACCAAGGAAAGGCCATGTGAGGACAAAATGAGAAGGTGGCCCATTATGCCATCTGCAAGCCAAGAGAGAACTCACCAGAAACGAATCACCAGCACCTTGAACTTGGGCTTCCAGCCTCCAGAATTGTGAAAAAAATTTTGCTTAAGCCATCCAGTATACGGAATTTTGTTATGGCGGCCCAACCTAATACAGTCTTTATCCAAAAGAACTAAAAGTAGGATCTTGAAGAGTATCTGCACACCCATGTTCAGTACAGCATTATCCACAATAGCCAAGAGGTGGAAGCAACCCTATGTCCATTGACAGATGAATGGATAAAGAAAATGTGGCATACAGATGCAGACAACGAAAATGTGGTACATTAGTGCTGGGCCACCTAAAGTGATGTTAATGTGGGAATGTGAAATTATAAAAAGTACCGTGGAATGGGATGAAAATGTATGATGGTCATGTACTACACATGTTGGAGGTGGGAATGTGATACATATACACATACATACACAACAGAATAGTATTTAGCCTGCAAAAGGAAGGAAATTCTGACACATATTACAACATAGATGCCAAGTGAAATAAGCCAATCACAAAAGGACAAATGCCACATGATCTCATTTACATGAGGTACCTAGAGTAGTCGCCAAATTTACAGGGACAGAAAGAAGAAGGGTGGTTGTCAGGGACTGAAAGGAGGGAAGAATGGTGAGCTAGTGTTTAATAGGTATAAAATTTCAGTTTGGGAAGATGAAAAAATTCTGGAGATGGATGGTATTGACACTTACACAACAATGTGAATGTGCTTAATGCCACTAATTTGTACCTTTCAATATGCTTAAAAGGTTAAATCTTATAATATTTTACCATAATAAAAAATGTGATATATTACATAATCATCAGATTGCAAATATTTAAAGTTTGGTTATGCAAAGAATTGGCATAGATGTAGACAGGATCTGTCCTACATTGCGTTGTAAAAGTGTTTTCTAAATTTTTTGTATTAACCCAATCTGACATATTTTAATGAATTGCTCATCTTATGATCCAATATTATCTAAAAACCTAGGATATACAAACAAAAATATTCACACCACCATTGTCTGTCACAGTAGAAAAACTGAGAAGTAGGAAGAAATTTCAACCAACAATAAAACAGATATATACTCCTTGATATATTCATAAAATAGAATATTATATAGAAAAGAAAATTTTTAAAAATTGTGTAATAATCACAAAAATGTCCATGAATCTCACAGATACAATTTGCATTACTGTGAATCTGTTAAAATAGACTATCATTAGACAGATTCTCAGACTGGATTTTTAAAAATCCAACTTTATGCTGTTAACGTAAAAACGTAAATTTTAATCAAATTAATCTACACCTGCACTGCACTCATAAATAAAACCTCAACTACAATTTTATTTTATATAACTTGACAAATCAATTTAAAATGGACAACTAAAAAGAAAAAAGGTGGTTTACCCTCTCTACACATCAAGGCATTAATTACCACAAACAGTAAAACAAAAGAGTACCCTTTAAAAGACATATATAGTTGTGTGTATGTACACATATGTGTATATACATACAAATGTAGGTGTGTGTATATATGAACCATATATTATAAGTATATATATACGTACGTATACACACACACACACACACGGTATGTACCCTTATTTTATGGACCTGAGAGTAAAGAAACAAAATTTAAAATTAATAAAATAAATTATTAGAGAATTTTTTCCTGGTTGTGAGGCAGGTAAGACTTTTATAAGGGCAAACAAATAGAGAAAATAAGCAATAAGACTTATACAATATTAAACAAAAAATAATGCACCAAAGACAATGTCCACAATGCTAAAAATCAAGTGGCCAAGGATTCTAATTCTAGCTTATATTGAATTAATCAATCTGCACAAAATACTTATAACATCTGGAAAGAGGAAACATACACTATTTGACAGCCTTGAAAAGGCAGCAAAGACAGGCAAATGGGTAAAAGTATTATTATATATTTCAGCAGTGGGTAATCACCACACTATGTGGTGGTGCATGGGTGGCTAAAACTGAAGCAAAAATTATGTCTACTTGGTTACAAAAAAATGAGAGGACAGACTTCTAGGCCACCAGAAGATATAGAAAGTAATGGGAGAAATTCAAGGAAACAGGTAGAAACAGAAGCAAGAACTCTAAAATCTCATATGAATTCCATGCTGATCACTGGCTGACGTGAGACCTTCACATTAGTCAATGATATTGCAAGAAGTTCAAAACCAGGAAGAGTTGGAAAGCTGAACAAACTGAGAAGATGCTGCCTACAATGGGAGAGACAGTTTAGATTTTGAATCTAGCATATTTCTCTCTTCAGAGCAAAAATAAGCCAGAAGACTGTACGTAGCACTACCAAAAAAGTTTAGCATATAATAAAAATTATTAGATTTTCAAAGACACAGAAAACTAACTCATAGTCAAGAGAAAAAAATCAATAAAACATTCAAAATAACAGAGGTGTGGGTAATTAGCAGATACAGACTTTAAAGCAGCTAGCATAAATGTATTCAAAGACATAAAGGAGTAAATTATCATAAGTAAACTGATTGAAAAATCTTATCAGAGAAATGGAAACTAAAAAGCACAAGAACTGAAAATTCTAGACCCCAAAAGTAAAATATTTGAAGTAAATAACAAAACAAAACAAAACTGGATGTGCTTAATAGCAGAATAAAGACAGAAGTAGAATATGTCAGTAAATACAAAGACATACCTATAGAAACTGTCCATTGTGTAGAAGAAAGAGAAATAAGAGTTTTAAAAAAATGAATAGAGTAACATCAGCAAAGATGCTGGCAGTTCCAAATGACAGTCCCAACTAAAGAAACATGAAAATAATCAAGCAAAAACTCTCAGAATTAACTTTCAAAGAACTCTAAAAAACAATCGACAAATAGGAAATAGTAAAATGGCAGAAATAAGTCCTTTCTTATCAGTAATTACTTTCAATGTAAATGGATTAAATTCTACAATCAGAAGACAGAAACTGGCAGAATGAATATTTATGATCCAACTGTATGCAATCTGGAAGAGACTCACTTTAGACCAAATGAAACTAGGTTGAAAGTGAAAAAGTGGAAAAAGATAGTCCATGGAAACTGTAATGAAAAAAGAGCTGGCACTAATTCAGATTAAACAGATTTTAAGTCAAAAACTGTTATAAGAGAAAAAGGAAATTACATATTCCTAAAAGGATCAAATCACCAAGAAGATATAAGAGTTATAAAAATATACACACCAAACAACAGGTACAGAAAATATATAAAGCAAACACTGGGAGAACAGAGGGAGACATAGCTCCAAGACAGTAATACTTGGAGATTTCATTACCTCTCTTCCAATAATGGAAAGAGTTTCTAGAAAGAGGATCAATAAGGAAATAGAGGACTTGACAACACTATAAACCAAATAAATTACCAGACGTGTATAGAACACTTCACTCATAGCAACAGAATACCCATTTTTATCAAGTACACATGGAATATTTTCTAGGACAGGCAATATTTTAGGACATAAGACAATCCTTCATAAATTTAAAAAGAACGATATCAGGGGCTTCCCTGGTGGCGCAGTGGTTGAGAGTCCGCCTGCCGATGCAGGGGACATGGGGTCGCGCCCCGGTCTGGGAAGATCCCACATGCCGCGGAGCAGCTGGGCCCGTGAGCCATGGCCACTGAGCCTGCGTGTCCAGAGCCTGTGCTCTGCAACAGGAGAGGCCACAACAGTGAGGGCCTGCATACCACACACAAAAAAAGAATGAATGATATACAAATCACAATAGAATGAAGCTATTGAAGAAATCAGTAACATGAGAAAACGTGGAATGTTCACAAATATGTGGAAATTAAACAACACATTCTTAAAAGGCCAAGAAGATAAAGAAGATATCAAAGGGGAAATTGGAAAACATATTGAGATGTATTAGAATGAAAGCATAACACACCAAACCATATGAGATTAAGTGAAAGCAGAGGAACATTTATTAGTAGTAAATGCCTATATTGAAAAAAAAAAGAAAGATCTTAAATCAATAACATAACTTTACATCTGAAGGGATGAAAAAGCAACAAACTAAATCTACAGATAGCAGAAGAAAAAATTTTAAAAGATTAAAGTGAATATTAATGACAGAGAGAATTTAAAAAATAGAGAAAAGCAAGGAAAACAGAAGTTGATTTTATAAAGACTAAAAGGATTGACAAACCTTTAGGTAGACTGAGAAAAAGAGAGAGGAGAGAAATTTCCAGAAAGATGGAACATCACTACCAAACTTACAGAAATAAAAAGGATAAGCCAATTTTAAGAAAAATTATATGCCACCAAATTAGGTACACTAGAAAAAAAATGAAAAATACCTGGAAACACACGTGTTACAAAAACCGACTGAAGAAGAAACAGAAAATCTGAAGAAATCTATAACAAGTAAAGATATTGAGCTAGTAACTGAAAACCTCCAATAATGAAAATCTCAGGGTGAGATGGCTTCACTGGTGAATACTACCAAACAGTTAAAGAAGAATTAAACCAATTCTTCTCAAACTCTTTCAAAAACAGAAGAGGAGGAAACACTTACTAATCAATCTGTGATAGCAGCATTGCCCTGACATCAAAGCCAGATAGAGTTATTACTAAGACAAGGAAATAAATGTCAATATCTCTAGAATGCAGATGCAAACATCCTCAACAAAATACTAACAAGCAACTTCCAACACTATATTAAAGCATTATTCATCATAATCAAGTGGGATATATCCCAGGAACTGCAAAGGTGGCTAAACATATAAAAACCAATCAAAGTAAAATACCATACAAATAGAAGGAGGGAAAAAAACCTACATGATCATCTCAATTGATGCAGAAAAAGAATTTGACAAAATCCAAAATTTTCATCATAAAAGCACTCAACAAAATAGGAACAAAATGAAAAAAAATTCAATCTGATAAAGGTCTTTTATGAAAAACCCAAAGCTAACATCATCTTCAATAGTGAAATATTAAAAGTTTTCCCCCTAAGATCAAGAACAAGGCAAGAATGTCCTAAAGAAAGTTCTACAGAGAGCAATTAGGCAAGAAAAAGAATAAAAGGCATCTGAATTATAAAAGGAAAAGTAAACTAATTGTAGATGACATGATTGTGTGTATGTACACACACACACACACACACACACACAGGGAGAGAGAGAGAGAAACCTGTAAATACACATATACACACGGTACTAGAGCTAATAAAGGAATTCAGCAAAGTTGCAGGATACAAGATCAACACACAAAAAGTGGTTATGTCTATACACTAGCAGTGAAAAATCCCAAAAGAAAAGTAGAGAAGCAATTATATTTGCATGATAATCCACAAAAAATCTAGATGTAAATTGAAGCAAGAAGGTTGAAGACTTGTAAAATTAAAATTATAAAACACTGTTGTAAGAAATAAAAGAAGACCTACATAAATGGAAACACATCCTATGTTGGAGAAGTGGAAGACAATATTGTGAAGATGACAATACAATCCAAAGGAACCTATAGATCAATGTATCCTGTATCACAATCCCTCAGGTTCATTTTTTTTTAACATCTTTATTGGAGTATAATTGCTTTACAATGGTGTGTTAGTTTCTGCTTTATAACAAAGTGAATCAGTTATACATATGTTCCCATATCTCTTCCCTCTTACGTCTCCCTCCCTCCCACCCTCCCTATCCCATCCCTCTAGGTGGTCACAAAGCACCGAGCTGATCTCCCTGTGCTATGTGGCTGCTTCCCACTAGCTATCTATTTTACATTTTGTTTTGAAGAGAGGAAATAATGATCTTCAAATTCACATGGAATTGCAAGGGGCCAAAAATATACAACATAGTTTTGAAAAATACAAACCTAGAGTACTCACACTTCTAAATTTCAAAACTCCCTACAAAGCTACCATAATCAAAACAGTGTAGTACTAGAAAAGGAGAGAAGGTACACTAATGGAATAGAACTGGGAGTCCAGAAATAGCCACAGCCATCAGTGGCAAACTGATTTTCAACAAGGATGACAAGATCACGCAAGGGGGAAAGGACAGTCTCTTCAGTGAAAAGTCCTGTGATGACCAGATAGCCACAAGCCAAGAATATATTTGGACCTGTAACTCATACCGTTTTCTAGAACTTACCTCAAATCATCAATGACCTCTTTGAAAAAAAGGAAAGGGGTAATTTTTTCACAATTTTGTATTCCATAATGGTTTTTTAGAAATAACACCAAAAGCATCAGCAATAAAAAAGAAAATAAACTGAACTTCATAAAAATATAAAACTTCTGTGCACAAATGGACATTGTTAAGAAAGTGAGGGAAGAGAGAAGATGGCGGAAGAGTAAGACGCGGAGATCACCTTCCTCCCTACAGATACATCAGAAATACATCTACACGTGAAACTGCTCCTATAGAGCACCCACTGAACGCTGGCAGAAGACCTCAGACCTCCCAAAAGGCAAGAAACTCCCCACGTATCTGGGTAGGACAAAAGAGAAAAGAAAAAACAGAGACAAAAGAATAGGGGCAGGACCTGCACCAGTGGGAGGGAGCTGTGAAGGAGGAAAGGTTTCCATACACTAGAAGTCCCTTCGTGGGCAGAGACTGCGGGTGGCAGTGGGGGGAAGCTTTGGAGCCGCGGAGGAGAGCGCAGCCACAGGGGTGCGGAGGGCAAAGCGGAGAGATTTCCGCACAGAGCAGCGGTGCTGACCAGCACTCACCTGCCCGGGTGGGCGGGGGGCTGGGAGCTGAGGCTCGGGCTTCAGGTGGGAAGCCGGGAGGGGACTGGGGTTGGCGGCATGAACACAGCCTGAAGGGGCTAGTGCGCTACAGCTAGCCGGGAGGGAGTCCGGGAGAGGTCTGGAGCTGCTGAAGAGGCAAGAGACGTTTTCTTGCCTCTCTGTTTCCTGGTGCACAAGGAGTGGGGATTAAGCGTGCTGCTTAAAGGAGCTCCAGAGACAGGCGCAAGCCGCAGCTATCAGCGTGGACCCCAGAGACGGGCATGAGATGCTAAGGCCGCTGCTGCAGCCACCAAGAAGCCTGTGTGCGAGCACAGGTCACTCTCCACACCTCCCCTCCCGGGAGCCTGTGCGGCCCGCCACTGCCAGGGTCCCGGGATCCAGGGACAACTTCCCCGGGAGAACGCACGGCGCACCTCAGGGTGGTGCAACGTCATGCCAGCCTCTGCCGCCTCAGGCTCGCCATGCATCCATGCCCCTCCCCCCCCCTGGCCTGAGTGAGCCAGAGCCCCCGAATCAGCTGCTCCTTTAACCCCGTCCTGTCTGAGCGAAGAACAGATGCCCTCAGGTGACCTATGCGCAGAGGCAGGGCCAAATCCAAAGTTGAATGCTGGAAGCTGTGCGAACAAAGAAGAGAAAGGGAAATCTCTCCCAGCAGCCTCAGGAGCAGCAGATTAAATCTCCACCATCAACTTGATGTACCCTGCATTTGTGGAATACCTGAATAGACAACGAATCGTCCCAAATTGAGGAGGTGGACTTTGGGAGCAAGATATATTATATTTTTTCCCCTTTTGCTCTTTTTGTGAGTGTGTATGTGTATGCTTCTGTGTGAGATTTTGTCTGTATAGCTTTGCTTTCACCATTTGTCCTAGGGTTCTGACCGTCCCTTTTTTTTTTTTAACCTTTGAAAATTTTTCTTCTTAATAATTATTTTTTATTTTAATAACTTAATTTTATCCTACTTTATTTTATCTTCTTTCTTTCTTCCTTTCTTTCCTTTCTATTTTTTCTCCCTTTTATTCTGAGCCGTGTGGATTAATGGCTCTTGGTGCTCCAGCCAGGCGTCAGGGCTGTGTCTCTGAGGTGGGAGAACTAACTTCAGGACCCTGGTCCACAAGAGACCTCCCAGCTCCATGTAACATCAAATGGCGAAAATCTCCCAGAGATCTCCATCTCAACACCAAGACCCAGCTTCACTCAACGACCATCAGGCTACAGTGCTGGACATCCTATGCCAAACAACTAGCAAGACAGGAACACAGCCCCATCCATTAGCAGAGAGGCTGCCTAAAATGGTAATAAGGCTACAGACACCCCAAAACACACCACCAGACATGGACCTGCCCAGCAGAAAGACAAGATCCAGCCTCATCCACCAGAACACAGGCACTAGTCCCCTCAACCAGGAAACCTACTCAACCCACTGAACCAACCTTAGCCACTGGGGACAGACACCAAAAACAACGGGAACTACGAACCTGCAGCCTGCAAAAAGGAGACCCCAAAGACAGTAAGATAAGCAAAATGAAAAGACAAAAACACACAGCAGATGAAGGAGCAAGGTAAAAACCCACCAGACCTAGCAAATGAAGAGGAAATAGGCAGTCTACCTGAAAAAGAATTCAGAATAATATAGTAAAGATGATCCAAAATCTTAGAAATAGAATAGACAAAATGTAAGAAACATTTAACAAGGACCTAGAAGAACTAACTAAAGAGGAAGCAAACAACGATGAACAACACAATAAATGAAGAAAGTGAAAAAACTCTCTGAGAATAAACATTTGGAAATCATACACATGCTAAGGTCTGAGTATAAAGAATATGTAAATAGCCCTTAGAACTCAACAACAAAAAGAAAGAAAACCCAATTTAAAAAATGAACAGAAGGGCTTCCCTGGTGGCGCAGTGGTTGAGAGTCCGCCTGCCGATGCAGGGGACACGGGTTCGTGCCCCGGTCCGGGAGGATCCCACATGCCGCGGAGCGGCTGGGCCCGTGAGCCATGGCCGCTGAGCCTGCGCGTCTGGAGCCTGTGCTCCGCAACGGGAGAGGCCACAGCAGTGAGAGGCCCGTGTACTGCAAAAAAAAAAAAAAAAAAAGGAAAAAATGAACAGAAGACTTGCCTAGACATTTTTCTGAAAATATACAAGTGGCCACCAAGTACAGGAAAAAATGCTCAACATCATTAGTCATTTGGGAAATGCAAGTCAATACTGAGACCCTACTTCACACACAAGGATAGCAATAACTTTTTTAAAGGAAAATAACAAGTGTTGTTGAGAATAGTTACCCTTGTATATTATTGGTAGCACTGTAAAATTGTGCAGGCACTGTGTTTAATAGTTTGAAAACTGCTCAAAAAAGGTAAACACAGGATAGCCTGTGTATAAAGTATAAACAAACAACGCAATATTATTCAACCATAAAAAGGAATGACATACTGATACATGCTACAATGTGGTTAAATCTTGAAACATTAGGCTAAGTGAAAGAAGCCAGAGGAAAAATGACACATATTGTATCTTTTCATTTGTATGAAATATCCAGAATAGAGACAGAAAGCAGACTGGTAGTTGTCAGAGGCTGAAGGTAGAGAAAAATAGGGAGTAACCACTTAATAAGCACAGAGTTTCTTTTTGAGGTGATTAAAATGTTTGGGAACTAGGTAGAGGTGTTGGTTGCACAGCACCATGTACTAAATGCCACTGGGTTATCCACTTTAAAATGGCTTTATGTTATATGAATTTCAACTCAATTAAAAAATGAGTAGAGCTTCATGTGACCCCTGAGCCAATATAAATTGGTGTAACATATGTGTAACTGATAACCAAAAAGGGAGGACAGAGAGAATAATGCAGAAAACAATAAATGACATATATGAACCAAAAGCCTTGAATTTAACAAAAGACATAAATGAATAATCCAAAAAACTCTGCAAACACCAACATGAAATGTACAAAACCTCCACCCCTACACACAACATAGTCAAACTGCTATAAACTCCGAGTAAAGATAATCTAAATGCTATGGAGTAAAAAATATGACACATTAAATGCAGGGTGCAAGAGGGAAGAAGTATGAGTAGCAGCTCACTTCTCACTAGAAGCAATAACTGCTAGAAGGCAGTGGAATATTATTCAGTGCTAAAAAGAAATACTACTAAGTGAAGGAAGTCAATCTGAAAAGGCTACACACTGTATGATTCCAACAATATAACATTCAGGAAAAGGCAAAACTATGGAGACAGTAAAAAGATTAGTGGCTTGGGGATAAAGAAGAATGAATAGGCAGAAAGCAGAGAAATTTTAAGGTAGTGTAGCTACACTGTATGATACTATAATTGTAAACATATGTCATTACACATTTGTCAAAAAAAAACACAGAATGTACACCAAGAGTGAATCCTAATGTAAACCATGGACTTTGGGTGATAATGATATTTCATTCATTGTAGATTCATCAATTACAACAAATGTATCACTCTGCTGTTGGAAATCAACAATATAAAGATACACTGGAAGTGATCTGTTATATGGGAATTAAACAGAATACTATGAAATGAGCCCTGGGACAAAGAAAATTACAAAGAAAATTAGAAAATATTTTGCACAGAGTGAAAACTTAAAAATAAATAAAATTAGTAGGATGAAGGTATAACAATGGTAGGAAAAAATATATAGCCTTAAATACTTATGTAAGAAAAGAAAAAGATATAAAATCAATGTATCGATGGTATGTTGCTCCCTTAAGAAACTAAAGAAAGAAGAGCACATTAAGTTTCAGATGAGGACGAAAGCAAAAAAAAACAAAAAAACAAAAAATTAAAGAGCAGGTATTAATGACATAGAAATCAAATGAAAAATCCAATAAACTAAAATCTGGCTCTTTGAAGAAACTAACAAAACTGATAAACCTCCAGCTAGAGCTTGTTAAACAAACATAAGATACAAAACAAAAATAATAAGAATGCTTGTTTTTATTTCTATTCAACACCATACTAGAGGACCTAGTCACTGAGATAAAGTAAAAGAAAAAAGGGCACAGATATCAGAAGAAGTAAAACTGTTATTTGCAGATGATATGTTTATTCTTGCAAAAAAATACAGGGTCTACAAAATAATTATGACATCTAATCACTGAATAAAACAGACATATGGGATCCACGTTAATATTTAAAAATCAATATGCTATAGTAATTCAAAAACACAGAGCAAGCAATTAATCAACACACTTTGGTATTGGTGAAATGATAAACAAAAGGATGAATGGAGCAGAATTAAACCCATATGAATATAGTCAGTTGAATTTTTGACAGAGGTACCAAGGAAAATTTAATGACAAAAGAAAAGTCTTCAACAAATGGTGCTGTATCACCAGGATAGGTTATCTGTATTGTAACAAATGATTATTGACCCTTACCTCATACCAAATAGAAATATTAATTCAATATCTATCACAGACTTAAATGCACAACCCAAAAGTACTAAACAAAAACCACAGTAGAAAATCTTTGTGACCTTAGGATAGGAAAATGTTCATTAGAACACAAAAACACATGAATCACAGAATTTAAAAAATTAATAAATTGGACTTCTTCAACGTTTTGCTTTGAAAACAAAAATGTAAGCCACAGGCTGGGAAAATATATTCACAGCACCTACATCAGAAAAAAACTTTTTGTCCATACTAAATTAAGAACTCTTATAACTCAGTGAGACAAACAACCCACTTAAAAAAATGAGAAAGATATTTGAACAGATACTGTGCAAAGGAATACCAATATCCTATAGAAACTTGAAAATACATTTTAAAAAGGAAAATTAAAACCACGATGAAAGGGCTCCCCTGGTGGCGAGTCTGCCTGCCGATGCAGGGGACACGGGTTCGTGCCCCGGTCTGGGAGGATCCCACATGCCGCGGAGCGGCTGGGCCTGTGAGCCATGGCTGCTGAGTCTGCACATCCGGAGCCTGTGCTCCGCAACGGGAGAGGCCACAACAGTGAGAGGCCCACGTACCGCAAAAACATAAAAAATAAATTTAAAAAAAAAAACAATGAGATACCACTACACACACACACACACACACACACACACACATTGGAATGGCTAAAATTAAAAAAGAGTGAGCATACCATACTATGCTTTGGAAAGTATTTAGAACAATTGGAACTCCACAACTTTGCTGGTAGAACATGAAAATTGTACAGCCACTTTAAAAATAATTTGGCTTTAAAAAAAAATAAAGTTAAACATACACTTACCATATGACCCAGCAATCACAATCATAGGTATTTTCCCAGAAGAACTGAAAACACATGTCCACCCAAAGACTTGTACAGGAATGTTCATAGCAGCTTTATTTGTAATGGCCTAAAACTGGAAACAACCCAGATGTCCATCATCAGGTGAATGGATAAATAAAATGTGGTATATCCATACAATGGACTACTACTCAGCAATAAAGAGGAACAAACTATTAATACATGTGATAATACTGATGAACCTCAAAATTATGCCGAGTGAAAGAATTCAGACAAAGATTATATACTGCATGATTCCATTTATTAAAAATTATTAAAATGCATGCAAATATATAGTGATGCAGAGCATATCTGCATTTGCTTGGAAATGGATATTGAGGGAGGACTGATTACAAAAAGGCATAAGCAAAATTCAGGGTTACGGCAGAGATCTTCTTCTTGATTGTGGTGATAGTTTCATGGATGTATATGTGTCCAGGTTATTAAACTGTATAATTTCAATATGCGTACTTAATTGTATATCATTGTGGAGCCCAAACAAAGCAAGTTGTAGAGGTTATTTAAGGCAAGACGCCATTTATTGATTATCATGCAAACCAATACTATTTGTCATTGTTGATTGCCTCAATAAGAATTAAAAGTATAAAATCCTGGACTGGGGTAAAAAATATCCAATTCTGATAATGAATATATGTGAGCAGAAGAGGATCTGATAATGAATATATCTGAGCAGAAGAGGAAGACAATGGATTGTTGAGGCCTTCACAGGAGGCTTCAGCTGTGTCCTATTTAAATCATTTTAAATCTTAGGATACAAAGAAAGTGACAGAATATGAAATTTGTTTGGAATGGGTGATCTGAACATACTTGTTTATAACATCATTTTCTATATTTCTAGATGTTTGAAATATAACATTATAAAGAAAAATTTTATTTCCAAAGAGCGATAATAAATCAAAGACACACACACACATACACACACACATGCATCGTTCCCTGAAAACCAAAACTAAACAAACTTCAAGGTACAGATAGCTTCAATGAGGTATTGAGGGAAAAATTATATAAATTTTACATAAACCATTAGGAAAAGGAAGAAGAGGGAACGACTGCAATTCATTTTTAAAACAGCAAGTGCCCTAATAATAAAATTTTATAAATATTTACAAGAAAACTATAGTCCAAAGTTCCTTATGGACATAGACACAAGAATCCTTAACTAAATGTTAGCATATAAACCTCAGCGAACGATATGTAGAAATTATGAATGATGATCACATATAGTTTATATTAGAGGTCAGTTTATACAAAGTTGGTTTAACTTCTATGTATCGATCAATGCATCATAAAACATGATAAAAGATACAAAACATATGATCATCTCAATGGTGTATACAAGACATGACAAAATTCAATCTCCTTCATGATGAAAAATCAAAATAAATAGAGAATGGAAGGGAATTTCCTTCATCAACCCGATTAACAGCATCTCTTAAAAGCCGCCAGCTAGCATCACAGCTAATGGGGAAAGCCCATGGGCCCTGACAATTGAACAGGAAGAGTGTCAACTCTCACCACTTTTGGTGATCATTTTTCTGAACATTCTAGCCAGACTAATGGGGGCAATAAAAAGAAATAAAAGAGCATGGAAATGGGAAATAAAGCAGTGAAATTGCCTTTATTCTTATGTGAGATGATTAGGTATGAAGAAAATCCTAAAAATAAAAAATAAATACTTAAAACTATAAGTTTTAGCAAGGCCACACAATACAAGGTCAATGTTTTTAGAAGAAAATAGGAAAAATTCTACATGAATTTGGGGTAAGCAGAAATTTCTTGGATGGACACAATATCTTTGGTTCCTTAAGAAAAAAATTAAGAAACTTAGTTTTGTCAAAATTAAAACCTCTGTATTTGAAAGACACCATTAAGAAAGTAAAACGAATATATATGGACCTGTTTCCAGAATACATAAATAAACCTTGTAAGTCAATATTTAGAAGAATCATAACCTGAAAAAGGGTAGAGGAAATGATGTGAATAGTTCACAAAAGAACGTATGTGAATGCTCACAGAGAACATGAGAAGATATTTGATGTCGTTAGCTATAAGGTAAATACAAATTATATCACAAATAAAATAGCACTACACTGATTAAAATTTAAAAGATGGACAATATCAAGACTGCAAGAATATGAAACAACCAGAAATCTCATACACTGCTTGGTGGACATGCAAAATCACACAACTACTTTGTAAAAGTTTGGGAGTTTCTTAACAGTTAAAAATACTCTACCATATTATCCTAAAACTTAACTCTTATGCATTTACCCAAGAGAAATGAAAACATAGGTCCACAAAAAACGTACACAGAAATGTTCCTACAAGCTCTATTCACAACAGCCAAAACCTAGAAACAACCCAAATGCCTGTCAAAAACTGAATGTATAAATAAACAGTGGTAAATTTAATAAGTAGTTGTGATTGTGAAGGAGCTTAAGGGGACAATTTGGGGAATGGAAATTTCTATATCTTCATAGTGGTATTGGTTAAATGGATGAATACACTTGTTGAAACTCACTGAACTGTACAATTAAAATGTGCACATTTAAAAATGAGTGTATTTATGACACCTTAAAAAAGCTGATTAAAAAAATTTTCCCACAAATACTGCATGATCTAAAATAGTCAAATTCAGAGGCAGGAAGTAGAATGGTGGTTCCCACGGACTGGTGAGAGGGAGAAATGAGGAGATATTACAAAGTTTTAGTGGTGCAAGATGAATAAATTCTGGAGAACCAAGTAGAGCAATATGATTCTAATTAAAAATATTACATTGCATACTTGAAATCTAGTAAAAGGGTAGATCTTAAATGATCTCACCATACACACACACAAAATATATATATATATGTATATATGTAACAATGTGAGGTATAGAGCATGATGGATATGTGAATTAGTTTAATTGTGGTGATTATTTCACAATGTATACATATATCAAAACATCAAGTTGTATATCTTAGATACATACAACTTTGTCAATTATACCACAATGAAGATGAAAAACAGACACAGAGATATAACACATTTATGAATATGAAGGCACCTTCTCCCCAAAACATAATCCTATCAGGCTTACTGAAAATGAAAACTGACCAGCTGATTCTAAAATGAATAGGGGAATATAAGGGCCTTGTGACAGACTGTATTTCCCAGAGATGGCTAACAATATATACATCCCATTCTACACATTCTTACATTTGTCACCTTGTTGAGCAGTATAATCCATCCAGGTCACCTCCTCTGTTCCTAAGTGGAACTTCGTATGACACAAGTGACACCAGCTGACTTCTGAGGCTAAGTCATGGCTTTCTATTGTTTTCTTAGGACATGAGCTTTTAGATTCCACTGCCATACTGTAATGTAACAGTGCCCAGTGCTCACACAGGGCCAGTTAATGTGTATAATCCCATGAGTTAGTATGGAAACACTCACGAATAACAGGCTTATGGCCAGAGTAAACAGAAAACTCTTCCCTCAATAGAAGACAATGACTAGCCTAGACTGAACATTGGTTCAGCCAAATAAATTAAAAGTAAGACCAGAAATAACCAAACTGTTTCCAATTTTTCTGTGTGTGTAAGAACAAAACTCAATAATGCAAAAATATAAAAATACAAAAATATTCACTGTCAAACAACAGAACATTGACAAAATATCTGGCATTCCGTGAAAAATTACTTGGCATGAGGGAGACAAGACAATATGACTCACGATAAGAAAAAAAGTTAATTGCAATCTACCCTGAATATGTGGAAAAGGACATTAAAACAATTAATGTAACAATATTCCCTATGTTCAAAACTTAGAAAGCCCAGAGATAAACCCATGCACCTATGGTCAACTAATCTATGAAAAAGAAGGCAAGGATATACAATGGAGAAAAGATAGTCTCTTTAATAAGTGGTGCTGGGGAAACCGGATAGCTACATGTAAAAGAATGAAATTAGAACACTCCTTAACACCATACACAAAAATAAACTCAAAATGGATTAGAGACCTAAATATAAGACCAGACACTATCAAACTCTTAGAGGAAAACATAGGAAGAACACTCTTTGACATAAATCACAGCAAGATCTTTTTTGATCCACCTCCTAGAGTAATGGAAGTAAAAACAAAAATAAACAAATGGGACCTAATGAAACTTAAAAGCTTTTGCACAGCAAAGGAAACCATAAATAAGACGAAAAGACAACCCTCAAAATGGGAGAAAATATTTGCAAGCGAATCAACGGGCAAAGGATTAATCTCCAAAATATATAAACAGCTCATGCAGCTCAATATTAAAGAAACAACCCAATACAAAAATGGGCAGAAGACCTAAATAGACATTTCTCCAAAGAAGACATACAGATGGCCAAGAAGCACATGAAAAGCTGCTCAACATCACTAATTATTAGAGAAATGCAAATCAAAACTACAATGAGGTATCACCTCACACCAGTTAGAATGGGCATCATCAGAAAATTTACAAGCAACAAATGCTGGAGAGGGTGTGGAGGAAAGGGAACCCTCTTGCACTGTTGGTGGGAATGCCAATTGATACAGCCACTATGGAGAACAGTATGCAGGTTCCTTATAAAACTAAAAATAGGGGCTTCCCTGGTGGCACAGTGGTTGAGAATCTGCCTGCCAATGCAGGGGACATGGGTTTGAGCCCTGGTCTGGGAAGATCCCACGTGTCACGGAGCAACTAGGCCCGTGAGCCACAACTACTGAGCCTATGCTCCACAACAAGAGAGGCCACAATAGTGAGAGGCCCGCGCACTGCGATGAAGAGTGGCCCCCACTTGCCACAACTAGAGAAAGCCCTCACACAGAAACGAAGACCCAACACAGCAAAAATAAATTAATTAATAAACTCCTACCCCCAACATCTTCTAAAAAAAAAAAAAACTAAAAATAGAATTACCATATAACCCAGTAATCCCACTACTGGGCATATACCCAGAGAAAACCATAATTCAAAAAGACACATGCACGCCAATGTTCACTGCAGCACTGTTTACAATAGCCAGGTCGTGGAAGCAACCTAAGTGCCCATTGACAGACAAATGGATAAAGAAGATGTGGTACATATATACAATGGAATATTACGCAGCCATAAAAAGGAATGAAATTGAGTCATTTGTAGAGACGTGGATGGATCTGGAGACTGTCATACAGAGCAAAGTAAGTCAGAAAGAGAAGAACAAATATCATATATTAACGCATATATGTGGAACCCAGAAAAATGGTACAGATGAACCGGTTTGCAGGGCAGAAATAGAGGCACAGATGTAGAGAACAAACATATGGACACCAAGGGGGGAAAGCGGTGGGGGGTGGCAGTGGTGGTGTGATGAATTGGGAGATTGGGGTTGACATGTATACACTGATGTGTATAAAATGGATGATTAATAAGAACCTGCTGTATAAAAAAGTAAATAAAATTCAAAAAAATCCCCAAAACTCTGTAATGCAAAGATATAAAAATACAAAAATATTCAATGCCAAACAACAGAACATTCACAAATATCTGGCATTCAGTGAAAAATTACTTGGCATGAGGGAAACAAGACAATATGACTCAAGAAAAAAGTTAATTGCAAACCACCCTGACTATGTGGAAAAGGATATTAAAACAATTAATGTAACAATATTCCATATGTTCAAAACTTAAGATAACATATGGAAGATATTAAAAAAAGCATTTCAATCAATCTTCTAGAGGCCAAAACCATGTTGTGTGTGATGAAAAACACTCTGGGTAGGATTACTGATTGATTTGATATTGTAGAAGGAAAGATGACCAATCTTGAAGATACAGTAATAGATACTACAGAGAATAAAACACACAGAAAACATTTTTAATGAAGAGATCAACAAAGAGCTGTTGCAAAATGTCAGTCCGGTTAATATGCTTTTAATTGGAACCTCTGGAGAAGCGACTAATAGAAAAATTATTTGAATAAATAAGTAAAACGATTTTCCAAATTTGAAGAGCACTGCATGTCCACAAATCCAAGAAAATGAAATATTCTTCAATAGCAAATTCACACTACAAGAAATGTTAAATAAAATCTTTCAGGCCATAAGAAGAGAACTGCAGGTGGAATTGGGTCTACACCAAGAATGAAGACTAATGAAAGGATAATTAGATGGGTAAATACATGTGATTTTTTCTTATCATTTACATCCCCATAAAAGATAAACTGTTTAATAAACAGAACAATGTAGTGTGGGATCTGTGACACAGGTAAGCTTAACTGGGTGGATGTCAACAATAGCACAAAGGTCAGGAGAGAAGAAATGGAAATATAATATTTTAAGATGCTTATACTTCATATGAAGTGGTATAATATTAATTAAAGGTAGACTATGATAAATTAATGATATACACCATAAGCCTAAAATTACCACCAGAATAAAAACACACAGAGCTGTACCTAATAGGTCAACAAGGCAGATAAATGGAAGCACAAACACTATTCAATTAATTTAATTGAATGAAGAAAAAATGGAAAAGAAGGAGCAAAAAATAAGTTGGGGAAATAGAAAATAGTGAGATGATACACTTGAACCTGACAATGAGAGTAGTTACATTAAATTGGGTTTAAAGATGGCCAATTACAAGGCAGATACTGTCAGACTGGATTTAAAAAGCAAGATCAAACTGTATGTTGCCTAAATAAATACATCTTAAATAAGAAGATATAAAGTTAAAGTAAGGGGCTAGCAAAAGGCATAGCATTTGTACTGGCCAGTTTTATGTGTCAATTTGGCTAAGCAATACTAGTTATTCAATTAAACACTAATCTAGGCATTGTTGTGCAGGTATTTTGTAGATAAGATTAATGTTTAGGATCAGCTGACTTTAAGGGGATAATCTGGTGGGACTGATTTAATCAGTTGAAAGGCCTAAGACCAGAACTGAGGGTCCCTTGAATAAGAAATTCTGCCTGTGGACTTCAGCTTCAGACTGTGGCCAAGAGTTTTTTGTCTGCCCTTCCGGAAGACCTGCCCTATAAATTTTGGAATTATCTAGTTAGCTATCACAATTATATAAGCCAACTTATTGCAATAAATCTCTCAATATACATATATCCTACTGATTCTTTTCTCTGGTGGAACCCTGACTGATAAACCACGATAACACTAACAAAAAGAAATATGGGGGCTTCCCCTGGGGGTGCAGTGGTTGAGAGTCCGCCTGCCGATGTGGGGGACACGGGTTTGTGCCCCGGTCCGGGAGGATCCCACGTGCCGCGGAGCGGCTGGGCCCGTCAGCCATGGTCGCTGGGCCTGTGTGTCCGGAGCCTGCGCTCCACAATGGGAGAGGCCACAGCAGTAAGAGGTCTGCGTACCGCAAAAAAAAAAAAAAAAAAAAAGAAGTCAGAGAAAAGATTATTACAAGGAACAAAAAATATCTCATAATGATAGGGGCATGAAAATAACCAGAAAGATATAGCATAAAACATGTTTCAGTAAATTAAAAAGTATTCAAACCACACATATTCTCTCTGACAAATGAATTCAATTAGGTTTCAATAAAAGAAAGATCTCTGAAAATTCCCATAACATCTGGAAATTAAACACCACAATTCTAAATAACCAATTGCTTGAAGAAGAAATCTAAAGAGAAATGAACATTATGAAGTGAATGGAAATGAAAATACATCATGTCGAAATTTGTGAGATGCCACTAAGGCTAGGGAGAAGTTTATATCTTGACAGCCACAAATTATCAAAACATTACCCACTCCCCCACCAAAAGAAAACCTGAACAGCCATACGTATTAAAGAAATGGAATTTTTAGCCAAAAAAAACCCCCCAAAAGACAAAAAACACTTCCCAACAAAGAAAACAAAATAAAAGGTGTACTCTGTCTTTGCCCTGATGCTTACAGTAAAATGCAGGAGGAAAGAGTTAAATTGACGATGGCACTGCTAAGCAAAAAGGAACCATCATCTGGTAATTAGAAACCTATCCAGATTTCAAAGAATGCTAAAATCAGGAAGTCCACTGTTAAAAAGCAAGATCTAGAGAGTAATGCTATGGCTGGATAAACTTTTGCTACCAAGACTATGTATTCACAGGTCCACTCAACTATCCTGGAAGAAACCTGGAACTGAGATATGGAATTGCAGGAAAGTTCTGTGCCTCCACAAGAGGTGTCCCTCTTGACTAATGCTGTGAATACCCATGATATACATAGGAGAACTGCAAGGTTTTTAAGAATTTTTTACAGCAGAAACACTGCTAACTTGGACTAAAGGGAACAGAGACAGGATCAAATTAAAGACAGTTTTTAGATTTCCAAAATTCTACAAGCAGGAAATGGGCTGGTAGAATTAATCATCTGCAAACATGCACTACACTTGAATAAAAAAGGAATGACTCCCATGGAAAAGTACTGGGTCCAGTGGTGGACCAAGTCAGACCCACAGGCCTGAAACAGAGGATAATGGAACTTTCATGGACTAGAATGTAATGCCTCTGTGGGTCCAGTGGGCAGAGGATTGAGCTATAGAGGACTATTCTCAAGACTAGAAATACACTGGAATTTTCCCTTCTAAATTTCAAACTTGCTTGGGACCAGTGACCCCTTTCTTCCTTCCAATTTCTCCCTTTATAATTATTAAATTATTAACTGCCTGGACATAATTGATATTTATAAACTAATACACTCAACAACTACAGAATATACATTGTTTCCAATAAAATAACTATATATATGAATTAAATTAATAAGTAACATATTAAGTCAGAACTCAATACAAAATGATACCTGAAAATCTCCAAATATTCACAAATTTTTTGAAGAGAAAAAAGAAAAAAGGGAAAAGTGTCCTTTGGCCGTTGCATGGTGAAGTGAAAAATTAGCAAAGGGGAAAAAAATTAAATCCTGCAAGAAGAAAGAACTAAAATCTGGAGGGCACAGAATCCCTCTCCAATTATTGAAACAAATTAATAAATAAATCTACTAGCAGAAAAGGACTAGAAATTTTGTAAGACATCCCAAATACCTTAAAAATGAATATAAAAAGACAAACATATCTGCACAGAATTATTTCAAAAAATGAGAAAATTAGACCAAATTCACATCAAATGTGGAAAAGTTTCCTTCCAAAAAATAAAGCCCCAGACCAGATGTTTTCATTAATGAATCATATGACATTTTAAGTAAATCCTAATTTTTAAAAAAAACCTAATTACAGTTCCCACCCCCCCACCCCCCTGAATACAGAAGAGAGAACACTTGCCCAACTTGCTTTCTTAAGGCTAGCACATTCCTAATACCAAACCCGAGAAAGAAATTACAACAAAATACATAATATAATAACACAAATCTTTAAAATATTAGCAAATTAAATCCAGCAGCATATAATAATGAAGTAGGATTTGTCCAAAGACAGAGATTTTGGTGACTACACACAACCGAGTGTAAAATAGTTTTACACTTTGCAAAAATAGTTTGGAAAAGTCTCAAAACAAAGGGACTACTAAAACCTTCAGTAAAAACCAAACAAAAGCAGCAAACTCTGGGGAAGGGGCAGAATATGATTTCTAGAGTCACCACATTATATTATTCCAATGCTCAACTGAAAAAAATAATAATAATTTTAAAAAGCTCAAAAAAACATGGTCCATTACAGGAACACAGTAAATTGACATATACAATGGAATATTACTCAGCCATAAAAAGAAACAAAAGTGAGTTATTGGTAGTGAGGTAGATGGACCTAGAGTCTGTCATACAGACTGAAGTAAGTCAGAAAGAGAAAGACAGAAACCAATCTTGAGGAATCCCAGATATCAGACCTATTTAAAAAAAAGACTTTAAAATGACTATGTTAAATATGTTCAAAGAGCTAAAGATGTAAAAAGAACAAAGAACATAAGGAAAATGGTGTACGAAGAAAATGAAAATAACAATAAAAGATAGAAATCATAAAAAAGGAAACAGAAATGTTGGAGCTGAAACAACAGTAAATAAAATTAACTGGAGGGGTTAAACTGCATATTTGAGGCTGCACAAGAAATAAATCAGTGAATTTGAAAACAGGACAGTTCAAATTACCAAATCTAAGCTGCAGAAAGAAAAATGGATGAAGAAAAGTAACTAGTGTCAAAGGGACTTGTGGGATACCAGTATATACATTATGGGAATCCCAGAAGAAGAGAAAGAAAAATAAATAATGTCCAAAAACTTGATGAAATACATGAATCGACAAATCCAAAAACACAAGTTCCAAGTAGGATAAACTGAAAGAGAC
This sequence comes from Kogia breviceps, assembly GCF_026419965.1. NCBI lineage: Eukaryota > Metazoa > Chordata > Mammalia > Artiodactyla > Physeteridae > Kogia > Kogia breviceps. The sequence goes on along the minus strand of NC_081318.1, from coordinate 112,630,666 downwards.
CCACACCAGCAGACACATTATAAGCAAACTGTTGACAAAGGAATAGAAAAATATTGAAAGCAGCAAGACAGAAGTGATTCATCATTTACATGAGGCCCTACATAAGACTATCAGCTAATTTCTCAACAGAAACCTTGTAGGCCAGAAGTGAATAGGAAGATACATTTAAAGTGCTGGGGGAAAAAAAGTGTCAACTGAGAATTTTATATCCAGCAATAATATCCTTCAAAACTTTTGGAGAAATTAAGCCAAGATCAAGAAATTAAGATCAAGAAAAGATGAGGGGGTTCATTACAACTAGATCTGTCCTAAAAGAAATGCTAAAGGGAGTCCCTTCAAGGTACAAATGAAAGGATGCTAGACAGTAACTCAATGTCAGATGATGATATAAAGATTTCTAGTAAAGGTAACACATAGTGAGTATAAATGTCAGTATTATGGTAGTTTCAGGCTGTAACCACTAATTTTGTTTTCTACAGGATTTAAGAAACAAATGCATAAAAACAATTATAAATTATGTCATTGGGGACACAATATTAAAGATATAATTTAGAACATCAATAATTTAAGGGAGATGCAGAGTTGTAAAGGATGAGAATTTTTATATCTGAATGCAGTTAAATTGATAACCATTATAATTAGATTGTTATAACAGAATGTTATATTTCATTCCCACTGTAGTCACAGAGAAAAGAACTTTACTATATATACAAAGGAAATGAGAAGTGAATCAAAAAGTGTCACTATAAGAAATCAACTAAACAGAAAAGAATGCAGGAATGGAGGAAATAAGGGGGAAAAAAAGCTATGAGACATATAGAAAACAAATAGAAAAATGACAGAAGTCCTTCCTAATAAGTAATAACTTTAAATGTTAATGGACTGACATCTCCAATCAAAAGACAGATATTGGTAGAATGGATTAAAAGAAAAAAAACATGATGCAACTGATGTTAACTACAAAAGACCCATTTAGTTCTAAAACACAAATAGGCTGAAAGTGAAAGAACAGAAAAAGATCTTACATGCAAAGATTAATCAAAAGAAAGCTGGGGTGGCCATACTACTGTCAGACAAAATTAACTTTTGGACAAAAATTGTTACAAGAACATTACATATTAATGATGGACAATTCAGTTCATCAAGAAGAGATAACAATTATAAACATATATGCACCTCACCTAGACACAGAGTCTCAAAATATATAAAGCAAACACTGAAATAACTGAAGGGAAATAGAGAGCTATATTAGTGATTTCAGTAACCCACCATTAATAATAACCATACAAAAAAAATAATAAGGAAATAGAGAGCTTAAACAACACTATAAACCTATTAGACCTAAGAGACATACAGAGAAGCCTCCACAAGAATAGCTAAATACACATTTTTATCAAGTGCACATGGAATATTCTTCAGGACAGACCATGTTGGGTAACAAATAGTCTCAATAAACTTTAAAAAATTGAAATCATACAAAGTGTCTTTTATGATTACAATATAATAAAGCTAGAAACCAGTACATTAAGGAATACTGGAAAGTACACAAATATTTGGAAATCAAATAATATACTATTAAACAATTAATGAATCAACTGATAAACACAAGGGAAATAGATACTTGAGACAAATGAAAATAACACAATATGCTAAAGCTTACGGGATGCAGCAAAAGAATGCTAACTCTAAATACTTAGATCAAAAAAGGGAGATCTCAAATTATTAAACTGACTTCACTTAAGGAAGTAGGAAAAGCGCGACAAACTGAGCACAAAGCCAACAGAATGATGGAAATAATAAAGATTAAAATTGAGGTAAAAAAATATATATGTATATAGGAAATTAATAGAGAATATCAACAAAACCAAAAGCTGCTTTGTTGAAAACATCAACAAAATTAACCACTTCAGCTACACTGGCAATGAATAAAAGAGAAAAGACTTAAAATACTAAAATAACAATATTAGTGAAAGTGGGGACATTACTACTGATTTTACACAAACAGCAATATAAAACTATACTATGAATAACTGTACACCAGTAAGTTGTATAACCTAAGTGAAATGGACACCTTTCTTTCTTTTTTGGGGGGGTTAGGATTTTTATTTTTATTTTTTCTTTGATTTTTTTTTTTTTTTTGGAGTATAGTTGCTGGACACATTTCTAGAAACACATAATCTACCAAAATGACACATAAAGAAATAGAAAATCTGAATAAATGTAAAACTAGTAAGACATTAAATCAGTAATCAAAAACCTCCTCATAGAGAAAACCCAGGACCAGATGGTTTCACTTGTGAATTCTACAAAAATTTAAAGAAGTGACACAAATTCTTTTTTCAAACTCATCCAAAAATTCAGAGTAGTAGACACTTCCTAACTCATCCTATAAAGCCAGCCAGATGAGACACTACACGAAAATTAGGCCAATATCCCTTATGAATACTGATACAAAAATCCTCAACAAAATATAAGGACACCAAATTTAGCAACATATTTAGAGGATTGTAAACTGTGAGGGAGTGGGTTTTATTCCCAGAATGCAAGGATGATTCAACATACAAAACTTTGATCAATAAAATACACCACATTAACAGAATGAAATATGGGGAAAACAACATATGCTCATCTCAATTTATATACAAAAAACATTTTTTCATAGTCAGTACCCTTTTATAATAACAATAATCAACTATGTATGGAAGAAAACTCTCTATACATGTTAAAGGCCATATACAAAGAACTCACAGCTAACATCATATTCAACAATGAAAGACTGAAAGTTTTCCCCCTAAGATAAGAACACTACGAATGTCCACATTTGCCACTTATATTCAACATTATCAGAAGTTCTTGACAGGGTAATTTGGTAAGAAAAATAAATGAATACAATTGAAAAAGAAGAATAAAATTATTTCTGTTCAAAGATGTCATGATCTTATATGTATAAAATCCTCAACACTCTAAAAACCCTACTAAATCTAATAAATTCTGCAAAATCACACCATGTGAAATCAATATGCTAAAATAGTTGTATTTCTATAAATTAGCAATGAATAATCCAACATGGAAAAGAATAAAACAATTCATTTGCTATAGCATAACAAATAATAAAATGTTTGCAATAACTTTAACCAAGGAGGCAGAAGATCTATTCACTGAAAACTACAAAACATTGCTGACAGAAATGAAGGGAAATGTAAATTTGGAAAGACATCCTGTGTTCATGGAAGACTTAATATTAAGATAAAAATACTACCTAAAGCAATCTAAAAATTCAATGCAATCCCTATCAAGATCCCAAATGTATTTTTTTCTTTTCAGAAATAGAAAACCTCATCCTAAAATCCACGTGGAACTCCAGGATCCACTAAAAACCAGAAAAATCTTGAAAAAGAAAGATTTGGAGCAATCACACTTTTTGATTTCAAAACTGATTACAAAGCTACAGTAATCAAAACCGTGTGATATTAGCATAAACACAGACATACAGACCAATGGAATAGAAGAGAGGTCTCAGAAACAAACCCTCATGTACATGGTCAACTGATGTCCAACATGGAGGCTAAGACCATTCCATGGGTAAAGGATAGTCATCTCAAAAAACGGTGCCAGAAAACTGAATATCCACATGCAAATGAATAAAGTTGGAGCCTTATCTTACATTATATACAAAAATCAACTCCCAAAGTCCCCACCACCAAATACCACCACACCGAGGATTAGGTTTTAGCATATGAATTTACAGGGGGTACAAATATTCAGCCTATAGCAGTAAGTTTGGTGAAAGTTAAAGAGGAATACTTTGTACTATTTTTCTGAAGTCTAACATTATATCAAAATAAGACATTTAAAACAATTATCTAGATATAAATCTAAGTAAAATATTTGTAAGACCTCTATAGGAACAATTATAATTGGGATACATTTAAATGAAGACTTAATGGGATATATTTTAATGAAGAAGCAAATGTGTGCGCGCGCACACACACACACACACACACACACACACACACACACACACACACACACACACACATCATGTTCATGAACTGAAAGACTCAATACTGGTAGGATGACAATTCTCCCAAATAGCACTGTAGATTCAGTGAAGTGGTGATCAAAATCCAACAGCCATTTTTATAGAGCTTGACAAGCTGATCCAAAAGTTTGAATGGAGAGGCAACGGATCTCATAACATTGGGTTTGCCAAAAAGTTTGCTTGGGTTTTTCTGTAAGATGTTACAGACAAGCCCGAACCAGCTTTCTGGCCAACCCAATACAAAAGGACATGCCTTATCAGAGATTGAGACTCATTAAAAGTTATAACTGTTATTTTTAAATTGGAGTATAACTGTTTCACACTGTTGTGTTAGTTTCTACTGTACAATGAAGTGAATCAGCTATAAGTATACATATATCCCCTCCCTCTTGGACCTCCTTCCCCCCACACACACCTAGGTCATCACAGAGCACTGAGCTGCGCTCCCTGTACTATACAGCTGGTTCCCACTAGCCATGTATTTTATACATGGTAGTGAATTTATGTCAAACCTAATCTCCCAATTCATCCCACCCTCTCCTTCCCCCCATGTCCACATGTCCGTTCTCTACACCTGCGTTTCTATTCCTGCCCTGCAAAGGGGTTCATCTGTACCATTTTTCTAGATTCCACATATATGCGTTAATATACGATATTTTTCTCTTTCTGACTTACTTCACTTTGTATGACAGACTCTAGGTCCATCCACATCTCTACAAATGACCTAATTTAATTTCCTTTTATGTCTGAGTAATATTCCATTATATATATGTACCACAACTTCTTTATCCATTCATCTGTTGATGGACATTTAGGTTGCTTCCACGTCCTGGCTATTGTAAATAGTGCTGCAATGAACATTGGTGTGCATGTGACTTTTTGAGTTATGGTTTTCTCAGGGTATATGCCCAGTAGTGCGATTGCTGGGGATAGACTAATGTATCAGTGGAAAAAGAGTATTCAGAAACATATCTACCTTTAGAGATACTTAAATGTAGCACTGGATAAAGGATGAACTTTTCAATAAATCATACTGAGAAACTGGGCGTTCTACATGAAATAAAATCAGACTACAGCTTCACATAATATAAAAAAATTCAACTGGGATTTCAGTATATACCACCTACTCATGCTTAGACATAAGAACCACTCTTTATTCTTCCCTTTCCTCCTGCTTTTACATTCCATAAACACTTTTTCTTGATTGTGTCTTCAATATACTGAATATACTTTCTATTGCCGTGGCCAGTAATCAGCTCTGAAGCATGTCATGCTTAGTCATACCTTTGTATGTGTTTTCTGCCAGGAAAACTCGGTACACAAATCTCTGTATAATCTTCTCCCACTTATCATGCAGGGTTCAACTCAAGAGTCACTTTTTAAAACAAATTTATTTATTCATTTATATTTGGCTGAGCCGGGTCCTGGTTGTGGCACGTGGGATAATTTAGTTGCAGCATGCAGGATCTGTAGTTGGAGCACATGAACTCCTAGTCGTGGCATGAGGGATCTAGTTCCCTGATCAGAGATCGAACCCAGGCCCCCTGCATTGGGAGCACGGGGGCCTTAGCCACTGGACCGCCAGGGAAGTCCCAGGAGTCACTTTCTGAGTGAAGTCATCCTTGACAATCCAATTAATGGATACCCTAGTTTCACTCTAGACACTCTCCAGTTGAACCCCAAACCTGGTCCATCACCCACCCTTCTCTTCCCTGCTCCCTCTCTTGGAGCTAACGTCTATGGACTCCATCACCCAGGTTCCCTTCCTTTGGGTCTGGCCACAGGAAGGCTCCATGAGAGGACGGCAGGACAGGACATTTATCTTCCTCTTGCCTCCTGCCAGTTTTATGGAGTGGCTGCCTCACTGTGCGCCTACAGCTCAGCTGGTGTCAGACAGCCCTGTTTCCCCAGCTCTCACAGGCCACTGTCTCATTCGTCCCTCATCTTCATTCTTCAAGCCTATGGATGGTAGCTACTTGAAGATGCTGTAGTCCCAGGGCCTCAACATCCCTTATCCCTACCCAGACCTCTGACAGTGGCACTTTCATTCAACCCTATTCAACCCTATTCAAGTGAGCAGACGTCCTGTTTACTGCCAGGTACACTAGGGTGCATCATATCACCTTGTTTAATGCTTGTTATTGTGCCTATCATCATATGCAATGACTTTATTCACCTGTTTGTTCATAAGCTGCTTGACCAGACAAAATATAAACACCAGAGAAGCAACTTGTTCATGTCTCTCATCAATGTATCCCCAGTGCCAGACACTTAGTAAGCATGCTATGTATTGCTGAATTCTAACACATTTCCTGGAGGAATAAAATATAAAAAATGACACCAGTGTTACAATAAAGGGTTAGTTGCTCAAGATAAGGAAGATTTTGCTTACAAAGGGTATAGTAAGTTATCCTATGAAGCCAGGGTTTTATTATTGTAGGTTTTAAAGTAATGAGATGATTACACTTGGAATTTACAAGTATAATCGGAAGCAATGTGAGATATGGACTGAAAAGGAGAAAAAGTAAAGGGATACCAGTTAGGAAAAAACTAATCATTCCAGGCACAAGAAAATGGAATCCAAATTAAGATGACTACAGTGGGAATGAAGACAAGCAGATGAACTTGGGTGGAAGATCTCAACAAGAATTTAACTGTAGGAAGGCAGTGGGCGAGAGAGAAGGGAATGAGCAGTTATAAAGTGCTATGGACGGTTGTCCAGTTAACAAGCCCTGAGTGTAAGGCAGACCTCTGAACTCTCCCAGATAAGGATGTCAGTCTAAGCAGAACACAGCAGGGTGAGAGATACAGTCTTTATTCTACACAGCTATAAAATTTTGCTTTTTAATTTCTGAAAAGTCATGCTCAGAATCAATTAAAGGACATTCAAAAATGTCTGTAGTTACACATACATTGTGAGGTTAAGATAGTGTGAACGTTTTGAACTGTTAAAATAGTACACCAAAAATGTGAAAACTCAAAATGCTCATTATTTAAGATTAGTATTCACATTTCTGTAAATTTATACAAGGAAATACTCAAAAAATAAAAGCTGGGTAAGTATTCTTGTAAATAACATTTACTATAATAATAAAAATAGGAAATAATCTAAATTCCAACATAAACAAAATGTTTAAACATAACTCCTACAATTAGTTGGCCATTTTTAACAAATAAAAGTAATAAGAAAACAGTAGAGTAATATGGAATGATATTTACAACTTAATGGTTAACAGAAAAAAAGTCATTATAATTTCATTATTCCCACTGAACCATTTATTGATAGCTCTGTTAAAATTATAAATTTATGAAGACAAAAATCAGGTGATACTACACACAAATGATAAATTTGAATTATTAGAGAAAGACAGCACTTATTATTTTTCCTTAGCGTGCCTTTAGTGTTGTTAACAATGGTGTTCAGGCTTTAAGGGAAAATTTTAATATTTTACCTTTTTATTATGAAATCTAACACATAGAAAAAGTAAGACATAAATGTACAATATAATGAATGTTTGCATAGAAAACCTGTCTGGAAACCATTGAGGCCATAACGTAGAAATCTGCCACCCCTTAACACTCTGCCTATGTCCCACCCACTTACACTCCTTCCCCTCCACAAGTCAGCACTAGTCTTCTTCTGTATCATGGTGATAACTTCCTTGGATTGCACTATAGTTTTAGCTTTCAGCATTCACAAATAAATCTCTATAAAACAGAGTTTAGCTATGCCTAAATTACATGGATTCCATTGTGCTTAGCTTCTTTTCCACAAGTTATGTTTATAAAATGTATTCATGTGGTTGTTAATTCCCATTCACCAATTATAGCTGTTCCATTGTATGAATACATCACTGTTTATTTGTACATTTTACTATGAATAGACATTTGGGTTGTCCCTAGTTTGGGACTATGAGAAAATATGCTGAGAGGAAATTTCCCTGAGAGTCAAATGCTAGATCATAGAGTATGTGCATCGTCATGTTTACAGTAATGCCAAACTGTTGCCCAAGGGGCAAGATTTATACTCACTCAGGCAGTGTATGCTGCTCCAAGACTCCACATTTTTTTGAACACCTAGTGTATTGAGACTATTTATTTTTTGCCCACCTGATAGTTGCATAGTAGGAGCTCGTTTTTAATTTACATTTCCCTGATTACAAAAAGGTTGAACATATTTTCATGGATCCATTGACCATTTGGAATTACTCTTTTGTGAATTACTTGTTCAAATCTTTTCCCATTTTTCAAAATTGTTTTGTCTTTTAAAAAAATGTTTTCTATGGGTTCTTTATATATCCTAGGTTTTTTTTTTTTTTTTTTTTTTTGCGGTACGCGGGCCTCTCACTGTTGTGGCCTCTCCCGTTGTGGAGCACAGGCTCCGGACGCGCAGGCTCAGCAGCCATGGCTCACGGGCCCAGGGATCTTCCCGGACTGGGGCACGAACCCGTGTCCCCTGCATCGGCAGGCGGACTCTCAACCACTGCACCACCAGGGAAGCCCTATATATACTAGTTTTGTTGGTTATATCCATTATAAATAATTTTCCCATTCTGTAGATTATCTTTTCTCTCTTTGCAGTGTCTTTTGATAAACTCAATTTTTATGTAGACAAAATCTTTTTTTTATTAAAGTTAGTGATTTTTGTGTGTTTTTCTGGAAATCTTTTTCTGATACTGAAGACATGATATTTTCTTGTTATATTCTAAAACATTTACAGTTCTTTATGTATATATGTCTGTAATACACCTGGAAGTGAATTTTTAGCTGGGTCCAATCTTAATTTTTTCTATATGGTTTTATATGCCAGTATTACCTCACAATTTTTATTTTATGTATTTCAGAACTATGTTAAGTCCTCACAAATTTAGAAATATTTTATTTTCACCTCTTCTTGTTAGACTTATCCTTTCATCATTACTTAATGCCTCTCTGTGTAACTAGTAAGACTTCTTTCCTTAAAGTCTGCTTTGTTGACAGCACATTTTTTTGTTATCAATTTTTTGGTCCTTATATGTAAAATTAGAACGAGTTCATGGTTGCATGTCTGAGCAGGATAAATTTTTAGAGTCTAAAATACCTTATTAAAAACAACTGTATCTACTAAACAATTCACTTTCACTGCATAATTAAATTACAAAAATATACTTTATTAATAAAATTATCTCAAGATGTTTAACCTGTAACCTAATTATTTCTAACTACTAACACAGACACTATATCACTGTGAAAGAGCTCCTTGCGTAAGTTTCCTGGGATTCCCCAAAGTTTTGGATGTGCAACAGAAAACCTTATTTATAAAGAAAGCAACAGAAAACAACAGTGCTGCATAAACTATTAGTGAGCTATACATTCATCCATAACAGTCAATGAAAAACAGTCTGCTGCCTCATTAGAAGGAAAGGTGTCCTATCTAGGTAGCGCTCTATCAACACCAATACTCAAGAGACTCAAACTTTCATGTCCATCAAATCACCTAGGATGCTTATAAACGTAAATGTGTGGCTCCCACACCTTGGATATATTTTTGAGAAGGTCTTCAGGTAACTTTGAGACAGTGCCATAGCTTAAAGAGGAAGAAGGAGGAGTGGGATATTATGTCAAAAAAAATGTTATTTGATGAACTGAAATAGGAGTAAAATAAAAAGGAAAGCAAAATATACAGTCTTAAAGAAATAATAGAAACTACAGAAATTACACAGTAAAACGTATTTTAGAATCTGTGTTTTAAAAAATTCTATCAGAAACAACATAATATTCTAGCTGGTCTTTGGCTGTAGTATCTTTATGATATAATTAATGAAATTATGAGACATCTATAATTCACAAATTAGAACTTTTTCATTATTCAGTGTCAAATGATTGACAAAATGATGCATATAGTAAGCAATGATAAATGTGTAAAGAAGTACTTTCAGTGAAAATCAATTTAAAATGCTAAATTAACTAGAAATGAGAAAAATAATACAGGTAGAAATGTTAAGTCTCTAGATTTATAAGCAAATGATCTTTATCTGTGATCTAGACATAAAGATTAATCGAGTAAAGATATCCAAAAAAGAAAATGTCACTGTTTACTTTACCAACTGCTGAGAAAGTACATAAACTTCCCTAACATAACAGACATGCTTATCTCAATCTCTGATGAACATAAACTTGGTATGTCTTCATTTTGGAAGTTAAGTCACTTTACAAAGTATCTCATATGTTTTATGTGCTTCTATCTAGTATTCCATTTCACATTTGAATGGATAAGTTCATTTAATATGTTAATTTTGTCTTGTAACTATTGTTATACTTTATAGTGCCTACCAATTTGGAGAATGATATAAATGTTTTTTGGCTAGTACGTGCACTTTAAAATTTTTAGTGATAACCTTCTGTAATATAGACTGTATTAATCACTGTAAAAATTCTGTAAAAATGACTGTATGCGATGGGGACCTGAAGGTCACATTATATTTAATGAGTTCTGTGCAAAAAAGGAGTTCAGTCTCACTTAAGTAATCAAACAGAGATGATAATAGCATAAAGGTAATTCTAAATTAAAATATTTATTTACCATAGAACAACACAAAATGAGATACAGTAAATCATTACTTGATAAGTATACTGAGCAATGATAATGATCCCATAAAATTCAAAAAAGAAATGTTATTTCTCTCCTCTATGCAAAGATATGACTCTTATTGCCACATTAAATGTGAACTCTCCCACTTTGCTTTCAAAGCCTGTCATTCCCCACAGCTCCTCTGATACTAATCCTCTAGTCCCAGTCAAGCAAAATTCCCCCAGAAATCTGACACTCAGTCATGCCCTTGCTTGGGTGGTACTTGCTAAGCCTGTATCTTCAAAGTCTTACCTCAAGTCTCAAATCACTCAGAAAGCCTTTTTTTCAATTATATTTATCCTATATAGAGAGTCATCCTATCTCTAACTTAGTTTGCTTTATATAATCTCCTTTCCATTCTCTTCCCTGTAGTTTGGCGGTCTCTTGTTCTCTAATTGTTTCCTGGATGCACCTCCTGTATCTCTAAGCTCTGTGGGCCAAGACATATATTTGGGAGAGCAAAGCAGTATTTTACAGGCAGAAAATATTTTGGAGATTTATATAACAGTTTCATTATATACTTCCCATGGTGTTTGTTGTCAAGAATAAAAGAGTTGCTTAATGAACTTGATCAAATAGTACAGCATATAATAACTTGAATGTTATAATTACATGGTAAAATCAGAGTACCTGAAAATTGTGTTATCTGAACTTTTATAAACGCAAAAAAACTCCAATGATGAAATTATTATTCATAATAATTTAATCATTATGATGAAACTATTATTCATAATAATTTCCTCATTATGATGAAACCTATCATTTCAACTGAAAGAGCTATGTTTATTTCAAAATTCTTAGAATTAATGAGATGCAACTATTTAAATTTTGTAGTTTGTCTTAAGGCTTTATTGACAGACAATATAAATGCACTTAATAGACAGCTAAACTACTAAGTTTTTGTTTCACTGTTTGGCATTGCCAGGCTTTTCTTCATAATTTTCTGTGCTCTAGAGTGATATGCATAATCACAGATTATCAAAACAGTCACAAGGTTGGCATCTGTAAGTGCTTTATTTGTTAAATTTGTACTGTATTTCCTGAGATAAATTTTCAGTATATTTTGTCAAATTTCACATCCTTAAACAAAAACAAAATTATGAAAAAGTAAAGCAAAATCTAACCAAGTTAAATAAAGCAAAGCAAAAATAATAGTCAGTGCTCTACCATATGAAAAGGTTTTTAATCTAACATAAGAGTAGAAAAGAGGGAAGAACAGAGACGACTCAAACAATGGCACTAATGTAGTGATATTTATGTTAGAAAGCCTTTCAAGACTGAAGGTTAATTGGCTCACTCCACAGCTACAGATGGAAATTCAGAGACTGTGAATCCACATCCTCATCCTAAACAGCCTCTACAGACAGTCCTATAATGAACACAAAGATGGGGAAGCCAGATAGCTGCTCAGATCCTTTAGTGCTAGGATCAACGGTCAGAAGGAACAACTGGTATTAAAGCAACTCATATACTTACTTTTAAAAAAAGTAAAAAGTTACCTAATCCAGATTATACAAATGTAAACTCTTCAAAAATTGATTCTAAAAGAAATATATTTTGGCTGTTAAGATAAGTAACTCTAGGTGTCTCATAACTAGTATTTGTGCTTCCTCCCAGACAACTTCCTAACACCCCAACCCCTCTTCACTCCAGTATTAAAATAAGGCCAGAACTAAGTTGGCCTTTTTCTTGTAAATCTTCAGATTGACATAGTCTTTTCAAACACAGTACTTCAAACCTAAATGATAGTAAAAATAAGTGATAGACATTCACTTAGGCATAATGAAGACAAGTGAATTTTCATACGTATAAACCATAAAATCATAGTTCATTACATACCACAGCAGTCAGGACATTTTGGGTGTTTCAGGATATTCATTCCATACCCTGGGAAGCAGCGATTAATCCAAACCATTTGGAGAGTACCTTCAATGTAGTATATCTCAGGCAATGGCTCTGCGCGTCTGCCCAGAACTTCCACTTGTTGATTAAAAAATCTCTCTATGAGATTTTTAGCCTGAAATAGAAATACAGTATGAAAAAATTATCACATAAATGTAATTTTAGAATAAATAAGGATGCTTATGTATTTAGAAGCAGGGGAAACAAATTCTCAAGGTCCTTATTTTTTCTTGAATTCATAGGATATAAATAACACCTGTAAAACTGAAAAGATATCACCTATAAACCTCAAATATTTCTAAATGTACTTCCATATACAACACAAAGAAAATATTTCAATATATAACCAAACTTTTTGGTCCCTTTGGTTTTGAATAATATATGGATGGGCATAAGAGCAAAAACAAGACAGCTCTTTGAAATTAAATGTACTTTCAGAAAGGTACTCTAACAATTAAATGTTCTTAAAGAAATGTACTTTAAGAATCTTTAAGAAGCATATCCTGACACATCTGCTCCACTCTTTAAATAAAGAAAAATTAGGTTTAAAGATGGAATACAGCACACATTAAAACTTCTAGCTCTGTTTCAAAAATCAAATTTACAAAATAATTAAGGCATAATTCTGATCTATAATTAATTACCTTTTTACTTATAGTAATTATTCTGGCTTGATTCCTAAAAGTAACAAGAAGCTTATACTTTTCAGTGGCTGGTAAGCCTTACCTGGTAAAGCATGAGGTATGGTCATGAGTTCACACCCTCTACAAGCTAGTTAGTTCTGCTCAGTTCTCCTATGCTCACCTGTACTCCTCATGTAATCAGGAGCAGGGGTAAATGAAATCGTGCTCATCTATAACCACTAATGGTGCATCTCAATCTACTGACTTCTCCAGATACCTTACAAATTACATCCTTCCGATGAAAATTTCTATAAATAATTGTAAAAGTGTTTTTCAATATACTGTATTCAACTCATTCTATTACTGAATTGCTATATTTTTACAGTCTAAATGGTTTTCTTGTACTTCTAATAAATTCTGTCAAATTTGCTATTTACAATTTTGGTTAAGGAAGTGCTTATGAATTAATTAGCTACTAATCTGGTATCCAATTAACTATATTTAAATGCAAGACTACAAATAAAAGTATCAGGAGACATGATTATAATCACTTGGCTTCCTGACACCCTATGCAGGAAAAATAAAGAAAAAAAAACAATGAAACTATACCTTGCAAAACCTGACAAGAACAAAAATTATCATGTATATCAGATTCCTGTTTCCTGTTTTCTTTCTAAGAAGGAGAATGAAGATAAATCTCTTATTTGATAAAAATGGAAAGAAGGTAAGAAATTATTTGAATCATTGACTAAATTTTTTTAAAATAATGAGTATGTTGATGGTTGACATGGGGTTAATTATTTGTACCAAACAAAGTGTGAAACTGAAGAAATCTCTGAGTTGGGTAAAGATTAAAGATTTTAAAGTAAAAATTTTTGGACAAATTTGGATGACATAAGAACAAATCATAGTTATAGAAATTCTTCATAGATTAATCACCTGGTTTAAGATACAAATAATTAATACAACTGAATAAACATCAGATTGCCTGGCCCAAGCTACTCCTCCCTTCACCCACCCACCCCAAATTTTATAGAATTAGTAAACATATATGAAAGGAATATGTTCTATAATTATTGGTTATTGATTACAAGACTAGAACAAGAAATCATTACCACTTCAACAATAGTTTGTAAACTATATAAACTTCTGCATGGAGAAGCTGAACAGCTCACTTTAAATACCATAATATGCTCAACTGATCATGACACATTAGGTACTAAAAAAGGTGACTAGGAAGGCTTAATATGTGCTCTACATTAGTCCAGCAAGTGATGGGAGTCCTAGGATAGGCAAAAAATGTCATACATTATACATGACCAGAGTTGAATTGGAGCTCCAGTATCTATGAGGGGAGAATTCATTATGTACCAGGTGTTATGGACAACACACTTTTAAGATAGAGTCCATTGGAAACCTTTGGTTAACACCTATATTGGGGGAATCTCTTTGGAAAATGACTATAGTCATCAAATGGGGCTGGAATTAAAAAGACAAAAAACCCCCAAAAAAACAAAAAAGGAGAGGCTTACAAGTATCTTGGATGAAATGGAAAGAATTGTGAATTTGCATAGAAAAGACTGGTAATCTCAGTGCTCAGTGAACAAACGAGAGGTAGGGTGTCCAGATCTTGCAGGACGATGTCCCAATGAAGAACTTTTTAAAAAGTTTAGAACAAAAACACAAAGTTCTCCCTCTCGTGGTAGGAACACCAACATGGATGATGTACACTCACTCATATCAGTAAAACAGGCAGAGAACTATAACATAAAGCTCAGTTTCAAAAAAGAGCCAAAGGGAAGAGGAAGAAAGTAAAGGGTTATATAATAGTTTGAATTTTATGAAAGTTGAAATCCACTCCTAAGAAGCATAATGAATCCCAGAACTTTAGAATAAAGAAAAATTTAACTTTGCAATGTAGTCTACTTCAGTCCTGAAGCAAAAGACAAAAGAATCGACCCTTCACTCAGCATTGTCACTGAAATGGTAGTTGCTCCACAAGAAATGAAACCTGTATTAGAAAACCAGATTTTTTAAAAGAAAGAATAAAGATAAATTATAATTTAGGTTTTGAAATTATTAGAGATTTAAACTGTCATATTAAAGTTTTTTAAATAGTATATTTCTAATTGAAAAATAGCAAGCAGATAAGATAGGAGAGGAGAGAAATGACATTTAAAAATACAGAAAAAGATTTCATATTTACAACCATATGGTGCACTAGATAGTCTGAAAAATCATCCTACTAAAAATCACCTAACTGAACATTACAAAGCAAAGATATTGTGTACCTATATTTCAACAATAAGAGAGGAAGAAAAATGTAGAAAGGAAAAAAGGAAGACAGGGAGAGACAGAAAGAAAGAGAGAAAGTTGCTAAAAATGAAAATTACAAACCTAATATTAGCTGAGTCTCTATTTCATTTCAAGTCAATCTGAGTATTCCAGTATTTGTTATAATTTAACAAACAAAAGAGCTATTGAAAAAAGGCTTAAAGCTGTTAAAAACAAACAAAATAAACAACCAAGAAAGACTCTAAGTAAAACAATGGAGCAGGAAAAGAAATTCACTTACAAAAGGGAAATAACAAGAAAGCCTCTCAATAGAGTAGGGAGGGGCAGCAGGAGGCGGTGATGGAGTGGAGGAATGGGGGAAAGCAAAACTCCTCTGTGAATTCCTACACGATGGTCTGCTTTCAAAGTGGGTGTGGGGTTTTGTTGTACTTTCTGTGCAGCACAAGATCCCCAAGTCAGAAATTAACATAAAAATTTGGCTTTGATTGAGAACAACCATGGAACATGAGGCAAAAGCAAACATAGTAACTTTACAGAAAAACACACACAACCTAAGCCAAAGGAGCTACATCTACTGATAAAGGACTGACAAACATGACTTATCAGCCAGAATTATGAAGCAGAGGATGAACTAAGAAACAACAGTGGGGTCAACAAACTGCCAAATTAGACCATCAAGAAATTCAGATAATGGAGCTCCAGTGACCTAAAATAGCAAAAAATGATATGAACTATCCTTAGAACACATGAAGACATAAAAGTGGTATGAAAACACAGAAAAGGAAATTTATATCACAATAAAAGAAAAAGTATATTTGAAAAATTACCTACTTAAATTACAATTAATGAAGGGAATAAAAAATGGAGTGAAATTAAAAACTCAGTGGACAGACTGAACATCAGATTAGGCCCTGCTGGAGCCAGAACAATTAAATGCAATAAATAATTGAAGAAATAACTCAAAATGAAGAACATATTTTTAAAAAGAAAAAAAAAAGTAAGAGAGAGGTGGAGAAATCAATGAGGTAACCTGAAGCATACTAAATGGGAGTTCAAGAGAAGCAAATGGGACAACAGGTAATTTTCAAAGGTGTTCTGGCAGGAAAAATTTCCAGAACTGATCAAAGTAATGAATCCTCAGATTTCAGTGGAACAATAAACATAGGAAAAAGGAAAAATACATGATAAGGAAAGACTGAGATGCAAGAAGAAATCGTAAGAAAAGAAATGGATAAAACTGTGGGGAAATCTAAACAGACACTGACATTCTGAAACAATCTTAATAATAAGTGAAAAATTTTTAAAAAACTAGAATACTAGAAAACAAAACCTTGAAAGATGAAAACAGGTCATAAGAGTTAAAGGTCTTTAAGGCTTTTGTACTTTTTTGGAAGGTACTATAAACTAAGTAAGTTTGGGTTCTGCTACGAAGAATATGATAAAATTTGAAACAAATCCAGAAAAAGAGTGAAAAAAAAAAACAAGAAAAAAGTCAGTTAAAAAATGTTTAATCAATCCAAAGAAGATAGGGAAGGAGCAAAACCAGAAGAATAGAAAACCAGGTTAAATGATATATATAATAGAATGATAAAAACCCATCCACATAAAGCAGTAGTATGATTTGAAAACAATAAAGCAATAAACAAGACTATAAAACATTATCATTCTTTAAAAGGCACAATCATCCAAAAGAATAAAAGGAAAAAGTTACAAGAGATGGGACAAATAGAAAAAAATGGAAAAATGGTGGATTTAAATCCAAATCATTGATAATTAAATTAAATGTAATTGGTCTAAATATTCTAATTAAGAGGCAGGGATTATTAACTTGATTTGTTAACTATATCCAAAAAGAATGCTGTTAGCCACAGGGCAGAATAGGAGATTCCAGTCTTCACTGCACAAAAACACTGATTTGACAACGATTCAGGGATGAAAATACTTTTTAAGAACTCCTGAATATAGTAGAAATGTTCCAGCACCCCCAAGGACCACAAAACACAAGATAAAACACACTGAAAATGGTAGGAGAAACTGTTTCACTTTGACTGCATCACCACTTTCCCAGGTCACCAAAACTCAGCACCCAGAGAGATTCCTCTCGACCACAACTTCTCCCTCAGGGGAAGGAAAATGCAACATGAAGGTTTGTCTTTCCCAAGCTTGGGGTCACTTCCCATGCGGACTCCTTCTGGAGGTCTACTTCTCTCTTACTGCACCTAGAACTCTGAGGAAATTAGCATGGCCGAATCATTTAGAGAAATCTGAGAACGAAGAAAAGGGGTGGAAACTCATGGCACCTGGCATGTGTGCCCTGAGAGCTGGCACACAGATCTAAGCAGGCGGTATGGAAGCCTGCAGCAAGTTAAACTCTGCAAAATTTGGTGAAGGCACACAAACCCTGAGACTGTTCCTTCAGGAGAGAGGAAGAGAGATGGAGCTTGCAACTCATGGCTCAGAATCAAGGGCACTTCCGTGGGGAAAAGAGAAAGGTGACTCTTGGGGCACTGGCATGACTCTGCAGACTACAGAGAAGGAGCAAACTCCAAGGCATCCCCTTTAGGAGGGAGGGAGAGAAATGGAAGATGCATAAAAAGCCTTGGCATTTCAGGCACTGCCCTCAGGAAAAATGAGTGGTTTGCTCTTAGCACCTGATGTGACTCTCATAACCTGACATGGCTCTGTAGGATTGAGAGAAGAAATAATTTTAAGACATCCACCCTAGGAAAAAGCAAGACTTGAGGAGGTGTAGCCATAAGAAAGGTAAGAGAGACTCCTAGAAACTCTAGTCTGGTAAAGATCATTCTCTCCTGAAGCCAGACCATAAAGTTTGGAAGAGGAAACTTTTCTTTAAAAGCACAGGCACTAATTCCAGCATGCCAGGATCACAAAGAAACAATAAAACATGATACCATAGAAGAAGAACAACAACAAAAAGCTCCAATAACCAGCTACAAAAGCCAAAGATATGACGATCTATGAATTGCCTAAAAAGAATTCAATATAATCTTAAAGAAACTCAGTAAACTACAAGAAAACACAGACAAAATCAAGAAAACAATGTGCACATGTGTATGCGTGTGCGCGCGCGCACACACACACACATACATACACACAAAACCCAAGAAGTACAACAAAGAGATACAAACCATAGAAAAGAACCAAACAGAAATTCTAGTTTGAAAAATACAGTGATTGGACTTAAAAATTCAATAGAGCTTCAAAGGTTGACTCAATCAAGCATAGAAAAGAAGCAATGAATTAAAAGACAGATCATTTGAAATTATCCAGTCAGAGAAACAAAAAGAAAAAAAGAGTGAAGAAATTCTATGAGACTTATTTGATATCATTACCTAAATCAATACATGCACTATGGAGTTCCCTTAAGAAGAGAAAGAAAAAGGACTAGAAAGCTTATTTAAAGAAATAATACCAAAGAACTTTCTAAATCTGCAGAGGGAATGGGCATCCAGATTCATAAACCTTAAAGAACACCAAATATGTTGTACTAAAGGGAACTACACCAAGAAACATTGTTATTAATTTGACAATATTCACAAAGACAGAACTATGAAAGTGGCTAGAAAAAAGCAATTCATCAAATAAAGGGTACCCCCAAACACAAATAATACTATCAGTGATTAGAAGTCAGTGGATGTCTCGGTACAAAGCTTTCAGGCTAGGAGAGTACATAATGATACATCCAAAGTGCATAAACAAACAAAAAAACTATGAAACAGGAATACTATACCTGTCAAACTGTCCTTTGAAAATGAAGGAAAGATGAAGAGTTTCCTAGAAAAACAAAAACTGAAAGAGTTCAACACCATTAGAAGTCCCAGCATCTCAGTGCTCTGCCCAAGTGAGTGAACTGACTTACAAGAATTGCTAAAGAGAGTTCACCAAATGAAATGAAATGAAAGAACACTTAACAGCAACATTAAAAAGTATAAATCTCACAGAAAATACAGACTAATGTAATACTGTAAGGGTGATACATAAATCACATTTTAAACCAGTATAAAAGTTAGAGACAAAAGTATCAAAAATATAAGTATAAAAATCTGTAATCAGATGTACAACATGAAAGATGTAACTTGTGACATCAATAACATACTGTGCAGGGGAGAGTATAAGTATAGACTTTCATATGCAATTCATATGCAATATAGACATGCATATGAACTAAGTTATCAGCTTAAAGTAGACTGTTATAAGATTTATATGTAAGCTTCATGATAACCAAAAAGAAAATATCTTTAAAAAAGAGAAAGGAATCAAAGTGTATCAATGCACAAAAAAGTCAAATAACAAAGGATGAGAGCAACATTGGAAGGAACAAAAGAACTACAAACAAACAGAAAATAATTAACAAAATGACAATAGTAGGCCCTTACCTATCAATAATAACTTTAAATGTAAATAGATTAAACTCCCCTGCAAAAAACATGACATGGCTTAATGGACAAAACAAGATCATCCAACTATATGCTGTCTACAAGAGATTTAGTGTAGATTTAAGGACACTTATAAGCTGAAAGTGAAACGTGGAAAAAGATCCCATGCAGATGACAACCAAACAGAGCAAGGGTGGATGTACATATATCCAAAAAAATCACCTTAAAATAATAAAAAGCTGGGCTTCCCTGGTGGCGCAGTGGTTGAGAGTCCGCCTGCCGATGCAGGAGACACGGGTTCGTGCCCTGGTCCGGGAGGATCCCACATACCGCGGAGCGGCTGAGCCCGTGAGCCATGGCCGCTGGGCCTGCGCGTCTGGAGCCTGTGCTCCACAGCGGGAGAGGCCACAACAGTGAGAGGCCCGCATACCGCAAAAAAAAAAATAATAATAATAATAATAAAAAGCTGTAATAAGAAACAAAAAAGGTCATTATATAATGATTAAGGAATCAATTCAACAGGAAGATATAACATATATATACATCCAACATCAGAGTATATAAATATATAAAGCAAACACTGATAGAGCTGAAAGGAAGAATAGACATCAATACAATAATAGTAGGAGATTTCAATACTCCAATTTGAATAATAGATAGACTATTCAGACAGCAAATCAATAAGGAACTACCAGACTTGAACACAATAGACCAAATGAACTTAACAGATCCACAGAATGTTCCATGCAACAGCAGAAGAAAATGGATTCTTCTCAAGTGTATACAAACATTCTCTAGCATGGGTCACAAAACATGTCTTTATGAATATAAAAATATTAAGCTCACACCAAGTATATCCTCCAACCACAATGAAGTGGACCTAGAAATCAAAAATAGAAGGAAAATGAAACAATTCACAAATATGTGGAATTTAAACAACACATCCTGGGACCACTGAATAAAGACAAGAAAATATCATGAGACAAATGTAAACAAAGACACAAAATACTAAAATTTATGAGATAGAGAAAAAGCAGCACTATGAGGTAAATTTCTAGCAATAAAAGCCTACGTTACAAAAAAAGAAAAATATCAAATAAACACCTACCTTTACACCTCAAGAAACTAGAAAAAGAAAGACAAATTAAATCCAAAGTTAGGTGAAGTAAAGAAGGAATAAACACTACAGCAGAAATAAATGAAGCAGAAAACACAAAACTAGAACAATGATGAAACTAACAGCTGTTTTTTTTAAAGATAAACTAAGAAAACAAACAATGAGCAAGACTAACAAAGAAAAAAAAAGGAAGAAGACTTAAATAAAATCAGAAAAAATAAAATCAGAAATGGAAGAGGAGAAATTACAACTGATGCCACAGAAAGAAAAAAGATGATTATTTTCTTTCATAAATATTTTCTTTTATAAATCATAAAAGAGGACTATTATGAAAAACTATATGCCAACAAATTGAATAAGTTAGAATATATGGCAAATTCCTATAAACATACAAAATAGAGAGGCTGAATTCAGAAATAAGAAAAAGACAGAAAACATGAACAAACCAATAATAAATAAGAAGACTGAATCAGTTATCAAAAACCTTCTAGCAAGGAAAGCTCCAGGACCAGATGTCAACATAGATGAATTCTACCATATATTTAAAAAAGAATTAATACCAGAACTTCTTAAACTTCATTCAAAAAAAATAGAATAGGGAACACTTCCAAACTCATTTTGTGAGGCCAGTACCACTCTGATACCAAAAGCAGACAGACACCAAAAGAAAAGAAATTTATAAGATAATATACCTGATTAACATACATACAAGAATCCTCAACTAAATACTAGTAAACCAAATTCAACAACATATTAAAAGGATTATATACCATGACCAAGTGGGATGCATCTTTGGGATGCAAGGATGTTTCAACATACACAAATCAATCATTAACAGGATGAAAAATAAAAATCATATGACTATCACAATAGATGTAGAAAAGCATGATTTCACATCCATTCATAATGAAACTTCTCAATAAAGTCGGAATGTTAGGAACTTGCCAAAATATAATAATTAAGTCCATACAGAAAAATTCCACAGCTAGCAGCACATTCAAAAGTGAAAAACTGAAAACCTTTTCTCTAAGACCTGGGCAAAGAAAGGATGCCCAGTCTTGCTACTTCTATTCAATATAGTACTGAAAGTCCTAAAGAGAGCGATTTGAAAAGAAAAACAAATAAAAATCACCCAAATCTGAAAGAAGTAAAATCATCTGTTTTCAGATGAAATGTTCATATATGCAGAAAACCCTGAAGACTCCACAAAAACTCATAGAATAAGCAAATTCAGTAAAGCTGCATGATACAAAATCAACATTAAAAAAATCGTATTTCTACACACTAGCAAGAAACTATCTAAAACGGATATCAAGAAAATAATCCCATTTACATGAGTACAAGAATAAAATACTCAGAAGTAAAATTAAGTAGGAAGATGAGAGATGTGTACACTAAAAACTAAAAAATATTGATGAGAGAAATTTTTTTAAATAAATAAATGTAAAGATACCCTACATTCAGATGGAAGACTACTGTGAAAGTGTCCAGAATACCTAGAGGGATTTAGACATTCATTGCAATTTGCTTCCAAATCCCAATGGCATTTTTTCCAGAAACAGAAAAAAAAAAAAAACCCAAATTCATCTGGAACTACAAAATATCCCAGTCAAAGCAATTCTGAGCAAGATGAACAAAGCTGCAGTCATCACATGTCCTGATTTCAAATTACATTAC
The DNA here is from genome assembly GCF_026419965.1 of Kogia breviceps. Classification (NCBI taxonomy): domain Eukaryota; kingdom Metazoa; phylum Chordata; class Mammalia; order Artiodactyla; family Physeteridae; genus Kogia; species Kogia breviceps. Next base: position 112,608,003 of record NC_081318.1, on the reverse strand, counting down.
AAAGATATATTGATCAAAACCATATGGTTTTGATAAAAACCATAAAAACAGATATATTGTCCAGTGAAACAGAATGGAGTAGCCAGAAATAAACCCACACATATACTGTCAACTGGTCTTACACAAGACAGCCAAGAAGACACAATGGGGAAAGGATAGTCTCTTCAATAAATGGTGTTGGGCAAACGAGTTTTCCAGATGAAGAAGAATGAAATCGGACCCTTATCGTCTACCATACACAAAAATCAATTCAAAATATATTAAAGATTTAAATGTAAGGCATGAAACTGTAAAATATTTGGAAGAAAATATCGAGAAAAAAAGTCTGACACTGGTCTTAGCAATGAAAACTTGGATATGATACCAAAAAACACAGGCAACAAAGGCAAAAACAGACAAATGGGATTACATTAAACTAAAAAGTTTCTGAACAGAAAAAGAAATGAACAAGTAAACAACAAGGCAACCTATGAAATGGGAGTGTATTTGTAAACTTTGTATCAGATAAAGGGTTAATTTCCAAAATATATAAGGAAGACATAAAACTCAATAGCAAAATAATAATAATAATAAGCAAATGATCTGAATTTTAAAATAGGCAAAGGAACTGAAGAGACATTTCTCCAAAGGCATACAATCAGCAGGTATATGAGAAGATTCTTAACAGAACTAACCATCAGGGAGATGCAATAAAAACTGCAATGCACTATCACAACACACATGTCAGAATGACAATTATCAGAAAAACAAAAGACAGAAAGTGTTGGTAAGGATATATAGAAAAGGGAATCCTTATAACTTTATTGGAATAAATGTAAATTGATGCAGTCACTATAGAAAACAGTACGGAAGGTCCATAAAAAATTAAAAATAGAATTACCATATGACCTAGCAATTCCATTTCTAGGTATATATCCAAAGTAACTGAAATCAGGGTCTCAAAGAGATATCTACACTCCCATGTTCACTATTCACAGTAGACAAGACAAAGAAGCAACCTAAAAGTCCATCTGTGGTTGAAAGGATATATAAAAAACTGTGGCCTATAAACATAATGGAATCTTACACAGCCACAAAAAAGAAGGAATTCTAAGGACATAGTTGAACTCAACACCACCATGAATCACCTGTTAAAACTGACTTCTATAGACTGAGTCATATGACATCAGAAGAATACACATTCTCCTCAAGCTCAAGTGGAACATTCACCACGACAGACAATATTCTCCACCACAGCACACACTTTAACAAATTAACAAGAACAGAAATCATACAATGTCTGCTCTCAGATCATAATGTAATTAAACTGAAATCAATGGAGATTAAACAACACACTTCTAACACATGGGTCAAAGAAGATATCTCAAGACAAATTTTAAAAAGTATTTTAAAAATTTTAAATTTCAACAAAATATTAACAAAATTTGTGGGGTATACTAAATAATAATTAAAATAGTACTCATGGATTAAGAAACAGAATTAGAAAAATAAGATTGCTTTCTGTCCTCAATGCCCTAAAATTCAACTCCTATTTCAAAAGTAAAGGAAAAACTATATCCCTGGGATGAGAGGTAACCCCTACAGAAGTTTTTTAAATGGAAATATCTGGTTATATATAAATAGATGATTTAAACTACATTTCAGGAGGCTTAATAAGTACAAATTAAGAAATCATCCTCCTGTCAATTTCACTGGGCAAAAGTAATGGATACTGACCTATAAATATGCATTACTTATGATTTTAACAGAAAATTTTCACAACCATCAAATGTAAATTACATTGTATTCCAAATATTTTAAAATATTATTTTTAATAAAGTGTTCAGGGTCACTGAAGAGTAATCTGAAGTAGGGAAATCTGCCATAAATTTACTGAGCATGAATAATATGTTAAGTATAATGAAAAGAAAAAACTAAATTAAACTGCTGCTGGACGCTACAGCATAATTTTCACCCTAAGCATAGATACAAGATGCTGAGTATAGAGCAATGTGAAAACAGCTAATAAACAGTATAGATCAAATTTATTATTTAGGATTAATAACAGTAACATGGAAAGAATTCTTCTGGATTATTAGTTATAAATTAATTTGCAATAGCAAACAAGGCCATATAAATGGGAAAATCCTATTGCCTAATACAATCAGTTACAAAATGCTAAATTTCAAAGGATTTCATAAAAATATTAACTCCACTAAATCCTTGTCATTTATTATTTGATGTTATTTGATGAAATTTTATTTTTATTGTTGCATTCCCTAAGTGTGTGTGTTGGGGGTGGTGGTGGTGTGTTCTATAAAGACCTAAGATGCTTACTCACACCCTGGGCATGTTCACCATTTCCTCTTTTTTCTCACCTCACATAACATACCTTAGATAGTCTTTTGGAAGATTCACAACTATGGTCTGCACATGGTTTGGGTCCTTTTGCAGTGTCTAGAGATGAAACTGAGAAAATATTTTATATTTTTTCATGGGTCTAATCTACTATATCACAATATTTAAATTGGCTTTTGAAATATAAAATAGACCATGTGTCTAATATTTCTATTCCACTAAAAAATTAAGCAATTTTCCAAATGTTAAATCACTCTTTTCAGCCAAAAATCTAATGTAAAAATTTATCTTATATAAATCAGGAAAACCTATTGCAATGAACTTAAGAGTATGTGGCAATTGACATCATACAATTTTTAACAATGGAATTATTTTGCCTTTTGTACCATATATATGTATGTATAAATGTGTTTACTCATTCAATATTCTACTTAACTCTACCCATATAATATAGCATTAGTCATTTGACTAACTCAATTCTTAATCTCTACCAAGAGATAAATGATTATAACAATACTGAAAAGAGAATGAGGTTGGACTACAGTAGTGGCCATGGTAACTAAAATGATGAACAGTCATATATGCATGCATTCATTTACCTATTTACTCAATAAGTAATTATGAGCATCTATTACATACTAAGAGTTATTCTAAGAGTCTGAGACACATAAGTGATCAAAATCTACAAACTCCCTGACTCTTTGGAAATTATATTCTAAGGCAGAAAATGAGAATAAACAACAATACATAAAAACAATAAACAGTCATCATTACAGAAACATATTTTGTGATAAGGTGATAAGTACCAGAAAAGAAAGAGCAAGGAAAGAATCCTATAACCTGCAAAACTGTACTTCAAGAGTGAGAGAGAAATGAAGACTTTCCTAACTAAACAAGAGCTGAGGGAGTTTGTGACCACCTGATCTGCCCAGCAAGAACGGCTCAGAGAGTCCTGCAGGTGAAGTGAAAGGATAATAGAAGGTAACGTGAAGCTGCATGAAGAGAAATAAAGACCTCAACAAAGGTAAGCACACGGACGACAGAAGCTGCTGTTACTGTCAGATTGGATTGTAACAGCAATTTTTCTATACATGACTTAAGAGTCTAATATACTTAAGAAAAAACAATTGGTCTAAAGGCTAGTATTACTGTAACTTTGGTTTGTAACTCCACACTTTGTTTTCTATATAAATTAAGAGACTAATTCATTTAAAATAATTATTAGTTTATATTTTGAGGCACACAATTTATAAAGTGGCAAGTTTATGTCATCAACAACTGAAAGAGGTGGGGATACAGCTGTTAAAGGAGAGTTTTCATATGGTGTAGAAGTTAGGTTGGTATAAATTCAGATTAGAGTGTTATAAACTTAGGAATGTGAAATGTAATTCCCAGGGTAAAAACAAAGAGAACAACTATAGAATATACACAAAAGGAAATCAAAAAGATTTCAACATTTAACTACAAAAAAGTCAACTACACAAAAAAGACTATAATAGAAGGAAATGAGGAACAAAACTGCTATAAAGCATAAAGAAAACAAGTAGCAAAATGACATAGGTAAATTCTGCATTATCAATAATCATTTTAAAAGTAAACGGATTGGGGACTTCCCTGGTGGCACAGTGGTTAAGAATCCGCCTGCCAATGTAGGGGACATGGGTTTGAGCCCTGGACCAGGAAGATACCACATTCCATGGAGCAACTAAGCCCGTGTGCCACAACTACTGAATCTGCACTCTAGAGCCTGCGAGCCACAACTACTGAAGCCCGTGCTCCCTAAAGCCCACGCGCGACAACTACTGAGCCCGCGTGCTACAACTACAGAAGCCTGCACACCTACAGCCCATGCTCCACAGCGAGAGGCCACCACAGTAAGAAGTCAACGCACCGCAATGAGTAGTAGCCCCCGCTCACCACAACTAGAAAAAGCCCGCATGCAGCAATGAAGACCCAACACAGCCAAAAATAAATAAGTATCTAAATAAGTGGATTAAATTCTCAAGTCAAAAGAGAAGAGATTTGAGAATGAATTAAAAAACATAATCCTACTATGTACTGTCTATAGGAGACTCAGTTTAGATACAAAAACAAAAATAGATTGCAAATGAAAGGATGGAAAAAGATATTCCATGAAAATAGTAACCAAAACAGAACAAGAGTTGTTATACTCATAAGAGATAAAATAGACTTAAAATCAAGAAAGGGTATAAGAGACAGCTAAGGACAATATATACTAATAAAAGGTTTAACACAGCAAGAGTATGTAATGTAAATATAAACATTTACACACTTAATATCAGACCATGAAAATTCTTGAAGTAAAAACTAACAGCATTCAAGAGAGAAATATACATTTCTACAATAACGTTCAGAGACTTCAATATCTCACAATAGTGGATAGAAGAGTCAGATAGAAGGTAAGTAAGGAAACAGAGGTCTTAAACAATACCGTCATAACCCAGGATTGGATGACTTCAGTGGTGAGTTCTAACAACAGTTAGAAGAATTAATACCAATCCTCTCAAACACTTCCAAAAAGGTGAAGAGGAGGTAACACTTCTAAACCCATCCTCTGAGGCCAGCGTTACCCAGACACAAAAGCCAAAGACACCATAAGACACTATAGACCCATATCCCTGATCAACACTGATGAAAAACTCAACAAAATACTAACAAACCAAACTCAGGGGCTTACTAACAAACCAAACTCAGGGGCTTACTAACAGGATCATACACCATGCACAAGTGGGGTTTATTGCCAGAATTCAGGGATGGGCCAACATACAACTATGCCATTTCGTCTCAGTAATGGAAGTTGTAGCCAGTGCATTGTGGCAGGAAAGTGAAATAAGAGGCGTCCAAATTGGAAAAGAAGCAGGAAAATTACTTCTGTTCAGAGATGCTATGATCTCATACACAGACAGGAAGATTCCACAAATAAAACTGTTAAGAACTAATAAATAAATTCAGCAAAGTTGCACAATACAAAGTCAACACACAAATCAGCTGCGTTTCTATACACTACAATGAAAAGGCTGAAAAGAAAATTATGGGAACAATTCCATTTACAAAGGCATCAAAAAGAATAAAATACTGAGGAATTAACCAATTAATTAACCATTAACTTAACCAATACTCAGGAATTAACTTACAATTAACTTAACCATTGTTGAAAGAAATTAAGACATAAATAAATAGAAATGCATTCAATGTTCATAGAGTGGAAAACGTAACATTGTTACATTTATAGACTCAATGCAATCAACATTAAAATCCCAACTACATTTTCTGCAAAACAGAAAAATCCACGCTAAAATCTATGTGGAATCACAAGGGACTTTATATAGCCAGAAGTCTTAAAAAAGAATAAAGCTAAAAATCACAATTCTTGATTTCAAAATTTACTACAAAGCTGCAGTAACCAAAAGAGTGTGTTACTGGCATAAAGACATAAATATTGACCAATGTAACAGACAGCCCAGAAATAAGCCCTCAAATATATGGCCAAATGATTTTTGACAATAGTGTCAACACTATTCGATGGGGAAAGGACAGTCTTTTCAATAAATGGTGCTGGGAAAACTGGATATCCGCATGCAAAAGGATGAATCTGGATTCTTGCCTAACACCATACATGCAAATTAGCTCAAGATGGATCAAAAACCTAAATGTAAGAAATAAAACTACAAAATTCTTAGAGGAAAACTTATGGCAAAGGCTTCATTGGATTTGGCAATGATTTCTTGGATATGTCACCAAAGGTACAAGAAACAAAAGAAAAAATAAGACAAGTGGACTTCAAACAATTTTTTGAAAGTGTGCATCAAAACACAATAGCAATAGAGTTAAAAGGCAAGCTACAGAATGTGAAAAAATATCTGCAAGTCACATATATGATAAGGGATAAATATACAGAATATGTAGAGAACTCCTAAAACTCAATACAAAAAAAAACCAAACAACCAGATTAAGAAATGGGCAATGAACCAAAAAAAAAAAGTGGGCAATGAGGGACTTCCCTGGTGGTCCAGTGGTTAAGACTCCATGCTCCCAGTGCAGGGGGCCTGGGTTTGATCCCTGGTCAGGGAACTAGATCCCACATGCTGCAACTAAGAACCCACATGCCGCAACTAAGACCCAGCACAGCCAAATAAATAAATAAATAAATACTTTTTAAAAAAAAATGGGTAATGAACTTGACTAGGAATTTCTCCAAAGAAGATGTACAAATGGTCAATAAGCTCAGGAAATGTTCAACATAACTAATTTTTAGGAAAATGCAAATCAAAACTATAATGAGACACTACCAAATACCCATTAGCATGGTTACTATGAAAACAAAAGAAAATAACTAGTGTTGGTGAGAATGTGGTGAATTGGAACTCTTGTACACTGTTGGTGGGAATGTTAAATGTTGTTAGCCACTGTGGGAAAACAGTAGCAGTTCCTCAAAAAAACCCCACAAAGACATGTGTACACCTATAAGCAGCATCATTCACAATAGTGAACTGAAAACAACACAAGTGGCCATCAATGCATTCACGGAGAAGCAAAATGTATATACGCAAAATGAAATATTATTAGTTCTTAAAAAGGACGAAAATCCTGCCATATGTTACAACATGGATGAACCCTGAGGACATTTTCCTAAGTGAAATAAGCCAGAAACAAACAGAAAACTACTGTATGATTCCCCTTATATGAGATATTTAGTTAAAATCACAGAGATAGAAAGTAGAAGGGTAGATGCTAGGAGCTGCAAGGAAAAGAGCAACTTATTGTTTAGTAGAAACAGAATATCAGCTTCCCACAATGAAAGTGTTTTGGAGGTGAATGATGATAACAGTTAGACATGAATTTAATATGACATAACTGTATACTTGAAATGGTTAAGATTAATTTTATGTATGTGTATTTTACCACAAAAAGAAAATTGAAAAAAATTAAAAAGAAAATAATTAAATCAGACTTCTCCTCAGAAGCCATGCAAGCAAGAGAATAGTGTGAATGATTTTAAACACAGTATTGAAAGAAAAAAAAGTCACCAAACGAAAACACTGAATTCCGTGAAATTATTCTTCAACACTGAAATAAAAACAAAGACTTTCTCAGAAAAACAAAAACTGAGAGAATCTGTCACCAGAAACCCAGACTTATAAGAAACATTAAAAGAAGTTCTTCATAAAGAAGGAAAAAAATACATGTCCACAACTTGGATCTAAATAAAGGAAGGGCACTAGAGAAGGAATAAAAGAAGGTAATAGTAAATCTGTTTTTCTTATTCTTAACTGATCTGACAATAGCTTTTCAAAAGCTTATGGATGAGTAAAATAAATTATTGCATTTTTATAATTTTTATATATAAAATAATAATTTATATATATATTTATATATTATAATTTTTATAATTTTATAATTTTATATTTGGGAATTCTATTGTAAAGTACTTGTACTACCCATGAAATGGTACAGCATTATTTGAAAGTATACTTGCATTAGTCATAAAGGTGTACTGTAAACTATAGGGCAAACACTTAAAGTAAAAACCAAATTATAATTCATATGCTAAGAGAAACAAATGGAATCATATAAATGCTTGATTAAAACCAGAGAAGGCAAAAAAGTGGAAGAGGAAAAAGAAAAGGGGCAACAAATACAGAACAGTAACAAATATGATAAATGTTAATCCAACTCCACTAATAATCATTTTTAAAGTCAATGGTTTAAATTCACCAATTAAAAGACAGAGACTGTCTGAATGAATTTTTTAAAGATCTAATTATATCTCATCTACAAGAGACCCACTTTAAACATAAAGACACTGATAGACTAAAAGTAAAGGGGTGGAGAAAAACATACCATACTAACATGAATCAAAAGAAAGCTGGAAAAGCAATATTAACTTTAGACAAAAGACAAACATCTAGACAAAGAAAAAAAGAGAAATTAAAGTAGAGAACATTACTATCTATCTTTCATAAATAAAAAGGATTATAAGAATATTATGTACAATAGTATGCTAAAAATTAGATAGCCTACATGAAATAGATGAAAATATAAATTACCTAAACTGGCCCAAGAAGAAACACAAAATATGAACAGGCATGTAACAAAAAGATCAAATCAGTAATCAAGAATCTTCCAATAAAGAAAACTCTGGACCCAATGGCTTCAGTGGTGAACTCTACCAAACATTAACTATTAAAAGAAATCTTTCTCCATCACTTTCAAAAGAATAGAAGAGGAAGGGACACTTCTTAAAACTCATTTCATGAAGCCAGTGGTACCCTGATACCAAGGGCAGACAATAACATCACAAGAAAAGAAAACTCTGGGCTAATATCAATTTGAATGCAAACACTCTCAATAATAGAAGTATAAAATTATTCCAGCAGCATACTAAAAAAATATATATACCCTGACCAAGTGGGATATATTGCAGGAGTGCAAGTGTGGTTCACCATGTGGAAATCAAAAATTACAATGCACAACAATCACAGAAGGGAAAAAAACCACGTGATCATCTCATTTGATACAGAAGAAACATCTGATAAAAGATAACAACCTTTCATGATTTAAAAAAATAAAACACTCAATAAACTAGGAATTGAAAGTAACTGCTTCACCCTGATAAAGAGCTTTTATGAAAAACCCACACAGCCAATATCAAATTCAATAGTGAAACACTTAAACTTTTCCCCTAGGATCAAGAACAATTCAAGGATGTCCACTTTTGCCATTTCTACTAAACAATATATTAACATTCTAGCAAGAGCAATTTGGCACAAAATAGATAGAGAAGAGATAATAGTTATACAAATTGGAAAGAAATAAGTAAAACTATTGTTATCCTTAGGTGACATAATCTTCCATGTAGAAAATACTAAAAATTACAAGCACCATAAAAAAACTCTTAATTAATTAAACCAAGATGTAAGATACACACAAAAAAATCAATGAATTTCTACACACTAGCAATGAACAATGTGAAAAAGAAAATTATTGCACTTACAATAGCATCAAAAACAATAACATATGTAGTAATTACTTTATTAAGAGGTGTAAGACTTATACACTGAAAAGTATAAAGCACTGCTGATAGATAAAGAAGTCTGCTATGGTCTAAATATGTTCTGTCCGCCCCCCCCCCCCCCCGCAGTTCTTATGTTGAAATGCTAATGCCCAATGTGATGGTAGGAGATGGGGTCTTTAGGAAGTGCTTAGGTCATGAGAATAGAGCCTTTATGAATGAGATTGGTGCCCTTTCAAAAGAGGCTCCAGAGAAACCCCTAGCTGCTTCTGCTATGTAAGTACATAATGAAAAGTCTGTAACCCTTAAGAGGGCCCTCACCAAACATGGTGGCACTGTGACCTCACAATTACAGCTTCCAGAAATGTGAGAAATAAATTTCCATTGTTTATAAGCTACCCAGTCTATGGTATTAGTTACAGCAGCCCAACAGAGTAAGACAAAGGCCTAAATAAAGGGAGAGCTATCCTGTGTTCATGGGTTGGAAGACAATATTGTTCAGGAGGTAACATTAGAGACATCTACAGATTCAATGCAAACCCCAATGGCCTTGTTCAACAGGAATGGAAAAGCAGATGCAAAAAAACATGGGATTGCAACTGACTTCAAATAGCCAAAACAATGTTGAAAAGGGGAGAACAAAATTTAAGGACTCTCACTTGCCAATTTCAAATATTACTACAAACAAAGCTACTATCAAAACCTTATGATCAAAACGTTGTGGATTAGCACAAGAATAGGCATACAGAGCAATGAAATAGAATTAACAGCCCAGAAATAAATTCACATATCTGTGGCTAAGTAAGTTTCAACAAGAGTACCATGACAATTCAAAGAGAAAAGAACAGTCTCTTCAAAATTGGTGTTGGAATAATCATACATCCACATTCAAAAGTATGAGGTTGGATCCATATTTCACACCATATACAAAAATTAACTCAAAATGAATCTGAGACCTAAATGTAGGTGGTAAACTTCAAAATTCTTAGAAAAAAGCAAAATGAGTACACATCAAGCAAAGAGATCTCAAATAAAAACGTAATATTATATCTCAAGGAATAAGAAAAAGAAAATCATGCTAATTCCAACATTAGCAGAAGAAAAGAAATAATAGATTAGAGGAGAAATAAATGAAATAGGAAAAAATAGAAATGGTTAACAAAACCAAAACTTGGTTTTTTGAAAAGATAAAACTGACAACCTTTAGCTATAATAAAAGAGGACCCAAATAAATGAAATTATAAATTAAAGAAGAGACATTACTCTGATACTCAGAAATACAAAGGAGCCAAAGAGACTACTATGAATAACTATACACCAAAAATTGGACAACTGAGAAGAAACTGATAAATTCTTAGAAACATGCAACCTACCAAGACCGGAATCATAAAGTAGAAAATTTGAACAGATCAATAGTGTGTAAGGAAATAGTCATTAACCAAAAATCTCCCCCCAGCCCCACAAAAAAGCCCAGAACCAGAAGGCTTCACTGATGAATTCTACCAAATATTTAAAGAACTAATGTCAATCTTTCTCAAACTTCAAAAAAACTGAAGAGGAGGTAACATGCTCAAACCATTTTACAAGGCCTGATACCAAAGCCAGATAAGGACACTAATCGAAAAGAAAACTATAGGCCAATATTCCTGATGAATATAGATGGAAAAATCCTCAACAAAATACTGGCAAACCAAAATGAACAGCACATTAAAAGCATCAAACAACATGAGCAAGTGGGATTCATCTCTGAGATGCAAGGACGGTTCAACATATGCAAATCAACAAATGTGATTCATCACATTGATAGAATGAAAAATAAAAACCACATGGTCATCTCAATGTATGCAAAAATGTATCTGACAAAATTCAACTTCCATTCAAAATAAAACTCTCAACAAACTAGGTACAGAATGAATCTACCTTAATATAATAATGGCCATGTATGCCAAGTCCACAGCTAACATCATACTCAATATGAAAGGTTGAAAGATTCTCCTCTAAGATCAGGAACGAGGAAAGGATGCCCACTCTCACCACCCTTATATAACATAGTAGTGGAAGTCCTAGCCAGAGCAGTCCGGCAAGACAAACAAATAAAAGACACCTGAATCAAACAAGGAGAAGTGAAACTATCTCTGTCTGCATATGATGTAATTTTACATAGAGAAAATCCTAAAGACTTCAGCAAAAAACTGTTAAGACTTAATAAATGAATTCAGTTAAATTTCAGGATATAAAACAACATGGAAAAATTGGTATAATTTCTATATAATAACAAATTATCTGAAAAGAAATAAAGAAACAATCCTATTTACAATACTATCTAAAACAAAAAAATATGTAGGAGTAAATTTAAACAAGGAGATAAAAGGTCTGTAAACTGAAAATTACAAGACAGTGATGAAAGAAACTGAAGAAGACACAAATAAATGGAGATGCCTCATGTTCATGAATTGAATGAAATTAATATTGTTAAAATATCCATACAACCCAAAGTAACCTATGGATTAAATGTAATCTTTACTAAATTCCAATGTATTTTTTTACAGAAATAGAAAAAAAAATCCTAAATTTGTATGGAATCACAAAAGACCCTGAATAAGTTATCAAGGCAGTTCTAAGAAAGAACGAAGCTGGAAGTATCAAACTTCTAATTTCAGATTATATTACAAAGGTTTAGTAGTCAAAACAATATGGTACTGGCATAAAACCAAACACATAGTCCTATGGAACAGAACTGAAAACCCAGGAAATAAACCTATGCATGTAAGGTCAACTAATATTTGACAAGAAAGCCAAGAATACTCAGTTGAGAACAGACAGTCTCCCCAATAAATGGTACTGGGAAAACTGGACACTCACACGCAAAAGAATGAAACTAGACTCCTATCTCATGCCACTCACAAAATTTAACTCAAAATGGATTAAAGACTTAAATGTAAAACCTAAACGATAAAACTCCTAGGAGAAAACACAGAGAAAAGCTGGCGCTGGCAATGACTTTATGAATATAACACCAAAGCACAAGCAATGAAAACAAAAATAAACAAGTGGGACTACATACAACTGAAAAAGCTTCTTCACAGCAAAAGAAACAATCAACAAACTGAAAAGACAACCTAGAGAATGGTATAAAATATTTGAAAACTACATAAATTTGATAAGACAATAATATCCTAAATATATAAGGAACTCATACAATTCAAAAACAAAAAACAAATAACCCAATTAAAAATTGAAAAGGACCTGAATAGACAATTTTTTCTTAGAAAGTATTAAAATGGCCAACAGGTAAATGAAAAGGTGCTCAACATCACAAATCATCATGGAAATGAAAATCAAAACCATGAGATATCACCCACATTTGTTAGAATGATGATTATCCAAAAGACAAGAGATGAGTGTTAGCAAGGATGTAGAAAAAAGGTAACCCTTGTGCACCTTTAGTGGGAACATGAATTGGTATAGTTACTATGGAAAATAGTAGGGAGGTTCCTCAAAAGGTTAAAAAAAAAATAGAACTACCATATGATCCAGCAATTCCACTTCTGGATATACATCTGAAAGAAATGAAATCACTATCTCTTAGAGATATCTGTACCCACGTGTTCAATGCAGCATCATTTACCATAGCTAAGACATAGAAACAACCTAAGTATCCATCAACAGATGAACGGATAAAGAAAATATGGTACACACACACACACAGGAATATTATTCAGCCATAAAAATGAAGGAGATTCTGCCATGTGTAACAACACAGATAAAACTTGAGGGCATTTTGTTAAGTGAAACAAGTCAGAGAAACACAAATAGTGTATGACCTTACTTATATGTGGAATCTACAAAAACTGAACTCAAAAAAAGAGAACAGATTGGTGATTTCCAGGGGCATGGATCGGGGGTGAGGGAAATGAATGTAGGAAGACAAAGGGTACAAATAAATTCAGGATGTAATGCAGAGCTTGGTGAATATAGTTAATAATATTGTATTGTATATATTCGAATGTTGCTAGAAGGGTAGATTTTTAAAGTTCTTACTGCAGAAATAAATAAATTGTAACTATATGAGAAGACCTATGTGTTTAACCTTATTATGGTAAACATTTTGCAATATATAGATACATCAAATCCTTATGTTGTACACTTTGAACTAACATATTATTATATGTCAATTATATATCAATAAAGCTAGGGAAAAAATCAAAATTGGACAAAGGACTTGAATGGGCTTTTCTCCAAAAAAAAATATACGAATGGTCAATAAGCACATGAAAAGATGCTCAACATCATGAGTCATTAGAGAAATGCAAATTAAGCCCACAGTGAACTCATTTCTACTGAAAAATCATCTCTTTTCTCTTATGGGTTCAAGTACACTTTCAGGTTTTCTCAAGACTATTAAATGCCTATTAATAGCACCTATTCAATACACCAGGTACAAGGACCCCATAACTCTTATAAATGCTAACAGTGGGTCTTTGATGAGCTAAAGAAAGACTCAGCCTATCTTTCATAACTTGCCTCAGGGGCTGGAGAACAACACTCAAAAGTTTTTCTGGAGAAGAGAAAAGAAGTAAGGAAGATAAAAGATAGTGAAAATGGGGTTGAACACCTCTTATTCTTTTCTCTGAAAGCTTTGCACCTCTCACTTGTATCTAAACATTCAATCCTAGATGGCCAAGAAAGAGAGGGAATATCAGAGAAATTGGTAAGTATAATCAAACACTGACAGCAGAGGAATCAAGGACAGAGGGTAAAGAAGAAAGAAACAGCAACATACCATTTGAGATGAAAAGTGGAGAGGGTCCTCTTGCCACTGGGACCCATTAAGAACACATGCATGGGTATTCCTAAATGTTCATTCATAAACAGGCCCTTTATAAATCTAAAGTCCAGATATTAAGTCCAATTCTTGGTTTTCCAGAATATACTGGGCTTTTGCTCTGCATTGTCAGGAAAAGCAACCTAAGCTGTTAGAACAGTCCCTCTGGTCTAAACTGTTAACTTAGATTATATAATTATATACTTTTACAAATTAAATCTTTGTAGCTAAATATCATGATAGATATTCCTCATACTAAATTCCATTCTATAGTAAATTATCATAGCAACGTTTAAGTTGTTTGGGAACCCAAACTTTTCATTAAGTACATGAATCAGCAGAAATGTATTTGGGGGCTATTAGATCTAAGAAGTGAAAGTAAAGAATATGAAACATTAAGATCTATAGCATTTACATTCTAAAAATGCCACTAGTAACTCATGTCTCTAAGATTAGTTTTGCAGTCTTAACTGTTTTCTTTAAAGAATTGCATATACTTACCTGAAAATGTAAAAAACAATTCATTTTGCAAACCAGCTCTTTGCATTTTAACATGATGGCATTCAGACTTCAGTAAGAAAACTTGACAGGAAAGGTCAAGAACCAATTTGCCTAAAATCTGAAGAAGTTTCTTCCCAAAAGAAACATTATAGATACTATTGCAGGGAGCTGCATGATATCGAGCTGTGAACTGGTAATAATAATGCGGCTCACGATAAGCTGCAAAAAATTAAACAGAGAACAATACAATAATGGTTATTTAAGCAATTCAAATATATTTCAGCTATTCAAAAGAAATCATTATTTGTAATACATTTGACCCTTGAACAACGCAGGGTTAGGGTTAGGAACACCAACCACACCCTCAGTTGAAAATCCACATATAATTTATAGTCAGCCCTCCTTACCCATGTTCCTCTGAATCTAGGGTTCTGCATGTGTGGATGTGTAATTGTGTGGTACTGCAGTATTTGCTACTGAAAACATCCATGTATAATGGACCCACACAGTTCAAACCCATGTTGTTCAAAGGTGAACTGTATATGTTCTTATATACAGCCATATATACATATTTTTTTAATTTAACAAGCACTTATCTAGCAGCTACTAAGTGGCAAATGCTGTTATAGGCACTTTAAAAATAGAAACTCATTTAAATCTCCTAAGATTATTAAAGATTGGTATAATCTTCACATCCAGCATGTATTGAGGGACACTATGTCACATGCCTAATGCCTGTGCTATCAAAACTGAGACTCTAGCTGAGGAGCCTAGCCCAGAGTCTGTGCCCTTAACCACCATGTCATGCTGCCTCAAACTCAGGTACAAGACTTCCCTAAGTTTAAATATTCATCTTAGAAGAAAAGAGTCATATAATTGCCAACAATAGGCAAAAAAAAAAAAGTATGTTTCTAACTTATCTATAAGCTTTATTGAGCTCCTGAACAACACCTGAAACTGAGAATAGGTTTTTTTTTCTATCCATTTCAAAATCTCACTGAAATGACATAAGAAATATAAAAATGATAAATCCATGGTACTAGAAATCAGAAAAGTTTACCTTCTGAGACAAGGAGCTCTGTTGCTACTTTTGTTAATCAAGGGGCCTGCTGAGGAGACACTCTCCATTCACACTAAAGTGACAGCCACCACTGTTCACTTTCCTACCTGCTCGTTTAAGCCAAAATTGAGTGCACAGACCAAGCTACTCTAAGCCTTTGTATTCAAGTTTGAGACCGACAGCTTCTAATTCATTTACAAACATGAATGAAAACCACAGAGTCTCCTAACCAAACGTGGGGAATTTCAAAAGCACTAAAGAAAAGCATGAAAATGGAAAAGCAAGGGAAAATAAGATAAAAGAAAATTAATGTAGGAAGCTTTTATTTTAACATCTTTATTGGAGTATAATTGCTTTACAGTGGTGTGTTTCTGCTTTATAACAAAGTGTATCAGTTATACATATACATATGTTCCCATATCTCTTCCCTCTTGTGTCTCCCTCCCTCCCACCCTCCCTATCCCACCCCTCTAGGTGGTCACAAAGCACTGAGCTGATCTCCCTGTGGTATGCAGCTGCTTCCCACTAGCTATCTATTTTATGTTTGGTAGTGTATATGTCCATACAACTCTCTCACTTTGTCACAGCTTACCCTCCCCCCTCCCCATATCCTCAAGTCCATTCTCTAGTCTTACCCCAAGATTCTTCATGACCTTTTTTTTTCTTCTTAGATTCCATATATATGTGTTAGAATTTGGTATTTCTTTTTCTCTTTCTGACTTACTTCACTCTGTATGACAGACTCTAGGTCCATCCACCTCACTACAAATATCTCAATTTCATTTCTTTTTATGGCTGAGTAATATTCCATTGTATATATGTGCCACATCTTCTTTAACCATTCATGCGATGATGGACACTTAGGTTGCCTCCATGTCCTGGTTATTGTAAATAGAGCTGCAATGAACATTTTGGTACATGATTCTTTTGGAATTATGGTTTTCTCAGGGTATATGCCCAGTAGTGGGACTGCTGGGTCATATGGTAGTGCTATTTGTAGTTTTTTAAGGAAACTCCATACTGTTCTCCATAGTGGCTGTATCAATTTACATTCCCATCAACAGTGCAAGACTGTTCCCTTTTCTCCACACCCTCTACAGCATTTATTGTTTCTGGATTTTTTTGATGATGGCCAATTCTGACCAGTGTGAGATGATATCTCATTGTAGTTTTGATTTGCATTTCTCTAATAATTAATGATGTTGAGCATTCTTTCATGTGTTTGTTGGCAATCTGTATATCTTCTTTGGCGAAATGTCTATTTAGGTCTTCTGCCCATTTTTGGATTGGGTTGTTTGTCTTTTTGTTATTGAGCTGCATGAGCTGCTTGTAAATATTGGAGATTAATCCTTTGTCAGTTGCTTCATTTGCAAATATTTTCTCCCATTCTGAGGGTTGTCTTTTGGTCTTGTTTATGGTATCCTTTGCTGTGCAAAAGCTTTTAAGTTTCATTAGGTCCCATTTGTTTATTTTTGTTTTTATTTCCATTTCTCTAGGAGGTGGGTCAAAAAGGATCTTGCTGTGATTTATGTCATAGAATGTTCTGCCTATGCTTTCCTCTAAGAGTTTGATAGTGTCTGGCCTTACATTTAGGTCTTTAATCCATTTTGAGTTTGTTTTTGTGTATGGTGTTAGGGAGTGTTCTAATTTCATACTTTTACATGTACCTGTTGAGTTTTCCCAGCAGCACTTATTGAAGAGGCTCTCTTTTCTCCACTGTATATTCTTGCCTCCTTTATGAAAGATAGGGGGACCATATGTGTGTGGGTTTATCTCTGGGCTTTCTATCCTGTTCCATTGATCTATATTTCTGTTTTTGTGCCAGTACCATACTGTCTTGATTACTGTAGCTTTGTAGCATAGTCTGAAGTCAGGGAGCGAGCCTGATTCCTTCAGCTCCATTTTTTGTTCTCAAAATTGCTTTGGCTATTCGGGGTCTTTTGTGTTTCCATACAAACTGTGAAATTTTTTGTTCTAGTTCTGTGAAATATGCCAGTGGTAGTTTGATAGGGATTCCATTGAATCTGTAGATTGCTTTGGGTAGTAGAGTCATTTTCACAATGTTGATTCTTCCAAGTTAAGAACATGGTATATCTCTCCATCTATTTGTATCATCTTTAATTTCTTTCATCAGTATCTTATAATTTTCTGCACACAGGTCTTTTGTCTCCTTAGGCAGGTTTATTCCTAGATATTTTACTTTTTGTTGCAATAGTAAATGGGAGTGTTTTCTTAGGAAGCATTTAGAAATAAGTTTTTAAAATTCTAACTAGTAAAGATAGAAAATATATCCAAAAAACTATTATAAAGCTATTGTAGAAGAGAAGTGATGGTAAATACGAAGAGCATCCTGGAAAAAATTTTTAAATACAAATACTGAAAATTAAAAATTAATTGAAGTAATAAATGAAAACAAGGTTAAAAATATATCTTTGGAGATGAAGTAATGAAATTCTCACATAGCATAGATCAAAATTAGAAACAAAATGACAAGAGCAAAGGAAGAGAAAAGGAAGAGAGATCCCAGATATCCTATGTCAAAGTGAAGGAGTTCCAGGAGAGAACAGAGCAGACAAAGGAGAAGGTAATCAGGGGACAAAAAGGGAAAACACTCTGTAAGCTGAAGAAAGATTTGTGTCACCACACCAAAAAGGTCCATGAAACTGTGAATAAGAAAACTGAAAAACAATGTCACATTGAGACATAAATCTTAAAAACCTAACAATATCATGCATTTACTGATACATATATTCCCATATGATAAATGACTGATTTATATTGATTAAATCATGATTGATCACATCAAAGCTGTGTGATGTGATACATACAAGCACCACGTAGAAGAGTGAACCTTATCAGATGGACCTGGAAGCTGCAGCAAGGCTCACAGCAAGGACTGCAGACAGAGCAAGCACTCCTCTGTTTCACTGGCTAAAAAAGAACTCCTTTTTCCTTCCAGAAATCTGGCATGTATCATGCTATTACCTTTGATAGAAAGAAATCTAAATATAAGCCAGAATATCTTCAAAATGCCCTCAAAAACTGATCAAACTGATCAAAAGCTGTCTGAAGACAGCTTCTTATCTCTGGGAGAAGTACACATTTACACACACAGCAACTCAGGATCCGCTTGTAAATGAGTTATTAACAAGTTGTATGAAAGAGAACATAGCAGGCTGGAGGCTGCCTACAGGATTGGCCCTTGGCTGGTAAGTATTTCCCTAAATGGACAGACATTGCTCCCCATATGATAAAACTGTTTCCCCACCTGAGGAACTGAACCCTGCACCTCTGGGAGTTTGGGACTTCTGTCGTTGTCAGGCAGAGGGAGCCTTCACGACTAGCTCCCAGTCAGTGCCTGGTTGCCGAGTCGGCACAGGGGTTACTGGATTTTCACCACTAAGGAAAGGAGGGGGCTCAATGCAACCTCACACAGGAAGAATAGCAGAGCAGTCCTGTACATGGATTTCACCTGGCTCTGCCCATGACTTTCCCCCTGCCACTCCTACGGGGTATCCCTCACCTTAGCCTTGAGTACAACTCTGCTGAGTCCTGCAAGTCCTTGCAGGGAATCCCTGCAACAGTTTAAAAAATAAAATCCTCATATGAAAATCAGAAGCTTTAAAAGAAAAAAGACATATACGGCTCTAGAAAAATGAGAATGATTTAAAAAAATGACAAAAACATCTACAGGAGCTGTTCTCAAAAGTTTTGGTCTCCGAATCTCTTTACATTCTTAAAATCACTAAGGACCACCAAAGAACTTTAATGTAGGATATATCTACCAATATTTATGATACAAAAAATTCAAACTGAAAAACTTTTAAAATGTTTATTCATTTTAAAATGATAGAAACTCATCAGGCAGTAACATAAAAAAACACTTTTAGGACTTCCCTGGTGGCACAGTGGTTGCGAGTCCACCTGCCAATGCAGGGGACACGGGTTCGTGCCCCAGTCCGGGAAGATCCCACATGCCACGGAGCAGCTGGGCCCCTGAGCTATGGCCGCTGAGTCTGCGCGTCCGGAGCCCTGTGCTCCACAACGGGAGAGGCCACAACAGTGAGAGGCCCGCGTAACACACACACAAAAAAACAAAAAACAAGAAACAAAAAACCACTTTTAGGTACAATAATACTTTTCAAAAAAAATCAGTGAGAACAGTAGTATTGTTTTATATTTTGAAAAGCTCTTTAAGTTCTGCTTAATAGAAGTCAGCTGGATTCTTATACTTGCTTGTGCATTCAATGACATATGATATGTTGGTTTATTGCCTCATAGCGATATGTAGTTGGTTAGAAAGAAACATTTTAACAGCTTTTTAGGGTAATTGTGGATGACTGTTCCACAATAGTTTACCCACTGCAACTGTAAATCTCAACACAGTTAAAACAGTAAATAATATCATTGTATAATTACAAAAACAATTTTCACCTTACTGACCCCTTGAAAGGGACTCAGGGACTCCAAGGAGTCCACAGATTACTATTTGAAAACTACTGATCTATACTCAGAGTTAAGAGTATTTGAACTTACTAGAAGTTGGCAAGAACACAATAACTTCGTAAAACAGGTAAAAAAATATGAATAGAAAATCTCAAAAGGAATAATAAGCACAGAAAAAGATGCTCAGAGATACTAGTACTAAGGAAAATGCAATCACAACAGTGGCATAACATTTTATACCCCTATAGAAATAAAAGAGCAATAACACCTATTTTTGTGAGGGATATGGGTACGAACAAGTTTTCATACATGTTATGAAAATTTAAAAATAAAAGTAAGAAATATATATCTCAAAATATTAAAGTAATAAATTAAGAATAGGAAAATATAAAACAAAAACTGGTACATATGACTAAAGAACAAGTGGAGATTTTAAAGAAAAAGATCCAATTGGAAATACTGGGGATGGAAAGTATAATCATTGAAATAGAAAAACGGCACCAAAGTTAAAACAGAAAGTGAATAGATTAGCTAAACTTGCAGACTTCATACCACTGAAGAGAGGTTTGATAAATTGGACAATGGTACCTAAAACACATTTAAAGATGTGTATATATGAAAGACAAGTGAAAAGATATGGATAAATTAAGGAGCCCTAACAAATATGTTTAATTGGTATTCCAGAAATAAATAGTTAAGAGGAAAGGTTTTTAGAGATCATGAAGGAGTCAACAAAATCCAAGTTAGATGGAAGCCCCACTCCAGACTGGGGCAGACAAGGGCACAAGGCTTCCTCTCCCCAAGAAGGGACAGGAGGTCAGCCTTTCTCATGCAGACCAGAGCTACTTGGTGCTAAAGGGAAGCTGTGGGTGAGTACAGCTGAGAGGTGAAGGCTCCCTCCTTCCACCATCCCTTCTTTGTGAGACGGAGGCTCTAACCTGGCTGCAGCAATTCTGAAAACAATGGGAGCCCATCAGCCTCATCCAGCTCGTCATGTGAAGTGTCCACACCAGGAAAAACATGCTGTGGAGACCCTGGGCTGCTGCTGCTACCCCCTCCAACAGGTGATAAGTTCCTAAAGCAGTGTGTCACTCACAGAGAAGCACACCACTGTCCCCAGCCCCAGCTCCAGAGTGGTGGCTCAGAGAATCTGCCAGGGATGAGCAGCAGGCTGTAGAACAGAGAGCTCAGAATCTCTTCTCAAAGGGACTGACATCCTTGTGATAAACTGTGGGGAAGCTCCAACCTCAGGGCACTTTCAAAAACACTGGCAATATGGGGAAAGACAACTGGGAGGAGGCGAAACTGTAGGCAGCCTAGTTTGTCAGAGAGCAACACAGGAGGAGTCAGCTGGAAGGAGCAATCTTGAGGTCAGAACAAATCTCAAACAGGCCTGGGGAACCCAAAATGAACTGCATCGGTTTTAGAGGAATTTATGCCTTAGGGCATTGTTTAAAACAACATATACATGAAACCTCTATGGGTACACCCAAGGTGCATCTTCCTAGGACAGACTTTAGAGGCTTCACACTATGGTGGTAGGGGGAGTGAACCTCACTGAAATAATCTAGTCAGTTGCTAAACAAATAAACAGGATAAAATTATGACAAATCTGGAGGGTGGGGGAAGGAAATGGACCAGTACCCAGAGTTGCTACAATACATTATTGAAAAAGTCCAGTTTCCAAACAAATTTATGAGACATGCAACAAAACAGGAAAGTACAACCCATACACTGGAAAAAACGAGGAAGCAGAAATTGCCTGTTTAAGAGTGACCAGATGTGGTCACTTTTAAAGATAAATATTAAGAATGAAAGACTTCAAAGCATTCATTATAAATGTGTTAAAATAACAAAAAAAAATCATGATTAATGAAGGGAGGTATTTTAATAATGTCACATCAAATAGAAACTATCTATAAAAAATTATAAAAAAAAGAATCAAGTGGAAATTCTGCAGGTAAAAAGTAAAAACACTGAAAGGAAAAACACAATTTGAAGCTCAAAAGTAGATCTGACCTGACAGAATAAAGAATCAGCTAAAAGTTTTTCAGACTGTTAAAAAGAAAACCACAGGCCCAAAATTATTTCACATGTGCTAAATCCCAAGATACCAAAACTACACTTAATATCTAATCTAATGGCAGTTTCAACCTCTCCCAGAAATGTAATCCTAATCAACCAGTCTGGAATTTTCTAGTCTAACAGTAAAGTATACTATCACACAGGCCTCCTCCAGTCCCCAGAGGAAGAAGCAACCTGCATGATAAAACCAAAACCTCTGCTCTGCCACTCCCTTCCCCACGCCCTCAAGAAAAGAGGGCCTAGTCTAAAAATAATCCTTTCTTTTCTTTTGCTAATAGCTCCCTTGCTCCATCCTCCTGCCTACAAAAACTCCCATTTCATACAACCCCTCAGAGCCACCTTCTAGTCGCTAGATGGGATGCTCCCCGATTCATGAATTGCCTAATAAAGCTAATTAGATCTTCAAATTTTCTTGAATTTTGTTTTTTAACAAGACTGAAAGAACATGACCTCAGTCAATAATCTGAATCCACACAAAAAAACAAAGTACTCCAGTAAATTATGTAATTATATAGACAGAATAAGTGCATATTTCTTCTACTTTCTTTCCTCTTTACTGATTTAAAAAGCAATTCTATAAAAGAATTTGTATATGATGTATCACTAGGACCAAACATAAATATATATTTTTCAATAGGAGCACAATGGAGGTGGGTGGGAGCAAAGCTATACTAGACTAAGGAAATGACTACAGGTGGAAACTTGAAAAAAAGCAAACAATGAAAGAAAATAAAAAATGATAAACAAGAAGGCTAATGTAACAAAATCTATAAATATACACTTGCTCTCCTAATTTCAGCTTCTCTGAATTAAAGTTACACAATATAATAATTATAAAAATGTATTGTTAGTTTTGTAACATTTACAGGTGTAATATGTATAATATTAATACCACAAAAAGCATGGAAAAGGAATAGATCTACATAAGACTAAGGTTTCTATATCTCACTAGAATTAAATTTGTAAAGATGTCAAACTGATTCTGATAGGTTAAGATATATGTGGTAACTTCTAGTGCAATCAATAAGGAAGTGACTCAAAAATATATAGTAAAAAATCATTACAGTAATTAAAATGCTACATTAGAAAATAGTCACTTAATTCACAAGACAATGAGAAATAGAGGAACACATGAGACAGGGAAATATAAAATAAAATGATAGAGCATATCCACTTATATAAATAATAACATTAAATGTGAATGGGTTAAATTATCTAATCAAAAGGCAGAGACTATGAAACTGGATTTTAAAAGCAATGAACTACTTAGTGTCTACATGAGACACATTTTACATGCAAAGATACAAATAGACTGAAAGTGATGGGGTGCAAAATAATACATCCCGTATACAGCAATCACAAGAAAATAGGAATGGCTATTCAATTATCAGGCAAAGTAAACTTTAAAACAAACAAAAAATGCTACTATAGCTAAAGGGTAACATTTTTTTATAATAAAAATAGACAACCTTTCAGGAAGAGAGAACAATTATAAACACACACACACCTAAGAACAAAGCACCAAAATGAAGTAAAAACTGACAGAAATGATAAAAGAAGTAATCATTTTGATGATATGATAATGATTATACCATTAAACAATGATAAAAACAATTCAAAATATTGCTTGGAGACTTCCAATAATGAATGAAACAACTAGACAGAAGATCAACAAGGAAACAGAATACTTGAATAATGCCGAAACCAAATATACACAAAAGTCATCTACAGACCTCTCCACCTGGCAGCAGCAGAATATACATTCTTCTCAAGTGCTCTGGCACATTCTCAAGGATGGAGACTATTTTAAGCCACAAATCACAATAAATTTTAAAGGCCTGAAATAATACAAAGTATTTTCTCTGACCACAATGTAATAAAATTACAGTAACAGAAAAAATCTGAAAAACTCTCAAATGTGTGGAAATTAAACAATATAATTCTAAGTAACCAATGTGTCAAAGAAGAAATCAAAAGAGAAGTTAGACAAAAAAAAACGATATAAATTGAAAAAAAAACCATAACCTATGGAATACAGCTAAAGCAGTACATTGTGGGAAATTATATATACAAAATTATATATATAAGTATAAAATATAATGTGATCTCTAATCAGTAATTGAAACCTTTACCTTATGACACTAGGAAAGAAAGAGAAAACTAACCTTAAATCAAGCAGAGGGAAAGAAATAATAAAAATTAGAGCAGAGATAAATGATATAGAAAATAGAAAAACAATAGAATCAATGAAACAAAAACATAGTTATTTGAAGATATCAACAAAATTTATAAATCTTTAGCTAGAGTGACCAAGAAAAAAAGAGGACTCAAATTAACAAAATTGTCAATAAAAATGGAGGCAGTATTACTGACCTTACAGAAATAAAAAGAATTACGAAGGGATACTATAAAAACCTGTATGCCAATAAATTAGATAGATGAAATAGAAAAATCTCTAAAAGACACACACTACTGAAACTGACTCAAGAAAAACTAGACTGTATGAATAGAGCTATACCAAGCAAAAAGATTAAATTAGTAATCAGAAAAAATAACTATCCAGGAAGAAAAACCCAAGCTCAGATGTTTTCACTCATGAATTCTACCAAACATTTAAAGAAATATTAAAAATTCTTAATGAACTCTTCCAAAGTCAGAAGAGAAAGAAAAAATTCTCAAGTCATACTCAGTATTATCATGAAAGCAAAACCAGATAAAAATGATACCACAAGAAAATAGAACTACAGACCAATATTTCATATGAATATAAATGCAAAAATTCTCAACAACATTCCAGCAAAATGAATCTATCAGTATATTGAAAGCATTATACATCATGACCAAGTGGGATTTTATCCCAGGAACCAAGCTTGGTTCAACACTTGAAAATCAATTAATGCAATATACCGTATCAATAAAACAGAAAATAAAAAACATGATTATCTCAATTAATGCAGAAGAATCACTTGACAAAATCCAACATCCTTTCACAATAAAAAATTAAATATCAACAAACGTGGAATGGAAGGAAACTTCCTCAACCTAATAAAAGGCATCTATGTAAAAACCAATCTAACACCACATTTAATAGTAAAAGACTGGATGATTCCCCCTAATATTACAAAGAAAGCAAGGATATTTGCTCTCACCATTCTTATTCAACACAGTACCAGAAGCCCTAGTGTCCCCAATAAAAAAAGAAAAATAAGAGGCATATGATTGAAAAGAAACAAAACTGTCCCTATGTACATATGACATGACAGTCTCACAAAGAATCTACAAACATTTTTTTTTAATTCTAGATCAAGACACAAATAATAAACCACTTTTTTTTTTTTTACAGTATGTCTCGTTTTGTTGTGCTCCACATTATTGTGCTTAGCAGATATTGCATTTTTACAAAGTGAAGGTTTGTGGCAACCCTATGTTAAGCAAGCCTATCACTGCCATTTTTTTCTGCATTTGCTCACTTTGTGTCTTTGTATCATATTTTGGTATTTTCACAGAATTATAAGTAGAACTTGAATATGTGACTGAATTGCTGCAATCTCATGATAAAACTTGAATAAATGAGGAATTGCTTCTTATGGATGAGCAAATAAATGGGTATTTTTCTTATTTTTTATAAATTGCTTTTCTATGTATTAGCAATAATCCTGTAGAATCCAAAATTTGAAATCTAACATAATTTGCAATTGTGCAAAAAAAAGCCCAAAACATACTTAGGTATACACTTAAGAAAGCATGTATATAGAGATGAAAGAGGGAATTCCCTGGCAGTCCAGCTTCCACTGCAGGGGGCACAGGTTCGATCCCTGGTCAGGGAACTAAGATCTCACATGCCTCATGGCATGGCCAAAAAAAAAGACAGAGAGAGATGGCAAACATCCTCCAAATTTATCTATCGATTGAATGCAATTCCCAACAAAATTCCAGCAGCATACACTGTAGATACGTATAGGTTTATTCTAAAATATATAAGGAAAGGGGTGGGCCCTAAAAAAGAAAAACATTTTGATAAATAGTGGAAGGAATTACTCTACCTGGTACTGAGGGTTTCTACATAGTTACAGTGATCCACACAGTGGCACTGGCAGAGGAACAAACCCCATAGATCAATGGAAGAAATTAGAAAACCCAGAAATAGACCCACACAAATATTCTCAACTTACTGTTGACAAAGATACAAAAACACTTCAAGAAATCATGCTGGAGCAATTGGATATCCTAATGAAAGTTATTAAACCTCACACCGTACACAAAAATTAACTGAAACTGCATCATGTTAAGCAAAACTATCACAAAAGAGGAGAAAATATTTGCCTATGGCTAGGCAAAGAATTCTTAGACTTGACAACAAAAGCATGACTAATAAGCAAATTTAATAAATCAGACTTCATTGAATTGAAAACTCTGGCTCTGTAAAAATACTGGAAACTATAAGACATTAAGAAAAGAAATAGAAAAAGAAACAAATAAATGGAAAGATATTCTGTGCTCATGGATTGGAAGAATTAATATTGTTAAAATGTTAAATACTACACAAAGCAATCTACAGCTCCAATGCAATCACTATCAAAATTCCAATGGCATTTTTCACAGAAATAAAACTATCAGAAATTTATATGGAACCACAAAAGACCACAAATAGCCAAAGCAACCTTGAGAAAAAAAGAACAAAGCTGGAGGCATCATGCTCCCTGATTTCAAGCTATATTACAAAGCTACAGTAATTAACACAATGCGGTATTGGCATACAACCAGACACACAGATCAATGTAACACACAGAGAGCCCAGAAATAAACCCATACATATATGATCAATTAATTTACAACAAAGGAGCCAAAAATATACAATGGGGAATAGACAGTCTCTTCAGTAAATGGTGTTGGGAGAACTGGCCAGCCACATGCAAAAGAATATAACCAAGGTCTTATACCATGCACAAAAATCAACTCAAAATTGATTAAAGACTTGAATGTAAGACCCGAAACCATAAAACTTCTAGCAGAAAACACAGGCAGTAAGCTCGTTGACTTACTGTCTTAGAGATAAATTTTTTAATCCAACACCAAAAGTAAAAGCAACAAAAGCAAAACTTTTGTTCACGGCCCACGTAAATAGCAAAACTCAAAAAACCCCATCAATGACCAAAAAATAAACATTAAAGCCATGAAATACCATTATTAACCTATTACATTAGCAACAATTCAAGATACAGTATACTAAGGGCATTTTAGGTAATGAGGTTCTCATGTACTGTGGCGGGGATACAAACTGTACACTCTTTGCAGGGCAACTGGCAGAATCATCAAAATAACACTGTGAAAACCCTGTAGAAGATATTACCTTACAGAATCACCTCAGCGAAATACTAACAATTTAACATCTATAATACAAGAACACGTGTGTGTGTGTGTGTGTGTGTGTGTGTGTGTGTGTGTTTACACACAGATCAATGAGCGAGGGACTCATACACAGAGACACGCACAGAGGGACTCAGGGAGGAAGAGACTGAAGGACTTATTTCAAGGTTCCACACACTGCTGTTTGAGGCAGGGAAAATCTGACACACATGAAACAATCATCAACTGAGGAATGTGCAAGGAAAATCTGGAATACCATGTGGCATTGGAAACACTAAAGTGGATCCTTAGAGTGAAACAGAATGACTTACATAATTTTTTTTAAGCACAAAAATAGCAGGTCTCCAAAATCAGTTTATTAAATGATGTGTCATCCCGCTGCCACTGTTATAACAGTGGGGCACAGCAGGATATCAAGAGAGATAAAAATACTAACTCTAGAATGAGAATCCCTAGATTCAAATCTGAGTCCCACATTCTAACTGTGTGGCCTTGGGCAGGTCACCTAACCCACTCGGTGCCGCTGTCTCCTCATCTCGACAACACAGAAAATTGCAGCACCTACTGTACGGGTTTGTTGTGAGAATTAAATAAGTTGAATATAAATAAAGCACTTCAAAAAACAGCCTTGCAAAAATAAGCAATATACGTGTTTTGCTGTTATTATTATAATTACACGTAAAAACACAGCATAAATGCTTGGTAAATATTAGCTATCATTTTCATTACTATAAACCAGCATTCATTTTAGGCACTGTTACACTTGTTAGCTTATGTGAATATACCCTTATGAGAGATTTCAAAGTATACTTGTTATAAACTATATAAATTATATGAAATAACACATATCATATATTACAGGAAAAACTATGTAACAAAAATGAAGTGTGACTGATTACAAAGTTTAAACAAATTATTTGCCTAACAAAGTTAATATAATTTCTCATGAAAATTATGCCTTTCTTTGGATATATGGAACACCGTGTTTTAGTGTATAAAAATGATCAGGAAACCATTAATAATTCTGCCATTTGTTCTGCATCCCAGCTGTGAAAACAATGCTGCATGAGCATCCTATTGCTTTCAATGGTATATTAACTTCTTAAGCCACAGACCTTGTGGCTTAAAATAACACAAATGTATTAGCTCACAGTTGTGGACATCAGACGTCCAAAGTGAGTCTTGCAAGGCTGGAATCAAGGTACATTCGCTCTGGAAGTGCCAGGCTCCAGAGACCTGCCACCTCCTTGGCTTGTAGACCCTACCCCACCCTCTCCTTTCACTGCCACGTCTCCTTTTTCTGCCTTTGGCTATCCTGCCTTCCTCTTTAAGGACCCCCTGTGACTGCACTGGGCCCACGCTAGTAATTCAGGAGAGTCTCCCCGTCTCAAGATCTTAATTACACCTGCAAAACCTGCTACTGTAGGGTAACATATTCAGAAGCTCTGGAGGTGAGACACGACAGCCTTGAGGACCCTGACTCTCTCTCCATGCGTGGGTCCCAGCAGTGAGATGGAACTTTCACTCAGGCTCTTCTCCTGGCCACTCCACGACCAACTCACCTCTCCAGTCTCAGACCTCAACAGATCAAGCTACTTTTGGAAAGGGGTTTTAATACAGTAGCAATTTATGCTCCTGTTCACGGGGATGGCAGTGCACCATCAAGAGGATACTCGGAATTTAAAAGCAGTACAGAGTACAATATAATGCTCATTCTCTGAAAACACGATTTCCATACCACCCTGTTTTTATGCACTGTCTTAAATGGATCTGTACATGTCAACATTCCCCTGAAGAAAAAAGATCTTCCCTTACCACTAACCCCTTACAAAGCACTTCACAAAATACAGGCAGGCAGAAACTTTTAATTAAGAGAGATTAAACATAACAAAATCCCTTTAAAACGAACCTGTTAAAATATGTAAATATTTGAAAACATTAAGAAATGTTAAAATACAACCAAAATCCCTTCTTACCATATATAACATATTTCAGTTGGAGATTTTTAACGACTTCTTCCACAGTAGGTTTATACTCCAGAAAACACGTGTAAACCCCACTCATGCTCTCCTCGAAGTTCTGGAATACAAGGCTTCCTGTGGAGGTCACTTGTGCGGTGCTGTTTCCTAATAGAGGAATAAGATACAGTGATCAGTAGCTTAAATTACATGAGACTGAGATAAAATAACAAAATATTTTCTTAACAGAGAAAAACCATCCAAATTTACCTACAGAATCATTGAAGGAGTCGGGGACATAGTCATTGTGTCTGGTGGTTCTTGACAGTGGGTGCCAAGATGAACTTCTTAGTGTCAGAATTTCACTAACCAGAGTTCATCAAGTGTGTGGCTGCCTAAGTGGTAAGAGACTAACAATCACACACACATGATGTGCTCCTGATCTGCTTGTCGCACTGAAATGGCACGATCAGTACTCATATACATATAATATAGTATATACTTATACATACTATCAAGTAATTATATTTGTATATATTCATATAAATACTTTATTGATGAGTTATTCTCTCATTAAGCATAAAAAATATATATGAAACGGATAAAACAGTGCGGCCAGAACAAAGGCTAATTCAATATAATCACAAACACCTAGGGATTTGTTGTCATTACACAAGGTACTTGGCAAAATTTGGATTACAACGTTGAGGGTTGCAGAAGAAAGAAAACAGGAGACTGGATCACTTGACACCCGAAGTCACACAATCAGAACTGCAGTGCTGGGAGTCAGAACTTGGACATAAGGTCACTTGTCACTTCAGCATCACTTAAGTACCACACTGGGAGAGAGCCATGTTGTGTAATGGGAAAGAAGTCTGATTTAGAGGGTTAGGAATTGGCTTTGAGGTGTGCCTTTCTTTCTCATAAACTGTGTAACTGGGGATAATCACTTAATCTTTCTTAAGTCTAGCTCCTTCATTTGCACAACAAAGAATCATAATATATGATAATATATCTCAGAATTGTTTTTGAATAATAAATACAAGAAATGTTAAAGTACTTGAAAAAGCTATAAATCATTAAGCAATTAAAAATGGTTACTCTCAAAGTTCATAACCACGGGTTTGCATTAGAAAAAATTATTAGATATTAAAACTCATTCAATAATTTAATAAACTATTCATTAGAATTGAAAATATTATCTTAATAAATACTCATCTTTTTCTATTTTAAGAAAATAATTTATTGCCTATAACTGTCAAGTTGAAATTTATTTTGAAGAAATTTATTGCTTCAAAATAAGACAAAAGATGAATGTTCTTAGTGAAGAAATTTTCATTATTAATTTTTTCACTAACAATTTGTTGAGTTGCTAGCACATGAAAAGCCCTGTTTCAGATACTGAAGGAGAAATGAATAGATGGATATACCCACCCTCAAGGGATTTACACAGAGCATTATGCCTTGAGAACTCCCATTTCTATATCCTGGATAAAGCTGAAAAATGTGATATAAATTTAGAATACACTTCTATTGTACTGCCTATTTCTTCATGAATATCTTTTGATGAAAGAGTACATATTTATCATAACATGTTGTCTCTTTTTTAGAACAGATTAAGGTTTTCAAGTGTTTGCTATATATATATTTCAGCGGACACAAACAGATACATCATAGTAATATGATAAAAGGTGCCCATAAATCGTAAAGAAATTTTAGAATATCATGTCAGCAATGAAGCTATGCATTCCCTGGCAAAAATTTGAAATAAAATTTCCCAAACCAGAAGCATTAATAAGTGTATTAGTATATATTTGAATGCCTACTACTATGTTAAATATTATGACAGCCAGAAAATCTAGTATCATACAATTTGTAAGAAAACACTCTCTGGCTACCTTCTTATTTTAAAAAATTTAAAAGTAGCATACTTTGAAAAGATACCCAGATGATTTCATAACCAAGAGAAGAACCCACTTAACAAATACCACTTAACAAACAGACTTTTACAAAACTAAGTTTAAATGGGAATTTCAGGATGCCAAGGCATATCACTATAAGATATCACTATAAGAACTCATACAACAGCAGACAGTCAATAAATAATTAAACTGAAGTCAGAACTTCTTTCTCTAAAACTCAGCTTGATCATCTAAAAATTCAGAGTTGGATTAGATTTCTAGAGGCACATGCCTTAGAGCTCTAAAATTATATGGCAAAATTTAAGCACCATTTCATTACAACTTATTTTTAAAAACAGGTTTATACCTTTGGTTTCTGCTCAGATATGGAGAGTGACTATAAGAGCAACAATATCATACAACAATAAGGAAAAAGAGACAAACTGTCAACCGACAAATTTTCTTGAACCCATCAAACAAATGAGGCAGGTAGGGCAACCAGTAACCCTGAGAACCAGGAATGAACAGGGCCTGCCGGTAGAACCTAGACCTAAGCATTTGCTTCAATGGTCTAAGAACATCTGGCTAAAAGTTTTCAATAAATTTCTAAAAGCCAAGTGCTGTCCAGTGTGAGCATGTGAAGCCTCCGAGGACCACAGGTGGGGGCAGGGGGAGTGCAGAGGCAGCTGCACCCTCTTACAGGCTTTACCTTAATGAAAACCTTTGGGTGTTCAAAGGAAGATCAGGGGAACCCTGAGCAAGATTCCCACAGGGTACTGGCTAGAGGAGGGGGCCAGCAGCCCTGCCAAAACTCCACCCTTGCCCATCTCCCCTACCTCCTGGTGACGAGCAATGCTTTAACCTACAAGGGAGAAGAAACAAAAATGGTCACTTGCCTAGTGGTAACTGTGGAAACATGTTCCCACTAGGGAAGGAAACAGGAAGAAAAAAAACTCATTCTTGAGGAAGTCAGCAAGAAGTACTAGGCCGACACTAAAGCCGGCAGACAGGCTGAAGCACTTCTAAAGGCCACACCCACAAGGTCCAGTGACACCACACCTGCCAAAGACTAATGCTGAATCTGAACACTAGAGACTGCCCCTCTCTCCCAACTGCCCATCACTAATAAGAGTCCAGCAAAAATGCAGTGAAATCAAGCTAAGAGAGCTGCAAGAAAGATTCTCTCTAGAGAAAGCAAAAAAGGAGAAACGAAAGCCAAAGATGAGACAATGGAGAAAAATAAGTTTTCAGTAACCACAGAAATAACCAATATGAAAGCCAGACAATTCCTGACTAGTTTAACACAAACTCCCAATATTAAAGCCTTAATAATATTTTTAAAAATGTTCATCTTAAATATAAAAATAATTATCTCAATATTTACTATCTTATTCAAGATGTTCTTAAAAAATTAAGAAGCATACAGAAGGGTAAGGAATGGCACATTTCCAAAATGCCAAGCAATGACACAGATGTCAGGAGTATCAGGCAGTTAGTTTAAAATAACTATGAATAACGTATTAAATAATTTAATGGAAAATGTAGAAAGCATGCAAGATCAGATAGGTGATTTCAGCAGAGTCTGAAACCATAAGAAATAATCAAATGGAAATGTTAGAACTAAAACCAAACCAAAAAAACAAAAACTATAAAAAAAGAACACAGTAACACAGATGAAGTCTTCCTTCAATGAGCTCATAAAGAGGCTTGACACAGCTAAGAAAAGAATCAATGATTTGAAGATAGATCAAAAGAAATTCACCCAAAGAGAGAAAGCAACAACAATAACATAAGCAAAACAACACCAAGAAGAATGAATCCAAGAGCTATGGAACAATTTCAAACAGTGTTACATAAGGGTGATAGAAATCTCAGAAGGAGCAGAGAGACAGGATGAAGCAGAAGAAATATTGGAAGATATAATGGCCAACAATTTTCAAAAATTAATGATAAACCAAAACTACAGATCCAATACGCTTATAGAACACCAAGCAGAATAATACAAATAACCAAAAAAAATGCATTTAGTATTCAAATCACTGAAAGTGAAAGGGAAAGAAAAAATCTTGAAATTAATCAGAAAAATATGGCACACTGCCTACAGAGGGATAAGGACTATTTTATAGCAGCCTTCTCACGAGAAACTATGCAAGCAAAAAGAATACAGAATGCCATCTTTGGAATGTTGAAAGAAAAAAACTGCCAATCCAGAATTCTACAACCAGCAAAAGAAAAAGATAAGCAAACTTTACCCAAAGCAAACAGAAAGGAAATAATAAAGTCAGAAATCAATGAAACTGAAAACAGAAAAATACTAAAGAAAAATAACTCAAAAGCTGGTTCCTTGAAATAATTGATAAAATTGTTAACCATGTAGCCAGAGAGACCAAAATGAAAGAGAAAAGACATCCAATCCAATACCAGGAGTGAACAAGAGCATATCATAGAGATTCTGGATATATCAAAAAGATAACAAGAAAATATCACAAACTATGCACATAAATTCGACAAGTTGAAAAAAATCTAAGTTGGACAAATTCCTTGAAAGACACAAACTACAAAAAGTCACAAAATGGTGAGAAGGGAAAATCCTAGTCCTACCTCATTTAGATTATCATCTGTGAACTCTGAAGCCAGACTTCAAAGGCACCTGACTTCAGGAAAGTACCTTGTTCTCTCAATGCCTGTTTTCCACATATAAAAGGGAGAAAATGACTGTACTTACTGCAAAGAGCTGTTGTGAAACTTAAATGATTAGTATATGTAAATTGCTTAGAACAGAATCTGCTACATGATAAAAGTATACGTGTTGATTATTTTTATAAAATTCAAAATAAAAACACTAAAGTAAAAATATGCTTGCAGAATATATCCATACATGTATATCTATATTTATATATATTTAAATATGTGCATTTACTACGTGTATGAATACACACATACATAGATATATGTATGTATTTGTGTGTGTGTATTCATACACACAGTAAATGCATGAAAAAAGCTAAGGAATAATATTGTAAAAGTTCAGGATAATGTTTACCTAAGAGGGGTTGGGGACAGAAGAATGGGATTTTTCAATGTTAGAAGGTTCAACACTCATGATAATGGTATATCATGGCTTCTATAGCAAGCTCAAGAATGTCTGTTTTATTACGCTTCATAACTTACAATCTGTTATACAGATTTGTATTTATCAGATGCTTCATAATAAAAATATTAAGGTAGAGTAAGATATAATCTATGATCTCATTTTTAAAAAAACATAATAAGGATGCAGTTACAGGGTAAAGCTCAATGTGTGTGTGTGTGTGTGCGCGCGCACGCGCGCATGCTTATATAGGTTTGTGTGAACATTTTAAAAAGTGGGAAAGTCCACACACCAAAAAGAGCTAATTCATCAGAATGGTATTAGGGTTGAAGAAAGAGGTACAGGGTTTGCTGCAATAAATGCTTTACCTTTGTAAACCAAAAATATTGGAAGACAGATAGACAGAACAGGGCGGCAGTGGGGGTGAGAGGAAGAGAGCCTAGGAAGTCTAAGACTTGGCCTCCACACTGTACAACCATCTAAACAACCTGGATGCTTCTCTCCAAAGGGAGGTGCAAGTACGTAACTACGTGTTTCTTTGGTTCACCTGTAGGGGAACCATCTTTGGAATATCCATAAAAAGATAACAAAAGTACAGTGTAGTTTAACCTAGAGTCCAAAAAGCTTCTCTGTTTTCCAAGCTTTAATAAAATTAGACATTTTCCACGTCTCTCTGCAATTACAGTGATAGTACTGAGCTTTAAAGCTGGCACACAGCAAACTATGATGTGACACTGCACTGAAAACACAACTGTAATCATGATGTCAGAATACCAGGATTTTCTGAGAATAGTCCTTACAAATACAAAACCATTGCATCTATATGATTTTATCCTTACCTGGAAACAGTTACGTTTTTGAACATCTGTTTTCCATTATGAAAGTAATATAAAATGTCACTTCTAGTTGAAGGATTCAAAATTCACTTACATATTATACTTTGCAATACAAGCTGCAAGACCTGGCCTGGCATCTCAGAGAAGAGCACGTTTCACATCTCAATTTTCAAATCAAAGGAGTAACAAATTACAACACAACAAATCAATACTTAAATGCTTCTATTTTTGAACTCACGGAGTTTTAATAACAAATGTAAAATATATTTAATATACATGCTTGCATTATATTATTTGCTATTAGAAAGCAATAAAAATAAAGGTTGATTTTATTTTCAATATTGGATACCTTTACTCCTGGCCCCCTTCGCTGATTTATCTTAACTGCCTAGCCTCTCAGGACCTCTGTCCCTGACCTCTGCTGACCCCCTCCTACACTCTCTAGTACTGCAGCCAGGCAGAGGTCACGCTGCTCTGTGTACCTCCTGCAAAGCTGGGCACAATGGCAGCCACCAGGTAGTCACTCACCTAGAGCCGAGTAATTCATTTTGGAGACATACCACCTAACCTAAAGAGTGAAGTAACTCTTTAAACCTTGAGCTATTTTAGAATCAACATAAATATTATAGCAATGTACAACTTAGATTGTTCAACTATATAAAACATGAATTAAAACATATTAAAAAATAAATATGTCTTATGAATGTTTCTTGAGCAAGTCTTTGTATGAATATACTGCTTTCCTCCATCCAGGTCTATAAAATAAACCTGTAGGTTTTCATCCACAAGCACTATCTCAAAACACCAATAAGGGAAAAAAAAAGGAGAAGAAGGAAGGAAAGAAGGAACAGAAGGGAGGAAGGTAGGGAGGGAAGGAAAAGAGAGAGAAAGAAAACAGGGTGAATAAAGCAATAAAGAAAAACTTCCACAGAAGGTATGCAAAAGGTACTTCCTTGAACAGATATTTAGGATGAAAATTCATTATCTGAATTTTCAGCAAGGCTGAAAACAAAAACAGCTAAGCGATATTTTTTAAACTATACTGCAAAAACAAATCAGCTTTTAGCAAATGAAATATCAGAATACAGGTAAGATGGGCATTTCAAAATAACAAAATAAGTTGAATGGAGAAAATGTTGATCAAATCAATCATACCAATAGTAAACTCTATGTGGAAAAACGTACCTTCATGAGAATAAGACCTTGTTTTCTCAAAAATCTGAAAACTGTAAGGCTACTATTCAGATGTATCTCAAGTCCATCTTCTCCTCTGGATGAGTACCCGAGTACTACAATTCCTCTTTTGTAAGCACAGCATCAGTAACATATTATTACACAGCTACTGCCAAACCATGCAGTATATTTAAGAGCTTTTTCATACTAAAATACTGAATGTTAAATTTAGTCAGTTTTTTCAAAATGGATATTAATATTTAGGTTAAATTCAAATATAATCCATACTGTCTGGTCAGGATTTTAATCAGAGTGAAATACAAGATAAAAAATGTAAAATCGTAACTACTAATAAAGTCTCAAGTTGTCCCTATGTGGGGCTGTATAAAACAAACAAAACCAGAGTTTTAAACCTAGAGCTCAAAGTGCTCATTTGTATTTTTAACAAAAACCAGAATCCTATTTGCTTCTTCATACATACTTTGCTAACAAAAGTCTAACTGAGGTAACCAAAATGATTTTATGAATTTTACAATAAAAAAGGAAAATTTTTTGAAATATGGATGCTTAGAGAATTCTCCAGTTTAATCATCCAGTGTGTCTCTATCTCAAATTAAGATCTGGAAAAAAATGGTCATGCCATCTACATTGTAAGACTCTAACTCCAAAAAGAAATCGCAAGAAAAAGAAGTGAGCTAATACATAAATGTATATGAGATACAAATATTATTTTTGTTCTGAGTACATTTCATACATATAATTTTTAATTATAACTACTGAAACAGAAGCCCACCTGAAATGATTTTTCCTTTCGGCCCATGCCACTGGAACGATGGGTCTATGAGTTCAGAATTCCGCAGTCGTTGGGTTACACATAACATGTGTGGACTCTTTTGATGGAGCATAACATAGACTTTCACTGAAAATAAATATTAAAATGTTCCAGTAATATTTTATGTTCGTTCATGATCTATAATGGTTTACATTTTTGTAGTCTGGGTTACATGTTTTCAGAAGTTTTCTTTGGATTATTGCTATTGCTTGGTAAGAACTAAATTTAATTGCATTCCATATAACTAACTTTCAAAAACATACACTTATTTTATTTGCATGTGCAAGTGTATCTTAATCTCAGCATTATGCATTGGTCTTTTTATTCAGAGTTCATATATCAACTTACTTTGTTGTCATAAAATTATTTTAATTACAAAGTATTAAGATAATTCTATATCTATACTTCATCTGTTTTGCAAAGACACCAAACCTGAAAGAAACTGACAAGATAAATTTGTTTAGATTAGGGAACAATACATTACTCACAATGATGTAACACAGTGTATGAATTTTAAAATTGTAATGTGATTTAAAAATTGACAAATATGTGCTTTGATTGACTTTAATTATTAAGCATTTTTCCCACTTTGCTTTAAAATTTAGAGCACTGCTCATTAAACAAGCAAAAATAGTATCCTCTAGGAGATACAAAAGGAACACGGTAAAGATTCAATTGTTTCGCATTTACTCATAAGAAAGCTTTTAGAAAAGCTTCTAGAAACTCCTCAGTAATCCCATGGCAACACTTCACTAATCAACCATATACTAAGACTTTCGTGTTCCAGTAAAATAAAAATTGTTTCTATGAGAATCAAAATTCTCCTTAACTTTAAAGAAACTGTCTCTAAACTTTAACCATACAACATCATGCTTATTGAATGTAGCTTTTAGATAGCTACCCTTACTTAGGTTAAGAAAGTTCCCCTCAATTCTTGGTAATTTGATTTCCTGGGACACTTGCACCTATATTCATAAATGTAACTGTATATAATTTTCTTACATTATCCTTTGTCTTTTTCCAACTTCAGTACAAATTTGTTATTTAGTGTTCAGCACTATTAAGCTAGGCATCTACGATTATAATAGCCACAGAAAATGAATTAGGCAGATTTCCTTCTATAAATTTTCTCTGAAAGACTACGTAAAGTGTTTTTGTCCTTGGAAACTATATAGCCTGGTATTTATTTTTTGGCAAGGGAGGAAGAAGCAAAACAAATTTCTGATTAACAATCTGGAGAATTTAATTATTAGTTTACAAGTAATAATCAAGTCTGTTTTAGAAACTTATATTTTGGTAGAGTTATTCACTGTAAGTTTATTATATAAAATTATTCAGAATATTAAGTTCTGATTTTTAAATCTCACCATATCTTAATTTATTCATAATATTTTTTTACTTTCATTATTCTCTTGTGAAACAATTACCAAAACTCTGTCTACTAATTGCTCCAAAGACAGCTTTTGGTTCCATTCAATCTATTATTCTTCTCTTGTCTCTTTCATTAATTTCTCCTCATTTTATTTCCTACTCACCTCAGTTTAAATGTTTCTTCTTTTTTCTACTTTTAATAAATGCTTATTGTATTAATGTGTCATTCCTCAGCACGACTTACTGGCCCTTTTATAAGGACATCAGTCATACTGGATTTGGGTCTACCCTAATGACCTCATTTTAATTTGATTACTTCTATAAAGATGCTGTCTCCAAATAAGTTCACTTTCTGGGGAACTGAGGATTAGGACTCAAACATATGATTTTAGGGAGAAGGATGATTCAGTCCATCACACTGAGATTCAGTTGTTTTTCTTAACTGAAATGTTAATTCATTTTAAGGATAAATTTAAGCACATCCAATAAAAAGCGAAGTTAGTTATAGATGACTGTTTTATAATTTAGGTTTGAAAGCTGTAGTTCTAAAACAAAAGCTGTGATAAAAGTTGTGGTATCAGTGAAAATGGCAGAGTAAACAACTCCAAAAATCATCCCCTTCATCAAGGTAATAAGAAAATGGCACATATTGTTAGAATCAACATTTTCAGAACTCTGGAAATTAATCAGACTTACAGCACCCAGGAAAAATGTACTCAGGAAAAACAAACGAATCTCGGTGTCATGGCCTGAATTATGCTTCTCCCTAAAGTCATATGTTTAAGTCCTAATTCCCAGTTCCCCAGAAAGTGAACTTAATTGGAGATAGAGTTTTTATAGAAGTAACCAAGTTAAAATGAGGTCATCAGGGTAGGACCAAATCCAGTATGACTGGTGTCTTTATAAACAGGGGAAATTTGGACACACAGACAAACACAGAGGAAAACAATGTGAAGAGATATAGGGAGAAGATGGCCATCTCCAAGCCAAGGAAAGAGAACTGGAACAGGTCCTTGTCCTGCTGCCCTCAGAAGGACCCACCCAAGCCTCCATGATTGGACTTCTGTCCTCCAAAACTGTAAGACAACACATTTCTGTTGTTTAACCTGCCAGGTCTGTGGTAATTTTTTATGGTAGCCCTAGCAAATACACCTGGTAAAAACAGTGAGCTTGTAGCACTTTAAGCTGCTCTATTCCCATTACAACCAGCAGCCTGGTAGCCACTAGAGGGGCAGATGGGATTAGATGGACTTCAGTGCCTCCTTCCCAGAGAATTGTCATTATTTCACCTTTCTGGCAGTGTCCTGGAAGACACTATGCACAAAGCTATCTTTACATGACCTAACTTGGAGCACATCCACTGTAAAAAGCCTTTTCCCCAAGAGTCTTTGTCAAAAACAACTAGAGCTTGCCACTTAACTTTGTAAATGCCTGAAGCAGTGGGAGTAAACATCAGCTTAACCAAAAGCTTAAGAGGAAAAGCTGGGTAATGACATGTCAATGGGAGCTTTGAAAACTTCTGACACGTTCCTAGGAAAATAGAAGGGCATGTGCATGCACAAAGTAGGCCATGTGGCCAAGACTGGGCATGCTCAGTAAAGAATGAGAGGCCTTAAAGTTCTCACCTCTGGCTGAAATTGAGCCTCTGTACAGCAGAAAGTGAAGGATATGGTGGAGTTGTCAACCGCCTGGCTAAACGTTTAAGGTAAGCCATGACAAGCTCATAAGGATTCTCAGAAAATATTAGGAGACTAACTGGTTCAGGTGTTTAATGAAATCTCTGTTGAACCATTAGCCTAACTAAGCTAACTAAGCAAAGACTTCAGTGGCCACACATGACAAAGAATACAGAATTTAAAGAGAATTAGTTCAGAAAAGTAAAATGCTAAACAAATGCTATAGGAATACCTCAATATACTGTACTTCATTTTACTGTACCTCACAGATTTTGCATTTTTACCATCAATGGTTTGTAGCAATCCTGAGTTTCAGATGATGGTTAGCATTTTTTAGCAATAAAGTATTTTTTAATTAAGGTACATACATTGGTTTTTAACCCAATGCTATTGCACACTTAATAGACTGCAGTACAATGTAAACGTAACTTTTATAGGCACTGGGAAACCAAAAAAATGCATGTGCCTTACTTTATTGTGATACTCGCTTTATTGTGATGGCCTGTAACTGAACCTGCAGTATCTCTGAGTATGCCTGTACAACAAAAAGCAACTACATAAATACCTAGAAAGGGGAAGAATCTGATTTCCAGAGTACTACATAATATTCCCTACAAAGTCCAGTTTTCAACCAAAAATATGAGTCATGCAAAAAAACCAAGAAAGTATAGTCAGAGGCAGCAAAAATGCCACCAATAGAAACTGTCCCTGAGGGAAGCCAAATTTTGGAGTTAATGGACAAAGACTTTAAATCAGTTATTTAAAATATGATCAAAGAACATCATGCCTAAAGTACTAAAAAAGTATGAAAATCATGTCTCTCCAAATAGAAACTATCAATAAAGGGATAGAAAGTATTTAAAAAGATCCAAAGAGAAATTCTGGATTAAAAAGTACAATAACAAATGAAAATTCACAGTAAAGAATCAATAACAGATCTCGACAGACAGAAGAAAGAATCAGCAAACTTTACGTTACATCAATGTGGGATTTATCCAATCTGAGAAAAAGAAAAATAGAAAGATAAGTGAAGATAAATCAACAGTACTCAGAGACCTTTGGGAAACCATCAGGCATGCCAGTATATGCATAAAAGTTCCACAGAAGAGTGGAGAGAAAGAGCCAGAAAGAATATTTGAAGAAATAATAGCAAAAACTTCCCAAAATTGATGAAAAACATGAATCCACATATCAGACAAGCCCAATGAACTCAAACTAGGAAACATTCAAAGAGATCCACACCTTAGACACATCATAATCAACTGTGAAAACCCAGAAACACTCTTGAAAGCAGCAAGACAGAAGCAACTCATTACATAATATGGTCCTCAATAAAATTAGCTTACTTCTCATCAGAAACCATAATGAAATAGAAAGTTTGAATAGACCTAAAACAAGTAAAGTGATTGAAATATTTAAAAAACTTCCGGGCTTCCCTGGTGGTGCAGTGGTTTAGAGTCCGCCTGCCGATGCAGGGGACATGGGTTCGTGCTCCGGTCCAGGAAGATCCCACGTGCCACGGAGTGGCTGGGCCCGTGAGCCATGGCCACTGAGCCTGCACGTCTGGAGCCTGTGCTCCGCAACGGGAGAGGCCACAACAGTGAGAGGCCCGCATACCGCAAAAAACAAAAAAAAACAAAAAAAACTTCCCACAAGGAAAAGCCCAGCACCGTTGAATTCACTTGTGAATACTACAAAACAAGCAGAATTAACAATACCTCACAAACTTCCAAAAAAATAGAAGAGGAGAGAACACACTCCAACTTATTTTATGAAGCTACTATTGCCGTAAAACCAAAATCAGACAAAGACAACACGAGAAATCTACAGACCACTTTTCCTTATGAATATGTACATGTAATCTTCAAAATACTAGCAACCAAATCGAGCAATGTGAAAAAGGATTATACATCATAATCAACTCAGATTCATTGCAGAAATGCAAGGCTAATTCAAAATACAAAAAATCAATCAATGTAATACCTTATCATATCAATAGAATAATGGACAAAAACCACTGATCCTCTCAATATACGCAGAAAAATCATTTGACAAAATCCAATACCCTTTCACAATAAAAGCACTCAACAAACTAGGAACAGAAGGAACTCTCTTAATCTGATAAAGGGCATCTACAAAAATTCACAGCTAACATAATACTTAATAGCGAAAACTGAAATCTTTCCCAGACCCCCAAGGTCAGGAACAAAACAAAGATATCTGTTAACATCAATATTGAACTGGAGGTTCTACCTGGAGCAACTAGCAAGGAAAAATAGGCAGATTGTAAAAGAAGAAATAAAACTACCTCCATTTGCAGATGACATGATAGTATATACAGGAAATTTTAAGGAATAACTCCCCCTCCCCCCTATTTAAAAAATTAGAGCTATAAATGATTCGGCAAGATAACAGAATACAATATCCATTTGCAAATCTCAATTGTATTTCTATACAATAACAATGAGCAATCTAAACACTAAATTGATAAAAACATTCTATTTACAGTAGCATCAAAAAGAATAAAATATTTAGGGATACATTTAACAAAAGTAGTACAAGACTCATACACTGAAAACTGTAAAACATCATTGAAGGAAAATAAAGAACACCTAAATAAACGAAGAGACACTCCATGTTTATGAATTGGAAGACTGTAGAGCATTAAGGTGGTAATACTCCCAAAATTGATCAACAGATACAATGCAATCCCTATAAAAATCCCAATGGGCTTTTATTCCAAAAATTGCCAAAGCTGATTCTAGAGTAACACGAAATTTCAAAGGACCCAGAATAGCCAAAACAATCTTGAAAAAGAAAATTTGAGGTACTCACACTTGATAGTTTCAAAACTTATTATAAAGCAACAGCAATCAAGACAGTGTGGCACTAGTGTAAGGAAAGACATATATATCAAAGGAATAGAATTTGGAGTCCATAAAAAAAACTCATACATCTATGGCAAACTGCTCTTCAACAAGAGCACCAAGACATTCGATAGAGAAGGAAAAGTTTCTTAAACAAATGATGCTGGAACAAGTGGATATCCACATGCAAAAGAATGAATTTAGATCCCTACTGCATACTATATGCAAAAATTCAAAATGGATCAAAGATCTAAATAAAAGCACTAAAACTATGAAATTCTTTTAAGAAAACGTAGGAGTAACACTTTGTGGCTGCTGATTAAGCAATCACTTCTGATACATGACTCCTAAAGCACCAGTACAAAAGAAAAAATAGAAATCAGACTTTATCAAAGTTTAAAATGTGTGCTTTAAAGAACACTATCAAGAAATCAAAACACAATCCATAGAATAGAAGAAAATATTTGCAAATCCAACATCTGATAAGGATCTAGTATCCAGAACATATTAAAAAAAAAACTCTTCCATCTCAGTAATATAAAAGACAGCCAAATTAAAAATTGGGTAAAGTATTTGAACAGGCTGTAAAGAAGACATCCAAATGGTCAATAAACACATGAAAAGAGGTT
Source organism: Kogia breviceps (assembly GCF_026419965.1). Classification (NCBI taxonomy): domain Eukaryota; kingdom Metazoa; phylum Chordata; class Mammalia; order Artiodactyla; family Physeteridae; genus Kogia; species Kogia breviceps. Next base: position 112,564,015 of record NC_081318.1, on the reverse strand, counting down.
CCACATCACTAGTCATTAGGGAAATGCAAATAAAAAGCACAATGAGAATCCACTTCACATACACTAGGATGGCTAAAATTTTAAAAGATGGACAATAATAAATGTTAATACAGATGTTGGGAAATTTGAATCCTCATAAGTTTCTGGTGTCAATTGTTCAGGTTCCTTGAAAAATTGTTTGGCAGTTCCTCAAAATGTTAAACATAGAGTTACCATATATCCCAGCAATTCTACTCCTAGGTATACTGAAAACATATGTTCACACAGAAACTTGTCCAGAAATGTTCATAACAGCACTATTCAAAATAGCTGAAAAGTGGAAACTTCCTAAATATCCATCAGTTGATGGATACACAATTGTAATATATCCATTCAATGGAATATTATTCAGCCATAAAAATAAATTATACATTCTGTAACATAAATGAACCTTGAAAACATCATACAAAGTGAAAGAAGCCACACACAAAACACCACATAGTATATGATTCCACTTATATGAAATGTCCAGAATGGACAAATTCATGGAGACAGAAAGTAGATTACTGGTTTCCAAGGGCTGGAGTATGATTGCTTAATGGGTACAGTGTTTCTTTTTAGAGTGATGAAAATGTTATGGAATTACATAGTGCTGATGGTTTCAGAACCTGGTCAATATACTAAAAACTACTCGATTGTATACTTTACAGGAGGAATTTTAAAGCATGTGAATTTACCTCAAAAATATATATCCACAAAAAAAGTTGTAGATGCTATGCTTCATGTTACTACTGCAAAATCTTATTAACCCAAAATCTTTATGATATACAGATCCCATTTTTAAAAAGTTTTAGCATAAGAACAGCATATGGGGACTTCCCTGGTGGCGTAGTGGTTGGGAGTCCGCCTGCCAATGCAGGGGACATGGGTTCAATCCCTGGCCCAGGAAGATACCACATGCCACGGAGCAACTAAGCCTGTGCACCACAACTACTGAGCCTCCGCTCTAGAGCCCACAAGCCACAACTACTGAGCCCGCATGCCACAACTACTGAAGCCCACACGCCTAGAGCCCGTGCTCCACAAGGGAAGCCACCACAATGAGAAGCCCATGCACCACAACAAAGAGTAGCCCCTTCTCGCCCCAACTAGAGAAAGCCCATGTGCAGCAACGAAGACCCAATGAAACCAAAAATTAATTAATTAATTAATGTTTTTAAAAAGTGTTTTTTTAAAAAAGAAGTGCATACATTTAATATTATGTTTAATTATTATACAATAACAAGCAAAAACACTGTAGACAACTTTAATTAGATAGCTCTTAGAATTAATTATTTTAGGCATACTTAAGAAGTTACAGCAAACAGAATTAAACTATATGAATCTAACTCTGTGGAAACAACTTTAATCCATTTCCATAGAGGAAAAGGGCCATAGGAAACTAGGATAACTGGGGAACACTAGCCTTTTGCAAAAGATTGATAAAATTTAAACAAATGCCAATTACTTTCTTACAATTACTGAAAATCTATTTATTAATACCTGGAAAATTTGGTGATCCCACTATTTTCATTGACTCTTGGGTCAAGTGAATACCTCTGGGTAATTGAGCCAAATATCCAACTATCAAAAACAAAAAGAACAGAATTAATCAACAATCTTGCTCATTACAAATTTCAAGACATTCGAATAGGATAGTATCGCAGTATATTTGATGTTTGTTGGAGGGGAGCCATAAATCAATATCCTCTGATATCTGGTATCTCTGTTCCAGCTCTACTCCCTTCATACGCTCCAATGAAATTAACATGCCCACCGCTTTCCCTATTATGTCTCACCTTCAGTTTTTTTCTACATCCACTTAGAATACTCTCAATAAGTCCAAATCCCCACCCTTCAAGATCCAAATCACAAGTCCCTCCTCCCTCAAACCTTCTGTTTGTCCTCATTTCTTACCTCTTTAGTACATCATCAGCAACACTCACTCTACATTGTATTACAGTTCTTCATGCACAGACATAATTTTCTTTATTTGACTATAAGCTCAACAGTAGGATCAGTGTTTACGTCAACGTATCGAGAATCGATATCTTTTGACTGCCTTCATCCAATTCCCCTCAATCCCGCCTCTGGTAACCACAAATCTGATCTCTTTTTCCATGAGTTTGTTTTTGAAATAAAATTGTCCCACACCACTTTGTTAGTTCCTGTTATACAACATAGTGCTTTGATGTTTCTATACATTTTGAAATGATCACCACCGTTAGTCTAGTTATGATAAGTCATCATACAAAGACATTACATTGCTATTGACTATATTCCCTACACTGTACATTTCATACTTGTGACTCATTTATTTTGCAACTGGAAATTTGTACCGCTTAATCTCCCTCATCTACTTCTTCCCTCCCCTTTGGCACACACCTGCTTGTCCTCTATCTATAACTCTGTTTATGTTTTGATAAGTTTGTTCATTTGTTTTTTTAGATTCCACATATAAGTGAAATCATGCGGCATTTGTCCTTCTCTTATTTCACTTAGCATAATACCCTCTAGGTCCATCCATGTTGTCACAAATGGCAAGATTTCATTATTTTTTTATGGCTGAGTAAGAGTCCACTGTATGTACCTATTATCTTCGTTATCCATTCATCTACTGATGGGCACTTAGGTTGCTCCCATATCTTTGCTACTGTAAATAATGCTACAATGAACACAGGGATGTATATATCTTTTCTAATTAGTGTTTTTGTTTTCTTCAGATAAATCCTAGGAGTGATATTGTTGGATCATATGGTAACTCTATTTTTAATTTTTTGAGGACCCTCCATGCGGTTCTCCATGGTGGCTGCATCAATTTACTTTCCCACCAACAGTGCAGGAGGGTTCCCTTTTCTCCACAGCCTCTCCAGCACTGGTTATTTGTTGCCTTTTTGATAATAGCTATTCTAACAGGTGTGAGAATGGTATCTCATTGTGGTTCAGACTTGCATTTCCCTGATGATTAGTGATGTTGAGCATCTTTTTCACGTGCCTATTGGCCATCTGTATGTCTTCCCTTGGAAAAAGGTCTATTCAGATCCTCTGCCCATTTTTTAACTAGACTGTTGTTTTTTGATGTTGAGTTGTATGAGTTGTTTGCATACTTTGGATATTAACCCTTAAAGGATATATTCTTTGCAAATATCTTCTCCCATTCAGTAGGTGGCAGTCAAAACGTACAAATTTCTAGTTATAAGAGAAGTACATACTTGGCATGTAATAAACCATATGATACTATAAATTATTATGATAAACATATGATTAATATAATTAACACTGCTGTATGTCACACTTGAACTGTTAAGAATTAATCCTAAGGGTTCTCAACACAGGAAAAAAAAACTTTTTTCTATTTCTTTAATTTTGTACCCATATAAGATGATGGACATTCCCTCAACTTACTGTGATAATCACTTCATGATGTATGTAAGTCAAATCCTTATGTTGTACACCTTAAAATTATACAGTGCTGTATGTCACTTAGACTTCAATAAAACTGGAAGAAAAAAAGTATGTTCCTTAAGCCTGGAGGACACAGGGATGGGAAGCAGAAGAGGAAGTTAGGGCCAGACTGGGAAGGTCTTTGTAAGCCATGCTTTGACTCTGCAAAAACCAGCAAGCAAATAGAAGATTTAATCAAGAAAAAAATAAACCGTCAAGCACTATACCTTGCCCATAGCAAATATTAAATAATAACTGTTAAATATGATATATTCTGATGTTCAGTCCTCGTTGAACAAGTAAATGTTGATGGACACAGGAGTGTGCACAGACAAGTGGGAGGAGCAGCGAAAAAATGCAATAAAGCTGAGATCCAAATCCTCTTTGCTGTTAACAGAGAGGAGGCACAGGACAAAGCAGAGTATGGTATTCAAAGTCAGATGACCTGGATTTAAATCCCAACTTCCACCAACTAGTCTTAGGACAGTCACTTAAAACTCCACGAGCTTCAGTTTTCTCATCCACAAAATGAGACTAAATTCCAGATTCAGAGTTTCTGTAGGAACTGAATGGACTATTGTATAAATTATAAAACGCTACATACATGTTGCTTCGCTATTCATACCTTACATATTAAGATACTGCGTTCTTAGTCTACTTCTTATATCCTCAGGCCGGATCTTGTTCTTGGATCAAAAGACAACACACACACACACAGAGTCGTACCTAGCATAAGATCATGGGCCGTGGCCACAAGAAGCACCCTTCTCCTACGGGGTAATTAACGGCTATTGGCTAGTATCTACTTAAACTAGAATGACCTTTGGACTTTGGCATATTTTGTAATGTCTCTTCACTCCATTTTTTCCATTCTCCTCCTATCCCCTGTCTACCTCCGCTGCCCTTCCTCATTTATATTCTTGGAGGGCTTCTTTTTTCATTGCCCCTTTTCTGCACAAATTGTATTTGAAACAAACCTCTTTTGTGCTTTCTATGATTCAATTCTGGGAGATACTTTATTTCTAAGAAGTCTAAAACTTGAACGCAAAATAACGCAGCCAAAACCGTCCTAGTTAAATGACGACCGTTTAATTAAGCACTCCCTTCGGTATCTTAACTCTATTTTGAAAACATGAGAAAGTATTTCGGATCTCTGACTCAAAAGGAGGAAACAAACGGCGGCAGCCGAATATCAAAACTTTAAGTTCCCAGTCTTTCCTGTACTTTATAGCTAAAACCGATAGATGGAGCTCCAGGACCACGGGAAATGAAAAAGCGGCGGGATGTCTATTTCATTTCGAAATACACTGAAATCCTGAGCCCCGTACGTCGTGGAACGCTGGCAAAGGACCCGGGGGCTGATAAAGGGCTTGTTAACAGCCAATTTAATCTCAAGCCTTGAGCTGTGGGTGTTTGAATGACCTCGCCAGTCTATACGACATCAATGTGCCCAGCCTTCCTATTAAATTCAAGAGCGGGACCAGTGACACAGGCTTTCCCGTCAGCGGACGCACGTGACACACAAAAACCTCCGGGAGCCGCGGTCCGGAGCCGCCCTCCGCCGCCTCACCTGACGGGGGTGCCCGCAGCACCAGCGCGGAGAACACCAGGACCACCGCGGCCCGGGAGAGCGGGGAGCCCGCGGCCCGGGACCGCCGCCAGCCCCGCCGCGCCCGGCCGGGGGCCGAGGCCTCCATCCACCCGCCGCCGCCGCCGCCGCCGCCGCCGCCGCCGGCCGACACTCAGCGCAGAAGGTCGTTAGGCAGCTCGCGCCCACCCGCCCGCCAGCGGACCGGAAGAGGGGCCGGAAAAGGGGCCACCACTTCCGGCAGGGCGGGGGCGGGTCTGGACGGGTCATGGAGGCCGGGGTGGGGGTGGGGCGCGAAGTCGCCCGCCTTCAGGACCCCGCCGTCGCTCAGGCAACCCGGAAAGCATAGGCGACCTGTGGAAAGTTGTGGAGCCGCAGAAGAGTCGCGGGCCAAGGGACGGGCTAGCCGAGTCAGAGCGTTGAGGCTGACTCTGGATCACAGGGCGAGGGTCACGGGAGTGAGGGCTGGTGCAGCCCGAGAGGGCTGCTTGCCTCTTCTGACGTTGGCTGCTGACTACCTACGGATTGATGGGAAGCAACTGGGCGATGGATGCAAGGCCCAGCCACCGGGAATGGAAGTGGGCCCTGAGCCCCAGGAAGAGGCTGGGGGGGAAGAACAAGGCAAAAGCCTTAGATGGAATGGACCGCGTGCAGCGCTCAGCCCGAAAGATGGTCTTTTATCACCTGAGTTCAGGAAGATGCATAAAACCACCCGTCCGCCTACGTGGGCGTTTATAGCCAGAACGTGTTAGAATCCTCTGCGTTTCTGCGGCGGGAAGGATTCACTTCACGTGAAGGGAGCTACGATACAAGTAAATCTTACCCAGTTGGTACAAGTACATAGGAGAATGAAGTTTAAGCAACAGAAGACACAATGTCCAATGACCCTGTGTAATCAGAAGAAATGAGTGGTCCAGGGTGGTCTGAAAGCCATCGCTAGGTGTCCTCCACTCCAGAGGAGGGTTTTCGAACTGACAGCCTGAGCACCCACCTGAGTCCACTTTGTTCGGTGGCGTATCTCGAACATCGATGCCTTCAGATGTATCTTGTTTGTGCCACAGAGAGCATCGCCCCTTGCTGTCTTTCAGCTGGCCTGCTTTACCAACTGTGTCTTCACAGCTACAATCGTGTCTGTTTCGCCACCATGTTAACCTCAACTCCTGGGATAGTTCCTGGTATAAAGTAAGCATTCAAATAACCATAATTTTTTTTTTTTTTTAAAGAAAAGAACGGAAAACATCTAGCAGAAAGGAAGGAGAGTTCATTTTGGACCAGGACCAGGATGAAGACATTTCTTAAGGATTACGTAAATATCCAAAGAAGTCCTTCGTTCTTATTAACAAAGGAAATTGAAATTTGTGCTTAGTTCTTGGGTTTACTGGCTATCTTTATGCATGTGCTAATTGGTAAAATGTATCCAGTACAGTTAATTCTACTCAGTAGATTTACTTCTTTAGAAATCCTTTCTAATCTGTATAAAGTCCTGAATTGAATTCAGCCTGTTCAGGCATGTCTTAGTAAAGAGACCTGCATGATTTAGATCCAGCCAGCATTTTGGTCAAGGTCTTGCACTTCCTTTGAGCACACCTAGTAAACAAATTTTACTGAATAGTGCCCAATAAATCACTGTATTTGTCTGGATATATATTCTGCTAAACTTCCTTTAAATTTTTATAAACAAGTCAACCTGCACAGCATGGTTTTTACCAAATGAATTTTGGACTGTGGACTTACAGAGAATAAAGGGCAGAGAGGACCGTTCAGACCATGCTAAATCTTGAAATCTCTGTTTTCTGTAATTCAGCAGCCCCTCCTGCCGTGGTCTGCTGTGTAAATTCCTAATATTCAACCTGAGAATAGGAAGTAATATTAGAGATCTTAGTTAATGTCTGGTGTGATTCTAAAGATGGAAAGCTGATTGCTGAAAATCAAAAAGAACGTGGGTCTGTCATTCGTATTTGCACTTTTTACTCCAGTAGGGATGGTGTTAGCTTTTGTGACCATATTCTACTGTCTGGAATTCCTTTGATAGCAGTTTTCATGCAAGACCAAGTTACCTAGTTGAAATGAGCTTTTAAATGAACAGTATATTGATGATATCTCTTATTGCATTGAGCTAATAGCTGCTACTTACTGTAGTTTCCTGAAATGAGTTTCAGAACTTCATTGCTCTTACTCTGCCATCATGGTAGCAAAAACGTAAGTAAGGATAATGTAGGGCACATAAAAGATGAACCTGTACTTTGACTATAAATTGCAAGTTACTTTCCTTAAAAGTTAGATACATTGATTTAGCTGTAATACATGTTCATTTTTTGCACTGCATTTAAATTTACAATTTGTATAGGCAGTGTGTTTTGTACTTTTTTTATGTCAGGTAAATACTTAAAGTATATCAGAGATATGCTTTAAAAAATATATTGCCTCTTTATTAACTGCTTTATTTATACCCTTTACTGAATCTCATTTACCCATAAAGTATCAACTTATGGAAAAATTTAAAAATAACAAATGAGCACAGTTTTCCTGAGCATTGCTGAGTAAACTGTCATGGAGATCTTACTGACAAATCTGTTTTTGTTTTTCCTAAGAATTATGATGTATATAATAAATGGTCCAATGTGTAAGAGTTCTAGTTGTTGCCAAGCAACATGGACTCTGTTTCATTTTGGTTTTTTTTTTTTTTCTGTTCTGGTCCCTTACTTCCTTTGATGGAGAAAAAATATTTACCTTAAAAAAATTTTTTAAAGAAAAAACTCTACTCTGTTGACATTGAGAAAGCCAAATCAATAACTATGTTAGGTTAACCAATCCTCAGTGGTTTTATAGTTAAAGAGAAAGGAGACTTCAGAAGCAATTAATATACAGTCACCCACAATTTTAAAGAGAAAGGCCGTAGATATGGATTCACAGCACACACCTGGAAAGATAAGTATCTCTGAAGGATCCTTCCTTTCAAGAACAAAGGCTGTTGAGAATATAGACTACCCACACTATCATGCTCTCTTACGAAAACTGAACATGCCTTTTGTGAAAGGAGTTGAGGACAGACATGACTGTGGCAGAATGGAAGAGAAATGCAGCCCTACTTTTCTTAAATTTCACCCTTATCCCCCTTCAGTCCTGCCAGACTATCATTTACACTATCCTTATCCCCCACCATATGGGCCAGATTATCCATTATTTCCACTTCATGATGATGTACCCTTAGCTGACCCCTGTTCAGGGTTTGTGAGTCCTGGTGGTGATGCTGACTTAAAGCCTGGCATTGGCAGAACCATACCAAGCTTGGTAGATTTCAGTGATGCGAAACCTCAACATCGAGTTCCCAGGCCAGACACAGGATTTCAGACGACATTAAAAAGGAAAAAAATGTTATTAGAAGAACTAAGACAGGACAGGAGATGGAATTCCAGGGCAGTACCAGACATTTCCATCAGAGCAAGACTTGGAGGTAAATGAAGTGACATGGGCTTTGTAATTTTTAAACACTCAAATGAGAGAGAAGAGCATGGATCTAAGATTCAGTATTTAGCAGTTCATTTGACGTAAAATTGTAAAAGACCAAATAAGGAATTCTTATTTTTAAATTAGGGATTGTAAGGAAAAAGTGATAAGAATGATAAGCCTTTTATAAACCTGTTTGTAAAAAAATATTTGGTTTTCAAAAAATACATTCATCAGTATGTGGCCAACACAAAGTATATATAAGATAATTTATTCTAAACGCACAGATAACCTAATTTTGCCACAAAGGAATTTATATTTAACTTTGATAATTGGGTATCATGCATCCTTATCTGTCTCTCTCCTTTGAAAAAATTAATTTGCGGATGATTATCAAAGAGTTTACAGGAGCTGAAATGCAATGGGAAAGTAGTTGAAAGTAAATTTGGGGGTCTTGTAAGAACAGGAGCTGAAGAGAGGCAACCCCTGCATAAATAACTCCACCACATTCCTGGAGGCAGAATTTGATGAACACTCACTGACTGCTGCACCTTTTGGTTTCTCTGTAAGAACTCCCAGAGGGTGTCACAAGCCTGGCCCAGAAGTGGTGAGAAACTTCCAGAAGAAAGCCACGGGCGGTGTTCCTGTATGGAATGTGCCTGGTAGGCAGCGAGTGGAGCATGTGGGAAAGGCAAAGACCAAGTGCTGTAGCAGGAGATGCTTTAAGCATGTTAAATCTCTAATAAATGAGGAAATACTTTTGTCAAGGAAATAATACAGTGCTTTCCTTGACAAAAGACTTGATATTTGTCTGGTGGCATGAAAGCAACGAAGTGAGACTGTGGGTTATGAAGGAGAGGTATGTAATAGCTCTTCCCAAAAGTGGCTTTTGGCAGCTCACCCCTTCCTCTGTGTGCCTGCCACTTCTCCTACCATAAAATGAAGTCTGTTTCCTTCTCATGATGACTCTGGGCTTGGACATATGAGTGGTTTTAGCCAATAAGATATTAGCAAACATGATGCAAGTGGAGGCCTGGTAAGTACTTGCACATTGAGATTGCTCATTTAGGGATTCTTCCCCCGGAGTTTCAGTCACTATTTTGTGAGAGACCCAACCTAGATCCAGAGGGGAAGAAAAATAAGGCATTGGTCATCAGGGCCAGCTGAGCTCCCAGCTAACAGTCAATACCAACTTGACAGCCATATGAGTGAGGTCATTTTGAACATTTTCAGCTATCGGAGCTATACCTTATGACAGAACAATTCAGAGTCCCAGTAGATGATGAATGGTTGTTTTAAGCTACTAGGTTTGAGGTTATTTTGCAGCAGTAGATACTAAAACAAGGTAGAAGAAAGGATGTCATCATACTTAGATGTAAGCGTAGTGCCCCTGAGGTATATAGTTGTAATTCATTGCCCTGTTTACTTTTACTCTGGCTTGAAGTCAAAATTTTAGTTTTCTAGTTTTCTTATTTTTCTACTTTCCTTTTTTTTTTTTTTCTAAGTAGCTGCTAGAATGGCTTCAAATCAGAGGATACCAAAAAGTGCCATATTGCTGCTAATGGCATGAGAATCTACTGGAGGGTTTTCTTTGACCAGCTGAGTCACAGACAGAATTATCCTTCTTCTCAAAACTGAAATGATCGTGGAATTCGGCACTGCCTCCCTCACTCTGCCTTGGCCTCTTGCCTCTGCTTCTGTATTAGTTTCCTCTTGCTGCTATAACAAACTGCCACGAACTGAGCACCTTTAAACAAAGGCCATTTATTACTGACAAGTTTGTGGGTCAAAAACCTGAGCAGGCTTAACTGTGTTCTCTATTTGAGATCCAACTGCCAAAGTCAAGGTGTGTTCTTTGTTCATATCTGGAGGTTCTGGGGAGAAATCTACTTTGGGGCTCACTCCAGCTGTGCAGAATACAGTCCCTGACACCTGCGGCACCCGTTTCCTTGCTCTCTGGCAGCAGGGGATGCACTTTGCTCCTGGAGTCTTCTCACATGGCCTGCTCCATCTTCACAGTCAGCAGTGCTGTGTCAAGGCCTTCTCACTTGCTACTCTCTCACACTTACCTTCAGAATCCACAGAGGGTCCCCTGTTCTCCAGCCCTTCGTTGCCACTTCTGAGTTTGCAGGTTCTGTCCTGATTGGTCAAATATTGACTGAATCAACATCATCATTATGAAGATGATATTACTACATTACTACTACAGGTACTAATAATGTTACAACTACTAACTGGTAATTAATGTTATAAACTGCATGCCAGAAATTTGCCAATTCCTTTAAATACATTAATGGTAGTTTTTACAACTCTGACAACAATCGTTAAAGGTAAGAAAAATAAGACTCGGGGGGGGGGGTCAAATAATTCACGAGGTCACAATGGCACCTTAGCCAGGAAGTATATACATTATTAAGCCCCAAGTATTGCTGTAGTCTGTTATGGAGCTTCACCAGATTGCTGTCCACGGTGACCAGGGTGCTCCTGTGTTATCCCAAATCCCTCTCACAATTCATCTCACGTCTGCTTAGATATCTCTGTACTGTCCAGCTAGCTCCCAGTTTTAACATTTTAGTTCATCTTTCGCTGAGTTAGATTAATTCATGGGACAAAGCTAAAAAGTAGAGGACCAAGTTAGAAGACCCCATGGGGTAGGAAAAGGATCTCTATGGTACAACCATGATCTTCACCTACACTAGTCCCCTGTCCAAACCAGAGTCATTTGCCAAAGTTCTCAGTCTCTCTTATTAAGACTTAACTAAGGAGGATAGGTGCAAGGCTTTCATGTCCTGACATTGGCCTACCTCTTTTGTTCATCTTCCACCATTCCCTGGCTGCCATTTCAAGATGTAGCTGTACCCAACCTTCAGGAAGAGTTGTGATGTTGCTCTCATAGGGCAAGCCTACCATTGTACGTACTGTTCCCCCCTCTGGAATGACTCTTCTTCCTCCACTTCCCCTTTGTTATCCAAGTCATACTCAGTTGTCAAGATGAGGTCAGGTCTTGTCTTGAGGAAGATGTTCCTAACTCCCTACAGTCTGGCTGGATTAGATGTCCCTCCTCTGCACTCCCAGAGCACTCAGAGCTCAACAATTATCACAGTCACCACATTATACTGAAATTACCTACTTACATGTCTGTCTTTTCCATTGTTCATGAGCACCTCAAAACCAGGAAACCTGTTTTCCATCTTTATATATTCATCTGCTTTCATTTGTGGTGAGGTCAATATCTGTTGAAGGCAGCTTTTATATTTGCTCATCTCTTATCATTAGGTTGAATTATCTACACAGTAAACTCCTTTGTGTCACCACCATCCCCAACCTGTCTGCATGCACATGCACAGATTAATAGTGCCCAAGAGATCTCTTCCAATAATAAATAACAAATAATTGTACACTATTTAATTAATCTAGGAAGAAGGGAAAATCAATATTCATTTGTAGTAAAAACTCTCAACAGGGGCTTCCCTGGTGGCGCAGTGGTTGAGAATCCACCTGCCGTTGCAGGGGACACGGGTTCGTGCCCCAGTCTGGGAAGATCACACATGCCACGGAGCGGCTGGGCCCGTGAGCCATGGCTGCTGAGCCTGTGCGTCCGGAGCCTGTGCTCCGCAACGGGAGAGGCCACAACAGTGAGAGGTCCGTGTACCACAAAAACCAAAAAAAAAAAAAAAAAAAAAAACTCTCAACAAATTAGATCTATAAAGACTTCCTCAACCTGATACTAAGGCATCTGTGATAAACTAAGGCTAAAGTAATGATGAAAGACAATTTTCTTTCTCTAAAATCAGGAACAAGACAAAAATGCCTGCTCTTACCACTTTTATTTTCCATCCAATGGAAGTAATGGCTATTGCAGCAGGATGAGGAAGAGAGGTAGAAGTCATAAATATTGGAAAGTAAGAAATCTATCTTTACATAGAGATGACATAATATTTATAGAAAATCCTCAGGAATCTTCAAAACAACTACTAAAAGTAATAGCTGAATTTATTAAAGGCATAGGTTTATTGTTAATATACAAAAACCAATTGTATTTGTGCATATCAGAAGCCAACAATTGGAAAATGAAATTTCAAAAGATTCTGTTTACAATAGGGAATTTAGTGAAACACATGCACATTTTCTTCACCAACAACTAGAGTACATTGCTGAATGAAATCAATTAAAGAAGACCTAAATAAATGGAAAGCAAACCAAGTTTATGGACTGAAAGACTTATTATTGTTAATATGTTAATGCTTCCCCAGTTGATCTATAGATAGTTTCAGTGCAAACTCCATCAAAATCTTAAGAGGCACTTTTGAAGAAATTGGCAAGCTGATAATAAAACCAATATAAAATGGAAACTTAAAATAGCTAAAACAATTTTGAATAAGAAGAATAAACTTGGAGGATTTGTGCCACCTGATTTCAAGTCTTACTATAAAGTTACAATAATCAGTACCAAAGGGAAAATGATAGATACAGATTAATGGAACATAAAAGAGAGTCCAGAAGTGGAGCCACTTAATATATTACCATTTGATTTTTTTAATGTGCCAAGGCATTTTAGTGAAGAAAGGGAAGTCTTAATATATTACTAAAATAACTGGATATCCTATGGGGAAAAAAAAAATCAAGTTTTACTATATTAACATATACAAAAAATTAACCTTAAAATGGATAATAGGCCTCAGTATAAAATTAAAATTGTAAAATTTTAAAAATATTTAGATTTTCAAAATTCATTGTTAAGAAAGTGAAACAGCAAGCCACACAATGGGAAAATATTCACAATCACATATATGACAAAGGATTTGTATCTATAATATATAAAAACCTCTTAAAATCAATCAATAACAAGACGAACAACCCAAGTAAAAAATGAACAAAAGATCTCAACAGACACTTCACACAAAAAAATAAGAATGGCTAAAAAATACTTGAAAAGATGTTCAACATGCTGAGTCATTAGCAAAAAACAGTATATCCCCACAATGGCTAAAATTTAAGACTGAAAATTCCAGGTGTTGACAAGGATCCAGAACACTGGAACTCTCATCCACTGCTGGTGGTATCGTGAAACATTACAGATACTTTGGAAACTCTTTAACACTTTGTTTAGAAGTTAAACACACACCTATAAAGTGTCCCAGCCATTCTACTAGATATTTACCCAAGACAAATTTAAATGTATATCCACACAATGACTTGAACATAAATATTCAAAGCATCTTTATTCATAATTGCCAAAATGTGGAAACAAATGTTCACATGCATGTGAAAGTATGAACAAATTGTGGCATAGTCATACAATGGAATAGTATTCAGCAATAAAAATCTACTGATACATGCAACAACATGAGTGAATCTCAAAATCATTATACTGAATGAAAGTAGCCAGAAACAAAATATTACATACCAACTGATTCTATTTAAATAAAGCTCTAAAAATGCAAACCAATAGAGAGTGACAAAAAGCAAATCATTTGTTGCCCTGACCTGGGAACAGGGGGAGATATGGATGCAAAGGGGCATGAGAAATACTTCTGCAAAATATAAATGCTCTGAATCTTGTCTGTTGTGTTTTCATGGGTATACACAGCTATAATATCTCATCAAATTGTATGCATTTATCGAATGTAGTTCATTGCAGTATGTTATACCTCAATACAGTTTTTTTGTGTGTTTTTTTGTGGTACGCAGGCTTCTCACTGCTGTGGCCTCTCCCGTTGTGGAGCACAGGCTCCAGACGCCCAGGCTCAGTGGCCATGGCTCACGAGCCTAGCCACTCTGAGGCATGTGGGATCTTCCTGGACCGGGGCACGAACCCGCGTCCCCTGCATCGGCAGGCAGACCCTCAACCACTGCGCCACCAGGGAAGCCCTACAGTTTATTATTTTAATAAAGGATATGATAAACAACTTTATGCCAGTCAATCTGACAACTTAGCTAAGATGAGAAAATTCCTTGAAAACACAACAAAAGTGACATAATAAGAAAGTTGGAGTAACCCTATATCTATTAAATCGTTTAGTTGATTATCAAAATACTTTCTACAGAAAAAACTCCAGGGCTAGATAGTTTTACTGATGAGTAAGATCAGTTATTTAAGGAAGAAATAATATCATTTTACCTAATATATTTAGGACAAAAGAAGCCTGTCACCAAAATATGAAAAATATATTACAACAAAAATTAGTCTGATATGAACAGACAAAAAAATCCTTAGCAAAATTTTGCTAAATTGAATTTGGTAATATATAAAAAGGATGATACATCACAACTAAGTGGGTATTATTCCAGGATCGCAAGATTTGTTTAGCATTCAAATATCAGTAACTGTAATTTACTATATATGTTCTCAAACCATCACAGAGTTAAATTAAAAATAAATAAGTATAAGATGTCTAGGAAAGCATCAAATATTTTAAAATTAAACACCACAATTCTAAATAATCCATGGCTCAAAGAAGAAATCACAGGAGAAATTAGAAAATGTTTTAAACTGAATGCTAAATTTGAAAATGAAACATATCAAATTTTGTATAAAGGAGTTAAAACTGTGCTAAGAAGAAAAAAATAGTCTTTTGTGTATATATTAGAAAACAAGAAAGGTCTAAAATTAATGACATACATTTCAATCTTAAAAAAATTATTAAGCCAAAAATCAGAAATGAGTAGAATAACATATATTTGTAAATTTTAATTAGTAGGAGTATACACATTCACATACACACACACACACACACAATGTAAATTTCCAAGACAACAGAGGAAAGTAGGAAAGCATTAAATGCGTTGGATCCAAGACGTGCTTTGAAAGAAGAAAAATGCAGAAAGAGAGAAAAAGAAAGCATGGTGAATATAAAACATTAGCAATGTTCATTTACATCTAATCTTTTTAAACTTACTATTTGCCCCTTCTAGGATGATGGAGAACCACTTTTACAATCAAACAAGAAATATAATGCAAAAGACTCGTTTTACAAGTCCTCTACACAAAAGTAAGCATTTTTCCCCAGTAGAATTTGATTTTTTTTTTTTTTTCCTGTGGTACGCGGGCCTCTCACTGCTGTGGCCTCTCCCGTTGCGGAGCACAGGCTCCGGACGCGCAGGCCCAGCGGCCGTGGCTCACGGGCCCAGCCGCTCCGCGGCATGTGGGATCTTCCTGGACCTGGGCATGAACCCGTGTCCCCTGAATCGCCAGGCAGACTCTCAACCACTGCGCCACCAGGGAAGCCCTAGAATTTGATTTTTAAATGTATTTCTTTTTTCTTTAATAACACATCTCCTTTGTGTCCACAATATCCTGGATCCTGTGAGGAATTCAAAGACTATCAGACACAATTCTTTACTTACCTACATTGATTGCTAAAATAAACAGTTAAAGGAAGAAAACCTATATTTTATTGAAAAATAAAACCAAAACAGAAAGGAAAGGCTCAGAGAGAGAGGACAAGATAAGGATGTCCAGCATCATAGAAAATGAGAGCAGAGAAGTTTGAAGAACTTTTTTACTTAGTCGAAAATCATATAGAGTATCTGTTATGTGTCCATGGCTATTATAAAAAAATCTGCAAACTATAAATGCTGGAGAGGGTGTGGAATAAAGGGAACCCTCTTGCACTGTTGGTGGGAATGTAAATTGATACATCCACTCTGGAGAACAGTATGGAGGTTCCTTAAAAAACTAAAAATACAACTACCATACTACCCAGCAATCTCACCAATGGGCATATACCCTGAGAAAACCATGATTCAAAAAGAGACATGTACCACAATGTTTATTGCAGCACTATTTACAATAGCCAGGACATGGAAGCAACCTAAGTGTCCATCGACAGATGAATGGGTAAAGGAGATGTGGCACATATATACAATGGAATACTACTCAGCCATAGAAAGAGACGAGATTGAGTTATTTGTTGTGAGGTAGATGGACCTAGAATCTGTCATGCAGAGTGAAGCAAGTCAGAAACAGAAAAACAAATACCGTATGCTAACACATATATATGGAATCTTAAAAAAAATGGTTTTAAGGAACCTAGGGGCAGCAGACATAGAGAATGGACTTGAGGACACAGGGAAGGGGAAGGGTATGCTGGGACTAAGTGAGACAGTAGCATTGACATATATACACTACTAAATGTAAAATAGCTAGCTAGTGGGAAGCAGCTGCATAGCACAGGGAGATCAGCTCGGTGCTTTGTGACCACCTAGAGGGGTGCGATAGGGAGGGTGTGAGGGAGACGCAAGAGGTAGGGGATATGGGGATATCTCCTATCAGTATACGTATAACTGATTGATACGTTTTTTTGAAGACTGAAGTTTTTGAAGACTTTTTTAAATAAGAGAAATACTGTAATCATTTGATGTAGATTAATGTCAATAACTCAGCTGATTTATTTATTTATTTATTCAATCAACTCATAGCTGATTCCACTTTGTTATACAGCGGAAACTAACACAACATTGTAAAGCAATTATACTCCAATAAAGATGTTAAAAAAAAAGAAGGATTTTTTTTTATTATTATAATAAAAAAGTATAGTGAACTGGAAATATGCAAAATCATAATCAAGTTTAAATGCTGAATCTGGAATTGCAAGTAATGACAGTATTGAGAAAAATATTGAGTTGTGTCAGCAAACCGATTTTATTGAGCCATATTCTAAAAGCATATGTAAAGTTTTGATAAAGATTATTAACCAAAGTTATAAAACACCCCAATAAAAATAATAGATTCCAATGTATAAATTGAATGGTAATAATTTAAATCAAAGATTAAAACATCCAAAATATAAGTTCCTTATAAACACAGCAAGCTGAAATAGTTGATAATCCCATTCAAATATCTTTTAAAAGAATAAAGATGTAAATTGCTGGTGCTGACTCTTAATATTACGTGAGTGCTAATAAAAAACTGTATTCGGGAGAATTCCCTGGCAGTCCAGTGGTTAGGACTCAACCTAACCACTGCCATGGTGGTTAGGTTAGGCCCTTTCACTTCCATGGGCCCAGGTTCAATCTCTGGTTGAGGAACTAAGATTCCACAAGCCATGTGCCACAGCCAAAAAAAAAAAAAAAGAAAAGAAAAATTTTATTAGCATCTTTATTAGCATGACATGTACATGTCATGTGGTAAAATAGCAAATAGCTCACCCAGTTTCTATGCATCCATTGCATTTATTGTTTTAATGATGAATCATCTACTCAACTAAAAGCTGTAAGTCCTAGTCAGTTCTGCCACATCTCAGAACTCCTGAGGGATCCACTCACCCTGGAGCCTTCCTCTAGTAAATGCTGCTCCCATTAGCAAGAAAAACCTATATGTGAATGCTCATAACAGCTCTAATCATAATCTTCAAAACCTAGAAACAACCAAGATTGCTTTCAACAGGTGAATGGAAAAACATGTATTGGATAAGGATACTAGAGCAGAGCTATACAATGGAATACTGTTCAGCAATGTAAAAGAACAAACGCAACACACAACAATAGGATGAATCTTAAAAGCATTTTGCTCAATGAAAGCAACCAGATCCAAAAGATCTCATATTGCATGATTCCATTTATGTGACATTCTAGAAAAGGCGAGACTACAAGGGTGGGAGTAGATCAGTGGCTACCAGGATTTGGGGGAGGGAGACAGAGCTGAAGACAAAGAGCCTGTAAACAAACATTAGGGTGATGGAACAGTTCTATACGGTTCTGTGGTGCTGGCCATATGACTGTATTTGTCAAACCCATGGAACTGTATGTACACCATGGAGAACAAACTGTACTGAATGCAAAGTAAAAAAATAGAGAAAGAGAGAGAAATATATACCAGGATGGTGGGAAAATCCAGGATGGAATTCAGAAGGTAACAAGTGAATCTGTATTACAAACAAATGACATAACTCCATGGAAGTGGATGGGGGAAAACAGGAGTGATCCTAAATTTGGACCTTCATGAACTTGGAAACAGTATTTTGACACAAAACTGTAAGGCTAAGGACAAAAAGAACTGTATGTAAATACTATCTATACTCTACTTGGTAAATGTGTTTCTCACCAAGACACAGGTTGGCAATTCTACACTTCTTACACGTATACTACATGTAAGAACATGTAGCACGACTTGTGCCTTTTTGTCACATTTTGCTACATGTGACAAAAAGTAAATCTTTGGTAGATGGTGAGAGAAGGAACCGGTGAATAAGGGAGAAAAGGCTGAGAATGAGCCCTGTGGTGCTGATCAGACTTGGGGACATCCCACGAACTCATGTTTACAGGCACACTTTGTGCTGTTGTGCTTCACAGATTCTGTGTTTTTTACAAATGGAAGGTTTGTGGCAACCCTGCCTTGAGCGAGCTTATCGGGGCCATTTTTCCAACAGCATCTGCTCACTTTGCATCTCTGTGTCACACTTTGGTAATTCTCACAGTATTTCAAACTTTTTCATTATTATTATATTTGTAATGGTTGCCCATGATCAGTGATCTTTAATGTTACTAGTGCAACAAGATTTCAGCTTGCTGAAGACTTAGATTATGGTTAGCATTTTTTAGCAGTAAAGTACTTTTAAATTAAGGTATAGACATTTTTAGACATAATGCCATTGTACACTTAATAAACTACAGTTTAGTGTAAACATAATTTTTATATGCATTGGGAAATCAAAAAATTTGTGTTACTCGCTTTACTGTGGTATTCACTTTTATTGCCGTGATCTGGAACCGAACCCATAATATCTCTGAGGTATCCCTTTATTTATATATATATATATATATTATATATATATATGCAGAAAGTAAATACAGAAATATATGTAGATATATGGATACACACGGGTTCAAATACACCCAGATAGTCCTAGTTCTGTCCTCTGGGAGGGCCTAGAAGCAGGGACACACAAGCAGCCAGAAGCACGTCTAGCTCCAAAACGTTGGTTTAAAATGCCACTCTCGGGCTTCCCTGGTGGCGCAGTGGTTGAGAATCCGCCTGCCGATGTAGGAGACACGGGTTCGTGTCCCGGTCCGGGAAGATCCCACATGCCGCGGAGCAACTAAGCCCGTGAGCCGTGGCCGCTGAGCCTGCGCGTCCGGAGCCTGTGCTCCGCAACGGGAGAGGCCACGGCAGTGAGAGGCCCGCGTACCACAAAAAAAAATAATAATAATTAAAAAAATAAAATGCCACTCTCCAATAAAAGACATTGTGAGATCCTTGGAAAAAATGGCTGATTCTAGGGTTGGAGCAGGGAAAGTACACAATAAACCCCAAGCTCCTCTAAGCACCCTAAATAACTGCAATCTTGTGTAAGTCGCTGAACTCCTTTGGGCCACTGTTGCTTCCTCTCCACCATGGAGAGTTACACTAGATGGTCAGTAAGAGCCAGGCAAATGTGGACCTTCTGCGTGTCTAAGAAAGTGAGAGGTCAGCTTTGCCACATATGACATGTCTAACCATTGAGGACAAAAGCAGCAAAGAAAAACCCGGGAGAAGAGGCTTTGGAACTAAATCATAGGAGTCAACAGGGACTTACGTGTCCTTGGCTGTTTGGAGTCAATTTGTTGTGTGCTTGATTTTCATCACTTAAAAACGACATCTTTAAATCTTTTCTGCTTAACATTACAAACTTTTGGAAGCCCATTCCTATGGGATATCTCTGAAAACTTTTTTTAATAAGAGAAATAAT
The DNA here is from genome assembly GCF_026419965.1 of Kogia breviceps. Classification (NCBI taxonomy): domain Eukaryota; kingdom Metazoa; phylum Chordata; class Mammalia; order Artiodactyla; family Physeteridae; genus Kogia; species Kogia breviceps. Next base: position 112,543,849 of record NC_081318.1, on the reverse strand, counting down.
CTAATCATTTGATGTTTATTAATGTCAGTAACTCAGTTGCCCATGTTTTCTCTTTTTCTAAGTGTGAGTCCAAGTTCCAGAAGCAAATGCATTCCTCTCTATACGTAAGCAATGTTTCTTAATGTTTTAAAAATTACTAGATTTACATCTAAATTGTAGTTGCTTTCAGCTCACTCATGTTTGTAATTCACTTTTTAAAACAGCTTAGGCTTTCTAACAGATTTCTAATGTTTTCCTAGCCTGATACCTGTCCAGAGTTTCATCAAAAATGTGTTAAAGATTTTACTAAAAGAAAGAAAGGGGGAGCAGTATTTTCAGTTTTCCCAAATTGGTTATTTTATGAAATAAAATACCTTGGATGTTACTAATATTGGGTGTTGTCAACCAGAAAGGCTTTTACACTTGATGTGGAAGCTGCAATGTGCTCAGCAAAGCTAAGGGCAGGAAATGCGATCTCTTGCTTTTCTATTTAAATTTGGCTCTCCGTGGGCGGCACAGGTGTCCCGTCATCCGCCCTTGGGGTCTTCTCTGCTTTATAGTGGAGAAAAAACTTGTGCTTTAGTCAGCTTGGGCTGCTGTCACAACATAGCACAGACTGGGCAGCTTGTAAGCAACAGACGTTTATTTCCCACAGTTCTGGAGGCTGGAAGTGAGGGACGGCCAAGCGGTCACAGACTTGTGTCCACGCGTGGGTCAGGGAACGAGGAGCTCGTGGTGTCCCTTTTATAAGAACACTAATGACCCTAGTACCTCCCACCTCCTGATACCATCACCTTTGGATGTTAGGAATTCGACGTATGAATTGGGGGGGGGGCATAAACATTCAGATCACAGTACCTTGGAACAAAGGAAATCCAAGAAAACAGAGGAATCTGGGCCTTTCATCTTTGCCCTCCCCCCTCATGACGCCAGTTCCACTTTAGAGCTGACTCATCTTCCTACGAGTGGCCCCAGAAGTGCCCGCGGGACACCCTCTCACCGCTGTGGACTAACTGGACCTTCTCACAGGCACATCGCCAGTTGTCCACAATCCCAGGCACCTGCCCCGTTTCTGTGCCCGCAGGAGGCCCCTCAGCTATGACGACACCCATCTCTGCCTCGCCCCGGCTGCCTCCAAGCTCCAGGGAGGAGTTGGCTCAGAGCTGCAGAAGCAGCTGCTTCTTTGCTCAAAAACGCAAACCAGGGGCTTACCTGGTGGCGCAGTGGTTGAGAGTCCGCCTGCCGATGCGGGGGACGCGGGTTCGTGCCCCGGTCCGGGAAGATCCCACGTGACGCGGAGCGGCTGGGCCCGTGAGCCATGGCCGCTGAGCGCCTGCGCGTCCGGAGCCTGTGCGCCGCAACGGGAGAGGCCACAACAGTGAGAGGCCCACGTACCGCAAAAAAAAAAAAAAAAAAAAAAAACCCACAAACTAGCTGTTGCTCTCACTCTGGCCCAGACCGAAGCTCAACTCTTACTTTAGAGAGAGAAAGTCTCCTTACTTTATTTTTTTTTTAAGGCAAATTGTTCCATCACCATGGTTAATTTTTTGCATTTTGCATTTTGATCTATTTTGGCAAGATTTCCTTTGCAGGTTAGGAGGTGTGCATCTATTTTGTCTACGGTTCTTTTCATGCTAACAGGGGTTGCGTGCACTCTACAAACGCTGATGACGTTGACACCCCCCGCGGAGACATCACGTCTCTCGCCAAGCCTCGCAGCTCTGAAATTCTTTATACGAGCTCAAGTTGGTGAGTTCCACTTACGATTACTCCCCTCACTTTCTTATTCAGGAGGAAACGTGGTCATGGGCTTTGCACTGGATGAAGCAATTAAAAACCGGCCCTGGATAAACAACAAGGTCCTGTTGCACAGCACAGGGAACTATATTCAATCTCCCGGGATAAACCATCATGGAAAAGAATCTGAAAAAGGGTGTATATGTGTATAACTGAGTCACTTTGCTGTACAGCAGAAATTAACACAACATTGTAAATCAGCTCTACTTCAATAAAATTAAAAAAAAAAAAAAAACAACCTGGTGCTACTCACTGCTTGAGAAGAAAGATACCTGTTTCCTGAAAGGACCGTAGTTTCTCACAAAGGAGATTATAGTTTTGAGCACTCACTAACCTGGGCGCCTACGTATATATGCAATATATCTTTACATGCTATGTTTCATGAATATATTATATATATAATATATACAAAAAGTATGTATATATTCACTTTCACCAGTGGAAATACTGAGCCTCCGAAATTACTTCCCTAGGATTCACAGGATACACTACAGGAAGCTGACGTTCTGTGTCTTTTTTTTTTTTTAATTTTTACTGGAGTATAATTGCTTTGCAATGTTGTGTTAGTTTCAGGTGTACAGCAAAGTGAATCAGTTATACATACACATATAGCCACTCTTTTTTAGATTCTTTTCCCAGATAGGTCATTACAGAGTACTGAGTAGAGTTCCCTGTGCTATATAGCAGGTTCTTATTAGTTACCTATTTTATACATAGTAGTGTGTCTATGTCAATCCCAATCTCCCAATTTATCCCTCCCCGCCCTTACCCTCTGGTAACCATAAGTTTGTTTTCTACATCTGTGACTCTATTTCTGTTTTGTAAATAAGTTCATTTCTACCCTTTTTTTAGATTCCACATATAAGTGATATCGTATGATATGTCTTTCTTTGTCTGACTTACTTCACTTAGTATGATAATCTCTAGGTCCATCCATGGTGCTGCAAAGTTGCATTATTTCATTCCTTTTTATGGTTGAGTAATATTCTGTGGTATATACATACCACATTGTCTTCATTACGCCACTGAGCTGCTCCACATCACGCCTGTTACCCCATCAGTTTCTGCGGTGACTGAAAACCTTGCAGGAGGTGCCCTGCAAGTCTATATAGTGTGAGTCACGACGGTATTTTAAATGTTAGCTGCTTTCTATTTTTTTAAAACATCATTTGTGCCCATGAGACGAAATAGCTAAATTTCACATTGGCTGTCCTTCAGACCTATTCTACACCCTATAATAATTTTGAATTTTCCCGTGTTATATATTCTGGCTCTCTAATTCTTTTGACTCCTTGGCCAAACTAAAATAGGCTTCAAAACTAACTTTGGTTTGTTGTTTTTTTTTTTTTTGCGGTACGCGGGCCTCACTGTCGTGGCCTCTCCCGTTGCGGAGCACAGGCTCCAGACGCGCAGGCTCAGCGGCCACGGCTCACGGGGCCCAGACGCTCCGCGGCACGTGGGATCTTCCCGGACCGGGGCACGAACCCGTATCCCCTGCATCGGCAGGCGGACTCTCAACCACTGCGCCACCAGGGAAGTCCCTAACTTTGGTTTTAAAATATATTTCTGTAACTTATTGCATTGAAGAATGAAATGAGTTGATCTATTTCAACCAAAAACACAAAAGAAAGAAAAAAGAGGAGAGAATACATAAAATATTCCATGTACTGTGACAAAGACTTAACCTGCACCCCAGCAATGATAATATAGGGCAGCATGGAGTAAGTCTCCTGAGCAGTGAGCTTAGTGCTTTTGATCTCAGTGGTACAGAGAGGCCACTTTCACCCACGAGACTTGAAGGCTGTGATGTTTTAGCTGAGTCCTGAGGAAGGGTTCGTTGGTTATGATTCTTCCATAATTTCTGCAAGGAAATTATTGCTATTAAACGTGGCAGTTCTCAAAAAATTTCAAGAAAGAATATGAGGATAAACCCAACTGAAAATATCCTACTGGCATACAATTTTATTTCTCCTTTGAAATGTACATCTGAATTTTGGAATGTTTTATGAAACATTCTTGCTAAAGAATAAAATGTATTCTTCTGGGTCATTCTTCAAGGATAGTAAAGAGCAGTCTGGAAGCATTTTAAAAATTTGATGTAGAACATACCATTTAACTTGAGTAAATTTGGGAGCATGCCGTTCTAGCTCATCTTGCTGTTAATTAGTGTTTTTAAGGAAAGGAAGTTGAATGGATTATGTAAAAGAATTGGACATTAACTGTACTTCCCAAAATTGGCCACTAGAGGGCCTCCAAGGTTGCAAAGTTTCTTCTTTGGATGAGGTTTCATTTTTTAACAGAATCTTAACCTTTTAACACAAAGAAAGGTTTTCCATTTTTTATTATGAGCTACTGATACAAAATGTACAGTGTCATATGTAACATATAAAGTAAAATAACAAGGAAATGCCTGTGCACCCCGGGCCTAGCTAAGGACATAGTATTGTATCTTTTAAGCCACCTGTATATTCCTTTCAACCTCATCTCCTTGGTCTCCTTTCCCAGCCCAGAAGTCATCACATCAGACTTCGTGCTTATCCTTTGCTTGCTTTGCTTGATAGTTTGGCTACATATACTTGAATCTCTAAACAAAATTGTGTGTCCTTTCCACAGTACCACACTGAGCAAAGTATAGAAGACTGCATACAACATGACGTCATTTGCATAAGGTCCAAAACCCAGAAACACATAAACTTACTTTGTGCCCAGTAGAGTAGAGCACCATCCTATTCAAAAGCAAATATGACTCTTCCTTTGCTTCCTCATCTTAAACTTTCTTAAAGGGAAATATGTTTATGAGATCATCTTTAAGGTTCTCATAACCCATGACAATTAGGACAGGAGCTGTACCTGCCGCTACTCCTTCAGTGGAGGCCACATTTCAGACAGAGTCAAGGCTACTGCCTCTTGGGTTCAGATGGTTGGAATCACCAACTTCCCCAAAGGGTAAATGTTTTCAAATTTTCCTCATTCGTTGATTCTGTATTCTGGCCACCACGCCATCTGACATGCCCAGTGTATTGGCGGTGATTATACTGATAGTTTTAAAAATAACTTTTAAAATTGTAGAACTGAATCTGATCGTTATAGAAAAAAGTACAGGAAAAATTAATAACAATTTGAAAATAACTAAACTTTTACACAGAGACATAGGTATTATTAATATTTTGGCATATTTCCATCTGTCATCCTGAATCTTGTTTGTGTATATTTCTATAGCTATGATCAGAGTACATATATAATTTTTACTACCTGAACATTGCAACATCACCATGGGTACATGTTATTATGAACTCATCATGGTTTTTTATTTGTGTAGATGTACTATCATTGACTAGTTCCCTTAGGTTACATATGTAAACTCTTTCCATTTTTTGCTATGATAAATAATGCTGTCAAACGCTCTTTAAGTGATTCTTCTTCTAATTTGGAGTTATTTACTTAAGGGAGACTCCTTGAAATGGATCATGAGGTCAAAATACCTAAACATTCTTAAGCATGTTGCAAAATCCTTTCCTGGAAGTATTATAAAAATGTACAGTGGAACCAGAGTTTATGTCCAATGTGTATACACACACACCTTCAATGCTGGCCTTAAAGCTCACCAAATAGCATATTCTTTTCCTTCTGACTGTGTTTATTATCAAAACAATTCAAATATGGTTGTCAATAGTAGAATACCTCTTTAATTTTCAGGGCCAGTATTGAGAAGTGATATATGTTTTAGCCTTTACCGCCCAACGTGCATAAGTTTCTGCCTGTAGGTCGCCGCATGTTGCTGTGTGTGTATGCAAGTGTGGGGCGGTGTTGGGTTGACAGGTGCAATGGACGTTTTCCCAGGCTCTATGCAGGGCTATGAAAATCCTTTTTAATGGCTGCGTGATATTCCACTACAAGCTATATCATAGTTCACATAGGCGAAGTAGTTACTAAAATCTTTCCTATTGCTAAAAAAAATACAGCAATAGACCTCCTCCACATATATCTTTGCATGGTTTTATGCATCCATTTCTGTAGAACAACTCCTTAAAAGCAGAATTATTGCATGAGCTTTCTCATTAAATTAATAAACTATTTTCTGATTTGGTAGTGATGCCCAGTTATTGGAAGATATTTCGTTAAGGAACTCAAGACGTTAATTCAGTTTCCACTGAGGTTCCTAACTTCTAACTCGGGCCTAGTTCAGGGACTAGAATCCACAATATCCATTGGCTTCAACAGCTCTTGAAGCTCAGGCACTGAGTAGGAATTAACAACAACAACAAAAAAAGGTAAAAAGTCCATCCTCACTTATAACCTGTGTCAAGCAAACAAGGTAAGACTAACGTAGAGATTCCCCCCCCACCACCATTTTTTTCCAAATCTGTTTTTTCATCCTACTCTTAAATACTAGAGCCATAGTCTTTGCAAGAGCTTATTATAAAATGAGATGGAAGAGAAGTCTGTTTTCGGTTAGTAATTATTTTGTGGCCCACATTGTTTCAAAATGCCTGGCGTTCAGGAGTCATCAGTGCGGAGTGCCTGACTACAGAGTGACGTGTGACAGCAGATCCGAAAGCATGGAACCTTGCCCTTTCCTAAGAAAACGGAGAGTGTTTTTCTTTTGCCATGGACCACGTGGGCTCTCACGTACGAGCATCTCGGCTGGTCCAGCCCCTCCCTTTACCAACGAGGACGCTGGGGCTTGGGCAGGAAAGAGGCACGTCCAGGTGACAGAGCAGGGGCTGCGCCCCGCGACCCCATAGCCGGTGCTTTCCAGACACTGCCGTCTGGTTTCCCAGACCAGCCTGGCGCCTCCGCCGTGCTGTCTTCCACTAAATCATAATCTTTTGTTTCAGGACTTCACCCAGTTTCGTATTCACTGCGCCTTTACCTCTGTCGTCTCTCTGACGAAGCATTTGCAAATAATGAGTAATTGTCCAAAGTGACCTCCAGGCACCCCTGGGCCAAGGCCCGAGGGTGGAAGAAGGGGCCGCCCTGCCCGTCCCCGGGGGGCGCTGCACCCTTAACCAAATCTGACCACAAGGCAGGTCCAAGAAGGGCTGTGAATAGCAGTTCCTTACGCTAACCCGCACTTCTGCCTTTTCTGAGAACTTTCACATCGACTCTCTCATTTGTTTTTCAAAGCAGTGTGATGAAGCCAGAGGCGGGGGGGGGGGGTGGGGGGGGGGACTAGGTTCTCTCCCCACTTCACAGATGAGGAGGTTGAGGCCGAGTAAATTATGTAAGAGGTCCAGGTACTCACTCCTTGAGAGGCGAGGAGAACAGCCCCTCAGACCCCAGGGCAGCCTCTGGCCGGTGAGAGCTTCCGGGGCGTCAGCCCCTCTCTGACGGGGCTGTCGGCTCCTTTCTGTGTCCCCTCCCAGATGCAAGAGGTGAAGGTTCCCTGAGAACAGAGGGAGAAAAACATACCGCCTAGAGCATGGCGACGGTAGGGGTGCAACTCATCCCTGAGCAGGTCCTGGAGATCTTGCCACATCTTACTGCGTTCAGGGGGGCACAGCCCAGTGGCCAGAATGACTCTGGTCTTCTTGCGATTTCTCACAGAACGATCAGCGAAACCAGTCACAGCTCCCAGGCCCTCCCTCCCCTCAGCCTTCCCAGGCCCGCCTCCTTCTCCGTCCACACGTGCCCTAGGCCAGCACTTGGCCCGGCCAGCCCGGCCCCCCGCCCCCTGCAAGGGAGCTGCAAATCCCCCCACCCCTGTGTCCAGGGTCACGGGGCTGGCGGGGGGCAGCCCCGAAGGCCGATGCCAGGCCTCGGACACTGTGAGCCCACGCCTCCCCTTCCGTGTGCCTCTCAGCCTCTGGCTCCAGCTGTGCCTCGGTGATCTCTGCCCCCACTTGGGTTCTGGAAACCTCTAGTTGTGCATTCAACAACGTTACTCCTTAATGTGAACGCTGTCAGGAATCAGGCCCGTTTGAGTTCCGCTAGGTCTGTACCTGACACAGAATAGCTCTCCATCAACGAGGGTCCGAATGACTTGAACTTGCACGACACCCACACCCTGAACACGGCCGACCGGCCTGACCCGGCACAGCTCTGCCGCCTTGGCTGGCAGCCTGGCTGTCGGGGGCCTCCTGGGCCGGGTCAGTCCCGCCACCTGCCAGCTCGGCTGTCTCTGGGCACGTGACTTAGACTCTTTCTGAGGCCCCGGTGCCCGCATCCATGACAGGGGCATGATACCAGGACCGGCGACCCAGAGTGTTGGGAGATTGAATCAGTCACCTCATGTTAAGTGTCCTCAAGGGTGCACATTCAGTGAGGGTTCGTCAGGCCTGTGGTACAGAGAAAGAACGTGTGCACGCTGGAATTCTAATCCATGTACGCAAGACCTATGGTCTACATGTAACATGGTTTTCTCCGTGTTTTCTTTATTTTCTATTTAGCTTTTCATTGCACACCATCTGGGCTCCCTCCTTCTAACTGACTTACTGAAGTTCCTTATATTTCTCAAGTTATTTAATTTCTACTTTATTATGCTTTGCTGAGCAAAACCAATTAGCTGTAAACTTAGGCAACAATTTATTCAAATTCACCCATTAGCGAACCAACTCTAGGCTTATTGTGGGAATTGGGTACCAAAAAAGGTGTTCAAAAGACTATAGCAGCTATGGAGCAAAGGCAAACATGAAGACTTCGTTTATTTTCTTTTTCTTTCTTTTTTTTTTTTTTTTTTCGCTTATTTTTAAATGGTTTCCTGTTTCTCTCGCTTTCCTTAAATGGGGGAGTGGGTTTGAATGTACAACTGCTCTGGACATTCTCGTAGAGCCTGTACATTTCAGTGTCTTTAATACTTTTGTTTCTTCCATCTGAAACACCGTGTCACCCATCAGCCGCAGCTCTGCAGAGTATCCCCCAGAGACCGGTCTCCTCTTGATATAAGGTCAACATGTCGCACTTAAGATGGAAAAAAGCCCCCCTGTGACGCCCCTGCCAAAGGGTTAAATGGAAGAGATTTTAGAAGCAGCGTGGGTGAGGACTTTCGTTTTCAAATATGTGGCAGTTTATTATGCAACTGAATTCACTTCTCAGGCCTAAGCAGCTTATCTTGAATCTAGTCCACTAGTGCATGGGTGGTACTTTTAGATATGATGTGATATAATATCATTATTATAACGTAATGTATAATACCGTTTAACATCAATAAACCCGTATGCCACAAGGCACATATAGTGGGGTGACGTTTTAAATCAAGCCCTTCTTGGGACCGACACATCACTTGCTTCCACGTTTGACTTCTTAACTGCTCTGACGGAAGGTTGTGACTTCAGAGGCATTTTCATTCTGCAGGTGTTTTAGGGGCAGTGGAAAAAACCTCTCACGCAGAGGAAGGGGATTTCCTTTGTAACATGCATGGAAGCTCTAATGAACGTTTGGGGAGAGACACGACACATGAATGAGTTTGCCCCATTTTTTGTTACCTCTCTGACATACGGCTGCAATTCTTCAAGGAAATTCCAAGAAACCCTGAAGGGCCCTGCCTAGAATTGGACAGCATTGGTTTACTCACCCAGGTCCCTGCAACAAGCCTGAAACAGACACTTCCAAACCTGGCTTCCCCCGGGAGTTATCTGGAGAGATTAAAAACCCCAATCCCCAGGTTACACCGCTTGCCAATTAAATCAGAATGTCTGGGGGTAAGAGTAAGGCATCAGTACCTTTGAAAAATCCCCACGAGTTGTCAGGGCTCAGCAGCGTTTGGAAACCACTGTCTGTCTTCACGTCTCTCAAGCTGCCTGTCCCGGATGAACTGCATTCTTCGCCTGCCAGGCTCCTAATTTGTACACTTCTTATTTCTTTAAAATCTTAATATGCTCAATTAATTGAGCACCTACTAAGTGCTAAAGACTCGACGGTTGCTTTCACCTTCACTGAATCCCTTTGACCCCCAGGGCCCTGGGAGAGGCCGCACGCGCTCTCGGGCTGCAGCTGGCGAAGACGAGGACAGTCTTGCTGCTGGCGAAGAGGTCCAGGCGGGCCTGGCTCCCTGACTTTCCTGGCGTCACAAGATCCATGAACTTGCACTGCTTACTCTGCTGTTGCCCTTGATGTGCTTTGCCCTTCACTTTGCATCGGGGTCCCCTGTTTCACTGCCTGCAAGCCAGCTGGTTGTAGACTGATGCTCTTGGAAGAGACACGGGACTTTATTGGTGCAATTCCTACCTGATACGTCATTTCCCGTAACGTGCGGATGCCAGGGGCACATCATCCGTGCCCAGAAGGACACCAGAGGACCTGCCTGCCCACAGACACGAGTAGAATCTGGCCTCCCTCCTGCCCATGGCCTCGTAGCTGAGGCCCAGATTTGAGCCCCGGCTCCTGAGCCCGCCCCGTTCATTGCCCCGCCCTCCACTGTCTGTCTGTCCCTGAGTCTGTACGGAGCACCCTCCCTGAAGCTCCGTATTTTGAAAATTCCTCCTGCGGTCAGTGGTGCTTGGAGGTTTCCTTGGCTTATTGCACGCGTGGAAAGCACGGGGCGAGACCAGGAGGCCCTGAGAGGAGCCGCCCTCCTGCCTTCCGCGGGGGCTCGGTCCTCGCCGCTCTTTGCCTCGCGTCTGGGCCTCCATCGAGGATAAGGGCCCTCTCCGGAGGGATGTCACGCTCCCGAGGAGGGGCCGTGGAGCGGCCGGGGCAAGCTGAGCCCTGGCCCTCTCCTCGCCATGGCACCAAGAGGACCGTGAGAGCCGAACTTCACAAAGATGGGTGTTATTTGAGGGAGCCTTGTGATCTGCAGAGAGTGTGTTCTTGCTCTTTGCAAATAGTCTCAACCTCACATTTTTCCTCGCACCTTGGGGCGAGGCTGCATGTCTTAAGCAGCACTCGGACTGGGCCCACCTCTTCCTCAGGAAATAATCCATGGAAAGGGTTTCAGGTGCTGTAAAAATGGCAAAAACAGTACTTATTATTCACACTTCTCTGAATTACCCATTAAAATATTTCTTTTGGATGTTTGCTAGCCTTTATAGAGAGGGATCTTATACCCACACTGAAAAACCCTGCCAGACCTTCTTGTGTTTTTCTTTTACTCTCTCTCTCTCTCTCTCTCTCTCTCTCTCTCTCTGGAGGGGAAAAGGACCAGGGAAGCAGAGGAGTAAGTGGAATTGAGTTAAATTTGTGCAATTTCAGGAAATTATATGAAATCAGTACTTTAACGGTGGCAAGAAATAACTATTATTTAAAAATCACAGTTGTGGGCTTCCCTGGTGGCGCAGTGGTTGAGAATCCGCCTGCCGATGCAGGAGACACGGGTTCGTGCCCCGGTCCGGGAAGATCCCACATGCCGCGGAGCAACTGAGCCCGTGAGCCATGGCCACTAGGCCTGCGCGTCCGGAGCCTGTGCTCCGCAACGGGAGAGGCCACAACAGTGAGAGGCCCGCATACCGCAAAAAAAAAAAAAAAAAAAAATCACAGTTGTGACTGATATTGGAGTTGGTGTCACAGAGCTCCATGTGGGACCCAGGTCCACCCTTTGATAAGAAAAACCTGTCCACCTTCATGAGAAAACAGAGCTCAACTGTGAATCATGTATGTAAAACACATGCAAATGGCAACAGTAGAAAAACATGGACCTGAAGTAAGTTTCTTTAGTCCTAGAGCACGGCTGTCATCTGCACATCTCTGCCCCCTGCCTGCACGCTTTGCCGTCTGGCAGCCAGATTCCCAGACCTGACGTGGGACAAAACCTTTAGACTGCATCCTCCTTTAGGTTTTCCTAGCTGGGTGCTGGTGACCGTGACTATTTCACGGATTGTTATTTTCCTTTCCTTTCTTGCCCTCTCTCCTTTAGCTCTGCCAATATCCCAGGATACACTGGCAAGGTTCATTTCACAGCCACCCATCCAGCAAATTCTGCTCATCCATCAACGACCCCCTTGCCAGATTCAGAAGTGCACCAGTAAGTAGGAGTCTTATTACTCAGTGGGGAGGTGTCCTAATGATGATGATCCCATTAAAGAGCAATTGAGTACTAAGAGTACATTTACGTTGTTTAAAAAATAGGGTGTCGAGTCCAGAAAGACAGAAGAGTTCATTCTCCGCTGTTGTGGCTCAAAGGAGCATATTAAGATATTTAATGCATCTTAGGCGGACAGCGTCTTTGCCTCTTGGGCTCAGCTCTGCAGACACATCACCCTTCTGCATTATCCTCAGAACATGCATGGAACACACTGCATGAGACACGTATTCATTTCTTGTGAAGAGCCACCTTACTTTTTTGGTTGAAAGTCATATATATATATATATAAATTTTTTTTTTTTTTTTGCTGTCCGTGGGCCTCTCACCGTTGTGGCCTCTCCCATTGCAGAGCACAGGCTCCGGACACGCAGGTTCAGCGGCCACGGCTCACGGGCCCAGCCGCTCCGCGGCACGTGGGATCCTCCCGGACCGGGGCACGAACCCGCGTCCCCTGCATCGGCAGGCGGACTCTCAACCACTGTGCCACCCAGGAAGCCTGCCGTATATATTTTTAAACACCGTTTTGCAAATTGAAAACAGGAGACCTCTGATGGCAGTTCAGCGCAGACCCTGTGTTTTGAAGCTGCCAGCGAGAAGCAGTGCATTATTGCTCGTTACACCTCAACTTTGAAAGCATCTTGTGGGCGTCCTGGCCTTGCAGATAAGATGACACAGCCCCCAAGATGCAAATGCAGGGTCCAGAGGCCGGCCCCGTGCCAGTAAATAAGCTCTCGTGGTGGGTCGGTGGGTGTGCATCTGGGAGGGGGACCGACGCAGCCCCCCACCTCCATTGGTGCCTTTTCTCCTTTTTGGTGGAGAATCCACTCATTCCTGAAACATTCTTTGAGCACCCACCCTGGGCCAGGCACTGCTGAAGGCTCTGTGCTCACCGGGTTGAGCAGGAACGCTCCAGGCTCTCAGGAACCTACGTTCTGGCATGCAAGACAGAAGCAAAGAGGCATACAGGTATCTGAAGAAATGAATTAAAACGATTTTGGAGAGAGACACATGCTGTGCAGAAGAAAAGGCAGGGTGACGTCCGAGAGAGAGCCTGGGCAGGGACCCAGGAAGCTGGGTGGTCAGGGGGGCTGGTGGGTGCTGACCTTCAGTCAGAGTCCGAGCTCCTGCCTTGATGGGCTTCCGGACCATCCCGAGAGGCAGGATATGGCGGGGGCCTCGGGGGCCTCGGCCCGCGGTTCATACATCAGTTCACTCATCATACACTCGTGTGCGTGTGTTCTTTCTTTGTGTCAACGAATGTTTACGGTGCCAGGAGTTCCCAAGAGTTAGATCCAGTTTGCAAGGAGCTCCCAGTCTAGCGGTGAGCAAGGGATAAACCAGTTACCCTGGAGGATGCCCGGGGTCGCCATAGTGACAGTCACTTAACAGCTGAGGGCTTCTGGGACGCTGCCCTGTAAGGACTGACTGGTCTCATCAACCCTGTGACCCTGGGAGGAAGGTCTCTTGTTTTCCCATTTGACAGGTAAGGAAACTGAGGCTCCAGGCCGGCAGGGCATCTGTGTGGGTGCAGCGAAGACTTCACGGAGGGAGGAGGTGGCCCGTGCCGTGATTCTCGGGGCAGTGGGCTTCGTCTCGCAGATACTGGAGGGCAGGCCTCCGCCCGCCCCAGGCAGCCCGCATCGCGCAGCCGCGGGGTCTAAGCGAGGCAGCTCTCAGGCCTCCGCCCGCCGCCGTGTGAACTGTGTGCAGAGAGCCGCGCGGTAAGGGCAGTGGCCGCAGGACGACGGGGCGCGTCGTCAGCTGAGCTCAGCTCGGACAGTTGGACAAGGGGCCGGCATCTCTGGGCCACCCAGTGGGAAACATTTGAAAGCGGGTCATTGGCTTCCTAGGCTGGTGTTTTGCATTCAGTCCGTTTTCTCTCAAGACACATTATCAAACGTCACACAGATTCCCAAGGCAGGGCTGGTAGAAATTTAGACGTAGTGTTTTACTCCCTCTGAAAGACCGAAAGAAACAACGTCAAAATTAAACGCATCCTTATATCTGTCGTTTAGACTTATTGCCCAGGAAAGCTAGGCTAACGCCCTGCGTCTGGGCAATTCCCGAGCCAGGAGAGACCAAACTCGGGGATACTTTTTCTGGCAAGTGCAGCCGGTTCTCGCCCCGAATCTCTCAGACCTCGTCCCCGACAGCCTCGTGGTCTGGCGTGTTTCTGCAGCCACGTGAGCTAGCCGTCCGAAGTCCCTAATATATTTCAGAGGAATCTTTATTCCTACGTGGGAAACTAGCCTCCACCGTTACTACTCCTGTTCTTACTGTGGTCACTGCTGCTACTTGAGAAAAGAGCCCGAGTCTTTAGGCCATTTGTGGTAGTGGCCGCAGCAGCAGATTCAGGCTGACCCCTGGCAGCCCCGCACTCACCCCACACAGACCGCACACACAGCTGTCACCTGCCGTCCCAGAGTGGGGCCCAAGGACCCGCGGAGCTGTCTTCTCTGGGGTTCTCGGTGCACAGCGGCTCTGGAAGCACAGACAGTGGCAGCAATACACGTGTCACCCACTGTGTGACACGAAATGACAGGCCTGTGTTGGGCTGGGAGCCCAGATGACCCCTGCGTGCCCCCAGACCAGGGCTCCTGACGCGGCAGCAGGGCTCTGCGGTGAGAAAGCACAGGGGGCGCGTAGATTGTTAAAAGCACTCTGCTGACACGGGCCGGCGGCCTGCAGCAGGGCGGCCAGTGGCCTGCACCTGTCCTGGCGCCTGTGATCAGAAAAAGTCAGGTCTTTGAGGTTCTCCGTGGCGAAGTACTGCCTCTGATGTTTTGTGACACGACACTTAGTGTGTTTTTGTCGTTGTCGTTGTTTTTCTCTCCGCTAAAAATTTCCAGCGACCGTGAGAGTCTAAGTCTCTACCCGATGAGTATCACGGAACTTAGTGAGCTGGGTGCCTCCTGATCCTCTTGGTTTCTTCTGCTGTTCCTGAGAAGCCGCCTGCCCGGCGCCTGCCCTGGGCGCTCCGGAGGGATGCTCTCCCCCCTCGCCGCCCTCCCTCCATGGAAAGCCGGCCCCACCCCGTGGGGGCAGCAGCCCCTCTCCTGCCCCTGCAGAGGGCCCCCCTGCTGCTCTCCAGGCCCCCCCGCCGACCTGCTCTGGCGGACCCCCACCCCGTGTCCTCCCCCCACTTCAGAATCGCTACTTCCACCACTGCTTCTGTTTCCTTACCTCCCAGAAAGACAAGCTCCCACTGGCCTCAGAGGTTCTTCCTTCCCTGTGAGCTCCGGTTCCCCTTTAGCCCTGTTCCCTCCCTGCTGGCTGGCCAGGCCCAGGGCCTCCCCGCTGGAGAATCAGACCTCCCCCTGGAGCAGCCACCCTGCCCGCCCTCGCTGCTCCACGCCCTCCCAGCCCTCTCCCCTCTGGGGCTCTGGGCTCTCCTCTCGCTGTCACGTGAAAAGCTCCCATAGGACAACGGGGGGGAGGGACCGAGGGCCCCCCTTCGCGCCCAGGGCAAGAACGGCGCACTTGCGGTGGAGACAGTGGCCGATGGGCCGCAGTGGTGGTCTGGGGTCGAGTAGCTTAGGCCTTGAATGTCAATGCCCAGGGAGGGAGGGCCGTGCGGTCCCCGTGACACGTGCGGAGGGTGGTGTGCAGGACACCAGCAGTGCCCTGGGATGGGTATTGCTGAGAGGAGAGGCAAAGGAGCAGGAAGGGATGATGGGACCGGGGTTCCGGGTGGGGAGACGGGGGCGCAGGAGACGGGTCAGAGAGGGGTGCTGTGAGGCTCCAGGTCTGAGGGTAAGGGCGTCCGCTCCTGTGTCCAGCACAGCTCAGTGCTCCCTGTGCTCCCCTCGCACCGGAATTCAACCTTCACAGAAGCAGGAGTTCTCATTCCAACAGCCTCTTTTTCACAGCACAAGAAAAAAACATTGCTACTTCATGATCATCACAGCGCAAAAAGAGGGTGCTGGAGATTCATTGGCCGTGTCCTCTGTAACTTCTGCCACGTACGAGCATCGCGGTGTGTGTGTGTCTGATTCACGTGGCAGCAAATTCATGGCAGGATTGCTACGGGCTGTGTGCAGTTGTTCAAGAGAGATCGCGTGACCCAGGTCCATGCTGCGGTGGACACCTCTGGACACCAAAGGGGGAAAGCATCATTTGCATTCATAGCATTCTACATTTTCACGGTTATTTCCTTTCTTTTAATGCTCACCGGAAACTTGGTGGGGCCTCATTTCCGTTGGAGAGATGAGCAGACTACGGTGTGGGTTGAGAGCATCGTGAGGGAGCCACCAGGTTACCCCACCTGCAGGGTGAAGCCAGCTCTCAGCCCTGCACGTGGGCCCTCCCGCTCTGCCCTTGTCCCCCTCTCCCCCTCCGAGCCCTGCCCGCATGCTCCATGCCCTCCCACCTTCCCGTCCCCCTGAACTCGGACCTTTGCACCAGCTGGCCTTTACCGTGACCCTCCTGCTTCCTCCCTGACGTAGACGCTGGGTGGATGTCCTTCCCCAACCCAGAAAGGTGGCTCTACCTCTGGGTGCCCTCACACCCTGAGCCCACCCCCACGGAGGCTTTGTGTGGTAGCCCTGGGTTATTCAGGTGTCCCTCTGCAGCCTCACCTCCTTTTGTCTGTATTTTCTGTATTCTTAGCACCTACTGTAATTCTAGGCACAAAGTAGATTTTCAATCAATGAAACTGAATGGATATGTGTGTATAATGCATAGAATGCAATCAATGAACTGAATGCAAATAAATGAAATAAAGGAAACAATACACACAAGGACTAACCATTTTCTGTTCTGTGCTTCTCCTCTTTCTCTCCCAGCCCCCACCCCCCACCCCGACGTGTGTATCATTAGTTGGAGGATAGATGAGGTTATATGCTTTTATTTTATTTTATGTGTCTTTTTTCCCCTCCTTTCTGTTACAGCATCGTATGGAGAGAAACAGCAGTCGACCTCTTCCGTCACCAGGGGCCACTGTCTAGAATGGTCACAACTGTGAAACCCTACAACCCCTTCAATAAGAAGGAAAAGGAAACTGTAGGCTACTGAAAGGGACCTGCCCTGAGTGACACCTGAGCCTTGGGGAGGCGCCATGCACAGTACAGTGGGGAAATAAAAGAAATCAAATAAAGCATGTTCCCAGTGTGTCTGTACAAGCTGGACAAGGTTTGGTGGTGCCACCATTCCAGGATGGCAGCCGAGGTCTTCTGGAAGCCCCCAGCAGCAGAGGTGTTATTTTAGAATACTCTTCTTTCGAGTTGGAATGCCTACCTAGAGGCTGGGGTTCATGCGGGGATTATAATTGTGGAGCCTAGATCACAGATTCTACGATCACAGATTATCCAGTCCAAGGCCCGTATGCTGTCGATGAGAAAACAGAATATGAAGAGAGAAAGGGGCATTCTTGTCACACAGAGTGTATCGCATGGGGACAGCGCCTGTGATACAGAAGACAAAAGCCGGCCTTTGCCTGGCTCCAGTGTCTCTCTTTCTGAGACACAAGAGCAGCCCAGGCTCTGTGAGGGTCTGAGGCAGGAGAGACCACACATCACCACATTAGGGTCAGCGTGTGGCCTGGCTGGGCCGTGACCGAGTGGAGCTCCAGCTCCAGAATCTCTCAGCCATGGATGCGGGCTGTGTGGGATCCCTCCGTCCTCCCGCACGAGGTTATATTCGTATCCACACGTCTGTAGATCCCGTTCGCTTGTGTAAACCTTAGCACATGTGATCCACAACCCCACAGCAGGCATTTTTCAAACCTCTTGCTATTTTCTGAATAAGCAGACTGAGACTAGGAGAAGGGAAGTACTGATCGGAGGTCACACACTCATCATTAGCAGAATTAGAACTAGAACCCAGGCTTTCCGGACTTAGAACCTTGGCCACTCCATTTCTCGGCACAACAAATAACCTTCCCTGAGTTATTAAAAAACAAGCAAACAGAGGCAGGATGACTTCTCCTTCTCCCAAGAGATTCAGAATGAGATGGGGATCCCACAGAACTCCAAACAGATGTGTAAATCATCTGGGGGTAGTTTGGCCCTGCTTTCCCATCGGAAGGGCAGAATCAGCTGTTTTCGCTTGGGGATCATCTGCTGCCCGAGCTGACACCTCTGCAGACCTAGACGCTGACCGCAGACCCGCCCTGCGCACTGCCTTTCTACCAGGATGCACAGGAAGGCAGGCGTCCACCCTCCATCCATCCTGCGGAGCTGACTTGCCTTCACAGAAAAGGGATGGCTTTACCTGAACCCGATCGTGCAGTGCAATTATTTTCAGAAAGAGCAGTTCTATCAAAAAAATGGGACTAAAACAAAAATCTTCATCTCTGCAAGATTCTCACCCAAACACGGATGGGAAGGATGAGCCCTGTCCAGGGGGTAGATGAATTCAGGGACCTGCGATCACATTTTGCGGTAAACATCCCCGGCAGGTCACTTTGTCAGGAGGAGTTGTTGCTCCCAATCCAAGGCTCCTGTTTGTCATTCTGGGCCTTTCTATGGCAGGGCACCCGCGGCACCCGATCTTGACACCCTGCAGCCTGTGATAACTGTTTCCATCCTCCGCGGGGCAGATCCCTAGGTACCCATCAGAGCACTGAGCACCTCCAAAGCTGCTTCTAGAAGGATGCTGGCCTTGTCCGCAGCATCCCTGGACCACAGCCAGAAGAGAGATGGCGGCTCTTCATTTTCACAACCACTGGCTCAGACGTTTCCCCCGTGAAGCTCAAATGCAAACGCTGCTCACCACAGATCCAGAGTCCAAGGCCAACATGGCAACACCAGCGTCCCTGGCCCTTACCTCCAAGTGCAAGTTGTACGACTTGGGTTTCCATGGGCAGCAGCTCAACTGAAAAACCATAAAAATCAAAAGGAAGGTAGCTTCAGAGATTTGCATCTGCTCTTCAAGTTCTGAACTCTGGTCTTGGATGACTCTGATGCTTGCCCTCTGCTCCTGTCCCCAAGTCCAGGCTTCCCTTCCGTGTTACCGCCTCAGCTTTCCTTTATCACCAGGGATGACAGAGACACAGAGAACCTCTGCAGCTTCTGTAAAACATCGGCGGAAGAGAGTGTCGGAAATTATTGAAGAGTTCACTTGGAAGAGAAAATGCACACGAATGAGCTCATTCTAGCAAATAAATGTATTGCAAAGTAAGATTGTAAAAACATTACACAAGTGTAACACTATGAAAAATATGACACTCATGGGAGAGCAGAAAAGACAATCTAGAAATGGACAGATAAAGAAATCATTTTAAACCCCTGAGCCCAGGACAGATTTTTTTCTCAATAGATGATATAGAGACAACGATTTGGAAACAAAACAGAAAGGAAAGATCCAGGTCTCACCCATAGAACAGAAGAGAACTGCTCCTGGAATACAGCTTTAAATGGATAATTTACAGCCTTGGACAGGTGACCTCGAAATACAGGAGAACTGGTTTATAACATGTGGATAATGGAAAGTTTTTCCAAAGAGGCCGCTGAAGCCAGAAATCATGACGAAAAGAATAACTACTTTTAGTATTAAAAGATACTGCCAAAAAAATTTAAGACAAGCCTGTTGGGAAAATACGTCAGACAGAAGATTCATATCCTCATTCTAAAAACAGGCAACGGTAAAAAATAATTATACCAATAGAAATAAGACAAGGGATATTAACAAATACATTCAAAACAAGAAATATAAGTGGCCAATAAATAAATGTTGGAGTATTAGAGAAATAACAGTAGTATTTCTCTTTTCACCTGTGGTCGGCGCTCATGGGAAGAGATCCGTATCTTTACCTTCCTCTAGTCGGTCTTGACATTGCTAACACCTTTCCAGAGGGCATTTGGCAAAATGTTTCAAGAGCTTTTCCAAGTGGCATAAGTTCAGACTTAGCAATTTCACTTTTAGGATTTTGTCAAGCAAATAATTTCACCAGTGAGCAAATATGTTTTATAAAGGAGTTGAAGGTACAGCATTTCGTAACTGCGAAATTAGAAACAACTCAATACTCATCAAGAGAAAATTGAATAAACTGCTGTCCATGAATATACCAAAATACAATACATGCATTAAAAGATGATGGGGGGTTCCCGGGTGGCGCAGCGGTTGAGAGTCCGCCTGCCGATGCAGGGGACGCGGGTTCGTGCCCCGGTCCGGGAGGATCCCACGTGCCGCGGAGCGGCTGGGCCCGTGAGCCGTGGCCGCTGCGCCTGCGCGTCCGGAGCCTGTGCTCCGCAACGGGAGAGGCCACAACAGTGAGAGGCCCGCGTACCAAAAAAAAAAAAAAAAAAAAAAAGATGATGGGGCTCTCTATGTATTTATTATCACGGAAGGATACACATGCAATTATTGGTAAGTGCAAAAAGCAGAATTTACAACAGTATATTTAATTATCTTAATTTTATATGTGAACATATAGAATAATGTGGGAAAATGTTTTAAAAAAGTTAATAGTTTTAATTCTGTATTTTATACTGCTACTAGAGTAGACATGTATTTCTTTAAAGTTGGAAAATTGGAAAAGTCATATGAAGACAATATCCTTAAAACTTCAAAACCCCTTATAAAGGAAACTACCCCCCAAATTTCTTTTATGAATTGAGTACCAGGAAAACGTTTGTCCCTCTGGAAGAAGTGGTGTCTGAGTTTGAGGATTATGTAAGCCATCTGCCTCAGTCTTTTCTAAAATTTGATGATTTGTAATACATACAGGAGTGAAATTACAGTTCCTGAAAATGGAAAACGCTAAAATGGGAAGTGCTTCCATTTCTCCATGCCTGCCAGGAAGCTCAAAGCGTATCAAGTAAAGAAATTAGCTTAGAAACCCCAACAGACCTGAACCCGGCCTCCGGTTCAACATGGGTGTTCCACAGGCCTCTGGAGGCCTCTGGCACATGCCCAAGCCGGGGACCACTGATTCTGGGGGGCAGTGTACCTGCTGTCCCCTCCTTTCACATGGTTTCAGATTTTTCTGTTCCTACTATAAGAGCCTTGTACTCTTAGGAGATGCCTTCACCCTTGGGGGAACTGATAAGACACAGATTACATTAAACTTTTGTTGTTTCCGCATTAGTGTTGCATGCAAAATAATGGAGCACTGGCTAAGGGAGGAAAAACCCAAGCCGGGACTGAGTGGTAAAAACTGTCCCAATTGCCTTGGGTTGGGGGCAACCTCCAGCCCTGCTGGTCCTGCCTGAATCAGGTTGGCGGCAGGATTGGGCCAAATCACCCAGCAGCAGGAATAAGCTGATGACCCAGGACTGTTTGCTAATAAATGAGCATATTCTACAGTAGGCCCATTTGCTTCGCTTCGTCTAGGGTGGACTGGATTGTTTTAACCTCCAGGAATCAAAGAGTTCTGCTTTGTGATCTATAAACTGCTCAAATAAAAAAAGGCAAAGAAGAAAATGCAAAATAACTACAATTAACTGAGGAGCGGGTATGTTTCTCTGCAAAACACATTTTCAGGATTGATTTTTTTTTAAACATCTGCTTTGAAGACGGAGTTTTCTATCACTATTCTCATTTAAAGCCCGGGAGGCAAGGCGGCATTCTGGCTACAAGCTTGGGTTTCAGGATCAGCCTGAAGGGAACTAAACTCCTCCCCGTGCTGGTGAGCTGCTTCACGGCTCTGAGACACACTTCGGAGAGGGAAAGAACATAATATATTTCCGTATTCATAGGAATATAGAAATAGTGCTATGATTACAATCACAAACACGGGTATGACAGTAGCCCCAGCAGTACCGAGAACCCCGTTCCCTGAGATAGCGTGGAAGGTGTCTACCCTTGTCTGGCGCACATTCGTCGTTCAGCAAATATCCCAAGAAGAAACAATGTGTGAGATGCCCGGGGTTCAGGAGTTGTGAGTCCTCGTCCAGCATTCACGCTGGCGAACAAACAGGAGCCGTAGAAAATGTAAAAACACGATGATTGTGCCAAGGGGGCTGCAGACAATAGCGATGTGCTCACCTCTCAGCTCACACGCATACACACATTATATGGGGACGTATGTATATGTACAGCTGATTCACTCTGTTACACAGCAGAAACTGACGCACACAGTACAAAGCAATTATACTCCAATAAAGATGTTAAAAAAATAAAATAAAAATAAATCCTTAGTGTCGTAAATTGAGCAACCTTTCTTCAAAAAACTACGCTGCATTTTTCAAAGTAAAAAGATTTCCTATCGCAAGACAGGTGTACTTGTGTAAGCGCATACACACAAATCCACTTACCGGATCATCCAGTGGAACTAATTATATCTCTTGGCCATAAAAGACCTTGGTTTACCCAAATGAAGGCTGTTCTGGAAAATGGAAATAAATTATATCGGCTTTGGGGAGGCGTGGTAACAAGTGCGAATCCGTAAGAGCACCGGGCACCCAGTAGGCGCACAATATATTTTTTATAAACTTTCGTGAAAAGGCGCTATCTGGGCGCCCTGATTTTTGGTGGTTGTTTTTCGGACTTTGAGTCACCGTCAGTCCTTCTGTGTTCTATCCAAACGGTGCACACGCTGCACTGTGGTTTTATTTGATGCGCTGGTATTTTCTTCTTACGGCTGGTTGTGAATACACTCACAATTACTGTCATCAAGGCAGTTCCCATCTCACCCCCGTACAACGTAGGTTCCTCACACGCCGGTGCAAATCGACATGAAAGGCCACTCCCACGCAGCATTCACACTGATGGCAGGTGCGCAGGAAGGGCGCCGCCCTCGCGGGGCGCTCACCCAGCGTGGGTTTCCGGGCAAACCCCACTCTGCTGCAAGCTTGTAGACTGGGATGCAAACAGCTTCACATCCTTGCATTCCCACTTTGGAAATAAAGTGCTAACGTGTTGTATAGATCGGTTTTTCCATTGCTGGCTGACCGCTTTTATGTGTCTTCTGTGGGCAGGGCCAGGAGGCAGCAGACAGAGAAGACTTGGCAATGTGCCCTGGTGGCGGGGGGGGGGGGGGGGGGGGGTTGTGGTGGGAAGGAGGGCAGGCAGGTGCGGGTCCCGGGGGCTGTTGGGTGTTGGTGGGGAGACCTCTGGGCATCTGTGCAGAGGACGGGGCAGGTGGGGCCCACCCAGTGCCAAGCACAGCCCTGGGATCCCAGGCAGGATTGTGAGTGTCGGGGCAGGTCTGGGGCGCGGCGGGTGGCAGGGTTGACGTGCACCGTCGAAGCAGAGTCTAGGAGAAACCCACTCAGGTAGCTGGATGGCGAGACCTGAACTAATTTTGGTAGATCTGATATTTCAAACCCATCTCAGCCGCATTTGACGGTTCAGGGACACCCTCTCTCTCCTCAACTAGTTTCCCAAGAGGACAAATGCAACAGTAAATCTTCCCTGAGAGGGTCACTGAAAGTCACAGTGCTTTGAGCAGGGTGTCCTGGGGCGGGGGATCCTTACTGAGAGGTCCGCAAGCCCACTGCAGACCCTAGGCCAACAAGGAAGCTAGACCAAGACCCCGAGGTCACCGTCATTTTGGACACTGCAGTGGAGGACCCTGGATTCTAGAGACACCGTGGCCGTCGGGTCCCCTCCACTCCTGTGACTTGGGTTCCACTTACAGGGATTCACGTCCCCCCCAGCTGAGCTCTGCTGGTGGCATGGACACAGTGGCTCAACTGCCTGGACCCACCAGTAAGGAGGTCCACGCAGACTAAATCCAGGTCTTGAGGGCAGGTTCAGCCCTAGGACGTGCTGACGGCCGTGACCAACACTGATGCGGAGGGAGGGGCTTGTGGCTGCGCCCTGGGGCACAGCTGCCAGTGCACTCTGACCCGTCTCCCACGTGTTCTGTCCTCCAGGTCCTGGCCAGATGTGTAATCCTTTAAAAACTCAAGGAAATTCCCTAAGATGTAACATGGAGCTGGTGTATGAAGCCCTGCAGCACATCAAAAGACGGATGAATCTGAATCATGCCTGCAAAATATTGGAATCTATCATCTATCATCTATCTATCATCTATCATCTCTCTATATCTATCATCTATCTATCTGTCATCTATCTCTATCTATCTATCGTCTATCTATCTATCTCTCGATCTATCTGTCTGTCTGATAACATCTGTCCATAATTATTCTATTTGAACTTTTCAAGACCCCTTGAGTTTCTTTTCCCTTTGGGAAAAGAGTTCTCTCTCCTAATTTGTTTATCAAACTAAGGTCAGTAATATGCACTTTAGGTTATCGGTGTTCTTGCTTTTGCTATTGAAAAGAATATGTCTCACCTGCCATCTCGTAAAGGTCACAGAAATCTTAATGTACTTCTAAAACCAGGGGACCAAAAGGCTCAGCTTTCAACACATGTTAAAGTGGGGTGATGCAAATTGCAGAAAATCAGTGGCCTGTGTCTCTCTAAGAATTATTTAATGATGAACTTACCAGCTGAAAAAAGATAAGGGGGTCTCTGGAGTCGGCAGGGAAATTCACAAGGGGCTTTCAAAGAGACCTTTTGAAAACAGCAGGAGGACAGGGAAGCAGGTCCACACGCCCTGAATGATCGGGGACAGAGCAAACCAGGTCCCCAGAGGGACGTGTGTGTCTGTGTGTCTGTGCGCAGAGGAAGGCCCTGCAGGGTACGTGGAGGGATGGTGGCTCTCGGGGGTGTTCTTGAAGGGCCTTCTGGTGGAAAACACCCCCTACGTGTGACTCCTTTCAGCAGACTCAGCTGGGGCTCCAGGTCGCCCGAGGAGGTCTGGCCACTGCCTGTTTGGGGCGCAGAACATTGGAGGTGCCCTCTGGCCTCTGTAGTTGGAGGCAGGGGTCTGCAGAGGCCGATGAGGGAGGCTCTGCCTGGCCTGCGAGTGGCACAGCCGAGTGCCAGGCTGCCCCTCGAGAGGGCCCCCTGGGGCTCAGGGGTGGAGGCCACCACGCCAGGGAGGTGGCAGCGCCTGATATTTCTGCAAAGCCCAGGGACCTTTGCAGAACCTGTACCCTATTCTGCTTAAAAGGTGAGGTTAGTGAAAGCGGGGTACAGTGTCTGTTTTTGCTGCAGTTTGTTCACCGTTCCTTTGAATTCTGCATTGTTTGCCCTTCTGGGTGCCTGGAGTGGGCACCCGAGAGAAGGTGCTTTTCTTCAGAAAGCCTCAGCCCCCTTCAATCACAGTGACCTCACCCCTTCCTTCCCCACAGGCCCCACCAAGAGGTAGCACTTTGCATCAGAAGCACCTCTTGTGAGCGACTTTTCACTTCCTGCCTGAGAAGAAAGCAGTGGGTCTGAACTGGAGGGGGCCCAGGAGAAGCAGGAGGACAGAGCTTCCCTGGGGTCCAGAGCAGAGAATCCCTCCTGGGTACAGGGGTGGGGACCCCAGATTTCCCACTCAGCTCCTCCTGGGGCCCCTGAATATGAGAGCAGGGCATTTGCTTCCTCTAGGTCAAAGTTTTCTCCTAAATCTGAATGCTGATTTTTCTAACTTTCTAAATTGACATGGGTATCCCGTGAAGACCTATCCCCTTGGGAAGGAGCAGTGGGCTCCATGAGCTCCTCCCTCACAGCTGACTCACTGGCCCAGGTCAAAGTCTGCATTTCCCCAGAGCAGGCAGGGCGGGTGGGGGGGGGGGAGCTGTAAGACTGCACAGCACCTGCCTTGATTTGTCGTAAAAAATTTATGTCCTCAGTATTCACCGTTCTCACTAGGAAGATGCTGGCTGGTTGTTAAAGGAGGGAACATACGTAAGGAACTGCTGCATTAGAGATATTCAATGATATTAACTAGTAGTATTATAATTAAAAATAACGCTCGTCTGAAACAGACCTTGGCTCCCCTTCTTGGAGTGGATGCACTGTTCACGTAACGACCAGCCCTTCTCCCACCACTAACCGTGTCCTGTGTTCTCCGACCCTGCTCGGTCTCTGCAATCCCAGCCAGCAGGTGATTCCACGACTCACCACGTGCTGAAGCTGGAAGCTGAGAGTCACCTGACATCCAGTTTGGATTCTACTTTCTCTCTCTTTCGCTACAGCTCTCAAATAAGCTCTCTTATTTCTGTCTGCTAATATTGCCTTACTTAGGTTTTGTATGTATTGTAATATATTATAGCAATTATCTCATTGTCTTGATAAGATCTGCTTAGGTATTTTCCTTTTCCATTCCTTGAAGTCTGGAACTGTGTTTTATTTATCTAGGTATCAACCAGGTCCTATACCTAGCCAGGTGCTTATTAGATACTTTAAAATATCTGTGTAATAGTGGATGGATGGATGGATGGGTGGATGCAGGATGGATGGATGCATGGATGGGTGGGTGGGTGGATGGATGGGTGGGTGGATGGGTGGGTGGATGGGTGGGTGGATGGATGGATGGATGGGTGGATGCAGGATGGATGGATGCATGGATGGGTGGGTGGGTGGATGGATGGGTGGGTGGATGGGTGGGTGGATGGGTGGGTGGATGGATGGATGGATGGGTGGATGCAGGATGGATGGATGCATGGATGGGTGGGTGGATGGGTGGGTGGATGGGTGGGTGGGTGGATGGATGGATGCATGGATGGGTGGGTGGATGGGTGGGTGGATGGGTGGGTGGATGCAGGATGGATGGATGGGTGGGTGGACGGGTGGGTGGATGAATGATGGGTAGTTGGGGGGATGGATACATGGATGGAAGGATGGACACATGGATGTATGACCAGGCACACAGATGGGTGGATGGGTAAGTCTTCACCCTGGACTCTGAGCAGTTCCCTTAGCAGAAAATGAGTTTGAACCTACAACTCATAAAACGGAATGTGCTTTTTCTTCTCTCGCAGTACCCGCACTCACGCCCTCCTTTTGTTCCCCGTGTTTCCTCCCTCAGAGCATTTCCTTCACCTGGTGCCGAGGTCAACTTCCCTCCTACTCTTGCCTTCCGCCTCCCTCTGCTCTCCCAGTGCCCGCCTCACTGCTCACAGTTTGAATCTGCAGCTCTGTCTGCATTCCCATTGGCCAGCGCACGGAGGAGCAGCTAATCTCTGCTTAGTGCTGAGAAGAAGTATCTGTATTTCTCCCTTCCCAGCTGGCGGAACCTGAGCTTCGGAAATTACATGCTAACTTGTGTGTGTGTGTGTGTGTGTGTGCAAATCTGTGCACACTTTTACTGGGAGAGCATCTGGGACACACAACATGTTAAGTTCTTCTACTTTAGCTTAAGAATCTTCATTAACAATAAGACCATATATCACTAAGGGCTAAATTACATGGTGCAGACTATACACACGTTAGAGCCTCAGAGAAAAGAAAGAAACTTTCAGGTCAGGGAACTTGGCACTGACCTTTAAGATGTGGAACTGAAGTTAAAACTTGAATGAAAATAGAAAGGGATCTCAAAAGTCAATTTTTTTTTAACATCTTTATTGGAGTATAACTGTTTTACAATGGTGTGTTAGTTTCTGCTTTACAACAAAGTGAATCAGTTATACATATACATATGTCCCCATATCTCTTCCCTCTTGCGTCTCCCTCCCTCCCACCCTCCCTATCCCACCCCTCTAGGTGGTCACAAAGCACAAAGGTGATCTCCCTGTGCTATGCAGCTGCTTCCCACTAGCTATCTAATTTACATTTGGTAGTGTCTATATGTCCATGCCACTCTCTCACTTCATCTCAGCTTACCCTTCCCCCTCCCCATATCCTCAAGGCCATGCTCTAGTAGGTCTGTGTTTTATTCCCGTCCTACACCTAGTCTCTTCATGACATTTTTTTTTCTTAGATTCCATATATATGTGTTAGCCTATGGTATTTGTTTTTCTCCCTCTGACTTACTTCACTCTGTATGACAGACTCCAGGTCCATCTACTTCACTACAAATAACTCAGTTTCATTTCTTTTTATGGCTGAGTAATATTCCATTGTATATATGGGCCACATCTTCTTTATCCATTCATCTGTTGATGGACACTTAGGTTGCTTCTGTGTCCTGGTTATTGTAAATAGAGCTGCAACGAACATTTTGGTACATGATAAAGATTTTTTTTATCCGGTACAGTCTCACTAATTTGGACCCAATCATCAGGATTCTTAAATAATTTTATTATGTTTTCTCTGAATTTGGCAAGTGAAGATGTAAATGACACTATAAAAAGAATGCTGACTGTGGATTGGAGACCTCATCTCAATTTAAGTAAGAGGGGAGGAGCAGACAGAAGAGAAGGGAAGCAAAGGAGTGAAAGCACTGCTAGCTTTGACCTAGCACTGCTAGGTCAAAGCAATATTTCATCTAATCACCCCCAATACGCTACAGGGTGGGTATTGTTTCTTGCATGTTACAGATGAGGAACTGAATTCAGACTCGTACCCGAGGCTATACCCAGCTTCATGGCAGAATGAGGAATTTAGCTGGTGTCTGGCTTCCTCAAAACCCTTGGCCTCTGTAGATCTGCTCCTTCCAACCCCCTCAGACAACTGATATTCTGATTGCAGCTTATCACAAATTATATTTAATCAAGTACCACTCATTCTAATTGCTATTGAGGGAGAAGAAACTATTTCTTTGAAAATACCTGTAATTCAGGTTTTACCTGCCAGATGGAACTGCCAAATTCCTTCAAAAAAGCAACATCTTACTCTACGTGTATGTTCCATTCCAGAAAAGGTGACTGTCCTGCTTCTCTGGGCATGAGATCCATCTGCCTGGATGTAGACACATCCACAACCTTTTTTTGTATCAAGCTCCATGTACCTCTCAGCCTTTAGCATGGATCTGAGTGTGCTATGCTAGCTGCTCTGGTTCTTCAGTTAAGGAACCTCAGAGTAGGGGTCTCCCTCCAGCACGCTAGGTTCTGGGGGTGACGGAGTGTGGCCCAGCTGCAGGGATAAACAGCGTGAGGTGAGGCAGGGTCCCAGGTGCAGTAGGTGTAGCTAGGGAGCCCTTAGGGAGGAATGGAAAACAGATGATTCTTCCTGGGGTCCATGACCCTAGGACCTCACTAAAGGGGGGGGAGGGGAGACCCTTCTAGGCAACAGGGGAGCCAGAGCAGAGGAGGAAAGTACATGGCGCACTGGAGAGATGTGAGCTGACTTCCTCCATTGTGTGGGCTGGCGGGTCTCAAACATTTGATCTCAGGGCTGCTTGACACTCTTAAAAATGACGAAAGTCACCAAGGGCATTTGCTCATCTGGATTATGTCATTCGTATTTACTGTATTAGAAATTAAAACTGATCAATTTTAAACTTTTTATTAATTCATTTTAAAGCCATAATAACAAAGCCATTACGTGTTAACACAGTCTACTTTTTATGAAAAATAACTATATTTGGCAAAACAACAAAAAATTAAATGAGCCTCATCGTTTTAATTTTTGCAGATCTCTTTGGTGTCTGGCTTACTGGAAGACAGCTGGACTCTTGTGTCTGCTTCTGTGTTGCAATCTGTGGCAACAGGTGTTTTTGCAGTATATTAAACAAAGTGAAGCCTCACATAGATCGTGGAAAAGGAGAGGCATGTCTTAACAGACTTTTTAGACAATTGGGGCTATGCTTCTTTGATTCTATATTAAAAGTCACAAGAGGTCGTTGCTTCAAGTTTAGTTGCAATAATATGGAAATTGAACCATGTTCGTAGTTCGTGGTTGAGGTCCACTCCCCAGGATTTCTGTTCCAGTGTGTTTCCGGTGAGGACGGGCAATGGAGAGCTTCCCCCTAGAGTTAAGGTGGGAAGGGAGGCGATGGGGTTCTGCAGCGCTGCCTTCCAGCTGTGCAAAGACTGGGCTGCTCGGCCCGCCCCCTTCTGTTACTGAGTTCACTGAAAATGGTGTGTGTGTGTGTGTGTGTGTGTGTGCATGTGTACATATACATTTGTATACCAACACCAGGATATATACAAACACATACACCCACGCATATACTTATATGCCACTGGTTCTGCTTTTCTGGTTTGTGAACTGAAGAAATATAAACAACCTAAAAGTTGAGAATTATGTTTTATTTGGCAGACAAAACTGAGGTCTTAAGCCCGGGATGCCGCCTCTGAGATTGCTCTGAGGGACGGCTCCAAAGAGGTAAGGGGAACCCAGGATATTCCGGAGATTTGCAACAAAAACCAGGTAGGAGGAACATCAAAAGATGACTGTTAATTAAAGAAAACCACACGTCTCAAGTTAAGGAATTTAGCGCTTCTCTATGCATCTATGGGAAGATGCCAGAGTCTGGGCTCCCTGAAATCATCCCTTTGATGTGCACCTCAGCTACCTGGGGCGAGTGCGCTGCTCTTCTCCATCCTGGGTCCCCTCAGGGGTCACTGTTGGGGCAGCTGTCATGTGATGGCGTGATGGCTGCAACATCCTTTGTTTACTGATATGGCGGCAACATTTTTCATTCACAAGGCCTTCGTCACCCCACGTCTGATATTTCTGTAACAGCCTCCAGTGTTTCCTCCCTCCCTCATTCTATGCTTTTCAAATCCGTCTTCCTCAGTGTTGTTCCAGGACAGCTCGAAACCACACATCTGTGTATGTCAACTTTTTGCTAAGAGTCCTTCTACCTTCAGAACAAATCCCAACAAACCCCAGAAAGAATCCTCAGCCCTTAGCAGGGCTCCCCAGGTCTTACACAGCACGGACCCTACCTTTCTTTCCAAGACCAGCTTCGGCTCGCCTGCACCCATCCCACGTGGCCGTCACGAGGTGGCCAGTTTTGTTTTACACCTTCTTACAAACTCTCTTGCCTTTGCCTGGAAGGTCTGCGTTTCCCACCAACTTCCTCACCCCAAACGTAAACACTAGATAGTAATATTCCAGGGGGAGTTAATTACTAGCCCCCTGGGGAAATGAATTACTCCTTCATCATTTTATTGTGCTTTATACATATATCTATTTACTTGTAAACTGTTTCATAATTGTTTATCTATATGACTGTTTGTCCTGTAATGCCAGCAACTATGTCTTGTAACGGTAGAGACATTGCCTAGAGTATACTGAGGACTCAACAGATGTTGGAAGAAGTAAACTGGGGTTCATGTCTGTGAAAGACCACGTATCCATTTACATCTCCACCATCTTATCTAACATGACTCCTACGATGGTGAGGATAAGAGGGGAAAATTGCAAACTCATTCACTTTGATTTCTCACTATTTTAGGAAACACTTACTAAAATCCTACTATAGCCCAGGAAAAAAAAGCACCCTGTATTCTGCATGCAGATACACATGAGACTTGGCATATACTGTAGCTAAAAAGAATTCTGCCCTAGGACCACACGAGCAGACGTGTGGAGAAGACTTTGCCCGGAGTGGAAGATACCTGTGGACTGATTCACCTGCGAAGTTTGTACCTGAAAGAACTCAGGAAGGTGTGAACAGTAGAGACGGGCTGCCTGCTAGTAGAGAGGCATCCTGCAGGGTGGTTGTGAAATCCCTCAGGCAGTGGGTTTCTGCTGAAGCTTATTTAGAATAAAATAGGGGAAGTTTACTTCTGAGTCTGTCCGAGAGAGCTGGTCAGGTAGGAGAGGAAGCAAATCAAGGTATAAAGCATTTGGCTCTGATGCCATCCACTGATGGTGAAATTTGACTGGATGACTTGATCCAGCTGTATTCCTCAATTTCTACTACCACAAGCGTCCTTTTCTCACATCCAGGTCATTGGCTGGTTCAGGTGGGAGACTTTGCCACGAAACCTTCTCAGATCCCTTCCCTATGAAGCTGATTTTCTGCTCTTTTAACTCAAATAAAATATTCCCGTCTGTTCATTAGCTGGAAACCTACTCCCTTGATTTCCTGTCCCGGGCAAGATCTCTTCCTAGCATCCCGATTGTTCCTGAGTTCATTCTGAAGCCCAGTTTGTGCTTTTCTGCCATTAATTTTACTTACAGAACAGGTGGGTACTTTGTGTGAATGGTCATCGTGTCAAAATGTTTTTTTCAGGCAAAGTATTAAAACTAAGGTAAATAGCCCATAATTATTTAGGTAAAAGTATTCGACAAAATAATCATACCTTTTTTTTTTTTTTTTTTATGATGGCCTTGGAAATTCTTAAACCTTGTCAATTGGTCTGTAAGGAGTTGCAGGAGCAGAAATGACATAGAAAAGATGCTGGGGACAGTGGCCTCTACTTTGCATCAGCTGCATGATGTCATCAAGCAGGTCATGTGGCAACCTTGGGTCCTAGGTGTTCCCCTGTAAATTAAAGGATAGAGTTCAAGGATTTCTAAGTTCTTGTCCACTCACTCTTCAGGATGTCATGAGTAGCTAGAACCTTCTGACAATATAGGCTGACTATGAAGTACCTATGAGGATTGCATGGGTTACTTCAGGTGCTTGTTGGGTTTATATGGCCACTTAGATCTCTCGATCCTCTTTTTTGTTTTGTTTTGTTTTGTTTTGTTTTGCAGTACGCGGGCCTCTCACCGCTGTGGCCTCTCCCGTTGCGGAGCACAGGCTCCGGACGCGCAGGCTCAGCGGCCATGGCTCGCGGGCCCAGCCGCTCCGCGGCACGTGGGATCTTCCCGGACCGGGGCACGAACCCGCGTCCCCTGCATCGGCAGACGGACTCCCAACCGCTGCGCCACCAGGCCCTCTGGGTCCTCTTTTGATTTTTCATTTACTTCCCAAACAGAATCACAGGGGCTGGGTTCACACAAAGTGCATTGATTACAAAGCTGGTCCACGCAGTTTTGCTAACCTGGGACTTCAGTTCCCATGTTCTTGGGGTGTAGGTCACAATCTTAAGGGTCTTGGGTGCCTAAGCCTCACCCAATACCATCCCTGGGTGGGGAGTTGTGGGGGTGGGATGGCAGAGAGAAGAGTGACCAAAGAGCATTCCATTAGCTTCCGTTAGGGTAACTCAAGTTGTTCTCAAGATCCCTGACCAGGCCTGGAGCCCAGCTTGGTCAAGGCCGTCCAGTCAGAGTGTGGTGTTTGCTGGACTTCAGAGCCCCTGTTACTCCAGGCCCATCTACCCTTGGTGCAGACCAGACCTCTGATCCCGGTCTGCCTCCACCATCTTTCCTGGGGACCAAGGCTGGTCCAAGGACTTGTCGTGGATGGCACAGGGTCCATGGGGTTCATAGCAGTCATGACATGACCACATCACCTGTCCTGACGTACTGCTACTTCTTTTCAGTTCCCAACTCTCCCAACTTCCTGTTTAGGTCCCACTCCAACCCTTTGAGCAATATGTATTAATTCTCTCCAGTTTCCAGAACCTTGGCTTGGATTTACTGGGTCTCATCACCCACTGCAGACCTCCTGGGAGAGGGGACTGCCCCTTGTGCCCCAAACTCGTCAATGGTGGTGGGAGCGTTCAACAGACAGAGATGCCAATGAAGGAGCAAAATTCTGGTCTAAGGGCAAGGAATTCACGCAGTTAGACTGAGGTACAAACTCAACGCGCATTATCCCTGTAGAGATGTGTACTCAGTTGAGAAACATTTGCTAAGTTAGGTGTTGGTGGACTGAAATATGGCAGGATGAGATCGTCTTTGTCTTTCAGGATGTCCTTCTCAGCTTTTACCTTCCCTTCCCTTTTTGTTAACTTGTTAACAAAATTAAAAACTTGTTAGTATAAAACTTATGCTCTGAGAGAAGCTGCATCCTTGCCTTACATCATATTAAAAATTTCCTCAAAATGGATCAAACACCTAAATATAAGACCGAAAACTAGAAAGCTTTTAGAAGAAAACACAGAGGAAACGCTTCATGACGTTGAATTTGGCAATGACTTCTTGGATTTAACACCAAAATCATAGTCCACAAAAATAAAAGTGAGGAAGTTGGACTATGACAACACAAAAACTCCTGTACATCAAAAGACACGATCAGCAGAGCGAAAAGGCAACCTATAGAATGAGAAAAGATATTTGCAAATTACAAATCTGACGAGAGGTTAATACCCAGATTATAAAAGTAACTCTTACAGTTTAACAACAAAAAAATAAATAACTCAATTAGAAAATGAACAGAGGACTTGAATAGACATTTCTCCAAATTAGATGCACACATTGTCAACAAGCACGTGAAAACATGCCCAATGTCACTAACCCTTAGGGAAATACAAATCAAAACCACAGTGAGATGTTACCACACACCTACTTGGATGACTACTGTCCAAAAAAAAGGAAAAGAAAAAGAAAATGCCAAGGGTTGGTGAGGGTGTTGAGAAATTAGAACTCTTGGGCACTGTTGGTAAGAATGTAAACTGGTGCAGTCACTATGGAAAACAGTATGGAGGTTCCTCAAAAAATTAAAAATATGATTCAGCAATTCTGCTTCTGGTATAAATCCAAAAGAGTTAAAAATGGGTCTTGGAGAGGTACTTGCATGCCTATGTTTGTGTCAAGATTGTTCACAGTGACCAAAAAGTTGAAGCCACCCAAGCGTCTACCCAAGGACGAATGGAGAACAGAACGAGGTCTGTACATAGAATAAAATACCATTCAACCTTAAAAAGGAAGCAAATTCTGACACATGCTACAACGTGAATGGACCTTGAGGACATTGTGTGCAGTGAAATAAGCCAGCCCCCCGACACACACACACAACAAATACCCTGTGATTCCATTATATGAGCTGTGTAGAGAAGACAAATTCACAGATACAGCAAGTCGAATGGTGGTTACCAGGAGCTGGGTGGGGCAGGGAAGAAGGGGATTGTTTAATGGGAACAGAGTGTCACTTTTGCAAGGTGAAAAAGTTCTGGTGGGCTTCCCTGGTGGTGCAGTGGTTGAGAGTCCGCCTGCCGATGCAGGGGACGCGGGTTCGTGCCCCGGTCCGGGAGGATCCCACATGCCGCGGAGCAGCTAGGCCCGTGAGCCGTGGCCGCTGAGCCTGCGCGTCCGGAGCCTGTGCTCCGCAACGGGAGAGGCCACAGCGGTGAGAGACCCGCGTATCACAAAAAAAAAAAAAACGGTTACGATGATACATTTCGTTATCTGTATTCTAACACTATTAAAAAGAAAAACCTCATGCTGTGAGAAATGACCAATATTGACAACAGGAAGAAAGGAGGGTGAAGGCTAAGAGAGAGGAATCAGCAGGTGCCCCCAAGAAGCCCAGTTTGGAGGCAAAGCAGCTCACTCAATCCAATTGGTGCATAAATATTTTGCACCGTCCCATGGACACCTTGTGTATCCCTGGTCACCTGAGAGTAAGGTGACCTTCCTGGGTGTTGGTTGATACCAGGACAGGCTTGCAGACCACCGTGGGCATAAACAGAGAATAAACGTATGCCCTGTGCCTTTCGGTAGCTAACGACCGGGGGAGACAGATCGTATCCAATTAGCCGGCGCTATAATTTCATCGGTGCTCTTAGGGAAATCTAAAGAAAGTGCCATGAAAGCAGCTTCTTTTCCCTGAGCATTTAAGAGAAGCCGTCAGAGGAAACGTGGC
Source organism: Kogia breviceps (assembly GCF_026419965.1). NCBI lineage: Eukaryota > Metazoa > Chordata > Mammalia > Artiodactyla > Physeteridae > Kogia > Kogia breviceps. The sequence goes on along the minus strand of NC_081318.1, from coordinate 112,508,864 downwards.
CTTCAGGACGAGCGGGGGTCTTTCGGATTAAGGAAGGAGCTGACCGCGTGCAGGGTCCAGGCGACAGCACAATAGCCGACCCCACGTGGCTGGAGCAGGCTCTGGAAACCCAGGAGCCTTGACAGGTGATGAGGACAGAGGCTTCAGGACAGGAAAGGCTGGCGGCAGTGACCGTCTGAGCCGGACAGGCCTGGCCTCCCTGCCCTGACACCACCCCTGCCACCGGCCGCCCAAGAAAGGCTGCCCCGTCCTCGGCGTTCCCCTCGGGAGGTGCCACGCACATCCCTGACCAATGCGATGCCTTTGGGCAGAACCCAGATTCTCAAGGGCGTTCAAATGGCGGAAAACTGAGGTTTCACAGTGAGAATTCATTGCTCCTAGTTTTCACGTCAGACTGGACAATTCCAGTTCCCCACACCTGCCATTCAGCCATCGTTTTAAAGCACCTACTATCTGTCCGCGTTTGCATTAGGTCCTGGGAACACGATGAAAACCAAAACGCGTTCCCCGCCCTCACAGAGGGCAGCAGAGAAGAGGAAGATGGACACACAGTTTGCCGTGAAGCCAGGAGAAGCATGGTTGCTGGCAGAAGTCCCCCTCGGGTTGGAACGTGCCCAGGACACGCCAGCCCGGCGCTGCCTGGACGCCCCCGTAAACCGGAGAGGTTGTGCTGCCGCGAGAAATCCCATTTTACAGATCGGAAAACCGAGACCCGGAGAAGTTCAGTAAATCGGGGAGAATGGTGCGAAGCCCAGAGCAGAGCAGTGGTGGGGCCAGCAGCCTGTCATCGCCGAGGGGCCGGGGCGCCCTTGGAAATGATCGGGCAAGAGGACAAGCCCAGACCAAGACGCGGCTGGGGCTGGTGGCAGGGACAGTACCTTGGAGATGGGAGGGGTGACTGGTCCAGGGCCTTGAACTCCAAGCCATGTGTTTTTCATTGTGCCCGGAGATCGGGCAGCTCGCCTTGGGATTCCATGGGGATTCTGCTTTTGCTTTAGACTCCGAGTTCATTAAACCATGTGCTGGCCGTGATAGCGGGGCCGTTATATACCCTGAGGGCCTTCACACGTGGCTGGGCTCTGCATCAGCAGGTTAACGGCCTGGCTGCCACGATGCCGTCAGAGAGTTCAGCCCCGAGCCAAAGGCTGCCTCCGTCCGGGTCAGCTTCTGAGGGATCCGGACCAGAGAGCCCGGGTCTGGGGGCAGCGTGAACCCCAGAGGCAGCCGCCGGCCACAGCAGACCCTGTGGGTTCCAGCTCAGAACAGCCACTTGGACCCCAGGGACGCCGGGGTCAAAGGCAGAGCCCACTCGGGGCCCGGCAGCGCGGCATTTGTCCGACTTTCCAGGAAAGGAATCCTGCCAACTTTACCAAGTTCCTCCTCTCTCCAGACGCTTCCATCAGAAATGCGTTTTTGTGTCTAATAAATTGCTTCTCCTTGGCGAAAAATCATTTCTCGCTGTTATCTCTGTGATCGGTAACTTCTGGTGTCCTTTAATGGACTTGCCTTGATTATACGGCTAAGTCATTAAAGGCTTAGTCCCCGGCACAATGGTATCTTATGTAGAGTGATCCGTGAGAGCTTTGGAGAGGCTTACCAGCCGCGGCCTTAATTTTACTCATTCGTCTTAATTTTTTGTAATCATTTTTTGTAAAGAGGGTATAGTGTCAGGCTTGCTTCCCTGCCTCTGACAGATCCAATCTAGCAGATAATTACCATAAGGAAATTGATGCTTTAGTGTGCAGGAGAGAATTTAATTCACTCAGACACCCTAGAGCACAATGCATCCCACAAGATATGAGGACTTAAGTTTGTAAGAAATTAAATTTTACTATTAACACGATTACTTGTGTTGAACATCATTAACTAGCTTTTTTAACTGTTTGAAATAATTACGAGCTCACTTGCTGTGTCTCAAATCCAGAGGCTGCATTAAATACGGGATAAGGATCCATGAAATGAAAAGAAAATCCCGTCCTCTTTTCTTTCTCTCCAGTCTTCCAAAATCTACTCTTTAACACCCACGGAGGAGGGCTGAGAAGACGCTCTCTTTGAAAAATATATATTCGTTTCTGCATGAAGTTTTAATGCATACTTTAATAGAAGTATTACAGTAACAGGTCTGGCCTGGGGCAAGGTTATTAGCGTAAAGGGTTGGGAGAAACAGAAAAGCATCTGGGGATGGAGTGGCCATGTTTATTCACGCGCTTTGCAGAGCAAGGGTGTACTGCAGACATGAACCACTTACACTATTTCCTGTTTTTCTTTTTCTTTTTGTAATTTTTTATTTTTAGCATTTTTTTAAAGATTTTTGTGGTAGCAGTTTATTAATTTATTTTTGCCGCGTTGGGTCTTTGTATCTGCACGAGGGCTTTCTCTAGTTGCGGCGAGCGGGGGCCACTCTTCATCGCGGTGCGCGGGCCTCTCACTGTCGCGGCCTCTTCCGTTGCGGAGCACGGGCTCCGGACGCGCAGGCTCAGTAGTTGTGGCTCACGGGCCCAGCCGCTCCGCGGCACGTGGGATCCTCCCGGACCGGGGCTCGAACCCGCGTCCCCTGCGTTAGCAGGCAGACTCCCAACCACTGGCCACCAGGGAAGCCCTCCTGTTTTTCTTTTCTTTTCTTTTCTTTTTTTTTTGAGACCCGAAGAAAACAACAAAAACAATGCCAAGTGCAAGCTCGGGGCCACCAGAAGGTCAAGACACAAAGAGAGGCTGTAAAATAACCTCCTTGGCACGTGCCGCTGAGAAGCAGTGTCCCAGGCCCTGAAGAGAGGCCTGGGTAGAGAATTTCTTTTCACTGAGTCTGAACCTTTTTTAATTAGATTCCCAAGAGTTCCTCAATCCTTTCCTAAATGTGAAGTGAAACACTTGACAGGAAATTTCTGGACAAAGCCAGCCCAGAAGTTCCCTTTATCCAGCACCTCTGCCCGCTCACATTTCCTCTCAGGAGAAACTTTCAGAGAAGCCCGTCCTGCGCTGTGTCTCAGACAGGCCCTGTGACCGTTTGGGTAACAGCAGGGGATTGCCCAAGGGTCCCAAGCGAAAAGTCCCCCTGACCCTGGGCCGAGGGACCCGGGCAGCCTCTGAGGTGGTCCCTGCTGCAAGGGCTTCTGGGACGCACGCTGGCGGCCGCAGCTGTCTCGGCGGCATCCCTCCCGGGTTTCCGGGTGGATGTGTAGGTTCCAGATGCAGCGATTCCTGGAAATGATGAAGTCTCACCGGGGCTACCAGGGCCCCCGAGATGGAGGGCCATTCCCTAAGCCGGGAAAACGAATGCCAAGGTTTAAAAGCCAGATTCGTCAGATACGAGAATGGTGCATTCTGTCCCTACCTCTCCCTGCTAACTGCTCCATCCCTGGAAACCTCAAATATCACTTTATTTAAGAACATATTTGCACTCCGTGCCTGTAGTTTTAAGCCCTAAGGGACAAAAAGGGAAGCAAAAATGCAGGCAATACAAAATTGTAACACGGTGGTCTCTGTCTGCAAGAGTCAAGTGGTCGGGGAGGTCTGGGCCCAGATGCCACTAGCTACGTTACCCCATTCATCTTGTACAGCCATTCCAAGAGGTCTGTCTGTATATATATAGCCTATACATAGACTTAGAAAATATGAGAAAATTGGGGCTTAGGTTACACGTGTCCAAACATACACAGCTGCCATTACAACTAGTAATACTAGCTAAAAATTTCAGACACCTGACGCTTTGCCAAGCATGGTTCTAAGCATCTCACTTACAGTGACAGCCTTTACACACGCGCACACACACACACACGGTACTATCACTACTCCCTTTTAGAGCTGGGGAAACCTGCATGCAGAGGGTTAAGGAACAGACTCACGGCACCAGTTAACAAGTGGCCAAGCTGGGATTTGAACCCAAGATGACTAATCGCAGCCCATGATCTTAGCTGTGAGGCTGTGCTTAGGCGAAAGCCTAGATCCATCTCCACGGCACCCAAGGCCGTATCAGCCGCCGGCATCTCTATTCTAATCAGGGTTCTACCATTTCTTCACTCCCCCCCGTCAGCCAGCATTTCTCCCCAGACGTTCACTGACACCGGCTCCCTCCCGGCCGGCCGGCCAGATGAAAACGCTCACCCCTCTGCACCTGCACAGAGACACGTGTGTCACGTGAACCCACAGTGAACCGTTTAGCCCCTCAGACGACTGTGTTTGCTGGTCGTGGAGAATGTGACTGAGGCCCCCCGAGGCCAGGCGACGCCTCCTCCGGCTCTCCGCCTCGCCCTCCCCCGCCCTGACCGCACACACGCTTCCTCTTTCCCCCCGGGGGCAGCTCTTCCCAGACTGCAGGCTCCTGGCTTCTGCCCCGTGGAAATGCACACGGCCAGGCAGTGCAGGTTCACCAGTTCGTGGCTGGATTCAATCTGGAGGCTGGTCTGCCGCCCTCGAATTGCCTAATTGTCTGGAAAGCTCCGTTCTGCACTCTGAGTCACCATAGCATCCAGACAGGGCAGAGGCTGCGGCTCCAGACCTGTATCTCTAGCAGCTGGTCTGGATCCCCAGCTGTTCGGAGGCATGTCCGCTGGTACACGTCTCCTCTGCTCGGGATGCACCCCGAAGGAGGGGCTGAGCCCGTGGAGGGGGCCTCAGGGGTGCACCAGGCAGGGACCAGACCCAAGAGACTTGCACTGATCCTCAGAAAAATGTCTCCGGGCAGCACAAAAGCCATCCCCGTGATGTAACAGGGACATCCGGAGAAAGGGAGGGCTGGAGAAAGGGCTTCATTTCGGGCCCAAGTTTGCCTACCCCACTCCACCCCTCCCCCCATCACCTGTGGCTTCCGAAATGTTCCATCATGGGACTTGGTGGGCAGCAAATGGGAGCCATCTCCAAGTCCAGAATCGCCAGTGAAAAGTTTTTAGGAATTTAGGAGCTAACGAGGCTCCAGGAAGCTTCCAGCAGGTGATAAGCAGGGCCCACCCGGACTGACGTGACAACACTTCCTTCTCTCATCGGGCTCATTCACGGATGACCACTTCCACGACATGAAGTTCCAGGAGGCGAAGGGTCCTGTCTCGTCCATGACTCTGGTCCTAGCGCCCGGCACAGACCCTGGCACGTGGTGGGAGTTGAGTGGCTGTGGAAACATGATTGTTTGGGGGGTTTCCTGTTGATCAGTTTTTCACCCTTGTTGCTCATCCTATGACCCGTGGAACTTTTTCTTTTTATTGAACTATAGTTGATTTACAATACTGTGTTAATCTCAGGGGTACAGCAAAGTGATTCAGTTATACATATACATATATCTATTCTGTTTCAGATTATTTTCCCATGTAGGTTATTACAGAGTATCGAGCAGAATTCCCTGTGCTACACAGTAGGTCCTATTTGGTAATCTATTTTATATATAGTAGTGTGCATCTATTAATCCTATACTGCTCATTTATCCCTCCCCCAACCTTTCCCCTTTGGAAACCACAAGGCTGTTCTCTATGTCTGTGAGTCTCTTTTCGTTTTGGAAATAAATTCATCTGTGTCATATTTTAGATTCCACATGTAAGTGATATCATATCGTATTTGTCTTCCTCTGTCTGACTTACTTCACTTAATATGATCATCTCTAGGTCCATCCATGTTTCTGCAAATGGCATTATTTCATTTTTAACGGCTGAGTAGTATTCCATCGTATATGAATACCACATCTTCTTTATCCATTCATATGTTGATGGACACTTAGGTTGCTTCCATGTCCTGGCTATTGTACATAATGCTGCTATGAACATAGGGGCGTAAGTATCTTTTCAAATTAGAGTTTTGTCTGAATATATGCCCGGGAATGGGATCACTGGATCATATGACAACTCTATTTTTAGCTTTTTGAGGAACCTCCATATTGTTCTCCATAGTGGCTGCACCAACGTACATTCTCACCAGCAGTGTAGGAGGGTTCCCTTTTCTCCACACCCTCTCCAGCATTTGTTATTTGTAGACTTTTTTTTTTTTTTTTTTTGCGGTACGCGGGCCTCTCACCACTGTGGCCTCTCCCGTTGCGGAGCACAGGCTCCGGACGCGCAGGCTCAGCGGCCATGGCTCACGGGCCCAGCCGCTCCGCGGCACGTGGGATCCTCCCGGACCGGGGCACGAACCCGCGTCCCCCGCATCGGCAGGCGGACTCCCAACCACTGCGCCACCAGGGAAGCCCTGTAGACTTTTTGATGATGGCCATTCTGACCAGTGTCAGGTGGTACCTCATTGTGGTTTTGAACCTCTGGAACTTTTTAAGGACTCAACTTACTGAATCAGAAGCTAAGAAGGTGTGGTCTGGAACAGACGTGTTTGCTGAAATTTCCGAGGAAACTCATACTCACGGATTTTGACCCCAAGCACCCAGCTAGGAACGGCCAGGGCTGGTCTGCTGTCCCAGGCCTGTTGCCTGTCCATCCTCGCACACCTGACTCCGTTCGTCCCCTCAGAGCTCAGACTCCGACAGTTCCTGCTGCAGGACCGCCAGTGGGCACTGTCCATGGCGAGCTGACCCCAGGTTGACACACACCTCAACAAACCGAAAACTTCTGTCACAGAGGAACTTCCTTTTCAGTTGGGGGAGGGGGGTGTGAATTCTTAAAATCGGTTTGCATTTCACAGTCAGAGATACTATCCACGCGCTGTAAAGCGTAATCTTTCTACTCATTACAAAATAGACGGTTTGTCTTCCTTTGGGCTCGTGGTGTCCTTCGCTAGAGGGGAAGCCTGGACTGCAGTCTTGGGGGGCCTTGGCCAAACTCCGCCGCATTCTCTAGAAAGCCCAATTTTACGAGGGACCCCCATCTCCTCCCGGGCCTCCCGTGGACTCCGATCTAGTAGCACTCGGTCACATTTGGACTCAAAGAGACCAGAAGAAATGGAGCTTCACACCTCATGCTCCTGTTAGCAAGACCCGAACGAGCTCCGAGGTGGGGGTCTCAACTCTTCTTAACTCTGAGCTATGCTACCTAACTTTCTCCAGACAAAGCCCCTTTCTTGCCTAAGTGGTCCCCTTTCTGCTCCTTTGCCACACAGACCGTGACACCCCGTTACCACCCCCCCCCAGGCGCTCGTCCACTTTCTGACCAAGTACTGATGCTTCTACCCATGAAACGGCTTCAGAGTCCTCCTCCCGCCCCACCTGGACCCCCGCAGCAGCCCCGCACTCGGGGCACAGCCCTGGTCCCCGAGTCCAGGTGCACGGCCTGCAGCCGCACCCCCTCCCCCCATCCCACACACAGCCACGTGGCCGTCCTAACCCTGGCACTGGATTGGCCCTAGCTTAGGGGGCCCCCGCCTTCTTCAGGGGCTCCCCATCGACAGCTGGACCGAGCCCCTGGCTTTGCAGAGCCCCGAGGCCCTCTGTGACCTGCCCCTACCTCCTGTTCGCCACTTCCTCTTCTCTCCCTGTGTCCCCGCCCCACCCATCACCAGGAAGTTTGCCTCAGTAACACTGCATGGGTTTCCCACCGAGATGACCTTGACCTCTGGGTTTCGGCGCGTAGTATTTCTTCAGCTGGGAATAGTCCTCTCTTCTGGTTCACTCGGCAAGTTCCTGCTCAAGCTTGGAGATTCTGTCTGTCCTCCCTCCACGGTGGACCCTGTGGGGTGCTCAAAAGCTCGTGCTCTGCGGCCAGGCGAAAGAGACGTACATCCCGATCCTGTCACCTGATGGCCGCATCACCTCGAGGAAGTCATTCTGACCTCTCTAGACCTCAGTTTCCCCACATGAAAAACGCTCCTTCATAGGGTTCGCGGTGAGGATTGATCCAGATTGAGTACGTTCACACCTGGCACAGAGGCTCAGGAAAGCTAAATATTGTCGTCACCGTCATCGCCTCGTACCACTGTACTGTTTACACCTGCATTTCTGCACTGAACTGCAGACAGCGCCTTCCTATCAGAGGCAAGGTCTTTCCTATACGTGTACACGGTGTCCAGAGCCCTGGCACGTAACATATGCTCTGGGTAAATGTGTTGGTTCGACGTCCAGCTGCAGCAAGGCTTGGCTGATGCCGGGAGGCTTTGAATGCACTTCCCACCTTGATAAGCCAGAAAAAGAAGGCCCCCACTTATGGTCTTTGCCGTCAGGAGAGACCTGCAAAAACACCGTCAACGGGAGACAAGCCCAGACGTTTGAGTTCTCAGCAACGCTTTGGAAGATTTGCCCTTGAGAGTTGAGGGCAGAGCTGGGACCCACCACATCCCCAGTGGCTGAGGAAACACCGGGCAGTGCGTTCAGGGAAACGGTCACGGTGGTGGGCTTTGGGCCCTGGGGTGAAGGGTGCCTGAGGCAAAGGGAACTGAAAAGGGCAGAGGTTTACGACAGAACGGAGCCAGCTGAAATCACTTTTTTTTCTTCTGGAAACGTGTGGCGCGTCCTACATCAGGGTTTGGGCCGGTGTAATCATTAGGAGTTTGGGCCAAAGAGTCAGATGAAATTTCAGCTCCATCCCTTAAAAGGCCCCTTACCTGTGAATTTGGGGACTTTTTAACATCTTCAAACCTCCGAGTCCTCATGCGGAAAGTGGAACAGTAACGCGTACGCCATGGGGCTGCTGTGAAGATTGATGTTCTGCCGCATACGAAAGCTTCTGTGGCGTTCCCGTCCTATACAGAAAGTGCAAATGACGGTCGCGATGCTTATGTATCCTAAGACACTTTCTGTAGCTTAATATACGTTCTAGACCCAATGGGGATCTCCAAGCGGCTTGGGAAAAGAAAATAAATATAGCTTTTGGAGAACAGCTGCAAAAATTATCATCTCCGTGAGAAACAGAAACTATCTATTGAGTCCTTATTCTGTTCCAGGCAGGATGCTAGGCACCTCATGTTTTATCTTATTTCCTCAACATCCAAGGCTTACACACCAAAGTATCTGCAAGGCTCCTTCTTCTTCCAGATATTCTCAGGACGGGGACCCCAGACTGTGCATCCAATCAGAGCAGACGAGCATCTGTATTTGAACATCTCTGTACATTGATCAGCAATAACGGGGTTAATGATGCTCTTAGGCAAAGAGTCTCAATTATGTTTCAACATTAACACCCATTAAGATGAATGACAATGCATTATAAGTAGTGTTTCCATTTGAAATTGAAATTGTGTCAATTAGCCTTTAAACTAGCCCAAATAAATTCTGTTTGGTAGCTCCAAAATGATTCAGATGCCATGATTCTGAATAAGAGGTTTTTAAAAAGATTTTTATTCTCTTCTAAAGATTCATACTAATAACCATCATATCCATGTCTATGATCTCTTAAGAGAGAAGAGGGACAGAGACCAGCAGCTGGGAAATCATCCTAGCTGATGAGGGGTGAGCAGCAATTATAAGAACGGAGATTTCCCAAAGGGGAAAAGAAACACAGAGGAACCAGGTCCCTTCACACCTGCTGCCAATGGAGAGAAGTCTTAAAATCTGGGAAGAAGGGGGTCCAGATATTTAATGGGTCCTGTGACGCCACAGACTCTCAAAGATGCCTTGGCTCCAACCTCCAGTGGGTCCTCCATCCCTGCCATCACGTAGCAGGGCTGTGGCCCAGAATCTAGAAGGATATTCCTCTTCTCAGTTCCCATCTGGCTCTCCTGCAGCTTCCCCTTTGATGACGCACACACCTGCCTCCTCTCTGAATGTAGGCACCCCTGAAGGCATCGGCCCGACTCTGCTCATCTCTCCAGCCCCCCCACCTCCCTTTACCTGGCAGACGCGTGCTAACAACACATGCCCAGGTAAACAGACACCCATCCTTTTAGACAGTGGGCCGGCCCACTGATGTGTACACACGTTTGCTGTTTGCCTCTTGATGAAGCCCCCAAACTACTTCTCTGCCAAAGTTCGGACTAGACCTTCCCCCTCTGCATTCAAGGCCAGAGGTAGACATGCGCAAGATGCAGCGAACATCCAGGGCTGCTGCCCGACCGTCATGGGACCAGGCGTAGGGCGGGGCTGGCACTGGGCCAAAGGGTCACAGGGAGAAAATTCTCAAGAAACACCAGCCCTTGCCCCCTGCGTGCTGCAAGGGTGTGGTGCCCACGGGCTCCTGCGGTCGGGAGCCCAGCTTCTCCTTCTGGTCCTGGGACAATGCCCTTCCTTGTCTCCTTTGTCACTGCCCTCAGCACAGCTCACCTGACCCAGAGCACAGCTGGGCAGAGGAACCAACGCAGCCATACGCAGAGGCTCCCACGTGTCCTGGCCGCATGCTGAGCCCAGGGAGCCCTGCTGGTGACGTCATCACATCACCCTCCTGCAGCCCTCAGTCACCAGGCCGTCCACCCTGCTGAGGGTGACACTACATTCCTCTCTGTGGACCCAGAGCCCTGGGTGACCCGCAGCGTTTGAGGACAGATGTGCCATTCTGTTCCCTTGGTCCACGTGTCCCGCCCCCTTCTAGACACACATACACACACACACACACATACACACACACACAGACACACATTTTTTTTCCGAGGATGTTGACTACAAAGTTTTTATTAGAGATTAACAAGCCAGAGTGTCATGGTTGAAGTATTACCGCATAAGGCACTGAATGACCATGTCCCGTCTGACAGGAGCTGGTTCTGTTTCCTGAAATTTTTTTTAAATTAAAGTAGAGTTGATTTACAATGTTTCAGGTGTACAGCAGAGTGGTTCAGTTATTTGAATATATATATATATATTCTTTTTCAGATGCTTTTCCATTGTAGGTTATTAGAGAATATTGAGTAGGGCTCCCTGGCCTATACACTAGCTCCTTGTTGGTTATCTATATATAGTAGTATGTATCTGTTAATCCCAAAATCCTTATTTATCCCTCCCTCCCGCTTTAGTAACCATAAGCTTGTTTTCCATGTCTGTGAGTCTATTTCTCTTTTGTAAATAAGCTCATTTGTATCATATTTGTAGATTTCACATGTAAGTGATATATGTGATATTTGTCTTTCTCTGTCTGACTTACTTCATTTAGTCTGATAATCTCCAGGTCCATCCATGTTGCTGCAAATGGCATTATTCCATTCCTTTGTATGGCTGAGTAATATTCCACTGCATATATGTACCACATCTTTTTTATCCATACACACATTTTTGCATGTGTCTCCCAGAGTCTCAGAGCTCCAAAGCCACCATTAGGGAAGGACGCCCCATCTAAGCTGTTGTGTTTTCTTCCGTGGAAGGTGCTGGGAGGTGCATGGAACACAATTGGTCTCCATGTTGTGAAACTTTACACTTTTGTAAAACTGTCTGACGGTTGAGCCTCCACAAGTCCTTTGCTTCTCAAATGAGTTATGGAAGATTAAACAGTCCTAAGCAACTTGCTTTTCAGGACGGGACTGAGTCTTGCTTTAAGACAATTGTTGCCTTTCTCCCTGGACCTCTCATCTCTCTCGGGAGCCTGGGTGCCAGGCTGGACTCTCAGCTCTAACATGCCCTGGTTTGTCCTTGAGCATGTTTTTAAACTGAAGTCTAGCTGATTTACAATATTATAGTAGTTTCAGGTATACAACATAGTGATTCAATATTTTTATAGACTATACTCCATTTAAAGTCATTACAGGGCTTCCCTGGTGGCACAGTGGTTGAGAATCTGCCTGCCGATGCAGGGGACACGAGTTCGTGCCCCGGCCCAGGAAGATCCCACATGCCGCGGAGCAGCTGGGCCCGTGAGCCGTGGCCGCTGGGCCTGCATGTCCAGAGCCTGTGCTCCACAACGGGAGAGACCACAGCAGTGAGAGGCCTGCATACCGCAAAAAAAAAAAAAAAAGTCATTACAAAACAATGGCTACATTTCCCTGTGTTGTGCAATACATCCTTGTTGCTTATCTATTTTATACATAGTAGTTTGTACCTCTTAATCCCATACTCATAATGTGTCCCTCTCCCTTCGGTAAGTAACTATGTTTGTTTTCTATGTCTGTGACTCTGTTTCTGTTTTTTTTTTTTTTTTTTTTTTTTGCGGTATGCGGGCCTCTCAGTGCTGTGGCCTCTCCCGTTGCGGAGCACAGGCTCCGGACGCGCAGGCCTAGCGGCCATGGCTCTCGAGCTTAGTTGCTCCGCGGCATGTGGGATCTTCCTGGAGCGGGGCACGAACCCGTGTCCCCTGCATCGGCAGGCGGATTCTCAACCATTGCGCCACCAGGGAAGCCCTGTTTCTGTCTTTAATCTTTGAAAGGCTAGTTTACTTTGTCTGTAAAATGGGTGCAGTCATTATACCCATTTGGAAAATAAGATGATCCAGGAAAATAGAAGTCCTCAATAAATGTAAGTGAATATTTTATGACAATGATGGTTGCGTCAGTCCCCTGGCCATGGTAGCTACAGCCCAGAGGCAGCCATACCTGGATGATGGGTTAGAACCGGAGAACACTGTACCCACACGGTTACCGGTTCTACGACCTGAACAAATAACTTCTTCCCCCAAATGAGGGGTGATGTCCCTCGAATATCTTCCATCCCCCTCTCTCTCTCCAAAGGCGAGGTGGAGTTGGGTCTTATCAGGTTGGCTGTTAGCTGCAGGCGTCTGGGTAAGACTCCACCTCCACGGGCCCAGGTTTGTTTATAAAGTAGGATCGGTGATCCTCTCACAGTCAGGGCTGCTGCGGAGCTAACACACTCTCTGGCACAAAGCAGACACTCAGGAAAGAGACATGATACACCAACCGGGAGTGCCCACAAAATCAGTCGTGAAACCTGTGAAACATCTTCATGGCTCTGTTTGTTCTGTGATGACATAAATATAAGACCTCTGGTCCAGAAGCAAAGTGGAAAGAAAGAAGAACTATAAGTGCCCCCTCTTGGCGGGAGAGACCTAAGCCCCTACTATCTCTCTTCCCAGGCCCCCACCCCTGCCATTGCAAAGCACAAAGGTGGCTTAATGGACCTCATGCTGGGGAACCCGGATGAATTTTATTTGCAGAGAAGGCTCAGTAATGTCCAGGAAAGCACGTGCATAGGCATCCACATTGTGTCATCATGTGAACCTGTAGAAAGCCAAAGCGGTTAGTAAAAGCGGCATGGACATATAGACACTACCAAACGTAAAAGAGATAGCTAGTGGGAAGCAGCTGCATAGCACAGGGAGATCAGCTCGGTGCTCTGTGACCACCTAGAGGGGTGGGATAGGGAGGGAGGGAGGGAGGGAGGGAGGGAGACGCAAGAGGGAGGAGATATGGGGATATATGTATATGTATAACTGATTCATTTTGTTATACAGCAGAAACCAACACACCATTGTAAAGCAATTATACTCCAATAAAGATGTTTTAAAAAAAAAAAAAGCAAAGAAGAACTCTGGAGTTGTCTGTCCTCCCCCCCCACCCCTTAACAGCTGTGTAGCCCTTCAGGGCCTCCGTTTCCTCCTTGGCAAATGGCACTCTCAGCAAGGACTAGCTCATGGAACACTCCAGAAGGATCAGGTGAGGTGGTGTGTGCGGAGGTACTTTGTAAACTGTAAAGCCCTGTGCAAACGTGCCACAGTGTCACCGGTTCAACCGGGAAAAGACTCTTGGAGATTTCCTGGGCTAGTTGCCCTTAGCCGTCCTAGAGCCAGGAGGAAGCTACCCTCTTTTGAAAATTTTATATCTAGTTGGTTAACAATGTTGCGGAAGCTACCCTCCTGTAGAACAGAAGCTCCTGATTGTGTGCACGCGCCCCTGACGGATACGCACAGGTTCTGACTCCCGCCTGGAAGCAGGGCTGTGTCCACACTTGGTGGCTCTAGGCTCCCATCTCTCGGCCGCCTGCCTTTTCCTCCCGCCACTGGGGTTGCTGACGGCTCTGCCTCAACTGTACAGAGGACCTCTGTCTTCCAGCCCTGTCCCCCTCGGATGCAGATGCTGCAATCGGGCCCAACTAGTGGTGTGAGGAGTGAGGGTACCAGAGACACCCACTGTTCCCAGGGAGTGGAGCCAGAGGACAGACGCCCCTCCTCTGTGACTCCGGGGGCAATTCTGGGGTGCGTCCCACAGCCCCGGAAGGGCCCTGGCCGGGTGGGGTCCAGCACCCCAACAGGGACTTTATCTCCTCTCCTTATGCACACCTTTAATCCTGGGGACCCCTTCCTGCACACCAGCCCTTGCTTCCTTGTCCTTTCTTCCAGGAACCCGGGCTTCACCCCTTAGCCAGTGGGCTGCCCCCCAGAGATGATCTGGCAACCCTCCCCCGTTTTCATGGCACCGCTGGGCCCCCATGAGCTTCGTGGGGGCCAGGGTTTCACGGAGCTTCCAGTTGACTCACAGGCCACACGGGCTCAGCGGGGGCCAGAATTTGGCCGAAGCTTTTCCATCCTTGTCTCCACGGTGGAGGCTGTGGTCTGGCGGAAAGAGCAAAGCTTAGGAGTTAGAAAGTGAGGCTGGAAAACCAGCTCCCTCAGTGACTTCTGGGTGAATCTGGGCGGGACACTTCCAGTTCCCTAAGCCTCACTGCCCCCACCTGTGAAGTTGGGGTAATCATAACCCCACGTCACTACACACCCGGTGACAGTTACACTAGATGATGGGGCAGAGCTGTCACCTGAAGCCTGGTGACTCTGGTGGTGACGAGGATGACGACGGTGATGAAACTCAATTTGCTGCCTGGTGCTTTTCTGAGTGTGCGTTCTCCATAGACGGGAGGAGAGACTCTCTCTATGCACTCCTTTTCCCTTGATATTTTAAGGCAGTAATAAAACATTCTGACCCCTTTTACCACTCTCTCTGAATTTGTCTCTTCTCCTCTCTTCCCCCGAGCCTTAATTGACCCTTTATTACTCGCTTGCCTCGTTCGTTTTCCATTTCCAATATAGTTCCAGGCGGCTAACTCGACAGCTACCGCATGAGCCTGTCTAGCCATAAATACAACTTGACAAACTATTTCCAAGCAGCCGGTAGCGTGAGAAGGGAGGCCACAGTCGCTTCTCGTCTCATTGAGCCTCACACGTCCTTTCAACACACACAGCAGACCCCAGGGAGGTGATATGATTTTGCTTAGACTTCAGACAATAAAAACAGACCCTCAACCTGGGCACTGACTTTCAGACCTGCCTCTTCTCTCTGCCGCTAGAAAAGCCACGGCCATTATGAGAAGGATGGTGCAGGCCCAGGACAAAGAACCCGGCAACCCACGTCTGCACGCAGTGTCGTTTGCGCCCAGAGATGAATGGGGACTTGGTTTCTCATTATCAAGCCACCGCGTTGAATGGGGGAGGGGGTGTCATCAGGGGAAAGAGATGCAGGCACACAGTTTAAATAATTTTTATTGGAGTAGAGTTGATTTACAAGGTTGTGTCAGTTTGAGGTGTACAGCAAAGTGGATCAGTTATACATGTACATATATCCCTCTTTTTTAGATTCTTTTCCCATAGAGGCCATTACAGAGTCTTAAGTAGACTTCCCTGTGCTCTACAGCAGGTTCTCATTAGTTACTTATTTTATATACAGCAGTGGGTATGCATCAATCCCAATCTCCCAAGTTATCCCTCGCCCCCTCCCCCTTAGTAACCATAGGTGTGTTTTCTACATCCGTGACTCTCTTTCTGTTTTGCAAATAAGTTCATTTGTACCTTTTTTTTAAGACTCCACATACGTAGAATCTACGCAACGAGAGTATTTAATCCTCGCTTAAAATTTTAGGATACCCACAGATAATTCCTTCGCATAATAGGTAGAAAATGTAAGGCTATTGACTTTCCATCACTCTTTCTATAGGCTGTGGGTGATAATGATCCGTTAGGTGTGTCTGAAGAAGCCAAGCTATGTTCACCTCCCGGAGTAGAAAACAGTTTTCCTTCTTGCTATCTGTAGGTGAGCTGCTTCGTCAGCGCGGGGTTCAAAGTCAATCACATTTTTTTCTTATTCGTTGCTCGAGCCTCCACTTGCCCTTATTAGCAAAAATGTCTGTATTTCTCTTCGGAGGCCGAGGTGGTCCAAGGAAACAGCTCTGAGTCCCCTTCCAAGCAGAGGGACGGAGCAGGGGACACCCGGCCAGGTCTGCTCACCTGTCACCGCTTCCCGCTGGACACCCGTTCTGCTGGTCTGACGGCCACCGTCCGCTCTGTGCCGGCGCCTGGGCTGTCCCAGGCCCCGGCTACGGGGCTGCCCTGCCGGGAGCCTGGGGTCACCCCCCGTGTGCATCCGCCCCATCCAGGATGGCTCACCTTCACCCCCAGTCATAGGGCAGCCATCCAAGCAGCCGGCCTGGCTGTGCCCAGGCCCACCTCGGCCCCTGACCTCCTGCTGAGCTGGGGTCCTTTGCTGGTGGAGGAGCTTAGTTAAAACCCCAGTCGGAGGGGCCTGGGGTCCTCATCCCTTCCCTTCCGAAGGCTTTGGGCTCTTTACCTAAATTGGCCCACCCCCTTTCCCCGGGGCTCTGAACCCCTGTGGAGGGGATGGTGTCTCAAGTCCAAAAAAAGCCACTCTCTCTTCTGCCTTCGGAGAGATTTTGCTCCAATGTCTCCTGTTTAACAGACATCCTTTCCAAGGTGGAATTCTGCTTCCGCCACGCAAAGCTGTGGTTGAAGTCACTGAGTAAATAGAGTATTCAAACCGGGTATTCATTGTTTAAACACTGGTACCTCTGATATGTAAGAGAAAGGTGAGCTTTGTTGAGTCTCTTACTGGCTCCTCCAGGCATCTCCAACTCTAGCCAACTCTGTTGTCTTCCCACACTCTTGCTGAAATGTTCCTGACGTCACCCTAGATGGATGGAGTCCCGTGAACTTCACCTGTTTCCCTGACCACCCTTCGCCGCTTGTGGTCTTGTGGGGAGAAACCCTAAATATGACTCTTCGTTTGTCCAGTGCGTCCCACGTGAGCCAGGCTGCGGCATGGGGCTCGTCGGGGAATGAGGAAAGACGCAGAGCAGGGGTAGGGGGTGGGGATGGCACTGCAGCCTGGTCGTGACCGTCGTTCTCCAGCGTCTAGGCTGTCAAAGTGCCCGAACCGCTCAGAGAGCAGCCTCCAGCCTCAGGCAACAGGACATCACAGGGTAGCCCACGCTTTAGCCAAAGGGTCAGAGAAAAATCCCGTGAAGGGAAACAATTTCTCACACTGCCCGGGAACACCCTCCCCTTTTCCCCACAGCTACCGAAATCCTCTCCATCCTTCTGACACCTGTTCTCATGCCAAGTCCCAGAGAAAGCTTCCAGCGATTTCCACAACTTGGGCCGTGGTTATTGGAAAAGCGAGGCATCTCGCACTCCATCATCTCGGGATGTGTAACAGACAGCGAAGACTGGGGCCTAAACAACAAGCACTCGTTTCTCCTGGTTCTGCATGCTGGACGTCCAAGGTCAGGGTGCCAGAAGATTTCATGTCTGTCGGGGAGCCGCTTCCTGGTTCATGGATGGCTGTCTTCTTGCTGTGCCCTCACATGGCAGCACGAGAGCTCGAGAGCTCCCTGGGGTCTCTCTGTAAAGGTGCTAATCCCATTATGGGGGCCCCACCCTCGTGACCTAATTACCTCCCAAAGGCCCCACCTCCTAACACTGCTACATCACGAGGTTAGGATTTCAATATATGAATTCTGGAAGGGTCTGGGCATGAACGTTCAGCCCGTAACACACACCAAATGAGTCACACAGATAGCACAGCTCGAGCCAAAAGAGACAATGACAAGTGCTGGCGAGGAGGGAGGGAATCTGGAACCACCATTCACCACTGGTGGGAAGGCAACGTGGTGAAGCCACTTTGCAAACCAGTCTGGCAGCTCCTCAAATGGCTCAGCACAGAGCTATGATGTGACCCAGAAACTCTGCTCCCAGACACCGGGCCAAGAGAAATGAAAATGTGTGTCCCGCCAAAGCTGGTACACGGACATTCATAGCAGCACTATTCACGATAGCCCCAAAGTGTAAACCACTCACACGTCCATCAACTGAGGACTATGGGAAATCAATACAATGGAACATTGTTTGGCAGTAAAAGAGATGAAGTGGCGATGCAGCCATGACGTGGAGGAACCTCAAAGACGTGATGCTAAGTGAAAGAAGCCAGACACGAAAGTCCACATATTATATGATTCTATTTTTATTAAACGTGCAGAAGAGGCAGATCTATAGAGACATAGAGTAGATTATTGGTTGCCAGGGGCTCGAGGAGGAGAGCTGGGGTGGGAGGGTATGGTCATTACTAAGGTACAAAGTTTCTTCTGGGGGTGACACAATATGTTTAACTTTGATCGCAGTGATAGTTTCACATTTCTGTGAATATACTAGAAAAAACACCAACCTGTACCATTTCAACAGGTGAATTCTCAGGTATGGGATGGTATCTCAATAGAACTGCTACAAATTCAAGTACAGAAGAAAAGAAAAAGAGAAGCATGATACTTATTCATGGCCTGAGCAACAGGGCAGATCTGTTCATTGAGACAGGAAGACCCATTTAATGACAGTGAGAGCTAAGAGCTCGGCTATGACCCTGAGAAGATGGCAGACGTGCCAAGTGTATGGTTGGAGGTGAGAGTCTGGATTTTCAGGGAGAGCCCTGACCAGCAGAAAGAGAATTGGGGTAATAAGCACGAGCATGGTGTTTGAATCCACAGAGCTGGAAGAGGTTCAGGTGAAGAAGTGAACGGTCTGGATCAGAGCCATTGGGCCCAGCAATGTTTCAACACCAAGCAGAGAGACTGGAAAGGAGGCTGAGATAAGAGGTAGAGCATGGGCTAAGGGTCCCCAGAGGCCTGCAGGAGAAGCAGATGTAAGAAGGAAATGGTGCTGACTACTGTCAAGAGGTCGAATTAGCTAAGATCTAAATGTGCCCTTTGGGTTGGGCCTGGAGTTCCTCGGTGCCCGGCAAGAGCTGCAGGGGGTGGAAGGGCTGGAACAGAGAGCTCAAAGCACAGCAGTGCTGGGTGACCGGGAACCACCCTGCAGGGAGCATTGCTGGACACCTGAGAGGAAAAGGGTCCAGGAGCAGGAGGGGGATAGGAGACCAAGAGTGGGGCTTTTTTATCTTCTTCTTTTAAGATGTGAGATCCTAAAACATGCATGTATGTGTGTGTCCATGATTTAACAGAAGGGCAGTCTTGGGGCAGGATTTCTTCTTTCTTCCTCAGGGGATCTCAGTCTCTGCTCTGAAGACCTTCAACTGATTAGACAAGACCCACCCGCGTATGGAGTGCAATCTGCTTTACTCAAGATCTGCTGAGGTAAACGTTAATCTCACCTAAACAAACAAACAAATACCCTTCACAGCAACATCCACAGTGGTTGTTTGGCCAAAAGCTGCCTAAGGAGCCTAACCAAGTTGACACAGAAAATTAACCATCACACCACGTGAAGATGTAGACACTCAGTCTGAGTGATTAACATGGGTGGACCTGTCAGTTGGCTGAGGCCATGCTGCTAATATTTAATACAAGGTAGATTCCAACCCCAGACAATCTCCAGGGCCCTGGCTGGCCCTTCCCCTTTCCCTGGGGTCTTTGGCTGCAAACCTCCACCTCTCTGCTCTCAGGGCTCCCCTTGGGCCTCAAGGGGGTCTCTGTGTTTCTGGTTCACGTTGACCTTCACAGGACGTGCTCTTAAGCTTGCTTATTCACCGGCATTATATGTGAATAGACCTTAGACTTAGGACACCTTGACATTCAATCTACGATAAATTTCCTCTAGAACTGCATCAACATGAGAGAATGTAAGTGTCCCCTAACCACCCCTGCCTTTCCCATCATCCTCCCAGCCAGGGCCAGGGCAGCCCCACCCTTCAAGCAGCCCGCTGGGGAACCCTCACTTCCCCAGATCCATCCTGATGGGCGCTGTCAGCTCCTGTCACCCCTCCAGGTTTCTGGAAGTCTCCAGCTTGCTTACGATGAGATCACTGTCAGAGCTTATCCCTTTTAGCCTCACATCCCAGCTAAACTTGAGGCTGTCATCTCTAATGACTCTCCCCAGGTTTGAGGCCAACATAGGGGATTATGGTGTAGAGAGGAGAACTTGAAGCCATGTCAGCTGGTCCTGCTCCTGGCATCGCTCAGCCCCATCCACCTGCAGCCTCTCCTGATCCCAGTGCAGCTGCCACGTCACTGGGTCTCCCCCTTCTTCCTCAGGATGCCCCCCAAACTCCAGCTCCATCTTCACCCCCATCCACGGTCACAGAACAAGGTGGGGGGAAACAGATGCTTCCTGATCATCAGCCCCGTCACCTGGGCAGAAAAGCCCTCTGCCTCCAGGAAAGTCGATGCCTCTCACTGCACGTGCACTGTCTTCTTCAGAAGCAACGAGGCAACAGAGAAGAGCACCAAATTGCTCCGCACCCAAGAACAGAGGACGAGCCCCCCCTCCCCCCGCCGCAGACTGATTCAGACCCCAGAGACGGATCCCCATGTGAAAATAGCTGATTTGTCTCTGACCCAGTCAGATGACAAGGCCTGTGGGCTGTGCTCTGCGAACACAAGAGAAGCTGGGACCTGAGAACCAGGCTGCAGGAAGCTCGTAGCCGGGGCAGGAGGTAGGGAGGCTCCCAGGGGCCTGGCGTCCGCGAGTCACACATTAAGCCAGACCCAGGTCGCTCTGACTCACCGCCGCCCCCCGTGGGCGCAGGGGTCCTCCTGCCCTGCTGGGTGGGCGTATGGAAATGGGCCGTGACTAACAGGGGGCTGCCCCCAGCCTGGGTGCCGAGTTTTCCAGAGATAAGTGATGTTCTGATTCTAATTTCTTTTCGAGCTCAAAATGTTGCTGGATGTGTAAATGCAGCTTGAAGACCTTACACGTAATTTCCAAGTGGCTGAGAACACATTTGAATCACAGATTGAGAAAGCAAGACGGCAAGCGTCTCTTGTGTCTTTATAATAACGAGTATCTGGACTCACAGACACCGAAAACAAACCTATGGTTACAGGGGGAGGTGGGGGAGGGATAAACTGGGAGATTGGGATTGGCATATACACACTGCTGTATACAAAACAGACAACTAATAAGGACCTAGTGTGTAGCACAGGGAACTCTACTCATTACTCTGTACTGACCTATATGGGAAGAGCATCTAAAAAAGATTAGATATATGCATATGTATAACCGACTCACTTTGCTGTACACCCAAGACTAACACAACCTTGTAAATCAAATATATTCCAATGGAAAAAAAAAAAAAAAAAGCTTTTCCCTGTTTCCTTTTTCAAAGGAAGAGAATTGGATGACTTGGCCATGGAACACAGTTCATAATTATTAAAATTGATTTTAAGGAGGAAAAAATGAGCTGGAATTTCCTCTCCTGATCTTCCACTCTTAATGAGCAGCCGTGAGCAAATGTAATTACAAGTTTGCCACCAGTAAACTATGCCTGTAGGACATAGTTCTCCAGGCTAAAATGATGAACGCCCTTGTTCAAGTGTGTGAATTGCCAAGCATCTCTTCACAGTGGACATCACGTGGAAAGACAGTAGTCTGGGTCCTGATCCTTCTTGCTCAACTGTCTGTTCTAAACGGGCAGGAACCCACCTGTGATTCGCTGAACATGGTAAACATGCACAAAGGTGGATTATGCAAATGAATGAGTAGTGGCTGATTTCACACTGGGTGATGTGCACTTTTTTGCTTCTGTTTCATGAAGGGATGTCAAGCTTGATTTCTCAAAGACCGTAAGGTCTTCAGCCTGGTCCGCCGCGAGTGTGCTATAGGAACCCCCGCCTTAGCCAGAGGGAGCCCCTCCTCACTGTGAATGGCCCACTTCTCTCTTCCATCCTTTGAGTCCCCTGTTCCCCCAGCCCCGAATCTCAACCATTCGAACCTTAATCTTAAAAGGTTACTCATTTTCTGCTTCAAGTTCACATTTTCTTTCCCCTGAGATTTGCATAGACATTTTCCTTTCCTTCTTTGGGCTGTAACTCATGTCATCCTCCACTGAACTCCCGAACGTGTCATCACCGTGCTGGGCATTTTGTGCACATGACTTCTTTTAGGTGAAAAGAGACATGTGGGCAGCTCACGGGGGTGTACGTGCAGAAGCTGTGAGGCATGTGCTGGGGGAATTGGAGAGAGAGCGGGAGATCCTGTGGGTCTCTGATGGACCCTTTGGGCAGGGCCTTAAAAGGTTGGAAGGCTGCGGACCTGTGAGGGAACAGCATGAGGCAAGGGAGGGGGGTGGGGGTGGGGGGCCGGCCTGTCCAGGTGTGGAGAGCAGCAGGTGTGGCCATAGGAGGAGAGGAGGGAAGCCCACGGGGGCCGGAGTTTGAACCTAAAGCCACATGGATGCTTTCTGTTGGATGGGGAAATTTCAGTGTTCACCTCCTAGAGTAAGAGGTCCAATCTTTCTTTTGAAACACAGGGGTAATGAGAAAAGTGTCATTTGTGGAACCACATGTGTCAGGTTTGTTGACTGTTTATTAGCTGAGGGATGTTGGATAAATTCACTCACCTTATTTGCACCCCCAGGTCTTCCGGGTCTTCTGGGGTGAGATGGAGGTAGGAACACGCATTTCACGGGGTGACACGTGTGTGAAATGGGACGACACAGACTAGTGCCAACAGGATGCCCAGTAAATCTCTCTGCCCAGCCTGGCCTATGTCCCCAGGCTGTGCTGCCTGATACCGAATTGCAGTGAAGAAAGAATGCGAGGTTTAGCCCAGATAAGCCAGTATAGGGTGACCAGATGTCACTTTTGAGGTTTCTTAACTGAGTGGAACTTTTGATGCAGGAAAACAAGGTAAAAATTTCCCAAGGGGTTTCTACAAGATTTCCAGCACTTCCTAAATTAGCCCCAACCAGTAAAACCACGAGTGAAGACCTCCTGGCAGGGCCCGCACGGCCATTTCCAGTCCCAACCGAAAGCAGGAAGCTTTGAGACAAGTCATAACTCAACTCTTCAGTTGGCTTCCAAAATTATCCACATTCAGATCCCTGGGCATTCACACCAAAGATCAGGAGGTATTCTGATTTTATCTGTTCCAGATTATCGACTCGTTTTTGACCAAACCAATTGCAGATGCACTTCTAGCTACTGGAAATATTTTTACCTCTTCCTCATTACCAACACACACCAAGCACAGATCTCTCCCCGATGAGCAGTTCCCTGCAACCGGCAGGAGCCCCTCTAAGTCGGAGCTCGTGTGCTACGAACCTGGGAAGGGAACGAAAGGAAACCCTGCCCTTTGGATTCAGACCCCTGAGTGCCATTCCTGCCTCGTCACTTATTCGCTGGGTGACCTTAAGCAAACTGTTTAAATTTGCTGTCTTGGCTTCCTACTCTATAAAACAAAGAAGCTCCACATCCATTAGGACGACTTTTATTTTTTTAAAAAGTGTTGGCAAGGAGGTGGAGGATGTGGAGAGATTGGAAACTTTTCATTGCTAGTGGGGATGTAAACTGGTGCAGCCACTGTGGGAACCAGTACGGCAGTTCCTCTGAAAATTGAGCAGACAATCAGGACTAACCCCGTCTGGACATATTCTCCAAAGAATTGGAAGGACTGTCTCAAAAATTATTTGTATACCACGTTCATAGCAGCATTATTCACAATAGCCAAAAGGTAGAAACAACCCAAGTGATGGATGAATAGATAAACAAATGTGGTATGTGTATATATATATATATGTATATACATACAACAAAATATATTCAGCCTTAAAAAGGAAGGAAATTCTGACACGTGCTACAACATGGATGGACTTTGAGGAAGTCCGCGGATGGACTTATGCTCAGTGAAGTGTCCGCTGCAAAAAGACAAATACTGTAAGGTTACATCATATGAAGCACTTAGTGAAATTCAGAGAGACAGAAAGGAGAATTGGGTGTGCCAGGGGCTGTGGGAGGGATAAGGGATGGGGCATCCGTGTTTAACGGGGACAAAGTTTCAGTTTCGGTGAAAGTCCTGGAGACAATGGTGGTGATGTTTGCACAACAATGTGAATGTACTTAATGCCATGGAAATGTACACAGTAGGGAGCTTCCTTAAAAAACTAAACACAGAGCTACCATATGATCCTACTCCTTGGCATATGTCCAGAGAAAACTATAACTCAAAAAGATACATGCACCCCAATGTTCATAGCAGCACTGTTTACAACAGCCAAGACATGGAGACAACCTAAATGTCCATCGACAGAGGAATGGATAAAGAAGATGTGGTCACATATACAATGGAATGCTACTCAGCCATAAAAAAGAAGGAAATAATGCCATTTGCAGCAACATGGATGGACCTGGAGATTATCATACTAAGTGAAGTAAGTCAGAAAGAGAAAGACAAATACCATATGATATCATTTATATGTGCGATCTAAAAATAAAGTACAAATGAACTTATTTATGAAACAGAAACAGACTCACAGACATAGGAAACAATCTTATGGTTACCAAAGGGGAAGGGAGAGGGATAAATTAGGAGTTGGGATTAGCAGATACACACGACTGTATATAAAATAGATAAACTACAAGGACCTACTGTAGAGCACAGGGAACTGTACTCAATATTTTGTAACAACCCATAAGGGAAAAGAATCTGAGAAAACTGTATAACTGAATCACTCTCCTATAACCCTGAAACAAACATGACACTATAAATCAACTATACTTCAAAAAAATAAAAGAAGTTTTAAAAATGTTAAATAGTGATTTCATGTTATATGTATGGTAACACAACATTTTCAAATGGAGAAGCTCCTTTTTTCATGAACGGTGTTTAGTCAGTACGGTTCTTCTTTATCAGAAATCCTGTCCTAATTCACGCTTAGATTCCGGGCAAAGCACACACACCCGTACAGGTGGTCGCAGGACCTGCTGCCCGCTGACGTGGCCGATTTCAGCGCATAGAAAGCTCTGGCTCTGTCTTCAGGGTGAGGACCTTCTCCGGCAGGTGTTCAGCTGTAGTGGTCCAGTGCCCGATGGGCCTTCCAACCTCTGGACACCTGGACATGCAGTTTTCTGGCTTCTCTGTGAGGAAGACTCAGGCCTGGAGCCCAGATGGTGATGCCGGGACATGCTGGCCTCCTCCCTTTTCCTCGGCTATCTTCCTCTATTGTGCTATTCTCTCTTTTTTTGTCTGCTCTTCTTGGCTTTACATGAATGATTCTCCCTCTTGCAATTCTTTGATCAAAGATCAACAAGCCAGGTGGGAATGTCTCCGTCTTTATCAAATAGATTTAGTTAAGATGGAGGGAGTAGAATGACTGGGTAGCCATGGCGCCAGCGGAGGCAAGGGCTGTCCCGGGAGAGGAAACAACCTTTTGAGTAAAGACTTGAGATTATAGAATTGGCAGAGCACTGACCCTAAGTCAATGACTCCGTTTCTCTTTGGAAAATGTTAAGGAAATACTTCTGAGACTGGCAGAGAGTAATAGACATTTAGAAAATTGTGGGGCTTCCCTGGTGGAGCAGTGGTTGAGAGTCCGCCTGCCGATGCAGAGGACGCGGGTTCGTGCCCCGGTCCGGGAAGATCCCACGTGGCGCGGAGCAGCTGGGCCCGTGAGCCGTGGCCGCTGAGCCTGCGCGTCCGGAGCCTGTGCTCCGCAACGGGAGAGGCCACAGCGGTGAGAGGCCCGTGTACCGCAAAAAAAAAAAAAAGAAAATTGTGGATATGTTTCGTTATGTCGCTTTGGGGAATGGGATGCAATCAAGTGATACATGTTTGCTTTGAATGATCAGATAATTCCTCCACTCCGGTTCGTTTTCCATGAGCCTTTTCATGTTCTACCTTCTGAGGAAGCCTCTGCATGGTAAATCTGCAGAGTCAAAAGACACGGCGCCACTTGTTACCGGGGCAGAGATGATCCGGCTTCCTGCCACTATTTCCCTCCTCTGAAGGGGTGGGCACGGCAGTGTCACCGAGTCTGCAAGAACCCTGGGGTCGGAGTGACCCCCAGTGACCCCCTCCTGCATTCCCACCGGCGTCGCCTTTTCCCCCCTTGCCGCAGGCAGGAGTGCTTGTGCGATCCACGGCCTCAGGTAAAGGTGTGGGGCTTCCGAGATTACGGTATGGAAGGTTCTGACTTCCCCTCCTCCTCATTGCTCCTGCCCCTCTTCCTCCGGACCCTGTGATGGATCGAATCCTTCGGCCACTAGCATCGTGCTTAGACGTGGATGCTTCAGCCTCTTCCAACGACTGCATCCCGGGCCGACACATTCGCTGCAATTTTAAGCCTCCCTCAGGTTACTTTAAGTTGCTAAATTTGGGGACAACGTTTTACGCAGCAGCAGGTGAGTAATAATACCAACACCATCAGTGTTTTCTGCCCTCGCATCTCAGGCTGTGCAGCTTCGTGCAGAAGAGCAGCCGTGGAGGTCTCAGTCATCAGAGCTCTGCACTCACAATAGTTTTTAGTTCCCATGCAGTAAAGCCAGTAGAAGCGCAAGCCCATCCGTTTTGCTCGGGTGTCCTGGAGGTTCCTGTGCCTTCCCTTGACTCTCCAGTACCCTCTGTCCTGGGACCAGATGAGTTGAGATCGTGCTACAGACCCAGACGGGAGCCTCTGTTTCCAGCACCTGACATGCCGTCTGACCCCACCTCTGTGGTTTTAACAGGTGAGCGAAACGGGGCGAGCGTGGCCCACGGGCCACATAGACAGGACGCAAACGTTAGTTCTGCCACTTAATGGCTTTGCACTATCTCCGGGAGGCTCACTTTCCTTGTCTGTGAAATGGACAAATGAGAACCATGCAGGGTCATCATGAGGACGGGACAAGACGACGCAGGGAGCTTCCGGTGTGAAGGACGTGGTGTTGCGATTGACTGACGCGTAACCAACTACCCCAAAACTCAGTGGCTTCAAACACCGATGAGTAAGATCCCTGAGGGCCGCGAGGATAGGCCGCAGCTCCATTCAGCTTCAAGGTCAGCGGGGCTGAGGTCACATGTTGGGCAGCTGATCTTGGCCTCTGTTCTCCTCACGTGACCGCTCAGTCTCCAGAAGACAACACAGGTGTCCCTACTCGGTGGTCTCAGGGCAGAGTTTCAAGAGATCCAAAGGAAAACCACTGGATCTCCCAAGGTTTAGACCCCGAACTTGCACAGTTCCATTTCCATTCATTTTATGATCAATGATACCGATACAAGTCACAGCTCCAGATGGCAGGGGTGGGAAATCCACACCGCTTCCGGAGGGAAGAACCACATTGTCGTGCGGCACACGTGCACTTTGGAAGGAATCTCTGCCCTTAGTCTGCAAGCTACCACGAACGTGTAGGGATCCGTATCTGTACGATTCGTTGACCCCGGGGCTCCCAGAGCAGCCATTAGAATAAAGTCCTGGAGCCTGGGTGACCAGTTTGCTTCCCCACTTGGAAGAGTTCTCTGTGTGGCCTCAGGACAGTTACTCAGCCCCCCTCAGTTTTACTTCCTTTATCTGCATTTTTTTTTTCCATGCCTCCACTTTCTTCAACCCCTGTGCTTTCACCTTTAATGCTATTGTCACACTCCGTCTTCAAACATTAAAACAGAAGAGACAGGAATGGTGATACCCACAAACTCTTCCTGAACCTCGGGCCCAGGTCCCCACCAGCGTCCCCCTTGGCCTCAGCAGGGCCCGAACCACGGGGGATCGCTCCAGGGGCACCACCAGCCTACGCCCGAGGGAGCAGGGTGACGAACCTCCTTCCATCTTTCGTTCCCTCAGCCTCAACCTGTAGCATCATTCCTGGAGCTTTTATGGTAGTGGGGGAAATGTCCAGCAAGGAGAAGCAAGTCCGGATACAAGAACCAGAGCGACAGAATAGGAGAGCAGGGGTCTTATCGCCCGTTTCTGTTGTATCTCACTTCCTAACGCTCAACAGAAGAAAATGACCCATTCGTTATCCCTGGACTTCAGCAATCCAGAAGCATCCTTCTCTCCTCACTGGGGATGAGGGAGGAAGGTGGGAAACTCGGGAGGACCTGGGAGCATTCCTGTGCTGGAGGCCACCTCCCAAGGATGGGGCAGAGCCCCTTGTCATTCATTCGCTCAACAGATACGGAGCACCTGTGGGAGCCCCGGTGCTGCTTTATGTACGGACACCCCCATCCGGGAGGAGCCCCCCAACTCCGCTCTTACCATCCTCTCATGCCTTGCAATGCATGCAGTTGTCTGCTCATCTCCCCCAGGACAGAGACCACCCAGGGCTCACTGTGCCTCCTCCCCCAGTGTCTCCAGGGAGCAGGCAGGGGACCCCAGCCTAGCACCCCCCTGCTGCAGCTCACAGCTTATTTCAGATCCTCAAAGAGGTCCCTCTCCCTCCTGCCCTGGCAACTTTGAGCCTCTTTGCCTTCTGTCGGGGGGTGTTCCTCTCCCCCTCGCGACCGAGCTGACTCTCCTCCATCCTTCAGCTCTCTGGACAGAGGTCCCGTCCTCAGGGGAGCCTGGCAGAGCCCAGGCCAGGTGACTCCCTTTGCTCTGTCCCGTCATGTGTGAGGCAGCGTTCTCCAAGCAAGCACACACTCAGCAAGTGGTATTTTTCATTACTCTTCACGTCTGTCTTTGAGAACAGAAACTGTGGAGGTTTCATCTCAGTGTCTTACTCCTGCCCCTGGCGTGGTCCTTGGCAGTGGACTCTCAATTATTATCGGACGAATAAGTGAATGAATGAACGAACCTCCCTTGGTGGTCTTCAGAGGTAACCCCTGAGCCTGCAGGTGACCAAGCAGGGTGCCAGGCCAAGCCCTCACCTGGGAGCAGGGTCCTTCCCAAGAGGCTGGGCCCGCCTTCATCTCCTCCTCCTTCATGTCCTCAACCCGGAGCCTCGTGTCTTCACCTCTGTTCTGAGGGTCCCTCCTGTAATTTCTCCAAGAAAGACCGGGAGATACTCCTGTGAGCCTTCTCCTGGCCACTCAGACACCCCAAGCCCCAGACCCAGGCCCCATCCACGCCTTGTTACAATTCAGAGACAGAGAAGACGGAAAAGGCTTAGCGTAACACACAATTCTAAGTCGGGATTCTTGGGAATCTTCAAAGGCCACCCGGGCGCGAGGCGCAGGTGAGGACACAAGAGCATCAGGAAAGCTGTGTCAGAGGCAGGAGCGTGTCCTGGTAAAGAGGCATCCCCACCCAGCAGACGCACAGACACAGCTGCCCACTGGCTGCTTGTCTGGACGGCCTGCCAGGCAGGCGGCAGGGCCTGGCTCTTAGGGGAACTTGATCCCACATTCGAGGGGCCAAGGTCATCGCTGCAAGGACCAGAGGAGCAGGACACACAGTTACCATCCGCTGGGATAGCGGTCCCAGTGAGAGATGCTGACAGAGCCCCAGAGGGGAGCAGCCGGTGGCCAGCTCTTCCTTGTTTCATGAACGATTAGAGTCACAAGGAAACGTAAACCAGCCAGAATGTGGCTGGTCGGGCCTGGCATCTTTTTTTTATTTTTTAAACATCTTTATTGGAGTATAATTGCTTTACAATGGTGCATTAGTTTCTGCTGTATAACAAAGTGAATCAGTTATACATATACATATATCCCCATATCCCCTCCCTCTTGCGTCTCCCTCCCTCCCACCCTCCCTATCCCACCCCTCTAGGTGGTCACAAAGCACCGAGCTGATCTCCCTGTGCTATGAGGCTGCTTCCCACTAGCTAAATATTTTACATTTGGTAGTGTATATATGTCCATGCCACTCTCACTTCGTCCCAGCTTATACTTCCCCCTCCCCGTGTCCTCAAGTGCGTTCTCTATATCTGTGTCTTTATTGCATCTTACCCCTAGGTTCTTCATGACCATTTTTTTTTTTTTTTAGATTCCATATATATGTGTTAGCATACAGTATTTGTTTTCTCTTTCTGACTTACTTCACTCTGTATGACAGACTCTAGGTCCATCCACCTCACTACAAATAACTCAGTTTCGTTCCTTTTTATGGCTGAGTAATATTCCATTGTATATATGGGCCACATCTTCTTTATTCATTCATCTGTCGATGGACACTTAGGTTGCTTCCATGTCCTGGCTACTGTCAATACTAGGCAT
Source organism: Kogia breviceps (assembly GCF_026419965.1). Lineage (NCBI taxonomy): Eukaryota > Metazoa > Chordata > Mammalia > Artiodactyla > Physeteridae > Kogia > Kogia breviceps. The sequence goes on along the minus strand of NC_081318.1, from coordinate 112,479,063 downwards.
ATACCCTGAGAAAACCAGAATTCCAAAAGAGTCAGGTACCAAAGGGCCTGGCATCTTAACAGACATTGTAAAATGGCCTCTTTTGGCCTAAGCGCAGTCAGTGCTGCTGAAGGCCTGGAGCCGAGCTCAGGGCAGGCCACACCGCCACTCCTGGAGGCCTCTCGGCACAGACAGCCCGACAGGTGCTGCTGGCCCCTCGAGATCCAGGCCGCTCCTCCTGCGGGAGCTGTCTTTGCGAGAAGCGCATGTCTGGGTCACGCTGAGAAGTAGGAGAGAAAGAAGTACAGGAAGGAAACTCTCTCTCTCACCCTAGAGGAACCCTTCTTCCCCTAGGACTGGGGAAGGATCGGGAATTGCACCAACCTAAAGATCAGAGATGCCTTGCGGAGCCGAGCCTGCAGGTGGGGTACCTGGCCAGCAGGTGGCAGTAGTGATGGGTCCTGGCACCCACCAATCAGAACGGGCTCCCAGCTCTGGGTGAGAAACGGGCCAACTCTGGGGGTGACGCCCCTGTCCCCCAGTAGCTGGGCAACAGTTGAGCATCTTCCCTGTCTCGGGCAGGGGCTGTCACTCGGCCACCTCAGCTCCCAGCGTGGCATTTGGGGAGCAGGGCCCGCCCGGCCGTGGGCCAGGCCGGGGGTCTGCAGGGCTGTTCCAGAAGCCAAGGGGCGGGGGCCTGCAGCCTGAGGTGCTGCGGGCGGGAGGGAGGACGTCTAATGAAACGCGGGGTGGCAGCTGAGTCCTTCCCTCGCGGGGCCGGACGACAGCGTAAGCCGTCACGTGGGCTGGAAATCCCTCCTGAAATGAGCGGCTGGGCCAGGACTTCCGGTGGGGAGGGAACAGAGGCGGGGATGGGCCTGGGGGCGTCCTCCCAGCCCCCCAGCCCCCAAGTCTAAGCCGGCGTCCCTGCGGACCCCACAGCGGCCTCTGTCATCTCTCTTCCCTCCCATCAGCATCACTGGCGTCACCACATAACTTGTCTGTCTGTCCCCTGGATGACGCTGGCACTCTGGAAACTGCTAGAAGGACGCTTCTGTGCTTGTGTCTCCGTGTGTCTCAGTGTCCGCACACAGCGGGTCCTCAGGAGACGGTGCAGCAACAGGTGAGGGACAGAGCTGTCCAGTGCAGGCGGGGGTGACGGTGCCCTCCCGGCGGCTGCACCGAGGCGGAAGGCATGAGGGGACAGGGGGAGCCCTCCTGTACACCTTGGGTGGCGGCCCCGTGGCTTGTTTTGCCCACGATGGTCGGGCAGACGTCCAGAGCTAAGGGGGGAGGCCTGGGCACAAGCCCGGGGGTCTCAGGGGAAGTCGATGTTGGAAAAGTGATGCATTGGTTGTCACCTCAAACTCAGCCACTCAGCACTGCCTGGGATGAGGGCTGGGGTACAGGTGGGGGCCCAGAGACCACGCCTTCCATGGGGAGCTCAGCTTACAGCCAGAGGAGCAGGGAGACATAAAGTCAGTGCAGTTGTTTCCCCTCCACGGTGGACCCTGGTAGAGGCTGGGGGGGGGGTGTGGGCGGTGGCCAGGGTAGCCTCCTTGAGGAAGGGACTTGAATAAGAGCTGAGCCCCGGAGCCCCCATCCCATCGCACGAGGGGAGCACTGAGGAGGTGAGAGATGGTCCAGCTCGCTTGTGAGGAGTAGCGGGGCTGGGGAAGAAGGGGAGGACGTGCAGCCAGCAGACCCCTCCAGGGAGATGTCCAGGCCCGGAAAGGAGGCGGGTTTTCCTCTGAGAATGAGGAAGGGGGTTGTAGGTGAGGCTGACAGAGTCCAGTGGTGGGTACAGCTGTCTCTCTGGTCTCTGTGTGAAAAGACATTGGAGGGCACGCATGCACGTGAGGCCATAGCCCTGGCCCAGGGAGATGGGGCAGGAGTTTGCAGACACTGTGAGGAGAAGCGTGTAGGTGCAGGATGTGGTCAGAAGTGAAGGTGAAACTGTGAAAACCTGCTGATGGAGCAAGTGTGTCAGGGCAGAGGAAGGGGGACAGTGAAAAGGGAGCTGGATGAAATGCCCTTGAAAGATCAACTGTGTGACATTGAGGCCACGCGGCTGGAGACGGTGGTGTGACGTCATGAGGTTTCTGGCAAAAGCCACGTTTCAGTTGATGGAGGATTGAGTGGGAGTATCGATGCTCACTTGGGTGCCAAATAACGGGTGGGAGGTTGGATGCTCACTTGGGTACCAAGTAATGGATGCAAGGATGGATACTCACGTGGGTACCAAATAACGGGTGGGAGGTTGGATGCTCACTTGGGTACCAAATAATGGATGCGAGGATGGATGCTCACATGGGTACCAAATAACGGGTGGGGACTTGTTAGGTGCTACCCGGCACCTCTCCTGCTGGTGCGCACAGCAGGCCCACACTGCCTGGCCATTGGTCCTGCCCTCGGCCCTCATCACAGACCCACACTCCTCCCCAGGCTGGCATCTCGGTCCAGTTCATTTGCCATAAGAAGCCCGGCTTTCCCCATTGCCCGCCGCCTTTCTCCACCTTGCCTGTGTTCTTTTGTTTCTTTATGTTCTTAGCACTGATTAGAGCGAGGCCTCCCGCCTCTTTATTAGCTGCAAAGAGCATCCACGTGTCCGGAGTGCTTTCTGACAAGAACAGATGGAATGAGGCCATAACTGAAATCACAGAACGGCCTTGTCTGATCAGAAGTTGTTCTCTCTTCTTTCTTCAAGAAGAGAGACATAGCATGAAGGACAGAAGCCACTTCTGTTAAGAGACCCCCGACTTTCTTTGTGGTACCGTGCCATGGCTGAGGTGTCCCACGTCGACGGTCAATGGGCAGAGCTTATTTTCTGTTTCTCTGAAGAAACTGTCCTCTCCAAGGGTGAGGATGCATTTTTCAGGAATAAAATATGTTCAAACATTTTCACAGAACCTTAGAAAGGCTTTAAAACAGAAAACTAAGGTGGCTTCCTGCCAATGGGAGAAAATAAATCCATAAAGCCAGATCTTTGTTTTCGTCGCAGAAATATTTTTTTTCAAAAGCATGATAGGTTGTTGCTTTTTTAGATGTCAGCACGAACTTGAGTATTATAAACCAATAGGCAGGTATTTTTCAAATGAGAAAACTGAAGTGGTTGTCCAAGAGCACACAGCTTTCCAAGGGTGGATTTCAGCCTGGAGGAGGAATTTCCCACCCGACCCACGTGACAGCCAGCGTGGAATCTCGAATCAGGCAGAAGAGCCACAGGGCAAAGGGCCCATTCACAACGCCTGCTGGAAAGAATATCTTCCTTCAGAAGACATAGATTTTGAAAATCTTTTCTGCAAAGTCTGATGGCTGTAACTTTACGTCTTTTCAGTGAGACCACAGGACAGGCCAGCAGCCTCACGACTCAAACAGAAGCATCTCTTTGCTGGGAAAGTCATGGCCACGTGCGGGACTCCCAGGGCCGTGTGCCTGGCTGGGGTTAGCAGGTCACTGGACCCGCCGGGGATGCCACAGAATCTCCCATCCCTCCCTGCCCTGTCCCTGCCCGGAGTCTGCTGGCTGGACTTTCTCCTCCATGGTTCCTTCGAGCGTAACTCAGACAATTCCACACATTAGCCCCCCTGCCACCCCTACAGACCCTACAGACTCTTTCCCTTTCCGGAAGGAGGTCGGAGATGGAGGAGACTCCAACACAGCCAGCCCATTCGTGCTTCTTCAGATTCGGCCGTGAGGCCTGGGATGTGAACCGAGTTGCGGCCTGGGCTCTGCCCTTTCGTTAACGGGAGATGCTACCAAAGATACCTCCATCCGTCACACTGGACATCGAAGTAGCAGGTAAATGAAACGATTCTCCAGAGAGCAGAGGAGGTTGGTCCAGAGGCCTCGTCTGCATTCCAGCAGCTCTACGGGGAGGAGCGTTGCAGTCCGTACTTACAGGGCTCTTGCTCTGGGCAGTTACCTTGTTTCTCTTCCACGGCGCCCTGTGAAATAAATACTGTCTGGGCAACGCTTTCACAGGTGGAAACCAACACCCAGAGAAGTTATCTGCCCTAAGTCACACAGAACACGCTGGAGCTGGGCTCGGGGGCTGTGGGCCTCCAGGCCACATATTCCGAGTTAGCAGGTGGCACCCGTGGCTTTCGCCGGACTCGCCCACCAGCGAGTGATTTCATTGGGTCAGATGGGAGTGTGTGCAAACCGACCGGGGAACTTCGCAAATCTCTCCTTATCTGGGCGTTCTCTGCTGTGCAATAACCGTGTGCCCAGCACAGGCCCGGAGGACAATCGGTGGCTTCACTGAGCAGCCCTTGTGCAACCGGCCGCATCCAGAACCCTCTTACCCAAGACCAGTGCCGAGGGTGGAGTGTGAGAGCTGGAAGGCGGTGGGGCCTCACCCTGGGCACAGGAGGCGCTGGATGGAGACAGAAGTTCCCCCTCTCTTCCTGCCACTTGCACGGGTGGGCTGGGCGTGGTCAGCCCCGGGCCTCGGTTTCTCCTCTTTAACGTGTCATGATAAATGCCCGACTATCCTCCCTCATAAGGCAGTATCAAATGAGCGGAGGTTACTCAACAGATGCAAAAGGATGGAGTTATTACTCGTACCAGCGTGTCTGTCTCTCTGGGTCAACCCTGGGGACCAGAGCCAGGTGCCCGCTGCCCACGGGCATCAGGGTCACCTCCCACGTCTCCGTCTTCTCAGTTTCATTTCGCACCATCCATCCCTTTGGTCCCCCCGGGGGCCACTTGTAATCTCATAGTTTGCGTCCTTAGAAAGGATGCGCACGTATTATAATAAATACCTCTTGCGACGCAGGTTTTGAGTATTGGTAGCATCTTTTTGGTGAAAGGAAAATGACGGTACCCACATCACAGGGTGCGGTGGAGAGCCAGTAACGTTGTGGATCCGAGAAAACAGATTGTAAAGGAGCAGACACATTTATGACTTGTATGGATCGTATTTAGCCACAGAAGTTTTTAAATGTTGATCTGTTTGCTATTTTTTAGGTACTAGTAATGCTCTGGGGAATGGTTTCATAGTTTTTAAATATAAAAATCTCCATCTCACAGCATTAAAACATGACTTCTTTTCATGTTTATCAAAGAAAATTGCAAACATAAACTGCGATGTCTGATTAAGGGTGAGGAGAATTAATAGAATGAATAATTACGATTGCTCAGCTTCTGTGAGTAAGGGGTACCCATCCGGTATGCGGGATGGAAAAGCAGTGAGCTCTCTGCCGGGCTGCAGGGGGGACTTGAACGTGCTAATTCCCTCCACACCCCACGCGTCTGCCTGTATCCTGGCTAGTACAGTCAAATGTGTACCCGCGGGCTGAAAAACAGCATGCCGTCCTTTCTTTCATTCATTCGTGTGATAACCATCACTAAATCCCTGACAAGTAGCAAACACCGTGCTTGATACTGAAGGTTTTTGTAATTGACTCAGCACAGGTCCTGCACTAACAGCCCGTGTGACGTGGAGAGTGGGGTCTCTACGCGGCCACAGCCGTCACACTGATGTACATGGCAGCCCCTAAGAGGGAGGGGAGCCACCGAGATCGGAGCCGGGTCATTTGTCCTGCTTTCTTTCCTCTCCCAGGGCCCTCGCCGGCAGGAGCCTTCACTCTGGGGCAGACGCGGCCCAAGGCAGCTACGCGAAAGGAGAGACGTGAGGCCAGCCAGGTGTGTCTGACCCCGTTCAGAGGTCCCGGCAGCTGAGCACAGACGCTGGCTGGCGCTGGGAGGTGTGCACTGATGCACACGTTCTGGGCTCCGAGGGACTGTGACACCCGTCACCTGCCCTCCCGGGGCCTGGGTCGCCTCCCAGGCCGTGGAAAGTTGAGCCGGGCCAGCAAGGCCATTTGCCACCCTTAGGGGAGATGCCCAGGGCCCAACTGTCAACAGTGCCTGTCCCCGCCTTCCTGGGTCCCCTCCTCTTCCCCTCCTCACCCAGGCCTGCCCTCCTGCTGCCCTGTCCTTGGTCCTGCATCGTAGGATACTCTAGGCCACAGTTCGCCCTGGACGCATTTTCACATTCTTGGTCCTGGTGAGGGTGCACTCGGGGCGCGGGAGGAGAGGCAGGAAGAGGTGACCAGGTCAGGGAGACGTGGCTCCGTCTCTGAGGCCACGATATATTGGGTGAGGAGTGCAGATGCACCAGGAGATGGTACCAGTAAAACGAGGAAGTGTGCTGATGGGGCGTCCGGCGTCGGGGGGGGGGGACTGGGCTGAAAAGCTGGGCGGTGAGGTCGGGGTGGAGACCTTGGCGGGGGCCCCCCACCCCCGGCAAATGGACCGAGATAGGCAAGTGTGTCCGGTGAACGCCCTGCTAAGTCCTTCCAGCCTCAGTCCAGCTGCTTCCCTGGGCGCTGAGAGCAGGAGGGCCTCTGTGGGTCCACTGGACAGGCTCAGACCCCCAGGGCTCGGCCGGGCAGGGAGTCAGTGGCGTGACGCGCAGGGCGGCGGGCGGAGGGCAGGGGACACTGGGAGGACGAGATCTGCACTGGGCGCCCCTCGTCGCCCCCCCTCCCCCGCCCCCCGCCTTCCTTCCCCCATCCCCCGCTCCTGGGCTCCAGAACAGCACTTATCTCTAAATCAGGCACGCACGCGGCCAGGATGCGTATCTTCGGGGGGCCTCCAGAGAGTTGGAAACCACATCCGTACCTTGGCTTCTACACGAGAGGAACTGCCCCGTGCTGGAGAGCCCCTGGGCTCCACCAGCTGTCCCTGCTTCCTCCTGAGAGCCTCCGCTCTGCCCGCTGGGATGGGGTCTCCTCCCCGCTGGAGAGCGCGGCCGCCTGCTATTCTTGGCCTTTGCACACGTGCCTGCCCTGCCCTCCGCATCCCCGCTCCCCTGCACTCAGGGCCCCACACGCTCAGCACCCCCTCCGCAGACACGCACGCAACAGCACCGGTCCCGGCCCGGCCCTTTGGTGGCGCTCGGGGCTGGATGATGCTTGCAAACGGGCCTGGGCCCCAGCCCCGGTGTTGGCGGGAGGTGCTGGCTTCCTCCGGGCCGGGGCGGGGGACGGGGGCGACTCCCCAGGCCCCTCCCACTGAATCTTGCTCGCGCCCGCCCCCTTTCCGGCACGCGCTTCTGTGGCTCCCCCACACGAGCTGCCTTTGCTTTGCTGGCATTGAGCCCAGGAAGGACAGGAGCGTGAGGTCAGATCCCAGGGTCTGGGGGGGATGCGGCCTCCGTTTCCCCGTCTGTAAAGCAGGGAAGCAGCACGAGGCTCGGCAGGTGACGTTCGGAAATGATCGGTTTGCCTGGCTCAGAGCCGCCCTTCCATCAGCGCGCGTCGCTCTCACGGCCTGGGCTGGGGGAGGGCACGCAGCTGCTCACCTCCTGTGCTCTTCAGGAGGCGGGTCAGGCCCATCCCACCGAGGCCTGAGGGTGCCCCGGGGGAAGGAGGGCCACAAAGCGCGGGCAGGCCGGGCTCAGCAGCTTGGAAGTGGGGTGCAAGAGGGAAAACTCTTACGCTTGGAAGGAGCGTGCTGTTGGGTGGTCACGTGGCTACAGTGCTCATCGCGCTGTTGCTGCAGGCACTGGCCAGGCTCCTGGGCTAGTGGGCCAGCTGCCCAGTGTCTGCAAAGCAGACAGCCACTGCTCTCCTGGAGAGTCTTGGGGACGACGGGGCTTAGCAACAGAGAATCACCAGGGCACCTGCTCCCAGACCTGGCCTGGGGGTGTCTGGCTTCCTTCCTCGGGCCTCACCTGCCCCCTGGGAAGCTGGAGGACCCCACCGTTCCCGGAGCAGCGTGGAGAGGTCCCCCAGATCTCCCGGGCACTCAGCTCACGCTGGGCGTGAATTGGCAGCTGTAGCTGGGAAGGTCCTCACAGCAGAGTCACGTCTGCAGCAGAGACGGTTCAAGAGAGGGTCTGCCGGCTGCAGGCTGGCCTTGCCCAGCACGGCTCTTCCGAATGTGTGTCTCTCTCCCCCTTATCTTTTTCCCTTAAGGCCTGTCCTTTCCTGGATGTCAGAAGTTACAAAATTTGTGGTTCCCCAGTTTTCCCACCTGCCCCTCTGAGATAATCTGTAGAAGGTGTAGCACAGCAACAGGCGCAGAGCAGCCGGTCAAGCAACACCAGTCAGCCCAGCCCCTCTGTCCCGCCATGACCTCATGAGGCTCAGCACCGGCCCGGACCTCTTGGGGTCTTCAGCTCAACAGTCAAAATGAGGGGATGTGAACGTGCATCATTTAATTTACAAAACTGCAACCAAGTTCTGTGTGACCCAGAAGTCAAGAATTCACTCATCTGGATGAGGTCTGCCCAGCGGTATGGACAGACGGACGTCCCTTCAGCACTCAGCAACAGACTCAGTTCCCAGAGCAGGATGGCGAAGTCCCACGTCCATCTGGGTCTGGATGCTGTGGCGTCCAGGGCTGGAGGACCGGGACGCACGGTGTGCCGGCTGCCAGATCTGCAGGGTCGGGGGTGCCAGCAGGAGGGGGGGGGACACGCAGCTGGGTGTCCTGGGGCTCATGGCTCTGCTTCAGGAGTGAGGCTCCATTCTGATCCTGCAGCTTCTGCCCGGGGGAGCCTCGCTCAGCAGGGTTCAAACTAGGGAAGACGAAGTTCAATGTGGAGCCAAAGGCAGAGCAAGCATCCGGGACAAGGAGCTGCAGCCGAGGGGAGCAGTTCGGGGTCATTTCAAAGCCCCATGTGAGGAGTCCTGGGTCCTCAGGGACCCCTGCTGGCCGCCCCTCTTTCCAGGTGTCCCTGCCAACCCCCCCCTTCAACCACAGGTGAGAGTTAGGGACCCACACGTCCGCACGCAGCATCGGTGTGGAGGCGGAGTCAAGAGAGTCTTGGGGTGGCTGGATTTAAGAATATCCTGCCCCTGCGGTGAAGAGCTAAGAACAATGTGGGTCCACAGAGAAAGAGAAGTCACAGGTGGGCAGCAGTGTGTGTGTGTGTGTGTGAGAGAGAGAAAGGAAGCACTGAAACACCTTCTTGTCGGCTCAGAGAGAGGCGCCTGTGTACGTGTCATAAACTTTCTTGTGTCACGCGACCTTTGGTCCCAGCCGTCCACCCGTCCACCTAACATCCCCCCAACAGCCCCTCCTCAAGCAGGGTTCCCACTACCATCTCAGGCCTCATGGGAGAGTGTACGGGCCTCACATCCAGAAACCGCGGGTCCCCACCCCGGCTCAGCCAAAGATGCTCTGAGTGACACAGGGCAAACAAACCACTTCCCACTGGGGCCCAAGCTTCCCCTTCTCCGACATGAGGGCATGGATCACACCTCGGGCCCGATTCAGCCCTTAGGTCCCCCCAGCTCTGTACTAAGGAGCCCAGGCCCGAGCTCTGATTTCTTGGGATTGGTTGCCACTCGGAGTTTTCACTCTCTCCGTAGTTACCATGCTTTGGGGCCCTTTGATTTGGGGCCAGATCACAGCTTTTTCCAAGCGTGGGTCACGCACCCGGCCCCCTGGGCTGTGCATTGCATAATGCCAGGAGTCACCCGTTTCATAGGCCCCTCTGTGAATGGGAGCTCCACTGGGTGTCCTAGTGGCCTCACTTGCATTTCCCCGCTGCGCACTTCACTTGACAACCGCCATGAGAGCAGAGGGCGAGCCAGATGTGCAAGGTCAGGGTTCATACGGTACCACCCACCTAATGGGGTGGCTCAGGACCCTTGTCCCAACTTATGTCCTGACTTTACAGTCATGGACTTTCCATCCTGGAGACCCGTGTTCTGAAGCTGCAGAAGCCAGAGGTGGTCTCCAGGGGTCTGTGACACCAGCTGGCGTGGATTCTATAATAATGGCCGCTCGGGATGGAGACCTCGTGGGAATCTGGCCTTACAGTGATGCTGCCTCTCTGATATGCTGGGGAAATCACCCACTGTGCCACATTTCTCACCGGAAATCCTACCACCCGTTAGCTGGCTGGGATATCCAAGAAAACAAGCCAGAGATTATGGTTAAATGGTCCCAAGCATTTCAGGGAACTGAGCGAAAACATTTTTACAGAATTCTCTCTATTCGTGTTGCCTGTTTGAAGCCCGAGTCCGTTAAGACTCGAATGCAATGAATCCCCTGCGACTTCCTCGGGCCATCCTGACGCGGGGCATTTCAGAAGCACAGAAACACACAAGCCAGCTTGGATCTGTTAAGTTGCTCTCCTGTCTGAGCAGACATTGTGGGGATATCTGACCAGCGCTTTATTGGCAACAATAAAAACAATTGGGCAAATCTCTTTGCTCATTTCACCCATTGATATTAGAGACAATGTTTAAATGCCCGAGAGAAGAACCATCTGCGAAGATGAATTGGAAGGCCTCTGATGCAAACTCCCTTATCAAGAGGTTGCATTGTGTGCTTGGCATCTATTTCATTATCTCCCATTTCCTACTTATAATGTAATGACCAGCCTTTTCCTGTTGCCCAAGGGTAGCAATTTCCACTTTAGACAACACATTTCTTACATATACTTTGGTAATGGTGGACACCTTAATGATTTCCCCTTGTTCTCTATACAAGAGTGTCCTGCCCTTCTTTGGAGCAGAAATGCCAGACTCTCCTCTCTTCTTTGCAGGCAGGAAACCAGTGACCAAAGCTCTAATCAACAATATGAGATTGCACAGCTCTCATGGCGATGAAATTGGAGTCGTCTTTAAAGGCTAGAAAGGAGCCATTCTGAGGGTGCCATCGGGGTCACCCAGCCTTTGGGAAAATGTGGGCCAGCAACCAACTTCTCAGAGGGACAGACCACCAGGAGGAGGGCACGTGCTCCTGAAATGAACAAGAACCTCATTCAGTTTAGAAACAAGACTTTCTCACTATATCCAGACAGCAGCCTTGCTAGGGTGAAAGAAAGGTATTGCCTGCCCTCCCTGGATGATGTCACAAAGGTGGGGTTTCTCTTCACAGTGTCCATAGGTGGCGAGAATCTAAGCCAGGTGTGCTCAGAACTCCCAGGCCCAGGAAGAGCCCAGGTGTCGGGAGCTGTGATCCAGGGGCCAGAGGAAGGGTGAGTACCAGCTGAGAAAGGGAGCCTGTGACCAAACCAAGGAGCTAGTTGGAGCCTGAGAAGATTGAATGCTTTTGAAAAAGCCCTCAAAACAGCTGTCCCATGTCCTGCTTGTGGGATCATCCAGGCAGAGAGGCCGGAGACCGGCTGGACTTAGATGGGCCTGAAAGGAAAGGGTTAGGCTGGAAGAGGAGGATTGAAGGTGACAGATACTATCCAAGCCACTGAGCACTCATGCCCTCCATCCTCACAGGAGCCTGGGAACCAAGGAGAATTCCCACTCTGTAGACATGAAACTAGGCTCAGAAAGGTGAAGGAGTTTTCCCAAGGTCATGAAGCTGACAGTGGAGGAAACCGAGATAACCAGTCAGGAGAGGGAGGCTTCAAGGTCCACGGTTTTACCACTAGGGGTTCATCACTCAAGGTCCACAGGCCAGCAGCGTCTGGATCACTGGGATGCTCGTTAGAAAAGCAGACCCTTGAGTCCTGCCTGAAACCTTAGCATCAGAGTCTGCATTCTATCGAGATTCTCAGGCGACGAATCTGCCTTCCTGTGGTTTGTCCTCTAGTCCTTTAGGCTCAAGTCTCAGCGTCCAAGCCGGGTGGTGGCACGTTCCCAGGTCAGGAAGGGGCTGTGGAATCTCTGGAGAAGGAGTCCTATGAGGCAGAATAAGCAAAGTCCCCCTGAGAAATGAATGTTGTAATGTGATAATAAAATGCAGACAGGAAGTGAGAGTTCATGAAAGACAGGGAGATCAGTAGATGTTGCCTCTGTCATTGATTTTGAGTTTTACAAGCTCTTTGTCCATCTCTGCATCCAACCATTCACCCAAATTATTGAGGGTAAAACGTCTTGTAAGGACACAGGTTATGTCATGACGTTAAGTTAGTTTGGCCAGCTTGGTCAATACAGAGGAGTAAAAGTAGCATGTCTTCAGGCTTAAGCTGAGCTTCCAAGTTTAAATTATCAGATTTCTCACCTAATGGAGATGGCCACACTGCAGTAGTCTTTAGGAGACGGGGTATCTCTTAAAGCAAAGAGAGAGCAAGACCATGCAGAAATCAAATGAAGAGGCAGTGGGTCCAACCAATGGTAGTACCATGCCTGAGAAAAGGGTACCAGTACAAGGCAGATGGTTTAGAAAAGAGAGAAGGGGAATGGTGTGAGTGACTGCCTGCCAACAGCACCCAAAGAAAAAGGACTGGGCAGATAGTAGCACTTAACAGACCTAAGTAGTACCAGGAATTGTCCTGTGGGTTTTCCCAGGGTCCTCAAATGTCATCCATTATCCTGTGCCCTTAATCATATCCTGACGGTTATTGATTTGGAAGTGGTGCCATGGGTAGCACGTATGAACGTCATTAGAAAGGAATACAGTTGTCCCTTGAACAACACGGGGGTTAGGGGGTTAGACTCCATTTTCCATGTAGTCAAAAATCCCATATAACTTTACAGTTGACCCTCTGTACCCACAGTCCTGCACCTGCGGATTCAGCCAGCCACAGATCACATGGCACTGTAGTATTTATCAGGAAACATTTGTGTGTAAGTGGACCCGTGCAGTTCAAACCCGTGTTGTTCAAGGGTCAACTGTACTTCATGTTGGAAGTTAACAAAATAACTATAAGTTGGCATCTTGTGAGCTGCCACGAGTTCATGAATATCGTGAATTCTTTTCTGAGATTGTGGTCACTTCAAGAGGCGCTGAAAAACTTGATCCCCTCCAACCTGAAAAATCTGAGGCCTTTACCCTGGACCTGGTCAGTAGGCCTCCTTTGCTGACATGATGCTGTAACCTCACTGCCCCAGATCTATCCCATAGCTTTAAAAACACTTATTTGAATAGTCACCTGTACCCAAATGTCCCCTCTCTATCCCATCCTTAGGTCCTGAATCAGTTTTGATGAAGGTGCTTAGTACTTAAAGCTCTGCAGCCATCTCCTTCTCCTCACTCAAACAGGTAGAATTTAATACCATCACTGTCCTCACTGGCCTGAATGGGGAGCTCCTGTTCAGGTCTGCAGTTGCTGGTCCCTGCCCTGTGCGCAACCCAGGCTGTGGACAATGACTCTGATCCCTTTTGCAGTCCCATCCAGCCCTCTGAACCCCTCGTTCATGGCAGATCTCATGCCTTTGGAGTTTGAAGCCTGGTCTCTGAACACCTCACAAGGTGGCTAGGACCTAGTCTTTGGAAACCAATTTTCCAAATGCTTTCCCCCCACCTGGCATCATGTACCTGAAATGCTGAAAGTCTACACTCCATTTCCCACTGGGGTCCTATCACCTCCTGCCTATCCCAATCCCATTCTTAGAGCTGGCAGTGTTTCTTGATCCCTGACTGAGATGTGCCCCTTGGATACTCTTGTCCACCTTCCCCTACCCCAGACAGTATCCTCAGCCCCGTGGGTTCCTCTAACTCTTGTTTGCTTGCCCTGGCTGGCAGACTAAGCACTACCTAGACCCACCTCTGTACCTCCCTACATGGCTGAAGATGGAGTTCCTCCTATAAAATTCACCTAATTTCAAGATAGAGGTGCTCAAAGGAGCCACCAGAGTGAAGGAAGTGAATTAGTGACAATTTCACATAGAAAAGTTTAACACACGTCATGAAGATGAATTAGGAAAGGGGTAGAAGAGTACCTCCAAATAGAGGAAGTGGGGTAACACTGGCAGGGACTAGGCAATCACCAAGCTCAGCAGGAAATGGAAAGGAGACTAGTTTGTGGGGAGGCACCCGGATGGAAAGCGGGGAGGCACCCGGATGGAAAGCGGGGAGGGGTGTGGCTGCCTGGAGTGGTGAGGCTAACTCCCTGGGAGCTTGGGGCCCTTCCCTCAGTGGGGGGAGTAGTGGAGGAACACTTCTAGTTCTGTGCTGAAGTACCAGCAATGAACAATCATTTGTAGCTTATAAGAAGAAAATTAAACAGCCAAGGTTAAGATTTCAGACCTCAAATCTATGTCAGAACTATTATGAAAATGCAAAACAACCTAAGATGAGAAATTGATTTCCATGCACTATTTCACTTTTTAACCCAGTGCAACAATTTCGACTATAGACTTAAGCCAACCAGATCATCTCTGTGAACCATCTCATAATTCCCACTAAAGGTTCAAAAATAGAATTGCGTTTAATCATATATACACAGAGCTACATCTACACAAGTATATATAATACATATATGTATGTGTATATACAGACACAACTTGTTAGGGAGAAATTAAGTGACTAATGCCATGTGGTTACAACCTCGAAAATGGTTGCAGTGCTAGCATGTTGCCTCCCAGTCACTAATTCCAGTTACTGTAGTGATTAGAAGGAATCCTAACGTTACTGGAATCTGACTTCAGCCAAACACAATGAGACAGGCTCATGTTGTTTTTAATAGGATTTTAATAGATAATACCTCAAATATAAAGAAACAAAGGGGTTGGAAAAAGTCCATTCAAAGGCACATTATATGCTTGATACCAGGTCCGGCACAGATACAAAGCCTAGTTCCACTCTCTCTAGGCAATTCAAAAATTAACTATGTAAATGGCATAAAATGGATTAAGAAAGCCTTAATGTAAGTGTCAAAGATAGAGATAAAATGCAATAAGCCCTTTCTTGCACACTCTGCACTATCTTGTCATTTGAAGAAATTTCCCTGGTTGGTTAGGATCTTTGGAACACTTGTAATCTGCCCCTGCTCCCTACCTTCCATAAATTCTAAAATCCCTATTGCCACGAGAAAAAGAAAACAGACCAATATCTTCTATAAATATAGATGCTGGGACTTCCCTTGTGGTCCAGTGGTTAAGACTTCACCTTCCAATGCAGGGGGTGCCGGTTCGATCCCTGGTGGGGGAGCTAAGATCCCACGTGTCTTGCAGCCAAAAAGCCAAAAAACGTAAAACAGAAGCAATATTGTAACAAATTCAATAAAGACTTTAAAAATGGTCCACATCAAAAAAGATCTTAAAAAAATATATAGATGCAAAAACTGTCAACAAAATGCTAGCAAACAAAATCTAGCAACACATTAAATGAATTATAAAACGTGTATAAACAGGAAGTAAGATTTATCTCGGAATTCAAGGTTGGTTTAATATCTGAAAATTAATTAATGTAATACAACATATCGATTAAAAAAAGGAAAAAAAACTGTATGATCAGCTAAATTGATGCAGAAAAATCCCCTTCCTGATCTTAAAAAACACTAAAAAAAACTAAGAATAAATGGTGCAATCTTCTGCTAGGGCTGCCATAACAAAATATCACGAACTGGGTGACAAACAATAGAAATGTATTTTTCACAAATCTTGAGACGAGAAGTCCAAGATAAACTTATCATCAGAGTTGGTTTCTGCTGAGACCTCTCTTTCTAGCTTGCAGATAGTGGCCTTCTTGCTGCATCCTCACATGACCTTTCCTCTGTGTGTGCATGGAGAGAGAGAGAGAGAGAGAGAGAGAGAGAGAGAGAGAATAATGGTGTCTCTCCTCTTCTTATAAGAACATGAGTCCTATAAAACTAAGACCCCACACTTATGGCTTCATTTAAACCCAGTTATCTCCTTAAAGGCCCTATCTCCGAATGTAGTCTCCTTGAGGGTTGTTATGGCTTCAATATATGAATTTAGGGTGGACACAATTCAGTCCATAACAAATGGGAATGTCTTGAACCTGATAAAAGGTATCTATGAGAAACCCACAACTTATATCTTAGTAGGAAAAGACTGAATGCTTTTTCCCTGATATAGGAACAGGACAAGGGGTTCCACTTTTACTGCTTTTCTTCATCATCGTACTGGAGGTTCTAGCTACAGCAATCATGTAAGAAAAGGAAATAAAACACATTCATATTCTAAAGGAAGAAGTAAGACTATCTTTATTTGCAGGTGTTATGATTTTGTATATAGCATATCCTAAAGAAGCCACAAAAAATGTATTTGAGTTAAGAAATGAGTCCAGCAATTTTGCAGGAAACAACATCAATATGTAAAAATCAGTCATAAGCTATCAATGAACAATGCGAAAATGAAATTAGAAGAACAATTTCATTTACGATAGCATCCAAAAGAATAACATACTTAAGAATAAATTTAACCAAGGAGGGGCAACACTTGTACACTGAAAACTACAAAACACTGCTGAAAGAAATTAAGGAGGCGTACATTAATGGAAAGACATACCACGTTAATGGATTGGAGATTTTAATATTATTGACACGGTAACACTTCCCAAAGTGATCTACAGATTAAATGCAATCCCTGTCAAAATCCCAACAGTCTTTTTTACAGAAATGGAAAAGTCATTCCTAAATTCCATATACAATTGCAAGAGACCTTGAATGCCAAAAGAATCCTGATAACATTTGGAGCATTCATACTTCTAATTTTCAAAGCTTATTGCAAATCTACCACTTCAGTGGTACTGGCATAAGG
Organism: Kogia breviceps; assembly: GCF_026419965.1. Classification (NCBI taxonomy): domain Eukaryota; kingdom Metazoa; phylum Chordata; class Mammalia; order Artiodactyla; family Physeteridae; genus Kogia; species Kogia breviceps. The sequence goes on along the minus strand of NC_081318.1, from coordinate 112,462,711 downwards.
GTAGACATATAGATCAATGGATAGAATCGGGAGTCCAGAAATCAAGCTATATATCTATGGTTAACTGAGTTTTGATTAGGGTGCCAAAACCATTCAATCAATAAAGAACTGTCTTTCACAAGTGGTATCGGTACAATTGGATATCCAATATGCAAAAGAATGAAATTGTAGCCTTACCTCACAAAATATACAAATAGTAACTCAAAATTTATCAATGACCTAAATATAAGGACTAAAATATTACAACTATTTGAAGAAAACATAGGAGTAAATATTCATGGCCAAGGATTTGGCCGATTTCTTAGATATGACACCAAAAGCACAAGCAACAGACACATTGGATTTCATCAAAAAGCTTAAAACTTTCGTGCATCAAAGGATAATGTCAAAAGACGGAAGCGTTTGCTTATCATTTCCAACTTCTCTACTTTTTAAATGTCTAAAGATATTTAGATATTCTGATTAAGTCTAACCAGGGATTTCAACTTTTATGCTAGGTAAGTTAAAGAAATAAATTATTTTCACTTCGTAATGGCTGTTTACTCTTGCTGCAGCATTAGGCTATTTTTCTAAGAATTTGGAACATGCTACGTCATCGGAACTACTTCATGGTGAGAAATATTTATTTTGTTGGAAATGTGTGAGTTTAGAGAATTAAATGGGAGTTATGGACGGAAGAATAGAGGGGAAAAAACACTCACAGAATGGGAGAGAATATTTACATCTTATATCTGATGAGGGTCTGTTACCTAAATTCCATAAAGAACTCTTACAAAGTAACAACCAAAAGGCAAACACCCCAATTTAAAAATGCAAGGATTTGAATAGACATTTCTCCCAAGATGATATACAAAGGGCCAACAAGCACATGAAAAGAGACTCAATAACATTAGTCATCAGGGAAACTGAATTCTAAGCCACAAGGACGTAGTACTTCACACTCACTGGGATGGCCGTAATTGAAAAAGTGGAAAATAACAAGTGTCAGTGAGGATATGGAAAAATTGGAAACTCGCACACTGTTGGTGGGAATGTAAAATGGTATAATTGCTGTGGGAAAGAGTTTGGCTGCCCCTCAATAACTTAAACATAGAATTATCATATGACCCAGTAATTCCCCTCCTAAGTATATACCCCCCAAAATTCAAAACATGTGGGAAAACAAAGCCTACACATGAATTTTCATAGCAGCACCGTTCATGATAGCCAAACAGTAGAAATAACCCAAATGTCCACCGACCGTTGAGTAGATATATAACAGGCGGCCTCTCCACACAGCAGGGAAAAGGAGTGATTTCTTAACGGGTACAGGTTTCCATTTGGGGTGAGCCAAAATATCTGAACTAAAGCGTAGTGATGGTTGCAAAATATTTTTTATATGCTACTATTTTTTAAAAAGTGTTATAACCAACATGTGTCATGCTTTCAACTTCGCAAGATGTTTGCACATGACAAATATTTGGGAACTCAAGGAAGTAGTGTCATTGTCATTTTATAGAAGAAAAAAGACATAAGGGCAGGGTCTTCCTTAGGCCCTAACCCTCTGCTTGAAACTGGATTCCCTTTTCTTTATCTGTTCGATGGGTTGATGACAATACCTAACCCAGAGTATTAGTATGAGAATTAAAATACACAGCACATGTAAAACACTTAGCGCAGTGACTGACAGGTAAAGAGCACTCGAAAATATACGCTGTTACAAAAATCCATGCGTGGGTTGGTGTACGTTAGTCAATAAATGGCTTTAAGAAAAGAGTTAATAAAAACCATGATAGGGGCTTCCCTGGTGGCGCAGTGGTTGAGAATCCGCCTGCCGATGCAGGAGACACGGGTTCATGGCCTGGTCCGGGAAGATCCCACATGCCGCGGAGCAACTAGGCCCGTGAGCCATGGCCGCTGAGCCTGCGCGTCCGGAGCCTGTGCTCCGCAACGGGAGAGGCCACAACAGTGAGAGGCCCGCATACTGCAAAAAAAAAAAAAAAAAAAAAAAAAAAAAAAAAAAAAAAAAAAAAAAAAAAAAACCATGATAAAAATAATGGTTTGGGCCTCTGATGCAATGAACTTACAAACACAGAATTTCTCCCTAAAACAGATTTCCAGGCACAGTGTCATCAGCATGAAAAAAAAAAAGAATTAGAAAGAAGCTGCGTTCCGTGGTCCAAGACTCTCAAAAGGATGTGTGCTCAAGGAGATTCGAGCAACGCTCAGAAACGCTCAGGGCTCCAGCTCGGGCTGGAATGTTCAAAGAATATGCACAAGGTGGAAAGAACACACAATCCAGGCCCAAAATATGAGCTGATGCTCGGTCGTCAGAATGCAGTGAGACTTCTGGAAAACTGACTACAGCAAAGATCACTCTTTCGGCTCTGTTCAGAGGAAGAGATGTGAGGGAGGAGTGGCCAGGGCTGGTGGTGGAAAGTGTGGGGAATTCCTGACAAAAGGAAAACGAAGCCCAAGATGAATGGGGAAATGAGAGCCACAGGCTGTGCTGAATCAGTTCAAGGCCAAGAAAATTACATCCCAGGCAATGGTGCAAACTTCAAGTAAGCTGACTCGGTGATAATGCAGACAGACCCGAGATCAAATTCCTGTTCTGCCTGTTTCACTTTGGGCTCATCTTTTTTCTCTCTGTCAGCTTCATCTGTTCATCTACATGATGAGAATGGCAGTATTAGGTTGAAACTTATAAAAAAGTCAATACTGGACCTTTTTTACCTCCAAAATTGACAATTTAGTTCAATTCAATCTAATACCTGATTTGCATACGTGTTAACGATGTTGAGATTAGATAACATATAATTTCACCAGGGTTGGTTCACAGTACAGGGAGATGTGGCAGACAGCTGGACTTGGGAAAGTACCAGAAAACATCCTGATTTTACACAACTAGAATATTCATACTTTAAAAATTTGAATATGCTAAACAAATCACTTAAACTTCCTAATAACAATAATGTCATAATGCTCAGGCTACATTTTTTTAACCATTGTCTTATTTTGATTCTTATGATAATCTTTTGAGCTGTATGGTTAATATCGGTCCCCTCACCACACCTCCAGAAAGTGAGTGATTGGTCTAAAGACAGTCCAAACATGATAGAGACGAGACTCCCAGCAGAGGCTTTCATTCAAATTCAGGGCTCCTTTCACTACACCATACCCCCTTCTATATTTGCAAGCAAAAACTCCCAGAAATGGCTCTTCAGCTCTAAAGCAAAGCAATCCCTTGGCCTTGACGCTGTCCATCCCGGAGTCCTTGGAAGAGGCAGGTCTGGTTACTTGGTAACCGGGTGGGTGAAGCTGGGATTCTCCTTTCTCTCTTAAGTGGGTGGTAAGTACCAAACATTTTCTGTTTGGAGCTAAGGTTTCCAATCTGGGGGCGATTCTTTCAGGACAGCTAACGCATCTGAGCTGCTATTAATACAGAGGAACCCTTTGCGTCATTATCTAGCAGAGGGAACCAGGATTTGGGTTTCAAGCTGAGAGTTCTTAGAATTAAATTTTCTATTTTCCACTAAAGGTCACCTTCCCTATTTTGTTCGTTCTATTATAGATTGTAACACTACCTGACTGACTCGGTTTAAAAATTGGGAGAGAGGAGGAAGAGTTCACGGATTTATTTATTTGGCCACTCAGCTTGCAGGATCTTAGGTCCCCGACCAGGGATTGAACCCTCACCCTCGGCAGTGACCCTAACCGCTGGACCACCAGGGAATTCCCAAATTCACGTGTTTGGGTGTGTAAACTGGGCAGTGAGGGCAAGTGTGGAGTAATTACAGTTAGCATCAAAATCGAGGTATTTTTCTTGTCTTGCTGCTTGTCTGAAATAATCTTATTAAGATTCACATGCAGAAGAGTAAGCATTTTGGCGCACAGCCAGTTGTGTCCCTGCCCCCCTGCCCCACAACCAGTGAGTCTGTTGTGAATGTCACTGGTGTCCTGGTATCACTTTCCAAACACCTCAAACTTCCCTGGAGGGCCTGCAGCTCTGCTCTCTATCACTTGCCTGCTTCAGTGAATGAGAGACAGGACAGCACGCATTTCACCAGTTCTCTTTGGCGAGGGCTAATTGTTGGAGACTTCTTCAATTTATTCACATCGAAGAAGAAAATAACAAAATGCCACACACAAATGCCGCCTTTAAGGTGTTACGTCCTCCTCCTCCAGTCTCTTCTCCAGTGAGGACCCAATATTGTACTATAATCTGCATTTGTAGTTAAAGAGAATTTCATCCTTATCTTGTTAAATACAGTTCATTTTAAATTTCCAGTAAAATTGCTCTTCTTGTTAAAATGAGAAAAGCAATACAAACCCTTTCCAGTTAAGTGTTCCTCTTTTCTCTAGATCTTCAGCAGTATTTTAGGGTTTAAAGGAAGCAAGTCTCGTCCTAACATGTAAATATAGATCTCCCATTGGCTCCAGACATGGCTCTGCCTTGTGGCTGAATTTTGCAAACGGAGAGGAACAGAATGTCCATTCTGCATTACTCAAGTTCTCAAATTACTCTGTTAAATGTTCAATCGTTCATATTCATAGTCAAGACAGGGCTTACCATGAGGGAAATGTACTCTACTTTCTATTTTCTTCATTCCAGGATGCCATTGATTATAAACCTACCGTAGATGTAATCACATCTGTAAGCATTCAAGGTGAGGAAATAGTAATTTCCTACATGTTAACGTTTCTGACTTAGAATGCACTGTATGATCAAAATATACACATTAATCACATATAGATCAGAAAATGTATCCCAACATGGGGAATGTGAACATATGAGAAAACACACATCTTAGCTTTGAGAAATTTAATGTCTGTTTTCACGTTTTCTTCTCTTGTTGATTTGGCGTTGCTCCTTATTTCATCTGTGTTATAGATGAAACCGCAAAACTTCTCTGCTTTCCAGTTGGCGAAAATTTCAACTATGAATTAGACTTCTGAAATACCGACCAGGCATCCCAGGAGTTGGTAAATGGGAGAAGCCTGAGGATAAGTAAGGATGATGAAAAAGAGTGACTTCTTTTTTTTTTTTTTTTTTTTGCGGTACGCGGGCCTCTCACTGTTGTGGCCTCTCCCGTTGCGGAGCACAGGCTCCGGACGCGCAGGCGCAGCGGCCATGGCTCACGGGCTTAGTTGCTCCGCGGCATGTGGGATCCTCCCGGACCAGGGCACGAACCCGTATCTCCTGCATCGGCAGGCGGACTCTCAACCACCGCGCCACCAGGGAAGCCCAAGAGTGACTTCTTTTAAGAAGACTATTTGGGAAGAATGTCAGTTCTATCCAGAGTCCACTGTGAGAGTAGTCAGAGTAATTTTGTTTGTTTGTTTGTTTGTTTATAAAGCCTAAGAGTCAGAAGTCACCTCTGGGAAAAACCTTTCAACATAAAAGAGGATTGAGAAAGTGACTGTGTGGGAAAAAATCCAATTATCCTGAAGTCACCTGGTTGCAAAGGTAATTTGTACTGAAAGCTGAGAGGTCTTTACTTGGACCCCAGCAACGAAGGACCCAGGATGGAAGGAAACAAATTACCTTGCTTTGGAGAGATATCAGAGGCAACTAAAAGAAAACTTATTGGGTTTATTTGGGCAAGTCTCTATTCAATGAATTATTTGTGTATGTATAAATAATCGACTGGGACCGTAGGAGACTTAAGATATGCCAGGATTGTTCTGATCATTTTCTAATATGCCTCCTTGTCTCCAAACTCTATTTAATGCATCCTTTTCGTGAAACTTCATTGCGAGTGGATGACTGGATATTTTAGAGGTTTGGCTGCTCATCAATGCCAAACACAGCGCTCCTCTGTTAAAGACATAAGATAGCGACTACAAATAAGAACGGAAACATTCGGGAACCACATTACCTTGAAGATATAGCCATCTCAGAAAAGAGCTGAGCCTGCAATTATAGTGACCCACCACCAGCCTGGCAGTGGTTCTTAAGCAGAAATCTATACCCCATCACAGTGTGGAGTACATGCCCAGGGCATAGCAACAGGCAACAGGATTCAATAATTCAAATCTCTTTATTTTTAAATCTATTTATTTATTTATTTATTTTTGGCTGTGTTGGGTCTTCACTGCTGCACACAGACTTTCTCTAGTTGCGGCAAGTGGTTGCTACACTTCGTTGCAGTGTGCAGGCTTCTCACTGCGGTGGCTTCTCTTGTTGCAGAGCAGGGGCTCTAGGCGCACGGGCTTCAGTAGTTGTGGCACACAGGTAGTGGGCTCTAGAGCACAGGCTCAGTAGTTGTGACGCATGGGCTTAGTTGCTCCGCGGCATGTGGGATCTTCCCAGACCAGCGCTCGAACCCGTGTCCCCTGCATTGGCAGGAGGATTCTTAACCACTGTGCCACCAGGGAAGTCCCTCAAATCTTTTTTTTTTTTTTTTTTTTTTTTGGTGGTACGCGGGCCTCTCACTGCTGTGGCCTCTCCCGTTGCGGAGCACAGGCTCCGGACGCGCAGGCCCAGCGGCCATGGCTCACGGGCCCAGCTGCTCCGCGGCACGTGGGATCCTCCCGGACCGGGGCACGAACCCGTGTCCCCTGCATCCGCAGGCGGATTCTCAACCACTGCGCCACCCGGGAAGCCCAAATCTCTTTATTTTTGAAAAGCTCCTCAGGATATTTTTCCTAGATGAAAAAATCGTAACCCATGCTCTTTATAAGCATTTGAAAAAATATATATCTTAAAAATCACCTGTAATATCACCTCTTAGACATTGCCATATTTTGTATTCCCTTGCAGTCTTTTTCCTTTGTGCAAGTATTTTCATAAATAAGACATATGTGTGTGCATTCATACATGTCAACATATATATGCATATGTGTGTCTATATATACACATACACACATTATATATACATTCATTATTTTACCCCCAATGCTTAGCACAGTCCTTGGCACATAGTAGGTTAATATAAATATCCGTTAAAATAATTAATCATTGAATACTTTGGTAGATTTAAAACACAGCAAAGAAAAAAACAAAGACAGAAAGAATCTGCTCAAGGGTGAAAAATAAGCCACAGATTCTCTTTTGCCCCTTGTGACATCAGACGTAAGCTATTTTCCTATAGGCCTTTACTTTCATTGTGCCTCTTAAAGAGAGAAGAACTCAAGGGAAAAAAAATATGCAGTTATGGGTTTGGCAGGGTGGTCACCGGTTTTTTTTTTGTTCTGTTTTTGCGGTACGCGGGCCTCTCACCGCTGTGGCCTCTCCCGTTGCGGAGCACAGGCTCCGGACGCGCAGGCGCAGCGGCCATGGCTCACGGGCCCAGCCGCTCCGGACGCGCAGGCGCAGCGGCCATGGCTCACGGGCCCAGCCGCTCCGCGGCACGTGGGATCTTCCCGGACCGGGGCACGAACCCGCGTCCCCCGCATCGGGAGGCGGACTCTCAACCACTGCGCCACCAGGGAAGCCCGGTCATCGGTTTTTGAAACTACAAATTAATCACACATCTCCTCTGCATGGGAAGTAAGTGCTGACTTTATTAAACAGAAGGGCAAGGACACTACACTCAGGTAGTAGCACCAGGTTAGAGAACGTGGCTCAGGGCATAAGTCCTAAACTGGGCTTCTTAGTTCCTCTTGCATGAACTCTGAAGGGGAGTGGTTGGCAAAGCATCTTGGTGATTGGAGATCAGCCTTGGGGTCAAAACTTCCAGAGGTCAGACTGTAATTCTCTGTGGAGGAGGGGCTGGACGGTCAAGGAAGAGACAATAAACCTCTCCTCAGAGAGAAACCAGATGGTGGGGAAGACACACCCCATTTCTTCTCTCTTGTTATACTGCCTTTGCCACCCGTGCTGCCTTAATCAGATACGACCACTTACATAAGCATTTCGCTTACGTCCAGTAAGAAAGTTCTAGGATCTTCTTGTTCTGTTCTGTGTATTTAGTATAACATAGTTTACAATTTTGGCTGATGTTGTCCCTGTCAATGGGATCTTCTACAGATATTTTTCCAGTTATTGATTGCTAGTATTAATTAAAGAAATTCCTTTGTGTCTGGCCCATTTACCAAACTCTCTTATTGGCTGTAATAGGTTTTGCACTTAATATTCTCATATTTTCTAGATATACATTATATCATCTGCAAATAATGAAAATTTTGTCTACGCTCCAATATTTGAATCCATCATTTCTGTTTTATTTCTTGCTTTATTGGCTACAAATTCTAGTATAATGTTAAATAATGGGTCCATTTATCTTACTTTAATTAGGTCATTTCTAACGGATCCCTCTTAAGTATGATATTGGCTGCTGCCGTGTTATAGATATATATATATATTTCATGTTAAAAACCAGTTTGTAAACAAGTTCTGTAAATTTGGGGTATATTTTGTTCCAAATCAGCTGGAGATCTCTAATAAAAATATTCAACAAGTGGAGGGCTAAAAATCTTCAGCATTTCTGTTTTAACAAAAGGAATTCTTGGAAATTAAACTGAAACCACCTAAGGACCTATCCAGTTACTGTATCCAGCTCAAAGTTGCAAAAAAGGGACGGAACAAATTAAATGGGAACTCAAGTGATATATACTAGATTTAATGGCGAATATCTACAATTGCGTTTTGGATTATCTAGATGTGTAGAAACACTATTTCAATAGAGCTCTTATTTCTTTATTTTGGATAAATTCATATTCTATACCAGAATAGCACAGAAGTCCCAATGCATGCCATCTCTGCTCAAAAGAATCTTGAAAAAAAGATGATTTATGTCATGAGCTTTGTCTTATAAATGTTTGTCAAAGGGAGGTACTAATGACTAAAGGCAAAAAGTTGATGCTTATGAAAATATTTAGACTTACACACATTTTAACACAAAAATATTAGAATATTCACCATTTAGTAGCTTTTACTCTGAACTACCAGAAATCTCAGCACCTCTGGAGAAATTTTTCTCAATTAAAAGTAAGTTCTAAAGAGAAAAATCCATGAAAAGTGTCAACAGTTTAAAGTATATTAACCATAAAATGCATCTATGAAACATATTTTAAACAATTTTATTTTTTAAAGCCAGTAAGAAAATATTTTATAAGTGTTTTGCAGGAAGGCAAGTTGTTATAATCTAAGAGGAATATTTTAGAATGTTTAGAAACAAGCTGAATAAATACCAACAGCACTGATATTAGTAAAACACTAAGATGACTTTGTCCTACACTGTCTCTGAATATCATTTCATATGGGTAGCTTACCAATTTGATTTTGGGTCACAGCTACCAAACCTGAAGAAATAGTTGTTCCAGACTTAAAAAAAAAAAAATGGTCCCATTCATTTTGTGAGGTTAGTGTATTCTTGGTTCCCAAACGAAATAAGGTCCATGCAAACAAGCAAAGAAAAATTTATAAGTCCATTTCACTTATGAATCTAGATGCAAAAATCTTAAATAAAATATGGGTAACTAAATTCAATAGTATGTTTAAAATATTGTCATAAAATGCTAGGAACATAAGTATAGTCCAGTATAAGAAAATCTATAATGTAATCTGCCATGTTAATATGTTAAGGATAAATACATTATGACTATTTAAATAAATGGAGAAATAGTAACCTTTATTCATTAGTAGTTCCCTTTGAAAAACATTTATAAGACAAAACTCATGGCATAAATCATTTTTTTAAATAAGTCTTTTGAACTGAGATGGCAGACATTGAGAATTCTGTGCTATTCTGGTATAGAATATGAACTTATAAATAAATGGAGAAATAGTTACCTTGAGATACATGACAGAACTTCATCGTATATGCCAACAATTTATAGTAAATATTTACTTGATGAAAAAAATGTGCATTCTATTTAAACCAGAACCAAAGGTAATAATCACCATTACCATCTGACCTAGTAGCTCATCAAAAGCTTCAGAAAACTGAGCAAAAGATATTTTCAGTATCTATCAAACTGTAGAATGAAGCCATAAGAGAAACACCAGTCTCTTGTTTTAAAATTGTAAGGAATCCAGATTTTTAATATAGCTGGAACACTGTCTGTTGTAAATGGAGCTAATTTCTCCACATCTATCAGAAATTATTCTTTGAAAAGATGTAAAAGAGTCAACAAGATCTATGCCACAAATTCAATTTTTTTAGATTGTGAATTGACGGTGTTTCTAAATATATTTGGAAGTTCTTTGGGATAAAGCATACCAAAAGTATTAGTTGAGTGGCATTTCATAACAGATGACACATCTAAAGCTAAAAAATGTGTTTACAGCTTTTCAAATGTTGACTCAATTGGTCTTTGATATTCTTAGAGAAGTATTGTATTTTGTGGGCAATTATTTGATGGCTTAATTGCAGGTTTTCACTTATAGTAAAATATATTTTTTAGTCTTTCCTTTGTAACTTTCTAACAAAATTTCTATAACTTAATAATTTCTTTACCACCTTCCTATCTAAAAATTCTTTTTTTTTCTGTGTAAGAATTTAAACCATTCTATAGATGGCAAAAGTTATAAACCCAGTTTCTATTAAAAATCATAAAAAATTTTTGTGTTGGTCATTTAATTCTGATTTCAAGTGATTAAGTTTTATCAATTATTTTTGGTTGGAAATTTTGTATTTGCTGTAAATGTCTCTTAATATTATCCTCTTTCTTATGTTTAAATTTTACTATGTTTTTGCTGTGTTAGAGCAATTTGTAAATGCCATTTATCATAAACTTTGTTACGTACATCTCTCCATTTTTTACTGATTTTTGTTATATACATCTACATCTCCACTTGTTTCTGCATCAGTAGTATGGCTTCATTTTAAACACAAAAATTTGGTAATACTTATTTTTAGACTAGAAAGATATTAAATACATTGACTAAATAATAACAATTTTTTAATGTATTTAATAATTACAATTTCCACAAGTATCACTCTAACTCTTCCTGTTTTCATAATATGTTCAATAAATACACTATGATGTTACATCAGTGTATAGAATAAAATCTTTTTTTTTTTTTTTTTTTTTTTGTGCTAGTTGGGCCTCTCACTGTTGTGGCCTCTCCCGTTGCGGAGCACAGGCTCCGGACGCGCAGGCTCAGCGGCCACGGCTCACGGGCCCAGCCGCTCCGCGGCACGTGGGATCTTCCCGGACCGGGGCACGAACCCGCGTTCCCCACATCGGCAGGCGGATTCGCAACCACTGCGCCACCAGGGAAGCCCAATAAAATCATTTTAACTAAACCAATTGGGAGACACCAATTAGATTGGTAATATGTTCATGTGTAATAATAGAAATGATGCATGTGCCCGACAAACACCCCACAATAAAACAATAATATCTTATATAATGTAATAGTTAAATGCATGCCTATCAGAACAATTAGTTTTGTGTGACGGAAAATAACAGTTTCAGATTTCACATTTAAATTAATTAAAACCAAATAAAATTCAAATTCAGTTCCTCAGTGCACTGGTCACCTTTCAAGTGTACAAGAGCAAATCTAGCAGAGTTCTACATGGATCCAAGATTCCAGTGTGAAAGACAACACTTTAAAGTTAATTATGAAAAATGTAAGACCATACCTTAGTGACCCTGAAGAATGACAGAAGCCTAGAGCTTAAGTAAAATGAAAACCAACCACCTGTTATTAGATCATATTAAAATTATTTCTGTTTAATGACGAAAACCACGGGCAAAGTTCATAGATAACAAAATTTGAAAGCATGAGTAGAAATGTGAGGTATAAACCCCTTCCTACAATACTGGTAGAAATATAGATTGATTTGAATTGCTAAAGAGAGCAGTCTAGTACTGTTAGTCAAAGGACATATAACGGTTCCTCGGTGACAACCCAGCAGTCCTCAAGGGCTCACATATGACAATGCTTCTTGCAGCATCCACAGGGAATCTGTCCTAGAATAGTGGGTAGGAAAGGTATGGTAGACGCCTTCCATGGAGAATTATTTAAGAGTTAGAAGAAACAAATTCGATGTATACAATAAGACATAGAAAAACCTTTTAAAAAATAGTGCTTAGTGAAAAAAAAGAGTAATAAGCAGCATGAGATTATATTTTGATACCATGGGAATCAATTAAAAATACATGCATACAAGATACCAATACACATTTTGAAAGAACACTCCCGAAATATATACTAAACACATCAGAATTATTGTCTGTAGGATAAGAACAATGGCAATGAGGTGGACGAATGATTACAATGTGTCATAAAGTTGAGAGTACGGTTAGTTTAGTTTTCTAGTTTCGAGGTCCAAGAAAATTGTTCCAAAGTACACAGTATGTCAGGATGACCTGAGATATCTGTGTCTTTTTGATAGGTTCCCGTTCAAATTAACTATGTCGTCATGGTCTGACACAACAGAATGTTGCAGGCTCGTGTCATATTCTCCCTGCTCCAGCCCGGGGAATCAACCATTCCTTCAAGGAGCTCCGGCTCCATTTGGTGGAAGATGGTGCTGGAAATCAAGAACTGGGCCTGTGTGTGCTCACTGCTTCAACCTTTCTCGGTGGATCAAGCCGTGGAGTATCTGTGTACATCACAGATACTATACGTGTAGATCGACATCTATCTACAAAACCATGAATTCACGCGGATAATTCCGAATTCAACCCAGAAGCACAGTCTGCAGCCTCCGTACTGGTAACACCCTCCTCCAGCGTTAAGAACCCCACTCTTGTTATTTTTATGTGATTCGCCTCCCTGGAAGTAACCCATCTCCAATCATTGCCTTTCCCTGTGTTGGTGATTCTCTAATCCCAGCTGGGCTCAGACACCCGCTAGCTGGGCTACATGGTGCAAACTGGGGCCTTACTACAAGCGAAAAGCCAAAAAAGTAACGTTGCCCCGTATCGTTTTCTTCTTGCAAGTATCAACTCCCCTAGAGAACCTGCAGCTTGTATTTTGTGTTTTGTCTGGAGTTTTTAGTTGGCCTCTGGGAGGTTTGGTACAGAGCTTACTCAGCCATAGTGGAAGCTGCCATAGGTTGATTCGCCTTGTTGTGTTCTGTTTTGTATTTGTGGGTTTTTTGTTTGTTTGTTTGTTTTTCAGTACGCGGGCCTCTCACTGTTGTGGCCTCTCCCGTTGCGGAGCACTGGCTCCGGACGCGCAGGCGCAGCGGCCACGGCTCACGGGCCCAGCCGCTCCGCGGCACGTGGGATCCTCCCGGACCGGGGCACGAACCCGCGTCTCCTGCATCGGCAGGCGGACTCTCAACCACTGCGCCACCAGGGAAGCCCCAGAGCCACACTCTTTTTTTTTTTTTTTTTTTCTGGTATGCGGGCCTCTCACTGTTGTGGCCTCTCCCGTTGCGGAGCACAGGCTCCGGACGCGCAGGCGCAGCGGCCACGGCTCACGGGCCCAGCCGCTCCGCGGCACGTGGGATCCTCCCGGACCGGGGCACGAACCCTCGTCCCCTGCATCGGCAGGCGGACTCTCAACCACTGCGCCACCAGAGAAGCCCCTGTGGGTTTTCTTTATAAGATTAAGAAAGGATCCTTCTATTCCCAGTTTCCTAAGAATTTTTATCCTGAACGAGTATTGAATTTTATCACATGCTTTTCCTTCATTTGTGGAGGTAATCATAAGATGTTTCTCCTTAATCTGTAAATGTGGTAAATGATACTGGTTTATGTTCAAATGCTAAACAAAATTTGACTTTCCGAATTAAAGCCAATTAAGTTGGGATAAATTGTTCTTTATTATATTGCTGAGTTCAGTTAATATTTTGATGGGAGTTTTGCATCTGTGTTCATGAGAAAGGTTTGGCTGCTCATTTTTCTTTATTGTGATATTCTTTCTAGATTTTGTATCAAGATTATGCTAGCACTGTAAAGATGAGTTGAAAGGTTTTTAGTTTTCTACTGTCTGGAAGAATTCACCAATGAAGACAAATGGATGAGTTTTCTTTGTTGGAAGGATTTCATAACAGATTCAAATTCTTCAGTAGATGTAGGATTATTCAAACATTTTATTTCCTATTGTGCCAGTTTAGAAAAGCTGTATTTTTCTAGGGATTTCACCCTTTTGTCTGAATTTGCACATTTATTAATATAAAGCTTTTAATAAAATTTTTATATTAGCTTTTCTGTGCATAGTTTCTGTAGTAATGTCCCCGTCTGAATCCTTAATATTGGTAAGATATGCTCTGTCTGTCAGGGATTTACCAATTTGATTGGCCTTTTCAAAGAAGTAACTGTCAAGCTCTCTGTTTCCTTATATCCAAGGTGTAAATCTTAATATATTTCATTTTTAAATTCAGTCTGACAATCATGGTCTTTTTATTTGGAACATCTTCTGTTTTTCTTTTCCTAACTACTTTTATATGTAGGTTTGAATCAAACATTTTACAATTTATTTTCTACTTCTAGCACCTGTTCTCTGCTTCATTTTTCTCCTTCCATGCTTCATGTGGGCTTGATTCAACTGTTTTTTAAAAATGCTTTCTCTTCTTTCTCTATTTATTTGATAGTTTTACAGTCTTTTATTGTTCTTTCAGCAGTTACCCTAGATATTACAACACGCTTCCTTGGCTTATTTATAAGTATTTTACCACTTCCTAAGCAATGTTAGAGTTCTCTTCCTGCCTTTTGGCATATTGTTTTCATGCTGGGGGGAGGGAGGTAACTAAACTTTTAAATTTTGAGGTAATTATAGATTCATATGCAGGTGCAAGAAATAACACAGAGAGATCTGTGTACCCTGACACTCGTTTCCCTTATGGCAACATCTTGCAAAACTTTGTATAACAACCACAGTACAGACATTGATACAGTGCACTGATCTTATTCAGAGTCCCTGGTTTACTTATACTTTGTGTGTGTCTGTGTGTGTGTGTGTGTGTGTGTGTCTCTGTGTGTGTAGTTCTATCAATTTTATCACATGTGTGGGTCTACTGGCAACAGTCAAGACACAGAAGACTTCCATCGCCACAAGCATCCCTCATGCTGTATTTTTGTAACAACTCCCACCCCACCCACGCCTAACCCCTGGTGACACTAACCTGTTCTCCATTTTATTAATTTTTTAATCCTGATTTATTTATTCTGTTTTTGAGTGCATTTCTTCGTATGGTGTTCTTACTGGCGGTGGCTCGGGGTGTGACAAGACACGCGTGGGACGTACCGTCCGCTCACCGTCACATTTTACCATGTCGACTCAAGTGTGGAAACCCCACTCCCACTTGTGTCCTTTTACTGTCCCCACTTTTAAATACCATCGTCTTGAGTATCAGGTGTTGTTATAGTTTTTGTTTCCATTATCAAATATCATTATAAAACTCAGTGAGAATGGTCTCTTGTATGTACGGGTATTTCTATTTTTTCTTGTTCCTCCTTCATTCCTAATGCTCCAAAATTTCTTCTTTTCTCATTTCTTTTCTGTTTGAAGAACTTCCCTTAGCCATTTGTTAAGGGTAGGTCTTTATGTGAGTAGTTCTTTTTAGTTTTTCTTCACTTGGGAATGTCTTTATTTCCCCTTCATTCCTGAAAGATCATTTCCCTAAATATAAAACTTATAGTTAACAGTTATCTCTTTCAGCATCTGAAAAAGTGGTCTCCCATCTGCCCTCCAGGGCTCCAGGTGAGAAACCTACTATCATCCCAATTGATGTCCCCTCTAGCGAATGTGTTGTTTCTCTCTGCTGCTTTCAAGATTTTTATTTTGTCTTTAGTTTTCCCAAGTTTAACTATGATGTGCCTTAGCACGGATTTCTTGGAGTTGACCCTATTTGTGATTCATTTGAACTCTTGAATCTATAGGCTTACGTCTCCCTCTGCATTTGGATGTTTTCAGCTCTCAATTTCTTTAGATCCCAAGTTTTCAGCAACACTTCTTTTTTCCGATTTGCTCTCTTTCTCCTTTCCTTCTTGGACTCCAGTGAGGGATGAATCACTTGTTATTGTTCCTCAGGCCTCTGCAGCTCTGTTCACTTACAGTTTAGCACACAGGTCCTGGCCTATATTTGTGGATGACAGTTCCAATGACAATGTCATTTTCAGAGACTCTGAAGTGTTATTTCCTCTGGTTTATCTGGTTCTGTTGGGAATTCCTTTGATCCCTGCCAATGCTACCAGAGGGCACAAGGGGAGTTCCCTCCAGCCAGGCTACCTGATGCCTCAAGGTGGGGGAAAAGATTCTCCAGTCCATGGGATCCTCCTTATTGCCCCCCCTCCAATTCAGCCACAAGTAACCCTTGACCAGCCCAGAAGCTTCTTTGTTCCCACTGATCTGCCCCCGCCCCCCACCCAGAGGTTTCAGGCAGCTTTGAAATTTGGTTGTTTTGTTTTCCCTCTAAATACTCCTAAATTTTTTCTTAGTATTTGGGTCTCAGTTTTTTTTTTTTAAATTTATACTATTTTGGCTTCTTTCAGCTCCTTGAATCTGGGGACTGATGCCTTTTATCACATTTGAAAATTCTTGGCCATTACCTCTTTTTTTTTTCATTATTTCTTTAAATAATGATTTTGCTCCACTATTTATCCTCTCCGAGAAATCTAATTACATAGATGTGTGACATTTTCATCATGTCCCAAATGTCTCTGACGTTCTTGTCTATATTTTCTACCCCTTTTCCACCTGGCTACCTTATTCCAGCTCATCATCACCCCATCTATGCTTATTTGCTATTAAAGGCATCTCAATAGTTTCAGTTATTATATTTTACATTTTAAAGATTTTCCTTGATTCCTCATTTCCTAGTTCTCTGTTATTCTCCTTCTTGTTATTTAATTCCTTGAGCATATTAATTACAATTAAATTAAAATCAGTGTCTGATAACTCCAATTCCTGGATTTCCTGTGATTTTGATTTCACTGTATGTTATCCCTACTGATTTTTGGTCATATGGTCTTGACTCCAATTACTGGATATTCCTAGTAATTTTGTGTTGTCTGCTGGACATCATGTATGAAAAATCTTACAGGCCATTTATGGCTCTAAATACTTTTATATCCCTCTAGGTAGGATTTATTTTTGTTACTGGCAGGCACTTAATGTAGCAGCAGGTCAACTTAATCCCACCAAGGACAGAGTTGTTTCAATCTTCGTGATGCTGATCTGTTTCTGGTTTTGCCCCTGAGAGTCCCAAATAAAATCCTTGACTTAGCAGGGTCTGACTTCTTTCATGGTTCCTGAACTGTAATTTTGGTCACTTCTGCCCCATAAGACTAGAGGAATCTCTCTTCCACCTTTTAAATATAGAGTCCACCTATCTGAAATTCCCTTATTTTAAAAAATTTGAAGCTTTAAGTCTCTCTCTGCTCTCCTGATAGGTCTCCAATGTCTTCTTTTTTATTTTTTAATCCAGCACTTCTAGTTTTAATAGGTGGAAGTTTGTTCATAATAAACTATTGACCATTATCTGAAGAAATGTATCTCTTTACCATACATTTTAATACCTGATTGTATTGGGTTGGCCAAAAAGTTCATTCTGTTTTTTTCCAGAATTAATAGTATTACTTTACACAATCTTGGCTCTTTTTTTTTTTTAATTTTATAACCAGCTTTACCTATTAGTGCTATCATATAAACTTAACTATAATTATTTCAGCTTCCTAGAATAATTTTATAGCACTTTGGGCTGAGATTTGTCAAAAACTGATATGTTTACTATTTTCAGTTTTTCCACTCAGAAATATGGCATAACTTACTATTAAATTTTTCTGTTAGACCTCTCAATAATGTTTCTCTTATATGTTCTGCACATATTTATTAGTATTATTAACAGATTATTTATTTGTATTGTGTTCTTATGAATAGAACTTTATTCCTAATTATATTAACTAGTTATTGCTGGCAACCAAGCCTGCTTTATAGTTGGTAAGTTGGGTTAAGGGTTATAGTTACTTGTTATGAGTTGTTTTCAATGTAGAATTTCTTAAAGACATTAATATTCTAATCTTAATCAATATCTATGATGTTGATTTAATGTGTAGCTTTCCCAAGGTTATTTGTTCTGGAAAAGATTTATTTTTAACATACCAATTAAGATTAATATCTCATTGAACTTGTAGTCTGTAAACACTACTCAGAAAATGTTTCAACAGATCCTTAAAGTGATTTATATTCCTGGTTTAAACCATTAACAAATGAAATCCCCACCTTGCAGATTTATAATATGTTTTATATATACACACACACATATGACACGTTTATTCTATTGCCTTACATTTTAACTCTCAATAAACTTTTGATATTAGGTTTAGTCAAGATTGTGAATTATGTTGACTTTGTTTCCAGGCTATGGAAATGCAAGGTGCCATGAATATAGCACATGAGCCTTTATACCCACTTGTGCACCCAAGGTAGACATCACAGATTGATTATAGAAAATACCTCTAATTCATCACAGAATTCTTTCCCTTTGAGTCAAGATGTGGCTTTAGAATCTTTTACAGTATTGTTTTCTAGGCAGTTATAGAAACCGGTCAGAACTGATATACAGGATAAAATTTGTGCTGCCCCAGCAATAACGTTTGTTAGTTAGATGACATATTGAATTATTTTATTTTATGTTTCATAAATAGCATTAACATTTGGATTTAATTTTTAACTAATTTTATAATAATTAAATTTAATTTTCACCTTTAGTCCTTTGATATCTTCACTTTCTCATCCTTGATTTCTTTCAGTTTATTTTTTGGTTGGCTGAAACAAATTTTTATGTTATTATTTAAAGAAGGTTTACAAATGGTGTATTTTCTTTGACTATTTGGAAAGGTCTTTTTATCGCCCTCACAGCTTAATAAAAATTTGGTGGCACATCACATTCTTGAGTCATATCATTTGCACTAAAAATTCTGTAGACACTGCTTCTGCCTTTTTTTTTCCTCATAATACTGTTACAGAGGAAAGCCAAGAGATTAAGTATATTTATTAAACATTTGTGGGTGCTCCATCTCTTCCTTTTTTTTCTGGATATTTATAAGAATGTGTGTTTTTGCTGTTATCTTTGTAGTTCAAAAATATTGCCAGGGTAAGTCTGATAGATTTGATTTTATTAATTTTGCTTGTATATCAGTTCACTCCTTTATTAGGTCAGTAGAATTTTAATCTGCTCTTACTTTATTTGTTCCTTCTACTCTAACTGCTTTATTTCCTCCCTCTAAAACCCCAGAAACACTTGGTCAGCTTTCTGTCTCTGTCCTTCATAATCCCCATCTTCTCTTCCATCTTCATCTTTTTCCCTCTGTCCTCAGAAAGCTAGTAGAATTTCTCTCAGTTTTCACTACACATATTATTTTAATTTTCAACTGTGTGAGACCTGCTCTTTACACATATAACCAATTTGTAAATGTGCAAATTTAATTGGGTATAAAATTCAGTAAGGCTTAAACCCAGCTTTAAAGATAGTGATAGAAATATATATAAAGAGATATAAATTATTTTTTAAAGGACCAAATAGAAATTTTGGTCTGAATTATTATCAGAAGTTAATAATAACTTAAATAAAAATTTTTCCTTTCTGCAACAGAAGATTTGAGATGGCAGAGAAAAGATGCAGTAACCTTCAAGGTAGAGTAATAGAAATTATTCAATATGAATAACAAAGATAAAAGATTGAACAAAAATGAACAAAGACTCAGAGACCTATGGTACAATATCAAGTGTATCGATTTATGGGTAATGAGAGTCCTAGAAGAATCAGAGAGGGGAGCATAAAAAAATTGAAAAAATTAATGGCTAAAAACTTCCAAAATTTGATGAAAAACTATTTATCTACAAATCCAAGAAGTTTAATAAACCCAAGTTGGATAAACACTAAGAGATGCACACTTAGACACAACTTAGTTAATTATTTTAAAAGACAAAGATGAAGGGAAAATCTTGAAAGCATCACGAGGAAAAGGACTCATGGGCAAGAGACAGACAATACAATGAATGCTGTCTTCTCATCAGAAACAAGGAAGTCCGGAAGGACATATTCAGAATGCTAAAAAGAAAACTGTCAACTAAGAATTATACATTTAGTAAAACTACTCCTCAAAAATGAAAGAGAAATAAAAATATTCCCAGCTAAAAAAGACTGAGAAAATGTGTTGGCAGCAGATCTGCCTTTCAAGAACTACTAAAAGAAATCTTTCTGGGCTTCTCTGGTGGCACAGTGGTTAAGAATCCACATGCCAATGCAGGGGACACAGGTTCCAGCCCACAGGTTCCAGTCCAGGTTCCAGGGGACACAGGATCCAGGAAGATTCCACATGCCACAGAGCAACTAAACCCATGCACCACAACTACTTGAGCCTGTGCTCTAAAGCCCACGAGCCAGAACTACTGAAGCCCACACACCTGTAGCCCATGCTCCAAAGCAAGAGAAGCCACCACAATGAGAAGCCTGCAGACCGCAACGATGAGTAGCCCCCACTTGCTACAACTGGAGAAAGCACTCCCACAGCAATGAAGACCCAATGCAGCCAAAAATAAATAAAATAAAATAAAATAAAATAAAATAATTTAAAAAGAAAAGAAATCTTTCCAGCTGAAAGGAAGTCTCACCAAAAGGTAACTCAGGTCCACAGGATGATATATTGAGCACTGGAAATAGTAAATACGTGGATAAATATAAAACACTTTATATTTTTTCTTATTACTTTTCTTAACTTCTTTAAAAGACATAAGGTAGTGTAAAGCAAAAATTTATAATACTGCATTCTTAAATTAATAACCTATATAGACATGAAATATATATCAATAATAGCTCAAAGGAGAGGTGAGGGAAAGGAGATGTACTGGAGCAAAGTTTTTATCTGAAGTGAATTGTGATAAGATGTATAATGTAATTCCTAGTGTAACTAGTAAGAAAATAACATTTTAAAATATGGTAAAAAAAATTAGAGAAATTAAAATAGTGCACTAAAAATATTTATCTAACACGAAAAAAAAAAAACCAGTAAAAGAGGAATAGAACAATAAAAAAGACCTGAGACAAATAGAAAGCAAATTTTAAAAACTGACAGACATATATCCATCCATATCAGCAATTACATTAAATGTAAATGAAAAAAAATCCCATTCAAAAGATACAGATTGTCAGGCAATATAAAACCAAACTCAATTACACACTATCTACGGAAAATACACTTTAGATTCAAAGACACAAATAGGTTGATAGCAAAAGGATAAGAAAAGATTTATAACAATAACCATAAGAGAGATGGAGTAGAATACTATTAGCAGATAAAATAGACTGGAAAAGTATATTGTTAGAGACACAGAGAGATATTTCATAATGATAAAAGGGTCAATACATCAGGAAGATATAACAATTATAAATGTATATGCACTTAATAACAGAGCCAAAAAATACATGAAGGAAAACCGACAGAATTGAAAGGAGAAATTCATCAACAATAGCTGGAAATTTCAATAAATCCCACTCAATAATTGATAAAGATAGAAAATTAGCATGAATAAAAGATTTGGACAAAGCTCTCCACCAAGTCTACCTAACAGAGATTTGTAGAACACTCCACTCGTGGGCTACAAAGTACATATTCTTTTTCAAATACACAAGAAATATTCTCCAGGATAAACCATATCCTGGGCCACAAAACAACTTTAATACATTTAGAAGATTGAAATTATATAAAATATGTTCTCTGACCACAGCTGATTTTAATAAGGAATCCACAACAGAAAGAAATCTCAGAAAAACTCAAATATTTGGAACTTAAACAACACAGTTCTAAATAACAGGTGGGTTAAAGGAAAAAACTTACAAGGGAAATTTTAAAATATTCTAAATTGAATGAAAATGAAAGCACAGATATCAAAATTTATGAATGTAGGTCAAGCAGTGCTCACAGGGAAATTTACATCTTCAGCATCTATATGAGAGAAAAATGTCTCAGATCAATACCCCAAGCTTCCAGCTTAAGAAACTAGAAAAGGAAAAACAAACTAACCCTCAAGCAAGCAGAAGGCAGACCACATGCACAGGCTACACTGGGCATTGGGCACTGTTATGCAATATAGGATGGAATACAGATCAGAGATCAGGACCCTTTTTCTTCAAAGGGCCAAAGTGTAAACAGCTTAGGCTTCTTAAGCTTTAGGATCTGTGGATCAACTACTCAACTCTGTAGTTGTAACATGAAAGCAGCCATAGACGGCTATTTAAAAATGCAAAAACCATTTTTGACTTAGAATAGAATATAAATTAGGCATTGGACCAAATTTTGTCCATGGCCACAGTATACACAACTCTATATAGATGATAGAACAGTCAGAAAGAAAGAAGGAGAGAGAGAGAGAGAGAAAGAGAGAAAAGAAAGAGAGAGAAAGAAAGAAAAGGAAGGAAGGAAGGAAGAAAGAAAGAGAGAAAGAGAGAGAAAGAAAGAGAAAGCAAGAAAGAAAGGAAGGAAGGAAGGAAGGAAGGAAATGAAGTCACTGTAAGCACTGAGCACCATTGAGGAATGGATTATATCTTCTCAGTTCTGTACCCCCAGTCAGTAAAAACATGAGGTAGCAGAGTTTAGGAGAAGTGGGGCATCTTGTAGAGTCCCTAGGATGAAAAAGGAGAAGCAGCTGGCTTATCAGTAGTAACAGTTTCTAGAAATGTGATTACTTAGTTTTGGTAAATCCTAGAGGGAAAGAACAAAAGAAGCAATCAAACAGGTAGTAACTGCCTATTATACATACATTATTTCATTTCATCTTCGCAAGACCCTTCATTTCATAAATATTTACTAAAGCTGAGGTCCAGAGAATTTCAATTACTTGCCCAAGATGCCATAAATAGAAAGAGTCCAAAACAGGAGTGGAAGAGCTTTGCAGCTCCAAAGTTCAATTTTTTTTCATGAAACTGAGACAGGCTGGGACCTGGGACCTGGGACCCTTTGCTGCAGTGCTTGCACCTGGACAGCGTCTCTCAAGCAAGAAAATACAAAGAAACTATAAGGGACTAAAAATAATTGTGCATGTGCAGTTGGGGCAAATTATGGAGAACAGGGTACAAAAGACCAAAACCCAGCTGCTACTTCTGAAGAACCAGAAGCAAAAACAAGGTGTTGGGAGCCAAAGCAGGGCACTGCGCATGCCCCCAGCACTCAACACCACCAAAGGGGTGGGCAAAACACCTAAGCCACCCCTCTGGCCGGAGCCCTGGACACACCCCTACCCTCACCCCATGTAAGGAACAAGCTTGCCCCTCCTCGGGGATGGAACAAGGGAACCTACGTGTTCTCGGCTCTCCACTACTGAAGCAGAGGCCCCAGTAACGCTTTGACTGAATTTCTTGTCTGGCCACGTACCAACTTCTACTGATTGGGGAAGGCCAAGAGCCCTGGTTGGTATCAAAATCAGCCTTACTTGCCTTGCTGGCCATGATGCCATAGTTTGCTGTTTCCACCACTGCTGTTCTTAGGACTTCTCTTTCAGTATTAATACAGGGAGATCACAACCTCCTCTCAGGGAACCGTAAGCCCGGATTCTAGCAATGGCTCACTTCCAGCCAGTCTTCTTAGCTGTCACTCAACATGATTGAGCCTCCAATTTTCCCAGCTGTGTAATGGGCATAATGCTTCTGCCTATCTTAGTGGGTGACTAGGAACAAGATCAAGGAAGATAATGCAAGCAAAAATGCTCCGAAAAGGATAAAACATTATCCAAATGATGGAAGAACTTTTTTTTTTTTTTTTTTTGCGTTACGCGGGCCTCTCACTGTTGTGGCCTCTCCCGTTGCGGAGCACAGGCTCCGGACGCGCAGGCTCAGCGGCCACGGCTCACGGGCCCAGCCGCTCCGCGGCACGTGGGATCCTCCCGGACCGGGGCACGAACCCGTGTCCCCTGCATCGGCAGGCGGACTCTCAACCACTGCGCCACCAGGGAAGCCCAATGGCAGAACTTTTAATCATCTTTAATTGGCTTTGGCTTTATTATGTTTTTTCCACATATGGACACATTTGTGAATCAATCACTGTGCTTTACAAGCGTGTGCAAGCTCTTTCTCCATCTGTTGCGTGACTGTATGTGGCCCTTGTTTCTGAGCAGGCTTCAGTGTGTGAGAGATCTCTATCTGTGGGTGTTCAGATATCTAGGACGCCCTGTTCTGTAGCTAAGTCAAAATTTTACTGATTCGATTTTAA
Organism: Kogia breviceps; assembly: GCF_026419965.1. NCBI lineage: Eukaryota > Metazoa > Chordata > Mammalia > Artiodactyla > Physeteridae > Kogia > Kogia breviceps. The sequence continues at coordinate 112,438,672 of NC_081318.1, read as the reverse complement.
CTTTTTTTCCCCTCTAGTAGCTTTTTCTGAACAATATTTTTTTATCCTGGAAAACTGAGTATAAAATGAGAGTACTCACCACCTCCTCCTAAATCATAGCATCATAGGAGGTTAAAAATTCCCACGAGAAGAAGACATTATGACTCTCTCTGGTTTGGAATCTGATGAAACTCAGAATACTTAAACTTTTAGGCTAGATAAGCATCAAGAAGCTGCACGCTTATCTGGAAACTTTGAACTTTCAGTACCTATTTGGGTAGGAAATCTCATGAGATTAAGTTTTGTTGCCCGATTTCCGGAACTTCCTGGGTTTGAACAGGCCAGAAATTCTTTGAAAAAAGGAAAAAGAAAAGCCACTGTGGAGCCCGGCTGCTTCCGCCCAGGAGTAGAGTGGGGAGAAGAGGGAAGTGTCCAGTGACCACCGTGACCAAACCTCCCTCACAGCTCCCTTGGCACTGGCCAGATTCTGAACCACAGTCGTTGGATAGCCTGTAGTTGGTAATATGGTTTTCCAATTTTTATTATACTTGGTGGGGACACCTTCCTTTGGAAGGGGGGTAGCGCAGCAGGCAGCCCAGAACGTCCACTCCCTGAGCCTCAAATTCCTCATCTGAAAAATATGAACAGCGATGGCCACTTCACGAGATTGCCTTGCTGATGATTCATAAACCAAGGCACAGTTCTTGCAACCTCTCCTCTACTGAAATGCCCATCTCTTCCCTCTTTTTCCACCACTTTCCCACTGGGGGACTGGTTCCGATAAGGCAATTGCCCAGAATAAGGTGGGTTATGGAGTCCGCCACGTGCATTAGCAACCCCTGTACATCAGGGAAATTCTGCTGGGAGTCTGCACCCCAGAGTGGGGCGGGAGCGGAGGGGTGCATGGGGAGGAGAGGGGAGGGTATCTCAGGCCACTCCTCCGCGGGACAAATCTCCGGGCTTCAAGGACGCCTCTAGAACCTGCCTGATCAACTTTGCTTCTCAATCAACGTTTTCATCTGGACGTTTCTAAGAATAATTGTGATCATCTCTGGCTGCAATGCAATAATTGAAAAGCAGGACAAGACGAGGGAGGAGAAGAGGTTGCTTCTTCTGTCTCCCACCTTTCCTCGATTAGGTGAGTGAGCCAAAGAGACGTCAGTGGATCTGATTGTCATTTAATAGCTGCAAACCTGACCAAAGTTGGACAAACAGGAAGGGAATTTAGGGAGGACTCCAGAGGGCTCTCAGCACAGAGGGTGTATGTTAAACTGCAAGAATCGCCACATAGTTGCCGATTCGGAATTTTTCAGAACGCTAAATCTGTTTTCTTAATCTGAAAATTTAGCAGGCAAGGTTATCTTACTCTATCATCATGTATTATCATTTTCATCCTCCTCATTTCTCCTTATTCTTAAAAGCCCCTGAAATTAGAATTGATGTCCAGTGGTGCCACGTCTCTCTGACAATCCGTGTGTGAGTGTGTAAGACCTAAACCATGTAAGTTTCGTTCATCATAGCGTCATTAGCACTGGCAATATCTCAGCACAGAGGAGGCGCAGAATAATTCGGTAACGTTGTTTTTACTGTGGATTAAAGCCCCATGGACATAAGTGCCCTAAGAACAAATCCCCACCTTTTCCTGCCTATGCATCCAGCACTCTAGGGCTTGGCATCTGGCCTCCCACACAGCAAGTGTTCAATACATACCCAATAAGGGAATGAATGGACAGAAGCAGTAAACATTTACTGAGTACCTTCTGGAGAGAAAATAAATATAAGACAAGTTTCCTGCCCTTCATGAGGATAGTTGAGAAGGGCTGATGCGGATACAGAGGGTTAGATGACGGCGTCAGGTGAGTTCGCACTCCATACAGAGGGTACAGATAGCAAAGCCTGGAGAAAACTCACCAAAGGAAGGGCTGTAGGAAATGCAAAGTGTAGTGAGAAGACGATTCCTGTTCTTTCTATTACAAAGAAAAACATAAGGCCAAATACGGTAAATAGCGAGGGCATGGTTTTAATCCAAATCTATCTGACTCTCCAAAGACCATGCCTTTCCCCACATGGGGATGCCTTCCACTGACAGAAGGAATTAAGGGAAGGGAGAATGGTGGGAGAAGGGCCTTGACCTAGACCGCACGGCTGGGGAAATAGAAGCTGAAATGGTAAGATGGAGTGGAGTTTGCTTCCAGGGAGACAAACGCTGGAATCAGATAAACGCCAGATGAGAGGCGCCTTCAACAGCAAGGTCTGCAGATTGGACCTCGTTCTGTCTTAGACTCGGGAACTTTTAAGGGATGTTAAAAGGGGAATCAGTATTCTAGGAATATTAGGAAGGCTCTTACATAAGATAAATAAAAAGAGGAGAATCCCAGGTCACAGAATGGGGATGGTTGTAAGGGCCCAGATAAATGGTGCTAAGAACTTTGCTGAGTGAGTTATACGTTCATTCATCCATTCTCTTAAGTATCTCTCAAGATGGTCTTCTAGGTGCTAAAAACACAGCAAAGGAACAAGACAGATGTGATTCTTTTTCTAATGGCACCTGCGTTCTAGTGGGAGAGATAAGACAATGAACAAGAAAAAAGGGAGAAAGGAAGAAAGAAAGGAGGGAGGGAGGGAGGGAGGGAGAGGGAAAGAAAAAAATTCAGCAGGTGGAAACCACCGTGAAGAATAAACAGGACGGGGCTTCCCTGGTGGCGCCGTGGTTGAGAGTCCGCCTGCCGATGCGGGGGACGCGGGTTCGTGCCCCGGTCCGGGAAGATCCCACGTGCCGCGGAGCGGCTGGGCCCGTGAGCCATGGCTGCTGAGCCTGCGCGTCCGGAGCCTGTGCTCCGCAACGGGAGAGGCCGCAACAGTGAGAGGCCCGCGTACTTCAAAAAAAAAAAAAAAAAAAAAAAGAATAAACCGGACGAGGGGGCAGGTGACAAGTGTGAGTCTGGGGGACAGGGACCTCTGAGTGGACGACAAGCAGCGTCGTGAGCAGGGAGAGGGCAGCGGGGGCCAGGGTGAGGAGGGCAGAGGGGAGGGAGTCTGGAAGGAGCACTGAGGTCCGAGCCAGCAGGACGGGGTCGGACGCGGGGAGAGAAACAAGAGTGAGGGATACGGGGGAGGAAGCTGTGCAGGTCCTGCGCTGTCCGTGCACGTGGCGCCCGAGAAAGGGGTGCCAGGCTGATTTCAGAGTCAGGACTCTCCAGGACAGGAAGGTGGCAGAAGAAGAGGTGAGTGCTTCCAGCTGAAGGAGAGAGGAAGTCTTAGGTTTTATGAAGAAGCCTAGGAGGAGGTGGAGGTAGCCTGTGACTCATCTGTGGCTTGAGGCCTCTTTCTTCTAAGGGCAAAACTCTTTTCTTTCATACCTTGTGGAATTTCCGAGGTTGGAATTGCTGATGCCACAGAACTGATTTGCTGAGCTGAGTGCCTTGGGAAAGATGGTTACACCTGCCTTGACCCACCACGTGTCAGTGTGAAATTGACAAAGAGGCCAAATGGACAGGATTCTAGCGTTTTCCCATCAGAACACACTTGCCGAATTTTCAAGTTTAGTTACATAGAGACAGCTCACCTAATTTCACAATCGCTTTAAGGTTGACTCAGAGTTAGACAAAGAGACAAAGCTAGCAGATACATGGAGAACGAAATCAATGAGCATGAACTAGAAAGGAAGGAGGATGGTGGAAGGTATGGAGATAAAACCTCTGCTGAGAATTCTTGGATGAGAGAGAAAACGCACAGGAACAAAGCCATGGATGGAGTAAAACGTCTTGCTCCAAGCGTCCTCGCCTGGTCAGAGTCAGTACACAGAAGACAAACTGTGGGTCCCCCTGTCTGGTCACAGTGATCCTTGCTGCTTCTCTGGGAAATTAAACTTCCTTGGCCCGGAACTTCAAAGGGGGGTACTTGCATAAGGAGAAAAGTTATTACTAACATCCCTGATTAAAAATTTGCCGGTAGGGAATTCCCTGGCAGTCTAGTGGTTAGGACTCAGCGCTTTCACTGCCGGGGGCGCGCGGGTTCCATCCCTAGTTGGGGAACTGAGATGCTGCAAGCCATGCAGTACAGCCAAAAAGGCCAAAAAACAATTGTTACAAGTGGCTATTTCCTTCACCAATCCCTGGGGGGAGGAGAAATCGTCCTGCCAAATCAGTTGCTTTTGGGGGGGGGGTGTTAGAGAGGCAGGGAACGGGGCCACTTCTGGAGATCTGGCTTAGCACTGGAATAATTATCGGTTAACCTTGAAGCATCGGGCAATGCTGCCTCTGAAGGTGTGGGTCAGTGCTCAGCACACAGGTGTTCTACCTGCTGCTCCGAAGAGCCACCACTGCCTCAGCTTGTTCTATTTAAATTTGTAATGGAAAAAAAAAAAAAAAAAAGATCAGAAGCGGTTCATCACAAGCCTCTCCTGTAAAAACACAGCTTGTTTTCTATCATCAGCAACCTGAGTTACACCAGAGCCCTGACACGTACATTTCAGGAGAGATTAGGAATCTCCAGCTACATTCACATAGCGTTAAAATCACTGTCTCCACGCACAAAATAAAATGAATCTCTTCCCATCTCTCCCACGGGGCCTTGCCTGCGACAGAGTTCTGCCTGGCTTCCGCTTTCGGAGCCCCGCTGATGTATGGGATCTGTACATCCTTGGCCTTCCCTGGCTGTATTACCCTGTGCTCTGGGCAGGGAGAGAGCGACAGGCCAGGCCCGCGGGAGCCAAACCGCCTGAGAACACGCGTGAGGTGAGGCCCAGATTGCGCACCTCCTCCCCGGCATGCCTTGCAGCTGCAGGAAGCCGCCCCACCCCCGCCATTTCAGAAACCACAGGCTCCTGCGGGCGCCGAGATCCCCCGTTTTCTGTGCTCTGCAAAACACGTACGCCACCTGGTCTCTTGGAGTCGCCTCCTTTCACGGTTTTTGGAGGAGCTGTGACTGGGAAAGGACAGCGTGACCTGAGCCCCGGGGGCGTTGGCACTCCAGCCTCCGCATCCCCCGGGGGGGCCAAGGGAACCGCCCCCCCTGCCGCGTGCCGGACGATTCCGTCTCCTAGACTGCAGCACTGAGCGCGCCGTTTCCTGTGATGGGATCGCACCCCTAACCGCACGGCGAAGGCGCTAAGCAAACGAGGACGTGTGTCGAGCTGCCACAGTCACTCTGGAAGCAGGGATGTGTCTCCGTGGTATGAGGAAACAGGGGTCTCGGGGTTGGGGCCACGGCTGAGAGCTGCCGCCCCACCGCTTCTGCCCAGGGCACCCCTTCCCACTTCCATCCGCCTGCTTCATCTGATTACCACTTTAGACTCAGCCCAGGGCCTGCATTGCACGCCTTCTCGACCAGATGCTGCCAGAGCCCTTCCTGGTCTCCCCGAGGGCCCCACTGGGCTGCCCGGGGCCGTGGCTCTGAGCTCCTTGGGGTCCCCTGTCTCTGAAGCCCAGCGAAGGGTCTGGCCATCCGTGGGAGGTACGGGGGCCCTGTCGGCCTCCGCCATCGGGTCTCCAAGCAGCCGCAGCCGGAGTATTCTGCACCAGGCAGGGGCCAGAGGTGGGCTCCACAGCTGCCTCCTGAGGGCTGTCCGAGGCCTCGGGGTTGCGGGGGGGGGGGGTCGTCCCTCCACCATCACAGCCAGCCTTCCCGATCACGAGGCCAGCCCCCAACCCCGGGGAAGCTGCAGCTCCCAGAGGCAGTCAATCGCAAAGGCAGTCGCCCCCCGAGGTACGGGACCTCGGCCCTGACGACCCCTCCATCCTTCTGGTGCCCTGGCATCGGCTGCCGCATGCAGAAGGGGCAACTGAGGCCCAGGAAGGTCAGCTTACTCTCTCAAGAGCACGTGACCCGTCAAGATCAGGCACACGAGGCCATCACCGTTGAGAAATCCAATGCGCTCGATGGTTTTCTGTTTCCCTGGCCGCCCACGAAGCCCGGCAGCTGGGCCGCCTCCCAGGGCCTGCCTACAGTGTGGTCGCTCGGGGCCCAGGTGCAGGAGGCCCCGCCATCGCTGCTCCACGGTGGCGGCCTTGGACGGTTGGTTGTTTCACCTTGACTTTGTGTTTGGTATGTGGGGTGGAGGGGGCGGTGGAGAGTGTGCCAGGGGAGCCGTGCTCCAGCTGTCTCCCCACCCAGCCACGGGCGCCGCGCCGCCCGCTCCGGCACCCCGCCCCGCCCCCACGGCCGCCCTCCACCCTGCGCTGGGACCCGGCCTGGGTGTGGGACACACGGGCCTGCAGACCTGGGGACATGGGAACGGTTAGGCGCACACACAGCTGTGGGTGGTGCCCTGGACGCTGGGAGGGCTGCGGTTACCCCCTGAGTATCCCCGAGGCCAAGGGAGATGACCTCAAATAACAAAGAAAAACCCTCATGACAAGTTAAGAGAGAGAGCACAAAAGAAAGAGAACACGTCTTTCCTCTCTTTTCCACAAGGAGCCCGTGTCTTCAGTTTGCACGGGACCCCCACCCACTACGTGGCCTGCCTTGCCCAGCCGGTGGGTGCCAGGACACCTGGTCACCCGCGACACAAGGTTGTGACGGAGTGCTGGCTCCTGGGGCCCATACCGTCCGGGACTTTGGCTGATGTTCTCCTTAAGGGACAGGGTGGGTTCAGAGGAGACAGACCCACCTGCTTCCTCTTCTGCAGTTTGGTTTCTATACAAGCCAGGGCCTCGGCGGCCAGCCAGTTGGGGCCAGGCCACCTCCTACTCAGAGATGCAAGGTACGGCCGAGGATTTAAGAGCTGCATTCTCAACGCTTGTGGCTAAAATAAGGCTGCGATTTTGCATCTGCAATTATTTATGCCTGGAAATAAGGAAGTGAAATTCCCACCTACTGGAAAGGCAGTGACAAGGGCCACTGTCTGGGGCAAGTGTGGCTTCGGGCCGTGCAAACGGTGCCTCACACGTGTGGGGAGGCTCGGCAGCCATGACAGGCAGCGGCATCGTGCTGGCGTCCAGCAAGAGAGGGACCGGCCTGCGTCTCCTCATCTGAGACGTGGAAGGGTCATGGACTTCTCGGGGAAGTGGTGAGGGCTGGAGGAGACGTTGCAGGTCTGCAGGAGGCCTGTGCCCACGCGGGGACTGTCACCCGCGGCTCGTGCCCTCCGAGGCAACCCATCACTGGCAGTCCTGCCCATGCGGGACCTTCCTGAGGCGTCCTGGGCTCTGTTAGGCTCAGAGTCACTTTGGGGAACGCCCTTCTGTCCTTCATGCCCGTGCGGGTTTCCTGTACAGGGCCTGCCTCGTGGGCTGCTTCAGTTCCTCGCAGGGAGCAGCCTCTTCTGAGCTGACCTGTGAATGACCTGGATGCCATGATCACTGCAGGAAGGGGCCCTGAATGGCTGGCGCCACGGACCACAGTCATCAGTTACAGGACGGGGATGTGATCTGGCCAGAGCCAAGGATGCTTCCTGGGGCCTCTGGACCGAAGAACTTCGTCATCTGCAAGAGTTTCAAGGGCCAACATCCTCCCTTCCTCTGCATGGTACGACGGAGCCCCTGGGTCTGGATGTGAGGGCAGAGTTCACCTGAGCAGGACCCACCCTGTGGATTCCAAGGATGCTACCATAGAAGGCTGACCATGGGCAGGGAGGATCTTTGATGTCCTTGCAGATCTGCTGGGTTTTCTTCTTTCTGTGTCACCTGTTGACTTCCTATTTGAGCTGATACATTTCCTAGATTGTTTAGATATAAGTTTCAAGGTTTTTTTTTTTAATTTAAAAAATGTTATTGAGGGAGTTTCCTAGTGGCGCAGTGGTTAAGACTTCATGCTCCCGATGCGGGGGCCCCAGGTTCAATCCCTGGTCAGGGAACTAGATCCCACATGCGTGCCGCAACTAAGAGTTCGCATGCCACAACTAAGGAGCCCGCCTGCCCCAGCTGAGACCTGGTAAACCAAATAAATAAATAAGTATTTTTAAAAAAATGTTATTGGCTTGATAGGTATTCAGTTGTATCTCAGGGTTGTTCAGCTTCTATTTCGATTAAGTCATGAGCTAACTATTAGTTTCATCTCTTCTTGACCCCATGATGAAGGAGAGCATCTCAAAGTCCTTAGATGGATAAGTCTATGGACCATGGGATGGACCCAGCCTCTGTGGGAAGAGAATACCCTGTCTTGAGTGTTGTTGCACACCTGGGATGCTATGAACCTGGCGCCTGCATCCTTCCCATCCCCTGGAGAGACAGTCAATCTAAACTCTGAGGCCAAGTGGGAGACGGAGGATGTCTGTAGTAGGGGGAATTCTAAGATGACCCCCAAAGGCCCTTTCCCTTATATAACTTCCTTCCCTTGAGTGTGGGTGGAGTTTGTGAATATGATGAGATACCCATTATCATAGTTAAGTCATGTTTAATGGCAAGATAGTCTTTGCAGATGTTATTAAGATTAGCCATCAGTTGGCTTTGAGTTAATCAAGAGACGTTGTCTGGTTGGACACGGTCCCTTTCGATTTGGCTCTAGAGGCCAGAGACAGGAAGTGAGCGACTCAGAGTGTGAGAGAGATTTGACTTTAGGGACATTCTCCACCGTTGGCTTTGAGAAGGGTGGGGACCAGGTTGCAAGGACCATGGGTAGCTGAAAGATGCTGGCAGCAGTCCCCTGCTGACAGCGGGGAGGAAAGGGGGACCTCAGTCTTCCAACCGTAAGCAGCGAACCTGCCAATAACCTGGACGAGCTGAAGCACGTCCTTCCCCAGATAAGAACTCAGTCCAGCCGATACCTTGATTTCAGCCTCAGAAGACGCTGAGCCGACAGACCCAGGCACATTGTGACGGAGCTTCTGACCCATTAAACTGTGTGCCAAAAAAAGGGGGGGGGAAGCTTTAAGACTCAAATTGTATGGTACTTTGTTATACAGCAATAGAAAAGTGATACCAGTAGCCAGACCCAAGGCCCTTCTTTTTTTTTTTTTTTTGCCGTACTCGGGCCTCTCACTGTTGTGGCCTCTTCCGTTGCGGAGCCTGTGCTCCTGTGCTCCGGACGCGCGGGCGCAGCGGCCACGGCTCACGGGCCCAGCCGCTCCGCGGCACGTGGGATCCTCCCGGACCGGGGCACGAACCCGCGTCCCCCTCATCGGCAGGCGGACTCTCAACCACTGCGCCACCAGGGAAGCCCGGAAGCCCTTGGGCCGTTCTTTCTAAACTTCCATCCAGGGGCCTACAAAGCTGTTTGTACCTGAACTTTACAGTTAGCAGGGAAAATAGAGTCTTTTTTTTTTTTTTTTTTTTTTTTTTGTGGTATGCGGGCCTCTCACTGCTGTGGCCTCTCCCGTTGCGGAGCACAGGCTCCGGACGCGCAGGCCCAGCGGCCACGGCTCACGGGCCTAGCCGCTCCGCGGCATGTGGGATCCTCCCGGACCAGGGCACGAACCCGTGACCCCTGCATCGGCAGGCGGATTCTCAACCACTGCGCCACCAGGGAAGCCCTAGAGTCTTTTATTTAAGTTTATTGAAGCTGGATTTTCATTGTTGGTGACCAAAGCCCTACTATAGCCCTTAAGTTCATTGAATTTCTTATCTTATGATACACTTCAAGGAATAAGATGACCTGGACAAGCAGTATTGACAGTTTTAAAAAGCTTGATGAGAATGTTTAATTGTTTCCTAAAAGAGTGTGTCGATATATCCTGTCATCAAAAAGCCATAAATATGCCAATGTCAGCATAATGTTTATCATTATTGACACTTTTATGTCATATGATGTTATATGGTGACCATAGGGTATTCATTTGTGTCTCTGGGGTTTTTTTTTCAACTTTCAAATTGGATAATGTAGAATCAACTTCTGTGAATTGTCTGTTCATTAAGTTTGCCCAACTTCCTATTGGAATTCTAATTTTTTTTCTTACCAATTTTTATGAGAATCCATATTAAATCTCTTATCATACTTATTGAAAATATTGCCCAGTTTGTTTTCCTTTTCATTTTATTCCTATTGTGTACTTGCTTGATAGAAATTTCCTTTTTTTGTGTTCTATATCTGTTATTTGCTCTCTTTATAATTACTTATATTGGATATCAGATTTTTGGAAATATGCCAACTTTCTGATACGTGCTTTACCTCTGTATGCATTTCTGGGACTTTTCTATGTTATTAGTTTTTCAAAAATAACTTAGATTTATTTATTAATTTTGCTTTTGTGCGTTTTTTTCTGCTTTTATTCTATTTCTCAGGAGCCTCTCGTTCGCCTGTGACAGAAAAACCCAGTCTGAACTGGCATGGACCACCCTAGATTCTCATTTAAAAGATGCTTGAAAAATAAATAAATAAGTACAGAAATTAAAAGAGGCTTGAGTGAGGGAATTCCCTGGCAGTCCAGCGGTTAGGGCTCTGTGCTCTCACTGCTGAGGGTCTAGGTTCAATCCCCGGTCGGGGAACTAAGATCCTGCAAGCTGCTCGGTGCAGCCGAAGGGAAAAAATAAAGATGCCTGAGTGGTCCACGGCTCTGAAGGAGAAGCTGGACCTTGGAGCAGGATGATTGCATGTGAAGAAGGCTTGGGCAGGGAATGCTCTCTGCCCCCCTCTGTCTCTTTTTCTCTTAACTCCCGGATCTTGGTACCTGTTTTTTCCCAGTGGCTGACATTTCTCTGTGCTGATGAGGACACAGGACCGTGACCAGACAACTTCCAGCCCATCCCCCAGGGCGTGAAAAGTCTCTGTGCACAGCAGCATGCAGGAAAGTCCAGGCAAGGCCCTACTGGCTCAGCCTTACAGAATCAAATTACAGTCGGTGAGTCTTTCTGCATGAAGAAATTCCTTGACTGTCGATATCGAGAAGACTTTAAATTCACCATTTTAAAGCTGAGCCCTCCATGATCCAGGCCTCCTGAACGTGCACCAGGCCTCAGACTGACCTCAAAGCTGAAAGCAGAGGTTCCTTCCCTGAGCAGCACCGGGGCCTTCATGACAACCCCTGGCCATATCCCACGTTCTCCACAAATGACCACGGTCACCTGCCACAGGTGGAGAGAGGGGATTCCCCTGACCACTGCTTCCAGAGAATTCCCACATCTGCCATTTATTCTCAGAAAGAGATCTGGATCCTTAAATCTGGGCTCCTTGGCAAGTGGACTAGAGTACAGGTTTCATGTGACCAAAGCCCAACGTTTTGGATCGAGCTTTTCTCTATTATTATGATCAAGAGTAGGGAGACCAGGAAAACAGCATTCTTTACACAGCTTTGCCTGAGTATCGCCGTCTGTTGATGCTATTTACCACGCAAATTCCCTAGGCTCCATTCTTCCTGAACAAGTTGGCTCCGGCATCACAGCGTGCCACACCGCGATACGTAATGATAAATGTTCAGCCACATTTTTTGGAGGAGCAGGCTTTTCTCAAGTTGGTGAAAACTTCTGCTTTCCCACTGCACGTTAGTTAACTTCATTTGCATCATTTGGGGCTTTGGTTTCAGTCAGCACCATTAATAATTTACTCTTGGACTTAATGGTGCTGTCGAGGGGATGAAGGAGGTCCAGACAGTGTGAGAGCCCCGTATGGACAGCTAAGGGCATCTGGTGGGAGTCACCAAGTGCATTGCAGGGTAATAAATGTATAACGAGCCGGGCCGCCTTGCGTGCACTAAAAATGAACTCAGTTAAGTAAGAGGGGCGTTTCCATCGTCCTGTCTCTGCTCTTTGGGAGCCTCCCCGGCCGTGGAGCTGCTCAGACCCCACTTCTCAGAAGGAGCGAGGGGTGTGCATCCACGGCCAGCCCCGGCGCCTGCAAACCCTGCATTGGTTCGAGGACTCTGCTTCTCCATGAGTTCTCTTCATCAGGAGAGATCCTTAGCCGCGTTCCGTATCGCGCGCCATGTGACAGGGCTCTGTGCTCCTCCACATTTTCCGATCTCGCGCATTTCGCTGGGCCTGGACTAAGCCATTCCAGGGCCGCTTGCGGATGTGAAATGGTTGATCTCACAGGTCTGCAGCTATGGGCGATGGGGGTGAGTGTCTGCCCACTGGACCACATTCACAGTGGAGAAGGATTTGCTCTCCACACACTCAATCCAGAGGAGTCATAGCTGTTCACAGGCCACTCTACCCATGCCCAAGTAACAGAAAAGCTGCCAGAACATTCCAGAATGGGAGGAAAGTCTCCCCCAAAGATTTAGCAACAACCAGAGCTATTTGGAGTGGGTAACGGCACTTAAGATGTGAGTATCCATCACTTGCAGAGAGAGAAACTGAGCATCTTTTTTCAGGCAGGGTAAAAGATGCTACACCAACAAGATGGCCTCGTGAGGGTCGAGAATGAGCTGGGAGCGGGGGACACCCTGGGCAGCATCCGAAGGAAGTGGGCCTGTGATTCAAGGCACCGGCCAAAACCAGGACCCAAATATTCCATTGCTCCCGGCTGACAGCCCCCCTCCATCCCCTAACAAAGTGGGAGCAGTGGGTAGTATCAGACACTCTGCAAACCAGCTACCATATTTCATACACGTGATTGGCATCTATAGCGACCCCCAACCAGCATTCACTCCGTATGCAAACGCCACATTGCAATACTTCATGGTAACTCTCAAGCCACAGAAATCATAGAGAAATCATACTTCCTTTAACAATAGTAGGGAGACCAGGAACACAGCATTCTTTCCAGAACTTTTCTTGACTAGCACTGTCTGTGCTATTTCCTATAGCATCCAGGATTTCCAAATTTTAAAAAAGGTAAAGCCAAAGAATTAGTGCTGGTCTGTTTTCTGCTATTTCAGTATACTTAGGTCATTTCATTGTATCCAACCCAGCCCTTCTCCCTTAGGTAGGAACCAAGGGGGCATTAGGCCTACCTCTCTCCCAAGAGGCTAATCCTGTTGGTTAGAGCAGAGACGGGCCATTTTCAAGGGTGGGTCGTGTTAAGTGCTCAGGAGAAAGTGGGAGGGGTTAGTCCATCAGTCTCCAGCCATTTTCTCTGGAGCAAAGCGTGAGTTCTCTTCCAGTACAAACCCCGTGGACATGTGGGATGGCAGCCCTCCAGACGGCTGCGTCCTCCTGACCGCATACACACAGAGGAGCCCAAGAACAGGACTTAGCCTCCATCTTGAATGAAGGACCCGACCTTGATTTATTCATCCAATAAACATTTACTGAGCACCTGCATATGCATATAAAAGAGAAAAGCTTCAGGGTCCTGTCCCTGAACACTGGTAGTACAGCAGTGATCAAAACTGACTTGATTAAACCAAGGTCGGGGGTGGGGGGGGTTGCATATCCAAATGGCTCCATCCTGGAAGAAGCCAGGGTGTCACAAGGGGGCTTTCTGAAATGTACTCTTCCCATCATGAAGAGCAGAGCTAAAAAACACTTGTCTCTGAAGATGGAGAAAACACAAGAACAGCTGTGCAGAAGTGAGCACATTATGTTCTTAAAGAATAACATGCTTAATTAAGCGCATGCCCTGTGCCGGGTACCCTTCTAATCCCTTTATGTGCCTATTTAATCAACACGACCACACTGATTGAGGCCAGATTGTGTGCCAGGCATGCTTTTACATGCTTTAGAAACACTTGTTCGTTTACCCCTCAAAGCCACCCTGTGGAAAGGTACTATTATTATCCCCATTTCACAGAGGAGGACACTGAGACCCAGAGAGGCGAACTAATTGACTCAGGGACACACGGAAAAGAAGAGCAAGAGCCAGGACTGGAATTCAGGCAGACTCGCTGTGGACTCCGTGCTCTTAACTACAGTGCCTTATCCCAGGTGGGGGAGCAAGTGTCAGGCACAGAAGCAGGAGGAGGCAGAAGTGGGGTGTCTGCTTTAATGAGAGCCTGTCCCCGTTACCCGGTATATAAGCAGGGAGACCATGGTAGCACCTTCAGCTGGGCTGTGTGGACGAGGGGAGAGAAGAGAGTGAGAAAAGGAAAGATAAGTTCATACAAAACATATGTGAGTTCAAGTCTAACTTCACCAACTGCCAGCTGCTCGGAGCCTCAGTTTTACTCATCTGCAAAATGGGGATAATAATGTCTGCCTCCCAGAGCTGTGATGGGAATTCAGTGATGCATGAAACCTGTTCACACAGAGAGAGTGAGCAAAAAATGTTAGTCACTTCTCATAACCCGGGTCCCTCCCTCATGAAGGAAGATCTACTGTGGAGCCAGACAGGACCTTAAACTGCTCCCAGAGCATCTGCGGTGCCTGCAGAGATGCTGCTAATGGGTTCTAACAAGACACAAACATACAGGCCATTCATACAGTGATGTAACCAGGTAACCCTCGAAGTCCCTTCTGGTTCAAACACTTGATGTGCTGGGAGTCGAGATTACCATAATTACGGTAATCTTACCATAATTACCACCATGCATGGTCGTTGCCAACACACGGATCAATACTTGTGGAAGAAAAATCACATTTACGTTGGAAAATTAAATGAAGATTATCCTTGGGCAAACTTTCTTTGCCTTACATACACCCCATTAGCAGGAAATGAATATATTGCGTGTAATACATACATATTTAAATACAAGTAGAAATCAATTAGTCCTCAATTCTTTTTTAAAAAATTAATTATTTATTCATTTATTTTTGGCTGCATGGGGTCTTCGTTGCTGCGTGCAGGCATTTTTTAGTTGTGGCAAGCCGGGAGCTACTCTTCTTTATGGTGCACGGGCTTCTCATTGCGGGGGCTTGTCTTGCTGCGGAGCCCAGGGTCTAGGAACCCGGGCTTCAGTAATTGTGGCACGTGGGTTCAGTAGTTGTGGCTCACGGGCTCTAGGACGCAGGCTCAGTAGTTGTGGCACACTGTCTTAGTTCCTCCGTGGCATGTTGGATCTTCCCAGACCAGGGCTCGAACCCGTGTCCCCTGCATTGGCAGGCAGATTCTCAACCACTGCGCCACCAGGGAAGCCCCTATTCCTCAATTCTAATAAGTTTGGGAGTAACACTTTTGGAAAAAAGTTATAGTGACATTAGAGGAAAGGGGAATTCTCTTTGTTTAATTGAAATTTTCATAAAATTAAGTAGATTTGACACATTTTCAGATTTTCCAAATGGAATTGTTTTTCTTTTTTAGACAGAAAATTAGAAAATAACTATCCGTACGTTGCTGATGTCCAAATAGCAACAAATAGCATTAAATGACGATAGCAAGCAGGTCCTTAATATTGTCGATAGATGCTGTAGCAGTCAATACAGAGGATTATGTAAGTGAGATGTTTGGGAGAGGGGAAAAGAGAAAGGTGAGGCAATGGTGATACATTCTTCTAATCTGATTTTACAATGGCTCAATTACTCTCTTTTACACTTCATTTCCTCTGTGCCTCTAAATGTATACAGCTCATGAATGTGATCCACAGCCCCTGGAATATCACCTATCAACCTCTATACCCTAAAACCCAGTTCATCCTCTTTAATGGCTGGACTGATCGATCTCATTAATTGGCAAGAACTATTTATTCCTTTTCTAATAAATACTTCTTAATTCAATTAATCTCCTTCCTAGAGGACACGCTAAATCTAGAGATTGTGCTTTAATAGCAGAGGTACCATGATGCGGGAAGGTTGCTATAATAGCAAATTCATTCTTTCCAGAACATTAGCCCAGAATTTCTAATAACCTCACAGGAGCAATCGGGTTTGCACAGGGGCACAATGGCTAAGTCTCTGGCCCAATTTATTCTCTTACACAGATACCCACGCTAATTCACAAGCTTGAAACGTATCCGTTTTAAATTGGGAATTTAGAGGTCTTCTTGAAAGAAAGCAGTAAAGTAGTATGCTTCTATTCCAGGCATGGCTAATGGAAATCTGATTCCTAACTGTTATTTGATTACTTGGATATTGTGTTTTTGGTTTCTGTGACCCATTACATACTATACTATCTTTATTTAAACGGCATCTCAGGTCATATTTTCAACAACCTATTAAAAAGATAACTGAGTTATCTATAATAAAGGAACTCATTTATTCTAACAGTTCTAAATTGAATAAATTCTTCTTTCCCTTTTAGATGGTCAATAAATTAAATAATCGACAAATGTTCCTGTATCATCGTAGAGGCAGGAGGACCATCGTGTGCCTTGCATTGGCTGGCCCTGGGCTTCCTCGCAAACACTGACGGAAAGAGAATTTACACTTCCTGTGCCTTCTCCTGTTCATTTCTTTATTGATCCAACTCCTGGTTCCTGCATTTTCTAATTTTCCCCGACACTCATACTGAAAATGCCATTCCTGAAGCTTTTGGAGAAAAAGAAAACCTATTAAATTTACAGATAAAACAATTCCATGTAAGAAAAACTTGCATTGAGGTGGCAAAGGGGTTGAAGACGTTTCAGTAAAATGAAGGGTCCAGCTCACTCCCGTGGAACAAAAGGAGACAGAAATTCTCTGGTGTCTTGATAATAGACCAGGATTACAGAGCATGACTCAGGCTCACAGCTAGGGTCACCCCAGCCTCAGGGGTGACTCACTCCTTTCACCCCCCACCCCTCTGGAATCTCTCTTCCTTATTCTCAGAAGTCCAAGACATCAAGTCTTCTACGCTGGAGAGCTAGAAAGCATGGGTGTGTTTGTTTTGTTAAACAAAGACACGTCCTTTTCTGAAAAAAAAACAAAAAACAAAAAAAACCCCACCAATTTTAAAAAACCCTTTTTAGATTCTGTTATATGAAAATCGTCAAAACTTGGGAAACAAAATCCTTAAATGTACATCAGCAGGGAAACGAATAGATCAAAAATGACATGTCTGCATTACAGACCAATATGCATTTTTAAAAAGAATGAAGTACAACTGAATGTTAGAAGTTGGAAAAGTATTCACAACATGTTCAATTTTTCTTAAGTATTGAGTAGACACAAAATTATAAATATACATAAAGTACAATGAATAGCCAACTAACAGCCATGAACCCAGTTGGTGCATTAGGAAAACCAACTATTTCATTACTTTGAGGTCCCTCTTCCTAATCTCATCTCCTTCTGTCCTATGTTCTTTAGAAAATTTTTCTTATTTCTCACCATTTATAAATAATATATTTGGTTTTTATGTCTTTGGACTTTACAGGAATAGAAATTTACCTTTCATATTCTTTGTGATTTGCTTTTCCCATTCAAGAAGAAGTTCATGACATTCATTCATATTGATGTGTAATGAACAGTTAGTTCATTTTAACTGCTGTGCAGTACTCCCAATTTTTAAAAAGATTCACTTGCCAGTGGACCTTCTGGTTTCTTACATTTTTGTTTTTACAAAGAGTGCTACTTTATATTCTTGAATATTTTAGTTTTTCCAATCTGGTGATATGATAATATGATTTTAACTTGCATTTACCTAATGACTAGTGAGGTTGAACATCTTTTCATGTGTTCAGTCTTTTATGTTCTCTTTTGTAAGTGCTGTTCAAGCCTTTTGTCATGTTGCTATTGCTTTATAATCAACTTTTAAAATCTGATTTGTATGAGTTATTTATATGTTCTGAAAATGAGTAGTATACGTTCTTTATAGATTCTGGAAATGACTATGATATGTATGTATTGGTAAGAGAATCCTCAGTTTGGAGCTTGTCTTTTCATTTTCTTTATAGAAGTTTTTAATATTTTCTTTTTTAAGATGTGCTTTTTGTGTCAAAACTTTCCTTACCTCAAGATCATGAAGAGTTTTTTCTATATTTTCTTCTGAAATAAAAGTTTATTACTTCACAATTTGGTCTTTAATGTCTTCATTTTAAAGGAATGGATTGAAGAAAGGGTTCACTTTCATTTTTTTCCTTCTGTAGATAACAAATTATCCTCTAATTATGACTTAATGAAAAAACTTTCCTTCTCCATCATTTGCAATTTTAGCTCATTATAAATTGTTTCCATGTATGTATGAGTCTATTTCTAGGCTCTCTGTTCTGTTCCATTGATCCACTTGTCTATTTCTGTACTAAGACCAGACCATAATAGTCACTATGTTATTCATAATAATTCTTGTTAGCTGATCAGGAAAATGGTCCCATGTTTTGAATCAGGATTTTCTTAGCTACTCTTAACTTGTGGATCCCTTCCACATAAATCCTAGAATTATCTTTTTGAATTCCTTAAAAAGGTAGAGATTTGACTGAGATTGAATTGAACTCCTCAAACCATATGGAAAATTGATATTTTTAAAATATTGAGTTATTCAATCCATGAACATGGTACATCTCTCTATTTATTTAAAACTATGATGGTAAATTTATCTATTTTAGTCCTGTGTGTGCAGTTGTATTTCTATATTATGAGGCTATTTCTCAGTTTATTACAAGAATTATTATATTTTTCTGACAATGATGTAATAACTCTTATTCTCTCATAATTCCCTTTACTTTTGAGTCTCTTTGTGTGATGGGAATATAGCTACACTTCTTTGTTTGTTTGTTTTGATCTCTATTTGGCTACTGTATCTTTTCTGATAGTTTCACTTTCAATCCTTCTGAAATCTCTATTTTATATCTATTATTAAAAGCCTATAGCTTTGTTTATTTTTAAAATCCACACTCAAAATCTAGTTTAATCTCAACTAGAGAATTTAGCATTTCAAATTTATTTTAAGTCATGACATATTCTGGTCTATTTCTATCATTTTGCATTTTCTGTGTATTCTGCCTTTTATTTTTAATATTTTCTTGTTTCCTTTTGAGTTGTGTTTTTTGTTTACTAATAGTTTGACAGTTACATACCTTATTCCTGTTTTTTTGTTTTTAGTGGTCACCATAGAAGTTTTAATATGCACACTTAGCACATAAAATTAATAAATATTTTTACCTCGATTCAGAAAATGTTAGGACCTGAGGCTCCTCAACTTCAGTCCTCTTCCTTCTGGTTTACATGCTATTGTTGTAGCTGGAGCCCAGCAGAGCCTGGGGCCAATGCCTTAGAGTTTGTCTGGACGATTTTTTCCTGAAGCTGAAGTTCATTTCCAAGATTTTCTGTTCTCGCAGGATCTTCCATCACCAGCTTTGGATGGAATCAGAGAGCTCATCCACAGGCTTCTGTGAAAGCAGAGAAAGTGACAGGAGGAACACACTGCACTTGGATGCATCTTTACCACGATGAAAATGACCAGGGAATAGTCTCCTCATATCTTACCTGCCCCTGGCTAAATCCAGTCCACCTGGGCTCAGAGTGCAGCAGTCAAAGGCTGTGTCTGTTAGCATCTTCTACGTTTGGGGGCTCTATGTAGTTGCAAGAATATTCTAAAGTCCTTTGAAGAGAGGGGAACTCTGAGGCTCTTAGAGGAAGTGACTGAGGTCACGCAGGATCAGTTGGTAGGACCAGAAATAGACTTCAGGTCTCACTCAGTTCAGACAAGACAGCCTGTTCGCTTTGATGCTACCAGAAAGAGAGAGAGAGAGGGAGAGAGAGGCCAACAGACACCATATTTGTGAAGTTGATACAAGAGAATTATCCACTTAAGAACAGTTCTTTCTTCTCCCCTTCTACTCAAGCCCATCTGAAACTCCTCTGCTGACTGGTGTCACTATTAGGATATTCCAGCTACAAGAAGCCCTGAATGGTAAGCACGGCAGCTGCCGTCCCCCACAGCTGCGACCACGTCTTCGTCTTGTGATTTCCGCAGCGCTCAGCCTGTGCCTCTTGGTTTCTCCTTGCCCTGCGTGCTGAGTGTGAGAAAATTCTGTGTGGGAGACTTTGTCTTGAAGCCTTGGGGCATGTGCCACCGCCGGCTTTTCACTCCTGAGTACACTGGCATGAGGGACGGCTCTGAAATGGCGTCAAGACAACTTTGGAAACCACAGGGAGAAGACACACTTCTGACTTGCCTCTCACCCAGCTCTGAAATCCCAAAGGCAGGGCTTCAAAGAGCAGAGAAACTCCGGAGAAGAGATTAGTCTGCCCTTGGTTTCCTCCACGGTGGGGCATCGTGAGGCCCTACACGCCCTCCTCCTAAAAGAGACCAAGGCCACGCAGCAAAGTGAAGCTGTGCCTTCAGATTTTCTCTCTTTCCCAGAAATAAGAGGTTACAGAAAAAACACAAATGGAATCTAAATCTGACAAGATTTGCAGAACCTCGAGGTTTCGCTGGGTCAGGAACAGAGCAAAAATAGTCTCTCAGGATGAATCCTGGCCAGAAAAATAGAGACAAGTGAAGGGCAAGAAAATGCATAGTAAAATTTCACTTTTTTCCAACTTCCTGTTTGGTTTCACTGTTTTTCTCTGAATCAGTCATTTCTCCCACCGCCTTCATGGCATTTCTGATGAGCCAACTAGGAGACCAGGATCCAGGGGATTGCAGAGTGGGGGATTTTCACAGGTCTACTCATCAAATCTGTGGTAAAGATGGATCCTGGATGTGGACCCTGTGCCACAGAGCTGACCAGACCAATTCCTATGATACAGGACCTCACCCCTCAGCACAAAATATGGCCACAAACAAGCCTTGAGGGAGACTCAAGAGGCCAAAGAGAAGGGACAACCGAGGGTCACTTCATCATCGGACGCTCCCAGCTGTCCCCGATGAGCAACTGCTCTTATTTCTGGAAACCTCCAGGATGGAGACATCCCTGCTCTTCCCCGTGGCTACCTCCTCTCTGTCCGACACTTACGTTCATTTCCTTCAGGACGATCCAGCCTGTTCTCACCCAGTTCCTCCTTCTCTCCTGATGCTCTTATTATATTCTAGGGTCATGACTTAAAGATTCCATGTACCTGTCATTCTGGTCATAATAATCTGCTTTTAAAGGACTATCTAAATAAATTCAACTGCCCAAGGTCAGCAAGCATGAGAATAACCCACACTCTGAGATTCTCTTTTAGGACAAGAAGTCAAGTTCCGTAGGTTGCAAGTAACAGAGACCCACTCAACCTGCCTTAAGTAAAAAGTGTGTTCTCATGTTCTTTTCTTTGTTTCTTTCCTCATAAGGAATAATGGGTGTCTGTGGTACCCAAAGTCAGAGAGGTCCCCCAGGGTTTATCAGAAGTTAGAACCAGGATCAGGGAAGCCCCAGTTGAGCCCAGCCAGGAACCTCAGCTGCTCCCTCCTCAGCAGCAGGTCTCACCGTGTCTTCCCTCTTTCTCCCTGAGCACCTCTTATTCCTATGAGTCTGCAAAATGCATTTCCTGTTGAGCCATCTATGTGCACAACCAAATAGAACTACCTCAACCTCAGGCTCACGACCTTCCTTGGATATCAATCAGCATGTCAAGTAACAATTCCAAATTCCTGGGGAAGAAAATCTAACTGGCCCATTTTAGGTTAGGAGACAAACCCTAGTCCAATAAATTGTGCCCAGAAAGAGGAGGGACTTATGGTTGAAATAAAGCCATATTCCCACCTTGTATGGGTGAGACCCATGTGGGGTCCCACTACGCATCTGCTATGAGACTAGCAAATGACTTTCATAGGCTTAAAGTAATTAATAAGCTTTGTCCAGGCCACTGTGTCTAAGAAAATGGCCGCTCTGGAACCTTGGAGGAGAGATGCACTTGCATTCTTCCCATGCATTCTTTACTTTGTTAGGACTACACCTCAGGGGAGAGAAAATATCGAGTGGGCCTGAGCCCTCTCTGGGTATGACCAACGGGAGCCCACATCCATCAGCTGGGCAGATGCAGTGGTAACAGAACATGGGTTGGGTCACCGACAGATCAGTTATTAGTTGCGCCGTCCCTGGGCGCAGGTTTAGTCCCAATATCAAGCCCATACCCAGCATGTGCTGCTGACCCCAAACCTGTGTATGCAGAACAGTAGGACAGCACCCCCCTGTTGTTTGGAAGAATAGCACAAAGCCCCACTACTCTGGATCATCTTTGTTTGTAAAGGTGAAATTAAAATGTGCATTAAGACTTAGAAGGTGGAAGATCAACAGAATATCAAACCATAATTATGTCCAAGTTTCAATAATGTCTTAAATCACCCAGGGCATTGTCTCAGTCTTTTGGAACTGCTACAACAAAATGCCAGTGAGCGGGTAGCTAATAAACAATAGAAATTTACTTCTCACTGTTCTGGGGGCTAGAAGTTCGAGATCAGGGTGCCAGCACGGTTAGGTGAGGGCTTTCCTCCTGGTTGCAGGCTTCTCGCTGTGTCCTCACGTAGTGAAAGGAAGGAGCTGAGGATCTCTCTGGAGCTTCTTTTATGAGGGCACTAATCCCATATGTGTGGGATCCACCCTCATGGCTTAAGCACCTCCCCAAAGCCCCACCTCCTAATATTAAGCATTAGGAATTCACATATGAATTTTGGGGGGACACAAACACTTATAAAGAAGGCCCTGATGTCCTTGGGGTTTTCAGTCTATTTATTTCCTCTTCATAGCATTGATCATCCAGAACGGCATTAGATTTCATGGTCGCCTTCCTCACTAAACACTGGGGCTCTTGAGTGAAGGCACCATAACTTACCATGTCATAGGCTTAGAGTCTGGCCCAAGACCTGGTATGTAGCAATAAACAGTTGACAGTAGATGGATGGATAAATGATTTATGGAGGAAAAGATTTAGGAGTTGAAGGCTGAAAGAAAGGAAGGAATGGACTGAAAGGAAAGGAAGGAAGGAAGGAGAGAAGGAGGGAGGGAGGGAGTTCCATAGCAAACATGACACCAGAGTAAGCCTTGGTGTCATCTCTTCTGTGGTTCAGCCTGGCAGGCAGGTGTGAGCAACCTCCTGGACCAAACAAAACATCAACACAGCGCTGCTACTTGGCTTCACCCAAGAAGCTAACAAGCTTGACCCCCAGGCTAACAGTTCCAAGTGTCACGTTGCTTTGGGGGATTTCTCTGCCCCTCCCGTGTACCCCTTTCCTCTACTCCAACAGTGTCTTCCCCACGTCAGACAGGGAGGACACTGCTATGGCCATTTGCTTTTGCGAGGGACTACGTTTCAGTGTAAACGTGCTCCAGCAGTTTTAGTCCAGTGGCACTTAACCTTCCTGGGTGGATGCATCACAGGCCTATCGACGTCCCGATAAAAGCTACCACTCCCCTTCTAGGAAAACGCTCCCCTGCTGCCCCTCAAATGCACAAACTCCGACACCATTCCAGGAAGCTTCTGGGGCTCACAGCCTTGAGATCTGTGGTCCAGGGCTACTGGACTCTGTGTTATTTGGCTCAGGATATTTTTTTAATGTTAAACTTCTGCTTTCTCATTGGTAAAGTACCCAACTTAGAGGACTGTCAGGCACCAATAACCAGATGGGGAGAAAGATGCTTCGCTGATCTGAATCAGACCTCAAGGTGCAGGAAGGAAAGCCTTGTTGGTCTTCCTGGCAATTGGAAGAAGACAAGGTACCAGGGATGGAGATGCCCTTCTCCCAACCCCTCGGCTCCCACCTGTCCTGCACACACACACACACACACACACACACACACACACACACACATACATACACACACACTGGTCATTGGACAAAAGTGCCAGAAGACTATCACCTCTGGGGAGCAGCCTCCATGGACGATTGATATGAGTCAATGGATCAGCTGCTCAGCTTCCTTCAGGTGGAACACCTGGGCATGCTCCCTTGTCTCCCAGAGGTCCCATGGGGTGCAGGTGCAGCTGCCCACAGTGTCACCTGTGCATTCATGCACCCGTGTTGGCCTCCTTCCCTCCCCAACTCACCTTCCAGCTCCGCCAACAGGACCTCTTGGGATCATCTCCCGAGAAACTACCTGCCTGTCAACCCTTGTTTCAGAGTCTGAATGAACACAACCTGACACAGGTGGTGGCCAGAACTTTGAACAATCAGACACGATTCTGAGAGGGCTTTATAAGATGGTCAACAGATTTCACCATCAGGTTCAGTATCTGGCCTCCTGGAAGAGAGGAGCAGGAAGCACGTGAGGGTGTGGCTGTGCCTGGGAAGTAGAGGAACAGAGGGTGTGGAGAGCTCACCTCCAGGCACCTGAGGATGTGGCCCTGACAGGAAACGAGGTGGGTCTGTCACTCAGGCCACCCTGACAGAATGCCCCAGAGTGGGGGGCTTACACAGCAGACCCTACTTCTCACAGTTCTGCAGGCTGAGCATCTGAGATCAAGGTGCTCATAGATTCTGTCCTTGGTGAGAACCCTCTTCCTGGCTTGTCGATAGCCCTCCTCACTGTGTGCTCACACAGAGGGGAAACAGACAGGGGGTCACTCCTCTTTTTCTCCTAAGGGCACTAATCTCATTCTGTGGGTCCCACCCCTGTGACCTCCTTTAAACCTTACTACTTCCCAAAGGTTCCATCACTAAATACCATCACAGTGGGGGGTTAGGGCTTCAACAAAGGAATTTGTGGAGGATATGGATATTCAGTCCATATCAAAGTGTATAATTGTTTTAGTTGAAAACTATACGTAGTTTCAGTTAGCACTTAACCATGTTTCTCAGACGGCATTTGCTACCCAGCTTGTTGCTGTTGTTTGAAGTAGCTGTACTACATCATCAGATGTCTGATCTGTGGAGCTCATTTCCCAGGGGGCAGCGGCCACTCTAGCCGTGTATATTTATGGCAGGTGGGTCCTAGACTGCAGGAGGCCAGGAATTTAAGGGAAGGGAGGGAGCCCAGAACAGCACCGCCAAACGCCTCTTTGCAGACACCCTAGGAGACTCTCGCAGTCAGGATGCCACCTTTAAGCCCGTAGGGAGTGGCTCTCAAAAACCATCAGCATCAGTATTACCAAGGAACTTGTGAGACATGCAAATGAGGGTCCTCACCCTAGACCCACTGCAGCGTGAATTCTGAGTGGGCACCAGCAATCTGTTCCAACAAGCTCTCAGGGTGAGGACACGGGCTCAAACTGGAGAGTCACTCCCCGAGGAAGTGGCAGTTCTAGAGGGCTTGTCCTTGTAGGTATAATTTTGTAGCTTTGGGGGTTTAGAACCAGAGGAGTGGGGAGTTGAATGCCTACCACCAGTTTATTTTTTTCAACATCTCACACCAGACAGGTTTTCCTCAGCCCTGATATCACCCAGCAGGTGCTGGCATCAGTGGTCTGGACCCTTGTTGAAGATTTATGAAGTCAAGAAAAGAAGCAGAAGATGTCCCAAGACTTGTGAGCAAAAGGCAAGAGGAGAAGCCAGAAATCCTTCTGCCAATCTGTCATCTCTGTGCAACTTCTGACCCTCCTCTTCCCCAACCACCATCTCCCGCTACCACACAAGTCCGGGATGGCCCTCAGTTCCTGAAGGGATTCTCACACTTACTTTTAAAATCGTTTTGTTAATTCCCCCTTAATTCCTGCGGTTTTATCAGGTTTAATTTGAGGGTAGGGAGCCAAAACTGTTGATACCCCATTTTGTCACCTACCCTGAGAATTCTAACCCTATAAGTCTCGGGACCTAATTTTCTAGAGCAATCTACCCGTGGCATTCTAAGTAGACCAATTACTTACAGGCTTCTTTTAAATAGCTCTTATTTTTTAATTGATGTATAGTTGATTTACAATGTTGTGTTAGTTTCAGGTATACAGCAAAATGATTCAGTTATATATATATATATATTCTTTCCCAGATTCTTTTCCATTATAGGTTATTTATTACAGGATGTTGACTATAATTCCTGTGCTATACAGTAGGTCCTTGTTGCTTATCTACTTTATATATAGAAGTGTGTATCTGTTAGTCTCAAACTGCTAATTTATCCCCCTCCTCACCCCAGACTGGACCTTATTTTTTAAAGAAAAATTGAGCAGAAAGTACAGAGATGCCCTTTATACCTCCTGTCTCCCCAACAGATGGTACATTTTTTATAATCCATGAACCTACACTGACACGTCAATGTCACCCAAAGTCCATAGTTATATTAGGGGTCACTCGGTGCTATATATTCTATGGATTTTGACAAATGTATTATGACATGTACCCACTATTATCGTGTCACACAGGGTAGCTGCAGTGCGCTAAAATCCCCTGTACGCTGCCTATTCACCTCTTCCGGCCCCCTAACCCTTGGTAACCACTGTTTTTTTAACTCTCTCCATTTTTTTGCCTTTCCCAGAATGTCATATAGTTGGAAGCATACAGTGTGTAACCTTTTCACATTGGCTTCTTTTACTTTGTAACATATACTGAAGATCCCTCAGTGTCTTTATATGGCTTGATAACTTGTTTATTTCTAGTGCTGAGTAACATCCATGTCTGGATGGGCCACAGTTTATTTAAACACTCACCTATTGAAGGACATTTTGGTTACTTACAAGTTTTGCCAAATAGGAATAAAGCTGCTATACCTATACCCACATGAAGGTTTCTGTGTGGACCTGAGTCTTCAACTCACTTGGGTAAATACCAAGGAACACACTGCTGGATCATATGGTAAGAAAATGTTTAGTTTTGTAAGAAACTTCCGGGGCTTCCCAGGTGGCCCAGTGGTTGAGAGTCCGCTTGCTAATGCAGGGGACGCGGGTTCGTGCCCTGGTCCGGGAAGATTCCCACGTGCCATGGAGCGGCTGGGCCCGTGAGCCACAACTACTGAGCCTGTGCTCCGCAACGGGAGAGGCCGCGATAGTGAGAGGCCCGCACACCGCGATGAAGAGTGGCCCCCGCTTGCCACAACTAGAGAAAGCCCTCGCACAGAAACGAAGACCCAACACAGCCAAAATAAATAAATTAATTAATAAACTCCTACCCCCAACATCTTCTTAAAAAAAAAAAAAAAAAGAAAGAAAGAAACTTCCAAACTGTTTCACAAAGTGGCTGCACCATTTTGCATTCCCACCATCGACGGATGAGAGCTCCTGTCGCTCCACATCCTCGTCAGCACTAGGTGTTATCAGTGATAGAGATTTTGGTCATTTAAATAGGTGTGTAGGTGTACTTATTGTTGTTTTAATTTGCAAATCCCTAATTACATGATGTTGGGTATCTTTTCCTATGTTTATTTGCCATCTGTATCTCTTTTTTTGGTGACGTGTCTGTACTTCCATGCTTTTTATTCTAATGAGATTTCTGACAGCAAACTCTATAAGGACGTTTCTGCATGGAATTATTGTCATGCTGTCTTGCAACTTTTTGTTTTGGATCATTTTTCTCAAAAACTAAAGTTGCATCCCCATTTTATAAAACTAACAAAACGAGCTCAAGTGTTTGATTTGGCACTAGTCATGTAGCTGGTCACTACTCTTATAGCCCATGAGTTGGTATTGTTAACCACATTATCGTTTTTCCTATCATCCTGAACCCTTTTTTAAAGTTGGCGACTATATTTTTTCCTCAATGAATAAGTAATGGTTCAGTACAGAATGACTTGTAATTTCTTAAGTATCAGAAAATGCAAACCATTGGATCCAATTGTACTGACTAAAATCACTTTTTACTTTCAAAAGTACTATTTAGTTGCTTTCTTTCCAATTATAGCATACATCTCATCTCTCTAACATAGAAAGCTTTAGCTTTTAGGTCACAGTTTTGTTTTGTTTTTTTTGTTTGTTTGTTTACGAAAACAAGTAAAACCCATGAAAAGCTTCCAACTTCTTAATTTTACACTAAAGTTGTATTTTCACCAACTAGATGAAGACCATGCACTTTTTTTTCCAATTTTGTTTGTTTGTTTGTTTTGCAGTACGCGGGCCTCTCACTGTTGTGGCCTCTCCCGTTGCGGACGGAGCACAGGCTCCGGACGCACAGGCCCGGCGGCCACGGCTCACGGGCCCAGCCGCTCCACTGCATGTGCGATCTTCCCGGACCGGGGCACGAACCCGTGTCCCCTGCATCGGCAGGCGGACTCTCAACCACTGCGCCACCAAGGAAGCCCAACCATTCACTTTTTAAAGAACAACAACAACAACAAAGGAAACAGGCATTTTAATACAAAATTATTTCAGGGAAAGAAAATACATTTAAGTAAATAATGATGCGTGATTAAAACACACCAGAGTTCCTCTTACGGATAAATTCGAATATCCCAAAATGCATTGAAAATTGACATTAAGATATGACATTAAAATTGACATTAATGCAGTCAATGAAAGAAAAAACAGATAAGTTGGACTTCATCAAAATTTAAAAATTTTGTGCATCAGTAAATCAAGAACACTATCCAGAGAGTAAAAAGACAAAACTATAATTCAAAAAGATACATGCACCCCTATGTTCATAGGGGTTCATACTATAAAAATTATTCATTTATAGGCACATATATTTATAGCAACATATCAAATTTTATATTGTGATGAACATTCAGTTTGTTTTCAATTTCTGTTTCTAAAAACCTCATTCTAAAGAACCAACTACTACATATAAAATAGATAACTAATGAGAACCTACTGTATAGTACAGGGAACTCTACTCAATGCTCTGTGGTGACCTAAATGGGAAGGAAATCCAAAAAAGAGCGGATATGTGTATACGTATAGCTGATTCACTTTTCTGTACAGCAGAAACTAATACAACTTTGTAAAGCAGCTATACTCCAATAAAAATTAATTTAAAAAAATAAGACTCAGAGTACAATGGAAAGAAGAAAAAAAGAACCAACAAATCACACACACACACACACACACACACACACACACACACACACACCACCCCTAGTTCTTGAGCATGCATTCCTTGAAGTTACAAAGTACACTTATACAGTTTACGTTTTGATTCATATTGACATGCAATGCTCAGTGGTGCACTAATCCACCTTATGAATGCCAGCAAGGATCCCCACTTTCTCCAACCCCTTAACAGCAATCTTTGAGGTGTGATAAATAAAAAGTCATATCTTGCAATATATTTTAATTTTCATTTTTTAACCGCTACTAAAGCTGAATCTTTTTCTTGAATTCAGTGGCCTTTTTGTTTCTTTTGTAAGTTGTATAATGAAGTGATTTGCCCATTGCTCATTGAGTTACTTCTTTTTCTTTTTTTAATTAATTTGTAAGAGCTCTTTTTTTTTTTTTTTTTTTTTTGCGTTACGTGGGCCTCTCACTGCTGCGGCCTCTCCCGTTGCGGAGCACAGGCTCCGGACGCGCAGGCGCAGCGGCCATGGCTCACGGGCCCAGCCGCTCCGCGGCATGTGGGATCTTCCCGGACCGGGGCACGAACCTGCATCCCCTGCATCGGCAGGCGGACTCCCAACCACCGCGCCACCAGGGAAGCCCTTGTAAGAGCTCTTTGTATATGAGCAAACATATGTATATATGGACTTTCTTTCATATGCATTGCAAATATTATCTCAAGCTATCATTTGTATTTAAATAGTGGTCTTCTTGCCTTCTTTTTCTTTCTTAAAAAATGCTATCACAGAAATTTTCAAATATATACAAAAACAGATAATCATATAATGAATCCCCATATAGCCATCACCCCCATCAACAATTATCAAAGATATTATGAACCTGGTTCCATCCCTCAGCTGCTTTTTTTATTTATAATTGTTGTTGTTGTTTTGCTGGAATATTTTAAAGCACAGCTCATTTTACCCATAAATAGATCAGTAGGTATCTCTAATTGATAAGGACATTTTGACATATAACTATAAGACATTTTCCCAACCTATCCATCTTTAATACTAAGAAAATTTCACCTACCATGTGAAACTCTTTTGGATGATATGTATCCATTTCAAAATACCAACCCCCCCAGGTCATTTTGCTTAGGCTGTTTTGCCTTTTTAACCAGAGGCAATTTCACCTATTTATTTTGCATAATTTCTTATACACATTTCTATAACTCTTATCACATTCTCTTTCCCTACAAAGAATTTTTGCTCCACTCAGATGTTCTCTACAGTTTCATCACATTCTCTCTTCTGAGCATCAGATGATCGTAGGCCTTTGAACCTACACACTGTTGTAATTCTGATCTCACGGCCTCTCTTCAGTTTCAGCTCAACATTTCCAGTTGAAGTGACAGTGTTTGCTGAGATCTCAGGGTCTCCCTGCCAATTTTCCATGTTGTAGGCATTTACATAGGCATTTGGGGAAGTCATGGGTTTTCCCCAAAGCATTTCCTACTTACCAACAGCCTAGCTCACAGCAGAGTTCAGAATTTCCCTTAGATTGATACACTTACTTTAGTCTGAAATTAACTCATCTTCCTTAAATCTCCCCTTGCTGATGCAAGAGGCAACCTTTTCCAAGAGTTCTGATCTTCACCAGGTGTCTCTCTCCTTTTACTCAGGAGGACTTTCCCAGGAAAATCCTGCAGGCTGCAGGCAAGAAATATCAAGCTTCTCTGTGAGGGCACTGCACGGATCAAAGGCAGCTGGATCTTTCTCTCCGGTGCGTATCTGTTTTACTTGCGTTTCAGGTAGGAGAATTGTCCACTTCTTCACTCCTTCTCACACAGTCCTGAAGTCGAACCATCCAGGTTTGGCCAAATAGATTTAGTCAGTATAGGGTTAGTAGGTGATGGAGTTACTGGTTGTGTTGGTGCATGTTTCAGGGTGTGATAAGTTCTGACTGCTTTTGAAAGAGTTAGCCCTCAGTGTTTGGGGACTTCTGGGAAGCATGGCACGAAAGGACAGAAGGAGGGTGGACTTACAGATAATGGGCCAAGAGCCTGCAGAGCTTTTTGCCAAGGCTGTTCTCAGGTCTATGCAAGCCCACAGAAAAACATTGCCAAAGCCAAAATCAAGTCACGGAGGATCATTCTGGGGAGACCACAGAGACCATCTTGTCAACCATTCCAATCTTATGAACAAAGGAACTGATGCTTAGGAAGGTGACCTGAAGGACCTTCCCAAGGCTGGAGAGAGAAGCATGACCAAAACCAGGTCACCTGACTCTAACGAGGGACACTGTCCCTCTACCCAGCCAAACCAAACTGTCTCTGGCTGGTGACACTCTCCACCTACCCAACCTCTACCAAAGCTCAGAAGGCCAGTGATGCTTCTCTAAAGCATCTCATCTTGTCCAGAGCCTAAAATCGCCTCAATGGGGTGGACCACCATGGTCAAACTAATTCCAAGGGACTTCAGAGATGACTTGCTCCATCTGGGGTCCCATCAACTGCAATTCTGGAATCCCTCATCATGGACATCAGGAAGATGGGATTAGATATTGGCCTGTTGGATGAGGTAAGGTCTACTGAAACAAAAGAGAATGGTTGGCCTAGGATAAGATGCAAAATACACTTCAAAGGGAATAGACTACTAACCCTGCTGTCCTCCAGAAGCCCCAATCCAACGCTTCACTTCCCTCCTACCCTTGGCCTGCCTCTGTCCTTAAAGTACTCAGTCTTTTGTCTGTGAAAAGACAACAGGATTGGGTCTTTAAGAGAAGAAATAAATAGTAAGTAGTTCTCCAGGTTTTCTGCAGCTATGTCTCATATTTGACAATCTCACACTCACCGACTTGACAGTCTGCTTTCGCTAATCCATATGCATATAAGGTGTATATTACCCCCACGTCTACGAGATTCTCACTTAGCCAATGACATCTGTCTGTGAACTGTCACGAAATGCTAGAATGATTCTTTTTCTTTTGTGGTGTCAATTCCTCTATCTGTCATTATGAACCTTGTTAAATACCCTCTTCCCTCCCCTTATGAAAGGCATGAACTGAGTGCTAAGTTTCAAACATACCCCCTTAGCACATCCAGATGGGGAGAAAAAAAAGCACATCTAGCTATCTACTTAATCAAACATCTACTTTTACTCCATCAACGGGGAGGAGGCCCTTTTGTACATTTAACAAATTCAAGCAATTTAGCAACTGGGTTAAAGCCTATGTAAAGTACTTCAACAACATGGGAAATAAAGACACTGGTCTTCTGTCTTAGAATTGGTTAATGGAAGACGTGAAGTCTCAAAGCGCCCACAACCGTGGGTTCTTACGGAGCTGCCCTAATGCACTGCTGGGAAAACCTTGTGAAGTTTTCCATCACGGGGGGAGGCGGGTTGACAGTTTTTGCCGTTGCTGTCAGTTCCACTGTGGGAGGCTCCTAAATTTATTATATCTAGGAAATGATTCTGGTGCAAGCCTATCCTGGAGGAAGCAAAGAAGCAAGGCATTCAGCCCTCTCTTCCAAGTGTCTTGTCTGTTATTCCAACAAGGCTGTGGGCTGCGTCTTGGCAACTCCATGGGCAGGGACCTTAGGCGCTCCTCGGTCTAAACCTGATCAAGAGGAGGCAGAGCAAGAAAGAGGTCCCATTGGCCTTTCTTCGTCTACCGGCTTGACAAGCCCTGGCTAAACAATATAGCCAGAGAGTAAAACGGAATCATCACAGTGGGGCACCCGTGTTTTCCACTGGTGTGAACGTCTCCATCAAATACCATCTCTGCTAAGTTGTCAACATGCTCAATACCACCTGTTAGAAGATCAGATGTCAAATAGTACTTTCGGATCATCAAGAAAGAGCTCTGTCTCTTTTTTTGCAATCTCCTCACTTTGGGAGGGTCCATCCCCTCAGTTTCCTCATCCACAAAATATGAATAATAGCGTGGTCCAACTTCCTGGGGAGGAGAAGATAGATGAGTGCCTTCTGCTGACTAGCTCGAAAGCCATGCAAATACAAATCACTGAGTGCTGCGCACGCTGCCTTGCTGCTGCTGTACGCGCCCGGAGCTGTCACTGAAGCCTGCGAGAGCCCCAGGAACCTACAGGAAATATGTGCTGGGAGAGCCAGGTCCAGCGTCTTTTGGTGGTGATGACTGAAACGCTGTGGTAGCGGAGGGGCTATAGCTGCTAAGTCTATGGTTATCGACCGCTGAACTTGGACTTGCTCTGAGAATCCTGCTCCAGCAGGCCGTCCAGCTCAAAGGGCGTCAGTCATGTGGTGCAACACTGTGTCTTATGGGCTTAATGGTACTGGAATCTGAAGGGCGCCAGAAGCTGCCCTTGGAAGTGAACAAAGGGCTGCTCACAGGCTGGAGGAGTGAGAGCGAGATGGACCTGACTTTTGCTTCACAAAAAGGAATTAAACCAACACGCAGGTTCTATTGATCTAGAATAGTGACTGAATGATCCATAAATGCACATCTGCACTCTGCAACTTAGCGAATGGAGCCAAATCTCTCAGTTGTATCCTCAGGTTAGTTACTTGGCTTGTCCCCTTTGGGCGATCGTGGAATGTGTCTCCGACTACAGTTAATCACCTTACAAACGTATACAAATCCGCCATCTCAACTTGCACCAAGTACTAGCAATAGCCTTTGCTAGCATCTATCAATCAATACATTATCCCTTCTCCCCACATGCAGGGTCATTTACTGCAACCTATTGGAAACATGCTGCTTGGCGGAGAATGTTTATGAGATATAATCATAGAAAATAAAGGGATATTATAATGAGAAGTCAACCCTTCAGTTTAATTGCAAAAGACTGTTTAAGCTAAAGGAAATAGTGTATTTGAGCTCTGAAGTGGAAATAAAGTTGCCAGTTTCTGAAATGCATATCATAGAAAATGAGTTCTTTTTCTTCATTAGAAAAAACATATCTGCAAGTAATAAGAATATTACGAGTAAATACTAAAAGAATACACAGCCATTGGGCTGTGAGTAGCTACAGAATACATTATATCTTTGAATAATTTCTAAATCGCCGACTTAGAGAAATGCTGAGTCCTGGCCTTGGTAAATTATAATCTGTGTTCTTATCCTATAGAAATGAAAAGGATCATCACCCCACACAACCAGAACAGGAAAAGTTTATTATGAATCTGAAGCGTTGCATTTTTAAATTATTCTTCATCTCCTTTTTGAAAAAATAGCTTGAAAATGAACAGAATAATGTATGTATAAGGATAGTATGAACTGAATTGTCCAATTCTCTATAGACCTAAGGAGGAAGGAAATGTGGAAGCTGCTGTGCTGAAGTTGTTGTTGCTAAGGAAGCACTAAATAGGTGAAGGCGAAACCCTAGGATGGGCATGAACTTGGTGCCCCACGTGGACAGAGGAACAAAGAGAAGGTGGGTCCTTCCAGCTCTAAAGCCAGGAAAAAGCAGCTCCTACGCAAATTTGAAAACAAAGATGACAACTCTTTTGTTGTTTGACTTAAACAAAAGTGTTTTTCCTGAGTTAAAAAAGTCAGATTAACCCTTCAAAATCAGTACCCATAAATGGAAATATCGGTTAACTCTTCTGGTCACTGTTCCAGACAGAGGAAACAAAGGAAAAATAGTCTATCTTCCTAGAGAGTTAACAAAATAAGTGTTAACTCCACAACATGGTACAGATGATAAAGCCTGTAGGGGAAAAAAGTAAAGAAAGAAGGAGAACAGGAGATGCTTAGGTGGGGGTGGGGGGAGGGTTGTCGTGCTTTACAGAGGGTAGAAGTGACAGTCTCTGAGCCAAGATGACATCGGAGCAAAGATCTGAAGCCAGCAGGAGGGCAGGCAGGCGGGTACCCGGAGGACAGTGAGGCGGTCCAGATGCTTGAAAAGTAGCAAAGCGGAGCAAAGTGGCTGGAGACAAGTGAGCAACGGACACAAGAGCTGGACAGGAGACATGGGAGAGATATGAGGAAGGAGAGAAAAATCACACACCCTCAGGACTTCGGCTTTAGTCAGAGAGCGCTGGCACAGTGTCCAGCAAAGAAGCACACGATCTGACTTCATTTTGCTTAGGCTCCCCCTGGGTGCTGTGAGGGGCAAAGACAGAAGCAGAGAGTGACTAGGAGGGCCCACAGTTTGCAGATGGAAGGCAACAGTAGTTTGGACCGATATGGTCGCCATGGAGATGAGAGGAGGTTGGGTTCTGGATACCCGTTGGAAGAAGAGCTGGCACGAGGTCTCGGCAGATGGGATAGGAAGAGAAGGAGGCATCCAGGATGCCTTCAAGGGTTTTTGGCCTCAGCCATTTCCAGTTGCTATTAGATAAGATGAAGCAGGTTTGAGGGCAAATATCAGGGATTTGGTTTGAGGTCATGGTAAATATGAGATGCCAATTAGATCTCCAGGTAAGGCGTATGAATCCTGATTTCAGAGGGAGGTCTGAACTGCAGATGTCAGGATACACGTGACATTGAAAACTATGTCTGGGGCCTTGTCTGGAGAGTTCCAGCATTTCAGGAAGGAGACTGAGAAGCCCATGACACAAGGAAAAACCTGGCAAATGTGGCCTCATGAACATCTACCTCCCTGATGTCATCAGGTCCAGAAGAAATGTTTATGTGTGTTTTAGGTAAACTTTAAAGCCGTAGATCAATGCTCACTTCCTACTCCTGGAACCAGCTGGACTTTGCACCAATCACTTTGAACTAATTCTTCCCAGATCTTCTCAGATAAAGAAACAATAGATTTGCAACTTGGTCAAGGTGAGTCCAAACTGCGAGCCTGAAAACCCCGTTCAGGCGCTCGGCCTTCTTCCTCACCTGCTATCTGCTGGATGTCACCCTCCAAGAATCCTCAAGGACCTCCCTAATCAGGGGAAAGGAAAGAGAGGGGACTCACGTGGATTACCGGGCATCAGGATTGAAGATTTACACCCAGGCTCTCAATCAATCTTTAAGCCAACTCCTTGAAGCAGGATTGACTTCTCCTGTTGCAGACACAGATAAGAACGTGATGCTCAGAGAGAAGTTCCCACCGTGGCCTTACCTGGAGCTGGGAGAGACACCAAGATCTTCAGGACAGTTTCCACTAGAGAGCCCCAAAGCTCAACCCCTTCTCCAAAACCATCCCAATTCCTCTACAGATGGGACAGGAAAGATTTATGATATATTAACACTGAAAAGAGAAAGTTGCTATAACAATACAAAAATAGCTAGACTCCATGTCGATGTACTTTACAGATTGGAAAGCCCATTCACAAACCTTCATCCTTCCTGGATGTGTCGATCTGATCCCTTTAGCAAGACCGGTGCTGCCAAGATTGGCAACTTGGCCTCAGGGGAAATAAAACACTGAAAGTGACCTGGAAAGAAAGACTTTCCATGGGTGGGAGGAGGATGTCTTAAAGGTCCTTAACGAGTCCTTGGAGGGATCTCAGCTCTCTGCTGGGACACAGGGCACAGGCAGGGGGCATAGCTGAGCGAAGTGACCGAGATTTGTATTCCAGCCCAACCACTTAGAAGCTGAATACTTCAAAAGTCTCGAACACTGATTCAGTGCTAAGTATCCATTCAAGGTTGCTTAGCGCACATGGACTCATTCGGACTGTGGACATTACTGATGAAGATCTGACTGTTGTTGGCGGTGTTCTATTCCCATTTTACAGAAGAGGAAACTGAGGCCCGGGGAAGCCTAGGAGCTTGCCAAGCTCCCAAACACAAACAGTTTGGCTCCAGAGTCTGGCCCTTAACCTTCAACCCCAGGCAAGCCATGCTCTCTGAACTTGAGCATCCTCGTTGCGTTGTTAGACGGAAAATAATCTGGCAATAATAGTCTGGCAATGTCCTCCACAGAGCTGGGCTCGATAGGGCGGTTGCCTGAATATGACTGTTCGCCTTTGGTTAATTGTCTCTTTTGAGGAAACTCTTCTCAAGCCCCTGCAGGTAGAGAAGACCAGCACTTCCTACACCAGCTCGAGGACCACTGAGCAGCTTCACCCGCTGGTGTGTCCGCAGGCTTTGTGTCTGAATTTACCACAGCGCCGTTGCACGTCAAAATGCAGTTGTTTCCGCTTTTCTGGATTAGCAGTTGGAGGCCCTTCAGGGATAAGACCACATCTGATGCTTTATCGGGACTACCTGTCTCTCAAATACCACCCACAAAGGCAGGTGCTCAATGGATACATGCTCTTTGCATAAACGAATAAATGCATCCCACCAGAAGGTGTGACACCGCCAGAAATAGTGTGCCGTCCCGTCTTACCCCACACAATCAGTGGGGGGAGGGGGACACTCAGCTCTGGGTTTTCTTTATCCTAATCTGTTCAGATCACTTCAATATCTGCTTTTCTTTTACCCCCACAAAACACCTTTAAACCTTTCCATTGGAAAGCTTTTGGGTGAATCTATCTTCTCCAAATCACTATATCTGACTCAGTTTGTTTTTCAGTTGCTTCTAACCAAACGATATTGATAAAAAGTCACTGTTTTTGAGAGTCTAAGTGTATTCTTCTTACAAATACCAAAGGGAATAAAGTGAAAGAATTGTCATAAAGTGGGAAGGATTTGGTTGTCAGCTGCTTCACATCCTTGATTCAAACCCCAGCTGCACTGCTGCATTTCTGTCAGTTTCAAAACCAGGAGCCACGGAGCCTCTGGAGAGGATATGGTGCACCCTGAGGGGGTCTCCTGCTGGGTCCCCAGGCATTTCCCACCCAGGCTCTGCCAGCTGGACAGTCTTGGCTCTGCATGAGCCGCCCCCCACACTTCCCCACCCGTGAGTCCTGGTTCTTCACTTCCAAACCCAAGGAGTGAGCCCCAAGGAAAAGGGTCGAGGAATTGCCCCAGGCTGGAAAGCTTTGGTTTTCAAAAACAGAAGAAGCAGAAGCTGGAGATCATAAACACTGGGAAAAAGAAACCAGAGCAGCAGAGCCCTTGTTGCAGAAGTTTAATCCCAGTCCTTGGTCTTTTTCCTCAAGTTCATGATCCTTTACACTATACAGAACCACAAGCGTTCTGTATGAGTTTCACACTACAGAAAGATAATAGAATTTCATTTTTTACAGAAAACTCTATTATTTAACAAGATACTTACTATTTAACAAGATACTATTTCTCAACTGCTGGAGGCAAAGGGATGCTCATTTTATTGCTGTTTAACAGATTTTCTTAAAGAAAAAAACACTATCGTAATTACTTACATACATTATCTCATTTAATTTCACTGAATTCTAGCAACACCATTGGAAAGCAGGTATGCTCTGCAGATGACAAACTGAAACTCAGAGAGGTTCAGTAACTTACCAAGACTCACACAGCTAGTAAGAAACAAAACTAATAACCACACTTACCACCTCAACTATCCTTTTCCTCTACAAAACTCACTCTCCTTTAAAATGCATTCCAGGCTCTGCGAGAACAAAAGCGCCAGTAACTGACTCCATTATTATAGTAAGTTCTGAATAAGTAGACTTTGATTGATTCTATAGGTGTTTTTATTCTTTTGAGAAGATTATCTGGAAAGAAAAAAATGGTAATTTAGCAATTATTGTCTGAATGAACTACGCTATTTTTAACACTCTAACATTATGGAAACAGCTATCTATCTATATCTATCTATCTATCTATACACACACATGTATATATATTTCTAAAGAAACAAAATGACACCTATAAATTTTTAGAGGATCACGCCTGTTTGTTTCCACTGATACGTTTTCTCCTCCAAAGTGTTTTTTAATGTTTATCGTTTTTAATTTATTTTTATCGAATGAAAGATTCTTTAAATTATATAGTGCTTTACAGTTTAAAAAGTTTCACACACATGGTTTCACATAATCCCATAATAACCCTTTTTTTAATCCCCTACCCCTATATAGATCCGCCAATATGCTTTTACTGTTGTCTTTAGCAGCTTTAACTTCTGATGGAAGGGTCAGCTCTGGCCCCACGGAGTCCTTTTTTTTTTTTTTTTTTTTTTTTTTTTTAATTTATTTATTTTTGGCTGCGTTGGGACTTTGTTGCTGCGTTGTGGCGAGCAGGGGCTACTCTTCGTTGCGGTGCGCGGGCTTCTCACCGCGGTGGCTTTTTGTTGCAGAGCACGGGCTGTAGGCACACGGGCTTCAGTAGTTGAGGTTCGCAGGCTCAGTAGTTGTGGCACGCGGGCTTCGTTGCTCCGCGGCATGTGGGATCTTCCCGGACCAGGGCTCGAACCCGCGTCCCCTGCATCAGCAGGCAGATTCTCAATCACTGCGCCACCGGGGAAGCCCCTGGCCCCACGGAGTCTTATCCACAGACCCAGGTTACAAGCCGAGTTCCTTCTACTCCACCTCTTGGCAGTGGTACATGAGACTGGCTAATAATAGTAGAGTTCATAACAAATAATAATTACTGCTCACAGAGTCCTCCTCTCTGCTATGGCAAGAAGCATATGGCAAGGAGTTTTGTATGTGATCTACTTTATTCACCAACAATTCCGAGAGGTAGCTTATAGTATTACCATCAATGTATAGATGGGGAAGCTGAAGCTCAGAGAGATTAATGACCTCGGTCAAGGTCACACAGCCAAACTGTCTGGGCTCCTAGCCTCATGCTCTTCTGCCTCAGGAGGCTTTGCCTTGGTGGGATGAACACATCTGAGTCCCTGACACGCACTCCTGGGGACCAGGGCACACATTTAAAGAGAGGAGCCTTGGGGGCGGAGCTAAGAGTGCTGCACTCATCCAAGGTCATGACCCCTCCACCACATACATCATCTGCCTCCCTTGGGGCCCTGCACCCTATGTTTATTGCCTCATTGAATCTTGACAAGGACTCTTTAGGATGAAGTAGCGTTTATTTCGTTTGCATCTAAAGAAGACGAGGCTCAGAGAGGTTCAATAACTTTCCCAAGGTCACACAGGTAAGGGAAGGACTAGGAATTAAGTCAATGAACCTTTTACAAGTCCAGCCTCCTCTGGGCTTTTAAGCATGGAGTTAACTGTCTCGGGCTCAGCACAGCAGAATTTCAGGACGAACCGAGTACTAGTGTCGCTGCAGTGGTCCAGCGAGAACTTGGCACATGCTGTTTGTAGCTCAAGGACGGTAGGAGAGACCTCTCCCAGGGATGGCAGAGGCGAAGGTGGTCAACGGGGCCCCTGGCCTCGCCACGAGCAGCCTCCTTAGACGGGCCACAGCCTTCCCTGGCCTCACGCAGCTGCCCGTTCCCTTTGCCCGGAGGCACTTCTCTCCACTTGGAAGGCCTGCCCAGCCTCCCGCTTCGAGGCCCCAGAGCCCTTTCTCGCTCTTCCCACGGAAAGACACGGTCCTGTTTGTTTGCCCTGCTCACAGGGATGCGCCGGCGTTTATCTGAGCCTTACCGATGCGCCCCTGCAAGGCTTGAAGAGCGGGGTCTTGGCTCATGTAACAGACCCTCCCCTGGCGCCTGGGCGGGGGGTGGGGGCGATGCCCAGCACAAATCTGTCTGCTCAAATTGAGCGCTCTCGCCGGGCTCCTGTCAGGTGGGGCCTCTGCCTGATCAGAATGACGGGCTCCTCGCGGAGGACGAAGAGGTGCGCCGTCAGAGCCGGCATTCCCGTTTGAATCGATACTCAGCGCCTTACACTCGCGCTTCGGGGCTCGCGGAGGCAGAGGCTGAGGCGCAGAGAGCCGAGGAGGGGTTACAGGTTTGCCTTCCGAGCCGCCCGTGCCGCCGCCGCCCTTTCACACTCGCGCGTGCACACAGGCCAAGCCGGAAGGCGCCATCCTAACTTGTGCCTCGAGCGGGTGGGAGGGAAGAGAGACGAGAGGTATTCCATTGGTTGTCTGGGAAAATGAATTGCGCCTTCCTCTCACTTGCGGAGGATCAACTTTTCCCACCCCCTCGGGTGGGCACTCATAACCTGGGGTCGCAGCCAGAACCGGGGAGCCAAGTGGCCCTAGCTGGAGGGAAGCGAAGCCGGGCGGGCAGTGGTATGCCCCAGACGTCGGGGAAAGTGCTTCACGGGACCCCGAGTGCCCCGGACGGGCGAGCACGCGGGTGCCCCGACGAGCGGCCCGGGGCGCAGGGTTGCGGGTCCCCGGGAGGGCGCCCGGCTCCAGCGGCCCCGCACGCGTCGTCCGCGCCGGACCCCCAAGGGTTAAGCGCGGGCCCCGCGGCGCGGTGGCAGACACGCCAGCCAGCCCGGGATGCGGAAAGGCGGTCACCGCCGTCCGCGCGGGGCCGCGGCGGGATGCGGCTCTGGAATGAGGAAGCGCGGCGGCGCGGGGAGGGCTGAGGCGCGCGGCGCGCGGGGGTGGCGGCGGCGCGCCCAGCGGGCCCTGCGCGGGCGAGCGGGCTGCAGCCGGCGGCGGCGCCAGCAGGTACGGCCCGTGCCCGCCGCCGCCCCGAGAGCCTGGGCTGGGGGGGGCCGGGTGCAGCCCGGCGCGGCGGCAAAGTTTCCGCGCGCGGCCCCGGAGTTGCGGTCGGGACGGCGCAGCGCGAGGGGGCGACCGGCGCCAGGGGCGGCGCGCCCCGCCCCGCGCCCCGCTGCGAGCCCCGCTCCGCGCCCCGCGCCGCGCCCGGTTCCGAGTCCCGCCCCGCGGCCCGCTCCTGTCCCGCCCGGTGCCGGAGCGTGCGCGGGGGCCGAGGCGGCGGCGGGGCCGGGCGCACCGGGACCGGTTTGGCGCGCAGCCCCAAAGTTTGCGGAGCGCGGGTTGCGGGCGCGCGCGCGGGCCGGGCGGCCGCAGGTGGCGGAGCGCTGGCCCGCGGGGGCGCGGCGCGGAGCCCAGGTGCGCGGCCCGTGGGCGGCGCTGTGCGCGCGGGACGGGCCGACCGGCCGGGAGCGCGAAAGCCGGGTGGCGGCCGGCGGGGGGTGGGGAGCGCAGAGGAGAAATGGGGAACAATGCGAGTGAGCAACTTCAGGAAGTCATTGTGAAAGAAAGCTGGGAAGAGCTGGGCGGCCGAGCGAGCCGGGCGCTCTGACAAGTGCCTGCGCGGCCCGCGCCCGGGGCGGCGTCTGCGGCGACGGTCCTGGGTCCCCGCGGAGCGCAGCCGAGCCCGGGCGGGACGCTTGGCCGCGGCGAGGGGGCCGAGCCGGCGAGCCCGGCTCCGAGGTTGCTCTTGGCGCCCAAGGATCGGTCTTGGACCCCCAGAGTGCGACGCACACATACACGTGAGTGTTTCCAGGTAGAATTTCCGTAGGAAAAGTTGGATTAAAAAAAGAGAGAGAAAGAAAGAGAACACGAGGCGGTTAGATGTGTAAGTCCTGGTTTCGCTCGGGTCCGCCTCTCCTCTCTAGGGACAGCGGGAGCGCTGACTTTTGTCAAAGCCTGGGCCACTTGGTGCTGTGCCGGCAGGTGCAGGGCCGGCCGGCCGTGGGACACCTGTGAGCCGCCCCGCTGTCCCCGTCGGGAGGACGCCGTGGTCCCGGTCATGTTTAAGTCGATCTACGCTTATATAGTGATATCACGGAAGTCAGCCTTTATAAAGGCATTCATAACGCGCTTTCTTTTCTTATTTTTGACGTGAGAGCTTTTTGTTTATACTGTAAAAAGAAATAGATCGAGTCTGAACTTGCTTTCCGCAAAATCGGAATTATCCCGGTTTGAAAAGTTGGCAGTACTTTTTTTGCCGAGTGCCGTTTTGGCTGTCAGGTTACGAAACCCCTCGGTCAAAAGGCGTCGGGTTACTTGCGACTGTATTTGAAACGTGTTTGAAAAATTCGTCAAGGATCCTTGGTGATTCCTAAGGAATCTCCTGAAGGTGTGATTGTTTTTTCTTCTAAGTTGGAGGCACGGAGTGTAGCATCTGGAGAAGCAAAAAGGGTTACGATTCGATTCGCAGGGTCTGATCCGGCACTTCCAAATGCAGCTTTCAAATGCAGTTTCCATTCTCTCTGGACTGCAGCCGAGGAGTGAATGTCAAGGCCCTGTGCTTCCCTCAATTTCAGAACTCGAAATTCCCCACCCGGCTCCCCACGGGGTATTTCAGCTTTGAGGTACCTTATTTTAAACTTGGAAAGACAAACTGGTATTGAAGAAATATCTCCTTAACCTTCTGTTAAAAGTTTTTTTTTTTTTTTAAAAAAAGGAAGCAGAAAATATTTAATATGCATAATATTTAAACTTCCATGGAAATTTCAGTGATTTTAAGGATTGGTTCACTTTGGTTATGAGTTGAGGGGAGAGTGGAACCTGCAGGAAACGGTCTGAGCCTCTTGAATTCACTGCTTTGTTTGAAGATGTTTATTTGATGAGGTTATTTGGATTCATCTTTTATGTGGGATTTTTAAAGTAATAATTCAAGTGTTATGTATATTATATGTGTTGCAGTTGTTTCAGTGACAAATTAGATAGTTTGATATGTGGCTTAAAATTTAAGCAGTCACAGATATCTCTAACCGGAAGATTACTTGTTTGCATTCCAGATTATACAGAACGTGTTGAAAAATAATTTGTGTGCACAGATATAAATAATGATGTTGCATTTAAAAATCCTATACAACTGGGGTTTGATACAGTGTATCCGATTTCAAAACTTCCCATGGTCATACATTTTTACACCTTTTTTACATGGAAAAAAAATGTGTTTCCTGGACTCAAAGTCCGCCAGAGCTGAAGACCAAAACATGTCACTGAGTTAAATGGTCAGGTTTTCTTCCCGTCCTGTTTCTCGGTGATAGTTGAAGGCAGGAGTTTCAGAAACTCCTCCGTGCTTCTTTAATTCCTCAATATTTTAATAAAAGTGCTACATCTTGGGAAACTACATATCCTCGGAAATTCAGCAGCATCGTCACAGCCTCATGGGATGAGCCCACAGGTCCGTGAATCAAAGTATGTCGCATTTGGGTCTTTTGAGAAGTGTGTCTGAAGTCTCGTGAGAGAAGGTAACCAGTGGTTTCCTTGCAGCCATTTCCCTTGTTGAAAATTAAGAACACAGCCAATGTCTTGGCCAAGAGGCTGCAGCCAGTAGTGCTGGGACCACTGTGTCTTCCTCACTGGAGGCCTAGATTCTGAGGATCGTGGTTCTTTGGTTTGGGGATCTTTTCCCCTTGGCTTGGATTTGTGTGTCTCACGTTGGGTCATGTGTAGGAGCATACTGTCAATATAAACGTCAAACTCTTGAAGTTGGAGAGGACCTGATGTATATATACAGTCCACTACATGCCATGCTGTGAAAGACCTCCACCCCACCTTGTCCGCGTGTCGTGTGTATCCTTCACGGTTACGTGTGTATTAATAAATACAGGAAATGAAGACCTTATGTCACCATATGCCCAGACACACACGGGGAGTACACACAGCGTGGGGGAGAGATGCAGAGGAGCAGAGTAGGAAAGGGTTATAACATCAAACCCACCTGACCTGAGTACTAAAGCCCCTCCTTTGGGGTTGGTTGGTTGGTTGGTTTGATTTTTATCTTTTACTGAAACAAGACAGATTTTCCTGCTTAGAATGGTGAATTTAAGCATAAGTGACG
This sequence comes from Kogia breviceps, assembly GCF_026419965.1. Classification (NCBI taxonomy): domain Eukaryota; kingdom Metazoa; phylum Chordata; class Mammalia; order Artiodactyla; family Physeteridae; genus Kogia; species Kogia breviceps. The sequence goes on along the minus strand of NC_081318.1, from coordinate 112,394,959 downwards.
TTAGTACTCTGGGTGTCTGCCTCACGTATTTGCAGTTAACCCAGACTTCATCAGGGGTAGCAGCGTTCAGAGGCATTTTTGTTTCTTTTTCCCTCCTCTAATAGTTGTCGTTATGAAATAATTTCACTACGAAATAACTCTTGGTTTTGTTGCCTTATTTGAATGGAGATTTATATCAGTGGATCCAGCTCACAGAGAGCAACCCTTTGGGGTTGACTGGCAGCCCTTGCTATTTCTCTCTTTTTTAAATTATTATTTTTAAAATTTCATTGAAGCATAGCTGATTTACAGTGTTGTGTTAATTTCTGCTGTTTCTACACACACTTTCGGGTGCTGAGACTCCCACTTGTGGCCATAAGGCGCTGCCCCTCCTGCCCTGATGGTTACCGTTAGTCCCTGTCTGGTGTCGGTCCGTTTGTACCTGCAGAGCCGTCAGGCGTGCGTGTAGCATCATTCCATGTCACTGGAGAAAACACGAGATGTAAAAGCGACAAGTGACCCATCCTTTGAGGCTCACAAGGGCAGAACCGTTGATCCAGTTGACACCTTGAGATGGATCATTCTGTTTTTACTCAGAACAGGCACATGTACACGTGTGATCCAGACCTTGGGCAGGTTGCATTTCAGAGCGTAGGCATTACACACACACCACACACACACACACACACACACACATTTTAAATCCAGATGAGGGAGACAGGAATGGGGTTCATCAGGGACGTGGGCCTCCCAAAGCAGACTCGAGCCACACCAACAAAACTGGTTTTATTATGGGGTCGACCAGATGCCCACCCTGGTTTCTGCACGGAGACCTGGCACGTTGTTGTTCTTTGCAGTGTAATAAATGACTCTGCACCGCAGGTTACCTTTCTGCATCTCCTGTAATATATGTTCACGTCCTTCCATTTTCAGTGTCGTTGCTTTAATAGCTTGTGTTTGACATCACTTTGAAACGTTTGATGATAGTCTAACAAATATTTGTAAGATGTTATGAAACATTAAAAGTGAAATGCTGCATTATTACAAGTGAAACAGAGCAAACAAAAGAAGCTTTGCAGAGAGCCCCAGGGTGGAGAGGTGGGCAGGGCCCACCCTGCTTTGGTGTGTGTTTGGTTGGGGGCCGGGAGTCACTCCTGAGAAGGGCCCGGTGGGAGAGGCAGCCCAGGCCTCCTCTGCAGCAAATGGCCTCATCCCTTGAGTCCGTCTTTTTTTCCTTCTCCTGTTTTGCTGCAATGAACAGGTGGGTGGATGCCTTGGGTGCCTCCCATGATCCACCTGGGGATGAACTGTGAAAAATGGTGAAAACCCCGAGTTCCAGGCCTGGGGGCCACCTGCCTTCCCCGCCACAGGCGTGGCTCTGTCTCCCTTCTCCCAGGGCCGTTCGTTTCTGCCTTTGGGGCGCTCAGAATGCCTGTTGACTGAAAGAGATCCCTCTCCCACACGCCACAAGCCCGCCAAGTCAGACGTCCTAATCTGTGAACCCGTTTTGGTCAGGACAGGAAGCACGGGCTCCCTTCCTGCCCTTGTTTTCCTGAGAGAAAACTACCTTCCCTCCTTTTTTGCATATTTGGCAAGTGGGCCCACCTTCCTCTCTGCCCCAGTGGAAGGCGAGGAGGGCGGTGACGAGGCGAAGGAGACAGCGGGGTCCCTTCCAGGTGGCTGAGTCCAGGGGCTTCTGTGCAGCTCAGGGTCCGAAGGCCCCAGGCCTCCAAGGTAGGACTGGGGGGCAGCCCCCCCCCCGGGTCTCCAGGGGCCACAGGCTCCTGGGTGAGATCACCCATTTCTTTGCTGCTTTTCCACAGATGGGATGTTCCTAGCGTGCACCCTCCTCCTTCCCAGGGCAGCCTACGACCCAGCCCCTGCCCGGCACCCCTCCCGTTGTCTGCCCTGGGTGATGGAGAGCCTTATTACCTTCCATGTGCTCTCTCTGCTTTCGGGGGTCCCCGCTCCACCTCCTGATGGCTTACCGTGCAGGGCCACGACTTAACGAATTGCTGAAGATGGGCCCTAATGAGTGGGAAAGCTCCTCCTTCAGCTTTTCTCATTCAACTGTGCAATGATTCGTTTTTCTTCAGCAGTCAGCTCACTGCTAAAAGAGATCTGACTCTCCTCCTGCCATGTTCGCGCCAAAAGTGAGCTCTCATGGACGTGCGGTTGCTGCAGGGCCTCTGGGGTGTGTTGAGGGCAGGTGCAGTGTGCGAGGGTCTCAGCTTTGTTATTTAATCCCTTCCCTCCCTCCTTCCTCTCTGTCTCTGCCCCTGCCTCTCCATCTTCCTTGTGTCTCTCATGTATGGGGTTTTTGCAGAGACAACTAAGAACTGCATAAAGAATTTGTAAATGACCTTACACACACTGAAATAGACTTCTGGGTTCCATTGTTGAGTTCAAATGCTAAAATTGACACTCTAAAGCTTTTTCGGGCAGTTTGAAACTGTCTAAAATTGAACAAGATGGTTTGGATTAGAGTCCTTTTCTAAAACTAGGGGTTCCAGGGTGAATATTGATTCATCAGTTTTTGGTAAATTTTTGTTGTTACATCAGACTTTCACTGGCACACTTGGAGCAAATGAAATAGCACATAAGACACCCCCTTAGACCAAATGGGAAAAATGTTTAATTTAGAATCTTTAGGAGAAATGAAAATGAGGGATTGATCTCATGTAAGCTGACTTTGGAGGCACTCTGAAATGAACTCCAGTGCTTTTAATGGAAACTAGAAAGAGCCGGCAACCCCCTGGTGTGAGCCCCACTTTGAGCCTGAAAAAGTGACCTTTTCTTCCTCCTTTGTGCTGGGTTTTGTGCAGGGCAGTGATATTCAAAGAGATCCACAGTGAAAACATTGATAAATTGTGTATCCTACTTCATTAAATTAAAAATCATACTGCTAATTATCTCAGGTTGTTAGAGATAAGGCAATTAATTACCATTTAAAAATGGTTTAGAAATTTCTAGTGCATTTCTACCCGCGTTTTCTCGCTTCTGTCTGAAGTTGTGTTTGTTTAACCTGAATTTCAAGAATTTTCGGTTTAATTTAGAGCAGATAGCCTTTTGTAAAAGAAATGTAATTTGCTGGAAAAAACAAAAAAGTAAAACATTGAAAATAAATAATTTAAACTTATTTAAGGGCTGCAGAAAAATCTGACTGTAGTGTTTAAAGTGAGTTTTCCTATATTTTGCTCGCTGATGGATGTGAGCATTTTTTGCCTGATTATACATAAAGATGTGCTGATTTTGTAGGCCTGAAAACGAGGAAGTTGTAAGCCTCTGTGAGGTTCTACTGACGACAGCCTCCCCACCCCCGGGTTTGCATGAGGACATTGTGGGCTAAAGGTTGTGGATGACAGAACGGACTCCAAGCCGTCCTCGCTGGGCGTGATACCCACTAGGAGAGCGTATCCATATGGACCTTGTTACATGTTCTGTTATGTTGGGCATTTTGTCCTCGGGATCCTACAAGGTTTGGGGTGCAGGATAGCTCAGCTTTCTGTCCGTCACCGAGTACAATGGAAATCTAGAACTTTTCTTGCTAATTTGGTCCACCTAAAGAACCCATTCAGAGTATGAAGTGGTATTCTTCTCTGTGATTATTTTAGTTACTGTCAGTAGCAATCACTGTTCCCAAATCATTGATACATTTGTACTTCCTTTACCCTTCCCAGACACAACTGAACTTGACTTCAGCTGACCCATTTGAAGCTGGGGTGACCAAAGTAAATCCCCAAAGTACTGAAGCTGCTAAGAGATTAAGCTACGATTTAAGGAGCCCGGTCTTTGAATTTACACTCTGTGTACTACGAACTTGGTTTTGAAAAGTGAATAGAGATGATTTTTGAAGAATTTTTATAAGAAGTTACTTCATTCTGATTCATGACAGCTGATAAATTTGGGGGTGTTGTAAACAGAACTGATCTCAGGATGCAAGTCCTTTAGGGAGAATTTCCCATTAACCTGGAAACCACGTGGCCTTAACGTGGAGAATCAGCCATCAGGATGTCTGCACCCAGTTCTCTCTGGAGCCGGCATCCTGTGATGCTCTGGAACACATTTGCTCTCTCTGTTTGCATATAGATTTGTAGGTCTTGTTTCCCCACCAGCTAGGCAGGAGAGACTTTTCTAAATTTAAAAAAAAAAAAAAAAAAAAAGGTTATATGGTAAACTGGATGGTGTCCTCAGTGGGAAATTCAACAATAGCTTTTCAGTTGTTGTTGATACATAGATATGTATGGATTGCAAACACGGGGTATTCCTGTGGGGATTAGCATAATTTTACTTCCTTGGGTCTAAATAACATAAATATAGCTTGAAAAAGAAGTCCAATGGCCTTTGTAGAAACCTCAGTGTGACAGGTATGTTTTTCAGAGTGTTACGGGTAGACGTGTGGATTTTCCTACCATATACAGTTTTAAGTTTGAATTTTTCATGTCCACATAAAACTTCACTGCTAAGACGGCAAGAGGAGATAACTGTATTCTTCATGACAGCATCCTGCCTTGCTGAGTAAAAAACTGAGTTCCTATTGTAACTTTGTATTTATCTATTTTATAAAAAGTGAAAAAAAATCTTTGAAAAATAATAGGAACACAAAGACTATTCCTGGGTTCCTCTGTCTCTTCACTTTATAATGACAAGAGATCAACACTTATGAGGATATCCGCGTAAATCATTATTTTGGTCCAGTTCCTACATCTTTCTTTAAAGATGGAGATGTCACTTTTGTGACACAGTTGCTGACCAAGCATGAAGTCTTCTAAAATCGGGAAGAAGGTAGAAGAAAATGATCTAAACTTAGACTTTTCACTTAAGTGATGAAGTGTAAAAGGCCATTTATATTTGAGGAAGCAACTTAGGAAATGGCCTCTGATGACGGCCAGAATCAGGAAAAGTCCTCTAAAAGAGTATGTAAATTCTGAGTGTCTCTGCCTCTCCCAGGGTTGCTGAATAAACAGCAGCTACTGTTAGTAGTTTGAGAGCCAGTGTACAGGGGTGCACACGTGAGGGGGTCCAGACACACGATAGTTGTGCAGTGCCGGACCTTCCTGGGGCACTTGAAACCCAGCTCTGGACCTGTCTTGAAAGCACAAACTGTCTCCAGCTCCGTTTTCTGTATTATTTTCTGATTTCTAATATTTCGCATCTTTTGTCCTGCCTCACTTCGAGACAGGTAGCTCGGTGATGGCTTTTACAGATAATCTCATGGTTCTTTCCATTCTGTGTTAAATCCCTCCTCACTGAGAATGTTTTCAGACAGCCGGGTTTTCAGCTGTTTTTTGAAGAGGCTTCCCGAGTTCCCCCTGACCCTTCCTCTTTTGCATATCAGTTCCTGCCCCTAGGAAAAAAAAGGTGAGGACTGAATTTCACATGGGAGCTAATTTGCCCTCAGAAAGCAGGTTCACAGCAGCTGGAGGAAGAGTTCTCTGTAGCTCAGTTTTAAAAAAGTGAGTGTGTGTGTGTGTGTGTGTGTGTGTGTGTGTGTGTGTGTGTGTGTGTGTGTGTGTGTGATGTGTGAATGGCTCAGTTAAATATGGGGGCGGGGGAGAAAGCCAAATTGGATTCCCTGCCATCCTGTTTAAATCTTGTTTCTCATTGTTATTTGCACCAGTCCTAATCTCTGTGGAATAATCATGAAAATGTGTAGATTGGCAGCTAATTTTTGAAAAATGAAAAGACTCAGAAATGGAATAACTGGGCTCCGAAGTTGTTACCTTCTCCCGGCCTGTTTTGTGTCAAGTTGTTAGGAAAACCTCTATGGTCCCCAGAACCAGATACAAAGACCCTGCATATTGCCTTTGCTTTCTCTTGGAAAGTTTCCTTTTTTAAGAGACAGTGTAATTCACAGTGTTAGGGTAGATTTGCAAAAATAAAATCTACCAGTCTGAAGATCAAAAGACTTTCTCTCAACAGGAATAATGGGTTTTATTAAAGAGGTCTGTGACCTAAAACATTTTAAATAGATTATAGGCTTGGCCCGTGTTCCCCCTTTCAAAATAAGCGTCATTGAGATTATAAGGAAATGACCCCAAACGTAACTCTAGTGCAACCTCTCTCATCAGGGAGGAGAATAATCAATAGCATCCATTTGACCAAATAGCCAGAATTTAACTGTATTGGAGAAGTTTTGTGGTGAGGCTTGCCTTAATTGCAGAGTATTACAAAGAACATGCTTATTTTCTGTGACCATAGAGGTAACACCCATTCCTTATCCATTTATCCATTTAAAATTTGGGACTGCTGCCCAAGTGGTCCTGGGTTCAGATCTCAGCTCTGTTGTCTGTTTAGATGGGTGGACTTGGGCAGAATACTTCTCTCTTAGCCTTGGTTTTCTCATCTACGAAATGGAAAGAATAATACGGATTATGTATAATAATAAGAATACAGTTTAATTGCAAGGATGAAAGGTGCACACTTAGCAAATGGGGATTGAATGCTGGATCTGCCGTGGACACTGCCGGGCGCTCAGATAAGACAGAGGACGAGGTGGGTGGTGTCCAGGCCTGTGAGGATTAGCAGTGCAATGCCAGGCGCGTGGTAGCTGCTTCAAGAAAGCGAACTAACCCCAGTCTCGTTTCCTTTCCCTCTTTTGCTGGCATGTATCAGGCACTCAAGAAAGGCTATGAAAATATTTCTGGACAGAAACTCACCCATGTCACGTTTATTGTGCTGTGTACTTAATTCTTTAATCGCCATTAATCAGGGTGGCTTGGAGAGGGTCATCCCACCGTGGCTATGGGAGGAGGAAAAGAAGGCGAGGTCAGGGAGGGGCTTCCAGAAGGTCTTGCTGTCGCCCTGGCCTGGCCACCGGGGAAGCAGGATGCTGTGGGCCTGCTCCCATCTTGGGCTTTGCCCTTTGGGCTGTGCCCCTGTTCTCTAGCCTCCGGCGAGCCGGTGGGGAGGGGGAGGTGGGCGAGTCCCGGGGAGTGACGGGCCTGGCCGCAGGCCGCGCCTCCTGAAAGGACAGTCCCCGCTGGCTGTCCCTTATCTCTGCATCTGTCTCCCCGTGCGTGCGTGTGTGCGGGATTCAGGGCTGCTCTCTCCGCAGAGACTATAAAAGCATTCGCGTCTGTAAGAGCTGCCCGGTGACCGTAATTTCCTGAGAACGTTGTGTTTTCTCCCATCGATAATGTTGGCTCTGGCCTCAAGTCATTGGGGCTCCCTGTGCAGAGCAGAATATGGCAATGTTCCCGGGAAATAAGTGTTCCCTCTGGCATCTCCCTTTACAGGCCTGCTGGTCTCGGTTTGGGTTGAAGTGAAGGTTTGTGAAAATAAGGTGTTAAGTCACTTTTGCGATAAACTCCCCTTCCTGACCGCAAGCTCTTTCGGACTGAGATCAGATCAAGCCTGAGTCCCATGTTCCATTTGACACTGGGCACTGCTTCCACGAGTCTAAAAAGAAACACAGAGCCTGGGCCGTGCCTGTGTTCCGGGGGATGGGGTGATTTCCCTGTCCCCTTCGAGACCCTTCCAGGCTGCCCCTTGGCGGCTTCTTGGTCTTGGAGGGGGTGGCGTTTCCTCTCCCTCAGACAGTTTTCCATTGTCGGATTATTCCTTGGTCTTGGCCTAAAAGCAAAGTCACTTGTACAAAAAAAACTCACTACTTTTTAGTCCCAAGAGATGCAAATTTCGACTTTGGGGAAGTTTGAGGGAGCTTGTCAAGCTACCCCTCGAACCACCGTGTGATGTCAGACAAGACAGGCCACGGAGTCACAGGGCCGGCGTGGACTGTGCCCTAATTCTTACGAATCTCAAAACGATGGTGCCAACAAAACGTTCGTCCAATCAAGGGGGGCGGCCCTTAAGCACAGCCCCAGGACCGCAGTGGCCACAGGCCCACACACAGTGGGTCCGTGTCGGGTTGGTAGAGAGTGCATTCGAAAGCCTAAGTGAGGCTGAGGACCTAACGTTTCCTCGTGGGGGTTGCAGACATTCAGTGAAAATGGAAACAGGCCTGTGCCGGGGACCCTGCATCCTCTGATCGCTGGGGTCGGCTCCCTACCA